>NC_080020.1:197837694-199087694 GCF_030020395.1 Manis pentadactyla | reverse complement strand
AGTGATAAAAATCTGCAGGGGGGAAAAAAGCCCAACACTTATCAATATTACTTATTATTACTTATCTTTACACAGGCCACCCTAAAACACATTCATTTCAGATCCAGATATCAGTTAGTCTTTGTTGAAAATCTAGTATTTGCTCCATGCTCTAATAGATGATCTCTCTTGGAAAAGAAGAGAGAGGGGATGGATTTAGGTTCTTGGGCTATTTGCCAATGAAGCACCTTCTCAGGATCAGCATCAGAAACATTTTACAATGTAATGTTCATTAGAGTTTGATGTCATGTATTTTTTCTAAACAGTACCTATATTTACCTCGTTTCCTAACATTTCTGTTAGGAAAACTTACTTGAACTTACATCAGCTAATAGGAAAAAAAATGAACTCATGATACCAAAATCCCAAAAAATATCCAACAAGCATTGCTAGCTTTTGGCAAATGAGTTACTCTATTCATGATATTCTATTCCTATTATTGCTTTTTCACTTTTGTGTACCCATGATAAGGTTATACCTATGCAAGCAAGCATACTATCAGCTTAATAATTTTCAAATTTCATCAATAGTCAAACCCCACATGGACTAAATTATATGAAGTATTTTAAGTATTCAGAGTCAACAGAAAAAATATGGCAGGGAATATTAAATAGGAAAAAGGAATTTTTTTCCAAAATGGAAGCAATACAAGCAAGACCTCAATGATATAATCTTAAGAGGAATATTGTTTTTATATGCTTTATACATTATATAGGTACAATATTTACAAAATAAAAATATCTGCCTTCCTCAATTTCTCTTTGCTATGTTTACCATTTCTCTTGCCTCTCAATTATTACTCAGCTTTGTTGTTCAATATTAAGTTAATTAAGACAAAAACAGTTAAAGGGTTAAGGCACTTCCCTTTAATTTCACCTGAATATTGGACTGTAGCTTACTTTCTTCATATTCCCTGGCTGGGTATTTTTCTACATCATTAAGTTCCATTTCCTATGATTAATGGCACTTTAAAAATGTCAACACAGTAATCAGATAGATAGTGATACTAATGCCCTCAAATCCTTTCCTCTGAGGATGTCTCTGGAATACAAGCAGGGAAAAAGGAAACCGCTGGAGGCTTGTCTACAATCAGAAATGGGATGTATCCCATTTGGTGAGTTGTGGTGTGATCATAAAAGGCCTTGTTGTGGCGCTGTTGCGTTTAGCCAGAAAAGGCCTATTTGGTGACAATCTGATAAATAATCTGGTTATTTGGTGGAGAAGTCTCTCTCATCTCTCATTTAACTGGGGCATCTCTTTGGATTCAAATGTGTAATCCTCCTACATTCTCAGAGCCATATTTTTGGCCAAAATCAGTTTCTCCAAAAGCCAACTAATTCTCTTGATAAAGTATTTTGGTTACTGGGCTAATGAAAGACCAAGGAACTGGTGCTTGGTCTCCCTTTTTGGAAAGTTTTCCATCTGAAATGGTGGCTAGCGAGATAACACACTCTAAGTCTGTGTCTCTGGCTTCCCCAGCCCACCAGGGAGGCAGCCGGTATCTGTTAGTGCTGATGGATGGGCAGTAGCATGTAAGGGCCCTGGTGAAAGGGAACAGCTGCTGAAGCTCTGACTGACAGGGCAGATGACACATGACAACCTCTGCCCGCAGCCAACTTCCTTGCACAACCTTCTAAATAATACATGCCCTGCTGAGCAGGCTTCCCTGGTATTTACCCTCTTGGCTTGACTGGTCGGCAACTGGCTAATTAGCAGAACATCTTTCAAATCCCCAAGATTCTGGCTTACAATCAACTGTTAAAATGCCAAAAAAGTATATTCATAGGATGTAAACGTATAACCTTGAATAGCAGTTTATAATGAATAAAAGTGACTAAATGGTAGAAAATTTCCAAAGTACTGTACAAGTCTTGGCCTCAGTAACAAAAATACTGGCTCAGGAGGCCACTTGGAGTCTTAAGGCTGTTTGTGTGTGTGTGTACTAACTGCTACCAAAGTCACTTCCATATAAAGAATTCTGTTTATAGAATTTTCTTACAGATGTAAGAAAATTGGTCTGTTTAACCTGGGCACATATTTCATATATCATTTTCATTCTCATACACATAAGCCTGAGGGCACTGGTAACTGAAATCAATAAAAAAGCACCAAATTGTGCTCCTAGCTAATGCCTTATATTGATCAATCCTATTTTTTAAATGATTATAGAACAAAGTCAAATGCTCTTTTATTTTGAAAACTTTCTAAAAGTTACAACAGGGTTGCAGAAAAAGGAAAAAGGCAAACAGGAGGAGTGAGTGACCTTAAATAAACTGGGAATAGCATTCAGATTGACCTTTCCCATATTGGGCTTCAAATTATTCAACTGTAAATGAAAAGAAACAATTTTACTCTCAGATGCCACTCAATAAACATGTGCTCTTTCCATGGCCTAAGAAAAATTTGTTGTATACATTCTGAATATTCACTCTAAAGTTGAGTGTGGTAATACCAATACAAAGTTTGATTTTAGAATTAAGGATGAGAACTAATACTTCTATACAAGCTACTTTCTTCCTCAAAAGTACCATATAAAAATACATTGTACTTTATGGACATAAGTGAATAGGTACTGTGAACAGGTAATGGTAAGTATGTGCCAGGTATTATGTTAGTACTTGATAGATGTTTTCATTTAATCTTGACAATAATCTTAAAAGGCGGGTATTATAGCATACTGAAAAGGAAAACTGGGGTTTAGGAAGGTTAAATAATTTGCCCAAGGCCAAACAGTGATTTGCACTAACTGGAGTTTCAGATCATACACACCAGCGTGTGTCTGTTTATAACTTGCAGTTACATCAAAATTTTTAAAGTGCTATATTTGGTCAAGATATAAAAGACAATACTTTTGGTAATATTTCACCAACATAATTTAATGGCAGTTTAGTTTTAAACCTTAGATGGGTTAACACTAATAAGTCTGGTAGAGAAAATATTACATAAATGCATTTAAGTAGACAATTCTTTCAAAAGTCAATGAGTTATGAAAGTCATAGTCTCATTTTCTCCATTGTCTCTGGGAGGCTTTTTCAGTTTGCTGAGGACTGCTGTCTGAGCTGCTGTTTTTATTTAATATGTAATTTCATCCATCTTACTTAAAGTAAGAAAGTAGCATAAATGCAACAAATAAGCACATCATGTTCTTTTAGCACACATCTGCACAAAGTTAAAATACAGACCTTACAGCAGAGAAAATGCTTGTTTTCAAACAGAATGCTATATGACCTAAAATCATTGCTCTTTTCAACAGAAACTTGTTAAAACTGCAAGGTTATTATTTCCCTCAAAGAATAAGAAAAGTCTTGGTACGATTTTTCCTTAAGAATGAGAAATTCTCAAGATTCATAAGACCTCAAGATATTGCCATTCAGCTTTATGTAATCATTTCCAGCATGGAGAAAAAAATTTAGGAGCCCAGGGCGCGTTCATTACATTAAAGCAACACGACACCCCACAGAGCACAGAAGAACCATGGTGATGCAACTCTGTCACTTTATAAACAACTTAATATTAGCAGTGCTTTGTAGGCCAATCACACAGGACTCCTAACGCCACAAAGACCAGGCTGTAGAGGCAAAGTACTCCTGGTTGTCTCTCCACTCTCAGCACTTTTAAAAGAGACTTTTGTACTTGTTTATTTTTATCCATTAGTTTTACTCAGTTTTAAATTACATCAATAAACAAAACATTAAATGCAAGAGCACAGTCATTTTAGAAATAAGTAGGTACAGATCAAGCAGGCCATAGTTTGTATAAGTAGACATTCAATGATTTTAAGAGAGAGCTTATGGTCTAAGAGAAAACCTGGCTTTCTTAGGCGGTAGAGTTGAGTATTTGCTACACTAAATACCACCAATTCTCTGCATTAAAAAAAAATCTACTTTTTTTAATCTTAAAGAGTAAATACAAATTCCAACGTGCAAAGGAGAAAAACCCACTACTGCCTTTGCACTGTCTACAGGGAGCGGAGTTGACACAGGTGAGCACATAGCAGCAGACATTTAATTTGGCTTAAAGGAGTGCCAGCTTAATTAACCACAACTGCTGTTTCAGCAGTCAACTCAAAGGAGCAGCAATGTGAGTTGCACTTTAAGCATCATCAAAGAATCTTTTCAAACTTGCAAACCTCTTTGTTAAAACTGAGACACTGAACTGGGCCAGAATCTTTAAAAATATTTGCTGGTGTACAAGTAAATTCAAGTAGACTGCATTTATGGGAAGGCCCACAGAACAACAGACTGTACTGCAGAACCTGGTAGGTAAGTGAAATAATATTGAAATGGCTTTTTTTTTTCCCATATAATCAACCACAGGAAGTTATAGCAAGTAATTTTTCACAGAAACATAGTTGACTGGTTTTTAAAAACTTAACATAAGGCAGGTAAATGTTAAAAAATGTAACCATTTCAGAAAAGGGAATGGGATTGTCCTGAAAGCCCTTACAGACTGAATTTAGAGTACAGTTTTAAATAGTAAGCAACAATCTGGGCAGCAGCAGGGGCATTTTCAGCATCATTGGCTTGGTACCATTTGGAGTGTCTTTAGAGCACCCCCTGCATCTATGAGTGGCAGGAAATACAAGAACTGAAAAGGAGAAGCTGTCATAGATTAAGGAATGCAGTGTGTCTTCCAAAAGACTTGGTCTATAAGCATCAGTCTGTTAGCTGCTTCTAACCTCTGAAGAACTTACTATAAATGTTTCCTTCTTTTTCAAAAGTCTTATACATACATAGAAAATGGATACTCCATGCATGTTGGATTAATTGTATGTAGGAGAACATATCCTTCAAAAGCTGTTTTATTTTATTTTAGCAATTTAGTACAGGGAATTAACTTTACCAAAAAAATGACAGAATGTGCTTACAAAGAAATCTAAACATTTAAGGTTTAGGATGATTTTCTTTTTAGAAATAGTTGAAGACACTGCTCATATAGTTACAACAAACAAAATATCTCTGGTTGGTGAAATAATAACTAATGTCATGAAGAATAAGTAGCATTGATTTACATGCAGCTTTTGCCTATTTCAGAACCCCTTGCTAGGCATGATATATGTGCAATTATAATGTAATTAAGACCGTAATAAAAAACCCAAATGCATATACATATACATCCAAATGAATATGTATATATGAAAATGGGAAGGCATATATTGAAACATGATCAGTGTTCTAAAGATTTCTAAAATTCTGTTTTAGGAATTGCTTTAGAAATCAATTTACAAGTGACAAAGGAAAATTGGTTTTATTATATTTTTTAAAACATCAATCCCACCCACATCCCCCAAACAAAGAACCAAAAAGAAATTCCAATAATCCAATATGACTCAGCTTGATCATTCTCTTTCCATTGAGCCTGGCTGTTTTAGACACATACATACCCCCTTCTCAAATGATTAAGATTTACTAAAATCAAGACTTTTCAAGGGAATGTGAAAAATGCTGATGCCAGAGGTATATACTTCAAATTATAAAATAAATTAGTCATAGGAATGGAAGTACAACATACAGAATATAAGCAATAATATTGTAATACCTTTGTATGGCAAGAGGGGTAACTATACTTACCATGGCGAGCATTTAGTAAGGTATGTAATTATCAAATCACTATGTTGTACATCTGAAATCAATATATCAACTATATTCTAACAAAAGGGAATAATAATTTAGAATAATGTATCTTTCTTCACTATGTATTTACTTGTGGAAGACTCCATGAAAGATGATAAGAGCCTTTGCCTTGAATGGGCGTATAGTCTAATTTTAAGTGATGACATCATGTGGCAATAATCTACTTCATCTGCTCTTTTAGAGGTAGGATTTTACACGTAGATAAACTGATACTTGGAAATGCTCAATGAAGATGATTTCATTTAACTTTCTCAAAAGTTTGTTGTGGATATGTTTGCAGATAAGGGAATCAAAACTCAGATTAAGTGACCTGCCCAAAGACACACAGCTGAGACAACAAGGTTGTAGCTAAGGTAAGAGTTGTCATATCACCTCTTAATTAGCACTTCTTACCCCTTTATTTTGGGGGATATTCAACGCAGACAAGAGTTAGATCCCAGATAAAATTTGGCACCCAGGGCCACTGCCTGGGAGCAATTTATTATTACTTCTTAAACCAAATTCAAAAGGAGAAAGTTTGGCTCTTTTTGAGTTACTCAATAAGAGTTGGACAAAATTAAGTTAGTGGTTTCAAAGGCTGCAGACACTCTACAGCTCAAAAACACTGTGTTTAGAATTTATATAATTTAATTTACTGGCTGTAAAGCCATAACGTGGATTAGTGCCTGTGAATATTTGAAAGAGGAGTGCAAATAGGAAAGCAGTACTCAAAAACACACAGGCTAGCAACGACAGAAATGAAATTAAACAGCTCTACCACTACTAGGAGATAAAGACCACATATTAGGGTAAAGGACTTTCTTCCTTGGGAAACAGCCTTTTTACTATGCATTCTGTCCCGTCAAGGAATCTTCCTTTCAAGAAATTTGGAAATGCTTAACATCTGCTATTTCCGTAAATCTCCTGGTTGTCTTCTGTATGGGCAGAGCCATTTTTATTCCATTTAAAGAGTGGGCAGTTGGGGTTGAAGTAATTTGCATATAAGTCACAGGGTCAGAAGACAGGCTAAGATTAAAATCCATAGCTGGACTGGGGACAGGAAGAGGAGAAGGGAGATAACTGGAGACTAAATCAATACCCTGCAGGGTTTCAGGCTCCAGGCAGAATGATCTAAACCCAAACAAAAGAGAAAGGAAGGACAAACACTTTGGATCGAAGAGACTGAAGCAAGAACAACTTTATGGCTGGCCTGCAACCCCTGTCATTCTTCCTTCATTGGGTACTAACAGACTGCTCCACTTATGTAGAAGGTAATAATAAATTATATCTGGACCACATGGTAAAACAATTTTTTCCTGGGATACCAAGCATTGTAAACCATCTCCCCACTCCCTACCCAACCCTTCCCTTTCAAGGCTCAGCTTGACAGTCCCTTCTCAATCCTACCAAAAATAACAGCAATAATAATTATAGCAACAATAGCTTATTCTGTTTTGTTTCAGGTGCTAAGAACTCTATATATATTAACTCATGAAATCCCATGAGATAGGTACTATTACCCTTGTTTGACAGACAAGAAAACTGAGGTACAGGTTACTTAGATAATTTTCCCAAGTCAAATAGGTATGATTTGAATCCACGATTTGAACCTAGCACTGTACTGTCTCCAAATCAAGCTAGGGGAGAGTTACAAACCACCTTAGACTCTTCAACTTCCTAGCTTCCTCTACCAGCACTGCCCGAAACTTCATGTGGGGTATGTGTTGTAATGGTGTATAAGACATTAGATATGACAATCAATTCCTAAGAACCCCACAGCCTGATCACCTGGTTCTCTAGTGGATACATTCTCTTTCATCATTTTTTGCTTTGTGAAAGCACTTTTGAAAACATGATGAATGTCACTTCCTGGAAATTACAGTAAGATGTTTGGGCTTTAACTACTGACAACAACAAAAATCAAGTTTAGTAATCTGCTCATTTATCATCTTTATATTTTAGGTTTGGCCTCTCTTTTATGATGCTATTTCTCTTTATAAAAAGGCAACATAATATTGCCTAACTGTAGCTCAACAGAATAATGTGGGATAGCTATATGATATACATCTTAAGGCATCACTTACCAAAAGCCAGCAATGATTCTGCCTTAATTTTCACGTCTGAATGCTGCCAACTTTTGTGAGGCAAGTGCAGAAAAATGTAAGATCTTTCAAATTTACAAATAATTTCTTAGGTCTGTTTACCTAATCTTCATTTATTGTATAGCATTTGTAGTTGAGTTTCTTTTCAGGCAAGTTTCCCACAGAGAAACATGTTTTTATCATTGCAGAAGTTAGCTGGCATGCAAATGCAGAATAAAGCTGTGGTGAATTTTAGAATGTGGGAGGTGTGCTAGGCAGCCCCAGCTGGCTAAGTGCTTTACCCCTCCAAAAATTACAAATCACCACAAGTCACGGGCCTTTGGGTTGCTCAGTAGAAATTATGAATATCAAATCTGTGACTGTCACTGCTCTACTGCTGCTGTTTGTTTTGTTTTTTTTTTTTAACAAAAACAACCTAAACTCTCTGCATTCAGCTACTTATTAGCTAGAAGACTTCTTGCTTTGCTGGGCAGAAAGCTAAGGTTGGGGAAAATGTGATAAAACCTCTGAAAGCAATTCTAAAAGAAGAGGTCAGAGAGTTCAGCTCAGAAGAGGTCAGATAAATCCTTGAACAGGAATTGGGAAGAAATAGAAACTGAGATGTGCTCACTCATTAATGTTTTCAGTATGGGCCACTAGTCACTACCTGGCTTGACTTATTTTATAGCTCCATGGCAAAGAGCAGAGCAGCGCTGGACCGCTAAAGGGCTCTCCCCACCCCCAACTGCTTTGAGACCAAGGGCACCAGTTGGGATCCATTCATCCATTTACCTCATCAAGTTATCTTTTTGTATCTGTTGGGTTAATTCTACCTTTCCCCCCAGCTTTAATGACATATAACTGACATATAATGTTGTATAAGCTTAAAGTGTACAACATGTTGATTTGACTCATATATACTGCAAAATGATTACCACCATTGCTTAGTTAACACATCCATTAGGTCACATAATTACCATTTCTTTTTGTGCTGAGAACATTTAATAAAATTTACTCACCAACTCTGAAGTATATAAAAATACAATATTATTAGCTATAATCACCATGCTGTACATTAGATCCCCAGAACTTTTTCATCTTAACTATTTTCAACTTAACATTTTATCTATAACTGGAAATTTGTAGCCTTTAACTAACTTCTGGTCTTCAAAACTCAACACAAGTTTTTCTTAAATTAAGAATAAATATTGCTTGGCTTTTGTACATAAGATCCCCCTTCCCTAAGTAAATATTTTGTCAGGGTATGTGACTACTCCTGTCCAAGATATGAATTCTAAATTGACGGTTGTTTATTCTCTGAAAACATACTTTTCAACATTGACTGTAAGGGTCAGAAATTGGTACATCAGTAATAATAAAGGAAATTACTACTAAAAATAGTAATAATGCTGATGTTGATACAAATCAGCTATATAGACTATAAATCATTTCTAGAAATTAGCCTTTTAAAATTTATCCCTAGTAGCCAGAATGGAAATAACAATTAAATACTAGCTAATGCTTTATCAAAATGAGTGCTGAGTGACAGTCTTGACATTAAATTTCCTGGCACATTTCAAGTTAAATCATGAACATAAAACTTTCAAGCGTGACTATCTGGAGTGAATCAAATTCTCACTGCAGCAGATTCTTTGGAAGAGTGCCAGGTCTCACTGTGACATGTACAAATCAGCTTAATCTGCAGCTTATAGCACTACCTCCTGCACCTTATTCCAAAAAAAGGGGGAAATAAGATACTTGCCTTTGGCTCTCTTGACCAACCAAAATGGTAGAAGAAAAACAGAGAAGGCATGGAGGAGTGGTAACTCCTCAGCAGGCTGTTTCTGGACTTCATTCTGCTCATAATATAGCAGCAATTTTACTCATGGCTCACAATACTCAACACAATGAAATCACTCACACATGGGGACACTGACAACTTCTGGATGATAATGGCAAATGATAAGTAAGCCTCTTTCATTTGTCTGTCTCTGTTTTCTAGTCTGTTAAATCTAAGAAGACCTGGGCTTTGGACACAATACTCTGTGAAGTCATGGGATTCAATTTGAGGAGGTCCTAAAATCCCCTCAGTCCACAAGGGATTCTGTAAGAAGCACTTCTTCAACACGTGGGGTAATCAGCAATGGCAGAAAGGATGAGGCAGATATGGCAGAAAGGATGAGGCAGATGTTCTATCCACAGTTTTACTCACACAACTGCACTGACATCGGTCAGTTTAGGCTATAGAAAACATATCTGGATTGAAATGAAGTTAGACATTTCATATATCTCTGTTAAAACTGCCAGTTCCTGAGTAGTTCCTTTTCCTCAGTGTTCTTCTATGCAGTCATCTTCACTCTTTACTTCTGCATTTATTCTTGAATTAAACAAATGTTCCTGTATCAGTCTGCGTTAGGTGCTGGGGAAAGAGTGGTAAGCTAGATAATACGATGCCTGCCCTGCTGGAGCTTACAGCCTACAACTATAAACTAACCTCAGATTTAATTGCCACTAGCTTAGTAAAGCTGGGATGAAATTTTCACATGCACTATTTACTTTGCAGGGACAAGGACAATTGGAAAGGATCACAGCTTGACTTTAACCACAAGATTCTACTAGCTTGACTTTAACCACAAGATTCTACTACGTTATTCTTTCTATTTGACCATCCAAGTCTCTTAAGACTATTAGTCTAAACACAGAGGACAACAGGATCCTTTTAATATGTAAATCAGAGCATGCCAATCTTCAGCATAAAACCCTGCTATGGTTCCCAAGTTCACTCAGAATTAAGATCAAATCCCTATAATAGCCACCCAATGCCCTTTTACCTGATCTATTTTCCTCTCCCTTGCTCACTCTGTTCTATCTACACTGACCTCCCTGCTGTTCCTTGAACATGCCACTTTAGGGCCTTTACACTGTATGGTTCCTTGTCTTGGGACACTCTTCCCCCAGGTACCTGCACAGGTAACTCCTTCACCTCCATCAAGACTTTGCTCCAATGTCACCTTGTTAACCAGGCCTATCTTGACTACCCTACTTAAGTTTGCAAGCCCTTGCCCGTAACCAAGGTAATCTTGATCCTCATTACTCTACTTTCTTTTCCTCATAACACTTGTCACATTTATCATATCATATGATTTATGTATTATGGTTGTATATTGTCTGTCTCCTTGAAGAAGACATAGATCTTTAAATGTATTCCAAGATTGCAGAACAGTGCCTGGAATACAACAGGTACTCAGAAGGTATACAGTTAATGAATAAATGAATAACTCTTGTCAATTCTAGCTCAGTTAATGGAAAGATAATTGTGCTATTAATCATTCATTATGGGACAAGAAAGGAAGACTAAGCCTTTTTGTTTATTTGTCTGTCTTGTGTTTGTGTGGGGCTGGTGAAGAGGAATGATGGGAGAAGGGGAGGGAGTTTAAAGGGAGAGAGAAAGGAGGATACAAGTTTCAGTTCTGAAATACTGAGTTTGAGTTGCTAAGATGTTCATGAGAAAATCTCCCAAAGGCAAATGGAAAGGGCAAGCCAGAGCTTCAGAGAAAGGCCTGGACTAGAGATGCTGAAATGGAGGACTAGAATTATCTGTCAAGGCGGGAGAAAAAGGTATCACATGAGTGTATGCACTCATCCAAGAAGTATATATTATAAGAGGAGAAGGTGGGTAAGTTAAAGAAAACTTGAAAAATACATACATTTAGAGGGCCAGAGGAGAAAGAAAAGTTGAGAAGTTAGAATGTGATAACAAAAATCATAGAACAAGGTAAGTTGATGGAATAGGTAAGTGGGTTTAAGGATGAAAAGAGGCCACTGGTTTTGATAATCAAGGTCATTAGTTGAGAGAGTAATTTCACCAGTGTGATAAGGATAGAAGCAATCTGTAGAGAGACTAGGAGAACATAAACAAGAATTAGAGGCAGATCACTCTTCTCAGAAGTAGGCAATGAAAAGAAGGGGCAATGAGATAGAAGAAGTTCTAAGAAGAAGGACAAAAGGTGGCTGTTGCACTTTCAGAGAGTAGGGAACAGGGCAACACAGCAACAGTGAGCCTGCCGGCCAAAACAAAAGGAGCATGGGGTGCAGACATTAAAGATACAGGAGACAGTCATCCAACTGTGTAAAGCTGAAAGACCTCATTCGTTTAGCTGTCACTCCCTGCTCCCTGACCCTCACTTTTAGAGGTGAGGCAACTAGGACACAGAGAGACCAAAAGAATGCCAAGGTCAAGAGTCCTCAGCAGCAACCTGTGAGGAGTGTGGGGAGAGAGCATCATTTTCTAAGATGAATATGCTACTCCTACTCTACACCCCTCTCATAAATGAGAATATACCAAATGTGGTCACTATCAAACTGCCTATTTTGAAAAGCACATGCCTCACTCTAAAAAACAAGGGAAGGGAATTCTTTTTAGGGCAATATTCAGGAAACATCATATCTGTATCAGAAGAGCATAAAATTCTACACACGCCATGTGAAGAATCCATTTCCTACAGATCCCTTAATAAAATAAAAAGGCAAAGTTTCCTTTAATGGAGGAGGTAATGTTTCCTCCAGAGGAAAGGCAGAGTCTAATTTCAGCCATATGCTGACAGAAAATGACACTAAAATCTAGCATATTCCATTCCATCTCAGATACTTGTTGCCTTCTCTTTCTTTCTTTCCTTTCTCTCTTCCTCCCTTCCTCCCTCCTTCCTTTCTCTCTTTTTACTTAAGAAGCACATTAACACAGGCCTTGTTACTGTTCAGTACTGAACACATACTATCTTTAAGGGTATAATACCCTTAATCTGAAAAGACCATTATGACTACATTTAAATATGGCTCCAAACTAGTTCTTTAATTGTGACCTAGTTAATGGCTCAGGCTTTGGAGTGTCTCAAATCTGAAATCAAATCTTGGTTCCACCAGCTGAATTATATTGGGCAATTTACTTCACCCACCTGAGACTCTGAACACGTAAAGAAGTGGGATTAATAATAGTACCAACCTCATAAGATTGCTGTGAGGTTTATATTAGATGAAGATTCTTCTTACCAGTGCCTGGTAATAAAGAAGCCCTTAATGAATGGTTTTTATTGGACTATTTACTACTCCCCAAACCTGACCTGAGTCGTATTTTCCTGTCTCCAACCCTTTAAACATCTCTTTTCTTTCTATTAGTTGATATCCTTAAAGACCTAGCCCAAGTGTCACCCTCTGTATGAAACCTTTTGAGATACCCCTATCTGGATAAGAGCTCTTTTACCTCTAAACAACTTTTGTGCTTCACAAAGTTCAGTTACCAATTATTGACCTCTGTTATGGTTCCTTGTGAGTATGCTTTAGCCTCTCTATTTTGCTAGGCTCCTTGAGAACACAGATCACCTTTATTCATTTGTATATTCTTCAGGACCTACCACAGTGTTTTGTATATTCCAAGTGATGAATACAATCATCAAGAATAAAATTCATAGAGTAAAAATGAGGCCATAAAGAATATGAAAAAAATATAGGTAACATTGAACTTATCTTAAGTATCTTAAGGCTAGTTTGTATAAAAGCAAGAAAAAGAATAATAGGTTGACTTTGTAAAATTTAAATATTCATGTTTCAAAAACATGATAGCATTATAAGCAGATATAAACAGTAAACTACAGAAAATTTCAGCCGACACAAGAAAGCACTCTGTTTAACAGATTCTCTACATGTAAATAAGAATTTTAAAAAGAAATACAAATAATAAAAATAGTAAGAAAAAGAAAAATGGATTTTTAAACCATTAAATGACTAATTTAGGTTACAAGATATCATTATTTCAATTTTCTAAAATATGAATGTGAGGCCACCATAAATATAAGAGTAAAAAGACTTAATGCCTTCACATTTTGTTGTATTTCCGGGAGTGACATTATGGTAGGGTGGTTTTAAAGCTGTTTATGGTCCTACTGGTTTTCTGATATAACAAAACATGAAATTTACTACAATGAAATTTACCTTTATGGAAGTGGAAGTCAAACCAATATTGATCTAAGCATATCCTTAATGGACTTTTCTTCCTGGGAAGACACAGGTAACACACTACAGCAAAGTATGAACTACCTACACTGAGTGATGACTATACTAAGTATACCTGAAAGCCAGAAATGACTATCATATTTCCAAAGTAGATAATGGGGATGGTAAGCTTAATTACATAAATTACCAGCCTTGTCTCCACATTTTAAGGGCCAGGAGTTGAACTTCATGTAGAAGAAATTTCCCCTGAAATAGCCCACAATACCCTGCTTCTGAGAAACAAGGCTAACTCCCAAAGGAAGCATAGAGAGGGGTGAAGTCACTGTTAGGGCTTTTATGCTCCACATGCAGAAACTGGCCCATTTGAAATTGGCAGAAAAGTCCTATCTGACAGAAGAAATTCAAATTTCTCAGCTTTGAACATTGCTGGTGGCATTATAAATCAGTATGTTACCTGGCAATGTAAATCAAGAGCCACATAAACTTTCAAACCCTTTGGCAGAGTAATTCCACTTCTAGGAATCACTAGGAACCACTACTAGTATTATGATTACTAAATTATGGTTCAATCATGTGATAGAATATTATTTAACCTTTTAAAAAAGGTATATGCAGAAACAAAATGTTTGTGGTATATTAGGAAGCAAATTAAAAAACTTGTATGCCATATTAGAACTACATTATGGAAACAAACAAAAAAATGTACATTAAAAAAAGACACTGGTTTGCATATAACAAAATGCTAATTTAGTACCCACGAAGACATCAGTTGCTGCCAGCAGTCTATAAATCCATGTGCATATGCATCTTCTTAAACAACAAACACTGAAAATACTATCAGTATAAGACTACAATTTTTTTTTGTATTAAAAAAATGAGAATCATGTGCTAATACTGAGAACAGGATGAGGATACACACTCTCACCACTCCTCTTCAATGCAATTTGAAGGTTCTGGCCATTGCAATAGACAAGAAAAACAAATAAAAGATAATTTGCCGGTAATTGTTTACATAGGAAAACTTTAAAAATCTACAAATACCTAGCAGAAATAATAAGTGAAATTAGCAAGGCTGCAGGATACAAAGTTATTATAAAATTCAATTGTATTTTTACATATTGGCAATGAATTTTAAAGTTCCACTTATAACAGTGTTGAAAAACATAAAACACATTTAATAAAACACACGTAAGACCTGTCACTGGAAACTAAAAGCACTGTTGAAAGAAATCAGAGAACTACTAAATAAATGGAAAAATAAATTCATGATCAAGAGACTCAATAAATATTACAAAGACAAATATTCCTACATTCACCTACAGATTCACTGTAATTCCAATCATAATCCCATCAAGTTTTGTTTTGTTTTTTAACAGGAACTGACAAGCTCAATCTTAAAGCTAACACTTGGTTAACTCTAGGAGGCTGGAGCAGGGATTGTCTGGGAAGAGGTACAATGGAACAATGCTGACAATGTTTTTTTATCTTGATAGGGGTTTGGGTTACACAGATATAAGTTGTTTTTTTTTTGCCAAAATTCAGCTAATATACAGAAAATTCAATTGTATGTGAATTTCACCTAAAAAAAACTGTTAAGAATGATAGAAATCTAATGATATGTATGCTGAAGTATTACTTGAAAGCTTATTGATGCCTACAATTTTCTTTGAAATACATTTACAAAAAAGGGACTGATGAACAAATGAATAGATAAGTGGAAAAACAAGCAGAGTAAAATCTTAATGATAAAATCTAGTTGTGAGTATATAGGTATGCACTGTAAAAATTTTTTTTCAACTTTTCTGTACATTTAAACTTTTTCATAATGAAATATTGGGAGAAAAACAGGTACCTTTATTCTGATATTGACAAAATATTTTTTTGCTTCTTTTTTTCTAATTTCTAAGTTTTCTATAATGTGCTATGTAGTCTTTAGAATTTTAAATGTTTTTAAAAGGAAACAAATTACATTTATTAAAATAATCAAATACAAATTATTTTAAAACAAGTTAAAAAAATTTCACATTAGATTCAATGAAAGTTAAAATATTATTTTTATACCAACTATCATTTAACTCACTAAAGCCTTAAAATATTTTGTTATGCAGCAAGTTATAGTTTTTGACCTAATTAAAATTTTCTGAACTAATCAAATGTGGTATTAAAGTTTTTTTCTTTTAATACCTTACATTAAATTTTCCCTTGTACTCCAAAACCTCCCCCATTCTGTGTTTATGTATGCTCATTAAAAGTACATCATTTCTTGGACTCTAATAACCAAGCACAGCAATATTTCTTAAGAAATCTGAGAGTTGGCTGTTTACTTTCTAAAGAGCTTCATCTTTAGATAAGCACAAGCTTTAAGCCAGGTGCTAGTCATTTGTGTCTTGTTAATTTCCAAAACAAACAAGAGGAGAGTGCCATGCAATTTCCATTACACACACTTCACCATTAGTACCAGGGTTTATTAGCTTGACACTGCTCCAGGAGTAATGGTTTCATTCCTCACTGAAATAAAATAATGTGCCACATAACTCAGCAATGCGGAACTTCTGAAAAATGTTGTCATGTTAAACATGGTCATATTTTTAAAGTCTGCATTATGCCAAAACAAAAGCCATTTGCTGTAGAGAACTCATTCTGGACATGGAGAATTCTCACATAGGCCTCAGACTTACCTCATCGCGATGTCATATGATTCCGGGTGAATACAAGTTTGATCCAAAGGATTTGGCTTCAGTACAACATTTGCTGCAGTTTTGCTCTTTTTCTTGCCCTGCTTCTCATTTGTGACCTCAACACCTGCTGAAGATGTCACAGCAACTCCCTCAATCCGGCCTGCAGATTCTGTTTGCTGACTACTGTAATCATTTAAAACAGAGCGGGAGGGAGGTAAAGTTGGGTAGAAGAGAAAAAAGTCTTCAAAAAATGTGCTTATTTCTCTGCCATACAAATATGTACAACCAGATTCTGACCATTCACTTCATAAAAATTACTACTTATCTGTTTAAACACTGTTAACAGGGTTTTGTTAATTAAAGCCAAAAACATTCCTAACTGATTCATCTTATATAACTGACATTCTAGGAGAGAACAGAGAAAAATGGAGAGAAATAAAGAGAAAGAGGAGGAGATTTCCCAGAGCTGAAGAAAAATACAAATTCTCAAATTAAGAAAAACTACTGAGTTAAAAATAGAATGAATGGAGCAGATGACATGATACTGTATATAAAAAACCCTAAAGAATCCATTCCAAAAACTACTAGATCTAATATATGAATTCAGCAAAGTTGCAGGACACAAAACTAATACACAGAAATCTGTTGCATTCCTATACACTAACAATGAACTAGCAGAAAGAGAAATCAGGAAAACAATTCCATTCACAATTGCATCAAAAAGAATAAAATACCTAGGAATAAACCTAACCAAGAAAGTGAAAGAACTATACTCTGAAAACTACAAGACACTCATGAGAGAAATTAAAGAAGATACCAATAAATGGAAACACATCCTGTGCTCATGGATAGGAAGAATTAGTATTGTCAAAATGGCCATTCTGCCTAAAGCAATCTACAGATTCAAGGCAAACCCTATCAAAATACCAACAGCATTCTTCAACAAACTAGAGAAAATCATTCTAAAATTCATATGGAGAAGAAAGGGGCTATTACAATTAGCATGTATAATGTTGTGGGGGGTGAATGGGGAGGGCTGTGCAACATAGAGAAGAAAAGTAGTGATTCTACACATCTTACTAGGCTGATGGACAGTGACTGTAATGGGGTTTGTGGTGGGGACTTGGTGACGGGGGGACCCTAGTAAACATAATGTTCTTCATGTAATTGTAGATTAATGATAATAACAACAAAAAAAATTCATATGGAACCACAAAAGACCCCAAATAGCCAAAGCAATCCTGAGAAGGAAGAATAAAGCTGGGGGGATTATGCTCCCCAACTTCAAGCTCTACTATAAAGCCACAGTAATCAAGACAATTTGGTTCTGGCACAAGAACAGACCCATAGACCAATGGAACAGACTAGAGAGCCCTGATATAAACCCAACCATATATGGCCAATTGATATACAATAAAGGAGCCATGGAAAAACAATGGGGAAATGACAGCCTCTTCAACAGCTGGTGTTGGCAAAACTGGACAGCTACATGCAAGAGGATGAAACTGGATTATTGTTTAACCCCATACACAAAAGTAAACTTGAAATGGATCAAAGACCTGAATGTAAGTCATGAAACCATAAAACTCTTAGAAGACAACATAAGCAAACATCTCCTGAATATAAGCATGAGCAACTTCTTCCTGAACCCATCTTCTCGAGCAAGGGAAACAAAAACAAAAATGAACACATGGGACTACATCAAACTAAAAAGTCTCTGTATGGCAAAGGACACCATCAACAGAACAAAAAGGCATCCTACAGTATGGGAGAATATATTTGTAAATGACATATCTGACAAGGGGTTAACACCCAAAATATATAAAGAACTCACATGCCTCAACACCCAAAAAGCAAATAACCCAATTAAAAAATGGGCAGAGAATATGAAGATACAATTCTCCAAAGAAGAAATTCAGATGGCCAACAGACACATGAAAAAATGCTCCACATCACTAATCATCAGGGAAATGCTAATTAAAACCACAATGAGATATCACCTCACACCAGTTAGGATGGCCAGCTTCGAAAAGACTAAGAACAACAAATGCTGATGAGGATTCAGAGAAAGGGGAAACCTCCTAACTGTTGGTGGGAATGTAAGCTAGTTCAACCATTGTGGAAAGCAATATGGAAGTTTCTCAAAAAACTAAAAATAGATGAGGATTCAGAGAAAGGGGAAACCTCCTAACTGTTGGTGGGAATGTAAGCTAGTTCAACCATTGTGGAAAGCAATATGGAAGTTTCTCAAAAAACTAAAAATAGAAATACCGTTTGATCCAGGAATCCCATTCCTTGGAATTTACCCAGACTCAAAAAGACATATGCACCCCTATGTTTATCGCAGCACTATTTACAGTAGCCAAGATATGGAAGCAATCTAAGTGTCCATCAGTAGAAGAATGGATAAAGATGATGTGGTACATATACACAATAGAATACTATTCAGCCATAAGAAAGAAACAAATCCTACCATTTGCAACAACATGGCTGGAGCTGGAAGATATTATGCTCAGTGAAAGAAGCCAGGTGGAGAAAGACAAGTGCCAAATGATTTCCCTCATTTGTGGAGTATAACAAAGAAGCAAAACTGAAGGAACAAAATAGTAACAGACTCACAGACTCCAAGAAGGGACTACTGGTTACCAAAGGAGAGGGATGTGGTAGGGTGGGTGGGGAGGGAGGGAGATGGGTTTGAGGAGCATTAAGTTTCATATACATGGTGTGGGGGGTCACCGGGAAAACAGTGTAGCACAGAGAAAGCAAATAGTGAATCTGTGGTATCTTACTACACTGATGGACAGTGACTGCATTTGGGTATGGATGGGGACTTGATAATATGGGTAAATGTAGTAACCACATTGTTTTTCCATGTGAAACCTTCATAAGAGTGTATATCAATAATACCTTAATAAAAAATTTAAAAAAAAATAGAAGAATGGAAAAAGACTCAGATTTGACATACTGTGTGGAAACTTGGAATAATATCTTGAAAGTTCTGAATGAAAATGATTTTGAACCTAGAATAATATGCAAAGCCAAACTAGCATTCAAAAATATGAGGGCAAATTAATTTTCAGACACTTAAAGACTGAAGTACAACCCATATATCTTCTCTGAAAAGAATTTATTCTTAAGGATATACTCCAGCAGAAACAATGAATTCAAGAAAAATGATAATCTGGCTACAAGAGACAGTGATGAGCATAGAAACAATAACAATTTACTAAGTTAAATAATTGCTTATGAATAATGTAAAAAAAAATACATGTAAAGGACAGTTGGAAACTAAAATCCCAGGTCATCCCATCAAGGGACATAGAGTTGAAAGGAGGAAGGCTGGGTGGGAAGAGATCTAAGGTTGTAGTTTCTTCCAGGAGGACACAGATACGGACACTCCAGAGGTCAGCCCAAATCAAATTTAAGGATAATCACCAGAAGAAGTAAGATAAATGACCAAGGGGAGATAAGGATGAGATGGGAAAACAAGGAGAAAACTTGTTAACTGATAAACCCAACAAACAGCATGAAAGGAGAAGAATTATAAAAGCACAATAAAGTGCAAACACAACAGTTGGAAAATTAAGTCCAAATAATCAATAAATGTAATAAATATGAATATATTAAGATTAAGCAAAATCATGAAATCTATTTGTTTATAAAAATCAAATAAAAAATTAAATGCCACAGAAAGTTTGAAAATAAAAAATACCAAGCATATTCTGAAAAGCAAACTTAGTGACACAGTTAGCAAACAAAATATATTTCAAAGCAAAAACATTCAATGAGACAGCAATAGCCCAGTATGAGTAAAGTATGCTCTATCAAGAAGATTTAAGTCATGAATCTTCAAGTGCTTCATTATCAGTTGAAAAACTAAAGACTCTAAAACAAACCAAATGTTGATCAAAAAGGGCACTGAATAGATTAAATTACGGCACACTTAAGTTAAATACTATTATAAAGAATGATATAAATTGATATGCAATCTTTGGAAAAAGCTCCAAGACACATTACTGAAACAAAGCAATTTTCAGAACTTGTGCATGCAGCATGATCCCTTCCATATGCCTTTTAAAATAATACACACAAGCTGATAAAAATTTACTTTTAGGAAGGAATATATGAGACTATTTTGAAGTGAGAGGTTGAGGTACCCTTTCATTTTTTCTTTTTTATACTGTTTGAATTTTCTAACCAAATGTTGAAAAAACATATAAACTAAGAAACATGGGATTATTTTATCCTGTTTTTTTCATGTCTGGCTACTGGATTTTGTGGTCTTCTTAGAACTTTAACCACTCTAATGTCCTGTAAAATTTACCCATGTTTTCTTCTAGTGCTTTTACAGTTTCACTTTTTCCACTTCAGTTTACAATCCATCTGGAATTTATCTGGATATAAGGTATGAGGTGGAACTACAGCTTCCCCCACACGTACCAAATTCCTAGCAGTTGTCATAAGGCCAATCATTGGATAATTAATCAATTGTCCTCACTAATTGACTCTTATCATAAACCAAATTCTGTCTATGTTTCAGTGGATTTCAGACTAATCTATCTATTACTACATAAAAACCAAACTACTTCATTACTATAGCTTTATAATGTATTCTATATCTAGGGGGGCTGATTTTCCCTTAATGGGTCTTTTCCAGAATAAAGATCATTTTTCCATATTACCTTTATTATAATTTGACCAAAGAAAAGAGAAAAATGTATGAATGAGCCAGGTAGTCCCAAAGTAGCAAATAAATAAACAGCTATTATTTCATGATTACAAAATGCTAAGACATTTACCCAATTTCTTTGCTTTTGCACTACTACTAGGATTAGAAAGCAATACTTTAGCTCTTAATTTACACAATTGATAATGTTCTGGTCAGTTTTCAGTGAAGAGAGAGTGGGCAAGTCCAACTACACCTAGGGGAACAGCTGTGCATATGAAGTGGCCATTGTGAAGGCTTCACTGTCACATTGTACCAGTCCTTCCCACATGTGATACTTCAATCACACTGGCCTTATTTTCATTTCCTGAATACACCAGAGTTGGTCTTGAGTTAGGACCTTGCATACAGACTATTTGCTCAACCTGGAATGCTTTCCTTGCAACCCCTTTGTGCCTGGGTCCTTCATTTTGTTCAAAACTTGGCTCAAGTAACTTTTCAATGAATAACTCATATAAAGCAGTTGTACTGCTCCCCAAGACAACATCACATCTCTCTGTTTTACTTTTTATAACTTATTATAGCTGAAACGATTTACTTTACTATTTATTGTCCGTCTCACACATTTAAGTTTAACTACATGAGAACAAGGAATGTGCTGATTTTGTTCACTGCTGTATTCCCAGTGCCTAGTACAGATTAGACAGTCAACATGTATCGAATCAAGGAATGAACAGATGGACACCTAGGCCTTATGCCAGTGAGTAGGATGGGTAACACTACAATACAAAGCTGATAAGGACCCAAAAGTGTACACCTTAGTAATCACCTGCAAAATGTTCGAATATAATCCTGGTTGATTCTGATGAAGCCAGCACACTGTTGGAAGGATTTTGGACCCAGCCCTTTCACTTTCTTCAGCTGTTCTCGATTGATAAAGGGCCCATTTTTCTCTCGCCATTCAATAATATTTTTGGCTCGGTTGGCATTGAGTCCTGCAATATGCCTAAAAATATAAACAAAATGAGTAATGTGGCAGATATAATGTCCTAAGAAAAATCAAAGAGAAGATCTCATCTGAAAAAGCAAAGATATAAAATATATGCATCATAAAAAACCGTAATTACATTGTCATATGCCTTTAAGTTAATTAAAAAGGTAGTTAAGTAAAAAAGACAAAGGGGAAAGAGTTGCCAAGAGGCAAGAAGGACAACAGAATGCAAAATAATGACAAAACCAGTACCTGTCATAAAAGACGCTGGAAAACTGGTTACTACTAGTACAAGAAAAAGAACTGTTCCCCACAGTATTTTTACACTAGTTACATTCTATTTCTGAATGAAGTAATAATTCTGCCTATTTCTGTTAAGCTTACAAGTGAGTTAGCAGCAGAAGTTACAATCATTACATGTGTGTTGTACTATCCTGTATTTTTTATTAGCCTGTTCTGTTACTGTCGAGACATGAACTATAGAAAGGTACCTATCCATTTATATGGTTAGTATAAAACTGTAAGAACTATATCATTAGTTTGCTTGGTGCTAAGTAAAAGCTTATTATTTAAGAGAATCTTAATTCTATTATAGAATTCCATGGACGGAATTATGGAATGTTTGTAGCTATGTTAGAAAAGCAACTCCTCAAAATGTAAGTAACATTTTCTGCTATAATAGTTTCAAAGCAAAAAGGTCCTGATCTTTTCCCAAGGCCCTGAATTTCATGCTGAATCAGCAGACTTGTATAATAAATGCAAGACTATGAACAAAAAAGCAGCTCTTCTATAACCACAGGAAAAAAAGATAAAAGTATATAAGATGTGCTAGAGTACGATGGACATTGTGATATATAACTTGTGGAATCAAGGTAAAAATGTGGTAAACCATACCTAGAACCCTCAGAATTTACCTTTTGGTTACTGCCAGCTTTGACAGATGCATGCAAGAGACTGAACTAGTAAAAATATCTACCTTCACATGGTGGAAAAAAGCACTTTCCAACGTTAACCTTATTTAAATTCTATTAGCAACACTAATGCACTCAATGGTTACCATACGCTCTTCACTTTTCAATATTAAAAATGATAATGCAAATTGTTGCAATTCTTTTCTTAAATGATGTCTTCTCTTCTGTTTACCTAAAGCAATGTATGAACTCATAGATTTTCTATACTTGACAATGTGACTATACTTCATACATGTGTTCTACCTGAATTTGAACTGGATTGACAGTTAAACTCAAGATTCTATGATCTTCAGCCACAGACTTCTTGTCTCACCTTAACAAAACTTCTGAACAGATGTTAATATCCACTCCCACAAAGCTGACACATTCTTCTACAACACTGTCCAGTGTTGCCTTGAGTAAAGTCTGAGATACATCATGCTAAAAAGACAAAGATCAAATATCAATCAAAAGTGACATGCAGTTTTTAGACTATTCCATTACTTTGCCTATATACTAGGAGAGACTGAGACACAGCACAGTAAATTTCTTCATTTCTCTTAATCACACTGTTAGCAGATGACATCTGAACTTAAAGAATCTGTGTTTTCTTACTCTCTAAATCACTTATACACTTGATTGGAATATACAGTACCAGTATTTTTCCCTTCCACAAAATTCTGCCAGAGCAGTGGTTCTCAAATTTTAGTCTGCAATCAAATCATCTGCAGGGCTTGTTGAAATAACAGGTTGCGGGCCCCACATTCAGAGTTTTTAATTCAGCAGGTCGGGGTGAGGCTTGAGAATGTGCACTCTAAGAAGCTCCCAGGTAAAGCTATTGCTACCGGTTCCAGAGGCATACTAGACACATACTGGTCTTTTTTTTTTTTTTTGACACATATTGGTCTCTATCCTTTAAACACTGCCTTGTAGTGTTAACTTCACTTGCATATGTACTCTGTCCCTTAGTTCTTCTGAAGAGAAATGTTAAATTATAATAGGCAGCAGTATA
Organism: Manis pentadactyla; assembly: GCF_030020395.1. Lineage (NCBI taxonomy): Eukaryota > Metazoa > Chordata > Mammalia > Pholidota > Manidae > Manis > Manis pentadactyla. The sequence goes on along the minus strand of NC_080020.1, from coordinate 199,063,659 downwards.
CCAATATTCAATTTAGTTTGATGTTAATATCCACTCCCATGTTTCATGTTTCAAACTAAAGACACTACTGCTTATAAGAAGCATCATATTATGTACCACTGTGAAAGAACACATACTGCCAATTAAACCATAATATAATGATTCCTTATTGCTTTGAATTTTTAATTTTTTAAATATTGAAGAGCTCTTTTAGAATTATTTAGAAAGTTTTAAAATCATATATATATATATATACATAAATAGGAAAACACAAGCAATCAAAGTTGGTTCAGGTATTACTAAAATTTCCTCACATTCAACATTCAACTCTTCTTAATCGCTTTGTTACTCAGGCACAGATGTCCAAGTTTTCCATGCAGTATTGTCTTTCATGCTATCAAGGGCCTAGGTAATACAGCATTTCTTAAAAGAACAATACTCTATAGTTTCTGGGAATTTTTTCCAAGCTTCATTGCTCATTCTATAAGCTTAAACTTAACAGAAAGTATCAAGAGAGAAGATTTTGGACAGCAATAAAATTATTCTTTCCTTTAAAGGTCCTTAAATGTTTTGCTGTTCAATGGTTTACTAACTAGAACAGTGAAAGGTTTGCAGGTCAGTCATGTCTCCAGGATTGACAATCAAATATATGCAGACACTACACCCTGATTTGCCACAGGGCCAACAGCAACTGTAGGACACCATTAATTACAAGATGCATTCTGATTTCAGAGATGATACAATGTGAGAAAACATGCCTCTTAGAGTTCGCATAATATAGTATGTGAAAGTAAATATTTTTGGGCTAATTGAAGCCACATTACCACAATGAATGCTTCATAATACACTTGATGTTATTCATCATTCTAAAATTAAAGAGCCTCTACTTGTTCCCAGATAGGAAATTGTGGGTCAGCATCCTTCTCTTCTCCTCATGTCTCAAGGAAACAAGGATAGGCTTGATAAACTTAAGCTCTTAAGGAAAACAATATAGTAAATAGAGTGTCCAGTTATTGTGATTACACTATTATCATTTAATAACAGTAGAAGTTTTTGTTCTGGAAGACTAGTGTGGAGTACTTTTGTATTCCAGAGAAAACCTTGTTGGTAACTACCCAAGCCATGGCTAAAAATTATAGATGTAATTTTTAAAATCTAGTAAGTAAACATAATCATGAAATAGATCATAAAGAGAAATCTTAAAACCTTGCAGAGAATTACATTACTCTTGAGCCACAGCTTTTAAGAAGCTGGATAGTCTTTTCACTACTAAGTGGATAAGAAACAAAATTAAAAGACGACTTTAAAAAAAGAGTGTAGGAGATGGATGACAATGTAGAGACAAGCACAATAATAGCAACAAGGAAAACAGATCTGAGGAAAGAGATAAAACTATAAACAAATAGGAAAGAGTATTAGTTGGGAGCCATCAGGATAAAGGCAAACAACTCCACATAATTCAAAGCACAGCAGATGCTTAGGAAATCTAAATGAATAGCAGTTGCTATAACAGACAAATTTGGTTTGCCCCCTTTTCCTCCTTCCAAACAGAAGCCTGATTTTGTTTCATAAATCTCCCAACTTCTGTCAGGCTGTATGCTTTGGGGAAGCTGGCTCCACCTCCAGCAGATGATAATGACTGCTTAAAACTAGTGGTTTTCAAACTGAGGGTTGTGATCTCAGTAGGTCATAAAGTTAATTTGGTGGCTTGCCATCAGTATAAAAAAATCCAGAAAGAATTATATAGACCATATTGAGCATGTCACACATATCCTTAACATGGAATGAACAGTGCAATAAATAATGCAGCCACCTGAGACTATCATATGACAGGAATACATACATTGGCTAGGAACGTGTGTTTTGTTCACAGGTATCTCATTTGATCTGCTGATAAATGATGGTAACTTTGACCACTAATTGATGGAGAGGTTTAAGTTTACTTTTTATAGAGTTATGAAGCAATTCATCAAAAAGAAAGTATGAGAAGTTTATCATCTACTGGCAAAATGATGATTCTTTCAACCAAGTTTAGTCACAAGCTTTGTGTATTTTTCAGAAAGGATGTTAGTGAATATAGCATTTTTCAAATTATCAGCAGTTGTAATATTTTAACGAGTAAGTACAAGTTGTCCTTAGAGTGAATGATTTAAACTGTGAAGAAAAAAAAGAATAATGAAGCAAAGCACAACAGACCTTAAGTATTAATAGTAACATAACTGAGAGAAAATGTTGACTCCAATTAGCGATCTTTGACTTGAGTCACATTTTAAATTGAAAAACATAATTATAAGACTTTAAAATAAACTTGATTTAAGAAAAGATTTTACAAATACATAAAACTCAATAAAAATGACAAACATCCCCCTCCCCACTCCTACCAGTGTATTGTTGTTAACATGTTCTTGCAGACAACAGTTTAAAACCTTCAAAATTAAAAAGCAAACAGAAACACTTGGAACATCTCTATCACAATGACTAAAATTAAAAAGATGGAAATACCAAGTACTAGTAAGGATGTGAAGTAACTGGACTGCTCAAAACATAATCATGATAAATGCAACTTAGGTCAGATATGCAAGGCAAGGCAGTTTTATGGAGGATTTATTTTGCATGGTTTAATTTCACATAAAACTGAATCAGACATATCACAATGTAAAAATGTACGACTGTTCAATAAAAATTAAACTAGATAAACTGCAAAGGAATATAAATCAGGCAAATTCCTAGAAACACAGAAGTTGCCAAACTGACTCAAGAAGAAAATCTGAAAAGACCTGTGTATAACAAGAGAGTCAATTAGTAAACAAAATTCTCCCAAACAAACAAAGGTCTAGGTCCAGACAGATCACTGATTGATTATACCAAACATTTAAAGAATTAACAAGAATCCTCCTCAAACTATTCCAGAAAATAGAGGAGGGAATACTTCCTAACTCATTCCATGAGACCAGCAGTACCCTGATATCAAAGCCAAACAAAGATAATACCAGAAAAGAACACCACAGACCCATATTCTTTATGAATATAGGTGCAAAACTCCTCAAAAAAAGTACTAGTAAACCAAATCCAACAGCATATTAAAAGGACTAAACATGACATACATATTATGCATTCAATATATGTGAAAAAAGAACCAGACACATTTTTTTTCATTTGAAAAACAATTTCTCTTGGCATTTTTAAACTTTTAATTTTGAAATAATCTCAAATTTAGAAGAAACTCAACAAGAGTAGTACAAAGAATTTCCTTACAGCCTACCCTCACATAAATACTTCAATGTGTATTTCCAAATAACAAAGACATTGTCATACACAACACTGTAGGATAATTAAATTCAGGAAAGTTATCATCAATGCAATATTATCTAATACACAGCCCATACTCAAATTTCATCAGTTGTCCCAATTGTACTTTACAGCATTTCCTTCTCAGTCCAGAATTATTCCGGGATCAAATATTATATTTGGTTATCTTTTTATACTCTGAAGATACTTTATACTGGGCAGCTTTCAAGATGGCTTCCCAACTCCTGTTGTTCATGTACTGTGTATCCTAGAACTTAATGATGACTTTGCCTATAACAATTATTACTAAAGATCAACTTATGCTCACAATGATCTATTTGTGTGAAAAAGTGTTTTCAATCTTGACTCAATCAAATTTAAAAGAAGAGGTTTAACATTTTACCATATCTGCTCATTGTCTTCATGTGTTCTGGACTGGAACAAATTCATTAACACCATATACCTATACATTAAATTAAATCTTCCCTAATTTTTGTATTTGAGAGTTAAAAAACCCTTATATTTAAATATAAATACAATAAAATTTAATTTTATCCTAGGTAGGAAAGGTAAGCATTATTTTGAGATGTTTTTATTTTGAATTATTATATTCAATTGTATAGAGAGACATATACATATATTACACAAATACATGTGAGATGGGTGTTTTGGTCATGGCACAAAACATTTCCTACTGTATGTAATGATCAAAAGGTATGGAAAATAGTGATCTGAGCCAATCATGGTGGTCCCATCCCATTTATTCAATTATGACAAATGAAATGTAAGATAAATCTGCTGGGGGCTTCAGAAAAAGACTTCACTGCTCTTAAATATAGACCCTTATGAAGAGCTGGTCTTTTCTTCTTTTCATTTCAAGTATGGCTCCTGAACCCAGGGTAAGCACTGTATCATGTGATTGAGACTAACTTGAAGAGAAAGCTGACTCACTGAGGATGGCACCTGGCACACATTCTGGTTCTTCATGACACACTTGAGATCCTGTGTTAACCAATTCTGGACTCACCACCCACTTAAGCTTCTACTAAAGAAATTTCCTTATTGTTTAACAAAGTACAATAAACTTCCTTACTGTTCAAGCCACCTGGAGTTAGGATCTCTGATATTTTTCTACCTGCAGCAGTCATCTTATCTAAGGGCTCAAAGTCTAGTGGGAAGACTGAGACAATAAGAACTACTAACAATAACCATACTACCAAGCACTCTTAAGATTTTTCTTATTTTTATAAGGTCAGGAATTGTTATAACATTTTATAATAGTATCTAATTTAATCCTCACATCAACTGTACAAAATATGTATATGATTTCATGCATCTTCCTATATAAGAATGGATTCTAAGGAAAGAGCAAGACACATGTGCAAAGATATGTATGTGTTAATGTGTATATATAACCTAAAAATTCACCCAAAAGGGACTGATACCAATATAGTATGGAACAGTCACAACATTAACTATTATGAAGTCATTAAAAAGCATAAGGTAATCAGTTATTTTACCAAAAAGCCCTGTAAGAAAAGAGATCCAAGATACTAGAGTTGAAATTATTTTTTATTCCCTCCAGCAGCTAGTCTTATCGAAGAAAAATGTCTGCAAGGACTGCTGTCATTGATAATCCTGGTATTTGCCCACATTCTTCCCCAACTTTGTGCTTAGAAAGTACTAGAGTTAACACTCTCTTCTAAAAGTAAAAATTGTATATGTTTAAGGGAGGGAATATTGAACAAAGTTTCATCTTGTTCCCACAATAATGTCTTTGACATTAAAGCAGAAGCACGTTGCTTTATGATTTTGTCATTCTAAAACAGTTTCTAAGCAACTGTTATGTTCCAAACACTGTGCTAGTTGTGCTAGGTGTTGAAAGTACAGGAAAAAGTATGTGAATCCTATGTCTGTGAGAAGCTCAATCTGTATTTGCTGAAAGCCGAGACGTGATACATCATGCCACTGACAGGCATTAGTATAAGGGGCAAGGGGACCCCAACACTGACTGTGCTAATTGTCAAGGACTAAATTCCAGGAAAAATGAATTGCTGTTTTTTAAAAGTTACCTAACTCTGAATAAATAGTATAAATACTCTGTTTTGAATTCAAGGAAAAATTGTTTGGGCCATTATATTTTTTACCTAAAATTTATGAGATTTTTTAAAAGGAATATAAGCAGTCAATTATGCTAGTCAGCTTTTTTGAGGTCAGAATCCACATTTTTATTATTACTCTACCACAAACTTCTGAGGAATTGCTGATCCAAGCTGCTTTTTTTCTGTCCTGAAGCACTAAAATTATCTCAATTATTTTTAAAAAGTCCTTCCAGATGAAACATTGTGGACTATAGCTTCTATAGCAACAAAATTTCACTTTGCTTATACCATATTAAATTTTAAGTTTATTTCCCAGTGGTTTTCTGATGCAATATTTTTGAGTATTTTTCTTTAGCAATGCTCATTCATGTCCCTTCCTGTCTCTTATTAGTGCCAAAGTACAAAAAGCAGTTAGAAATTAAAGATGCTCAGAAGTTTTATGGGAGGGTCTAGCCAATTTCAAATAAAGCAAGGGTATTTCCTTGTCTCACATCTACTTTTCTTTGATTGAAATGTGACAGTTTAAAGAAGTCATCTGGGGAGTGTGTGTTGAATGACCCATGAAAGACAGAAGATGATAGAATGGAAAACATTTGAGAAAACAGAATATGTGTGCTTAAGAGTAGCTCCTTCTCCAGTTCTTCAAATCCACTATACAACAGGTCTTTATATACTCCCTTCAAAGACTGAGACAACATTCAGCACCATAGAAACAATGTATTGACCCATTTAAAAACCTATGTATTCCAGCTCTACTGGATCATACATTTTTACATGTGTCAGGACAAATACTTTCTTAAAATATATTTCTTCATTAGCACATTCTTTTTAAAAACAAGTACTTTTAACATTAGCAGAACATTTTTATTCTTTAAGTGAATAAACTACACAGTGAACAACTCATTGTGCTTATAGAGTTCTGGGATTAAGATGGCAAAGGGCATTAGTCTTTCAGCGCTAGAGGGATTTTTCCAGATCTGGAAACAGATTAAAGTATGGCCAGTGATCATAAGAGGAGAAAATGTAACAACAGAAGGAAATTCTCTTTGTAAATCCTCCTCCTATAATGAAGCACATAGAAAGTATGCCAAAGACTCCTTTATTACCACCTCAGTATTAAGGCACCCAGTTTGTATTAACTTATACTATTTAACATAAATCAACTTATTCAAGCCAATTTGACAGAAAGATTCCTGGGACAATGACTATCTTTTTTGTTCTGCACAAGACAAATGGAAACTAATTTTTAAAACCCAACCTTCCACTATGACTCCAGGGCTAGAATAGCCCCATTCCTAAGACATGGCTCTTCTGAGGGTCTCACAGGAGTACCCACAGTTGTTCAGTGATGTCTCCCCACTCTGGATGGCCAGTACTCCTTGTTTCCAGGGCAGTGTATGACCTCTGGAATCACCATTCAGCTCACAAAGTTCCAGCAACTTTTCTGTGCTAGGCCTTATGGAGTCTTGGCCTACATATGTGACCTTAAACCTAGTCAAAGACATTTCTGAAAAAAAACAAACAAGACTTCTACTTTTAGCTATGATGGAAAAATAGGTACTAGAGTATTTTCCCTACCATAAACTAAAAAACTAGGCAAACGTATTTGGAAATTAGTTTTAGATGTTAGATAACAGGCAGTGTAGGATTATGATTCCACAGAGAGGGGAACTACGTAAGATGAGCCCACAGTTGCCCACAACCTCGGAGGACACTTTGCAGACTGTGGTACAAGGAGGTGGTACAAGCAAAACACAACAGTCTTACTGAGCTGGTAAAGCAGAAACTGGAGTTCAGGACTGCTAAAGTGACTGGAATTTAGGAGTAGGAAAACAGAGAGAATGGAGCTTTGAACAGCAAAACTCCAGAAACTTGAATGAGACCATGCAAGTATTTAGCTAAAGTATTTAGCTAAATACACTCAAGGAGCCAGGACAAGACTCTGTAACAGGCAGAAATAGTTGCCTGTGAGTTTTAGGCTGTACATAGATTCCTGATATTGCACAGAGCTGGGAGACAAGGATACCCTACCAGCCACAGTGGGGAGATTTTGCTGAACACCCAGGTATTCCACTGATTCCCCAGAGGCCAGACCTTATAAGTGGTAAGCTTTCTAGTCCTAGAATGAGGGCTACTCTACACCCAACCTTACAAAGTTTATAAGTAAACTTTGTCCAGATGGGTTAACAGGTGTATTCTACTAAACATTTAAGGAAGAAGTTATATCAATTCCCTGTAGTCTCTTCCAGAAGACAGAAACAGCTTTATACATAATTACTAAAACCTGGAAGTGACTAAGATGTTATTCAGTAGGTAAATGGGTAAATAAACTGTGGTACATCCAAGCAATGGAATTATTTAGTGCTAAAAAGAAATGTACTATTCAAGCATGAAAAGATATGGAGGAACCCTATGCATATTACTATGTGAAAGAAACCAATCTAAAAAGGCTGCATACTGTATGAGCCCAACTCATCACATTCTAGAAAAGATAAAATTATGATGACAATAAAAAAAATCAGTGGTTGCCAGAGGCTAGAAGGAAGGAAGGAAGGAATCAGCAGATTTTTAGGGAATCAGAGGAACAGAAGATATTTAGGATAGTAAAACTGCTCTGTATGACATTATAATGGTGGATTTGTCATTTTACATTTGTCAAAACCCACAGAATGTACAACACCAAGAGAAACCCTTAATATAAACTGTGAGTTTATATAAACTATGGAGTCTGAGTGATAATGATGTTGCAATGTATGTTCACTGATTCTAACAAGTGTATCACTTCTGTGGAGGATATTGATAGTGGGGGAGATTGTGCATATGTGAGGTAAGAGGCATAAGGGCCCTCCGCCTTTCCACTCAATTTTGTTGTGAACCTAAAAATTGTTCTAAATATAAAGCTTAAAAAAAGCTTAAAGTTTATTTTAAAGAAAAAAACAACACTTACAAGATTCAATCTGTTCTCATAGTAAATTAACGGATTGCCAGAACAAAATTCAACATTCTTTAAAAGAAAACAAAATTTGCAGTCTCAACAACATAACATCCACATGTCCACCATGCAATTAAAAATAACTAAACATACAAAGCATCAGGCAAATATGACCCATAACAAAGTGGGGACAGAGAATCATCAGTTAATAGGAACCAACCTAGGATAACCCAGATACTGGAAACAGTAGACATGAACTTCAATACAGAATCAGGGCTTAAAAGAAAATATGGTCATAAATGAACAAATGGGAAATGGCAGCAGAGAAATGGGAATTATAATAAATTACCAAAAGTTTACTCCAGACCTGAGAATACAGAACCTGACAAAAAAATTTTACAGGACAGGTTTAACAGCAGATTGGACATAAGCAGAAGAAAGAGTCTATGAACATGAATAGAAATCAACAAAAATTATCTTATCTGAAGAACAGATAAAAGAGGATAAAAAAAAAGAAGAACGTTAATGACCTGTTGGTCAATACCAAAATATCTAAATATGTGTAACTGGAGAAGAGAGAATAGGGTAACTAAATATTTGAAGAAGTAACTACCAAAATATCCTAAATTTTTTGAAAAAATGTAATGCATAGATCCAAAAAGGTCAATGAACTCAAAGAAGGATAAATACAAAGATACCACACCTACGAATATTATAGTCAACTGCTGGAAAACAAAGATAAAGAGACAATCATGAAAACTGGCAGAAAGAAAGTATGTATTACATATATATATACTGTAATATGGATATGGAGGAACAACAACATGAGAAATGGTTAACTTATCAGAAAACAACAGAGGCCAGGAGACAAAGTAATGACAACTTTAAAGTGCTACATTAAAATACAAAAACAGGAGGGGTGGAAGATGGCAGCGTGAGTAGAGCAGCGGAAATCTCCTCCCAAAACCACAGATATCTATGAAAATATAACAAAGACAACCCTTCCTAGAATAAAGACCAGAGGACACAGGACAATATCCAGACCACATCCGCACCTGAGAGAACCCAGCGCCTCGAGAAGGGGGTAAGATACAAGCCCCGGCCCAGCGGGAGCTGAGCGCCCATGTTCCCAACTCCAGGCCGGAGAAGAATAGGCAGAGCGGGAGGGAGACGGAGCCCAGGACTGCCGAACACCCAGCCCCAGCCATCCGGGCCAGAGTGCAGACACAGTGCGTGCCCAGGGGGCCCTGGATACTAGGGAAACAGGGCAGCAAGAACAGTGAGCGGGCACTGGAGGCCGGGTGTTGGAGGACATAAGAAAAGCGCGCTAACATTTTTTTTTTTTTGCTTTTTTGCTGTTCTGTTTTGGCGAGAGCTTTTTGGAAGTCTTAAAGGGACAGGGACCCCAATACTAGGGAAACAGGGCAGCAAGAACAGTGAGCGGGCACTGGAGGCCGGGTGTTGGAGGACATAAGAAAAGCGCACTAACATTTTTTTTTTTTTTTTTTTTTGCTTTTTTGCTGTTCGGTTTTGGCAAGAGCTTTTTGGAAGTCTTAAAGGGATAGGGACCCCAATACTAGGGAAACAGGGCAGCAAGACCGGTGAGCAGAGGCCCGAGGCTGGCACTGCAGAATAAAGAAAAACGAGCGACCACCTTTTCTTTTTAATTAAAAAAATTTTTTTAATTTAAACATTTTTTTTTTTTTTTTGGGTGGTCGTTGTTTTATTTTCGCGGGTGCTTTTTGGAAGTCTTAAAGGGGCAGGGCGGGTCACTTAATCCAGAGGTAGGGAATCCGGGATCTCTGGGCACCCTAACCCCTGGGCTGCAGGGAGCAGGGAGGCCCCTTACGGAGATAAATAGCCTCCCAGCCGCTCCCGCTCCAACGCGACTCCACCACTTTGGAGTAGCTGCCCGAGCCAGGCCACGCCCACAGCAACAGCGGAGATTAACTCCGTAGCAGCCGGGCAGGAAGCACAAACCCTGTCTGCGTGCAGCTGCGCAGCACAAGCCACTAGAGGCCGCTGTTCTCCCAGGAGAGGAGGCCACAAACCAACAAGAAAGGAAGTCCTTCCAGCCGTCACTCGTCCCAGCTCTGCAAACTATTCCTATCACCATGAAAAGGCAAAGTTACAGGCAGACAAAGATCACAGAGACAACACCAGAGAAGGAGACAGACCTAACCAGTCTTCCTGACAAATAATTCAAAATAAGAATCATAAACATGCTGACAGAGATGCAGAGAAATACGCAAGAGAAATGGGATGAAGTCCAGAGGGAGATCACAGATGCCAGAAAGGAGATCGCAGAAATGAAACAAACTCTGGAAGGGTTTATAAGCAGAATGGATAGAATGCAAGAGGCCATTGATGGAATTGAAATCAGAGAACAGGAACGCATAGAAGCTGACATAGAGAGAGACAAAAGGATCTCCAGGAACGAAACAATATTAAGAGAACTGCGTGACCAATCCAAAAGGAACAATATCCGTATTATAGGGGTCCCAGAAGAAGAAGAGAGAGGAAAAGAGATGGAAAGTATCTTGGAAGAAATAATTGCTGAAAACTTCCCCAAACTGGGGGAGGAAATAATCGAACAGACCACGGAAATACACAGAACCCCCAACAGAAAGGATCCAAGAAGGACAACACCAAGACACATAATAATTAAAATGGCAAAGATCAAGGACAAGGGAAGAGTGTTAAAGGCAGCTAGAGAGAAAAGGGTCACCTATAAAGGGAAACCCATCAGGCTAACATCAGATTTCTCAACAGAAACCCTACAGGCCAGAAGAGAATGGCATGATATATTTAATACAATGAAACAGAAGGGCCTTGAACCAAGGATACTGTATCCAGCACGACTATCACTCAAATATGACGGTGGGATTAAACAATTCCCAGACAAACAAAAGCTGAGGGAATTTGCTTTCCACAAACCACCTCTACAGAACATCTTACAGGGACTGCTCTAGATGGGAGCACTCCTAGAAAGAGCACAGCACAAAACACCCAACATATGAAAAATCGAAGAGGAGGAACAAGAAGGGAGAGAAGAAAAGAATCTCCATACAGTGTATATATAACAGCTCAATAAGCGAGCTAAGTTAGGCAGTAAGATACTAAAGAGGCTAACCTTGAACCTTTGGTAACCACGAATTTAAAGCCTGCAATGGCAATAAGTACATATCTTTCAATAGTCACCCTAAATGTTAATGGGTTGAATGCACCAATCAAAAGACACAGAGTAACAGAATGGATAAAAAAGCAAGACCCATCTATATGCTGCTTACAAGAAACTCACCTCAAACCCAAAGACATGTACAGACTAAAAGTCAAGGGATGGAAAAACATATTTCAAGCAAACAACAGTGAGAAGAAAGCAGGGGTTGCAGTACTAATATCAGACAAAATAGACTTCAAAACAAAGAAAGTAACAAGAGATAGAGAAGGACACTACATAATGATAAAGGGCTCGGTCAAACAAGAGGATATAACCATTCTAAATATATATGCACCCAACACGGGAGCACCAGCATATGTGAAACAAATACTAACAGAACTAAAGGGGGATATAGACTGCAATGCATTCATTCTAGGAGACTTCAACACACCACTCACCCCAAAGGATAGATCCACTGGGCAGAAAATAAGTAAGGACACGGAAGCACTGAACAACACAGTAGAGCAGATGGACCTAATAGACATCTATAGAACTCTACATCCAAAAGCAACAGGATATACATTCTTCTCAAGTGCACATGGAACATTCTCCAGAATAGACCACATACTAGGCCACAAAAAGAGCCTCAGAAAATTCCAAAAGATTGAAATCCTACCAACCAACTTTTCAGACCACAAAGGCATAAAACTAGAAATAAACTGTACAAAGAAAGCAAAAAGGCTCACAAACACATGGAGGCTTAACAACACGCTCCTAAATAATCAAAGGATCAATGACCAAATCAAAATGGAGTTCCAGCAATATATGGAAACAAATGACAACAACAACACTAAGCCCCAACTTCTGTGGGACACATCAAAAGCAGTCTTAAGAGGAAAGTATATAGCAATCCAAGCATATCTGAAAAAGGAAGAGCAATCCCAAATGAATGGTCTAATGTCACAATTATCAAAATTGGAAAAAGAAGAACAGATGAGGCCTAAAGTCAGCAGAAGGAGGGACATGATAAAGATCAGAGAAGAAATAAATAAAATTGAGAAGAATAAAACAATAGCAAAAATCAATGAAACCAAGAGCTGGTTCTTCGAGAAAATAAACAAAATAGATAAGCTTCTAGCCAGACTTATTAAGAAGAAAAGAGAGTCAACACAAATCAACAGTATCAGAAACGAGAAAGGAAAAATTACGATGGACCCCACAGAAATACAAAGAATTATTAGATAATACTATGAAAACCTATATGCTAACAAGCTGGGAAACCTAGGAGAAATGGACAACTTCCTAGAAAAATACAACCTTCCAAGATTGACCCAGGAAGAAACAGAAAATCTAAACAGACCAATTACCAGCAACGAAATTGAAGTGGTAATCAAAAAACTACCAAAGAACAAAACCCCTGGGCCAGATGGATTTACCTCGGAATTTTATCAGACATACAGGGAAGACATAATACCCATTCTCCTTAAAGTTTTCCAAAAAATAGAGGAGGGGGGGATACTCCCAAACACATTCTATGAAGCTAACATCACCCTAATACCAAAACCAGGCAAAGACCCCACCAAAAAAGAAAACTACAGACCAATATCCCTGATGAACGTAGACGCAAAAATACTCAACAAAATATTAGCAAACCGAATTCAAAAATACATCCAAAGGATCATACACCATGACCAAGTGGGATTCATCCCAGGGATGCAACGATGGTACAACATTCGAAAGTCCACCTACATCATCCACCACATTAACAAAAAGAAAGACAAAAACCACATGATCATCTCCATAGATGCTGAAAAAGCATTTGACAAAGTTCAACATCCATTCATGATAAAAACTCTCAGCAAAATGGGAATAGAGGGCAAGTACCTCAACATAATAAAGGCCATCTATAATAAACCCACAGCCAACATTATATTGAACAGCGAGAAGCTGAAAGCATTTCCTCTGAGATCGGGAACTAGACAGGGATGTCCACTCTCTCCACTGTTATTTAACATAGTACTGGAGGTCCTAGCCACGGCAATCAGACAAAATAAAGAAATAGAAGGAATCCAGATTGGTAAAGAAGAAGTTAAACTGTCACTATTTGCAGATGACATGATACTGTACATAAAAAACCCTAAAGACTCCACCCCAAAACTACTAGAACTGATATCGGAATACAGCAAAGTTGCAGGATACAAAATCAACACACAGAAATCTGTGGCTTTCCTACATACTAACAATGAACCAACAGAAAAAGAAATCAGGAAAACAACTCCATTCACAACTGCATCAAAAAAAAATAAAATACCTAGGAATAAACCTAACCAAAGAAGTGGAAGACTTATACTCTGAAAACTACAAGTCACTCTTAAGAGAAATTAAAGGGGACACTAACAGATGGAAACTCATCCCATGCTCGTGGCTAGGAAGAATTAATATCGTCAAAATGGCCATCCTGCCCAAAGCAATATACAGATTTGATGCAATCCCTATGAAACTACCAGCAACATTCTTCAATGAACTGGAACAAATAATTCAAAAATTCATATGGAAACACCAAAGACCCCGAATAGCCAAAGCAATCCTGAGAAAGAAGAATAAAGTAGGGGGCATCTCACTCCCCAACTTCAAGCTCTACTATAAAGCCATAGTAATCAAGACAATTTGGTACTGGCACAAGAGCAGAGCCACAGACCAATGGAACAGACTAGAGAATCCAGATATTAACCCAGACATATTTGGTCAATTAATATTTGATAAAGGAGCCATGGACATACAATGGCGAAATGACAGTCTCTTCAACAGGTGGTGCTGGCAAAACTGGACAGCTACATGTAGGAGAATGAAACTGGACCATTGTCTAACCCCATATACAAAAGTAAACTCAAAATGGATCAAAGACCTGAATGTAAGTCATGAAACCATTAAACTCTTGGAAGAAAACATAGGCAAAAACCTCTTAGACATAAACATGAGTGACCTCTTCTTGAACATATCTCACCGGGCAAGGAAAACAACAGCAAAAATGAGTAAGTGGGACTATATTAAGCTGAAAAGCTTCTGTACAGCAAAAGACACCATCAATAGAACAAAAAGGATCCCTACAGTATGGGAGAATATATTTGAAAATGACACATCCGATAAAGGCTTGACGTCCAGAATATATAAAGAGCTCACACGCCTCAACAAACAAAAAACAAATAACCCAATTAAAAAATGGGCAGAGGAACTGAACAGACAGTTCTCCAAAAAAGAAATACAGATGGCCAACAGACACATGAAAAGATGCTCCACATCGCTAATTATCAGAGAAATGCAAATTAAAACTACAATGAGGTATCACCTCACACCAGTAAGGATGGCTGCCACCCAAAACACAAACAACAACAAATGTTGGCGAGGCTGTGGAGAAAGGGGAACCTTCCTACACTGCTGGTGGGAATGTAAACTTGTTCAACCATTGTGGAAAGCAGTATGGAGGTACATCAAAATGCTCAAAACAGACATACCATTTGACCCAGGAATTGCACTCCTAGGAATTTACCCTAAGAATGCAGCAATCAAGTATGAGAAAGATCAGTGCACCCCTATGTTTATCGCAGCACTATTTACAATAGCCAAGAATTGGAAGCAACCTAAATGTCCATTGATAGATGAATGGATAAAGAAGATGTGGTACATATACACAATGGAATATTACTCAGCCATAAGAAAAGGGGAAAATCCAATCATTTGCAGCAACATGGATGGAGCTGGAGGGTATTATGCTCAGTGAAACAAGCCAAGCGGAGAAAGAGAAATACCAAATGATTTCACTTATCTGTGGAATATAAGAACAAAGGAAAAACCGAAGGAACAAAACAGCAGCAGAATCACAGAACTCAAGAATGGACTAACAGGTACCAAAGGGAAAGGGACTGGGGAGGATGGGTGGGTAGGGAGGGATAAGGGCGGGGGGAGAAGTAGGGGGGTATTAAGATAAACATGCATGGGGGGGTAGGAGAAAAGGGAGGGCTGTACAACACAGAGAAGGCAAGTAGTGATTCTACAACATTTTGCTATGCTGATGGACAGTGACTGTAAAGGGGTTTATAGGGGAGACCTGGTATAGGGGAGAGCCTAGTAAACATAATATTCGTCATGTAAGTGTAGATTAGTGATACCAAAAACAAAACAAAACAAAACAAAAAAAGGGCAGTTCCTGTGTGGTAACCTCCAATGAGTTCTACACAAGGGTATAAAGGGCATATAAAAGTGTAGGCAAAGGGTCTGTTTGTGTTTATACAGAAGATCAAAGCCTAATTGGGCTATCCCGAAAATAAACTAAGATACGATATGAAAGAGAACTTCCAACATCAGCACTCTCTGGAAGACTCATGCCAGAAGATGATCATCAAAAAACCCCAACAAAGATCCACACACTGCTACAGCTGTAGATGCACTCATCCCACCAGCTCCTGGACTTGCCATGGGAATGAAGGAGATATCTAAGCTGGCCTGTGCATACAGTAAAACAACAAATTTGACTGGATCTATACTGTTGGAACTCAACCAAGAATTAGGAGAACTGCAAATTTTAGCGCTCCAAAATCTTACAACTACAGACTATTTACTGTTAAAAGAACATAAGGGATGTGAAGATTCCCCAGGAATGGGTTGTTTTAATTTGTCTGATTTCTCTCAGACTGTTCAAGTTCAGTTGGACAATATCCACCATATCATAGATAAGTTTTCACAAATGCCTAAGGTGCCTAACTGGTTTTCTTGGTTTCACTGGAGATGGCTGGTAATTACAGATATGCTTTGGTTATGTAACTATACTCCTATTATGTTAATGTGTGTGCGCAATTTAAGTAGTAGCTTAAAACCTATACATGCTGAAGTTACTCTACAAGAAGATATGTCAAAGAAATAATCAATCTTCCCATGTTTTCTGCCACCTGCTACTTCTATAGCTTTTCTTCTTCCTTCCTAATTACAACCCTTAAATAGAATTCGTGCCTCATATTTACCGAGTATCATAATTCTTCCAAGTGGTAAAGATACCTCAAGACAAATGCTGGGCATAGAAGCTACAGGGCATAAATATGCAAAGAAATAAAAAGCTAACCATTTCAAACAATAAGGCTTCTCTCTCACTTACCAACTTTACATTTCCCTGTATGGCCCCGGAAGATGACTGGTTAGCCAGAGACGGGTAAGATTCCTCAAGGGAGGAACAACCTAAGACAGGCACAGTCGCAGGGGGGTCATCAGGTGAGAAATTGGGGATCAACAGAGGTGAGGCTTAGAACCTCACCCCCCCGTTCTGAGAGAAATCTTCTGCATACGTGGATGTTTTATTGCCCTTGTCTAGCTTGGATTAACACATAGTCTACCGGCACACACCTGATCATCTACATTTGCTCTCTTACAACACTAAACTATGTTTTCTACCTTTATCTTGTATCTACCTACCACTCCAGCATTTTATTAAAAATAATAATAATAAAGAGAGAAATGTGGTATCCACATATAAATCAAGTATAAAAACCAAATGAGTATTCATATTTGAACTGTTTATAGTTCATAATGCATGAGCAAAACCGAAAGCTTCTGTGATGACTGCCCTTGTACTGTTCACTATGTAACTTATTCATTATGTAAGAATTTGTTCTCCATGTAAGAACTTGTTTGTTATGCCTCAGAAGATTGGAGACTGACGAAAATTAGGCTTGGGGTGGATTAATGATTGTGCATTGAGCATTGACTCCCCTATACAGAATTTTATTGTTGTTAACAATCATTTGATCAATAAATATGAGAGATGCCCTCACAAAAAAAAAAAAAAAAAAAAAAAAAAAAGGACAGACTTCCAATGGTAAAACAAATAAGTAACCGGGATGTAATGTATAGCATAAGGAATATAGTCAAGATACTGTAACAGCTTGGTAGGGTGATAGCTGGAACCTAGAATTATGTATATAAATGTTTTATCACCGTGTTGTACACTTGAAACTAATGTAATGTAATACTGTGCGTCAACTACCCTTCAATAAAAATTATCTAAAAAAATAAAAAAATAAATAAAATACAAAAACAAAACAAAAATAAAACCAAAAAACCTGTTGACCCAAAATTCTATATCTTTCAAAGATGAAGGAAAAAAGAGGCATTTTTAGGTAAATGAAAACTCATTGCCAGCAGATTTGTATCAGAAAAAATATTAAAGGGAATTCTTCAGGCTAAAGTAAACTGGACACCAAATGGTGAATATGTGGATAAAAATATACTTCTGTGTGTATTTTAATATTACTTAAAAGACATGACCATTTAAAGTGAAAATTAGAGCACTGTACTTTGGGATTAATATATATGAAAATAATCACACAAAAAATGGATGGCAGTGAGGTGGTGTAATATTAACTCTACGTAGCCTGAGAAAAGATAAAAGAATATAAATTGTAATACCTAGAGTAACCACTACAAAAATGCAAGGAAGTAAAGGTAAAAGTCAATAGAAGAATTAAAATGGAAATCTAAAAATTATTTGATTTTCTGCCAAAATAAGGTAGAAAAGTAAGAACAGAAGATAGAAAAGCAGACAGGACATCTAACAAAAACAAATAGCAAAATTGTAGACCTTAGTTTAACTGTATTAACACACTAAATGCTGATGAAGTAGATGTTTTCATGAAAAGGCAAAGATTGTCAATGAACATATAAACTATATGTTGTCCACAAGAGACACGTAGTAAATATAAAGAAACAACCAGGTTGGAAGTGGAAGGATGGAAAAAGATGTAACATGAAACATTAAGACTGCAAGGAGTAGGGTGACTGTATTAATATCAGACAAGAAAAACTTTAATGCAAGGAGTATTACCAGAGAACATGTGTATTGTCTAATTATAGAACTTCAAGACACTAGCAATTTAACTGCTAAGTGTTTACCTAAAGGAATACTTTATAATATGCCCATCCAAATCATGTACAAGAATGCTTATATAAGTTTTATTCATTAATAGTCAAAAATGAGGAAGAGCTCAGGTGTCCATCAATAGGAGAACAGATTTTAAAATGTGACATGTACATATAATGGAACACTACTCTGCAACAAAAAAAGAACTACTAATACATACAAAAACATGGGTGAATCTTACAGATGGTTGGCTGACTGGAAAAACTTGGGTGCAATGGAGTACACATTGTGTAGTTTCATTTATGTAAAATTCTATAACAGACAAAACTAATATGTGGTGAACAAATCGGAACAGTGTGCTCTATGTCTGACAAGGGGTAGGAGTAAACTTTCTGGGATGACAGAAATGTTCTACATTTTGATAGATGTAGGTTATGCATTTTTCAACTCACTGTACTCTTATCACTTTGCCCTTTTCCATATGTAGATTATACCTAAAAAAAACCAACAACTATAAACAAAAATCCAATCTAGGTTTCTGAACCATTAAGTCAGATAATCATGTGAGGAGGGAACAGTGATGCCCTTAATTATAAGTCTCTCTCAGGATTCACAGCTTTAGAGCAGGTAGCTGGGTTATATGATACAGACTACTCCTGGTTTGTTTTTTGTTCTTTGAAATTTTTGGATAGATGTCCTCTCCAGATGTCTCACCTCCTGAACCTAAAAGGTAATTCCCTTCTATATACCGTAACTTTCAAAGGCAGAATCATTCTAGGCATAGGTTCAGAAGATCACATGGGAACTTACTTAATGAAAAAGAGCATACATTTAGATGGCACAAACTTATCTTAGCTGTTTGTTTGGTTTTCATCCCTAAGTGATAATTAACATAGGATACTGATTCTGCCTTTAGAAGTCTCCCATGATGATTAAAATTTAAACAAAATGTGTAACTTCTTCATGAATCATGAAGCTAAAAAATCAGTCTCTTCATATGTTATCCTAACAGCCCAGTGTTTTAAAATTTAATCTTGTCTGGCTTTCCTTCTGTCTTCTAAGTAGGTGCTCTTATGTCCCCTAGTGGATAAAGGCCGATACATGGTGTTGGAAAGATAGGGGCAATAGTGGCTAAGGTCCATAAATCCTTAATGTTTGCCTTGCCCACATACTTTTCCAAACCAATGCCTCACACCACTGATTTACCATAAATAAAGGAAAACATTAACACATCTGAACTGGACCACACCTATCTGCCCCATGCGTGGTCATATATAGGGCCTGGGCTAAAATATAATCCTGGCTTATGACATATGCACCAATAAATGCATACCAATTAGTTAGACATTGTGACCTGACACAATACAAAGGAGTTGACATTTCCACTGTAAATCTCTATTTTTAGAGATTTATAGCTTAGTTATAAAAGTGGACTTTAGAAAAATTTAGGGTGCAAAGATTCAGCCACAAAAGAGAAATTTCCCTTCTAGTAAATTAAAAGTAAAACAATATGTAGAAAATCTCATCTGAAATGTGTGTGTGTGTGTACATGCATGTGTATGTGGTAAGAGAGAGACAGTGAGAGAGAGCGCGAGAGCAAGAGAGAGACGAGAGATTCTTAAGCACAGAAATTTTGACAGCCTTGGGCTTAAATTGTTTGGGGGAGAGGCAAAGGTTACAGAATAAAGGAGGTACTAATGCAAATAAAAAAAAAGTCTTTTCCTTCTCCAAATTGTAGGAACTAGGCTACTTGTTAATATTTCTAGTAGTAAGATCTAAAGATACTTCTTCCCCAAACTCACATACATATGTGATATACATATGCATATGTGACCACACGTGCAACCAGATATGAATTGACTTCCAGTCCATTAATATTATGGACAATACATTTTTTCCAATATGCACATCAGATTTTTCCCTGACACTGCCAGCCTCAGGATCCACATTAATGTGTCTCCAAGGGGTTGGAGTGCTAATATGGAAAGGTAAGGTGCCCTTTTGTTTGACTGTCCGCTGTTACCACATGACTGTAGCCAAAGCTGTGCAGGATCTGAAATGATCACTCCACACCTAGCCTTCTTCACCAGTGGGAGCAAAGAATGAGCTCCAAAACTTTCCCCCACACCACTCTTATCCCTATTTCCTATTTTATTTTTATCCATAGTACTTATCATCTGCTGTACACAGGTTTGTTGTGTATAAAGTAAATATTGATGCTTTGTTCATGGCTGTATCCTGGCACACAGTAGGTGCTCAACCCTACCACTCTTTTAATTAGCACTTCCTTGAGTACTGGTTTAGCTGAGTATCATTTGCTGGCCACTTTGACTTTTCTCTGTATTTGAACTTTCTAACACCAGGCTTCTTAGCCCATGGTACAGATTCAACAAATTACAACTTAATTGGATAAAAGAAGGAACAACCAGGGGCAAATTTCTAGCAGCTATGCTTCTGCAATCTTTTGGCTGAAGGCGGGATTCTGGTTCAAGAAAAAGAGTTATCTTAAAATAAAAGGACATAATAGTGACATGAAATTGCTTGAGGACATTAAAGTATTAAAATCTAAATTCATATTATAGAAAAACCTTTGTTAGCAGGCATTAATCAACAGCAAGCTCAGAGGGTAAAATTTCTAAATGAAATCCTAGATGCCCTAATATAACATGCTAAGACTGACCATGGCCACAGGCACTCTCACTCTGAGCCACCAAATCCTCTGGCAAACAGTTTCTGGTAGGTTTCTAGGTAAATAAAGAGTTCCTGCTAACTCAGACCTTAGTCATAGACTAATCTCTGATACTTCTAATTAGAAAAGCTTGTCCTTCTTTTTCCTGGGAACTGAATTAAACTTTTGTCACTTTGAATATGGGCCAAAGTAAAGCATCCTTTTGCACAATAAAAGGAGACCAAAGAAGGTGGGAGATTTGGACCCAGAATGCAAAGAAACCCTTGGGGAGAAAGTCCATGTTTGCCAGAACCTAGGTCAAGACTTGTGAGACATGCACGCAACTTCATTTTACCATAGACAATCTCATAATGACCACGATCAGAAACTAATTTAGGTACCTCTACCAGAAAGGTCAAAGACCATACCTTGATACAGATGTATACCTTGACACAACTAATGGGTTTGGGGGAAAAAATACTTTTTGATATGAAAATGTTTCATTTGACATAATCCTTACTTTTAGGCCCAATGCAGTATAATGACTCATTTTCTCAAAATATCTCTATGGGTGATGGCAGAACTGGGCAAAATCAAACCCATTTGATCCATAGAGTACTGGGCCATGGACCAGGGTTAGGCCACAGAGCTAAAGAAAATACAAATCAGAGAATTCTAGAACTTAGAAGAGGGATACAGATGCTCCTAACTTCTCTTTACCAAGAAAGTCTAGGGCATAAGAAGAAAACACTGGACCTTATAGGATCAGTCATGTAAACAGTACCAAAGCACAAATAATACATCATATTCATTTCTCAAACCACCAAACGGAATAATCTGTAGAGCAAAATCTCAGTTTAGAACTGACAGTTTATGTTAAGTAAATTTGGGTTTTCAAGTGAATTAGTAACTTACTTCCATTTTAGCATGAAAGCATTTTCTGATATTGAAAAGAAATGGCAGGGGGGAAGACAGTTTAGCTGCCTTCTTTTTGTGTTTCCCTTTTATACATTGATTTAAAAAAAACGTCTTTCCTGATCTCTGAGGTGGGAGTGTCTTTGGTTCCTAAGAGTAGGTTTGCAATAACTATCTGTGGTTGTGAATAGAAAATTTCAGAGGTAAACAAAGTCCTTCATTCCAATGGAAGAGGTAGTAAGCCTTACTCTCTCTTTAAAAGTCATATTGACCAAGGTCACACTTAGGGAAACTGACACTATCATTAATACCTGTGGCAGAAAAACCCTGAGTGACCCCCAGTGATATCCACCTCTTGGTGTTCACTCCTTGTATAGCCCCTTCACCTTGAGTGTGAGCAAGACCTAAGATTTGCTACAGAGCAGTGGACTGTGACAAACGTGGTGGGATGTCACTGCTGTGACTAAGTTACAATATAGAGGAAAGGTGATTCTTCTACTTTCTTCATGAAGTAAGCAGCCATACTGAGGAAGCCCATGCGGCAAGGAACTGTGGGTGGCCTCTAGGACCTCAGAGCAGGTCTCCAGTCAGCAGCTAGTGAAAAACTGAGGTCTTCAGTCATACAGCCAGGAAATGAATTCTGCCAACAACCTAAATGAGCTTGGAAGTGCCTTGAACAGACACAAAAGCAAGCAAATAAAAAATGAACTTTCTAATGCTGACAAGAATTCATTCATTCATGTGATAAATGTTATAAGTATTAACCAAGTGTCTGCATTGGGCCTAGCCTTGTTCTAATTGATGGGAGTATAGCAGCAAACAGACAAGGTATAATTAAATAAATAAAATTATAACTTTTAATAATGTTACAAAGGAAATAAATAGAGTAACATGATAATCAAAGGAGTAAGAAGTGGTAACTTGGGTGACTGGGAAGTGATTCTTTGAAAAAATACATTAAAACAAAGTATTAGAAGGAGACACCCATGCAAAAAGCCAGAGAAAACATTCTAGGCTGAAAAAATATGTGCAAAGGCCCTGAGGTGGGAATGAGCTAGTGTTCATGAAAGTGAAGTGGGGGGCAGTGTGGCCAGGACGTAATGGAAAGCATAAAAGTGGTCAGAAATAAGGCTGGAGTAGAAGAGGATCTTATACTTCCCATGGCAAGGAGTTTGAATTTTATTCTAACTACAATGGGGATAGAGACAGAATCTGACATAATTATCAAAAATGCACAAAATGGATTGAAAAAAGACAAAAGTGGAAGCAGGGAGTCTGGTAAGAACCTTTTTCAGTATGCCAAGATGAGATGATGGTTGTCTAGAGTCAGGTGCTTGGGGTGGAAAGAGGTCGATGGAGTTAATACTGGGGGATGCTGAAGCAAAAGGAAGAATCAAGGAGCTTAATAAATGTAAATTTTTTAAGAGAATAGGTTTGTACCTTTACTAATTGGGTAGATGGTGATGCCATCAATAGAAACAGGGAAAGATGGGAGAGAAAGTTTGTCGGTTTTCACTAAATTTGGGGGAGGCAGGGAGGTTAGCAGAGGGAAGTCAAGAGTTCTTTTCTATACACATTAAGTTTGAGAAGTCTATTAGGCTTCCAAATTGAAGGGTCAGGTTGGTAGGTGGATATATGGATTTCGAGTTCAGGAGAAAGATCTGTGGTGAAGCATCCTAAGTATGAACTGTCCGTTGTGCAAATAAGAGGGACAGACTAAACTTCTAAAGCCTTGGGAGGGAGGCAGAGCATAGGGAGAGGATCCAGCAGCATCAAGGGACAGAAGGGACAGAAGTAATAATGTGTATATTATTAATAGCTACAAAAATGTTTAAGAAAAAAGAATTCTTTCTTTTGCAGTTGCTATAGGAAAGTAATTCTGAAATGCATTTAAAAAAAGGGAGATGATAATTACCTACTTGTTTTATAAGGAGTGCTGCTTCCAGAGTATCTTTTATGTATATATAGTAAGTTTCATTGGACGCAGTGCTTAATCTTTAGTGATGGGGCTCCATAATTAAACGTCTGTAACAGGGCTGAATTTTCAAGTGAGAATTCAAAATTTGGTTATCATTGCCATAGTTGTTATTGTGACAAAGAGGCAAAATAGAAAGTATTGCAGAGATACTATACTCATCCTTCAAAGTTCTTCAAAATACCTGTACAAGAAAATACACTTTATAGTAATAACACCAGAAAATATTTATATTGGGTGCTACCAGGTTATCAAGAATTTTATAATGCTAACTTAATTCAGCCTCACAACCCTTTTGTTGTTATTATCATTACATTATTACATCCATTTTACCAAAGAGGAAACAGGCACGAAGAGGTTATCTAAGTTGCCCAAGGTCAGGCTGCAAGCATGTAGTTGAAAGCAAATGGTCTATCTCTTGAGCTCAAGTGGTTAAACACTATGGCTCTCTGTTTCTCATAAGTATAATTACTTGATCTAGCAATGCACATTCCAGCTCTCTTGCTGGGGTTGCAAGAAAACCCATTGACTTTACATATTTTATTTTTTAAGGTAAAGTTTTGTAATAATCAGGAACACATTTTTTTTGTTTACAAGATAGTATTTTCTATTTATTCATAAGGCTTACCATGACTAAAAATATTGACAAAATAGATACGCTTTTAAAATTCTGTATCTTGCTGTTCTTATTACAAACCTTATGTAAATGGTAACAGTTATCTATAAAATAACAACAACAAAAAGGATAGGAGATTTTTTTTAAGGAAATACATGGAAACTTGCTTTGACAGTGCACTAGTCTTCTCTACTATGAAGCTATAATTTAGTTTCTCCTGTTCCCTTTCCCTCTAATTTTTCTATCCTTCAGTCATGAAGAAGGATCAATTACAGCATTTTATTTGATCCATTGAAAATAATTATGATTTGCCACTAACCAGCTCAGCTATAAATGACAGATTCATTTCTTTCTCAAAAGGGAACTTGACTATTTTGAGACATTTCTATTCCTGGTTGGTTTCTTTGCAGTGGCAGAACCGTAAGTATGGGGGTTAGGAGTTTTAAGTGTGAAGGTTATTATAAGTATGCACATGTTAGAGTCAGAAGAAAAAGGAGTATGTCCTTTCCACCACTGGTTTTCCCTCTTTCTCCTTCTGGGTAACTATATTAGTTCTCATGAGGTTTTAATTTTGATTTTCAACAACTGCATTTTTAAAAATGGAAAAAGCAAAGACTTTGATTGTCACCTCCCTTTTGTTGACAAAAAATACAGGAGAAAAGAATGATGTCCAAAGGTCATCTATTGGAATCTCAAAATTTTAGAACTGGAAAGGCTTATAAGAAGTCATATATTAATACACCCTTTAGTTCACAGGTGAGAAAATCTAAATACAGAGAAAACTGGGTAGAGTAATTAGAGTTAGGATAGTTTTTATGTGTTATTGTACCTTCTACCATGAAAAAAAAATACAACTTGAGTTTCCTCAGTTTGATTTTTCTAAAGCAGCATTTCAAAAGATAACAAAATTTCCTTTATTCACCAAACACCTGAGGACACAAAAGAAGGCAAAATTGAAAATTACTAACTGAAGTACAGTATGATAAAGTACAATGGTTCCCAAATGTCAGTCCATGACAAAGTTTTCAGTGGTCAACAGCAAAATTAAAACAAGAAGAACGTGAAAGGTTTTCAACAAGGTAAATGTATTCAATTTAAACTATCCTTTACTATATAATTACAACATTGTGATTTGGTACTACTATTTTGGTGCTAAAAAGTAGTTCTTTCTCTTTCCTAGTCTGTGACAAGGAAAAAATTGGGAAATATATCAGTTCTCCCTAACTCTGCTACATTAGTTATCCACTGCTGTGTACCAAATTACCCCCAAATCTAACAGCTTAAAACAACGAACATTTATTATCTCACACAGCTTCTGAAGGTCAGGAATCCAGGAGCAGCTTAGCAAGGTGGTTCTGGCTATCATGAAGGTCTCCCCTGTGGTAGTAGTCAAGATCTCAGCTGGGGCAGAAATCATCTCAAGACCTGAGTGGGTTGAAGGATCCGTTCCAAGATGGCTCGTTCACATTACTGTTGGCAGAAGGCCAAGTTCCTCATATGCTGAGCCTCAGTTCCTCTCCATACAGATCTCTCCTAAGGCTGCTTGTGACATGAAAGTTGGCTTCCCCCACAGTGAGTAATCTAAGTGAACGAAAGCATCCAAGACGGAACCACAGTGTCTTTTATAACTTAATCTCAAAGTGACACAGCATTACTTCTGCCACATTCTACTGGTTACAAACAATGTGGGAAGGTACTACACCACGGTGTTAATACCAACAGGCAGGGATTATCATGGACTGTGTTGGAGACTGGCTACCAAGACTACACATTTTTAAAAAATTATTTTACTAGTCCATGAAATCAGAAGTCTGGGAACTGTTGTAGTAAAAAAGACACAGAAGTTAAAAGTTAAAAGATCAACTGTTCTAGTTATAACTAAAAGTAGTGGATTTTCTAGCATTCAGTTTCTTTAGAAAATAAGAACGTTGGGTTTGCTACATTCTTAAACACCTTTTAAGTGTTAATGCTCTACTATTCTACACTAGCAATGATGATGATGATGATGACAAGAAACCTGGTAACCTGCCCAAAGTCACCAGGCTGGTAAATAGTGGAGCCAAAATTTGGACTGAGGCAGCTGGACTGCAGAGCCCATGCTATCCTAACCTTGGGAAATATATACAAATGAATGAAAGGCAGTGAGAAAGACTAAGCAATTAAAAATGTCAGCCTGCTGCCTTACTCTCATTAGTTGTAAGTGGGAAAGAACAATCTCATTCTATCCCTATGAAGCACTTTGTAAATACTAACGAACTGACTTATTATTACTGACTTAGAATGATATGATGTAGTTGCCCAATTCAAAAAACTTGTCCTCACATTAACTTGTAATACAGTAATGCTTTGTGTAACATGAAATTTCCAAAGTAAAATCATCATGCTTACTACATTGTATGGTATTGCTTCCAAGTGACTTTGGTAAAGTGCATGTTCAGACAGGGAAACCTGCACAGGCTTGGAGTGGAGGTGAGATGGTGGTAATTTTTTATCCTGGTATTTTTCTCTCCTTCCTTTTCTCTTTTTTTGAAGAGCTACTTTTAATTTTCCAGGGAAACTTTGTAACAGCTTAATTTTTAATAAATCATTTTCTGTTAATGTTTTTCCAGAAAAAAATCAAACACTATGCAAATGGACAAAAGACCATACTATAAAGGCTTAAAGTTATTTATACTCCTCTTTAAGTTAAAAAATATTAATAGACATGCTAATTGGCATTATCTTTAGGATAATTTCAGTTATTTTTTTTCTAGATTTCCTCTGAATGTACTTCTCAGTCCCCCAAACACTAATGCTCTTCTGCACCAGAATCAGAATCCACTGGGGGGAACTCCTCTGGTGTCATTTCCTCACAAGGAAAGCCTCTGACCATGTGACTGCTCAGGGCTTGGTGAAGGCAACCTTCTGTCATGACAGCACAGAAAGAAAAGAGTGATGCAAATTTCTCAGAAGCCTTGCCAGATGATGAACATGAAGAACAGAGGGTGAAACAACGTTGTCAAATCTGCTCTCCATTTTAGGAGGTCAAGGCAAGACAAAAGTCATCTTGGGAATTGTAGACAGTGTTTCCATTGCTTTTAACTAATATTGAAGTAGAAAAAGCATTTAAAGTTTCAGGCATTCAAGAGTGACAACTGTCTTTCAGACAGTTGGAAAGGACTTGAAAAAAAAAAGTTTGTTGGAATAAATGGAATGTGCCTTGGCTTCTGGGGTCAAAATTTCTGGGACTCAGCTGAACCAAGATTCTGGCTTAAGATTTACATGGTTTTCATCACCCTATAAACATTAATGTTATTGATGCAGATCTGTCACTTGAAATATTTTACCCATATCCTCTACTGCAAGGAATTTTCTTTTTACCCATTCATCTCTAGTGACAAATTTGTGGCACTTACAAATTTAAAAGGCTGTCAAAGTCTAATAATGAAACCTTGGGAGGAGTCATATGGGGGCACAGATCAGAAAGAACCAAAATTAATTTCAGAGGATTTACTGCATAGGTTAGGGGTCATAATGAGGTGAGTGTCACTCTACAATGTAAAATCTACTGAAGCAATACCTTCCCAGAAGTAAAGAAAAGGTAGAAAAAGAATTAGTGGTTGTCAAGCCATGGAAATGTTAGGAACACATTTAGAAACCAATGCATGGACAGCATAGAAAACCACGTTTTCAGTGACTTAAATCCACAACAGGCCCGTGCTTGTTTTAATAATGGCTATTACTAAAAGTCAGACATACTTTTCAACTACTGATAACTCACCTAGGATACTTTTCCATCTTAACAGGGAATGGATTTAAAGGCTTGAGTTCTACAACTTTTTTCCACCAAGTATAATAAAAATGGTAAGATAGTTTAAAAGAAGGCCAGAGCTTTTTCCTTTGCCTAAGCCTCTATGATGTAGCTGCTACTAGAAAAAGTTCAAAGGCTAGGAGCATATTTTCCTCAAGGCCTTAGTATTAGGTGTTTTGAGAACGGAAAGTCATGAGGGGTAGGTGCAGGCTGTCACATTCATGCACGGGACTAGCTGAGGAGGTAGTCCACGAGTCAGGCGGGACCTCTAGAGAGGCTCTGGCCTGGGGTATGCCAGAGACCCTACTGGATAAGAACTAGGGCATTAATTCAAAGTCAGACTGTAAAATAGCTGCCTTCTGAGAGAGGTGGGAGTTAACAAGCCAAAGACTGACTCCTGGCAGCCTGGCTTCACACAAGGGGATGGCCTTCAGTACGGCATGCCATGGAAAAGTAGCCCAGTGCTTAAAATGACTGATCATGACAGAAATTGAGTGGTGAATCAGGTCGCTACTTCCTAACACCCTTAATATTGGAACTGCAAGTCCTGAGACCACAGTCCTCTTATGGTAGGGATGGACTGGTTGCCCCCGACCAGAAATGCTGCATAGAAGAACAGGAGTGGAGATAAAAAAACTCTGCCACACCCTACCACAATTGAATCTTTCTAGCCCCTACTTATACCAGGGGAGGGGCTGATACTTCCCTAATCTTTAAACCTAAAACCTCAAGGCCTAAGGATTGGAAATCCTTTTCTCAAGCCTGAGGTCTGGCCCTTTGAAATTCTTTGTATAGGCCCCAGATGAAAAAAGCAAGGAGGCAATAGATGCTATTCAAAAGGCCTGGTGAGTGTGTTCGTCAGGTCCTTCAGGTTAGTCTGCTGCACGCCCCTGTTTTAGTTTCTTAAGGTTGCTACAACAAATTCCACAAACTGAGTAGCCTGAAACAACATAAATGTAGTCTTGCACAGTTGTAGAGCCTAGAAGTCCAAAATTAAGATGCTGGCAGTTGGTTCCCTTA
Source organism: Manis pentadactyla (assembly GCF_030020395.1). Taxonomy (NCBI): domain Eukaryota; kingdom Metazoa; phylum Chordata; class Mammalia; order Pholidota; family Manidae; genus Manis; species Manis pentadactyla. The sequence continues at coordinate 199,034,310 of NC_080020.1, read as the reverse complement.
GGAGGCTCTGAGGGAGAATCTGTTCCGGGCCTCTTCTCTAGTTTCTGGTGTTGCCCACAGTCCTTGGTATTGTAGCCTGCAGCTACAGTGGTCCAATCTCTGTCCAGTCTTCACATGATGTTCTTCCTCTGTGTCTGTGTTTTCTCTTATAAAGACACCAGTCATTGGATGAGGGCCCGCCCTAAGCCAGTATGACCCTATCATAACTAATTATATCTACAAAGACCCTATTTCCAAATAAGGTCACATTCAGGGATTCCAGGTAGACATGAATTTTAAAGGGAAACTACACAACCCTGCACACCTCCAAATTCACCACAAGCAGCATCCAAAATATTTATTCCACCTATCCAGCCAAATATTCTACTTTCCCTCACCAAAGAAGAAAAAATTGTAGGATTCTTCACTAAGGAAACTGAAAAGGCCCCAGGGAAAAAGTCTTCTGAAATGTGGCATGTAAGACATTACCTAGTAGATATTCCCCAGTTTAAGAATAGCGACCTGTCCTCAAGAGGTCACCATAAAGCAAAGCCTGCTAATGAAACAAACTCTATCTACATATAGTAAAGCTCTAATTCAGCTTTGTATCATCGTTTTCTTAGACATGAAGGGATCACCAAAGCTCTTCTAAGAAACCAAAAAAGTCTCCATCCTAGAGGACATCAATATAAAAAAACAGAAAAACAAAACAAGCAAAAAAGCAGTAGAAACAGAGATAGAGGGGAAAGCCCTCTGGCTTGTATTCTCAGGAAAATTAAAGAAAATGTAGATAAAAATATGAATCATAAAATAAGATCATAATACCATATAAAGGGAATTAGAGATCAAGAGAGCAATATTTAGGAATTAATTTCTAAAAAGAGAGACACAGAGGGTCCACATAAGAGGTCCCAAACCTACTTTAGTGGAGTTAGAGAACACAGGACAAGAAATCAAATACACAGCACAAATATTTTTCCAGAACCGAAGGACATCTTTACATTATAAAGATACAAGAACGGCCCAGTCTAAAGAAAGGAAAAAGGCAAGCACCTAGGCATATAAGAGACGATGCAAAACAACTTTCAGAGATGTAAAAAACAGGTCAGCCTTAAAGGAATGAGAATCAGATCACTAGCAGTATGATAAAAGACAGTAGATGATGAAGATAATAAAATGGATGCAATAAAATCTCTGAAGAACTATTTTCAACCTAAAATTCTATACCCAGTGAAACTATTATTCAACTGTAACAGTAAGATACCTTTTTGACACATATGAACTCAGGACTGCTACCTCTACACACCTCCAAACAGTTATCCATCAGTGGTAGGATTTCATTTAGTGCTTTTTCTCCTTTTTTAACTTCCCATGTACTACTAGAAAAAGTTATAGCAATAAAAAGTGCTAGTGTAATAAATGTTTTATATTTGCTCAGTGAACACCCTTTTCCCTAAGAGTTTAAAGCAGAGATTACTTCTGTGATTTTCTTCCTTTTCCCATCACTTGCAAATAATTTAAAAATAGTACGTCATGTTTCCAAAACAGGAATCTGATACCACCGTTAAGTGCCTTAACCCTCATGAGATTATTATAAATTTTGGAAGCATATGTTTTTGTCCCATATAGAAACCAATTTTCTCCCTTTAATCAGAATACCCTAAATTAGCCTCTTTTTCCAAAAGAAAACCAAATGGTAAAATAAAACATATATATGTGAGATAACAGGGATTAGGTATATAGAATTATGAAAGTTGTATATTAAAGTATTTACTGGAAAGCTTTATTTTTTATATACACTTAGATAGTTATTGTGGGGTTATGTAATGTTTCTGAACACATTATGCAGCAGGAACTGAATATATCAGAATTACACATTTGAAGTCAACATAGTTTTATGTAAGACATAGGTATACTATTCCTTAGTACAGAGAATATTTATACCAAGCTTCCATGGTAAATAGCAGTATTTCCTCTCTATATCTTAACACACTATGTATATTTATAAACTAAATATGAGATAACAGTTTACTGCTTAATAAAAGTATACAAAATAATACCAAAAACCTTTTCTCCTTTCATTTGTGACATTAATAAAGAATGGCAACTGTTACCAAGTCCTCACTCCAATAACATAAGCAGCATGATTAAAGGCTTTTAGTGATAAGGTCTAATCAGCTAAAGTATAATCAGTATGCATACAACTTAAAACTATTAAGAGTACAGACTGAATCCAAGTAGACTTAGCTTCAAATCTTGGTTCTACTATTAACAAATTTTTAACCACTTTGAGCTTCAGTTGTTTCATCAGTAAAAAGGGTGGGTGGATTGCACATGCCTAGCCTTACAGAATTGTGAAAATTAAATTACATTTGATCTGAGTTTTACTATAAGCCTGGCACAAAATAAGGGCTCAACAAATGCTAACTGCTATGATCAACATCATTACCACCACTGTCATTATCATCTGCTAGGTAAGCAAAAAAACACCCAAAACCCAAAAGCTGGAATGAATCATTCTACTGAAAGAAGTATACAGCATTAGAATACAAAGCTATACAAATAGAACATTTGCGTATCAGTGGCACATGAGGTCACACTAATATATTAATCAGGCTAGGAGTAAGACGGAGATGGGTAGGGGCTGGTGGTACACTGGAGAGGTTGTGCCTTCTCCCAAAGGCATTCAAATTTAAATTACTTTAAATTTCCAGTGCTAGCCAAGCAAAATCATCTGCTGGTGGAACACAGCCCATTCTACCTCCTGAAATAGGACCATTATTCAAAAGCCCTCAAAGTGCCCTTAAAGAAATTAGAAAACAGGATTCCTAGATCCTAATGCATCACTATTTCTTCTAGGTTTGTCATTTAATAAATCTGTTTTCCTCCCAGAGTATAAAAGCTATACATTTTAATTACAGCAAATTAGAAAAATACACAGTTGCATAAAGGAGAAGAAAATGATATACACAATCTTATCACTTGGGGGCAACTCATCTTAACTTTCGGAGATTTTTCCTTCACATATTTCTAGTCATACTTCTCTTCTCTACTACAAATATGAATCCAGATTTTTGACTGAAAATTTGAACATTTTATTTAAGATTCTTTGGGAACCTAATATTAAATGATTGGAGATCATTCAATTATATGGACGTATTTTAGTTTACCTTTTTTTCTACTGAACATTTTCCTTTGCTCTCTCAGTTTTCAATTATTACAAATAACACGGTATGAATATACTTATGCATATAACTTAAAAATTAACCGTCTTCCTTAGGACTAATCCCCAAAAAGGAATTAATTGGTCAAAACAAAAAAGGACATTTCAAGTCTCTGATATACTGAAATAGGTGCATCAGTTGACATTCCCCCAGAAGGACAGAAGAATGACTTTTTGACTACCTGTTCACCAACTATCTAGGTCTATGGGTATTCCTAACACATATGTCAAATTAAGATTCCAAAATTGTTCCTCATACATCATCAAAATGGGGAACTAAATTTCAACTTTTATGTAAAAAGTGATTTTGCTTCTGTAATTAATGCCACTATGACTTCAAAATTGTATTTTTACTAATAATGGATTGTAATTAATTTTTTTCTGAAACCCTCCATTACAACACTGTATCATACATCAACATTCTCAGAAGGCATACTATGCAGCACTAGCTCACACTCTCGTAGACATGCTATAGAATGTGCAGTCTATCTACCTAAGAGTAAAGCAATGGTAACATGCCAGCTCTAGTTAATAAAAACTGTAAAATCATCCTGAGTCAACTATTTCAATTAAACCTGCAGGGATGTGAGCTGAGAAGGAGAGATAGGGGCTTCATAAAGGCGATCAGGTTCTACAGTGATGATGTGACCCAGCTCTCTGTTTTAAAACACAAGAAACCAGGTATCACGTATGTATCTCAGAGTTAATAGCCTCACATAATGCAATAAACAGTGCTCCCAAATCTGGAAATGAAACCAGAGATTTACATTTCTCAACAGATAGCATGGGACCAGAAAAAAACAAAACAAAACAAAAAAAAACAGGCCTAGGATACTAAATTTTCTTATTCATCTCATGAGACTGTTACATGGAAATCAAATACAAGAACAGCTAGGCATTTGAAAAATGAAACATCATTATCACTAGATAACGTTATACATTAGTGCATTGTGAAGGACTAACTGTCAGTTAAGTACAAGAAGCTACTGAATTCAAAGTTCTATAAGGACAGGGATCAGGTACTTTGTGATTCTCATGGTTTACAGCAGATTGCTCTTGAAACTGATGGTATAATATAATTGCAGAGTAAGTGAATGGCTTAATAAAGTATATTTGTATAGTAACATATGCAAAATGTTTTTCAAAATATTTTCACCTAATGAATATATATATATATACGTCCTACTAGTAACATATGTCCAAATATTTTAGATCCTTTATACTGGAAGAAAACAATTACAATATTCCTAAATTTTCTGTGCTCTGTAACTAATTGTGAAGTAAGTTCTTCTCAATGAGCATCATATCTTAAAATGAAGCACTGTCCTAGCCAATTAGATGTTTAAGGGAGGGAACAAGAGAATCACTATAATGTCAATTAAAATAATTACAGAACAGAAAGATGTTGGGATGAATATCCATCAAGTTAGTTTTAGAACACATAAGAAGCATCAGTTTTGCAAGGAAAAAAAAAAAAAGCAGAAATGCCCTATCTTGGCTGAGTAGCACTATTAAATTCAGATGCAGGGTTCTATTTAGTTTGGACAGGTCCCAGCCACAGAACAAAGTCAGTCTGTCTTAGTACCATAACTGAATTCTACAAGTTAACAGCTTTTCATGAAAAGCTGCCATTTCAAAATGTCAATCAAATCTGAGCATAAGTGGGAACTCCTGCAGAAATAACCAGCTGCAGGTTTGAAAAACATTTTTCACTGAAAGTGGAAACACAAAAGATGTTTGAACGGGATCTCTTTTCATTCCTGTAACAGTAGACGGCCATTTTCACAACATCAAGGACAGAAAACAGAAGACAAAATTGCAAATAATATCTTTGAAAGGGCTATTTGCAGGGGTGATGACTGATTCAAGTTACAAATGACAGAATTATTGGCAAATGGGAACTCATTAATATGAAATTGTTTGTTTCTCATTAACTGATCACAGTATTAGACTATTCTTTTAATTGCACTTGAATCATTAGGCCATACAAAATGAAATGTAGCCTCAAGTTTTGACATTTATTTTCAACCTTTTTACAGAAACTGATGATGGTATCACCAGACTTTACGGTGGAGGGGGAGGGAGTATTTACCAATTATAGTTTAGGAACAAGTGAAAAGAAATTATTTCACTTTTCAGAATGTCAAAGCTAATTCAAATACTGAGCATTAATACTGCACTTTTCTTCCAAGAAAAAGTCCCTTGTAAGCAATGTTATAATAAAATGAAACTAAATAGGAGTAGTAAATATGATATATTATGAAAGTTCATTTGAAAAGGAGATGGGACTTACTCAGGGAAATGCTCAGCAGAAAATTAAGACTGCAGAAGATCTGCAACCATGCTAGATCTCCAGAGGCATAAAATAGCACAAAGATGAATCAGAGAATAGCTTTTAAAATTGTTCCACAACTTGAAGAAAATGATACAACACAAATATCTTCCAAACATTTTCTTTGTATATCTTAGTAAATCTTCTTTTTTCATTTGTTGGCAGCTAATAGAATTTAAGTCCATAGAAATGATGACTCGTCTTAACACTAATGCAATTGTCTGTGCTGTAGAAATGGTATCAATGTTGATTTTCTTTTGTAGAAATGAAAGATAAAATCAAAACTTGTTTAAAAGGCACAGTCTGATACTGTGATCAGATAATGAGAAATAAACAATTTCATATTAAATTCTATTAGAATTTTCTGGGCTTTCACTGTTAACCAATTTTTATTCACTTGGAAGATTTAAAGAACCTCTTTAAGCCTTGCTTATATATTTATATACCTCATACTGTTGTCACTTAGATATGGAAAAAAAAAGTGGTATTTAGAAATTAGACTCCCACTCCCAAATACATGCTACAAACTGTTCAACCCAAAAAGTGCTTTCATATGGTATGGGATAATTCAGATAAGAATTTGTCTTTTTAAATTTTTTTTAAAAGTTCAATTTCTCTCATTTTCAGAAATTTGTACTTTGGTTGACACAAAAATTAACACACATCTAAACCAAATGCAGATTTATTTAATTTTGGTAGGCATGGTCTAATGAACATATCTCTGGCATAAACTGTGAATTTCTAGCTTCACACATCTTTCTCTACCTTTGAATTTCTCTTGGGCTTATAATCAAAACCTTCAAATAAGCATCTAATAATATTTGTATATAAAATTAAGTAAGCAGAGATATAATAAATCTCACTAATCAATCTCCTTTGAACTTTTCAAAAGAGCCACACTCATATTCAGCTATATACACCAATCACATTCTCCATTACAAAGAAAAATACTCTTAACCCTAATTTGAGTAAATAAATTCAATTTTAATATATGTGTTTTCAAATGTGGGGCAGTTAAGCCTTGGCACAATGATGTCCTTTGCTTTACCTTAAGAACTTCTCACTTAGTACTATAGCATTCATAGATCTTTCTAGGGAAATATCCAATATTTAGTTCCAAACACTTTTAATTCTTGTGTTCAAACAGCTGTATGAGGTTGTAGAGCTTGCTAAAAAAAAGTGTGTGTTTGTGTATGTGTGTGTGTGTATGTGCATGAGTTGGTTACCAGTTGTCACCCAAAGATTACAGTAACTTTTATTGGGGTATTACAAATGCAAATGGTTAATGTGGTATAAACTGTATACTAGATTTTAGTTAGAATGTCTAAAGCTATCACACAAGGCATTCATCTGCATTCCCTGTTTATGAGAATGAAATATGTAGGTATTTGAAGTCCACAATATGTATACTGTGTTTGTAATAACTGCAGATTTTACAAGCACATTATTCTTTCCATTAGGATTAAAACCTCACCGAATAGCAATTTGTGAAAGAATTCTAGCAGGGCCTGGAGCCCAGAACTCTGACCTCTGATGAGATGCTTGGCAGCAACAAATGCTGGGTCTAGGCAAAACATCTGGTTTGAGTTAGACTTCCTGAAAAAATAGCCCCTGTACTGGGGAAACTGGTATTCACTCAGCTTTGTATATATACTTTGACTGACTTCAACACTGCTATAGAAAAAAAGAGAGACAGAGAAAAGAAAGACTCCACTAGAATGCTTGTCAATCATGACAGACTCTTTGGTGGCCTCTCTAGAATTAAGCTCTTACAAGCTAGTACAGTCTTGCTTTCCATATTATAACATATAGAATATACAGTAACTTCAAAATAAATCCAAGTTTGTTATTAGCAAACACAACAATACAATACATTTCTTTTAATCACTCCAGGGGAGGAGTCACCAGTTAATTTTAACTTCATTCAGCTTACATAAATGGAGGGGAAAAAGTTAAAACAATAATGTTTTGAGGATTCCTATAAATTTGGTACATTTAAACAAAAAAAGTAGGTAGTTTCTATGTGCTTTCTAAAATTGATAAACTTAAATGTAGTAGCAATATTTACTATAAGATTTTTTGAGTTTTTGCAATCTGATAAAAATCACAACTCAAGAATGATTCCTCTATTATATATACTGGAGAAAAAAGTGCTCAGGATTAACATACAAACATGAAATAACAATTTGGAGACAGGGCATTATTTTAAGTTTCTCCTGCCCACTTTCATCTTCTGATTATCAAGTTTAATAGGATGAATGAGGAAATCCACCCACTGCAATTAACATAAATCTCTAGTTCATTTAAACCCATCAAAAGAGGACCATTAAATTATTTCATACTCTTATATATACGCACAGCCTTTTGAAGCAGGGTTCTTCTCAATCAGACTGAAGATGACCCATAACTATGCATGGTGCTACAAAAGGAAAGTGCAGTATTTAGGTGAGCTGCTTGCTATAGCCAAAGCTTAATGTGTGCACCTAACAGAGGCATAAAAGCAGGATATTCCAATGCAGTAATCCCTGCCTTGACTGTGATTTGATTTGAGTTTCTAGTAAAAGCAAAAATGTAACTCAATTTATCCCATTGTCAATGTGTAAGATGAAGCTCGTATGGGATGATTGGGAGCATGACTCACTTTGAATGAGCTGGGACAGTTCTGTCAATCTCAAGTGATGGTAAAATGTTGCTTTACCTTTCCATATATACTTCAATTTAATTATTACCTTTGTGAATAGAAGTACAAAAACTCATTTAAATTTAAAATCTTTTGAAAAAGCAGTGCACAGAATGCAAACTGATGGTTGTATCTTTTTATAGGTACAAATTTACTTTCCTACCTAGTGGCATTGCAAAGGACTCTACTGAATAATGACATGTTATAAAACATCAATATTATTCTCTAACAGGTATCAGCAGTCTACAAACCCACTTTTACCATCCTTTATAGAGAGCTATTCAGGAATAACTATCATTATTTACACTCTGCTTACTGAATTAAAATAAAATCTTATTGACCAAACTCAAGCCAGAGTCTGCTCAAATTTCCTCAGAATCCTCGTGGCACATATGTAATTGTTTGTCACAAATAGCACAGTTTTTAATGTGTATCACAATTCTTACTCAGCAAATTATAAACTTTGTACTATCTCATTTTACAATTTTTAAAAAGAACATTCATATTTCTACCACAAAGTCTTGTCATTTCTATGCTAATCGGAATCAACAAATAATCATGGAAAATAAAACATTTTGCTACTCAAATTTCCTTGAATTCATAATTTATATATATTTTAACATAAAATGTGCATTTGCCAGCTTTGAATAAATTCAGCACTCCTTTTCTCTACTCTTCTAATGCTTCTTTGTATACATACCACACATAAAACCCCTCTAATGCTTCTTAGCTCACTATAAAGTTAAATGTTTCTTTAAAAGATACTCATTTTGACACAAAATAAAGGCAATAAGGAACACGACAAATTCTTCTCATTTAATTTTTGAGACTATATTGTGAAATAAAATACAGATTGATATCAGCAAATTTCTATAAGCACACATTTATTTTCTACCTCAAAACAAGGATAAGCCAAACCTGTTGTGTTCATTTCAGGAAGAAGGCAGAGGCATTTAAAAAAACTGTAAGAAAGCATGAAGAATTATCATATGTATATGTAATCATATGGACGTACATGGTGATGGATTTGAGGATAAACTCTTTAGGATAATCATTGCCTGGGATGCCTACACAAACTATTTTTGAAAGACTATTTTCCCTTAAATGGGACTGTCCAGCAAACTATATTTGGGTCAGAGCATAAATGTACATGGCTTGACACACGTAATTTTTTCATTTTGTCTGTTGATGATTAAAAAGAAAGTTATTATAATTCTGAAGGCCACTCAGAGAAACCCTGTGGAGCACAGGGAAGGGGATTCCTCTGTCACCCTCCTTATGAAAGAAGTAGCAAGTAAAACACTTCTCCCTGATGCAGTTTCAATCCGGTGAGTACACATCAAAAAACACTATGTATAACAATGAATAGTAACAAAAGATAACAATGGTGATTTTGTATTCTCGTAGAACTTTTTTACACTGGCATTAAACAACGATTTCTCTTTCCAAAAGGCATAAAGACCATTTCACTGCTAACCCCCTGCATTTCTGAAAGCTGTGGCCACAAAGGCACATTTATAAAATAAGCTCCCACTTGTTAAAAGTGTAACATTGCCACCATCACTAGAGTTTCACCTTAGTGACTTAAATAAATATAAATAAAGTAATAAACACTATATGTTTTATAGAGTTCTATGAACTAGAAAAAAATATCATCTTACAAAATAACCTTCTGGCAAAGGCAAAAGAAAAGCTAAATTTGGTTTGCTCATATTTTCTGAGTTCCCAGAATATAAGAAGCAGTGAGGGGAAAGCTAACTTCAAACTGAAAGACTTTTTGCTTATTTCATTTTCCTTTCCTTACATTAGCTTTTCTGGAAAGCAAGGGGAAAAAAGTATTAAACAGGAGAGGATGAAAGAATTCGAGATGGGCAATCAATATAATAAAAAATATTTAGGGGTTTAAAGTATCTCTCATATTCTATGTTTTAAGATCATCTTGATGGAAATTATTGCACTGACTGAGGTTGGATATTGGAAAATTAGCTCTATAGGAATCAGACATGCTATCCTAGTTGGCCAAACATCCAGTCAGTAAGTTACCTCCTTTGCTTTCCTATCAATTAAGTTAACTCTCCATGCTACTGCTGCAGACGGTTGTGCTAGAAACTGTTTACTCAGAATTGAAGAATAGAAAATATTAACAGCTATTGTCATATGAACAACTTTTAAAATACATTGTTTCAGACTTATTAATATACTAATAGAGATTTTTGTAAGGTTTGAATATAATTTTAAAGTCATCACCTAGATGATAGCAACAACACTTAAATTTTAAATAACTCCAAATTATATACAGTTGAAATAATTTTAATTTGTTCTTATTTAAGGTCTTCTAAAGTTGAGGTCAGCATGCTGAAGAAAAATATTAAACTATGTATAACCCTATGTCAACATATGATGCTACTGGGAATGGTAAGTGAATTAATTTTCCCTGGAAAATTAATTACTTATGACTTACAGTTGTAAAAGCAAACAACGTAACTGTGGATTAGGGCACATTTAATTTCTGTTTGTAGTAGCGATTAAATTAATTTCATATAATTCATGGTATGTAATGGAAAGCAGAACAAAAATGAAATTCTAGACAATGACTGACATAGAAAAATGTACATATTTATGAAGCTGATCCAGAAATAAAGGTCATGGATATTAATCACTGGATAATAAAACAGTATTTTTAATGGTTCTATAATGGATTTTTAACATAGTTTTTGAGAAAGCTTCTCTAAATAGAAACTTCTAACACAAAGAAACAAAATAGAAAGCTGTAACAATGTCCTGCATTGTTTGACATTCTCCTAATCTCCCTGCCGCCAAAAAAAAGGTAGATGGAGTAAATATTTGCACATATTTTATTTGTAACAATGAATTTTGTTCACATAGATTTGGAGTAGCTAAAATTGAATATGCCATTAAATGATTTGGGTATGAAGTTCTTAAAATTACAACTAAATTCTCTTCTCAACACCCAAATAGTAGAGTCCTTCTCAAATGGATCATCTGTGATTCATTTGACTGAATTATGCACCTGAGTACCAACTAAGACAGCAGATTTTGCCCTAAGAATACATGCACAGCTGGACATACGAAAATACACACCTTTATTACTTTCTACCTGTTCCAATTAAGCCAGACATGATCTTTCAATTTTAGATTCCAACTTCAGGGTATACCTCATGTCTTAAGATAAAGAATTAAAGATCTTGCCCTGATGCTAATTGTAATTAGTTTAAAGTAGCTATATGTAGTATTAAAGAAAACACACCAAATTTGAACATTTCATATTCTGGTGATAACCCTAACTACTGACTGCCACTACCCATGAGGTGAAATCATTGTCAAATTCCTGCTGACATTTCTATTATATTCTAGGATATTTCTATGACTTACGCTTTTAGAAAAAAAGTGCATGTGAACTTCATGAAAGGTATAGATGAACACATGCAAATAATGGAAAATAAAAACTATTTGTATACAAAATACACTTTCTCAAAATTTTACTTCTTTACAAATTTTAAAGTATTCCCATTCCTAATCACATCTTTGATCACAAAAAGGCACTTTCTACTTCCATATTACTGTATCTTTTAAAATATATATTTAGAGAGAAATTATTAATTTATGTAATGTCTTTGAGATTAAAGAGAAAAAATTACTAAAAATATTCTAAATTCCATTATAATTTTAAACCTCCGAAAGGAAGGTGAAGTTGTGAGACTACTTTGGAGTTTATGAATATACAAATTTGTGGCACCTTAGTGTTTAAAGGGATTTTTTTTTTAAGTAACTCTGCCCTGTGAAAAAGTTAAGAACAGACACTGTTCCATTCCAACAGAAACTGTGACCATGATTAGAAAACATTTTTTGCTCTATTTTGAAGAGTAAAACTAAATGAAGCAATAGAAAACTCACCTTTGTGGTTTGTTTTCCTGAAACACAGGGTAACTCTTATTTCAAAATGGATCACTCAGTATAATTGAGATAGAAGAGGGGTCTGTTTATAAAATGTCCTAGATAGATTCTCTTCAGGGTAGGAGGCACATTTAGCCTTTATTCAGCTAGTGAAGCTGCCCAGGAGGCTGAAACATCACCTGGGGCTCTCAGAGAATTTAAACTTGACTGTTTCCTTTCATTCTTGGCACTGGTTTTAAGAAGACAGGGGGGGGAAAAAAGAAAGAACGAAAGAACAAAAGCACAAAACCATGTCCTTTCGGATGAGAACGGAATCAGTCCCGCTGCCCACACACCAGTGCTGCCGACTACCTTCGGGAAAAGAACACAGAACACCTTCCTTCCCAGTGGTCAATAGGTCTACAAGACACGGAAAGTCACACAATTACTCCCTCCCTAGAAAATACACAAAAAAGCACCCTCTACATTCCCCTAGGTCTGAAGTGAATTTCAGAAGTCTCTTCAGACATCTCACTTTTATTACAACCCACATTCATATTTCAGTAGAACAACTACAGGGCAATCACTAATTTTTTATCTAAATTATGACGTTTTGGCTAATGTTATATAACCAACTATAAATCCACAACAAGCCTCACATAATAAAGAGTTGGTAATTATATGATGAGAAACAGTTTGATTATGGAAGAGGCAAGGCAGGCTGTCAACAAACAGCTGTTTCTTATTGACAACCCATAACCAGGTCTGCATCCCAGCAAACTGAGGACTTTGTTTCTGTTGCTGTTGTTTGTTTTTAACTATTCCACCCTCTCCCCCACCCCCTCCAAAACACTGAGTTAACTGAAACATTAGATGTGAACCACAACCGAAGAATCGGATACACAAGGATCACAAGTAAAGCACTATAGACTTACAACAAAAGTCTGTAGGTAATAACTAACAGAAGGTTAAAGTGTACTTTCCAATTCAATTTCAAATGCCTGTCTTCCTTGTGCAACACGTCCTGTCATTACTATTTTTAAGAGGCAGCTCAGGCAGCGGGCCTGTTTCCTCATTCCTGGATCATGACCGCAGCAGGGCTGCCACTCTGATCCTTTGTTCTGGAAGCTTTCCCTACAGCTTCTTCCATCCTCCCTTCTAGCAGAAGGGAATGAACATGCTTATACCTGCCAGAGTGAGCCAAATGACCTCTAAGGTCCCTTGTAAAACTTAAAATTAAATGATTCTAGGAATACTTGATAAGCTTAGCAAATGAATTAGAATAAATACAACCTGAACACCAAAAGTTTAAAAAACAAGCCACCAACATCAATGGAATGTTATTTGATGACCCCATCATGAAATAAAATCACTTTCACATCTGCACCTTCTGGCACTTTCAAGTCTTTTAAAAAATATATGTATTATTTCCTTTTAATACTCTCTCAGAAAGCATTTAGATAACATTATTCACCAACAAGGCACTAAGAAGTAAAATTACTTTCTCAAGCTCACACAGCAAATGTAGCTAAACAAGGTAAACCCATAGCTCCTTTGGGGCCCCGGGGTCTTTCCACTGAACCACACGAAATGAGGAGGGGGCTGGTGAGACTGTTGATGCCATTTCAATTTAAGGCAGATTCCTTGCCCAAGAGGAGTTCTACCTCTTGGGGAAATTTTGATTACACACATCCTAAATTATTAACTACCCAACTTCAATAAGGGGCATATGTCAATGAGCATAGTTATGTGCCCCTTGTATGACTAACTGAATATTTTAATCCAGAATCCAATTTCCTTTGCAAATCTAAACGCAGGATTTCTCCACAGAAGGTATTTCTCTCTCTCAATACAATGTTCTGCTTTATTTAAAATCATGCTCTTACCATCTAGCAGACTGGGCTGGGTATTTTCCATATCTAATCCCTGGGTCTCTGTTCAATTAATGCTACTCTGGGAGCATGTCCATAAGTTTGTATTTTCAACAACTCATAAAGTTGCTTAAATTTATCAACACATATCTGAGTAGGTTTTAAATTGTAAACGAACGTAGAATCACTTTTTTAAAAGCCTGGTTGTATTTAACACCGTATGAAGGGAGGGGCCCTGAGTAAGGGAAAAGGGAACAAACTACCTCTTCAAAAAGCAGCTCATAGGAGGTTGGAAAGGATATGTTGACAGAGGCACATAAGCAAGAAGACACAAGCATGAGTAATTTTTTTATGGAAATGTCTCTCCGGGCAAGGGAAACAAAAGCAAAAATAAACAAGTGGGACTACATCAAACTAAAAAGCTTCTATACAGCAAAGGAAACCATAAAAAAAAACACACAAAAAGTCAACCTACAGTAAGGGAGAAAATATTTGCAAATGATTTATCTGATAAGGGGTTAATCCAAACTATTTAAAAAACTCATACTATTCAACACCGAAAAAACCCCCAAATAACCCAGTTAAAAACTGGGCAAAGGACCCGAATAGACATTTTTCCAAAGAAGACATACAGATGGTGAACAGGCACATGAAGAGATGCTCCACGTTGCTAATTATCAGGGAAGTACAAATCGAAACCACAATGAGGTATCACTTCACACCAGTCAGAATGGCCACTATTCAAAAGACAAGAAATAACAAGTGTTGGTGAGGATGTGGAGAAAAGGGTATGCTCTACACTGTTGGTGGGAATGTAAACTGGTGCAGACACTATAGAAAGCAGTATGGGAGGTTCTTCAAAAACCTAAAAAATAGAAATACCACACTGACCCAGTAATTCCACTTCTAGGAATTTAACTGAAAAGAACAAAATCCTTGATACAAAAATATATATGCACCCCTATGTTCACTGTCACATTATTTACAATAGCCAAGATATGGAAGCAAATATGGAAGCAACCAAGATTAATGGATAAAGAAAATGTGGTAGACATATATAATGGAATATTATTCAGCCATAAAAAAGAAAGAAATCCTGCCATTTGGGACAACATGGATGGATCTAGAGGGTTTTACGCTAAGTGAAATAACCCAGGCAGAGAAAGACAAATACCATATGATTTCATGTACACATGGAATCTAAAGACAAAACAAAACAAAATGAACAAAACAGCATAGACTCACAGGCTGAGAAGTAACTAGTGGGTTACCATGGGAAACAGGCTGGATGTGGGTGAATGAAACAGGTGAAGAGGATAAAGAGGCATAAAATCTCAATTATAATATAAATTAGTCATAATATAAATATAAACATAAACAGGGATCAAAGTACAGCATAAAGAATACAGTTAATAGTTCTATAACATCTTTGTATGTTAACAGTCATTACACAAGATAGTGTGAGGATTTAATAATTCAGGCTTTAGTGTCAAATCACTATGTTGTATATTGAAACCAATATAGTATTTTATATCAACTATACTTTAATTTAAAAAATATCAAGAAAAAAGAGGACACAGCAGGAGAAAATGTTGAAGGCAGAGAAGAGTGGAAGGCATACTTAGAATTAAGGCTTTTCCATTATCCATGCTTTCAAAATAACTGTTATGTTCTACATTGATATAGATTGGGCATTTAGGACAGGAAGGAGGAGTAACAGACTTTTTGAAGCCAATTCCCAAGAATAATTTTAGGATCTCAATGTTTTAAAAAGTAACCAAACCATTACGAAGACAAATCCACTTTGAACAAATCAAATACTAGCTTATATGGTGCTAACCATAATGTCTTTTGGAATGTCTAAGATATAGTTTCATGCTACTAGTGACAATACCTGAGAGTTTGAGAGACCCAACCAGTGCCATTAAAATAAAGTTTTGCCTGTAATGCAATTCCCTTTTAAAATTACATTTCTACCACAGTCTAGGTTTGTTGATGATCATTACTAATCACTGTGTCTGAAGCACCCTCAAAGTGGACAAATTCTCACCAGGACTGACTGCTCTGATGACTGAGTAGCAACCTAGCCAGACATGCCAGTGCCCCCTCCCAGGCCACCCTCTTTACATAACCACAGACCTGGACCTCCCTTCTCTACACTCTGTCTTTAAACTACACAAATGTTTCTCCTAGCCTTTGCCAACTCTCTGGGGAAGTACTATGAGGAAATGACATAATTTTTAGAGCAAATTTAGGACTCTGAAGAGAAATGGGGTGAGAAAAGAGGAGAGATAGAATATAAAATTACCATCTTTACTTTCATGGAGCCTTGCAATGTTACAGATATAAAACATTTCAATGAATTCTTACCAATTAAATGCCTTATTGATTTCTAAGTCTTTGTTCATAAATGGTACTTCACAAATCTGGAAAATGAAGGGGTCTTTCAGCAACAGGAAGATGACCTATTTTCCACTCTCTCTAGGCAGTTTCACATCATCTAATGATGCTGGATATGGCACAACTCCAGAAAATACAACATTTTCTTGGTCTTGCAATGGCTGTTCATGAGTATATAGGTGCTTTATATCCTGCAAGCTCATTAGACAGATGGGTCTTCCTTTGATTCCATCCTATAGTATATATACTTCTATGTGGCATAATATCTTTACCTACTCCCATAATCAACCCCACTTCCAAACAATCATTTGTCACATACTATTTTGCATGAGATTGATTTTCTTTTTCATTATAGTATCTGTTATAAAAGCATACTAAAAAGGGAAACAAAAGATGTCTCATTTTTCCTTAACTCATATCTGATACCAGGTAGCTCTCATTATTGGTTGAGGGTTTAGCATATTATTTTGTGGCATCCTCCTTGGAGGTATATGTGAGCTGCTTGGAAACCAAACAGATGCTATTCACTTTCCTAATGCCCTAACACATGGATTCCCTGCCCCCATCCCACTTTTTTTCCTTTAACTTGCTGGCAAGGACTGTTAGATCATTCATATTCAGTAAATGCTCAAAATAAAATGAAGGAAAAAATCTCAGGTTTAAAATTGGACAAAAACATCACAGGAAAAAAAAAGGAACCATTTTATAGATAAACTTCATGCTCTAGTGTTGAAAGTTAAGGTCCACAAATCAAAAAGCAGTCATTTCTACAGAGCTAGGCTTTTCCACCGTTCTCTCAGTGAATCACACTGTGGTTAGTTGAAAGTGCTGTTCACATAATAAATTAACCACCTCATTTCCTTCATCACCAAAATATACATAGCACCCCCATACAGATTTGTTTTAATAAAAGTAATAAAGCAAGCCCAGAGGTTATGGCTGTTATGACATAATCACACCTCTGAGATTTAAAAACACTCACTTGCACATCGTGCCTCAAAAAGTCTTTGCATGCACACCCCCCACCAACAAAATCTAACTGCACTCAGAACCTCTGGCCCCATTTATTCCAAATAATGAAACCAAAGCCTTATATATATCAGAAGAAAATTTTCCCCTTCAATTATACATTTGAAAAGAAAATACACTTTAAAAAATAATACTGTACAATAAACAGCTCGGGTAGCCTGAGCTCGATTATTAAAGAAAATATATCACCAGAGATAACAGTGCACAAAGAAGGCAGCCAACTAGCCTATTATCTCACCCAAATCCAAAAGGTATCTTCTAATGTTAGTTGTTCAAAAAGAAAAACAACACATGTATTTGTTTCTGTGGAACTGAGAGTCTTCATTCTATACAAATCTAGGCAAATTCTTTTTTTACCTATAATATTTAAAATTATTGAGAATAACCCAGAAAAAAATATTACTCTTTTACATATTTTTTCCTCCACATAATTTTATATACTTTTTTATTTCTAATTTTTCCTCTATACAGATTTTTCCCCTTAGAATTCCTTTCCATGATCACTGGAAAGACACTCTTACATAATTGTCCATAGCATAAGATAGATTTGGTGAGAAATGTGCCATGAGTGAATTTACACCATAATTTAAGGAGGCCAGTTTTCCAGTCTCTGCACATTATAATCACTTTGCAGGCAGGGCTCCCTTCTTACTAAATCTATAAACCTCACAGTCCTTTCTACAGGATCATGCATTTAATGCATACTGTCACTATGATAATAATGATGCTTTCCCCTTTAACATGTAATATAATCTTACAATTAAATTGACTTGTTATTTGTAAAGACTGTTATTCTTACATACGCATCTCCAATACACACACATACACACACACATACATGTCTATATATATATACACACACATATATATATAAGGAGTGAGTTAATCAACATTCCTGAACAGATATTCAGAATACAGTTTTTACTTTCTCAGAAGGGACTCTCCTGCTAGTTAGATGTTTTATTTCTATTCTCAGTTGCTATAATTATGAAGCATGATCATATATTTGGGTTTTCAATAATTCTTTCTAGTATGAACATTATTATATTACACAGATAGTTTTTTTCACAGGTTGAGGACTCTTACTATGCTAAATAGTTATCTACACATAATTATATACAAATTATATACAAATATTCAGCAAAATATTTTTGGAATAACCTGATTCTACTATCTTTAGTCTAAAGACTCTCCATCCACACACAACTAATATCAGACCTAACTACTACACTAAGAACTTTATTAGGGATCTATGGCAAACAAAGATAAAATTAAGAACTTCCCTACATTTACATTTAAGATAATTCACTATAAAGGCAAGATTCTACTCCAATGAATCCCATAGCAACACAGATTTTTCTTTGATAAAAGCTATTAAAGTATATTAGCTACAGTTTCTTAGATACAGGGATTTAGTCACAATCAAAGAATATGCCTACGTAAGTGCTACCTATGCTCTGTCCCTGTAAGAATTATTTCCATAGAAAATAGAAATATGCACTTCAGAGGGTAAGAAAAGAATGAAAGCATAGTGCTAAAGAATGCTAGTTCTTTTCTCAATAGCAATCTTCTGTCAGAAATCATTCCCACACCAACTACTCAGCACAGCTATTCTAATGTTCCCTACTCCTAAAATCTCAACAAACATTTTCCCTGAAAAGAGATTCATTAAAAAAAATACTAGCAACTGACATTTCAGGTTTACCTGAAAAAATTTTAAAAGAGAGGATACAAATTTTATAGTGGTCACAACAGATTTCAAATACCATAAAACAATTATACTCAAACTATTCAAAAACACTGAAGAGGAAGGGGAACTTCCAAATACATGGTACAAGGCCAGCATCACCTTGATATCAAAACCAGACAAAGACACCACAAAAAATAAAATTACAGACCAATATCCCTGATGATCATAGGGAATCCTCAACAAAATATTAGTAAACCAAATTCAAAAACACATTAAAAAGAACATTCACCACAATCAAGTGGAAGTTATCCCAAGGATGCAAAGATGGTTTGACATCTTCAGATCAATCAGTGTGATACACCACATTAACAAAAGGAAGGATAAAAACAATATGGTCATCTCAACAGATGCCAAAAAGCATCTGAAAAAACTCAGCATCCATTCATGATAAAAACTCTCAACAAAGCGGGTACAGAGGAACATACCTCAACATAATAAAGGCCACATACGACAAACCCACAGCTAACATCAGACTCAATGCCAAGAAGCTAAAAGCTTTTCCTTTAAGATCAGGAACAAGACAAGGATGCCCACTCTCACCACTTTTATTCAACACAGAATACTTGTAGTCCTACCTACAGCAATCAGACAAGAAAAAGAAAGGAACGGCATCCAAGTTGGTAAGGAGAAAGTATAATTGTCACGATTTGCAGACAACGTGACACTGCACAGAAGATGTAAAAGACTCCACCAAAAAGCTACTATAATTAATAAATGAATTCAGTTAAGTCACAGGATTCAAAGCAATGTTCAGAAATCTATTGCATTTCTACATGCAAACAATGAACTAACAGAAAGAGAAATTAAGAAACCAACCCCATTTACAATTGCATCAGAAAGAATAAAATACTAGGAATAAATCTAACCAAGGAGGTCAGAGACCGGTACTCTGAAAACTGTAAGACACTGATGAAAGAAACCGAAGAAGATACAAATAAATGGAAAGCTACTCCATGCTCATGAATAGGAAGAATCAGTACTGTTAAAATGGCCATACTGCCCAAAGCAAGCTACAGAGTCAATTAATCCCTATCAAAATACCAATGGCATTTTTCACTGAACTAGCTCAAACAGTCCTAAAATTTGTGTGGAGCCACAAAAGACCTCAAACCACTACAGCAGTTTTGAGAAAGTGGAACAAAGCTGGAGGTATCATGCTCCCTGATTTCAAACTGTACTACAAAGTTACAGTAGTATAGTATGGTACTGGCACAAGAACAGATACACAGACCAAGGGAACAGATTAGAGAGAGCCCAGAAATAAACCTACACCTATATGGTCAATTAGAATATGACAAAGAAGGCAAGGATATGCAGTGGAGAAAACATAGTCTTTTCTATAAATGGTGTTGTGACAACTGGACAGCTACAGGCAAAAGAATGAACCTGGGACATTATCTTACACCATACACAAAAATAAACTCAAAATGGATTAAAGACCTAAATGTAAGATCTGAAAACATAAAACTCCTAGAAGAAAAGATACAGGCAATCAACTTTTGGATATCAACATCAGAAATTTGGGGACAGATAATGTCCCCCCGGGCAAGGGTATCAAAAGCAAAATAAACAAGTGGGACTACATCAAACTAAAATGTTTCTCCACAGTAATGGAAACCATCAACAAAATGAAAAGGCAGCCTACTCTGTGGGAGAATATATTTGCAAATGATTTATCTGTTAAGGTGCTAATATCCAATATATATATATATAAAGGACTTGCACAGCTCAACAACAACAAAAAACGAAAAAAACCTTCTGACTAAAAATAGGCAGAGGACTGAACATTTTCCCAAAGAAACATACAAGTGTCCAACAGACACATGAAAAGATGTGCAACATCACTAATCATCAGGGAAATGCAAATCCAAAGTATAATGAGATATCACCGCACAGCAGTCAGATGGCTAATGTGAACAAGACAACAAATAACAAGTGTTGACAAGGATGTGGAGAAAAGGGTACCCTCATCCACTGCTGGTGGGATTGCAAATTGGTGTACCCACTGGAGAAAGCAGTACGGAGGTTTTTCAAACAACTAAAATTAGAAATACCCTATGACCATGCAATTTCACCTCTGAGAATTTACCCAAAGAAAACAAAATTAATTTGAAAGATATATGCACCCTTGTTTATCACAGCATTATTTACAATAGGTAAGATATGGAAGCAATCAAAGGTGAATGGACAAAGGAGATGTGGTACATATATGCAATGGATTATTATTCAGCTATAAAAAAATCCTAACCTCCTTAAAAAAACTATCTTCTTTAAAGGTTTACATACACTTGTCTCTAAACACTCACCTTTTATTCAGTTCTCAATTTATTTCTATTTGACTTCTGCCTCCACCACTCCAATGAAATTATTCTTGTTATGGTCACCATCAAAACTTTTTCTTTATTAAACATCAAAGACACATTTTCAGTTCTTATCCTCCTTTTATCTTTGCAGCATTTTACAGTATTGATTTCTGCTTCCTCAGTCTCTTATCCCTCCCATATTGATAGGTCCTGATTTTCCTCATGTATTATGTATACTATAATATGCATTCAAAATACTTGGAAATTTCATTAAAATTAGACCCTGATTCAATGGGTCACAATAATTTTGACAACCTGAAAATATTTCCCATAGTGGTTTTAGTTTTCATTTCCTTGATTACTAGTGAAAGTGGTAATTTCTTTCATATCTTTATTGTTTTTTGTGTCTTCTCTCTGTCAATTATCTGTTCATATCCCTTGCCTATTTTTTTGTTGAATTGTCTTTCTTTCTCTTGATTTGTAGACCTTTATATATTCTGGAACCCTTACAGGTTGTATGTGTTGCAAATACCCTCTCCCTGTCTGGATATTCTGTATATTCTTTTCTGATTCAGAGAAATTTTAAATTCCACTGCAGTAAAATTTATTAATATTTCCTTTATGGTAGTACTTTAATGTAATCCAAGATAATTTTTCTTTCAATCATGTATGATAATGACTAGTTTTAACCACTCTGAAAACCTTAAAGTTTTAGAAATTCTAACACTTTGTGCTGATATATGAAAACTAGAAGGTGAACTTGAGTAGCAACTGAAATTGATCTGGTTTCACTGTCCAAGGTCAATGACATACAAAGAGTAAGCAAACAAAACATAAAGGAAATTAGATATTTCACTGTTAATAATTTAAGGTATTACTGATAAAAAAGGCTCTTCAAATCATACTACCATTTCACATTTCTTTTAAAGATAAGTAATGGTGTTACATTGGGGTGTGCGTGTAATACATGGCTTATTCCATTGTTGGTGATTTCTAAGAACCTGAGAAAACTTAAGTTAATACTTCAACATAGGAAGCACAATTCATCTTGAAGTGAAAAAAAATACCCAGAACAGAAAATTTTAAACTTTTAAGTTTAAGGACTAATTAGCAAATCCTCAAACATGAGTTTAGTTCATGCTCCCAGTCAGAGTCAATTATTTGTTTTTGTTCCGTTACAGAAACAGTTCAGTTATGGTCACAAATGAACGAAACACCTGAATTGCAAGACTATGTATGAATTTCATTCATAATACTCAGTAAAGCAGAGCCTCAGATATAGCCTGTATCCTGGGACTTACAGTTAACAGAGAAGACTGTAAAACATTTTGGCAAGGAACTCATCTACGTGAATAATGCCTGACTTTTAGAACTATTTACTCTGTTTCATCTTTACGTTTGATCTATTTCAAAATATTGCTTTAGTAGAGGGGGCAAAGACCCAGGCAAAAGTTATTAAAGTGAACATCTACGAGGCAAACTCTTTTCTCTGTCTTACTCCACAATAACAAATAATTAAGGGTTTAAAGTGCTTAAAAGGATTTGGGCAAACAAAATAAGACAGATAAGGAAACTTACTATCTGTTACAGAACTAAATTAAAACTGCATTTCATAATCTCTACATGTTACCTATAAAACAGTTTTTAACAGAATAATGTCACCAATGAAGAGTTGTTTTTTGTTTTTATGCAGAACCGATCCCACAAAAGGTGTGGAGAAATAAAATACAAATTCCCACCTTTGAGGTTTTACCATGAAAAATATCAACTAGGAAGATGATTTTCCTTTTACAGAGCCTCCTCATTATCCATAATCATGAGGAATAAAGATGGCCTGGATGTAGAAAATCCACTAAGGGTTCCACAACTCATTTTGGAAAACCATTTCATTCTCTAACATCAAATGATCTAATAGGCACAAAAGGAGGAAGACTGTTCTGTCTTTCCAACTTTACTGTGCATGCTCATTAACAAATAGAGGTGTTAATGAGCAACATAAAAGTATCTAAAACACGGTCCAAAGAAGACATAAACAGCAAGTAAATCCAAACTTACTTAAGTTGTGCTCTCAGGATATGACAAGGCCAAGCTAAACCACCACTCCCCGTGTTTCACGGAACTCAGCAGAGCCAGCCCTGCATCATCCTTCTCACCCTGGAGTGTTTTCTTGGGAGTGAAACCAAGCCACTTTCCAGCAAAGTCTTTAGGGGTCAGATAGGGATATGCTGTCATTCAACCACACTGGCTGCCTCTCTCTCCAGAAAATATGACAGGCACGTGTTTTTAAAATCAGTTCTGCTCATTTTCTATGACAAGGATTGGAGTGCTGCTTGTAGCATTTTAGTTATTAAACCAAGAGGATTTTAATTTCTATTGAAATAATATTATGCTTCTATTATTTCATCTATTTAACATTCTTTTTTTGAATAGCTTTCATTTTTAAAATCAGCAAAGTTTGTCCAGCTACTCATATTTTAAACCAGAACAAATATAAGTATTAAATCTATATCAAAAGCATTTGGAGGTTCCCACTAAGAAAAGAAATTCAGTCCCACTGTGGTTATACTGGAAATGTGTTAACTGGCCCATTAGCTAGGCTATGGAAATGGGTATATATTACAACACATTTTTTCTAATAGATACTCACTATGGAAAGTTTGAAAAGCAAAAGTAGAAAATAAAAATTCCTAATCACACAGTTACTGGCCAGGTATTTTCTTCATGGTAAATGCATATCTATATTTTAAAAACACAAATTGTTTTTATTCTGTATCAACTTTATTGTAATTTAAAAATATATGTCAAGAGCAATGTCTCATGTCATTAAACCTGGATTTTTAATGAGTGTGTAAAATTTCAACTGACAGACATACTATTCTCCTAATGCAATTGCTTCCAATATTTTGCTTTAATAGCAAACTTATATAAATCTTATCAGTGCTTCTTAATACTGCCTTGAAAGAGATCCCTGAAGGGAAAACTAACAGGTCAAGAGATATATTTTCAAAAATTTCATTTTGATATTTATTGACTATTTTCTAGAAATAACAATTTACACTTCCATCAGCAGTACATATGAATGCTCATTTTACTGTATCCTTCTCACTTGCACAGATATTTATCATTTTATTACTTTACTCAACTGTTAGGTTGAAATAATGTCCCCTCATTAGTGTGGGTTTTTTTTGATGAAGACAGACATTTATATTTCATCAATGGTTAAGTGGTATGTAGAGACTCTCTATATAATTTTATGTAAATGTTTTAAAAAAACCAATACATGCATAAAAATCAACACCAGAACCTTAATAATAAAATAAGTAGTTATCATATGTGCATATGTGGCAAATTATTTCCTTAGTTCATCACCTGGCTTTAAATTTATGTGTTAAATGACCTAACAAACCCAGCTGTAGGTATATCCAAGAGAAATGAAAACATACATCATAAATATGTGTACACAAATGTTCAGAGTGGAATTATGCATAATAACTAAAAGGGGAGATAACCCAAATTTGCATCAACCAATGAATGGATAAACAAAACGTGGTACATACCCACAATGTATAGTTTAGCGGTAAATGGAATACTATTCACCCCTAAAAACAAATGAAGTTTATCTACAGCATGTATGAACCTTGAAAACATTATGCTAAGTGAAAAGCCAGTCACAAATGGCCACATTTTATATGATTCCATTTATAGGAAATACCCAGAACAGACAAACCTACAGAAACAGAAAAAGAGATTAATAGTTGCCTAGGGGTAGGGATGAGGAGGCAATAGAAAGTGACTGCAAATAGATATGGGGTTTCTTTTGGGGGCCAATGAAAATGTTAAAAACTTAGTGATCACAGTCTCACAACCCTATGAATGTACTAAATTCATTGTCTTGTACATATTAAGTGGGTATATTTATCTATGTGTATATATATATATGGAATGGTATGTGATTACAACTCAATAAAGCTGTTTTTAAAATGTGTTACTATTTTAAAAACATAAAACTGTGGTCTAAGAATCCTACAAAAAACATGACTTTGTCTCTTGCTCTACTTTTTAGAAGTTTTTAATGCTGCATATTTTTTGAAGCTATGTTGTTAGATAAGGTAGAATGTTTAGGGCAATTACTTCTTCTTGGGTGACTGTATTTGTTATTAATGTGAAATATCCCTCTTTGACCTATTTAATGCATTTTGCCTTAAAAATTCCATTTCATCTGATAATAACACTTAAATGGCTTATTTTTTTCATTCATGTGAAATATTTTATCTCCAATAATTTGTAATATCTAAGTTGACTTTTCTTTATAACTATCACTTGCACATATACAGCTTAAAGCTATATTTAATTTTGAAAAGTCAGAGATTCAATTAACAGGGGAATTTAACCCATTCACTTGTACCTAATACCTATACTCATTCCTGTCATTGTATATTTTATTCATTTATTACACATTCTTATTTTTCTTCCTCTGTCTTTGGTGGGAATGACAAACTTTTTGTTTTTTACTCATGATTTTATATTAAATACTCTATTTGTGGTTATTCATATATTTAAATATGTATTTTATATATTATGTTTATATCATATGTAACACATAATACATGTTTTTAACAAAGTATAGAGTTATTAGCTATATCTGAAACTTTTTCCTGAAAAAAGAATCCTTATACTTCTTCTGCCCTTCCATGTTGAGCTGATCTCATACGAACTGTTATATTTAAAAACTAACATTATAGATAAAAAAACTATGAGATTCAACTACACAATTTTTGTTTTTATGTACTATCAAGCTCTCCACTACTGTTTCTTTTCCTTAAGACATGTCTTTCCCTTTTTGGGCCCCTGCCCCTTTTTGGATCAGGAGTACTTCCATAAATAATTCTTTCAAAGAAGAAGCTGTGAAGGTAAATCACTGCAGGTCCAAAAATGTTTTTATTTTCCTGTCACATTAACTTACCTGAATAGGTAATTATTGGTTTAAAATAAAACATTTCCACAAATTCAAAACAACTGCACTTCTATCTTTTGCCACTTATTTTTACCAATAATAGAACTGATGTAAGACTGTTTCCTTTCACCGTAGATAAACTACATTTGCTCTCTGGAAGCTTTTAATCAATTCCTCTTTGTGGTCACTAGCATTCTGAAATTTTATTTGAAGGCATATGGGTATAGGTCCTTTGTTACTCTTTCATTCAGTACTTGCCCTAATTTTTAAAAGACTTCTCTGTCTTCAGCTTGGAGAAATTCCTATTATTTCTGTGATTATAAATCCCCGCCCATTCTCTTTATTTGAATCTTCTATTAGATGAATATTGAAGCTTTAGAATGTCCTCTACGTAACATAACTTTTTGTTCACACCATCCACCTTTTTCAGTTGAATACTGCAGTCTTCCAATTCATTAATTTGCTTTTAGCTGTGTCTGCTCTATTTAGCCCATTTATATTCTTTATCTTGACAAGCATCTTTTTAAATTCTAAGATTGTTTAATTTCATTCTATCCTATTTTTGTTTATAAATGCAATAACTTCTTATCTCTCTGTGAATATTAATTTTATTTATTTCAAAGTCTGTTACCTATTAATTGTTTCCCTGCTATTTTTTTTGCTTATTGAATTTGGTACCTCATTTTTCTAACATAGGTTTTACTTAAATGTTTAGTGATTCTTGGTAGTAAGAGTCCCTATTTGTCAATGTATGCTTTTTCTGTTTACCATCATTTGCTTCCAGTGATAATGTAGGAAATGTGGGATATGACGCCAGCTGTCACATACATGTCAGGAGTTTGTTTTCCCAATATGAAGCTGTGTAAACTTCCTAACAATCAAAGGCTACTTGGGGACCTCCCAGCCTCTCTGGCCTCTGGACCATAGCCAGTCTTTTAGCTTGCATTTACAATATACTGAGGGAGGGGAATCATGACAGGACTCACCACCCCATATGCACCTCCTTATCTAATACTACAGGCTCCCCTATTACTTGAATATAACTCTGGTTTGAGAACACAACTGATCTATATATTTTTAACTGTGGCTCTCACCAGGTTTTATTCTTCCATGGACGTGATTTCTTATGCTTAATATCTTTCAGGAATTCCTGAACTTTCCATCCACTCATGAGACCCTTTCTTGTTATCCCAGGCCATTTTATCAATTTATTAATATAAGTGCATGTTTATATAGGTATAGATATATATATATACAACTTTCCTGCCATTTTATCAAATTTGGAGCTGTGGATATGTCCACATTGGTGGTAGTTTAGTGAAAGAATATCATGAGCTCAACTATATTTAAAGAAGAGTTAGCTAATACCTATCCTTCTCAAACTATTTCAAATAACTAAAAAGGAAAGGAAGCTTCCAAATTCATGGTACAAGGCCAGCATCACCTTGATATCAAAACCAGACAAAGACACCACAAAAAATAAAATTACAGACCAATATCCCTGATGATCATAGGGAATCCTCAACAAAATATTAGTAAACCAAATTCAAAAACACATTAAAAAGAACATTCACCACAATCAAGTGGAAGTTATCTCAAGGATGCAAAGATGGTTTGACATCTTCAGATCAATCAATGTGATACACCACATTAACAAAAGGAAGGATAAAAACAATATGGTCATCTCAACAGATGCCAAAAAGCATCTGAAAAAACTCAGCATCCATTCATGATAAAAACTCTCAACAAAGCGGGTACAGAGGAACATACCTCAACATAATAAAGGCCACATACGACAAACCCACAGCTAACATCAGACTCAATGCCAAGAAGCTAAAAGCTTTTCCTTTAAGATCAGGAACAAGACAAGGATGCCCACTCTCACCACTTTTATTCAACACAGAATACTTGTAGTCCTACCTACAGCAATCAGACAAGAAAAAGAAAGGAACGGCATCCAAGTTGGTAAGGAGAAAGTATAATTGTCACGATTTGCAGACAACGTGACACTGCACAGAAGATGTAAAAGACTCCACCAAAAAGCTACTATAATTAATAAATGAATTCAGTTAAGTCACAGGATTCAAAGCAATGTTCAGAAATCTATTGCATTTCTACATGCAAACAATGAACTAACAGAAAGAGAAATTAAGAAACCAACCCCATTTACAATTGCATCAGAAAGAATAAAATACTAGGAATAAATCTAACCAAGGAGGTCAGAGACCCGTACTCTGAAAACTTTAAGACACTGATGAAAGAAACCGAAGAAGATACAAATAAATGGAAAGCTACTCCATGCTCATGAATAGGAAGAATCAGTACTGTTAAAATGGCCATACTGCCCAAAGCAAGCTACAGAGTCAATTAATCCCTATCAAAATACCAATGGCATTTTTCACTGAACTAGCTCAAACAGTCCTAAAATTTGTGTGGAGCCACAAAAGACCTCAAACCACTACAGCAGTTTTGAGAAAGTGGAACAAAGCTGGAGGTATCATGCTCCCTGATTTCAAACTGTACTACAAAGTTACAGTAGTATAGTATGGTACTGGCACAAGAACAGATACACAGACCAAGGGAACAGATTAGAGAGAGCCCAGAAATAAACCTACACCTATATGGTCAATTAGAATATGACAAAGAAGGCAAGGATATGCAGTGGAGAAAACATAGTCTTTTCTATAAATGGTGTTGTGACAACTGGACAGCTACAGGCAAAAGAATGAACCTGGGACATTATCTTACACCATACACAAAAATAAACTCAAAATGGATTAAAGACCTAAATGTAAGATCTGAAAACATAAAACTCCTAGAAGAAAAGATACAGGCAATCAACTTTTGGATATCAACATCAGAAATTTGGGGACAGATAATGTCCCCCCGGGCAAGGGTATCAAAAGCAAAATAAACAAGTGGGACTACATCAAACTAAAATGTTTCTCCACAGTAATGGAAACCATCAACAAAATGAAAAGGCAGCCTACTCTGTGGGAGAATATATTTGCAAATGATTTATCTGTTAAGGTGCTAATATCCAATATATATATATATAAAGGACTTGCACAGCTCAACAACAACAAAAAACGAAAAAAACCTTCTGACTAAAAATAGGCAGAGGACTGAACATTTTCCCAAAGAAACATACAAGTGTCCAACAGACACATGAAAAGATGTGCAACATCACTAATCATCAGGGAAATGCAAATCCAAAGTATAATGAGATATCACCGCACAGCAGTCAGATGGCTAATGTCAACATAATATGTCCTATGTACTGTAATAATATAATGTACCTGCTTATATGCATGGGCTAAACCATTAATGCACGATTAAACATAATATGTCCTATGTACTTTAATAATATAATGTGCCTGCTTATATGCATGGGCTAAACCATTAATGCACGATTATACATAGCATATACTATATAATGCTTGTTGGACTTTAATTACACTACAGGGAGTAGTTTATGAAGAATTTCAGCTTTGAAGAAAGACAACAAATAACAAGTGTTGATGAGGATCTGGAAAAAAGGCACCCTCGTCCACTGCTGATGGGACTGCAAATTGGTGCAGCCACTGGGGAAAGCAGTATGGAGGTTTCTTAAAAAAAAAAAAAGAAAAATAGAAATACAATACAACCCTGCAATTCCACTTCTAAGAATTTACCTGAAGAAAATAAAATCATTAATTTGAAAAGATACATGCACTCCTCTGTTAATCACACCTGCACTCCTGTTAATTAAAAAATCACACATTTTTAAAAGTCAAAATATATAAACAACCTAAATGTCTACTGATAAATACACACATACAAAATAGAGTATTAATCATCCATAAAGAAGAATGAAATCTTGCCACTTGCAATAACAATTAGCTGTATGCTAAGTTTTGTGCATTTTATTTATGTATCTCAAAAAAAACCCCAAAAGAGTATTGTGAGTTCAACCTACCATCTTGATCACTTTCTGCATGTCATTAACTCCTAAATAGTCTGCACTCCAATGTTAATATGGTTATATCCATAAATCTCAGACTTGTATATCCAACTTCTATTTGACATCTTTTCCTGGATTTCTTACAAGCACCTCAAATTTAGTATGTCCAAATCTGAATCACTGAATTTATCCCCACCAAACGTACACTAGTCACGCATCATCCACGTACCAGCACCCTTGGAGCAAATTCTTCACAACTCCCTTTCCATCAGTTATCACCAAGTAGTTCCTATAAAATAGATTTAACCTTTTTCCATTTTAACTGCTATTAACTTTGTCTAAACTGCCATCATTCATTATCTCTCACCTGGGCTAGTGTAATAGCCTCTAATTTGTCTTATTGCTTCCCCTTTGCCGTTTAAATCATTCTCCCAATATTAGCCAGAGCCATTGTTGAAACATACAAACCAGATCATATCATTGCTTTGCTTAAAAGTCTTCTATTACTTCTCACTGCTGTTGGAATGAATTTAAAACTGTGACATTAAATGCCATCTCTTTAGAATCTGGAGGCTAGATACTTAAAGACCTCTTTACTGCCAATAGCTTATTAGCCTGCCTGGATTCTATAATTTCACTTTCCCTTTTCTTTATTCCAATACCTTACATCAGTGAGTTCATCTTCAATTAATATAGCTACAATTCCTCTTAACTATAATGCCTAAATCACAAAACTGCTGTAGTTGTACTCTTCAAATACTAGCCATTTCTGACTATCTCTAGCTAGACCAGTCACTTCAGCAACTATTCTTCCCAAATGAACAAGTCCACTTAAAGGCCTAGATGTCACTTAGTCTAAATTACTATAAAATGGAATAACCACCAGTTAAGCCTTAATATATGACAGGTTAGTCCAGGCTTTGCCACTGAATGATCCTGGGTAAAAACTCTACTCTAGGACACAGCTTCTTTTTCTGTCAAATGCAGGGGTAGGGTTGCATGATTTCTAAGATCTCTTCCATGTCTGGTGGACACATATTCCAAGATCTAATTTAATGTTTCTTTGGGAAAAAATGTAGTACCTCAACCTCAAATCCCATGAAAATTATACAGAGGGTAATATTCTCTTTCAGGTTTAAGAATACTTTTCATCAAAGAGGAAAAGGGTTTAACTAGAGGTTTCTGAAGGTAACTTCAGATGAACAACTACCATGGATTCACTTTGTCAAGTTTCAGTGTTTTCCTCAATTGCCCAAAAAAACACACACAACCTCAAGAACTGAAGATATGTAACAACAGCAGCAAGCACTTAAACCACTATTACTACTGCACAGTAAAAACAACTGAAAGGCTTTAGTTCATACTGGGTAAGACCAGAAACTAATAATCATACATAAGCAGAAAATGGGGGAAAAAAAAAGGCACAGTAGGTACGAAAAGCTTCTTCCTGGAAGATCAATAAAGATCAATAGAGCATACTGATTTACACAAAGAGCCAACATATTTCACCCTTGCTTCATAAGGTCTCTTCATTTTTCTAATAATAATAAAAGGGGACACTCTCCAGACAGTTACTAGGCTGGTCTAATGTTTCAACGATACTTAAATCTGATTTCAGTCAATTCTGCCTTGATCAAAACCAAAAAAACAAACAAACAAAAAAAAAAATTCCCTCCTTTCCTAATAATATAATTCCTAAATACCTTCCCACAAACTGTATAACTTTTAAAAATGGAAATCTATTCCCATTGACACTTAATTACTCTGCCAAGTTTGAATACTGCTCTGTCGATGGATTTCATAAATTAAGTGGTCCACATTGCTCTACCTGATACATGCCAACTCCAATGTGCTTCGGTTCAATTTTTACCAGCTCAGCTAATGGATCTTGTACACGCCTTGCTATGGAAACTGAAAAAACAGAAGCAGAAAACAAGTATAGCTTAATGTGAAAAGCAGTATTCAGA
Organism: Manis pentadactyla; assembly: GCF_030020395.1. Classification (NCBI taxonomy): domain Eukaryota; kingdom Metazoa; phylum Chordata; class Mammalia; order Pholidota; family Manidae; genus Manis; species Manis pentadactyla. The sequence continues at coordinate 199,001,985 of NC_080020.1, read as the reverse complement.
TAATTACTTATGTTAGTACCTCTTAATGCAAGTATTTAATTTCATCCCTTTTCATCCCCCAACAAAGACACCAATAATTTAACTAAGTTTCAAGGTTGCCTTGAAAAAAAATGCAAAATTTCAGGATTAATTATGTTACCAGAATTCTCAGGCATTCCTGAACACAAACAGATTGAAAGGGTTATATATTTGGGAACACAAATAAAACACTTAGTTCTTATACTTACACAATTACTTGTTTATTCTTTAAATACAGCATAGTAGGGCACCTCACACTTTAAAATATAGGAGAAGATGTTTCACTTTTTAATAATCCTGCATTATAATAAATATGACATACATTCATACATGAAACATGCTAATTAGGACTAGATCTTGACAATGATAAGTAAATGATGGAATCATATCTTATTGCAAATAGAGATCAGGTCGGTGGTAGTGAATATACTTGTATTGCCTTAAGTACAACTGCAGGATTACCCTGTGAAGTAATCTGAGTCTCAGCTCTTTGTCTCCTAACACACATACAGTCCAAGTCACATCCCTTTTTTGACCATCACGATCCATGTTCAAGAACTTGAGTTAGATTCAAACATTCCTGTATTTGTGTAATGATTTTACTTGATCATGATTTATTACCACCTTTTTTAAAACTAAATATTAACAAAATTTCCTATCTAATTTAGCTTTAAGATCTAGAGAAAGAAAATTTAATGTGAATATTAAAGATACTTCTAAAGGCAGCTCTTTTATTTTTTCCAAGTAGCATAGTTACATTGGGTCCTTACATATGAACAGCTTTCATTTTCTAAATACATGAAACCTAGTCAATGTCACCTACTTATATAGAAGGTTGGATGAAATATAAATTAAGTGAAAACATTAAGGCCATCACAGGAAATCCCATTTCTGTTTTCATGTTAAATTGTTCAAGGTCTTGCAACAGAAGTCATCTCCTGAAAGTGACTATCAGATTCTCCAGTCATTGATTTGTACTATTTCTCAACAGAGATAAGATCTATTGTGAACATCAAGTTCACCCATGGTCATGCGAGTCTTTTCTATATCTTTGATTGTTACTTCTAACAAACAGTGACTACCGCAGCTTGCAAAGCCGGGTTAGAGAACAAGAGCCTGGTGTCACGCCATCTGCCTATTTCTCCCACAGAAGAGATGAGGATTCCAAGGCCTTCACATACACTTTTCTTATCAAATCTCACGAAAGTTAATTGGTGTAAGCATTGCAATTATAGGACAAATGCTTTCCTCCAATGATCACATTTATAATTACACACTGAAAATAAATGCCACCAGAGAAACACCTGATAGTCTCTAAAGGCAAATATTATTTCTTTAGTCTTTAAATATATATTAGAAAAGGAAGGATTTTCAAACATGTATATACATTGCCAAAATACTTTCAGATTAAAAAATACAATCCACCCCAGTAAACCTAATTGAGGATATACATATCAGAACAGTCACTACAGGAAGGCAGTATTAGAAATTCAATAAAAGGATATCAATAATAAGTACATCTCAAACTACCCCTGTAGAAAACCCACAATATGAAAACCTAAACTTAGAAACTGGTTGGATTAGTTGTATAATTTGGCAAGTGTGGGTAGATTCCCATATTTAAAATTTCAGAAATACACTAAGTATTTTCTACCTCTTTTCAATCTAACTGATTCACTGCCAGTGTCTCCTCCATTCATCCTAATATTGCTAAATGTGACAACAATTGACTGGAAATGACAGTTTACTAGGAAATGATGGTTTCTAGGTGACAAATTAATTCTACAATAAGTCCCAAGAACATCTGGAGTTATTGTCCCCAATAAACAACCTCAACATAGTAATATTTCTAGAATTGGTATTTCCCTTCCAAATGCTGTTCACTCTAGCATAAAAACCCAAGCAAGGAAGAAATGGGAGAGAAGATGGTGTTGTTTCCTGTTGGCAGTATCATCAAGAAAGGAGTTACTTGGTAGACAGTAATAATGCATGCAGACCTGTAGGCTGAGAATGATCAAGCTGATAACAGATCCCTGAAAGTAAGAGATAGGCAGTTCAGGCCAAGGGAGTGTAACAGGTTGCTGATAAAGAGAATGGAGAGGAAGAGTCAGGGCCCAAAACTTAGGGCACAGTCACACTCTGAGATAGATTTTAAAAAGAGGGGGAAATAGTGAAGGAGGCAGAGAATCAATGGTGAGGAAAGCATAATAATAGATGTAAAAAAGCCTTCTGGAAAATATCTAACATAGAATTACCATATGTCCCCCAATTTTTACTTGTAGATATATCTTCAAGAAAAATGAAAACACATGTCCACATAAAACATTGTACATGAATGTTCACAGAGGCATTATTCACAATAGCCAAAGAAAGTGAAAACAACCCAAATGTACATCAACAGATGAATGGATGAACAAAATGTGGTATACCCACACAGTGGAAAATTATTTGGCAATTAAAAGGAATGAAGTGCTGACATAGGCTACAGCATGAATGAACCTTGAAAGCATTATGTAAAGTGAAAGAAGCCAGTCACAAGAGACCACACATTGTAATGATTCCATTTATATAAAACAGGCAATCCATATAGACAGAAAGTAGATCAGTGTTTGCCAGAGGTTAGGGGGGACAAAGCAAGGGAGACTGATTCCTAACCAGCGTGTGGGGTTTCTATCTGGAGTGGTGAAAAAGTCCAACAATTGGTATTTTAGGTGGTTGTACAACTCTAAGTATAGTATAAAACACTAACTTATACAGTTTAAAAGGGTAAGTATTATCACTGCTGCTATTCACCATTGTTCAGGATATTCTAGTCAATGTAATTGGACAAGAAAGAAAGAATGTACAATTACTGAAGTTAGACAGAAACTAGATTATTATTATTATTTGCAGTTGATGATTGTTTACCTAGAAAACCCAAACAAGTCAACTGAAAAAATATCAGAACTAACAAGATTTTGATCAGTTGGTTGGTTTCAAGACACCCATACAAAACTTGATGCCCTACCATATGCCATCAACAACCAATAAGAATGTATCATGGAGGACAATCCACTCACTCGGGTGTGTGTGTGTGTGTGTGTGTGTGTGTGTGTGTGTGTGTGTGTGTGTGTGTGTGTGTGTGTGTGTGTGTGTGTACAATCCACTCACTCGGGTGTGTGTGTGGGGGGTGGTGGTCTGTGACTAATAAAAGTAAAATGTGCAGAACTTAGATGAAGGAACCAATTTAAGAGAATTTCACTTTATATTCTATAGAGTTTAAAAAATATTAACTAAATAGCTCTAAAATTTATATGGAAAAAAATGCATAAGAAAAGTGCAATTAAAAAAATGACTAAAACAAGTCATATTACAAGCCATCAAGTCATAGTAACATACAGTCTTGCATTCTGGCAAACTAGATAGACCAATAAAAAGAGAATAAAAGTACAGAGTCATTTCATTTTTAATATATGGTAATCTGTTAAATGGTAATGTAACTCAATGTGTAAAGGCAGGCAATTCTAAGTGCTATTGAAAGAAAAAATTAAATGTTAGAGGCAAAAAAATGTTAGATTAACACTCAAAAAGGAAAGGGGAGCACAGATTGAATGAAGACTATCACCCTAAAAGGTAAGCAACCGGAGCCACACCATACAATCAAGGAGGCTATACAGGTACAACCAACACAGCCATATGCAGTAGCCTTGTAGGCAAAATTGTCCCTCATTCATAACATCATATATATGATGGATAAAAAGGGTTCTGTGGATTTTGGTCTTTTGTTCTACTAAATTATCTAGAATCTTAAAGCTTGTGGAGCAAATAAACTTATTGCTTAAAAATCCACTAAATTGTGCTATTTAAAAAATCTGCCTTATTCTGGTATCTAAGAATTTCCACCAAAGTGGAAATTCTTGAAGTCCGATACCCATCTCATTTTCTCCTTCCCCTTGCCATCAAAGTACAGAGGAAGATAAGCAAAACTTCTCTGTACTTTTTTCATTGAACTCCATATTGTAAATGTTTTCACCAGAAATCTTATTAAAATAGATTAGTTTTCTTTAATTATCTTGATCCTCTGATTAATAACTACATTTTTAAACAAGAAGCTGATCTGATAAAAATACCCTATGTCTTGACTGTGGTGGTTGTAGTTACCCAACTAGTTTAAGTTTTTCAAAATTCATAGATGGTTTACTTAAAAGGGTGAATTTTACTTTATGTAAATACACCTTTAAATGAATGAAATGATCTTTTATTTCTTCAAGGATATCACACCTTTTTTTAATTCTTCTTATTTCTGTATAGTCTGTTTCCTCTGAGTAGCGTTCCCAACCTCCCCTCCCCATGTGTATTTTGGCATCTGTCTTAACAGTATGATTCTCCTTACATGCCCCTTAACTCTCTACTAGGGCAGGCTACTAAAAAGCTGACGGTAACTGCTTTGCTGAAAGATGAGGTTCAGTAACTGGGCTTCACTGCCAGATAATTGGCCACTTCTTTGTGGAACCTCTGGTCTCAGTTTCTTAACATGTTTTCTCTTGTGTTGGTCAAGATCCCCTAATCTCTTGCATGGAAGATTTAGTCCTCTTTAAGGACTCTACCGTGGCATGTAAATAATTACTTAATCCCTGTTTTTTTCCAGTAGGTATTCCTACTCTCATTTATAACCTGTGTTCTCTAGTGTAAAGACCTTCTGTTTAACCTCTCCAGAGAACAAGTGTCCAGTCTCCTACAAAGGAGGAAGAAGGACAGTTACTCATCTGTACGGAAAGGGAGGTCTAACTGTTCCGGACTTTTTATTGATAAGAAATTCACACAACATAAAACTAGGCATTTTAAAGTATACAATTCAGTGGTATTTACAAAGTTGTGCAAGCCATCACCTCTATCAAATTCTAAAACATTTTCAACACTCACTCTGAAAGAAAGCCCAATACCCATTAAGCAGTCCCTCTCCATTCTCCCCTTGCCCCAATCCCTGGCAACTAACAATCAACTTTCTGTCTTCAGATTTGCCTATTCTGGTCATTTCATATAAACATAGTCATCCAATATGTGACTTTCACTTAGCATGTTATCAAGGTTTACCCATGCTGTAGCACCATAGGACCATATAATGAATCACCTTTTTATCTCCTACCATCACAGTCTTGTTGGAATATTATAATCTTGTCTCATCTATAACACTGTGACAGTTATATACCTACATGGGCCAAAGGTGATGAGGAAACAGCTGTCCCTCAAGCTGAGGGCTGAGGGATTGCCACCTCCTAGACAGTATTTTTTTCAAATGCCCTGTTGGAAGTTTACCTTTCAGTGTCAATTTGGGAGGCTCTCAATTTTATTTTTTATAAAGAAAAGTATCCTTTTATTATAGAAGGTAAGTATACAAATATTATATGTACACCTAATAGGCTATGTGGCCCCTTTAAGCCTTGGTTTCCTCACCTGTAAAGTAGGAATAACAAATGTCTCATAGGGGAATCGTGAAGATGAAATAAGATAATCCTGTTAGTGCATTTACCACAATGTTTCTCATATATTATGTGTTTAAAAGAGATTAGTATTAGCAGTTCCCACCAGGATTACTATTATCTATTCCTCTATTATTATTTCTATTGTTATTACAAGAGCACAAGGCAAGGGGACAGAGACCACACCAAGCTTCTTCAGAGAAGAAACAAGATTTTGAGTGGGGATCTGAGTGTGAGAAGATGGTCATTTTAGAAAGAACTGTGCCACAGAATAAACCATTGAAAATACCACAAGCTCTTTTAGATGTAATAAAGAAGTTTTTAGCTTTAAATCAATGTAAGAAATTTCAAATATATAGCTCCAGGTCTAGACTTCAAGAACTGCCAATGAAACTTGATGAGACTATTTAAGGAAAAAAAAAATTAAATAAAAAGTTCATTTCTGAGAAAGAAGTCTAAATATTCACCTATTACACAGAAAAATACTCTGAGCAGATCTAATATTTTGCTTATGATACCAATTACTTTCACCAGATATATTAAAGTATCTTAATTTCTTCACACACAAAACTTTAACTATTCTATACCACTGAAATCAAAGTAACTTACTAAAATGAAAGTGGGCTGTTTTAAACAATGAACTAATGACAACCCTTATTAAGACAATAGGAACTATTCACCTGACAAATATTTAGCAATGAACTGAAAGTCTGAGCATGTTTATACATTCCACTGTAAATATATATTTATGTTGCTATATTACTTTTTGCCAACAAAAAGCTATAATAGTATTTTGTAATACTAAGAGATCTTAGAGTATTTTATTATTTTTATTAACTCTCTAGCACTTAATTTTACTAAAAATGTTTTGGGTTAATTTTTCACTGTATTCTAGAATACTCTGCAGTGTTCTTTAAAAACAGTATTCTTCCTCTTCTTTTCCAAAATTTCAGTTATTATTTCAATCAAGTACTTTCTAACATGCTAATTCTTGTGCATGTAATACATCTTTTAAATTTTCTTGGATATTTACATTTTTTTCTTGCTACAAATAAGGAGTCCAAAATATCAAAATCATATGCTTTTGTGATGGCTCATAGTTTCTTACCTGCGCTCCTCAAATTAGGGTCCAGCCCTGGCATCTCTTTGTTAGCTTCAGGGCTGACACTGTATATTGATGCTCCTGCTTCACTGACGATACTGAGAGGAAAGAAAAGGGGAATATCATTTTCCAAACTTTCTGCCTGGTCAAAGAAAATGAATGAGTCGGACTAGGTATTACAAAAAATAGAAAAGCAGGACAACGTGCTCTCTTTATATTCCAATGATAACTATGCCATTTTTTCATAAATATAAAGAGATTAAGCAATGCTTATTTTCCTCACATAGGAAATACACAGGTTTAAATCCACAATTAATTCATTCAGCCATAAAGAGAAAGTTAATAGATAAACACAACTGTACTCTCTCATGGTGCGAACTTCAAAATTTTGGGGATATACTTAGCTTCTCTTATGTTTATAATCCATTACTGACTGATATTTATGACTCCTACCTGAATTAATCATTCTAAAGCACATAGACGTGTGTGGACAGGTATATATATGGATATATACAAAACCATTGCCATGAGTATTGCCAATATTATTAGCTGGTTACAATGGAACAACCATCAATGTGAAAAGGAAAGGGATCAGCCAGGATAATATCCCACTCCTCTTCAAGAGGCTTTGAAATCATCCTTTCAGTAAACTTGAATCCTTTCACTTCGGACAGGCATTAACCCACTTCATTTCATCATTTATTTAATCAAATCATCACACATAACATCCTTTCTTTCTTTTTTGGCTCCAAATACTTTACAAACCACAATGGAAACACTCTCTTACAGCTGACATTTGTACAGTAATTGACATTTGTACAGTTTATTAACCATTTCAAAATTAGAGATCTTCTTTATGACATAATCTGCAAAGAAGCATCATCTGCCCTTAGTATTAAACATACTTATGGCTCCCTGCCATGTAACCCTCTAGGTGTCAAGATTCAAAAGTAGAAACATGTTAGTACTTAATTTTAAATCCATTCTTAGAAATCTTTCTCTTTCTCTGCTCCTCAATATTAACTTCAATTATGAGACAAGTTTGGTGGATAACTTTTAACATATTGCCCCAGTTAACAGTAGAAAACCAGTAAGAAAAATGTGAAAAATTCAGTTTGCTACTCCCTGTCCTTGGAGAACTCTTGGTTGAATTTTTTGACAACTATAAGCCACCAAACCTTGAGATTTTTTGGGGGAAATGTGAGGATTCGTTTTTTGGTTTTTTTTTTTGCAATCAAGATCTACTATCCTAAATTTCATAACAGGAAAAATAAACACTCAGCAAGTGAACAGCAAGGCTGCTTATCCTATTTCTCATCAACACCATTATCATGATACAGTAAGAGGTAACTGAGTGCATATAAAAAAACCAAGCACTTTACAGACTATCTCATTTGATCCCTTTTGGGGGCTTTTTTTTTTTTTTTAACAAATAAGCAAGTAATATGCCCACACTCATGGCTGGCAAGCAGCAGAGCTGGGTTTGGACCCAACCTGCTTGATAATCAGATCTGAGTTCTTAATCAGCACAAACACAAATAACTTCTGAATACTTCACAACCTCTCATTAAAATGAAGACTCTTAACTTTAATAAGACACTAGTACCAAAAAAGAAAGAAAATGAAAACCCATATTTTTGTGCTAAACAACAAATGCAACATCTTTTTAAGGAGGAACCACTTTCTTAAACAACAGATCCACTGGCACTCAGTTCTCTTTTGTTGTCTTCATTCTCGATCAAAAGGTAAAGTAAGTTTTTTTTTTTTGAATGTACTAAGGTAGACTCTAAAGCATATAGAAAGTCAAATGTATTCTATAAATTCAGAGAATGACTTTAAAATTAAAAGCTAGTTGTGTTTTTTCTCCAAAATAAGATTTAGATTATGCTTATCTTATAGTATATAATGATCAATGAGAAAATGTAATGTCAAAGAAAGCTTGAAATGAAGAAAGGTCTTAGTGTAGCATAATATGATGTCAAAACCAACATACCAGAAGTGATGGTACTTCCTAACCTGGGGCCCTTGGACTTTTGGGAAGGGAAAGGCAGGATTAATTAAAACTGTATACAAAATATTTATGTTTTTGCAATTTTTTTCTTGGAAAAGGGATTACAGTTTTCATTAATTACTTAAAGAAACCCATGACCCCAAAAAAGGTTAAGAAACACCACCACAGGATAAGAATATTCAGCCACCAGCCATGGAAAAACTTGGTTTCAAATACAAGTCAACACTCAGTCTAACAAAGTTTTTCCTAAAATACCAGAGTATACACAAAGTGAAGGAAAGGATAGTTTTTAAAACCTCACCAGAAATTTATTTTCTATTATTACTAGAAGCCGCTAAAATTATCACTATTGAGCAAAAGGAACTTAAATGGTAAATAAAAATTCCAATTAACTGTGACCTTTTAGCAGTCAGGTACCTGAGAATTTTCTGGGTGATTCACTGTCTCTTGAAGTTATAATTCTCAATAGACTGAGGGAAACTGTTGCAAAGAAAAACACTCAGATAATAAATATTCCTCCAAATACCATACTGCCACTTCTTTTAAACAGAGGAATACAAAACAGATGTGACACACTGCACCCAAAGATTTTAGATTAACATTAATATTAAGTCAATACAAAATGTAGTAAATTTTATGTGCTTTAGTTATTAACAGCATCTAATAAACAGGGTCTAATAAACAGTTCAGTACTAAGTAAGCACAGATCAGAATGCTTAAATAATCTAAATGAACAGAAAAACCTCAACACTGATTACTTCAATATAAAACATACAAGGCTCTAAGAAGTATATGTGGCAAGAATTAAATGAGACAAATCAAGCTGGGAGTGCTGGTAATTCTTTCCAAGAGAAGTTGCTAAGAACAAGAGTTAGAGTGTCCCCCCTCCCCTCTTTTTTCCTTTCCTATTTGGCATTCAAGGATAGACATTCAGCAGAAGTTATGCTAGATTTCATAAGCCACTTTCTGTTGACTGGGAAGTTTCCCAATTAGAAACTATTAGAAAACTATATATTTTGAGAAAAGCAAAAATGAACTTTGCACAAAATCCATATAGCTAATGATTTAGTATTATATTTCACAAAACAAATGTCTCTCAGGTGTAAACAAACTGGGCTCATAATCTTAGCAGTTTGATTACTTATCTTTCCATAAGGCAGATAGGACACTCTGAGCAGAATTTCTTATTTGGGGGAATTTAACTGACACAGTTATAACTGAACTAACTTTCTAAGATTATTATGTACTCTGAAGCCCCATCAAATTGCTAGTTCGGACAAACATGTAAATATATACATATGGAATCTCAAGCTCTAAATATGAAAGTACATTATAGAAGCTTACATTGGACTTACATTTTACCAGATATATATATGTTAATGTGCTAATTATCTAGAATTAAATTGGTAGTTTTTAAAAACATTTAATCTAATTCAGCATGATTTTAGGGTCTTCCTAGTTATTTTTATTTAAAAAATATAAACCACACACTCATAACCTAAAAGGAAAGTGAAGTGTCCACAGTGTAGATGTATTTACTATTAATTTTAAAAATCCTAATAAAGCTCTCTAAATTAAAAAAACATTAACTTTGTTATTGCGAGTAAAAGTCAATGAGTTACATAAATCTGATCAATTAATCAGTATCATCTGCTCAATATAATTTTTAAAAATATGTTTAAACTATAGAATTTATATCGCCAGAGTTTATAAGTCTCTTCTACCAAGACAGATTGTATATTAATGAATCTTTTAAAATGAGCTTTGCAAGTAGTTTTCTTATAGCGACTATTCATTCTGACAAGAAGAAAATAACGACTTCTTTTACCAAAATGCAATACTGGGGTGAGGGAATTCTTTTCATGAGATAGGTAACTAACTTCTTTTAAATTATTGAGCTAATAGTTTTCACATTCACTTACAAGGTTATATGACATCTTCCTTCTCCCCATTTCCCAAATATGAAAATAACTTTTTTGTTTATTTCTTATTTTAAAATAAATTACGTACTGCCTTATGTTAATAGGGGAATTCAATTCAAAGGTAATCTACTTAAATGAGACTACAGTTATTTAGTAAGATATCAAAAACCAGCCAGAATATATTGCCTAAACTAATAAAAACTGATGTTTTTAATTCTTTACAGAAGTATACTAGAATTCCCAAGCCTTATCAGTATCTAATAGCTTTCTTTTCTTCCTTCCTTCTGCCCACCAAAAAATATGTAGCAAATAGCTACTAGGCTAAATGCCAGCTCATTTCACAAAAGTTTTAAAAGTAATTTATCTAAAAATCATTCTTCCAAATTTTCAGACTGAGAAACATTTATATGGAGCGAGTAAATGACTTGAACTAAGTTCCTCAACAAGTACTTGAAAGTGCTAACCAAGTTAACCAACACAGATCGTAATTCTTTGCTCTGCACATGAGATAACCTGTTCTGAAGTATGAAAGGCAGCTATTTGTATTTTAGGGACAGGAGACAAGACCAAAAAACAAATGACCATGAACAGAAGGACCTATAGGGTTAAATGTTTAAAGGATAAGGCATATTTCTAAGAGAACATTGAAGCAATTTTAAATTCCTGTACTTAGTGATGAATCGTGAATTGTCCTATCAGGGAGTCTCGAAGGAGCAATATTAGTCACTTTAAAAACTAAGGTAAACTGGTGATGATAAAGGATGCAAGGAAATAAGCAAAATCATAAACTATTAAATATGTTTAAACTACAGAACTCTTTTGGATGGCAATTTGAGTTTATATATCGAAAGTCACAAAAATATGCATTCTTTTTGAACCAGCTGTTACATTTTTAAGAATTTATATGAAGGAAATTTAAAAATACACAAAAAGTTTACAAGTACTATTCATCATAGCATAGCTCTGACTGAAAGACACTGAAAACCGAAATGCCTATCATTAGAGTTCACTGAATGGAAAACCATACTATCATTAAAAATTACTGTTGTAAAATATAAGTGAAAAAACTGGTTACAAAATTATTCTATGAGGCCAACTTGATATTTTAAAATATAGGTATATATACAAAAAATTATATACTAAAATGTTAGTAGTACATAATGAGTTATTCCTTTAATTGCCATTTTTGTTTCTTTACATTTTTCTGTAATACTATAATTATTTGTAAAGAAAGAAAGTTTACAATTTAAGTTTAAAATAATTGTTAATTGTCCAGGAAATCTGATATTGCATAATGATCAACCTTTTTTTTTTTATTTTACCAAAAATTCCTTTTAAAGTTACTGAAGTTATTTTGAACTTAAATCTAGGTAAACAAATCACTTGTTAGTAACTTCTGAACTTGGCTTCTAAGGAGATCTCAAACAATATTTTATGATATTGCTGCAACATAAAAGAAAGGTGGCTTAGCAGAAAAGAGTAAGTTCTCAATTTGTACACACAGGTCAGATAAGAAGCAAATGAATGATGAAATCTCTTACAAGAAAATATATATTATATATCCTTAAGTTTTACTTAGTCCTTGGCCTCTAAATTTACCTCCCAAGTTATCCTTCGTGATCATCACAGCAAAATCAGTTCAGTATTATAAAAGATGTGAGGTGACATAGTAGTATACCAGTAAAGTAGTATGTGTGAGAAAAACACAAGCAGAAAAAGAAAGTACACAGTTTGCAAGATTTCAACAGCACCAAATGAGTTTACCTTTAGGTATGTAACACTAGCACCATCTGGTGGAAGACCAGTTAGAAGCAATTCCAATTACATAGTACAAAAAAATTTTTAAGCTATCTCAAAAGATGATGATTTTCCAAAGAGAACAAGTCTAGCAACAGTATAGTAATCACACAGAGGACCTATAACAAGCTTGGGAGTGCTTAAAACATCTACCAAACAAATAAAAAGGAGAGAAGCAAAGGGAAACTAAAGGGAAACTAAAAGGAGTAAAATAATAATTAAGAAGAGATTGGCAGATCCGAGATATGCTCTGCCAGCAAGTAGTAGCCCAATTTTTTTACCCACAAATGAATAAATTTTGGAAATAGCAATGGTTTGTGCTACATTTTCTAATATTCTTGTAAATATTACTGTTGATATTCTCAATGAGCTCCACTAATAAATGACACACATCAGTTTTCATACCTTTATGAAAACCACTCCTCCTTTCCACCCTTCTCACATTTGTTGTATTCCGCTCTGACTTCTCCCCAACCCCCACAACCTCTACTTTCATCTTTAGTGAATTTATATCTCAGTTGAAGTCATTAACTCTGAAGTTAAGGGAGACCATATCTACAACTTCATCTAAAAAAATTCACCAACTAACAGCTTTCAGTTTGGAATACCACACTGTATTCTAGAACAGCCTCTACCTCTAGAATTTCTTTTGGCCACCCAAATAATGGCAGGGGAGAAGGGCACAACTGAAAGCACATGCCATGCATTAAGACAACTACTCTAGATCAACCCCTTTTCTAATCATGGTTTTTAAAAAATATATTGAACAGATGGAGGGAGAAACTGAGTTGTTCAGTTCAGCCGGCTACTCCATTTACAATTTTATCTACACTCAGATCTTTATTTGGGTGGGGGGGTCACTACACATTTCTGACTCTGCTATATTACACTGTGTAAATATTTAGGAGAAATGATTCCTTTCAAGGATCTAAACTTTCATCGTCGTTATGGCAAATGAACCTGTTTATGTTATGTTTGTTAAGTAACAGCAAGCCTAAAAGAACACAAGAATTTACTAACATGTGGTAGACAAACACCACAATCAAAGAGCTTCTCATGGGGACATATCAAGAATATGAAAGTTTATTTTCACTCCCATTACCCTATAATTTTCTTTAACTCTACTACAACAGTCCTAATTCAAACCTTTCTTATAGCTACAGGGAATAGGATACACTGAATGTACATCAACTGTACCCCAAAACTACCCACATCTCCATTTAGCTTCCCTTGATTCTAGAGCAGTGGTTCTCAAACCTGATCCCGTACCAGAATCTGCCAGAATGCAAAACACAGATTGCTGGGCCCCACCCCTGGAGTTTCTGCTTCCCTACGGCCAAAAATTTTAAGAAATTCACTAGTGACACTGATGCTGATGGCCCTGGAACCACACTTTTTAAGGTTTCATTGAGGTACTATTTATACTGTATAAAGTGCATCCATCTTAAGTGCATAATTCAGTGACTTTTAGTAAATGTTTGTACAATCACCACCAAAATCTAGTTTCAGAACATTTCCATCCCAAAAAGACCCTTTGTGCCCTTGTGCAGTTTTTGTTTGCACATCCAACCCCAGGTGTGCACTAATCTACTTTCTGTCTCTATAGTCACCTTTCTAGATATTTCATATAAATGAAGTCATAAATATGTGGTCTTCTGTGTTGGGCTTTTTCGCTTAGCATAATGTTTAAAGATTCACCCATGTTGTAGCATCCGTACGTTCTTTTTACTGCTGAATAGTATTCCATTGTTCTAGAGATAACACATTACATTTATCTATTTACCAGCTGATAGATTTTTGGTTTGGTTCCAATTTTCTAGAATTATGAATAATGCTGCAGTAAACATTTGTATACAAGACTTTATGTGGACATACATTTCATTTTTCTTGGGGAGATGCCCAGAATTTTAAGTGCTGAGATATAAATTTGTTTAATTTTTCAAGAAACTGCCTAGGGGTAATGAATGAGAGCTCCAGTTTGTACATTTCCTTAACAATACTGGTTTTCCTTGCTACTGTCTTCCTTTTTGACTATAGCTGTTCTAGTGGTTATGAGTGGTTTTACTTATAGTTTCATTTGTATTTCTTTAATCACTAGGATGATGTTGAATATGCAGCCCATGTATTTATTGGCCTTTCCTAATTTCCTTTAGTGAAATACCTATTCAAATCCTTTGCCCATTTTTAATTGGCCTGTTTGTCTCTTTGTCATTGAGTAATAGATGTTCTTTATGTATTATAAATACAAGTCCTCTATCAGATATATGACTTGGAAATATTTTCTCCCAATTTTTGTCTCATCCTTCCATTCTTTTACTTGTCTTTTGAAACACAACAGTTTTTAATCTTGAGAACCACTCTTCTAAAGCTTCAAAAGTTCAAAGGAAGTACCAAATCCTTGAAAAAATGTGAAATCTTAGTGGTTTCCTATGTGCACAAGCAAACTGTGTCACTTACAGTATCTGCTTTTATTTTGTTTTGTTTTAAGCAAAGCCCGTCATAGCTACCATCCTAAATATATCTAGCCTTTTTTAGGAGGCAGAGAAAAGGGAACTTGCAAACTAACTGGCTTTAATACATTACAAAATGAATAATTTAGCTGTAAATGGGCCTAAGCTATCACCTGGAAACAGTGGAGTGCTAGCACTAAAGAACACAGACTTGTGATCCAGTGTTTTCAAAATCACTGGGTCAGTCCTATGGCTTTTGACACCATGCTTAAAGATATAAGAAATATGTCTACTTCACAAATTAATGGGAACAAAGAGAAATAGTGCATCATGGTAGAGATTATAGAGAAAGAGCATAATACCTGAAAGATACATTTGATGTTATCATTATATTTTTGTCTAATTTTGTTAGTCTTCTTCACTTATGAATGAGCCTTTTAAAATAATTCACATACCAGTATAGCCCTTCCTTCGTCAAAAATCTTTTTTATCTTAAATTAAGAGGACCCAAAGTTGGCAGCTAAACTTTAACTCTTGTTTAGGACTGTAACTTGCAAATGTATGAAACATACTTCAAGAACATATAGGATATGTTTGATTCGGGTAGAAACAATTCATTTCTAAGGTGAAACCCAAAGTACTATGTGTTATTCCTTGATGATTATCCACATCCAAAAAGTAAATCATAAGGTAAAGAAACTGATAAAATACTATTTCTATAACCATGACCTGAAGCACATATTCTATGACTCTACAGAAAACTAACAACAGGAAGGAGTCAGTTAAAAGATGAACAACCCAGTTAAGTTTATAAGAATCCTTCTTTATTTAACTCAAGTCAACCTAGGATCTGAAGCAAGAAGCTTTGTTTACTGAAGAACTACCAGTCTTCCGCTGTAAAATGTTTTCAAATATTTATGTTCCAATTCACGGATCCTGTTGATAACACAAAAGGCATTAGTTCTCATTGCCTTCTAATTGCTGGAGATGGATTTTATATTTCTACTAGTCTTTATAAAATACACTACAAGGAACTAGTCTGTTGGCCAATATTCATTCACCCTTTTCTACCAAACCACATAAAGCCACTGAAGAAGAATCTGTCCAAAGAGATGCCAGAGTATATAGTTTCACATGTGATCCATGGTCTCTCAACATGATCTGGCTCCCAATAACATAACTATTAGGGCATCATCTCATCAAATTTCTTTACATTTTTTGCAATTCAAAATAAGAATTTCTCTTTTCCAAATTATATCAAATTAGGCTACCACCATCTCTGTGATGTTACTGGACTTGAGAGCCAAGATAATGAACAAGATATGAGAAATAGAAGAAACAATTTACTCAATGGCATACAGTCAATTATAATTTATCCATAAATTGAAAGATAAGATTAAACAAAATAATAATAGTTTTTTACGTCTTCCTTTTATACTAGAGTTCAACTCCTTTCTTCCATCAGATACCAAGTACTAGGAGGAACAAACTCATCAGGTCGGCACTTCTTTTATTTACCAATCAGTGCTCGGTCTAAGAACACTAAGATGGCTCAAGGATGAAAAAGGGAAAAGGAAGCAGCAAAGACCTCAAACAGGAGGTCTTACTCCAGACCATCTAAGATTTGACAGTCATTAATGTGTGCATACATATGGCAATATAATCATAATAGAAGCCCATTTTCAAAAAAATCTGCAATTTATAAGAACACATAAACACACCCGAATCTCCTACACAAAACTGTGTGTAAATCTTAAAACTAACAGAACTATACCACTTCAGCAACTCATTCATCTATAAATAAATACCCTCTGCCTACTCCTGAAAAAGGGGAAAATGATCAGTTATATTTGTCTTCATCTCATCTGAAAATCTTGACATTTTTCAGCAAGTAAAGTTTCCAAATGGCAGGTGTCAGAATGCCTCAGCCTCCCATATGGGGTTAGAAGACAGGAAAGGCAGCAGGAGCACGTGGTCATATCAGAGCCACACATCTCAGAATGTGCCTAGAGAGCACATTCCGAGAAGAGCAAACCTCACAGTCAGTTATCTCAATCTAGTGCCAGATGCCACTATCAGAATAAAGCTATGGTGCCAAGGATTAACTGCCCAGAGAAACATTCAACTCAAGGCTCTCACAAAAGGGAAAATAGCTGAGTGCAATGGCACCTGTTCATATCCAGACTGTCTGATAATTTGGTCAAGCTAGCTCCTTCCATGCAGAGAAAACAATGGCCTTAGAATCCTTTGCTTAGTCTACAAGTGGATATTATTTTCTCAAGGTCATTTTCAATTAATTATTCTAAAATAAATAATATGAATTTCTTACATTTGCATAATACTTACAGCTTTCTGAAAGTACCTTAAGAGCTACTAACTCAAACTAAAAGGAAGTCAAGATCCTAAGCATCCTCATCATTTTACCTGTGAGGTAAGAAAACCAGAGTTAAATAAAATTAGACTAAGGTCATCTTAAACGAAGACTGAAGAAGAAAAAACTGGTCTCTGGACTGTTAGACAAGACTTTGTCCTGTTTAGTACCTACCCTCTGCTAACTCCTCTCCTCCCAGTCATCTTTACAGGTTTTCCCAGTAATAAAAAAGCTTTGGAGCTTTTTTAAAGTTTTTTGTGAAGGTCAATCTGTAGGCATTTTTCTTTCCAGAGGTTACTAATTGGCACAATGATCTACTTTATTTCTCCTCAGATCTGAGTATAAGAAACAGTAATGACTTCTAAGGAATATTCAAAGCAGGAGATGCTGGAGAAGCACAAAAGTAAGTTATTTGTTTAGGGAGGAGTATTCATCCAGTTTGATACATCAGAAACTGAACAAACTAGGATTCACTAAGATGAGCACTACCTGATTAATGATATAAGCTATTTATGGAAAAGAAAATTCAGTATCACTTATGTTTTTATACTCCATTGGAATATACAGAAGGATCACTGGGCCAAAGATCGATACTTCAAAACACCTGATTTTCCTCCCATACCTCAAAAGACAAAGCACAAACAAGAGCCAGGACTTCATTTGGATTCAAGTTTGGAATATTTCAAAATAAAACAGTGTCAACATGAGGAAGCATCCAGAACAAGCCTAATCCTCTAATTCTCTTGCAAAGAAATCAGTTTCTTTCTCCATCACATTTTTATTTCCTGTGGCTACACCATCGAAATTTATTTATCATACACTATGCTTATGTTTACACTAAAACAATTCACTGGAGTCTACATTATCTTGTTTTACCTTCTAAGTAACCAGTAAGTACTGTTCTTCAACTCTGTAGATTTGCTCAAGTAATTTCTCATCATATTTTCAGATTTATTCTAATGCCAATTAACATACACAGCATGGAAAAGATAAAAAACAGTCCCATATTACATAAGGACTAAGAGCATTGTCACATATATATATTCTATAATGAGTATCAAATGAAATACAATTTTAAAATAAAAAAATAAAATAAATATGAAACAAAAGTAAAATTTTCTAAGTTATTTTCTTGTTCACCATTTAGTCTGCAAGTTTCCATTTCTATACAAGTTATTTTGATAGGATTATTTTCCATGTCTGCTGTCTTTTTTTCCTATACACTTTGCCAACTTAATTGATTCCAGACTTTACACATCTCATGTTTTTCTGCTTTACCCACTGAAATAGAGGGATTTGTTTTTTTATTAACATGGGTAAAAACCAATTTGCATTCATGTTTGGAGTAAAGATGAGAGTTGGTAAAAACAAAATGTGATACTTTTGTCAAGGAATGTTTGTTTACTGCTCAAAATCATGCAAATGATAAATAGACACATGAAATGGACAAGTTTTACCCTGGAATCGATTTGGTACATATTTCAACTAAAAGACAAACAGAATAGGACAAACCAGATAGATATCTCATAATTTCAATGTCACTGTAAGAGTCATACCAATAGTCATCAGTTTTTTCGCTCCACAAAAAACAAGAGTACAAACTAGGGCCCTTAAAAGCTGCTTGGCTAGTGACACTCACTGCAACCTCTTTGATTAAGCCAAAACACCAAAGACTATGCTTATTATAAAATCTCTGAACATTCTCTAAAACTTAAAATAAATCCACATGTAGTCAATTCTCCCTTCAGAGCTCAATAATCTTCTAATATCTCTTTGGTATCCCTGAGAATTTTAAATCTTATCTTGGGGTTATTTTTGGCCCAACTATTTTATTTTACCTCAACAAGCCTTAATGCTAAGACAGTATCATAAACAGGGGAGGAAAGGACCCTAAAACTAACACAAGAGTAAACATAACCTCATGGTCTAATCTTACCTAAAGGTAAAGACATGTCCCCATTTCTTCATAAACTTTCCTGTCCCAAACTCTTAAAACGTGGCCAGTAGACATGTATATAATTTTTTAAACACAATATGCTAAATTAAGTTAGAAGGTTGTTCAGATATTTAGGCACAATACAACTTAAAGGCATAAACTCTTTTTGAAAATTAAAAACAAATTAGAAACTAAATTTGTGTTCTTGAGATTCCCAAAGAAAAGAAAATCATAGCTGTCCCTTAATATGTACTTAATGCCATGTGTAAAGAAAATCTGAGATATAATCTGATCCTGAAGAATTTAAACTACAGACTTCCTGATTTCCTAGTGCTGGCAGTCAACCTTCAACAGTAACTGTGCACAATGGTTGAAAGAACTTTTAAGTTTGTTTTAAATATGAAGTCTTGTTTATGAAGTCATATTTAAAAGTTTTTTTAAATATGAAGTCTCTGTTCCCAAGTAAATTTTAAATGTTTAGTGTTGTTTTGAAAATATTTTATTGTGAAGGTATCGAATGAATTTTTCCTGTTAATTTAAAGTTTCCTAACTCATTTAGAAGAATTTTAAGTAAAATTGAAATATCTAAATTGACATTAATGTAGCACATCACACAGCTTGTGTCCCATTCCAGTATTATCTTCATTGGAAAATTAAAAAAACAAAAAAGATATTAGACTACAAACCCAAATGTGCATGTTAATGTAACTTTGACTTTTTTAATCTTAGGGGAAAACTGAATAGTGGGGTTTCTTCTTTATGGGCAATTATAAACAGTGCACTGCTAAATGTAATAAATATTTTTACTAAAAATAGATACAAAAATGATTTAAATCTTAAGTCTCCATGAAACAAAAGTTACTGATAGTCACATTCTTATACAGTAATATGGAAAATGATAACATTTTCCCTGCATTTAAACATGTTCACATATTTAAATTTAAAAGGAAAAAAGAAAAGAGAAAGGGAGGGAGGGAAGGGAAGCAGATAAACGTTTTCAGGAGAGAGCGACAGAGCACACATACATATATAACTGGTGAATCCATTAAAATATTTTTCTTCACTAAAATATGTAGGATACAAACTAACAATTGCTTAAAAAGAAGTAACAGAATGTTAACCAATCCACCCTCAACAGTTTACTTCCCCCAAGTATCTACCCACCCTAACCTCAGGGAGATATACTGGTAGTAAAATGAATGCATTTTCCTCACCTGGAATAAATCACTACCAATGTGAGCAAGTTTGACAGTATCCATTTCTAACCTTATCTAGTGGTTAAAAAACAAAACCTCGCATATTAGAAACACACACACACACACAAAGAAACTAAAAATCATTTTTTCTTTTCCTCCAACCTAATTCCCAGGCTTAGAAACCAGGCTCTGTCAGTAGGTATTTTTCAAACACCCATTTCTATTTCCATTTGTCCCTTTAAATGGTCCTCCATATACTTAAAGAAATGCAGGTTTTTAAGATAATTTTTCAGAAATAAATTAGCATGCATGCTTTTGTATGTGTGAATATAGATTCTATATTTGCTTCAAGCTCTAACTTCAAATTTTAAAATGTTATATAGAGATACACAACCACACAAAAAATAACTTCGATCTGAAGTTAGTTTACCTCACCATTTTTAAATGCTGAGGGACAGATTTTTAAAGCAAGTAATACTTCTGAGTAAGAAAGATGCAGATATAAAGAATAAAGAGGCATAAAATTTACACATTTTACACCTGAATTTATTGTCCTTATGGAAAACAGTGTTTTTGTCACTAACATTAGAATTTCTGTATTAGCCCTCACATCTTAATATCTATGGGGAAAAAGTCTTTTAAGTGTGTAAGAGTATTTCAGGTGAGGCTCCTATGAAAACACCTGCCAAAAAGCTCAAACTATCATATTTAATGGAACACAGGATTTACAAAGTGCTGCAGATGTTCAAAGGCATTCCCTGCACTGAATATCACAATCATTGCAAGAGAAGACTTCACTTCAGGCACATGTCTAAGTTGTTACCCTGAATTTTTTCTTGTCAAATTAAAATGTCAAAAATTATTCTATCAAATGCTGTCCCTAAGGAATCCAGCCCAAACCAATTAGTAAAATCAGACCTTTTAATGGGGAAAAAATGTCTTTTCCTATTGATATCTGAAATTAGCAGCATCCAAAAAGAGAAGTTTCACCTAAGCAGTTAGATTAAGTGCTACTGATAGCTATAATCACATGCAGGCTGCAATTCCTTTTCAAATGAACAAATACAAAGGAAAAAGAGAAACACAAGTGTTTTCATAGTGAATGACTGCCTAGGATTAGTTATAAAAAGCCATGGTTAGAGGTACAGATATACATGAGTATTGTGAACTAACAAATCAAAGTCAAGTGAAATCCTCTTTTGACAAGGTCAGAGCACCCATTCCCCTAGCACAGTAACTGACTGAATATCAGGTTGTAGAAGGTGTTTCAGGAAAATAAAATCCACCACAAATCACTTAATGTTTCTCTGTTGCCTTGGATGAGCAAATAAAATCCCCTAAGAGAAACATTTCCTGTTCACTTTGTTTTCCAAAAGCTGCATATAACTCAGAGAGTGCCCTGTAGGAATGCTCATTCACGAGCAGCTAAGTGTGCAGATGTAATAGGTGTTCTTTGGCAGTCAATCATCCTCTTTTTCACCTGAAAGTCCAGATGAACTTATATAAAGGACATTTCTAATTTACCCACAGACACGAGTTATGTTCATCTACCAGAAAGGGCTATTGTTTTTCTGTAACTTCCCCCAAAAGTTCTAAAATGACTTCAAAGGACAGAAATACAAGCAACAGGACAAACAGGCTCACAGAATAAGACAGTTTACATGAGGCATGTACTTAAGTTACCTTATCTAGGCTGAACATTTGGCAAAAATCATTATATTACTTGTGACTACTAAAGTAATCAAAAGGTTTGATTCTAACTATGGCCAAGAGACAATGTCAAAAGTAAAAATTCAGTAGTGTATATTCCTATGTATATATTCCTTCTGCACTTCTCACAAAAAGCATCTTTGATCTGAAGTATCAAGTATTTTCCAATATTGTTGCTTTTTAAAGTCTCCATTCCCAGATACTAAGTTTCTGTTTTGTGGCTCAAGTGATGACAAACAGATCATTTCCTATTCACTCCACTTACCTCATCACCAACAAGACTGCTAGAATCCAGTTATGTTAAGAATCATTTTCAACAGCCACCTTCAATTACAAATGTTTGACATGATCACAGACTTCCAATGCTAATCCCCTTTCAAGCTGAAAACCCACACAAGGGCCTTTTGAGAAACACAGCATGCCTATTTTCTTTGCTTTTCCTTATCCTGCAAAGCAGCTGAAATACTTGAATCCTTTCTCTCCTCCCCCACCACTACTATCCACCTCTTATGCAAAGTAACACACAGACCCATAAGCTTTCGTCAAGATAGGAGTCTTAATAAAGGGGTTTTCATGGTTAAAACATTGTTTTTCTAAGTACGCTTCTAAACCTGAAAGCTGTTTAAAGAAAGGAAAAAAAAATCATGTAATCGACTCTCATTTCCCCAAGTTTTCTACTTAGACTACTTCCTTAGTTTACATGCATCTGTTTGACCTAGGCATACTTAACTTCCAAAGCTCTCCTGCTCACCACAATTCTGGACTTAGAAACTTTCATGGTACTGATGAGAACATCTGACTAGTATATAGCCTAGTCACCTAAATGAGAATTAGATTACCCTCTGAAAATTCCACTCCTTCAGAATGCTCTCTTAAAAAAACTGGCCACTTAATGAAGTATTTAGTTTCAACTCAACATTGAGACAAATTTAGTTCATGCTGAATTCTAAAACATTCAACTTTCAAAACACTTAGGTTTAAAGGAAAACTCAAAAGAGATGTTGCATTTCACTACCTTAATAAAAAAAAAAACTATTTGAAATATTGATCTATTCATGAAGAATATCATATACCCCAATGTAAAGAAAACTTGGATCTACAAAGGACAATCTTATCAACATAAGAAATGATACTTCTCGGTTGAAGAGATATTTTTAAATTTCAAAGAATAACACAACTTTCTGGCACATCAAATTTAGGCATTTATGCCAAGAGCATATATTGAAGTCTCTACTATTTCCAAATGACAACCAACTGGAGCTTTGAACAAAAAGACAGTGATTTGGCTTTATGTGTAGGTGGATTCATGAAAATTGCTCTTATCCTGAATTTTTATAAGTCAAATTCCATTTTAAATGCAACAAGAGAATCCACTAGCTGAAGGATCGACAAAGTGAAATTTTTATAGTACAAAGAATTGATTGGTAAAACAATTGACCTCCCCTTCCATTATGAGCTTTTAACTTGTGATTTTGTGGTTAGAATTTGCATAAATGAACAATACTTTACTTTAAGCCTGTATCATGTCTATGTTGACCATGGAAACATGGATCCCCATGTTTTACTGTCAGAGTAAAGAGAGGTCTGTCCCCTTTAACCTAATTTACTTGATGTTCCTAAGGGAAGTGGAATGAGGTAAAAACCTTATGCTGAGAAAAACCAAACAAGAATTCAACCACCACTCACAAATCAGCCTTGGAGCATATCCCCTCAGCTAAAGGAGAGGAAAATCAGAAAGTATAGGGAATCAGGGTGTGTCACCCCAAAACATGCCACTTTGACAGTGTAGTTATTTTAAGCTGAAGGATCTGAGAAATGGCAGGTACAGGAAGAACTTTATGATCCCCTTCTCCCCTGAAGCAGGTCACAGGAGTCTTGTGTGAAAGGCATCCTCCCTGTACTCTGAGGAAGGAGTATCCTAGGAATGCTGGGAAGAATGCACTCTAGCCTGGCTAAATTTCCCTCAGTTTCCCACGGTTAGCTCCTTTCTGTCCTATCATGTTTTCCCATTAACTTTCCACTCTTCATCATACCTAGTATAAAAAAACCTCAGGCCTAACAGTTTCTTTGGGTCTTCATTTCCTTAGGAATATTCTCATGTCACATAAAATATTAAATATATGTGTTTGCTTTTCTCTGTTAATCCATCTTTGTCATACCCACCTTACAGCACATCAGAAGTGGTGGCAAGATCTTCTCCTTCTGCCTCTACATTCTTCAACATATAAAACTATGTTAGGCCAAAGGCAAACTAGCTCAGTAATTATTTCTCGACAGTGGCTGAGATTTCAAGTTCAAAAACTGTCACGGTACTGATGAGAACATCTGACTAGTATGTAGCCTAGTCACCTAAATGAGAATTAGATTACCCTCTGAAAATTCCACTCCTTCAGAATGCTCTCTTAAAAAAAACTGGTCACTTAATGAAGTATTTAGTTTCAACTCAGCATTGAGACAAATTTAGTTCATGCTGAATTCTAAAACATTCAACTTTCAAAACACTTAGGTTTAAAGGAAAACTCAAAAGAAATGTTGCATTTCACTACCTTAATAAAAAAAAAACTATTTGAAAGAGTTTTAGGGTCCACAAAGAACAAAAACTGGCTGGCTTGATCACTGAGTCTCAGGTCCCTTCTGGAGCATGAGGAGTTGGACTAGATCTTTGAGGACATTCTAACTCCAATACTGTATTATGATATAGAAAAATTCCTTATTGCTAAAAAACAGATGAAAATAGATTAATCTGAATATAAATTCAGTCTTGTTCAGAAGTTTTTTGCTATTGTCTCTACCATCTCCACATAAACAATGGAAGGTAAAAGGTAAAGTAAGAGTGTTAAAAATAGGCACATGTATTCCCTTAGGTCAAACTTCCTGGAACCACCTACCCATATTTAAGCAATAGAGAGGTGAAAAAATATGTGCTGGAAATAGCATGAGATTTAAGATTAGATAACCTAGACTTGAGTACCCCCCTTCCATTAAGTCTTTAATCTATATCAGCCTGCATTTCAGTTTCCTCACCTGTAAAATGCAAATACTTACAACCAGGGGGTTACTATGAGAAATAAACAAGAATAGGGCGTAGTAAGCCCATAGGATAGTATTACAAAAAAGTCCGAATTGAAGAATTTATTAAAATCTACTTAAGAAAAGTACATCATGATTTAAGTTAGAAATACATATTATAATGCAAAGTAATTTACTATAAAATAAAAATACTTCCCAAGTAAAACTCCTAAAGTCGATATATGAAGGTAAGTTTCTTGATGTTTGACTGGAGTAACCTTCCTTTTTTCCCTTCCTCCCCTTCTTCCCTTCTCTTTCTCTTTCTCTTTCTCTCTTTCTCTTTCTCTTTCTCTCTCTCCTCTCTCTCTCACTCTCTTTCTTTCTACAAAGTAGTTACCTATTGACAAAGCATATAAGCAGGAAAAGTTTGTTGTGATGAGGTAGCATCTTGGATAACCAGCAGTACTAAACATAAATGTAACTTCACAAGCAATAACCAGCAGTACTAATACAAATATAATTTCACGAGTGATGACCAGCAGTACTAAATATACAAACATAACTTCACAAGTAAATGAGTATGAATCTCAACAAAAAACAAATGTGAGATATACAGTTTAGCAACTCAATTATGAAAGAAAAGGAAAAAGATTACTTTAACTATGGGATGATTTAACTAAGACTTAGTTTAGCTAGCTTACAAGATAAAATCAGGCAGAAAAACAGTTTCTTACATGCCTACATAACCCATGACTGGAATGAAAACAAATACACACTTTGGACCCTTCTCAGCAAGGATATGATGGAATGGGGATGTTGGAATGTCTGAGACCTTCTGGCTCCATCATTATGGAGACCAATGAACAGTCTGAGTCAGGGTTTCCAGAGGAAATATCTATTTTCATCACAGTCTCTCTGGAATAAGTGCTTTTTCATTGTGTTCCAATTCTCATTTAAAGCACTTTTAAAATTATTAACAATTTCCTTATACCTTCAAGTTTTATAGCACTAACAATTTTAAAAGCATTTTCAACCAAAAATGCCACGTCTGTCTTAGATCATGAAAATCCAATAGACCATATTCTTTATCAAATACCCTATTCAGTCTTTTTATCATGGATGTCACTCTTTAATTTTAAAAAAGAATTTCTGTATCTCCTGAGAAAACATATGACTGAGATATTTGGAAACTAATAGTGCTTTAAGCTCAAGAATAGCAAATACACTGAGAATCTGAGAACAAGACAGGGTAGATGAAATTATATCCTACTAGACATAAAGTGTGAAACCATTTCAGCATGAAAGAAGACTTATTATTAGCTACTAAGTATTAGCACTTAAAGGGTCAGATACTGTTGTGTTATATAAGTATTAATTTATTTTATCTTCACAACAACTATTATCCCACATAAGAGCTGAGGAACCCGAGGTACAGAAACGTTAGGTTAATTTGCCCAAGTTTATACAACTAGTTAGTGTCAGAGTTACAGTACGAACACAGATAGTCCGACTCAAGAGCCCATATTCTTCACCACTGTTTTGAACTACGTACTGTCTTCAACAGACTACAGATATACCATTAATATTCATATTCCTGAGAGGCAGATATTATCATTATTCTCATTTCACTAATTAGAAAACTGAAGCTCAAAGAGATTAAGAAACCAACCATAGTGAAAGCAAGATGGAGGTTCCTCAAAAAACTAAAAAACTAAAACATTAACAAATTCTTCTGACCCCAGAGGGAGCAGGCCTGAGGTTAAACCCCAGGACTGTATGACTGTAGCCTGTGCTCTTAGATTCACCACTACACATACCACCTACTGAAGAGGCAGTGACTCCACCACCACAAGCCCCTCACCACCCATTCTGATACTTATTTCTCCTCCTGACTGTTCTATGCAATACTGCCTCTTCAAAGAATCTACTGAATGTTTAAGTAAACATCCACAACATCTTCCAATTTACTTGAGCACTGCTCTATGAGATTATTTTGAGCAGAACGAACAGAACAGTGTTGCATGTTAATTTCCAAACTAGGTTGGTAGCACTTGTCAACCCAGTTGTTTGCGAGTGGAGTGGAAAATGGTAGAAAGAATGGTGGGTCTGGCAGCAGCCTCAAAGCCCTGGGTCATGCCTCTCTCTTCCTTAATCCATAGCACCTTGTTTGGAAACCACAGCTGAGGATGAGGTAGGCAGTAATCTTCCACTTTATATTTTTTTTTGTTATTTCCAGATACTTTATTTAAAACATTAACAAATTCTTCTGACCCCAGAGGAAAAAAAAAAAAATCCTGAAAAAATTCTGTGGAGGGCTTTAGTGAAGAACAAGGAAAACAGTAATATTTTCTTTGGCACCTTTTTAACAAGTTCATTAGTAAAATCCCAATTTGGGGGCTTGTCACCAATGAATGAAGAGCTGCAGAATACACCTTTCTCGGGATGAATTAAAAAAAACAGTCCAAGGGTAATACTTCATTCATCTTTTTAATCATTTACCAGTCAGTTCTCCTTAAATAAAAACACAAAACTATACCTTTGGTTACAGCGTTAACTCTTCTGGTATAAGAGCTCGTGCCTTTGATTTGCCCCTCAGGTATATTTCTCATTACCTTCACCGATCTTCTGAATCCATGAATATTTTTTGAATGATGATTTAAAGCAGCCAGGAGGCCAGGAGAATGGCCAGCAGAAGCAGCAAGGAATTGACGCTTGTACATTTTTTTCAAAAAAAATAAAAGATGGGGAACCACCATGCTGGAGACAAGAAATTAGTCTGTAAAGAGAACTTCAAGTTCTTTTCATTGGCCATTGAATGGTACCACCAGAACAGCCGTGTTGTGATATAATAAGGAATGATCACATCAACAGTATAGTGTTTATGTGCTACAAGAATGCAGATGATTCCACTAAGCAGCCAGCAGATTAAATACCACCAAGTGACAAGGCGAATATTCTTTGATGAACAAGTAATTGTCCACACAACTGTGTGACCACTGAACAGGAAGTCTCCACACAGGATATGTGATCCAGTTATGGACAATCCACGACCAGAAATCAACAGTAGAATCCATTGTACTTTTGCCTGGGAGTCTCCATTGAGCTTTGGAGGGCACTGGAAATGAATTCCTGGCACAGGGAGAGTAGTGACATACATTGTAATACAGTGACACAGGTATAAAGTCCCAATGATAAAAAAGAATCTGCGCCCCACTATTCACTTGTATTTCAGAAATAGCCACTGGGTGATCCATAATCCAACTAATGTAATCCCATTTATTTCTGATACAGAAAATGCCCATTTCACCCAATGTAATAAAAATTGTCTGGGAGTGGAGGGCTGAGCTCCTTGGGAGGGACCCTCTCGTGTACAACCGTGGTCATGACAGTTGTCAGGACGAAGTTAAAGAGAGTATACATGAAGGCAATGCCTGTTTTCCACCACTCTAGGGGAAATTTGTTCCTCGAGTCAGTGGGCACAGCAATTTGGATGTAGTCTGGGTACTTTTTGGTGCCCTTTCGCAACCCATTGAATAAGCTCTTCAGTTTCCCATTACCATTTTTGTTTTCTTCTTCAACAGTTTCAGCAGGTCTCATGTAAGTGTTTGTAGGATCACTTGTTTGATTTTCCACATGTTCTTCAAGTTTTGCTGTCTCTGTGACATCTACTGTCTCCCCAGTCTTGAGATCAAAAAGGAGATGGTAAAGTTCTTGTTCTTTGTGGGAACTTAACTTTTTAAAATGCTTCTGCTTCCAAGATCAACATGGACTCTTATAACTGATTCCGTTTGCTAGCACAGAACGTAGAAGGTGGTCATCTGATTGTTGTTCCTCCCACGCAGTTATCCACTGTACATTCACCACTTTCAGGAAAGAAAGCCGATTTCCTTTCTCCCAAAGATGCTATTATTCCACCCGCGGGCCTGGTGGCAGCAGCGCCCCCTACCGCTGCCATGGCTCTCAGGGCGTGGAGCGTCCACTTTACATTTTTACATGTCTAGGGCTTTCTTAAGAATCAACCCAGAAACCATCTTTGTTTTCCACAGACTATAAAGGAATAGTTTGCAAAACGACAGATAATAGAATAATGACCTGAAATTTTTCTATATAAAGGACACAGCTTTATGTAAGCAACTAAACCTCGTTAAACACAAATATCTGATTTGATTACTTTGCTTACATTAATAAGCCAACTTACAAACTGTCAAAACATGTACATTTTTCAGTTTGTACAACTAAAAATTTTATTTAAATCTCATTTTGCTCAGAGAGAAATAGCATATTTGGGCTTTCTCTATGGCTTTCTCAAAGTGAGCTCCTGAAAATGAACAAGGCTGAAAAACAAGGTAAGGAATAGCTAGATCCTAGTTAAAGGATCCCAGTTTCATTTTCACTGAAAATGAAAACAAAATGTTTAGTTTCCTTAAATATAGGTAAGCAAAAAATATCAATTATTTGGGAGAGACAAAGGGAATAACTTTATAGTCCTTAGCAAACTCCATACTTATGGGTTCTCAATTAAGCAACATGGGCACGCACCCCTTTGCCCTTATCACCACCTCACCTCACACCCATCCCCTTCCAACAAATCTTTGGCCTCCATTAGCCCAGGGAAAAGGAAAACCTTCACCAAAGCAAAAAAGAAACAGAAAGTTCGTCTGGCTTGTTGCGTCCAAGGCTTCAGGTGGCCAGGTAGATAGTTTACAAGGTTATCTTTGATTAAGCACAGTTTTCATTGTGCTCACCCCAACTATCATATTCTCTTTTATTTCCTTAAATACAGTCAACATATGTACACTACATTCTTCATGTGATAATTCCCAAAATTGAATTTTTGCTGGTTCAAAGAAAATTCTGTTACTTCTGCTGACTCAGGACATATATGATTTTTTTTTTTTTTTGGGTATTCATTTTCCCTGGAATTTTAACTCTAAAAAATTATTGGTGTCCAGATTTTCCTTCAGAGGGGTGAAATTTGCCTCTGCTATATAGCATGGAACATTCTTTTTCATGCATTAAATCATTTAATCCTTGCGACAATCCTTATAAAGTTACACTTCATGTTTAACATAAGACACAGAAAGGATGAAAGTAAAATAATGGAAAATTACATCCCAGGCAATTACTAGTCAAAAGAAAGTATTTCCATACGTCAGTTAAGGAGGGCCCAAGCAGCAGTCTTCAGCAGACTGTGCAGAGACAGCAGCAGGTTCCACGTCCTGGTGATCAGTACTTCTTGCTGTTGCTGGGCCAAGTCAGGTCCAGGCCTACATGAGTATATCTGCTCAAGCTATGAAATTGGTTTAATTGAAGAGCATCTGGAAGAGATACACCTCTAGCCCAGGATACTTGTGAGAAAGTAGATTCACACCTATTCCCACTGCCAAAGAGCATTTGCTTTTGACATCTGATAGCTACAAGATCTCCACATGCACCACCAAGATACAAAAGCTGCAGAGAGCTAGAGAAGCAGCAGAAGAGAGTGCCAGTTCCGGAAGGTATAAAGAAACTCCTACAATTCAATAACATTTACAGACAGCCCAATTCATAAACGAGTAAAGGACCTAAACAGACATTTCTCCAAAGACAAGATACAAATAGCCAATATGCACATGCAAAGATTCTCAACATCATTTGTCATTATGGAAATAAAAATAAAAACCACTTAATACCTACTAGGATGGCAACAGTCAAAAAAAAGAAAAAATAATAAATGTTAGCAAGGATGTGGAGAATTAGAAATTAGAACCCTCCTGCATTACTGATAAAAATGTATAATGTTGCAGCCTCTGTGGGAACCATTTTGACAGTTTCTCAAAAGTTAAACATAAAACTACCATAAGGAATTGAAAGCAGGGACTCAAACAAATATTTGTACCCCAGTGGCCATGGCAGCACAAGAGGCAAAAGATGAAAACAATCCAAGAGTTCATCAACAATGAATGATTAAAAGATGTGGTATATACATACAAATAAAAAACTTTTCAGCCATAAAAAGGAATGAAATTTTGATAAAACATGGATGGACCCTGAAAACAGCATTCTAAATTAAAGAAGCCAGACAGAGAAGGACAAATATTGCATGATTCCACTTACCTAAGGTTCCTAGAACAAGCAAATTCGTAGAGACAAAAAAGGAATAAATATTACTAAGGGTTGGGGGAAAAAAGGTGCTAGGGTAAATTGTTATGTAATGGGTATAAAGTTTTGGTAGGTTATAGATAATAGTGATTGCTATACAATACTGTTAATTTATTTAATGCTACTGAATTGTACTCTTATGCTTGGTTAAAATGGTAACATGTATACTTTGCCACAGTAAAACAAAAGTAATGCTAGTGATAAATAAATAAAAGCTAAAAGGATGGAAACAATACTAAATCTGTTATACAACAACAGCGGAATGAAATTAGAAACCAGAAAGAAATTTGGGAAATTCACAAATATAGTTGATCCCTGAACAATGAAGGGGTTAGAGATGCTGAACCCCCAGGGTTGAAAATCCAGATATAACTTTTGACACCCCCAAAACATAACTACTAATACTCTTATTAGTTGACTGGAAGCCTTACTAATATTGTTGTTGATTGGAAGCCTTACTGATAACATAAATAGTTGATTAACACATATTTTGTATGTTATATGTATTGCATATTGTATTCTTACAATAAAGTAAGCTAGAGGAAAGAAAATGTTTTTTTTAGAATTTTGGAAAATTTGAAAAGAGATCTGCATATAAGTGGACTGGCATAATTCAAACCCATGTTGTTCAAGGGTCAACTGCATATGGAAATTGAACACAACACTCCTAAATAACTAATGGGTCAAAGGAAACAAGAAAATACTCTCAATGACAATAAAGACATAACATATCAAACATTATGGGATACACCTAAAGGAACTTAAAGGAAAAATTATAGCTGTAAATGCCTATATTAAAAAAGAAGAAAGCCCTCAAATCTAAAATTTAATCTTCCAGCTAAGACACTGGGGAAAAAGAGTAAACCTAAAACAAGCAGAAGGAAGGAAATAATAAAGATTAGAACATAAATTGATGAAAGAGAGAGGAGAAAAACAACAGAGAAACTCAATGAAATTGGGAAGTTGGCTCTTAGAAAATATCCACAAAATTGACAAACCTTTAGCTAGACTGATGAAGAAACAAAGACTTAAATTACTAAAATCAGAAATGGAAAGAGGACATTACTACTGACTTTACAAAAATAAAAATGATTATAAAGGAATAATAAGAGATATTGTATACTAATAAATCAGATAACTTAGATGAAATGGACACATTTCTGAAAAGATGCAAACTACTGAAAATAACTAAAGAAATGGGATACACCTAAAGGAACTTAGAGGAAAAACTATAGCTGTAAATGCCTATATTAAAAAAAGAAGAAAGCCCTCAAATCTGAAATTTAATCTTCCAGCAAGACACTGGGGGAAAAAAAGAGTAAACTATCTGAATAGACCTGTAACAAATGAAGATATTGAATTAGTAATCAAAAATCTACCTACAAAGAAAAACCAGGCCCAGGTGGCTTCACCACTGAATTCTACCAAAAAAGAAAATAAAACAAAAAAACCAATTTAATACCAATTCCTCATAAACTCCTCCAAAACACAGGAGGAACCCTTCCCAACTCATTCTAGGAGGCCAGTATTACTGATATCAAAATCAGACCAACAGAGCAAAAGAAAACTACAGACCAGTATCTCTTATGAATATGGATACAAAAATTCTCAGCAAAATTCTCAGCAAAAAATTGAGCAACATATAAAATAATTATACACCATGACCAAGTAAGACTTACCTGAAGAATGCAAGGTTAGTTCAACATACAAAAATCAATTAATGTAATACATCATATTGACAGAATAAACCCCAAAAATCATATAGCCTCAGCAGACATAGAAAAAGCACTTGACAAAATCTAACATCCTTTCATGATAAAAACCCTAAAAAATTGAGAATTAGTGTACACTTACCATGAGAATTTTGTAATGTATATAATTATAGAATCACTATGATGCATACTTGAAACTAATATTGTATGCCAGCTATATTTCAATTAAAATTAAAATAAAAAATAGAAGGAGGGAACTTCTTTAACCAGATTAAGGGTATTGTAAAAAACTCACAGCTAACATAATAGTGGTGAAAGACTGAAAGCTTTTCCCTAAGATCAACAACAAGGATTCTATTCATTCACTTCTATTCAACATCGTATTGAAGGTTCTGGCCAAAGCAATTAGGAAATAAGTAAATAATTAAAATAAAATAAAATATATCCAGGTTGGAAAGGCAGAAGTAAAATTATCTCTATTCACAGATGACATGATCTTATATATAGAACATCCTAAGGAATTTTAGAAGGACTTAACATGTTCAGCAAGATTGTAAGATATAAGATTAATTACAACAATCAATTATATTTCTATACACTTGAAATGAACAACCCAAAAATGAAATAAAATTTCATCTACAACAGCATAAAGAAGAATGGAATACTTAGCAATAAATTCTTAAAAACCATAAAACTTATACTCTAAAAGCTACAAAGCATTTTTGAAAGAAATTAAATACCTAGATGCAAAGACATCATATGTTCATGAATTGGAAGACTTATTATTAAAATGGCAATAATCCCCAAACGACTTACTCATAAAATATTATTCCTATCAGAATCTCAGCTGAATTCTTTGCAGAAATTGACAAGGTGATTCTAAAATTTGTATGGAATTGCAAGGGATTCTAAATCGCCAAAACAAACTTGAAAATGAAGAACAAAGTGGAAGACACACTTTCTGATTTCAAAATTTACTATAAATCAATGATAATCAAGTCAGTGTGGCAAGTGGCACCAAGAACAGATATATATATATATATAGATAGATTACTGGAATAGAAATGAGTGTCCACAGATAAACTTACACCACTTTGGTTAACTGGTTTCAGCCAGGGTGCCAAGATCA
Source organism: Manis pentadactyla (assembly GCF_030020395.1). NCBI lineage: Eukaryota > Metazoa > Chordata > Mammalia > Pholidota > Manidae > Manis > Manis pentadactyla. The sequence continues at coordinate 198,968,022 of NC_080020.1, read as the reverse complement.
TCCAAATGGGGAAAGAATAGTTTTTCCAACAACTGTTGCTGGTACAATTGAACAGACACATGAAGAGGAATGAAATTTAACCCTCATACCATATGTGAAAATTAATTCAAAATGGCTCACAGACCTGAATAAAAGCTAAAATTATAGTATTCTTAGAAGAAAACAGGAGTAAATCTTCATGACCTTGGATTTGGCAAAAGATTCTTATATATGACTCCAAAAGCATGAGCAACAGAAGCAGATAAACTGGACTTCATCAAAATTTAAAACTTTTTGTGTTTCAGAAGTGATCAAGCAAGTCAAAAGGAAACCCGCACAATGGGAGAAAGTACTTGCAAATCATCCATCCAATCAAGGACTTATAAAAATCTTGTACAACTCAATAATAGAGACAATCTAAAGAAAAAATAAGCAAGCAATCTGAATTGATATTTACCCAAGGAATATTACAAATGGCCAGTAAGCATACGAAAAGGTACTGGGCTTCATTAGTCATCAAAGAAATGCAAATAGGAACCACAAGGAAATATCGCTTCATACCCACTAGGATGTCTACAATCAAAAAACTGAATAGCAAGTGTGAGGATTTGGAAAAGCCAGAACTCTCATAACTGCAGGTGGGGACATAAAACGGTGCCAATACTTCAGAAAACAGCCTGCAGTTCTTTGAGCAATTAAACAGAGTTACCACAGTAATTCCACTCCGAAGTATATATCCAGGAGAAATGAATACATATGTCGACACAAAAACTTGAACATGAATGTTTATAGGAACATTATTCATAAGAGCCAAAGAGTGGAAATAACCCAAATATCCATAAATTGATGATCTGATAAACTGTAGTATATCCATCCTATGGAATATTATTCAACCATAAAAAGGAATAAAGTTCTGGTGCACGCTACAACACAGATGAACCTTGAAAACATGCTAAGTGAAAGAAGACAGTAACAAAAGACCACAATATAGTATGATTCCATTCATGTGAAATGTTCAGAACAAGGATATCTATAAAATGTGTATTAGTGGTTGCTTAGGGTTGGGGGAAGGTAGAAGTAGGGAGTGAAAGCTAAAGGGCACAAAGTTTCTTCTGAGATGATGAAACGTCTTAAAATTGACAGTGGTAATTGTTGCACATATCTGTAAATATACTAAAAACCACTGAACTATGCACTTCAAATGGATGAACTGTATGGTATGTGACTTAATCTCTCAATAAAGCTACTATTTAAACAAATGAGTTGAGACTCCAAAAATAACAAGCAAAATTGGTTGTTGCAACCCAAATGCTGTATAATATAAAATATTGTAAAACTATGTCATGTAACACTGAACACTAATGAGTCATAGTTTTTATATGTGTGTGTGTGTATATATATGTGTGTGTGTGTGCATATATACATATATAAATGAATGAGTTTATATATATGTAAATGAGTGAGTCTATAAAAAAACACTGAGTTTTAAAAAAAAGCTACTTACAGAAGAACACATGTAGTAGGATTCTATTTACATAAAGGAGCCATCATGCAAAATAGGAAGGGAATTACTGAGTTCAGGGAGTGAATATCTCTGGAAGGGGAGAAGGAGATGGAAAGGAGGAGGAACAGACAGGGGCGTTCAATGTTTAAACTGGTTAAGACACATGTCATTTAATTATTACTGTTTAAATTACATTTTCTCTTTTGTTTGTATGGTATTTATTTATTTATTCATTTATTTTTTTTAGGAGAGCAAGGTACAGGCTTTTATTTAGAGATAAAGTGAAAGAACAGAGCTCCTGGCTTACGCCAGGAGGGGACAAGAGAGTCCATGGTGGTGCGTTGTCTAGGGGATTTATAGGCAGTTGAGAGACCAAGAGTTAGGGAGGTGGATCCACCAGATGGTCTCTAAGTGTTTATTTTTAAAGGGACACTAAGTTTCTTATCAGTTTTCCAGACTATTTTGTGGAGTTAACATAAGAAATTTACTGTTTTGATCCTTTCAATAGTTTTTTGGTTTGGGAGCCTATCAGTCAAGGCTACTTGTTTTGCTTTCAAGGTGAGCTGAGTTACTGACTTGATTAGGGCTGGAGGAGGAAAAGCAGCATCTGGGTAAAGTTAAAGATAAACTGGGTTGTATGGTATTTTTAAAAATCATTTTTAATGCATAGATAACATTGGGTTTTAATCTGGAAAGCATACCTTTTATTTTTTTGTGTCCTTCATAGCCCTTATGGAAGTGCCTCATGCACAGAAGTATTTTGTCTGTATATGAATATAAACACATACTGTCCACACATATATGTGCAGGTGAGGCAAGGGATTAATTATTTTTAAATCTGTTCAAATGTTTGGGTACCAATGGGCAAAATACTGAACAAGGTACTCTTCTAAAGGGATAACAACAATCCCTAGCAATAAAACAAATTTCCAAATAACAATTACACAACTAGATTCTTTTAATAAAGGACATTGTATTTCCAGTATCACAGAAGTACATGCAAAGTGTTATGAGAACACAGAGGAAAGCAAGGTTAATTCCAACCACAAAGATTAATTCCACCTAAGAGAGTTTCATGGAGAATGTGGCACCTGAGACTGGTCCTGAAGTGTAGTTAAGACTCTGATAGGCAAAGGATGAGGAAAGGGTATTCAAAGAGAAGAAAAGAGTACATTATTAAACATTTAGAAGTTCTAATAAAAACGGTAGCAGCTAACATTTATTGATTGCATTTTATGAGCCAAGGACTATTCTAAGTATTTTTAAATGTATTACACCATTTATTCTTGTATTATTCCTTAATGAATGGCATCAATGGTATAAGGTAAAGAAAACTATGCAGACTTGGATTACAAATACTTGAATGATGAATGCCATGTTTTGGGTTGAGGAGGGAGTATAAAGATTATACTGGAAAAGTAGTTTATGGAAAGCTCACGAAAGGCTTAAACTCTTAAATGAAGAAGACTGACAAACAGGAGACACTGAAGGAAGGAAAGAAATAGGAGAAACATTCCAGAAGGAGAATCAACAGGACTTGATGGCAGTTTGAATGGAGTATGTAGTAGAGTAAGAAATCAAAGATTATTAGTTTTGTGCCCAAGGGAGCTGCTAGCCCACTAACAGAAGGACTTACAAAAGACCAAAAACACATGAAGAAAAATAAGTTTGGGAGCTAAAGCAAGGAGTTAAACTTGGTTGAATCTGTGGCACAAGAAAGATACTCAGGGGACTGGCAGCAAGCCATTGAAATTAAGGTTCAGATCGCTAGAGAGAAGTTAAAAATAAAGAGGCAGATTTAAGTCCACAGATGCAAAAGACAAAGCCCCATAAGTATATGTAGAAATTATCAAGAGAAAGAAGATGTATTGAAAAGACAAAGGGAATGAAAAAATTATTATATTTGGAGCACTAAGTTTAAGAGCAAAGAAGAGGTGCAAGGAGGCATTGAAAGAATGGTTACTGGAAGTACAAGATTATTCAAAAGGGTGAGAGAAACATCAGCACACGAAACTGAAAGTCTAGTTGAACTGGACCAAATATTAAATGGAATATTTAATTTATATGTAATAACAAAAAAATGATGTTGTGCATACAACTAGGTTTTAGAGACAAACTTTCCTTCAAGATGCTAAATTCAACAAAATGGATACATTTTACATTTATTCACTTAATACAAAGCTGTCCTTCTAAGGAAAAGTGGCCAGAAGCAGACCAAAAAAAAAAAAAAAAGCAGTAAGGAAATAACAGTAGACAAGTCAAATACGAAAGATCTGAGATACTTTAAAAGCCCAACATGTCACTGGGGGTACTTTTAGATCAGAATTCTTTACCCACTTTCCATACCTGCCAAAACCATGAATGAGAAAAATATAAAATCCTAAATCTGAAAATTTGAGCAGGGATCTCTAACATCCTTCCAGTCTTTCTGTACCCAATAAAATTGTATTCAAATGGAAAAAATACAGATTTTTTCATAGAAATTTTAATTATTACTTTTCCCACCAAGTTCTAAACCACCTAAAAGTAGCATTTCATATTTAGAATCATATATGGAGACTCCCAAAGGACTTGAGAGGTAAGGGCCCCCTAACAAAGGAGTGAAGATAAGAAAGACAATAGGTATCTGTGTTCCTCTTAAATAACCAGTGAATTTTAATTCAAAATAAGCTGAGGACCTGGAAGAAAAGGGAATTACTGAAACCTAGAAATTACAGCATATGGTTTGAATAGAAATGAACATCCTCGAAGTATTTCTTGTTATACAATGAAAACATTACAGAGATTTTTTTGCATCTATTTCCCTCATTTTAGCATTTGACTACACTAACACCTGAATTCTGAGCCAGAGACATCCCCAGTATATCATTAGGTGTAACTTAAAATATCAAGTAGACTCTGACAGTGTCAAAGACAGCAACTTCATGATTTAAACCATGAAAGTATCTGAATTCAAACCTGTTGGGAGTTAGGAGAGCAGTCATTCATACTTCTTGTGGTCCTAGGTAGTCCCAGATTCATGAAAATCATTATGCTGAAAGAAAAAACTAAGATGTTTTGAAGAATAGTAGGAATTTTAGGTAAATGGGGTAACTGAGTCAACATGAGAATCAATCAAAAACATGGTATCAACTGCTTAGCTGGTGACTCATTTGCAAACTCAAATTACCTACTATTGAGTAACTGATAAATACCACTTACAGTCCTTGGCTATGTTGATCCTTATCAATCAAACATTAAACTAACTTATATATCAGGGTCAATTCATGTGCCTTAACTTCGGTGGTCCTAATTAGACAGAATACACAAAACCTTAGAATCTTAAAAAAAAAAATTCAAAGCATGAGTCTATGTGACTCAACCAAAGGACTCCGTAACTCTGTGTCTCAGAAAGCTAAAATGCTTGCAAAATAAAATCTTGACTTTTTAGGCAGTATCACGCTTTATTGTCGACCAATTCCCTATGATTATGAGTCTTATCAATATATAAAAGGAACATATATGCAAAAGAAGACACCTGGTAACTGGGGGTTTAAGAAATATGTATCATGAATGGAAAGATATACATCTTGCAGCCTTCAGTATACTACCTATTTCCTAATATCCATCTCTCTCAATCCCAGAGGTCACTCTTCCTAATCCCAGGGGTTAGCAATATATTGCAAATGAAAATGGCAGCAAGAAGTTCTGCATTTCCTATATCAACAGTTCTGCATTTCCTATATCAACAAAGATATTTCTCCCAATCCCTTCCTTAATCACAGACTCAAATGCCAAATAAATTGCATATACCGCTCACTCCCTACATATGCTAAGCCATCTCCCTTCAGGAGACCTCTGTAGTTCAATTGACATTGACAGCTAATCTGTCTCAAATATATGCTTCCTTGAAAAGAAACGGCCATTACCAAACTCCTCTGCGTCAGCTGTAGCGTTGGTTTCTTATACTTTACAGGCCAAAGACTTTAGTTCAATAAATCACCAAGACCACATTTTACTTTCCTGCCATATATGAATAAAAAGTTAAGCAGCTAAGTGTAAACAAAATTACAGAATATCTAGAGATATGCTATATTTGAAGCATTTTAACACTATACCAATATATTTAAAACAAATACTGAATTTTTTATTACAATAGATTTGAAAAGACTTCTACAGGTGAAGCTACATTAATAAGTTGAAAATAAAGTATAAATTTGAAAGCAAGAAGGTTCATTTTCTAAAACATTCTGTGATTTCTATTTTTCACTATTTAGATTAAATAGTTCTATGGTAAAGATGATAGGAACAGATCAGACAATCCTTAAGATTATCTAAATAGCAAAATTCTTTCAAATACTTTTTCTTAAGTAGGGAGAAACATCCAGGAAATATTTATGAAACAAAGAAAGAATCAGCTTCAAAACTGTTCTACAACAGTTCTACCCCCATATATTCATTGTAAAACAGAGACAATAGCCTCTAAAATGTGTTCACAGGAAAATAAATATTCCATGATACATATCGCAAACTTTCTCTGAGTCCTGTTGCCTTTGTTCTTCTTAAGACTCAGTTCCCCCACACTGCTATGTCTAAAAGCTTCTTCTCAGGTGGCTCAGTTAAGAATAAACAGTCTGTGAAGTTAAACTAGCTAAACATTTTCTGAGTAAGATACTGGCATTGCTTTTATTCTTTCACAGAGGTCTGATGACTTTTCTTTGGCCACCCTCTTCAATCTTCCTGTAGCCAAGAAGAGTAACTCCTCGCTCTAATCATAAGCAACACACTGGACTAAAGACTCCACACCCCAAAGAAAAACAAACACACACACACACATATACAAACACTTTGGAAGGAGCATAGTTGAAAAAACATGTTCTTAGTTTCTCATTTACTCTGTTCTCTGGCTAACTATTGCCACCCAACCACCGCCACCAATGCTGCCACCACCATACCCCCCCACCAAGACTTGAAATAACTGCTTTAAATTTTGTTTAGTGCATCGAGCAATAGCTTGTAAAAGGATGCAATCCAGCTGAAACATTTGACAGACAGTGTTAAGTACCAGGGAACTCCTACCAACCATTTTACTTTAAAAGGTACTTTGATGTTGGCTATCTTTCATGTACCTCTTTCATGGCACATTAATAAAGAAAACGGAGCTGAAGTAAATCAAGTCCCAGGGTCACATCTAGAATTACAGCACTGTAGGTACCTGATGAAATACGGATTAATGCTGCATGAGTGGTGAATAAATAAAAGCACCTCCACCCACCAATCAGGCAAGTTTTACAAGTGCTTCTGAACTTTATTCTGCCACTAGACCTGAGACATCTTTAATCCCCCCATGGCCCTGAAACCTAATTATCATAATGTGAACCCAAATGTTAGGGTCCCTTCAAAATGCAAGTGCTATGAAGCAGAAAAGTAATGGGAATTAAGCTGGTTGTAACCTTAGAAATGTCTGGATGTAAGGAACTTGAAAGTGGTATTTCAGAAAGTTAGGAGAGCATAATAAAAAGATTTAGCCACATAATATACATTTGAATCAAAAGGTCCCTCCCTCAAAAAAATAAAATACATATATGTGTATATATATATGTGTATATATATATATATATATACACATATATATATATAACACAAATAAGGTGGATTCAAAAACTATTATTTGCAAGTATCAATTTCTGGCCCCAGAACTTTACATCCTATGTAGCTGAATGAAAAGGATCTCAACAACAAAGAATTCTAGCAATTTTGTATTCTTCCAATGCAACTGAAATGAGAGACAGCAGCATAGTGATTCTATACAACCCAAAGAGTTCTAAAAAAAAAACCTTAAATGTTCCCAAATAATCAACTGAATACATTTTTCAAGTGTTGCTCAAAGATGAGGGAAAACAAACAAGCTGTTTAATGTCAGAAAATAAGAAAATATGTATCAGAATAGGCCATAGAGTTAATGATCTCAAGGTAAAGCTCATTCCAATAGTAATTTGATGATGATACAGTCTTATATCTCTTACACATCTAACTTATTGTAGAAATAATGGTCAAAAAAGAAATAAAATTATATAATATATATTCATTTTGTATTCACTACTCATCTGTGTTCACTGAAACACATAATTCGGTATAAATCAAGACCGTTCTGGGTCCTAATCACAGAGATGGTTACTTGAAGTCCCAAGAGATTTATCTACACTGCAACCCTATAATGTGGTTCCTAACTTAATCAGGTATACTACTTATGGAAAGGTCTACATATAATTATTTCATCTAATTATTTACAAGCATTAGAATCTTAAAAATTATTCTTCTCTACTCAACTGATGTCTCTGTAACAGAAAACACTATTTACTGATGCAATTTAAGAAATAACAGAATTATGTATATATGAAAATGGTAAACTACTCCACTCTACTTTCAAGATCACAGTAAAATGTTAGTTTGGAGGAGGACCTAGGATTGTTAACACTATACATACACAAAATGAGATAGAGAAAAAATGTAAAACAATTGATCAAAATAATATGTTGTTCCTTCTGTTTCTAAAGGTTATCAAAAGCACTCATAAAAATCCCAAAGTTCATCAACTGTTATATTAAGGCTGAACATATTGTTGTTTAATTTACATTCTAAGTTCTGTTATAGAAATACACTTGTCTAAACAGAACATCTGTTTTGGTTATAATATATTGTATCTTTGGCAAGAACTTGTAATAAAACTAACAAAAACAATCAAGAATCTTTATTGGATCTGGCAACAAAAGCAGATTTGTAACCAAAAACCTTAAGAGGAAAAATGACCAACACTGGGCTCTAGGCCAGTTCTAATCTAAGTCAATAAACAAAGATCTGCAAGGGCTATAGTTAAGCAGAGGAGGGGTTGGGGTAACTCCTGCAGATACTTAAATTGGACTTAAGGATATACAGAAACACATGGGTTACAAAACTGGTAAAACATACTTTATTTTGATCAAAATTGTCAAACTGAATCTGAATCCAAAGAGTATCTTAAAACCAAACACACACGTACCCCATAATTATTCATTCCTTATGCCTCCTTTCCAACATACCTCACTGAAATGGTCTACTTCAATGTGTATTTTCAAAAATATTCTGGTTGATGCAACAAAATGAACATAAATTCTATTGGTTGTACAACAATTTTTAAATTTACTTAATGTCCTAAATATTCCAGAAAGGAAGCTTCATAAATAAGAGTCTAGTGCTTATAATAGTCACAGAAATGGAGAAAGGATTATCAATAGGTGAAAGGCAACAAAATCCTACAGTATCACAGCACATTTTCTCAAGCCATCACTGTAGAAAGAAGTGAGACAAATACTGTTATATCACCGTAGCTTCTCATTAAGCATAGTAATGAAACTATATCCAAAAACCAATTTAGACTGTCCAAAGCTTCAAGGCTAATTTGTGGCCTGCATCATCACTATAAACTTGATTTTACATTCCACATGAAAAATGGAAATTATTGCACTAGTCAAAAGTAAATAACAGCAACCACAACAACTTTTCCTCCATATAAAATAATTTTATCTTCACAATATTAAGAGCTTAACATAGCTAGATACACCTTAAGTTGTATAGCTAAGCTTATCAATTTGTTCAAAAGTAAATTTACTTAAACAACAACAAAAGGAACAAGTCCCGGTATTTAGGACATGGGAGAATTGCACATAATAAGACAGAATCTTAAATGGTCAGATTTCAAGGAAACTTTAGAAATCATCTCACCAAAATCTCTACCAGAAATTCCTTTTAGCATCACTAAAGTCATTTATCCCTATTATAGTTCATCTTGTTAGATTAGGTTAAATAAACTGAAGTATTTCAAAAACTTTTCTGACCTTGATTCTAATAACCTCAATGTCTGAACACTTGAAAAGGATTGCTGAAAACCTTGACTAAATTACTTATTAAAATGTTAATAACACAGTGTCTGTGGCATGTTACTACAGACCTCACATTGGACATCAATCCATTAGCTAATCCATAGCCTTTTGGGAACCACATAACCAAATTTCTATTTCTCTAGTTTCTCCATAAGGGTCATGAGGAGACTATCAAAAGTTGGGCTGAGATCGAGCTATGTCTACCTGCCTAGTTTCCCTAACAGAAAATGAAATGGGTTAAGACCAAAATGTTTTATTTATAAGAAATGCACCAGTCAAAAAAATGGTTATTTCTTCCAATTGTGTGCAATTTATACTGTCCTTTTCTAAGTGCTCATAAACCATCCTTTTATAATTGAACAATAAGCTTGCCTGCTCAAGATCACACTCAGTAGCTATTTGCATACCTTACCTTATTTCCCCTTAGGAACCTCAAAATAATATTTGCCCATCTCCAAGCACCCACAATTTCTCAACAATTACCAACAGTGGTACCAAAATTGTATTCATGCATCCACCCAGAACTCCAGAAAATGTTCCATCTTGGCCAGAAAATAAAACTAGAACCAGTTCTATTACTAATAACCTGTTTTACATTCCTGTTTTCTTTTGTTGATGCTTATTCTCTTTTGAGCCTCGAAGTCATTCTATCTCACAAATCAAAAGAGAACTTAAGCACTCCACTTTCTGTTAGCCACTGATTAGAATGATGACATTATCTACAAGCAGTGAGGTGTCTTTTCTCTCTTGCCTAAGCTAGTACAAGCCTTTATGCTATACTCAGCACTTGGGGGAAAGTAGGTAAGGGAGGGATTCAGGTCTTTTTGGCAGATCAGTGACTTTTCGTTTACACACTCTTGGTTAAACTTTTTTCAACTTTGTATTTGCCCTTGTAAAACCCACACTTGACCAAAAGTTCACAGCCACTACATACAAACTGATTTACTTTTAGTTTTCAATCTTTTCTGATGGCAAAGCTCCTGGAAGTCAATGTGCTCTATTCAGAACATGATGGCATTTTAAACAATGATTAAATATGCAAGGGCTTAGTCAAATACTAGATACTAGCAGACACCAAAAAATTAAGAAAAGTGTTTAAGAGTAATATAAAAATTGATCCAAACTTGGTTTGGCAAAGAACCTTTCTTGTATAACATAATTCATAGTCTTCTAAAGAAAAATAAGCATTCCTGATTGAATGCTTAAGCAATTTTCTGATATACTTTAATAGGTACAGACGTAGCAAGCGAATCACCCAAACTCTTTTCTTTTCTAATGTAATTATCTGACATTCTCTTTTTCTATAGAATCTTGTCACCAAGAGTGCATCTCTGATTTGGCCTCCTAAAAGACTTTTCTCTGGCAATAACATTACAATAAAACTTTCTCATATGTTAATAAAGTGTTTGGAAAATTTTCTTTGACATGAGGAATGTTAATTGAAGAAATTCTATCTATTAATTTAACTTTTTCCAGAGAATCTGGAAAGGATTTGTAATTTTACTGGTAGAGCGCATTAGTCCAGCTCACATATCCCAATGCGTTCTAAGAACTGTTGCCCTATTTTCTTTCCTTAAGATCTTTTGCAATTTTATAAGGCAATCTGAATTATATTTCTAACAGCTTCCCAACTTCTCATTAAGGACTCCGGCAATCTTCTCTCTTAACTTTCTGTTTTTAAGAGTTCAAATATGGGATTTCATACAGCAAAATTTCTCAAACTTTTCTGATCATCACCAACAATAAGAAATACACTTACAACACAACCTAGCACACAATACATGTATGTAACCAAACTGAATATTCATGAAACAATACTTAGTCTTATATATGAGATACACTCTATTTTCTATTCTTTTCTAGTTTAATTTTTTTTTAATGTTGGTTGGGTCCCACTACATTGATTTCACCTTCTACAAACGGGTTGCAACCTACAATTTGAAAAACAGGGCCCCAGAGAACTCCTATGACATGGAAAAATTAGGATAATGAAGACATGAATTTGGATGATACAGATAAATGAGGGCATAAATTCATTATACTTTACCTCAGCATGGGTAGGTTGCTTAAAATGTACTTCATATGTTATACTACACAAGAAGAACTCCTATCACTAATAAGAATATATCTTTATCTACCTAAAAATTGCATTTCTTATTCTATCTTCTTACCTTGCTTTTAATTCTCTCTATATAGAACTTATCACTAATTGACACAGTAGATATAACACACACACACACACACACACACACACACACACACACACACACACACAGAGTTACCTTTTTGTCTGTTTTTCCTACTAGAATAAAAGCATAAGAAGTCAGGTCCTTTGTCTTGCTCACTGCTCTTACTCCCAGCACATAGTAATGTGCCTGCCATATAGTGTGTGTGCTACCAATACTTTGCTGATTATATGAAAGCACATATAATGGGATGCTTTTGTTTTGGCAGAAGTCCCAAAAGCCTGTTTTGCCAATATTAGCAACAACCCAACTTCACCCTATAAAACAGGAGTGGTTGAGGAGAGGGACAGGGGTGAATTAAAGAATTGAAGAGATTCTTAAATTTCTTTAAGAAGACTGTTGGAATGCTGGGCACTGCTTCTGCTGCCCCAGCATCTCGTATGGAAGAGCATCCCACTCATCCCATGCCAAGGGTGAGTGGCCTCTCTGGAAGCAACAGGAAAGCATGACATAAGAAAGAGAACAGAGTTGGGGTGGAAGAGACAAATAACAAGGGAAGAGAGAGGAAGCTAGCCATGCCCCCTGCAAAGGAGAGAAAGAATAAAAAAGGGGAGAAGCTATACTAAGGATAAGGTGCTGATTCCCCTTTGAGAGTTGGCAAGGATGTATGAACAAAATAGGCCTGCAGGAGGAAGTGTGGGGTAGCTTTGAAGAGATTCTGTCCAAGAGAACTGAGTGGCAAAGTGACCCAGCCAGCAGCGACCTGACTGAAACCCAGGTCTGGAGGAGGAGAGTCGTACATAACCTGACAGCCAGAGAAGACATCTGCTGAGTCACAGGAATGGCAGTTCAAGGATTCTGGGGGTGGGGGGAATCTCAGAAAACAAAAACAATAATTCCATTGAAAACACCCATGGAAGAATCAGCAACTGTATTTGGATGACCCAGAACGTCCTATTCTTAGACCACCAACTGCCTTCACTTTGTAAGGCTCCTTTTCCCTATCCTCAACTCTGAAGACAAGACTTGGAGGGATCAAAAAATTCAGCTAGTGAGTTGGGGTGGAAGAGACAAATAACAAGGGAAGAGAGGGGAAGCTAGCCATGCCCCCTGCAAACTACCACAGTGTGTCTTCTAGCATGAAGCAAACCTGACACAGAATTTGACTTATATCGTTTGCAGCTTTGATTATTGCACTAGAAAAAAGATCTCAATAGCTGAAATGACACTGTTCTAACGACTAAGGACAGAAGAGGCTGAGACTTGTCCATTATTCCAACCACAGATGAAAAGAACTACCCAAACATTAGTTGAATAAGGAGAGGAATAGTAAATAAGAAGTTGTTTTCTTCTTGTATCTTACTAACTCTATCTCATTCAGTTAAACATTTACATGTGATAAATACTTATTGAATGAATACTTAAGTAAAATAACTAGAATAAAATATATAAAAATATTAATACCATTCTGAGGGGTGAGATTACAAATTTTTTATTTTCCTCTTTATATTTTCCTCTATTTTTCAAAATCCCTTTTGAGCATGCTTCAAAAAAATTAATTGCCAGAGAACAATGTCATGCACATGTAATGACAGACATTCACACCCAGAGGAAACTTTTAATCAAAAGTTTGGATTTAAATGATTAAAAATGACCATCTTCTAATTTTCCCCTATGGTTTATGTCTTTAATGTCTGAAAACACCAAATTTTAAATGTAAAGTAGGAGATTAAAAATAGAAAAGCCTTGTTTGCCAGTAATATAGAAGATTAGCTACTTGGATTAACATGTTTTATTGAAAACCACAGATATAACACTTCTTTTTATTTAAGAAGTGAGCTGGCAAGAAAGATTCAAGCTGAAAAAAATGAAGGAGGCGTGGGAACCTTGATTTTCTGAAACTAACCTTCACCCAAGGGCATTTGCTGAACCAGTGAATTTTATTGTTTATCTTCATAGCCACAGAGCTTTATAGAACTAGAGGACTAGAACACAAAACCCAGGGTCCACCAAAGATGGATGTTAATAAAATATTCTCCCAACTACCCTCACACACATAAAGCTGATATCCCAAAGGGTTAAACCTCCAATATATGAGTCAAAGAGAACTAAACTCACTATATCCTACTATGCCCCATCCCCAGGATTTTGCAGTGAAAATGGACTATCTCCAACCTTGTCATAGGAAGAATCTCTGATGAGAATATGGAACCATAAGCCATCTCTGTAGGTAGCAGCCTAAATTCACACTACCTGGGTGGCTGGAAAAAAACTCAAGCCCAGAGAATTTAATTTACATTATCCTAAACTGGTAGTGTCTACAGGAACCTGGCATAAGCAAATGCAAATCCTCTTTGAAGTGACTCACAATCAATTCAAGCCTCAGTGATTTCCCACAGATAAAGTTTCATGAAAACAAGGAGTTTTCAATAAAAATTAACTGAACAAAAAAGGAAACAAAGCACCACAAAGCAGAATGAGCAGTAACAAACAGAGAGCAGAAATAGACTTGCAAGGATTTTAAATAACTAGAATTATCACACAGACTGTAAAATAACAATGCTTAATTAATAGGGTTAGGAAAATAAAAGATAGGTTTGAAAATATATTTAGGAACAACAAACAACTATAAGAATGATCAAGAAGATCTGAAAAATACAGTTTCTAGAAATAAAAAATATGACTGAAATTCAAAATTAAATGGGTGGATGTCAATTCTCCACAAATTAAACTAGAGTCAACTTAATCCCAATCAAAATCCTAGCAGGCCCATTTGTAGAAATTGGAAAGCTGAATCTACAATTTATGTAGAAGTACAAGGGAACTAGAATATCCAAAACTATTTTGAAATAGAAAAACAAAATTGAAGGACTTATATAACTTCATGACTAATTAAGATATACAAATCAGCACACAGATTAGTGTAAAGACATATATATCAATTAAGCAGCAGAGACTCCAGAAATGGATCCACATGTACATGGCTAGTTTATTTTCAACAAAGATGCCAAAGCAATTCACTGCGGAAATAAAAATCTTTCAACAAATGATGCTGGAATAATCCACAGACAGATGCAAAAAAAAAAAAAAAAAGAGAATGTACCGTACATAAAAATTAACTTTAAATACATTAAAGACCCAAATAAGAGTTAAAAGTAGAAAACAAAACAGAGGACATCAAAGTGAGCTTAGTTTTTCCAAACATTACTTCAACAGGACACAAAAAGCAAGAACTATACAAAAAAAAAAATTTGATAAATTAGGCTTCATCAAATTAAAAATGTTTGCTTTTCAAAAGACCATGTTTAAAAAATAAAAAGGCAAGCTATGGACTGTGAGAAAATGTTCACAAAACCTGTACCTGATAAAGAGCTTGTATTTAGGATACATACAAAATATTCTTATTCACTAACAGGAAGAAAAACAATCCAATTTTTTCAAATGGAAAGATGATCGAAATAGATGGCAAATAAGCAAATGAAGATGCTTAACATCATTAATCACTAGGGAAGGTAGATTAAAACCACAATGTGGTATCACTATACATGCACAGGATACCTCAATTTAAAAAACTGACCATACCAAGCAGACTGATGAAGACATGGAGAAAGTGGAATTCTGATACACTGTTGGTAGGAATATAAAATAGTACAATCACCTTGGAAAACAGTTTGGCAGTTTCCTAAGTTAAACATATACCTACCATGTTTCAAAGAAATGAAAGCATATGTCCACACAAAAGACATGCAGCTTTATTTGTAATAGCCAAAAATGTGCCATAATCCAAATGTTCGTCAAGAAATAAATGATAAAATAAGTGTGATTTAGCCATACAATGGAATACTACTCAGTAATAAAAAGAATAAATTATAAGCCTATGCAACATCATGGACTGAATCTCAAAATAATTATGCTGAGTGAAAGAAGTTAGCAAAAGAATATCTACTGTATGATTCCAATTACATTCAAGTTTAGAAAATGTAAACTAATCCATAACTACAGAAAGTAAATCAGAGGTTGCCTGGAGGAGTGGGCAGGAAGGGAAGGCTGGATTACAAAGAAATGAAATTTGGGTGGTTACTGGGTATGTTCATTATCTTGATTGTGATAGTTTCATGGAAGTATACATATGTCTAAACTTAAACTTATAAAATTGAAAACTTTAAGTATGTGCACAGTTTATTACATGTCAATTATCTCTCAATAAAGCTGAAAAACAAAAAGGACTTCCACAGGTAAAAATATCTAACTGAAATAAAAAAATTCAGTCGATGGGCCTGACAGCTAAAGAAAAAGCTAGTGAACTGGAAGAAAGACCTGAAGAAATCAACCTCAAAGCCTCAAGAGAAACAAGAGATGGAAAATGAAAAGAGAGAGGTTAAAAGGCATGGAGGATAGAGTGACAAGGCTGATTTACATAATTAGAATTTCAGAAGGAGAGCAGAGAGAAAGAATGAGACAGAGGTAATATTTAAAATGTAATGGCTGAGATTTTGAAGAACTAAAAGATAGCACCCTATAAATTCAAGAATCTCAATAAACTATAAGCAGTGTAAATTTAAAAGGCAGTAGAAAATGCTACCTAATAGCAAAAAGGAACAATAAACAATTTGGTATTTTATTTCTTATTAACATATCAATACTCAGATGAAACTGTCAATGATATATATGAAAGCAGAAATTCCCTTTCTTCTCAGCTTATTACAAATACCAAGCTAAACATACCTGCAAATAAATATTGAAAATATGGTTGTAAGTCTGTACCAGTAGGTTTAAAACTTAAGATACATCAAAGCTTGGAAAAAACTCAGTTATCAAACAACAGGAGATGACTAAAATATGATACAACCAAACAAAAGAATTAGGAAGAAAAAGATGGGGGGGAGGAGAAAAATCGGGAAGGAGAGAAAGGGAAGAGGACAGGAGAGGAGGGAAGAAAAAGGAAGGAAAGAAATCAGGGACACCACTGTTTACAAAATACTGTAGTTGGCAAATAAAGGCCTTAAGAAAGAATGGGAAAAATTGGTATCCATTCTTTTTCAAACTACTCTCAGGCTAATTAACAGCCTTCTGTTCTATATCTAAGGAGATTCATGTTCTCTGCTTAATTTTTGATTCAGAGAATAAAATTTCAAAGTAACCCCATAAGTAACTGAGAGGATAATGAGATTTTTGTGGCTTCACAAAGAAAAGTTAGAAGACTTAAAGTTAGGGAAATAAAAACTTGAGAGAGATTGCATTAAAAAAAAAAAAAAACAACTTGACATTCTTGGACATATGAGAGACTCACATTTTCCAAAAACTAGCACAATACTTTTTAATATTCTAGACTAAAATAAGCATAGTACAAAACTCAAAACCACATAGAAAAAGTACACCTGAGAAAATAAAAATTTTGAATTCTATGTGAAATAAAGCTTGAGTTACAAACACAAAATGGGGAAAACTACTTGTATAATTTGCAAAAATCATGACAATTGGTTCAATAATTAATATATAAAGACTTATACAAATCAGTGTGAACAAGATGAAAACCCCCAACAGGGAAAAAAAAAATGAGCAAAGGACACAAACAAGCCACACATACAGACACAAAAAAATCCAGAAATAGCCAACATATAAAAATGTATTGGTTTTGGCAGCAGAATCACAGAACCCAAGAATGGACTAAGAGTTACCAAAGGGAAAGGGACTGGGGAGGATGGGAGAGAAGGGAGGGAAAAGGGTGGGAAAAAAGAAAGGGGGTATTACGATTAGCACGTATAATCTGGGGTGGGGGGCATGGGGAGGGCTGTGCAACACAGAGAAGACAAGTAGTGATTCTACAACACCTTACTACACTGATGGACAGTGACTGTAATGGGGTTTGTAGGGGGGACTTGGTGAAGGGGGACCCTAGTAAACATAATGTTCTTCATGTAATTATAGATTAATGATACCAAAATAAAAACAAATAATAATAATAAAAATAAAATAAACAGAATTTCAAAAAAATGTACTGGTTTCATTAATAATATGTATGCCACATGCTCTTCTAAGCACTTTATATATATAAACTCATTTAACCAACATGAAAATTCTGTAAGATGGATACTATTGTTATCTCCTTTCATGGATGATGAAACTGAAATACAGAGATGTTAAGGATTTGCGCAAGGTCACATAATTAGTTAATAACCAGTGATGCTGGGATTTCAACTATGAAATTAAAACTAGTACCCAAGGTCCCAGAGAAAGGGGAGTGGAGACACTGCAAGTGGGGGTATAAACTGGCACATTCTGGAACAGAGCATGGTAATGTATTTCAAAGCCCTAAAAATATTCAGCTTTAGAATTAACTCTCTCAAACAAGTAATAATTCATACAATTCAAAACAGTGATTACATGGGCTAGAGGCACTCCAAGGAAAAGCCTGAAAAAGGCACCTGCTTAATTAAGCAGCAAACAAGTATGTTGCCTTTTTACTCTTCTTCAAACTATATATGGATTCTATATTCTTTGGTACATTTTGGTATATTTCACCATTTAGAAAAATGCTTTATTTTCTTCCTTTTCATCTGGATTTTTATATGAACTAGTGATACAAATGTTTTTAAATAAGAGAATCCCAAATTAGCCAACATACTGAGAAGAGGGAGAAATGTAGTGTGGCAATAATCTCACTAACAGATTGGATTTGGCAATTAAACATCTTTCCATTTAGGAGCAGTAGTAAGGTACATCCTTAAACTGGTACTCCACTTCTTGGAATGTATTATGTAGAAATAAAGGTCATGCAAAGACCTAAGCACAAAGATAGATACTACAGCCTTGCTGATAATGGTAACAATTAGAAGAAGCCATCTGTCAAACAACAGGAAAGACTAAAATATAGGAGTTTATCTGTAGTAATTTTAAATGATTTTGTAAAGTCCATTTATTGGCATGGAAAGAAATGGGAGAAAGATTATAAAACATTTATCTCAAGATATTTATATCAAATTAATTGAACAAGTTAAAAACAAATCAGAGAAGTTGCCTGAAATAAACTGAATTAGCTATGGTCCTTGTATTAGCTTCCCAAAAGGATGGGGTGCATGTGTACACTTCCCAGAATAGGAAAGATGCACAGTATTTTCCAAACCAACTTGAACAAGAAAAGGGAGAGTAAAACAGCTGAGATGGACTTTGCAATCTGGTTGTTTCCTGAACCATGGTCTCACAGCACTTACAGTTTGTCCCTGACCTTTTAATTCCCTTTGGTTACTGAGTTTGTTTTCCTGACATCTTGATTATACTCTTGGTACAGGGAACACTACACTAAATACAAGGCCCCTCTCTTTCAGCCTATTTACATGAATACTAGAATTCTTCCTGTGTTAGGTTTTGTGTTCTATTTTGCTTTGTTGATTCTGCCAGTCACATTACTCATCAGTTGACTATACTTAGTTATTTGATTTCTTGAAAATCATCTCTTGAAAAAAGAGATGGCTCTTTGGGCTCTTATTTAGGTATCAGCCATTATAATTACCTTCTTTCCTAGAACTAAACCCTTTAGGATTTAATATTCTACTGTAGTTTGGAAGAGCTAAACATGGCTATTTGAAGTCCAAAGGGAAAGTAAGGAAACAAGGGTGAATGAAAGCAGAACTACTATAGGTGTAGGGACAGGACTAGAAAATGGACCATGCTAACCCAAAGCTAGTCAGCAGTTAACTATATGTCTATATAAAATGAAAGCTTGTGATGAAGAGACAAATAAGGAATACTAGAGGTGCTTTTTATTTGTAATACTTATCTTAGCTCGCAGTTCTGAAAGCCAATATTATTTATAGGCATCAAAACTTTAGGAGAAAAAGGCTAAGTTATGCACAGTCTTACTTACTCCTCAGTAGTTAACAAGAGCCCTCACACAATACAGAGCCTGGAAAATCTCATGAAACCAAGTAAGCCCTGATGTTTATGAGAGAGGTTTCAGGACACTGAAACTCAAACTTCTCAAGAGAAGACTTTGTTCTGCAAAGCTCTTGTGAACAGCAAGAGGTGGTTTGGGGGTAAACAAGATGAATATCTTAAAAAGAAGGGAAAATTCATCACAGAGGAACTGGAGTTACTTCCAAAGAAAATACTCAAAGAAAATAAACATTGCTAACATCCTTACCAGTAAACAACATCCAGTGGCGCAAAGTAATTTTTCATTATCAGGTCAGCAAAGTAAGCTTCTGTTTCCCGGCAGGCAGTTCCATTTCCAATCACCACTGTACTGCAGCTTCAAGGAAGAAAGAGGATGAGAAACTGGATGAGCTCAAGACATGCTTCTAAACCAATCAGGAGAAAATGTACAGAATGCACAAATACTATTATACAACGCTCTTATTCTCTCATATATCCAAGCAACCTCTCCGCTGTTTCACAAGGGATAGACAGACTTATGTAGAATCAAAGACGCCGTGCCCCTGTATTGGTTTAGGAGGCAGTGGGTAAATATTTTACTGTCACACAATCTTAAGAACAGTCAACTTTCTTCATCTGAAAGGAACCAAATTTAGACATGGGTAAGTCTGAAGCATTCTAAGATCCATTCCTCAGATCCATTAAAAAAAAATAAAGAGAAAAGAGGGAGGAAGGGAGGGAGGGAAGAGTTAGGGAGAGAAAGCAAGCAAGCCCAAATAAAAGAATTAAATGCTCACTTTTGCTCATACTACCTCCCTTGTTTAGTGAAGGTGGCAAAGGAAGGGAACTGCATTCCTCTGCAGTCTCCAAATGTAGAGTTCTCCAGCAATTTGCCCCAGCATTGTTTTACATGGTTCCTTTTCTCTCACCAAGGCACTTCCCTCAATCCCTCCCTCCAAATTAGGGGCTTCAAAGGCATCTCTGTTGGGCTGAGCCTCTGAAGCATTCAAAAGGTTACTTATTTTCATACTTGAAGTTCAGCAAAAGCCTCTTTATTTTCTCTGCTTCTCGGAAGCCTTGTCCACAATGCAAGTAAACCACGTCAGTATGAAGTATCTGACCTTAGAAAAAAATGGAAAAAATAAGCCATTATTATGTAAGAAATTGCAAATCATATACCAATGCTTTAATTAAGCAAGTTGAAAGAGAAAAGGGAACTGACTTGTCTTTCAAAATGCAGTGTGAATCATTCACATTCACTAAATCAGATTCTTCCTAAACACTCTGAAATTTTGTTACTTTCAAAGTTACAAAGACTCTATTTTGCTTCACAAAACCACTATTAATTAGAAAATATGCCATAATTCCTAAAAGCAAAATGGCTTTCAGTAACACCTAGTATCAATATAACAGTAAAAGCTAACATTCACTTAATATTTACTGTATGTAGGACAATGTTGCAAAAATGTATTTTAAAATTTCAGGAGGCGGAGCCAACATGGCGGCGTGAGTAGGACAGTGGGAATCTCCTCCCAAAAACATATATACTTTTGAAAATACAACAAACACAACTAGCCCTAAAAGAGAGACCAGAAGACGCAGGACAGTGGCCAGACTGCAGCTACACCAGCGAGAACCCAGCGACTGGTGAAAGGGGTAAGATACAAGCCCCGGCCGGGCGGGACCCGAGTGCCCCTTCCCCCAGCTCCCGGCGGGAGAACAATAGGCAGAGCGGGAGGGAGACGGAGCCCAGGACTGCCAAACACCCAGCCCCAGCCATCCGGGCCACAGCGCAGACACAGTACATGCCCAGGGGGCCCTGGATACTGGGGGAACAGGGAGTAAGACCTCTGAGCAGGTGCTGAAGCTGATGCCCCTGTGACAAAGAAAAGCGGGGGCTTTTTGAAAGTCTTAAAGGGACAGGGACTTAACAGCTTGACGGAAACAACCCAGGTCACAGTACAGCAGCTGGAAATCACAGGGAAAACCGGGTGCACTAACCCCCTGGGCAACAGCTCTGAGACCCCTCACGGAGGCAAACAGTCAAGCAGCCCCCCCATCCATCACCCCACCGGGCGCTGCGAAAGCAGAGAAGCAGCCTGAGACAAATTCCGCCCACAGAAAGGGAAATTTCTCCCTCCCGGCCAGGCAAGACACAAAGACCCACTCTACACGCAATTACCCAACACAAGCCACTAGGGGTCGCAGTTGCCCCAGTAAAGAAAGGCCAGTAGTAAGTGAAAATTTTGGCCCTCCCAGCTGACAGTCAGTAGCACCTGTCAACATGAAAAGGCAAACAAATATGATCCAGACAAGACTAACCCAGACAGCTTCAGCATCTGCTACATCTTCCCCTGAGAAGGAATCTGGGGAGATAGATTTAGCCAGTCTACCTGAAAAAGAATTCAAAACAAAAGTCATAACCATGCTGATGGACTTGCAGAGAAATATGCAAGAACTAAGGAAGGAGAATTCAGAAATAAAACAAGCTCTGGAAGGACTTCAAAACAGAATGGACGAGATGCAAGAGACCATTAATGGACTAGAAAACAGAGAACAGGAACGCAGAGAAGCTGATGCAGAGAGAGATAAAAGGATCTCCAGGAATGAAAGAATTTTAAGAGAGCTGAGTGATCAATCTAAAAGGAATAATATAAGAATCATAGGCATTCCAGAAGAAGTAGAGAGAGAAAAGGGGATAGAAAATGTCTTTGAAGAAATAATTGCTGAAAATTTTCCCAAACTAGGGGAAGAAATGGCCTCTCAGACCACAGAGGTACACAGAACTCCCATGACAAGGGATCCAAGGAGGGCAACACCAAGACACATAATAATAAAAATGGCAAAGATCAAAGACAAGGACAAAGTATTACAAGCAGCCAGAGAGAAAAAAAAGGTTACCTACAAAGGAAAACCCATCAGGCTATCATCAGACTTCTCAACAGAAACCCTACAGGCAAGAAGAGAATGGCATGATATACTTAATGCAATGAAACAGAAGGGCCTCGAACCAAGACTACTATATCCAGCACGAATATCATTTAAATATGAAGGAGGGATTAAACAATTCCCAGACAAGCAAAAGTTGAGGGAATTTGCCTCCCACAAACCACCTCTACAGGGCATCTTACAGGGTCTGCTCTAGATGGGAGCACTCCTAAAAAGAGCACAGAAAATAACACCCAACATATGAAGAAGGGAGGAGGAGGAATAAGAAGGGAGAGAAATAAAGAATCATCAGATTGTGTTTATAATAGCTCAACAAGCGAGTTAAGTTAGACAGTAAGACAGTAAAGAAGATAACCCTAAACCTTTGGTAACCACAGACTTAAAGCCTGCAATGGCAATAAATTCATACCTTTCAATAATCACCCTAAATGTAAATGGACTGAATGCACCAATCAAAAGACACAGAGTAATAGAATGGATAAAAAAGCAAGATCCATCCATATGCTGCTTACAAGAGACTCACCTCAAACCCAAAGACGCGCACAGACTTAAAGTCAAGGGATGGAAAAAGATATTTCAAGCAAACAACAGAGAGAAGAAAGCAGGTGTTGCAATTCTGGTATCAGACAAAACAGACTTCAAAATAAAGAAAGTAACAAAAGACAAAGAAGGACATTACATAATGATAAAGGGCTCAGTCCATCAAGAGGATATAACCATTATAAATATATATGCACCCAATACAGGAGCACCAACATACCTGAAACAAATATTAACAGAACTAAAGGAGGAAATAGAATGCAATGCATGCATTCTAGGAGACTTCAACACACCACTCACTCCAAAGGATAGATCCACCAGACAGAAAATAAGTAAGGACACAGAGGCACTGAACAACACACTAGAACAGATGGACCTAATAGACATCTACAGAACTCTACATCCAAAAGCAACAGGATACACGTTCTTCTCAAGTGCACATGGAACATTCTCCAGAATAGACCACATACTAGGACACAAAAAGAGCCTCAGTAAATTCCAAAAGACTGAAATCCTACCAACCAACTTTTCAGACCACAAAGGCATTAAACTAGAAATAAACTGTTCAAAGAAAGCAAAAAGGCTCACAAACACATGGAGGCTAAACAACACGCTCCTAAATAATCAATGGATCAATGACCAAATCAAAATGGAGATCCAGCAATATATGGAAACAAATGATAACAACAACACTAAGCCCCAATTTCTGTGGGACGCAGCAAAAGCAGTCTTAAGAGGAAAGTATATAGCACTCCAAGCATATTTAAAAAAGGAAGAGCAATCCCAAATGAACGGTCTAATGTCACAACTATTGAAATTGGAAAAAGAAGAACAAATGAGGCCTAAGGTCAGCAGAAGGAGGGACATAATAAAGATCAGAGAAGAAATAAATAAAATTGAGAAGAATAAAACAATAGCAAAAATCAATGAAACCAAGAGCTGGTTCTTCGAGAAAATAAACAAAATAGATAAGCCTCTAGCCAGACTTATTAAGAGGAAAAGAGAGTCAACACAAATCAACAGTATCAGAAATGAGAAAGGAAAAAATCACAACAGATCCCGCAGAAATACAAAGAATTATTAGAGACTACTATGAAAACGTATATGCTAACAAGCTGGGAAACCTAGGAGAAATGGACAACTTCCTAGAAAAATACAACCTTCCAAGACTGACCCAAAAAGAAACAGAAAATCTAAACAGACCAATTACCAGCAACGAAATTGAAGCGGTAATCAAAAAACTACCAAAGAACAAAACCCCCGGGCCAGATGGATTTACCTCGGAATTTTATCAGAAATACAGGGAAGACATAATACCCATTCTCCTTAAAGTTTTCCAAGAAATAGAAGAGGAGGGGACACTCCCAAACTCATTCTATGAAGCTAACATCACCCTAATACCAAAACCAGGCAAAGACACCACCAAAAAAGAAAACTACAGACCAATATCCCTGATGAACGTAGACGCAAAAATACTCAACAAAATTTTAGCAAACCGAATTCAAAAATACATCAAAACCATCGTACACCATGACCAAGTGGGATTCATCCCAGGGATGCAAGGATGGCACAACATTCGAAAGTCCATCAATATCATCCACCACATCAACAAAAAGAAAGACAAAAACCACATGATCATCTCCATAGATGCTGAAAAAGCATTTGACAAAGTTCAACATCCATTCATGATAAAAACTCTCAGCAAAATGGGAATAGAGGGCAAGTACCTCAACATAATAAAGGCCATCTATGAAAAACCCACAGCCAACATTATATTGAATAGCGAGAAGCTGAAAGCATTTCCGCTGAGATCGGGAACTAGACAGGGATGCCCACTCTCCCCACTGTTATTTAACATAGTACTGGAGGTCCTAGCCACGGCAATCAGACAAAACAAAAAAATACAAGGAATCCAGATTGGCAAAGAAGAAGTCAAACTGTCACTATTTGCAGATGACATGATACTGTACATAAAAAACCCTAAAGACTCCACCCCAGAACTACTAGAACTGATATCGGAATACAGCAAAGTTGCAGGATACAAAATCAACACACAGAAATCTGTGGCTTTCCTATATACCAACAATGAACCAACAGAAAGAGAAATCAGGAAAACAACTCCATTCACAATTGCATCAAAAAAAATAAAATACCTAGGAATAAACCTAACCAAAGAAGTGAAAGACTTATATTCTGAAAACTACAAGTCACTCTTAAAAGAAATTAAAGGGGACACTAACAGATGGAAACGCATCCCATGCTCATGGCTAGGAAGAATTAATATCGTCAAAATGGCCATCCTGCCCAAAGCAATATACAGATTTGATGCAATCCCTATGAAACTACCAGCAACATTCTTCAATGAACTGGAACAAATAATTCAAAAATTCATATGGAAGCACCAAAGACCCCGAATAGCCAAAGCAATCCTGAGAAAGAAGAATAAAGTAGGGGGGATCTCACTCCCCAACTTCAAGCTCTATTATAAAGCCATAGTAATCAAGACAATTTGGTACTGGCACAAGAACAGAGCCACAGACCAATGGAACAGACTAGACAATCCAGACATTAACTCAGACGTATATGGTCAATTAATATTTGATAAAGGAGCCATGGACATACAATGGCGAAATGACAGTCTCTTCAACAGATGGTGCTGGCAAAACTGGACAGCTACATGTAGGAGAATGAAACTGGACCATCGTCTAACCCCATATACAAAAGTAAACTCAAAATGGATCAAAGACCTGAATGTAAGTCATGAAACCATTAAACTCTTGGAAGAAAACATAGGCACAAACCTCTTAGACATAAACATGAGTGACCTCTTCTTGAACATATCTCCCCGGGCAAGGAAAACAACAGCAAAAATGAACAAGTGGGACTACATTAAGCTGAAAAGCTTCTGTACAGCAAAAGACACCATCAATAGAACAAAAAGAAACCCTACAGTATGGGAGAATATCTTTGAAAATGACACATCCGATAAAGGCTTGACGTCCAGAATATATAAAGAGCTCACACGCCTCAACAAACAAAAAACAAATAACCCAATTAAAAAATGGGCAGAGGAACTGAACAGAGAGTTCTCCAAAAAAGAAATACAGCTGGCCAACAGACACATGAAAAGATGCTCCACATCGCTAATTATCAGAGAAATGCAAATTAAAACTACAATGAGGTATCACCTCACACCAGTAAGGATGGCTGCCATCCAAAAGACAAACAACAACAAATGTTGGCGAGGCTGTGGAGAAAGGGGAACCCTCCTACACTGCTGGTGGGAATGTAAACTTGTTCAACCATTGTGGAAAGCAGTATGGAGGTACATCAAAATGCTCAAAACAGACTTACCATTTGACCCAGGAATTGCACTCCTAGGAATTTACCCTAAGAATGCAGCAATCAAGTATGAGAAAGATCAGTGCACCCCTTTGTTTATCGCAGCACTATTTACAATAGCCAAGAATTGGAAGCAACCGAAATGTCCATCGATAGATGAATGGATAAAGAAGATGTGGTACATATACACAATGGAATACTACTCAGCCATAAGAAAAGGGCAAATCCAACCATTTGCAGCAACATGGATGGAGCTGGAGGGTATTTTGCTCAGTGAAACAAGCCAAGCAGAGAAAGAGAAATACCAAATGATTTCACTCCTCTGTGGAATATAAGAACAAAGGAAAAACTGAAGGAACAAAACAGCAGCAGAATCACAGAACTCAAGAATGGACTAACAGGTACCAAAGGGAAAGGGACTGGGGAGGATGGGTGGGTAGGGAGGGATAAGGGGGGGAGAAGAAGGGGGGTATTAAGATTAGCATCCATAGCGGGGTGGGAGAAAGGGGAGGGCTGTACAACACAGAGAAGACAAGTAGTGATTCTACAACAGGTTGCTACGCTGATGGACAGTGACTGTAAAGGAGTATATAGGGGGGACCTGGTATAGGGGAGAGCCTAGTAAACAAAGTATTCGTCATGTAAGTGTAGATTAATGATTAAAAAAAAAAAAATGCAGTTCCTATGTGGTGACCTCTAATGAGTTCTACACAATGATATAAAGGACATATAAAAGTGTAGGCAAAGGGTCTGTTTGTGTTTATACAGAGGATCAAAGCCTAATTTGGCTACCCGGAAAATGAACTAAGATACGATATGAAAGAGAACTTCCAACATCAGCACTCTCGGGAAGACTCATGCCAGAAGATGATCATCAAAAAACCCCAACAAAATCCACGCACTGCTACAGCTGTAGATGCACTCATCCCACCAGCTCCTGGACTTGCCATGGGAATGAAGGAGATATCTAAGCTGGCCTGTGCATACAGTAAAACAACAAATTTGACTGGATCTATACTGTTGGAACTCAACCAAGAATTAGGAGAAGTGCAAATTGTAGCGCTCCAAAATCTTACAACTACAGACTATTTACTGTTAAAAGAACATATGGGATGTGAACAGTGCCCAGGAATGGGTTGTTTTAATTTGTCTGATTTTTCTCAAACTATTCAAATTCAGTTAGATAATAACCATCATATCATTGATAAGTTTTCACAAATGCCTAGGGTGCCTAACTGGTTTTCTTGGTTTCACTGGAGATGGCTGGTAATTACAGATATGCTTTGGTTATGTAACTATACTCCTATTATGTTAATGTGTGTGCGCAATTTAAGTAGTAGCTTAAAATCTATACATGCTGAAGTTACTCTACAAGAAGATATGTCAAAGAAATAATCAATCTTCCCATGTTTTCTCCCTCCTGCTACTTCTATAGCTTTTCTTCTTCCTTCCTAATTACAACGAATTCTTAAATAGAATTCGTGCCTCATATCAAATTTACCGAGTATCATAACTCCTCCAAGTGGTAAAGACACCTCAAGACAAATGCTGGGCATAGAAGCCACAGGGCATAAATATGCAAAGAAATAAAAAGCTAACCATTTCAAACAATAAGGCTTCTCTCTCACTTACCAACTTAACATTTCCCTGTATGGCCCCGGAAGATGACTGGTTAGCCAGAGACGGGTAAGATTCCTCAAGGGAGGAACAACCTAAGACAGGCACAGTCGCAGGGGGGTCATCAGGTGAGAAATTGGGGATCAACAGAGGTGAGGCTTAGAACCTCACCCTCCCTGTTCTGAGAGAAATCTTCTGCATACGTGGATGTTTTATTGCCCTTGTCTAGCTTGGATTAACACATAGTCTACAGGCACACACCTGATCATCTACATTTGCTCTCTTACAACACTAAACTCTGTTTTCTACCTTTATGTTGTATCTACCTACCACTTCAGCATCTTATTAAAAATAATAAAGAGAGAAATGTGGTATCCACATATAAATCAAGTATAAAAATCAAATGTGTATTCATATTTGAACTGACTGTTTATAGTTCACAATGCATGAGCAAAACCAAAAGTTTCTGTGATGACTGCCCTTGTACTGTTCACCATGTAACTTATTCACTATGTAAGAATTTGTTCTCCATGTAAGAACTTGTTTGTTATGCTTCAGAAGATTGGAGACTGACGAAAATTAGGCTTGGGGTGGATTAATGATTGTGCATTGAGCATTGACTCCCCTATACAGAATTTTATTGTTGTTAACAACCATTTGATCAATAAATATGAGAGATGCCTTAACAACAACAACCAAGAAAAAGTACACACTTCCAATTGTAAAATAAATAAGTAACCGGGATGTAATGTATAGCATAAGGAATATAGTCAAAATATTGTAACAACTTGGTATGGTGATAGCTGGTACTTAGAATTATCATGTATATAAATGTTGAATCACTGTGTTGTACACCTGAAACTAATGTAATGTAATACTGTGTGTCAACTACCCTTCAATAAAAAATAATTATCTAAAAAAAAATAAAAAATAAAAAAAAATAAAAATAAATAAAAAAAAAAAAATTTCAGAGTAATGATCTTAAAGATAGGAATAATCAGCTAAGTGACCAACTTAGGAAGAGAAGAACAAAGAATAAGCTCTAAGAAAGTGGAGGGAAGAAAATAATAAAGTTAAAAGCAGAAATTAATAAAATAGAAAAAAATAGAGAGGATCAAGAAGTTTAAAGTGAAAAATCACTTGATTAAACCATATATTTTTAGTACTATCAATGAGGAAAAAGAAAGACACAAATAAATTATATTAGACATTAAAAGAGGATATAACTAGAGATTCAGCACAGATTAAAAATACAGAGAGACTATTACAGACTTTATGTTAATTTAGATTACACAATGAAAAGGATACTTTCTTGGAAAAGTCTTAATAAAACAGACTGCAGATACATATATACATGTGTGTGTGTGTGTATGCATATAAAGGTGTAAAAAAAAAATTACCCTACAGCAATACAAATGATATTATAAGCAAATACATATGTCACAACAGATGCAGGAAAACACAGTAATAAAATATATTTCCCATTTATTGTAAAAATGCACAACATAAAAAGAGAAATTTGGACAGCAAAAACCAAAAACCCATGCCTCTATCAATAACAAAGTGTCCCCAACAAACGCAAAAGAGGATCAAGTAGATAAATGCCCTGACAATTATCAAGACCAACATGCATCAGAACTTCAGAACTTCTGTGGGAGCAAGCAGAGAGAAGCAATGGATTTTCTCATGGACCTAAAAATGGAGGAATTCTAAAAATATCAAAAGGTACTTCCCTGGAAATCACAACAGGTCTGTTTGAGACCCAGGGCTTAAACTGGGGAAGACTTTTGCATACTCTAATGTATAGGTCAGTACTAAGTTTGTCCAACAGTTCAGAAAGATTTGGAAAACAGTGATCTCCATGAACTGTTTAAACTAACAGTAGAACATCCCTTTCAAGACAAAACTCCACACTGAGAAGAAACTGGAATCACACCATACTGAGCAAGGTAAGGATAATACGGGCAAAGGAAAAAAATGTCCATGAAAAGGAAGGAAAGCAACAGGGAAGCAAATTACAGAAAGTATGAGACTATCTCTCTATCCACAAATACAGAGGGTTTTTTTCCCCCCACTAATAATTTGGAAAAAAATAGAGGTGATAGTTCTAGAGATATACAGTTAGACAACCTTCTTAATCCAGCCTTCTATCCTAAAAGTTAAGGAAAACCAATTTTATGTCGAACTAAGCAACAAAAAAGGATTATAGTCAAATTCCATACAGAATGATTATTTTTTTAAAACCAAAAATCTTAAGAAGACCAGTATGATGCTCTTAAAGAAAGGTGTATCCACAAAAAGAGAAAAACCATAATCTAATATGTAAGAAGTTACCAAAAAAAAAAAAAAATACACACACACACACACACACACACATACATACATAATGAGATTAACAAAAATCAGAATTAGAAAACCTCAGAAATGAAATAAGAGAACTCAGGAATGAATTAAATATGAAAGAAAAAGTTATTTCAGAAATGAAAAACCAAACTAAAAGAACAACAACAAATAAATAATAAATGCCTTAAGAGCAATAAAAGGTAAAAGTATGAAAAATTTAAAAGATTTTTAAAAATTTAAAGGATGAAGTTCACTACATAGCTGTAATCTATCTTTCATAAATATCAAAAGGAAATTCCAAAACTTAAAAACATAGTAACTTGAAGTACTCAGTGAATGGATTTAATAGCAGATGAGACATAAGAAAATAGAGAATTAATTAATTGAAAGACAATCAGTAGTAAATAAAATAATGGAAAATAGAAGAAAAAGAAACTTGACAAGTCTAATATACATGTAATTGGAATTCCAGAAAAAAATGAAAGAAGTCCTATAAACTCCAAGTGAAACTCACACCAAAAAAACCCCCACCACATACACATAATGCTAAGCAGCACATTATGAGAAAAACCCTGAAAACCACAAAGAAAAAAATCTTAGCACCTAGAGAAAGAAAGGTATTACCTTCAAAGGAGCAATAATAAAATTTTTAGTTGACTTCTCAACAGAAACCCCAGTAGTCAGGAACAAAACGAAACAAAATGGAATGATACCTTTAGAGTACTAAAAGTAACAGCCAATCTTGAATTCTATACCCAGCCAAAATATTCTTTAAAAAATAAAGACAAATCAGGACCCTTTGCAGACAAAAACTGACACAATTTGTCACCAGCTGACCCACATTAAAACTAACAGCCTAAAGTTTCAGGCAGAAAGAAAATCATCTCAAATGGAAACACAGAAATGTAGAAAGAAATGAAGAGCAGTAAGAAGGGTAGATAGTAAATGGGAAAAAAAAATACTGACTGGACAAAACAAAAATGTCCTGTGGTATTTAAAATATGCACAGAATTGAAATGTATCACAAATAAAATTAATGGGAGATAAAGTTATTAAAGTTTGAACCTAGTTAATCCTCAATATCTCCATTGTGACCAAGGGAAGGGCATAAATGATGGCAATATGTTGAGAGGTTTGATCAACAAATAAGACAAATATGCAGCTTGAGTCTCTGGTTCCCATATCTTTGTATGTGAGAAAATCATTTTCTAAGCCTTGAAAATTAACATTATTTCCAAATCATCATTAAATACATGAAGTGACACTTAAGGCCAATCAAAGAACTTTTATATGAAAAGCTGAAAGTCATGCTTACTGGTAGGAGAAATTATAGCTAATTTGCAACCATGTTTGTAACCAGGATCCACTCCCATCAAGGTGCGCCCTGGAACAGGGCTTG
The DNA here is from genome assembly GCF_030020395.1 of Manis pentadactyla. Classification (NCBI taxonomy): domain Eukaryota; kingdom Metazoa; phylum Chordata; class Mammalia; order Pholidota; family Manidae; genus Manis; species Manis pentadactyla. The sequence continues at coordinate 198,936,393 of NC_080020.1, read as the reverse complement.
TTAAAAGGAGCTGGCGAAGGTTCCGTCCAAACATCATTACTGATTCCTTCTCTGCATCTGATGTTAGTTTGGCTCTTTAAAAATAGGAAAGAAGAAAAAAAAGAGAAAGTATTAGTCTTCATTCACCCAGATTTTCTTCCAGAAAAAGAACAGAATTCATTTTATACAGTTATTCCTTACAGAAGTATTTATTATTACAAAATAACTTAAGATAAAAATCATTTACAAAATCATATTGAGTCTATTTTGCTAACTTAAGCAACATATGGTACCACAAACAATTCTGAAGCAAACCTGGTAAGTATGTTATACCTACATTGCTTTCCCATCTGTACTCTTTATATACAAAATCTATACCTATCTGTGTATATGGGAGAGACAGTATATAAAGATTTGGATATCAAATGAAATGTCAAATTAAAGTTGATCAGCTGATAAAAATATAAACACAAAATGAGAGTGATAAATTATCAAATCGTAAGCAGGCTCCTCCACCACAACTTACTTTTACGCCTTCACCTATACTTGTCTCAGGGTTATCCTCTCACTCCCTTCCATTCCCCACACTTACTCCCCATCTTGTAGTTCTCACAGTGATCTGACATGACCACAGATATTAAAAACCAGTCTAGAACCATGTCTCATGTATGGAACTTCCCAGTTTTATCCAGAGAGTAATTAAAAGTCTAATTTTAGAACTTCTTCTAGGACAAAAATAGATGTTTATAATGGACTTAAAAACATTTGGAAACTAAGTTTTACACCATTCATCTACTTAACAATAGTTCTTAACCTATTATTTCCTGAAATTCACAAGAATTTATAAAAAGTGTATCTTCTCTATTATAGGAGGTAAAAACATTCATGCACAGCCAGAAGAGAATTGAGAGCACAAAAACAATTCAAAGTACACTTTGTATCAGTGTTGAGAGAATTATCTACATATCTAAAGGCTTGCATAGCTAATTAGTTTTTCTGGCTTAATTCAGTTTCTTAAGGCTTTTCTCTCATCTTCTATAACATTTCATTCTCATTCTTCCTGCATTCAGCCAAGTAACATGAAAAGTATCATTACAGATATTTATTTCTATATCTTAATTTCAAGTTTATTTACCAAGGCAGCATTTGTTGTCAGTACCATGACCAGTGTGAGAGATAAAAAGCTGAAAAGATAAGATCCCTGCCCTAAAGACCATTATACAGTTGAAGAAATAGGAAAATAGACAACTATAAAACAGTAAGTGCTATGCTAATGGGACACATGGGAGGGGTAATTAAATTAGGAAAAATTTCTAAGAAATGTCTTCTCAGGTGAATCAAGATTAAGTAATTGAATTAAGCAAAGACAGGGAGAGTAGATGGAGGGCATAGAGAAAAGGATCCACGCAAAGGAAGCATTATGTTAAAGTGCTTGTCCCATTATAGAAAAAGCAAGTAATTTCATGTGCTAAAATGAAAAGAAATAACAACATACAAGGCTGAACAGCCAAGAAGAAGCCAGATCACAAAGGACTAAAGAGCTTGGATTTAATTCTAGAGACAGAGAAGACTCACTGAAGGATTTTAAGTAGAAGAGCATGAAATAATCAGATGGGATTTTAGGATAGCAATGTGAAATATGCAATATTGGAAAATACTAAACAAAGATCATCCACGTCCCTAACACTAATGCAAACAAGCAATGATGATATCTTGAACTAAGCCAGTAACCTTGAAGATCAAGAGAAGGCAAAATTCAAGATATAATAAAAGATGGTAAAATAGATAGCACTTGGTTGATAATGTAAGATAATGTAGGAGTGAGAAAGTGGTAGGAATAAAAAACAGCAGTATGGATGAATGATCACAACTATCACAGAAATACAGAAGTAGACTACACATCATTCATATATAGTCAACTGAATAAAAAGGCTGCAAAATAATATAGTCTATATAATTTCTTTTAGTATATACACATGGAGAAAAGTATTTTACCCATGGTTAACTCTAGGTAATGAAATCATGTGTTTTTTTCCTTTGTATTTCACTGGTTTTTTTTTTCTATTTTTCTATATTAGGACAAACTTCTTTTTAATTAGGGAATTAAGCAATTTTCTTTTTTTAAAAATCAGTTAGGAGTTTTCCCCCTCAGCTGCTGTTCAAGTAATTACAAGTATTTCTATCAAAAGAAACATCTTTAGACAATGGCTGCAAACCAACCTATGGACTAAAATAAGATATAACTTTTTAACCCCAGGCATTTTAGAAAAAAAGAAGGAAAGTGCTCTTGTTTGCCCACTGCTAATGGAAGTCAGAGAAAGATTATATGTTAAACAAGCCCACACAAAAGTACTCACATTAAATATCAATGAAATTATTCTATATGTAGCAAAGCTATATAAATCAATACATGCAAAAAGTCAAAAGCAACACTAACATTATATGCAACAGCAGAAAACATGATAAAGGAAAAATACACAAAAGGAAATGAAATTTTGAGATAGTTTCCTTTATTAAGAATAAGAATCCCTTATGTTTAAATTTTATGCCCCAGCATTCAAAAAGTAAGAGATGTTACTTAACAGAGACTTGAAATGCAATAGGATTCCAAAAGAAATAGTATTTTTAAGGAATGTCTGGGCTATAAAGGATGAATCAAGAGAATGAATGACTTGGATAAAAAGCTACACAAAAGAACTGTGTACCCTTTTTAATATACCTCCTCATTCCCTGATCTAAACAGCTCCAAAGTAAATGGTCAAGACTAGTAAAAGAAAAACAAACATTATAAAGGCTTCTATAAATGCTAGTGAGGTTAAGAGATGGCTAGAAATCTATAGTTCCCAGGTAACCCTTACTGAAATCCATAAATAAGAAAAAGCACCCAGCTTACTGAAATCTATAAATGAGAAGAAAAAGGGAAAGGCTGGAGTTTTGAAAGACTGACCACCAACACAAAAGACTAGAGAGAAGCAGGAAAGAGGGTTTTTGCCTCCTGACATTTCTTTCCATCTCCTCCCATAAAAACAATTCTGTACTTTGACCTCTCTTGCAGTTCTCCTTTGTAACTCTTAGTTCTTCTGCTAGTCCACTTAGGTGGTCACTTTAATCATCTCCCAACATGTGCTCATCATTGCTATATAATCATTTAGCCAAACTACCATTTGGAATTTAGAACATATATATTAGCACTCTCTCTTCATAGCAACTAAATTCATCATGTGCTCCAGTGATTTCCTTATGTCTCTTTTGGCTCTCTTACCTTCAAAAACTGCTTCCAACTAACTTCTCTATTAACTTCTTAGTCTGTTTCTCCAAAGCCAAATCTCAAGACTGGTATTGCAGAATTGGAAGGGGTACAAATTAAGTGGTCTTAATTTGAAAAGTGTATCATAATTAAGCACTATGTTTTGTGATTTATACATGTGAACACATCTACAGATTGAAATCTAGGCTTCAATTTCAGACTTTGTGATCCTGACTCAATTCTTTGGAGTGGTTAATGGATCAACAACATTTACTATGTGCTTTAATGGCCGTATTACCATACAGAATAATAAACAATAAACAAAACTAAATAAGACAAGAAGCATACCTGAACTCTCTACATAGGAGAGGATAAATAAGACGTTTGAAGGAATCATCCAGTGAATTGTGTAAGATCTTCATTAACTCTGGTCTTGCAAAGCTACGTGGTCTCCACCTGCAAAATAAAGAAGCCTATACTAAAACTGTACCAATAAGACCATGAAAGGGCTCCTGGAATGGGGAGAGAAGTGGAACAGAAAAGGGGGGAAAACTTTATTGAAGCCAAAGAAACACAATCTGTGAGGAGCAACTGTGATATCTGGAAATTATTACTATGACATCTGGAGTTCCTACTTTTACTTATAAGAAGCAATATCAGAGAGACCTCTCATGTGCATTCTTGCTTTCTCTCCCTCCCTCCAGCCCCAAGCCAGGCAGGTGAGGACATGGTGAGAAGGCAGCTGTCTGCAAGCTGAGAAGAGGACTCTTCACCAGGAACCAAATCACCCTGAATCTTCATCTTGAACTTCACAGTCTCCAGAACTGCGAGAAAATAGATTTCTGTTGTTTGAGTCACCTGGTCTATGGTATTCTGCTATGGCAGCCAAAGTAAGACACACATGTATCTTTCTCTGCCTATTTCTTTATCTCTTCCTGAGTGTTAAAGTAGATTGCGCAAAGGAAAAACGCTATTTAAATCCTTGCCTCTTGCCATTCTTGAGTAGAACTCACTCTATTCCTTAGGTTGTACTGCTCTACCAGGCTGTTTATTTTCAACATACTGACAAATATAAACATCAGAGAACCAATTGTTAGTGGACCCTGGAGAAAGAACAGTAGGAGGGAAATGCAAGCTAAAAAGGACAAGTTCAGCCCTACCCCTTCTGTGTCTTCATCCATCTATAGAATCTCTGCCCTTGCCCTTCAAGGGCTCCTGAATAGAAACCATTAACAACTAAACCATTAATTAATATATCTGTGGAACACTGTCATCTCTCCTACTTATCTCAGCTAGGAAATCAGCTAAATTTCAGACAACAAACATGTAAGTATTTATAACATGATACATCCAACTTTCACAATAACAATGAATTGAATCTATTCCACACAAGGGTATTTTTTGAGTAGAATACAGTTTTGTTTGTTTTTAAATTTGAATCGAAGTGCTTATTCGCAGGACATGCATCCTTCCCGCCACTAAAATCCCTATTGCTCCTCATTGTCACTTTTACCTGAGTGCATGATAGGTAGGGAAAAGCAGATGTGAATTAGACACACTTACTATTACTGCTGTTATTGTTACTATTACTATTAATTTGGGGGACCCAATGTCAAGAAAGATATCCCATGTTTTGTTGCCCTTGTCTAGCTTGGATTAATACTTAGTCTATAGGCACACACCTGATCATCTACATTTGCCCTCTTACAGCACTAAATTATGTTTTCTACCATTATCTTGCATCTACCTACCACTTCAGCATTTCATTTAAATAAATAAATAAATAAATAATTAGGGTGAAATGTGAGATTCACATATAAATCAAGTATAAAAATCAAATGAATAATCATATCTGACTTGATTGTTTATAGTTCATGATGCATGATCAAAACCGAAAGTTTCTGTGATGGCTGCCCTTGCACTGTTCACCATGTAAGAACTTATTCACTATGTAAGAACTTGTTCACCATGTAAGAACTTGTTCGTTATGCTTCAGAAGATTGGAGACTGTTGAGAATTAGGCTTGGGGTTGATTAATGATTGTGCATTGAGTCCCCTATACAGAATTTTATTGTTGTTAACAACCATTTGATCAATAAATATGAGAGATGACCTCTCAAAAAAAAAAAAGATATCCCAGAAGAAACACCTGACATAGGTTTTAAAAAAATGAATTGTGCTTTATCGATGAAGACAAAGGAATAAAAGCATTCTGGGAAGAAAACACAGCATATTTAAAAGTTTAGAGACATGGAGGAGCATGGTAAGTACAAATAACTACAGGTAGATTCGTACAGCTAGGGCACAAGGCGGTGGGATCAGGTGGGGAGTAGATGAGGCCAGAAACCACGGCAGTGGCCAAATCTTTAAGGACCTTATACACCAGGCTGTGGAACTGAGCCATCTAGGAGGCTCCTAGCACATAGCCCCGGGTCATGGGACAATATGCGGGGAAGAGAGTCCTTAGAGGCAGGAAGGCCCTAATGGAGTGACATTTTTAATGTATGTACCTGATATCTACTGGGGTTCATTCCCTTTAAGGACAAACCAAGGTTTCCCCAATGCTTACAGTAAAAAACAAAAATCCTTAACATTCCAAGCTCTCTGGAAGCCCCAATAGTCTTTCTGAAACCTCAAGATCCTCCATTGATGTAAGTACTCAGCTCCCTTCTCCCTGCTCTACTCCCTGGAACAGAGGGCTGTGGGTCTATTTTATACTTGAAGACTTAATTTATATCCTCAATTATAGCCATTCACAATTATTTTTAGACCACCAGACCCAGCTCTGAAAGATACCAGCTATACTCATTTCCTATATTGTACAAATTCCCTTTTGTTGCTTACTTCACACCAATTTTTATCCCTTCACTGACTTTCTAAGATCTATTCACTTAGGACATGGCACATGAAGGTACCTAAGCTAGTACAGTAAAGTCACAGACCTCACTATATCAAAACTTAAAGTAAATACAATGGATTTGCCTTAAAGGATTATTACCTTAAAACCTGATTCTTCACCTAACTCAGTAAACACCTCTGAACAAAACTAAGAAGGACCCCACTTTCACTGAATTCCACAGTACAAAACACATGCTGCACAATGAGGTACACAAAGCAAGGCAAGGGTCACAAATTCAAATACTTACAGGGCCCAGGAAAGGACCATAAACAACTGAACAAGACCCATGGCCTATACTGTATGTTTTTGAAAAACACATGCTTTTGCTCACATAAAAGAAATGTTTTCCACTTTAGCAAAGAATTACTTATACTCCTCTTGTTTCTTAGCTATAGGTAAGAATAGAACTCTCATCATCTAGCTTTCATTTTCCCACATTTAAAAGAGAAATGAGTAGTTTCCCTTAAATCTACCACATGAAAAAAAAACACCACTTCACCATTTTATTAGCATTTTCTCAAAATGATGTGACAGACATTTGGGGACAGAAAAATTCACTTTACAGGACTGTCCTGTGCATTGGCACAAAAAGTTAGCTTAAAAAAGAAAAAAGAAAAGAAAATGCTACTAGCCAGGCCCAGTCATTCATTTGACAACCATTAAAAATGCCCCCATATATTTTCAAGTGCCTTCTTGCAGGGGTAGGAATGGAAAGGAAGCAGGACTGCTCCCAACTGAGAACCACTGGGGAGATGACATGGGGTGGTGAAGGCTGTCACAAAGCCGACTACATGCTGCACTCTAAGGGGTATACTCAGCTCCAGTGAGTTATTTTCATACCAGAATGCAGGACCAGTGGTGCCAAATTATCTGTTTTTCAGAAAAAGTCAGTACCATGCATTTTATGTTCAGAAATTTCTAAAATTTTCAAATATTGGCAACTTACTCAAAGTTATCTAAAACACTCTGGGCCAGGATTATATAAAAATCCAAACAAAGTATGTGAATAGGCAGGATTTGTCCTATCAACAGCCAATACCTTAAAATATTAAAACCCCCTTCTCAGATGCTGTCTTCAATCACCAAATCCCTGAGAACACCTGCTCATGACCATCTCATTAGAACCTGTAAGCATCTATGATAATACTAAGTGTTTACAGTGGGCCATAACTATGTAAAATAAGGCTGTGCAACGATATTGAGGATCTGAACACAAACAACAGGATCTGATCTATACAGAACACTAAACCCAACAACTGCAGAATTCAATTGCTTTTTCAAGTGCTCATGTAACATTTATCAAAACAGACCATATCCTGAGTCATAAAACAAACCTCGACAAATTTAAAATAATTTATATCATAGAAGAGTATGTTCTCTGACCATAATGGATTCAAACCAGAAACAACTAACAGAAAGAAACCAAGAAAATCTCCAAACACTTAGAAATTAAACAACACACTTGTAAGTAATCCATGGGTCAAAGAGGAAGTCTCACAGATTTAAAAAATACACAGAACTGAGGGGGCTCAAGATGGCGGTAGGAGTAGGGTGGTGGAAATCTCCTCCCAAAACCGTATATATTTTTGAAAATAGAACAAATACAACTATTCCTAAAAGAGAGACCAGAAGATACAGTACAATAGCAAGGCTACATCTACATATGCGAGAACTCAGCATCTCACAAAAAGGGTAAGATACAAAGCCGTGACCCAGCGGGACCTGAGCACTCTCCCCACCCCAGCTCACCAGTGGGGATGGGAAGGAAAAGAATCAGAGTGGGGCGGGAGTGGAAGCATAGGACTGCTAAATAACCAGCCCTAGTAATCTGCACTGGGAGCATAGACACACATTGCATGGTGAACTGGATATTAGAGAAACAGAAAAGTAAAATCCGAGACAGAGACTGTGAGCAGGTCCCCACAGCCGGCTCCCCTGGGACAAAAGAAAAGCGGGTGCTTTTTAAAAGTCTTAAAGGGACAAGGGCCCAACCGCTGGACAAAATCATCCCAGCACACTCAGCCCAGCAGGCTGGGAATCTTGAGGAAATTCAGGGCCCCTAACCTCATGGGGGGTAAAGCAGACCCGAAGCTCCTCAGGGTGATAAGCAGGCTGTCATTCATTCCCCCCAGCCGGTGCTGCAACCAAACTGGCTAACCCACCACAGCTGCAGAGTAGCCGGAGAACAGCCCCGCCCATAGCAACCACACAGAGTCTCCTCCCAGCGTGCAGCTAAATGGGACAGACAGAAGAAGCCAGAGCAAGGTCCAGAAGGCACGAAGGGGCACTGTTCTCACACAAGAACACACCCGGCATGTCTGACACTACCCTCAGTGCACTAGGCTATCTCAAGGGCCGCCCTACCCACAGCAGCTCACGAGATTATCCCAGAGACCGCTCCCAGTAATGCGGGTAACTGGCACAGGCAGCAGAAGGTGGAAGAATGTCCGGAACGCACGAAGGGGCGCCATTTTCACAGGAGAATACACCTGGTGCATCTGTGACCACCCACAATGTGCTAGGCTATCCCGAGGGCTGCCCGGCCCATGGAAGCTCAGGAGATTATCCCAGAGACTGCTCCCAGTGTGCGGGTAGACAACACAGGCAGTGAAAGACAGAACAAGGCCCAGCAGGCACGAATGGGCACCATTCTCACAGGAGAACACACCCAGTGTGTCTGCGAACCCCTGCAGTGTGCTAGGCTATCCTGAGGGCCACCCTGCACACGGCAGCTCAGAAAATTATCCTAAAGACTGTTCCCGGTGTGTGTGTAGACGGCACAGGCAGCGGAGAAGGGCAAGGCGACCAAGAAGCAGGAAGGAACTTTGTTCTCTGAGCTGACACATGCGCCACCTGCCTGCAACCACTTCTATCACCATGAAAAGGCAGATGAATCTGGTTCAGTCAAAAATCACTCAGAAAACTTCAGAAAGAGGGCCTGGGGAGATAGATATAACCAATCTTCCTGAAAAAGAATTTAAAATAAAAGTCATAGCCATACTGATGGACCTGCAGAGAAATATGCAAGAGCTAAGAGTTGAAGTCCGGAGGAAGATAACAGAAATGAACCAATGGATACAAGGTCGTAAGAGCAGACTGGATGAGGTGCAAGAGACTGTTAATGGAAGAGAAATCAGAGAACAGGAATGCAGAGAAGCTGAGGCAGAGAGAGATAAAAAGATCTCTAGGAATGAAAAAAATATTAAGAGAAATGTTTGACCAATCCAAACAGAACAATATTCGCATTATAGGGGTAGCAGAAGAAGAGAGAGAAAAAAGGGATAGAAAGTGTCTTTAAAGAAATAATTGCTGAAAAAGCTTCCCCAAGTTGGGGAAGGAGCTATGTCTCTCAGACCATAAATGCCCACAGATCTCCCAACACAAGGGACGAAAGGAGGACAACACCAAGACACATAATAATTAGAATGGCAAAGATCAAAGACAAAGAGTATTAAAGGTGGACAGAGAGAAAAAAAATGTCACCTACAAAGGAAAACCCATCAGGCTATCATCAGACTTCTCAACAGAAACCTTACAGGCCAGAAGAGAATGGCATGATATATTTAATGAAAAGAAACAGAAGGGCCTTGAACCAAAATACTGTATCCAGCAAGATTATCATTTAAATTTGAAGGAGGGATTAAATAATTTCCATACAAGGAAAAGTTGAGGGAATTTGCCTCCCACAAACCACCTCTACAGGATATTTTAACGGGACTGCTCTACATGGAAGTACTGCTAAGGCTAAATAGATGTCACCAGGGAAAATAAAATCACAGCAAAGAAAGAAGACCAACCAAATACTAACTAAAGGCAAAAAATAAAATCAACTATTAATAAAAGCAATCAAACAAAAAACAAAAGAAAAGAGAATAAAACACCTAACATATAAAGAATGGAGGAGGAAAAATAAGAAGGGAGAGAAATAAAGAATCATAAGACTGTGTTTATAATAGCTTAATAAGACAGTTAAATTAGATGGTTAGGTAGTGAAGAAACTACTCTTGAACCCTTGGTAAACACAAATCCAAAGCCTGCAGTGACAATAAGTACATATTTATTGATAATCACCCTAAATGTAAATGGACTGAATGCATCAATCAAAAGACACAGCATAAAAGATTGAATAAAAAAGCAAGACCCATCTATATGCTACTTACAAGAGACTCACCTCAAACCCAAAGATATACACAGACTAAAATTGAAGGGATGGAAAAAGATATTTCATGCAAACAATAGGGAGAAAAAAGCACGTGTTGCAGTACTTGTATCAAACAAAATAGACTTCAAAACAAAGAAAGTAAAAGATAAAGAAGGACATTACACAATGATAAAGGGGTCAGTCCAATAAGAGGATATAGCCATTATAAATATATATGTATCCAACACAGGAGCACAAGCATATGTGAAACAAATACTAACAGAACTAAAGGAGGAAATACAATGCAATGCATTCATTTTAGGAGACTTCAACACACCACTCACTCCAAAAGACAGATCAAACAGACAGAAAATAAGTAAGGCCACAGAGGCACTGAACAACACATTAGAACAAATGGATCTAACAGACATCTAAAGAAGTCTACACCCAAAGGAAGCAGGATACACATTCTTCTCAAGTGCACATGGAACATTTTCCAGAATAGACCACATACTAAGCTACAAAAAGAACTTCAGTAAATTCAAAAAGATTGAAATTCTACCAACCAACTTCTCAGACCACAAACGTATAAAACTAGAAATAAATTGTACAAAGAAAACAAAAAGGCTCACAAACACACAGAGGCTTCCAACATGCTGCTAAATAATCAATGAATCGATGACCAAATAAAAACAGATCAAGCAATATATGGAGACAAAAGACAACAACAGCACAAAGCCCCAACCTCTGTGGGACGCAGCAAAGGCAGTTCTAAGAAGAAAGTATATAGCAATCCAGGCCTATTTAAAGAAGGAAGAACAATCCCAAATAAATAGTCTGAAGTCACAATTATTGAAACTGGAAAAAGGAGAACAAATGAGGCCCAAAGTCAGCAGAAGGAGGGACATAATAAAGATCAGAGAAGTAATAAATAAAATTGAGAAGAATAAAACAATAGAAAAAAATCAATGAAACCAAAAGCTGGTTCTTTGAGAAAATAAACAAAATAGATAAATCTATAGCCAGACTTATTAAGAGAAAAAGAGAATCTACACACATGAACAGAATCAGAAATGAGAAAGGAAAAATCACGATGGACCCCACAAAAAATACAAAGAAATATTAGAGAATACTATGAAAATACATATGCTAAAAAGCTGGAAAACCTAGAGGAAATGGAGAACTTCCTAGAAAAATATACCCTTCCAAAACTGACCAAGGAAGAAACAGAAAATCTAAACAAACCAATTACCAGCAACAAAATTGAATCAGTAATCAAAAAACTACCCAAGAACAAAACCCCCTAGATGGATTCACCGCTGAATTTTATCAGACATATAGAGAAGACATAATACCCATTCTCTTTAAAGTTTTCCAAAAACTGGAGGAGGAGGAACACTTCCAATCTTGTTCTATGAAGCCAGCATCACTCTAATATCAAAACCAGGCAAAGACTCCATCAATAAAGAAAATTACAGACCAATATCCCTGCTGAACATAGATGCAAAAATACTCAACAAAACATTAGCAAACCAAATTCAAAAATACATCAAGAGGATCACACACCATGATCAAGTTGGATTCATCTCAAGGATGCAAGGACGGTACAACATTCGAAAATCCATCAACATTATCCACCACATCAGCAAAAAGATGGATAAAAACCACATGATTATCTCCATACATGCTAAAAAAGCATTTGACAAAATTCAACACCCATTCATGATAAAAACTCTCAACAAAATGGGTATAGAGGGCAAGTACCTCAATATAATAAAGGCCATATATGACAAACCCACAGCCAACATCATACTGAACAGCAAGAAGCTGAAAGCTTTTCACCTAAGATCAGGAACAAGACAGGGATGCCCACTCTCCCCACTGCTATTCAACATAGTACTGGAAGTCCTAGCCACGGCAATTAGACAAAACAAATAAATACAAGGCATCCAGATTGGTAAAGAAGAAGTCAAACTGTCACTATTTGCAGATGACATGATATTGTACATAAAAAACCTTAAAGACTCCACTCTAAAACTACTAGAACTAATATCCTGAATACAGCAAAGTTGCAGGATATAAAATTACTATACAGAAATCTGTTGCTTTCTTATACACTAATGATGAGCTAGCAGAAAGAGAAATCAGGAAAACAATTCCATTCACAATAGCATCAAAAAGAATAAAATACCTAGGAATAAACCTAGCCATGGAAGTGAAAGACCTATACCCTGAAAACTACAAGACACTTTTAAGAGAAATTAAACAGGACACTGACAAATGAAAACTCATCCCATGCTTTTGGCTAGGAAGAATTAATATTGTCAAAATAGCCATCCTGCCTAAAGCAATCTACAGATTCAATGCAATCCCTATCAAATTACCAACAGCATTCTTCAACGAATTGGAACAAAGAGTTCAAAAATTCACATGAAACCACCAAAGACCCCGAAAAGCCAAAGCAATCCCAAGAAGGAAGAATAAAGCAGGGGGGATCTCGCTCCCCAACTTCAAGCTCTACTACAAAGCCACAGTAATCAAGACAATTTGGTACTGGCACAGAACAGACCCGCAGACCAGTGGAACAGAAGAGAGTCCGGATATTAACCCAAACATATACGGTCAATTAATATATGATAAAGGAGCCATGGATATACAATGGGGAAATGACAGCCTCTTCAACAGCTGGTGTTGGCAAAACTGGACAGCTACATGTAAGAGAATGAAACTGGATCATTGTCTAAACCCATGCACAAAAGTAAATTCAAAATGGATCAAAGACCTGAATGTAAGCCACGAAACCATAAAACTCTTAGGAAAAAACATAGGCAAAATCTCTTGGACATAAACATGAGCGACTTCTTCATGAACATATCTCCCCGGGCAAGGAAAACAAAAGCAAAAATGAGCAAGGGGGACTATATCAAGCTGAAAAGCTTCTGTACAGCAAAGGACACCATCAATAGAACAAAAAAACATCCTACAGTATGGGAGAATACATTCATAAATGACATATTTGATAAAGGGTTGACTTCCAAAATATAAAAGAGCTCATGCACCTCAATGAACAAAAGCAAATAATCCAATTAAAAAATGGGCAGAGAAGCTGAACAGACAGTTCTCCAAAGAAGAAATTCAGAGGGCCAACAGGCACATGAAAAGATGCTCCACATCGCTAATCATCACAGAAATTCAAATTAAAACCACAGTGAGATATCACCTCACACCAGTTAGGATGGCCAACATCCAAAAGACAAACAACAACAAATTTTGGTGAGGATGTGGAGAAAGGGGAACCCTCCTACACTGCTCGGGAGAATGTAAATTAGTTCAACCATTGTGGAAAGCAGTATGGAGGTTCCTTAAAAAACTCAAAATAGAAATGCCATGTGACACAGGAATTCCACTCCTAGGAATTTACCCTAAGAATGCAGCAGCCCAGTTTGAAAAAGACAAATGCACCCCTATGTTTATCGTAGCACTATTTACAATAGCCAAGAAATGGAAGCAACCTAAATGTCCATCAGTAGATGAATGAATAAAGAAGATGTGGTACATATACACAATTGAATATTACTCAGCCATAACAAGAAAACAAATCCTATCATTTGCAACAACTTGGACGGAGCTAGACGGTATCATGCTCAGTGAAATAAGCCAGGCGGAAAAAGACAAGTATCAAATCATTTCACTCATATGTGGAGTATAAGAACAAAGAAGAAAACTGAAGGAACAAAACAGCAGCAGACTCACAGAACCCAAGAATGGACTAACAGTTACCAAAGGGAAAGGGACTGGGGAGGATGGGTGGGAAGGGAGGGACAAGGGGGAAAAAGGGGCATTACTATTAGGAGACATAATGTAGTGGGGGACACAGGGAGGGCTGGACAACACAAAGAAGACAAGTAGTGATTCTACAGCATCTTACTATGCTGATGGACAGCGACTGTAATGGGATATGTGGTGGGGACTTGATGATGGGGGGAGTCTAGTAACCATCATGTTCTTCATGCAATTGTAGACTAATGATACCAAAAAAAAAAATACACAAAACTGAATAAAGATGAAAACACAATATATCAAAATATGTAGGACACAGCTAAAGCAGTGCTGAAGGGAGATTAATAACACTAAGTGCTTATATTAAAAAAAAGTTTCCAATGAATAATCTAAGTTCGTATCGACAGAAACAGGAAAAAGAAAAGCAAAATATACCCATATCCACCAGAATGAAAAAATTAATGAATAAAAGAGCAGAAATCAGTGAAACTGAAAATAAGAAAATATAGAGAGTTGATGATGAAAAAATCTGGTTCTTCAAAAAATAAAATTGACAAATCTCTAGCAAGATTGAAAAAACACAAACTGAAGCTACAAATTATTAAGGAATAAAATAATGGATAGCACCTCATATCTAAAGCTATTAAAATGTAATAAGGAAACACTACAAACAACCTTAAGTTCATAAACTCAGCAAAAAAAAAAAAAAGGGACCCAATTTCTCAAAACCACAATTACTAAAACTCAACAAAGAACCCAAATTTGTAATTTAAAAGGTTCCAAAAAAAGAAATCTCCAGGCCCAGATGGTTTCAATAGAGAATTCCAACAAAAATTTTCTCTGAAATACCCAATAAATTTAATGTCTGTTTCTTTTCAATCATCCTTAATGTGCAAAATATGTTAGGTAAACTACATAGAGTGTGTTTAGAGATCTATATTATACTAGCTGATAAATTTTTATTTCAATTACCCTTAATGAACAAAACGTTTCAGATATGTTATATGTAGCACATTCTCATTCACTAATCATCTCATAAAAGAAAACACGTTCTTTATAAATACAAGATTCAAATGGTATAGAAAAGTAAAAGTCCCTCTCCCCAGAAATAACCACTATTAATAATTCTTAGGTAGCCTCCCAAATATTTCCTATTTAAAATATACAACATATATCCTCTTTTAATGTAAAAAGAATACTGTATCTATTGTCTGTCATTATTTTTACTTTTACATAATGGACTTCTTTCCATATCAATATACATAGCTTTCAATGGTATTTTAGAAATGACAGAAAAGAAATTCTGTAAAAATCTAAAAACAGACCTGTTTTGGATGCACCACCTACAGAATTCATTCTTCACTCCATCAGAAATGTTGACCTTGACTGTCAATATCTTCAGATTTTCTCCACGGTTAATTGCCAGAATCTAAGTGCAAACATATATGCCAAAGACTGATGATTCACAAATACATAAATTATCAATTTAATCAGGCAATAAATATAAAACAAATCAGGTGGTTATCCAGCCTAGTACTATATCAATTTTTTTACCAAAAATGTATTTAAAAACTGTCACTTTTGTATACTTTTTTCAAGTTTTTAAAAAAATATAATACAGGTACAAAGCCTATGACATTCATATAGAGACTGGTGATATAAAATTTCATTTCAGATTCTACTAATTGAAAATTTTTGCTCATCAGGACTTAGAAGGATGTATTTTTTATGTTTGTGAAAAGAAATGGCTATGATAAATATAAATATGCAAATTCCTAAGTGGAATATTCAATAACTAGTAATTGTTACTATTTACTGAACACTAATTATCAGACCCACTTAAGCACTTTAAACACATTATGCCATTTAATCATCCAAGCCACCAGTGATATATATATTGTCGTCATCATTTTATATAATAATTTTTCTAAGAATAACTTGTCTCAAATTACAAAGCTAGCAAGTAGCAAAGGAGGAATTTTAACTCAAATCAAGCTGACCATGCTCTTAATTAATATACTAAAAAAGGAATTGTTTCAAAACACATTAAGAACGCTTCTTAAACAAGAGCAAACAAACCCAAAGCAAGCAGAAGTAAAGAAAAAATAAAGAACAGAGGGAAATTTAATAAGATACGGAATGGAAAGGCAGTAGAAAATATCAGCAAAACCAGAAGTTGTTTCTTCCAAAATATTTTTAAAAATTGAGAAAACTTTCATTTTTTTTCAAGAAAAAAAGTAGAAACATTCCAATTACCAAAATCAGGAATGAAAGAGGGGCCATTACTATGGAAGTTATAGAAATAAAATGGACTCATTCCTAAAAAGGCACATAAACTACAAAAACACAATCATAAATAGAAAACTTGAAACAATCTATAAGAGCCTGAATTAGTAATTTAAAATTTTTCCACAAGGAAATCTCCAGATTCAGGTAACTTCAGTGCTGAATTCTACCAAACATTTAAATAAGAGTACCAATTCTTTCACAAACTCTTCCAAAAGATATAATAGAAGAAAAAACTTCCTAACTCTACTTATCCAGATACCAAAACCAGAAAAGAACACAGCAAGAAAAAAATTACAGACCATTACCTTTTACAAAAATAGATGTAAAATCTTCACAAAATACTAGTAAACAAAACCCAGAAATATATAAAAGGGATTATACAACAGGATCGAAAGAGATTTATTCTACGGATGTAAGGTTGTTTTAACATCCAAAAAAATAAATGAACATAATACATGATAGCATTTGAAGAAAAAACAAAATTTCCATGATTATCTCTACTGATGCAGAAATAATTTGACAAATTTCTAGCAGTCATTCATGATAAAAACACTCAACAAACTAGGAAGAGAAGGCAACTTCTTCAACATGATAATGGGCATGTACAATAATCCCACAGGTAACATCATATTTAAGGATTAAAAACTGGATACTTTCCCTCTAAGATTAAAAGGGTGTCACTTCCTGCCACTTCTATTCAACACTGTCCTGGAGGCTCTAACCAGGGAAATTAGGCAAGAAAAAGGAGTAAAATGCATCTAGATTGAAAAGAAAGAAGTAAAACTATCTCTATTTGAAGATAATATGAACTTGTATATAGAAAATCCTAAGAAGTCCACTATAAAACTATTAGAACTACGAAAGAGTTTAGCAAGGTTGTAGGATAATCAATTTCTATACCCTGAAAATAGGCATTCTGAAAATAAAATTTTTTAAATTTCATTTACCATAGGACCAAAACGAATGATATTTAGGAATAAACTTAACAAAAGAAACACAAAACTTATACTTTGAAAACTACAAAACATTGATAGAAGAAATTAAAGACGACCTCAATAATAGAAAAATAGCTCCTGCTCATAGACCAGAAGGCTTAATATTGCTAAGATGGCAATACTCCCCAAATTGATTTACAGTTCAATGCAAAGTTTATCAAATCCTAGCAAGCTTCTTTGCAGAAATTGACAAACTAATTCTAAGATTCATATTGAAATTCAAGGGACCCAGAATAGCCAAGTCAATCTTGAAAGAAGAGGAACAAAGCTGGAAGACTGTATTTTCTAATTTTAAAACTTACTACAAAGCTACAGTAGTCAAGACAGTGTGGGACTGGCATAATGCTAGACCTATAGACCAATGGAATAGAACTGCAAGTCCAGAAATAAATCCATACATCTATGCATCTCTAGTCTAGTTCACTTTCAACAAGGGTGCCAAGACAATTCAATAGGGAAAAATACAGTCTTTTCAACAAGTGATGCTGGGACAACTGGATAGCCAAATACAAAAGAATGAAGTTGGACCCATTATTCACACCATACACAAAAATTAACTCAGACTGGTCATAGACCTTAATATAAGAACTAAAGCTATAAAACTCTTAGAAGAAAATCTTCATGACCTTGACTTAGGTAAGGCCTTAGATATAACCTCATATACATAATCAACAAAAGAAAAAGTAAATAAATTGGACTTAAATAAAATTATAATTTTTATACCTCAAATGATACCACCAAGAAAGTGAAAAAATAAAAACAGCATGAAAGAAAAGTTTTGCAAATGATACATTGCATAAAGGACTTATGTCCATAACACATGAATACTTCTTATAACAGTAAGACAAAACCTAATTAAAAATGTGCAAAAGATTTCAAGAGATTTATTCAAAAATGATATAGAAATGTTCAATAAGTACATGAAAAGATGCTTAATACCATTAGTCATTAGAGAAATGCAAATCAAAACCACAATGATAAACCACTTCATACTTCCTAAGATCACTATAATCAAAAAGACAGACAGTAAGTATTGGTGAGGATGTAGAGAAATGGAACCCTCAGAAACTGCTGGTGGGAATGTAAAATGATGTAGCCACTTTGGAAAACAATATGCCATTTCCTCAAAAGGTTAAACCTAGAGTTAACATATAACCCAGAAATTCCAGTCTTATACTTAAGACAAAGAGAAATGAAAACCTATGTCCAGGAATGTTACTCATAATAGCCAACAAGTGGGAACAACTCAAAAATGTTCACCAACTAATGAAAGGATCAATAAAATGTTGTCTCCATAGACTTGAATATTATTTGGCAAAAAACAAAACAAAACAGGAATGGAACACTGATATATACTACAACATGGATGAACCTTAAAAACATTATGCTAAGTAAAAGAAGCCAGATGGAAAAGACCACATATTGTATGATTCTGTTATATGAAATGTCCACAATAGACAAATCTATACAGATAGTAAGTTCATTACCTAAGGCTTGGGACAGGGAGTTGGTTGCAAAATGGAGGAAAATGGGAATGGCTGCAAAAGGGTACATGGTTTCTTGTTGAGGTGATGAAAATATTCTAAAAATGATTGTACAACTCTGTGAATATACTAAAAACTGTTAGGCTGGAGAGAGGAAAAACAAGGACATGCAAACAGAACAGAGAGATGCCATAGGGGGAGAACAGACCAGACCCCAAAGTCCATGCTGTATATGGAAAGGGGACAGCTCTCCCTGAATTCCATCCTGATGTGCCAACTAAGACCCGGATGTCAGCCTCTTTCCTCTTGGAAAGAAAAAAAGTTTCTAGTTGTCTATTATGTCACCTTTAGCCAATCATACCTCTCCACACCCCCTAAGATAGCTTGCCCACTCCTCCCCCTCTTAATCCCTTATAAGCCCCCCACCTCCCCAACCAGGTGTGACTTCTCTGGCCTGTGACAAGAAGGCCACAGAACCTCACCCAGGGGTATTTAAATAAATTACCTGGCCCTTTGTTGTCTCTCTTTGCCTGCTTATTTCAGCTAGAATTTATCTTACTTATGGTGCTGAAACCTGGGAAGGAGCATGAGCGCGGCCCGACCGGCCACCGGCGGCCCCGCCCCCTCATTCCCCGACCCAGGACCTCAGCCTGCTCTCTGCTGCGTAGATTATTTTCTGGTGAGTCCCTCAGTTTCCCCCGGTCTGCTTCCCTTCCTAACTCCATTTCACCTGGTCCGTCCAAAATCATAGCTCCATCCAGGTCTTAGGTATTCAGCCCATCAGTTGCAAGTATCCAGGATACTCGCCCCTGGCCCTGCGGTGGGGGAGACGTCCCTCACCCAGGCTCCCAAGCCGTCTCCCCTGATTTGGTGCACTTGGGACGCTGGGCACTCCTCTCAGCGGGATTTTTTTTTAGGAAGTAGGGCAGACATAGGGAACCAGCCCATGAAAGCAGAGGCTCAGACCCCACTGTGGTGTCTCATTTCTAATCTGGCTACTCTATATTTGTCCCAGGAAGTTCGCAAACAGAAGTTAGTCTTCCTTTGCTCTGAGGCCGGGCCTCAGTATCCCTTGGACAATCAATCTCGCTGGCCCCCTGAGGGAACTTTTGATTTTAGCCTCCTCACCGATTTAACTAATTATTGCCACCAGAGCGGAAAGTAGAATGAAATCCCGTATGTGCAGGCTTTTTGGACATTGCACTCCTGTCAAGACCTTTATGTTAAGTGTTCTATGACTCAGGTTCTCCTGGCCCAATCTCCAGTTAAAGATTGTCAGCCTCTTACTCTGCTCAGTCCTTCCTTTTCAGATCCACCAGAAAACCTCAGTCGCCCACCTCCCTCAGCTTGCAATCCCCTCCCCCTCCCTCAACCACCATCTTTAAGTCCTTTGTCTTCACACGTGTCACCTTCATCTTAAAGTCCAGCATTCTCAACCATGCCAGTTGTCCTGCTCTCCTCTTCCAGTGGCTGCACCACCCCCTCCCCCTCTCCTTCCACCTTCACCGCCCTCTTCCCCTACCAGAACATGCCCCTCCCACCCTCTAGTTCCAGAAGCCACAGACAAGAAGCTGAGAAGAGAGAGGGCATTGGATATCAGTGACTCAAGTCTTTGTATCGGTTTGTCTATCTGTGTATATGTTTTTGCGAAAAAAGTGTTGCTGACTGTAGTTGTTGTATCTCAGTTTGTACGTTTGTGTGTCTAGGTGTACAGATGAAAAATATTTTATTTAAAAACAAGCGCTTGTGAGGATTGGGCATTCTAGAGAATCTAGTAAAAAATGTTAAGCATTAATGCTAATTTGAGTTTAGCTGAGGCAGGCATTTCCTTGTTCTTATCAGCTGCCTAAGTTGACCTAAGGTCATTTAAGTCAATGTTATCTGCTAAATCTTGTAAGAATAAAATGCTTAAAGGCTTGGCTTTGTCTAACATTCAGTAAAAGTTTTGTAAGTAATCTAGCATAGTTGCTAAAAATAAGTAAACAAGCCTAGCAAATAAATATCTTAATAATAATACTGTATTAATGTATAACAGTATATATATATATATATGCAAACAGCCTGAGAATTTTTGTAGTAACCAAAATTCTTAAAGTTTGCTAAGTTATGTAGACATATTTTGTGCCTAATAAAAAATTGTGCTATAAAGCACATTTCCAAAAATGATAATATACATTCATAAACGTATCAATCTGAAAAATGCTAGTGTAACAGTTTACAGTAGCCTATTTTTCAGTGTTCACTGAAAGTTAAAGTAATAGTTTTAAGTTCTAATCAAAACTACTTAAAGTAGTAAGAAAAACATTTCTGCATGCCAAAAAATACTCTTGATAAAAGAAAGTAACTTTGTTCTAAAGTACAGCTGTTTATTTAGGAAGAGAGATCTAAATGTAAAAAGAAAGTTGTAAAGAGTTTGTAGAATAATTTAATATGGTCATGCTATATAAAATTAAAGCAAATGAGGCTCAGTATCAAGTACACAGCAAAATTAGAATTTTGTTTTCAGTTAAAAAGACGTTTTCTTAACTGTTAGTCTGCTCTTAATATTGAAAGATTGCAGAAAGTTCTTCTAATTGTTTTATCAAAGCAGTTTCTTATGCTTAAAGTCTCAGTGAGTTGTCAGAGTCTTTAAGAAAATGAGATCTTAATATTAAAAAGACTAAAAGCTAAACTTTGATAACAACTATGTAACCTTCTTTATTTGCCTTTGAAGTACTTTGTTGTCACTCTAGTTAATTAGATAAGTGTTGCTTCATAGCAACCTATAATCCTATTTAAGCAAGTGCCTTAAAACTTTTAACAACTTCCTAAAATCAGATTCAAAAAAGTGCTTTTACCTCTAGTTAACTCTGATATTTTCCAGAGGGCCCCTGGAACATGTCAGAAAGACTTTTTCTCATTGGAGAAAGAATTTGGTTAATTTAGCTTATTTATCTGATATATAATTACCTGCTTAATTACCTAGAAAGCACTGTCAAAAAGAATAATGCTAAACTTTGTTACTGAATGTTTTGTGTTACAGAAATATCAGAATTTCCTTATGTCAACTGTCTTACAGTAAGCTCTCATCAGATCTTTAACCATTGTCATTTGTAAGTCTTTTATTATTTATAGTCACTGTCTTATTACTCTTAAGCTAGTAAAAAACTAGATTACAGCAGAACAAGTATTAGTTACATAAGATTAAGTAAACTAAAGAAGATGATTTTGTGCTTTTTGTTTCAAATGTTGTTGATAAAGTGTTTTAAGCTTTTTCTCTTAAGCTGACAACAGTTTAGTAAATGACTGCCTTTATAAGCAGAATTGAAACTTTATCTTTCTCTCTACCTGATCCCTCCAGAATTTAAAAACTCTCAGTAACTATTTTTATATTTCATGGCAGTATATTTATTTGCACAAGTTCAATAAGAATCTGCTTTCCTTGTAAGAGAACCAATTAAAATCACTGGTTGTATTACCAAGGCTTTGACTGGAACGTCATACCTGAGAGACACGTGTGTAAACTCAGATATGAACAGACAGCTTTAAAGAATTAAGATTGACTTCATAAAGCCAACAAAGCCCCTTAAAAGAACTGGCCTAGTACCTTGCTTACAGAGTTCCCAGCAGCCTTACCAAGTGAGTAAAGAAAGTCACTGCCTGGCAGATGCAAGAACCTCAAGAATGTTTTGGGAACCTCAGAGAAGAGAAGAATTCACCCAAATGTACAGGTACTGCAAGCACAACCTGAGGGCAAGTCTTACTTGGCTTTCTGGCCTAGAGAGGCCTTTAAACGTTCAATCTGAAATTCCTTACAAAAAGTTCCAGCAAAGCATATTTAAAAGAGCCTATGTAATCAATTGCTCTTCTTGCTGCACTTGTGCAAATAATCAAGCCAACTGTTAATTATTTTCTTAATCTGGCTACTTCTAATAAAAATAAGGGTGATTTTAGAGAAAAGTATTGTTACAATAATGCAGTCTTATCTATACTAAATCCTAATACTAGTCATTGAGATGTAAACTCGATCCAGAATTCCAGTCCCCCATAATAGCCTGGCTAATGCCCTTACTGGGCCCCTTAATAACAGTTTATAGTTTACTCTTAGTTGCCCCTTGTGTCCTCAGATTCCTCCAACAGCAGCTAACCCAGATGACCCGAGTTGCCACCAACCAGATGTTACTTCACCATTACGCACCTCCTCCCACTGAACCCCCTCCTTCGGCCTAATACCAGCCTCAAACCCCCACGACACCCCTTGTCAGCCGGAAGTAGCCAGATTGAGTTGTCACCCATTATGACCAAAAGGCTGGAATGTTAGGCTGGAGAGAGGAAAAACAAGGACATGCAAACAGAACAGAGAGATGCCATAGGGGGAGAACAGACCAGACCCCAAAGTCCATGCTGTATATGGAAAGGAGACAGCTCTCCCTGAATTCCATCCTGATGTGCCAACTAAGACCCGGATGTCAGCCTCTTTCCTCTTTGAAGGAAAAAAAGTTTCTAGTTGTCTATTATGTCACCTTTAGCCAATCATACCTCTCCACACCCCCTAAGATAGCTTGCCCACTCCTCCCCCTCCTAATCCCTTATAAGCCCCCCACCTCCCCAACCAGGTGTGACTTCTCTGGCCTGTGACAAGAAGGCCACAGAACCTCACCCAGGGGTATTTAAATAAATTACCTGGCCCTTTGTTGTCTCTCTTTGCCTGCTTATTTCGGCTAGAATTTATCTTACAAAAACCACTGAACTATACAGTACAAATGGGTAAGTTACATGAATTATATTTCAATAAAGCTGTTATAAAATAGAAGTACTCCTTTGTTAAAACACTCTATAATACCAAACACTGAGATATTGAAATGTTAAGTTATTAGCACAAACTAACCTAGTAATCAAGCTCACCAACAGCCTCTATTTAATAGTATTTGGTAGTGTAGTTTAAAACTGTGTGTATCACTTTAATATGTATTCAGATTTTTTAGTAATTCATATGGCCTTCTTCCTCCAATAAAGCCTAGTGAATGGTGTATTAATAAATTAAACTCTCCCCTTACAGGATGCAAACTGATATTTTAACAATTTGAGCATATTTTCACTACAATATTTAACAAAGACTTAGACTTCTTACCTGTGTTGAAACAAGCTTAACATAATTTAACTTAATACTTACCAGAAAATGATTCTAATCTGAAAAGTTCTCAGTTTTTCATATCAAAAAAGTTTAATGAAAGTAAAAGCATATATCTTTTGTAACCAATTTGTATGAATTTTAAAGCTATTTTAAGGTAAAATGTTAAAAACAGGACAAATCCTAAATTTAAAACATTATACAGCACTATTTTCTTTTTGTAATATATTTGAGAAATTTCTAAAGTGAACACTGGTAGAAATGAAATAATCACTTAAAAATAAATTTATAATACAAAATAAATTTTCATTTGGGCCAGACGTGGCCCTCAATATCTTACCAGCTGTCAAAAATACTGAGAACACCACTGAACAGTAAATAAATGTTCATTAGTGAACTCATTTGTAGTAAATCCATTCATGCAGAGTACAACTATGTAGGGGAAAAGAGATGTTGAATTCTGATTTATGTAAGTACGCTATTATATCAAAATATATTCTTAAGGGGTTTTTGCTCTTTATTCACCATACCTAGTGAAGTCATGGTTCAAACTTACAAAAAATCCTGACATAGAAGGAACCGTAGTAGAGAAGGGAGTGGAGTAACAAAATTAACAGACGCCAGGGTAAAAGCTGAAATTAAAAGTATTCTGAATAGAGGGTAAAGTAGAATTACTGCAGATGACAGCATTGAATGTAAAATAGGTAGTGAAGAGATAAAAAATGGGACACCAGTGAAAGAAGCCACAAAAAGAAAAGGAACTGAAGCATGTGAATAAGTTACAAATTCATGTGTTGGAAAGCAGCACACCAATTTGGAGAAGAAAGAACACAAGATGCTGCTGGAAGAATTAACTTAAGAGACAGCTGTAACAGCTTTCCTACAGTACTTGGAGGAGTTTCAAGTAATGTTTTTTCCTTTATCACTGTCACTGTCTTTCATCATTTTCCTTCACTTCTGGGATACTGTATGCTGATCTATCTATGTGGAGGCTGAAAAGCAGCGTTCAGAGTTAGGGACATGAGGCCTCAGCACTACAGAGATTGGGAAGCCAGCTTTGTGAGCTAGCATATCATCATTCCAGCCTCCAAAAACTAGAAAGTTCTTAAAAAACGAGTCTGTTTTCCAAAATTGACATTCTCAAAATGCTTTAGTTTCTCAGGCCTGATTACTGTCATATTTAGAAGGCTGTATCAATCATAAATTTATATTCAATCACAAACTAACTCAGAATGCCACTTGTCCTTGGAACATCAATTAAAATGCTTTCAAGCAGATGTTAGAAAGGCTAGGTTTTAACAGAATGGAAGTATTCACATTTTTCCAAAGCTGCAATAAAATTAAATCAACATAAAGGCAAACAAAATACAACACCAAAATCTTTTCTGAAAAATGAATTTTAGTATACTTAGTCACTGGTTAAAAATTCTTTTTTACTGGGCTATATCAGTAGACTATAACTAGGCAAGTAAAATTTCACCGTTCTAACATTTTTTCCAGTTATCAGAAGTATTCACTTCACCCAGTGTGATAAATACAGTGTGCACAAAATTAAAACTGGTAACTTTAGATGTAATAGTGGAACACTTCAAATCTTTAAGAGCAGGGACCATGTCACCTCTGTACCCTAAGTAGGAACCAATATATAATAAGTGTTCAAGAAATACCTGTGGATAACTGATGACTCCTCATGTTATCTTACACCAAAAACAAATTTGTTCATGTCTGTATCGTAACTTTCAAAAATTACATTTTTAATGATGAAAATTAAGTATCCTATGAAAGGTAATACATTCTAGTCTTTCTCATTATCAAAATTAAAATGCAGATTAAGAAGGAAAAATTAATTTTAAAAATGATTTATTCAGGACTTCGAGATTAGGAGAACACTGACAGTCTCCGGATTCCAAAACTACCTCACATTTTCCTATGAAACCAATAAAGAAAATAAATAAAGTAACACAGGACCCAGATCTTCTGTATTTGTAGGAAACAAAGAATTAGATTGGCATCTGATTTCTCAAAAACAACAAAGAAAGGCAAAAGTAGAACGACATATTTAAGAAGCTTAAGAACCAAAGTGCAAAAATAGAAATATACTGAACCAAACTGGCCTTCATGTATCAAGGCAATAGAAAACAACTGTGACTGTGTCAGAACTCACACAATACTGTACACATACCATTCTTGAGAAATACACAGAGCAGGGGTCAGCAAACTATGTTTCATGGGTCGAATCCAGTTTAATGTCTGTTTTCATAAATAAAATTTCATTACACAACCATACTCAATTATTTGTACGTTATCTATTACTTTTTCATTCTATAATGGCAGTTGTGTAGTTGAAACAAAAGCCATCTGGCTCACACAGTCTAAAATATTACTCTCTGGTCCTTTACAGAAAAACTTTGCCAACTCCATACTACACTAGAGAACAAGCTTCACTCACTGAAAAAAAGACTGGAAAATCTTGGCAAAAGAACCAAGGGCAAGCACATTGCATAACTGAGGGGCTAATATTAAAACAAGGGTACAATCCATTTCCATTAAGAAAACACATAGTAACCCTAATACCAAAAACGACTTCAAGCTAAAAAGCACTAAACAAGATAAAGACCACTTTATAATGTTAAAGCCACATTCTGGTTTTGGAATATAACGAGGGGAATACATACTAAACTTTAAGGAGGCTGTTAGGTATGACATCCAAAATGGTGGAGTAAAGGAACTCTAAAACTTCATCCATTTACAAAAGTATATAAAACTGGCCAAAACTGTCATAATCAACTTTCTCAGAACTCTAAAATTTAATAAAAAACCTACAACACCAGGATACTTAAAGAAGAAAGAAGCTGCAGAATTTTGGTAAAAGGGCACTATTATCTTACCCACTTACCATCCTCAACTCTGCAGCTCAGAAGCTGCTGTGAAGAAAACAGCACACATTCCTGCTGTAGGTTGTGAATACCAGAGGGAGCAATGTGAACCTTATTCTAAAAAAATTGTAATTGTATGTTTTGATCTGTCTGGTGACTCCCTGAGGGAATGGCTCAAGGGCTTGCCTTTGTTCTGCCCACCTCATAGCTTCCCCAGGACAGAAGCCATTTCCTGGATGGCATTTATTAAAAGTATTTAATGGAGAATGAATTAGCCACAGTCTTGAGCAATAAGAGGTAACAGTTGGGAGCAAGGGATTATATTCAGGATAACCAACAGACAGACAAGAAAACGTGGGAAGATAGAAGCTAGAAATGAGATACCTGAGGGGTATATTAGGGAATCTAGGAGGCCATAAGCATGCTTGGGACTAGACACGTGATCTGAAAATACCTGAAATGACTTCAAGCTTTCACCTCTGACTGACCTTTGGACTCCATGCAAAGAGGAAGAAGTGAAGGCTAAGGCAGAATTGTAAACCTCACTAGCACTGAAGGAGTACCCAACACAGAGCCAAACTACAAGGACTGGGGAAGTTTGTTTTGTTTTGGCTCCAGGTATTAAGGAAATCTCTGCCAAAAAACTAGCTATCCACTAAGCTGGTAAAACAGACTTCAATGGCCAAACATGACAAAGAATACAGACTTGACTTAACTGAATTTAGGAGTTACTAAACAAACAACAAAAACTCACAACAGCAGCAATAACAAATGGGAAGAGTAGAGAAATTTGATTTCAGTGTTGTTGACTTGTAATATTCAAAACGTCAAGATTTCACAAAAAAATTACAAGGCATCAAAAGGTACAAGAAAATATGGCCCATTTATAGGAAAATGAGAAATCAGTAGAAACTGTCCCTGAGGAAGCTCAGACATTAGCCTTAACAGACACACTTTAAGTCAACTGACTTAAATATGCTCAGAGTTAAAGGAAATAATGGAAAAAGACCCAAAGAAAACAAGGAGAATGTTGTCTCAATAAGTAAGAATATTAATAAAAAGTTGGGAATTATAAAAAGGAACTAAATAAAAATTCTGGAGCTAAAAAGTACAATGACTGAAATGAAAATTCAGGATCAGTAGTTAATATGAGCAAGCAGAAGAAAGATTCAACAAACTTGAAGATAAGCCAATTGAGAGTACACACTAAGAAAATAAAAGAGAAAGGAAAGAAATTAATGAACTTAAGGGACCTGTGGGACACTAGCAAGCATACCAACATACGTATGGAAGACCAGGAGAGGAAAGGGGAGAAGAGTATCTGAAGAAATAATGGCCAAAAATTTCCCAGCTTTGATGAAAAACATCTACACATCCACAAAACACAATGAACTTCATGAAGGATAAACTAAGAGATCCAGAGTGAGACATATAATCAAAGTGTCAAAAGCCAAAGACAGAGAATCTTGAATGAAGTAAGAAAAGAATTCTTCATGTGCAAGGACTCAGTACAATTAAAACTGATTCTTCATCAACAGCTATCAACTAATAATTCTATATCCAACATATCTATATGCTTTTCAAGTCAAAAAAGTTCTGGAGATTGGTTGTACAACAGTGTGAATGTACTTAACACTACTGAACTATACACTTAAAAATGGATAAGAGGGTAAAGTTTTGTAAATTAAATATATACATGTATTTTACTCATTTAAAAAGAAATTTTTAAAAATAAGGACAAATTAAGGCATTCCAGATAAACAAAAACTGAGGGAGTTTGTCACCAGTAGACCTGCCCTACATAAAATGTTACCAGATGTCCTTCAGGTTGAAATAAAGACACTAGACATTCAAAAACACTCCAAAGCATACAAAGAAATGAAGAAGAACACTGGTAAAGGAAGATACCTAGGTAAATACAAAAGCCAGTATTATTGTATTTTTAGTTTGTAACTGCCTTTTTTCCCCAACATGACTTAAAAGTCCCATTCCACAATGCAGATATAACCTATGACTACAAAGAAAAAAATTAGTAAACTGAAGAATGAAATTAAAAGACATATTTAATGACTGATTTATATAACTGAGATCTCTCACGCTTTATTCTAAATCATGTATCTCTAATTTGTATTTTACATGGAAAAGATCCAGGATTGAGCTCAAATCAAGCATACTGGGAAGCAAAGTCTAGTAAGAAAGATTTCTGAAGTATCTCAGATACATTGTCAGCTCTGCTAAAAATCCTCAGTGTTGCTTACTAAGTTCTCTAAGTCTTGAGTTCCCCATTTGTGAAATGGGGGGGCTCTGATAATATTTTTAAAATATATATTATAAGAAAAACAGAAAATAGTGGACTTAAAATTCCTTAATTCCTTCTTAAATAAAGTACACAAATCCAATGTTTTACCATTATTACTACAATCAGCATGCATAAGCAGTTTCCTTACCTGATGATGTTGAATGTTTCTAATATTGCATGAAAAGTTCTGGTAAAGCTGAAACTTATCAACATCTTTCTCATTTACTTTTTTTGAGGATACCTTTGCCAGAGATGACTGTATACAAATATATCTATTTTGGCACCTGTTCAGATACACAAATATCCAAAAACAAGTAGTCGTTAATATGTGGTTTAGTAAAGAAACACATTATATGGAAATAAGATTAGCAAAAAATTATATCATTACCAAATGAAATTTTTTTTAATGATGCCCAACTATAAAAATGTTACTGAACCATCAAAAGAAGACTCTTTACATATTCATGCTAGCATAGGTTCTCCAGATCTATTTATGTATCAACCTAATTCTCCCATAAAATACTTTCATGAGTTAGATACCATCTGCAGCTATGCAGGAGACCAAAACTATCTACAGGAATCAGATCAATAACTCTGATCTCAGTATCATCCTTTTCTACCCACTGAGGTAGGCAGTGAGAGCCAACTGCAAGCTAAAAAGAAGGGAAACAGAAGAATTTATCAGGACAACTTTCAAAGAAAATTTATAAAACTGAACCAAATTTCAGCAGTATAATTACATTTAAAACACATTTAAAAACCTGGGCAATTCTACTTCAACTCATTCCTGCTAGGGCCACTGAGTAAACAGCAAAGTTGTCTCTCTCTCCTTAACAGTTTCTCTTAAGAAACTCTGACAAGTAATAATAGTGAGCTGGTTCATCTCCACCTCTCCTCTCCTCTGCACAGCTCGCACAGCAAGAGATGTGGAGAAATAAGAAGAGCAGACCTATGGTAAAACCCTGTCTTCTTTTCTCATACGCAGCAGAAAAAAGGAGGACAGAGTACATAAACATAGCGTTTTATTTTTAAATAGTATTTTTTTTTTGCAATGAGGCATAAGATCCATAAGTCTAAGTAGGGTCTAGGTCAAAGGTTTTAATCTCTTATAAGTCAGGACTGTGATACCATGGATAAGCTGCTCTCCCCATCAGCTAAAATTCATTTTGAGGTCAGCACTTTTATCCAGACCTCACTTTAAACATTTTCAAGGTAAGCCAATCACTGGTAAACACTAGAAATGAAATATAATAAAATTCAGCACACATATCACAATATGTTGAAAAAACAATGTCACCCACTCTAAATGAATATGAATCTTTCTACAGCATATATTACGTATGTAATGCAGTGTTTTTTAAACTGTGTTCCTCAAAACCCTCCACTGAGGTACTTCAGTGTAAGGAAGATGAGCAGACAGAGTTCAAGATCCCTGACCAGAATTCAATTAAAGCAACTTTACTTTTATCTGTTTTAAATATTAGGGTTCTATTGTTTGGAGAAAAAGCTCTGCTACTATAAAGAAGTCTGAAAATAAAGTTTTTAATAAACATTGGTGTTAGTACTCAGCATGCAACCCTTAACAGCATGAGTCCATAAAGCAGAGAACTCTATGAAAGAGTTACTCACAATTTCCGAATGAAGTCAAGCGTGTCTTTGTCTTTAGCAATCATGTCTGCTAAAATGTGCTGCACCCCTGTTTCAATATCCTGGAGTGTTGAAAGCCCTTTAGGAAAAGGGTAAGAAGGAAAACAAAAGCAAGAACTACAGATTGGTTTTTTAAGTCTATAATTAAGTAACAATATATTTATTCCAGTCAAAATAAAACCTTAAATTGACAAAACTAAGACAGAAAAGTATAGCAACAACAGCTTCCCTCTGCAACAAAAACAAGTCTCCAAAAGCAGTAATACAGGACCTTCAAATACTATATAATATAGCCTTGTGGTGAAAAATGCAGCTCCTGGTCTAATCACTTACCAAATGTGTGACCCAAGGCAAATTACTTGACCTCTCTGTGCCTCAATTTCCCGAGAAAATGGGGTAGTAGTAATACCTACTTCATGAAGTATTTACAAAGAGTCAATGTGTTATGGGAAATATATATTACTAGAGCCAAATCCCAAGGTACACAGTTTCATTCCAGAACAAATATTCTCCTTTACAAGTAATTGTATTAATATTCCTATTTGGCTTATGGGGCATTTATTCACATTTTCATGACCCATTTGAATTTCTCAAATCCCATGAGCACAAAAGAAGAGCCATTATGCGGTTGTTCATCTTCATAACTTGACTTGTCTACCAAATGGTGCATTAAGTTCTCTCTAAGTGCTTTCAGTTTGCTAATTTACAGCCGTTGAGTCTGATACATTATGGCCCCTATGATATCAACCTATACACTGAGAGAGATCATTTGCCTTGCTTTCTTTCATTTCTTTTGCCTTTACTGTTCTATTGTTCTATTTCCATGAAAGCTTTTTTTTCTTTCATTAAAGCTTGAATTACACAAGCACAGAATATCATAAATATGTTTTTCTGAGAGTAAAGTTTTAACAAGTAATAGGTACAAAAGACAAAAAAGAACAGGACAAACTTATGGAGTTATTAATAAAGAGAAAATGCCTTGTTAGGTTGTCATGTTAACTAGTCTTAGCTACTGAAGTAACTATATTTATTTTAAAGAAACTTAAAGAAATTTGGCCACTGAAATTAACAAGAATTGGTCTACATTTTAAGAGAATTTCCCTCTAAGGGAATTTTTAGGAACAAATTACCTTCAGGAGGTAGAAGGCTGCACATGGAGAGGACTTAGAATGAGTTCTGGTACATAGTAAGCAATCAATAAAAGTCTGCTCTTGTGTTAGCTATCTCCCTAGATCGGTCTTCAACTAATAAAACCATTCACAATGCACTAATTCCTGGAGTCCCAGAGCACCTCACAGTATCATTACACAAAGTTTTATGATAACACCAGGGTGATAAGTCAGTAGTAAAGATGGAACCTACAAGAGAACCATTAATGAGAATGAACAGAAGGGCCTTTGAAAGCCCCTGTCATTTTGGAGGAATGCAATTTGTAAAGCTTATGCAATTAATGAACCATACGTAATTAAAATTATGCTGGAGTTCTACAGCAATGGGTTGTAAAGCAGTCTAAGGATCTGAAAATAAATTACACTAGGCACTTGTTAAAAATTTAGATTCCTGGACTGTGGGATTTTACTATTTTATAAGTATCCCAGATAATTCTAAAACTCATTAAAATTTTTAAAAAACACTGCTAGACAGGTGTCTGGAACTATTTCTAGAAACAGTGGTTCTCAATAGGAGGTAGAAATTATCAGAGTCAGTTGGGAAACTTGTCCAAATTACATACCCACTCTCAGTCCAACCAGGGAGAAAAAGGATTGGAAAGGAGTCTTGTGTGTTTTGTAAAAGCACAAGTATTGATCACTGGGGGAATTTCTTTGCCCCAGTATTAATCACTGGGGCTACAAAATTTAAAAAGTTTAGCACCTCAGTGAAATTAAGAGAAAACACGGTCCACAGATCCAGAAAATCACATTCTTACCCTGTAGTAAAAGCTTTCTAGCTAGATTCTGCAAACTTCCACAACCGTAACAAAAACTGAAAGGCCAACATTTCTTTTCACCTCATCTGAACTAGGGTCACTTCTTCTCACATACAACAGAGAAATCAGCTACTCCTCATTGTATACAACACAGGGATAGGCTGGATCTTCTAAGGCGTAGTCCATTTGTGGCATAGTATGTATTTGTGATTCAGACAAAACTCTTGTTTGTCTCTGGCAAGTAAGAAGTATCTTCCACTGGGGGGAAAAAAACACTGAAATATCTTGTTTCTTAAATGTTTCTTTGAGAAATGATGGGAATGATGAAAATACTTTAGAAAAACAGTAATAGAGTTGAGAGTGATCATAAGTACATGTGTGGTGTAAGAATGTGGGGACAGAGAGAAGGGGTAACACACTCCAAGCAAACTTTAAAAGCAGTATCTAGCTTGTTTGGAATTAATTATAAATCTTCTACACATATGATCAAAGTGAAAGAAAAAGGAAGTAAAGCAAAGAGAAAGTGCTGATATGTGTGCCAGTACTACTGTAACTGTGCTAGGCCCTGACCTATCCCCATTACCAGAAATATCATCAAGTGTTCATCATCATGAAGCCCATGAGCATAATCATATATGATAATCAGAAGAGATATGGCTATCAAGCCTACCCCATAGGAACTCAGTATGTGTGCAAACTAAGGAACTTTGTACCAGAGAAGAGGAGCAGAAGAAGGAAATCAACTGTAAGAGAAAAATTAAAAGAGACAACAAACCTTTATGTGTCTAACATTCTAAAAGTTCTAACATTTGATTCTAATAAAACATACCATCACTGGGCACTGATAGTTCCCACTGTGGCTAACCTTAATGCTTGGCTATACAGTCTCAGTTACTATTAAAATAATAAAGTTGCAATCATTTGAAAATACAACTAAAAATACACATTAAAAATTAAATAAACTTAAATTTTACTCATTTCAACCCATCCCTAATTCAAATACTTGCTCTTTCTTTTTATTACTGTCCTTTTCAAAACAGATATTAAGATGTGTATATTTGTATATGAATAGGTTTTTACATTTTTACAGACACACATACTCAATTTTTTAATTGCAGATTCACATTTGCTGGATTATCCAACACAAACATGAGTTACAGTATGCTATGAGTCTCTACAGTTTAGTACACACTGTGAATTTTTTGTTATCAAAGACTGCCCCCTGCAGACACTTACATCTTCAACCTTAAGAACCAACAGAGAGCCAAAAGGAACTAGGACAGTAGGAATCACTAATTCACCAATCTCCTCATTCAGTCCTATCACAGCACTCCTGAGAAAAGCCACTCTTACTCAAAAAGCGATCATTCTAAGGCTCATTTTGAAAATAAAACCAACATATCCTGACATGCATTAGTTGTCAGTTTCCTTGGGCTTTTCTTAAAAATAACTCTTACACCTTTCCTCTCTCATCCTCTCTCCTGCACATACATATACACATAAGGATAGGAAAATACACTTCCAAAAAAAAGGAACAGAGAACAAAAGAGCAGAAGTAGGACTTCACTTTATACTTCATGTATGTCAGAATTGTTGAAATTCTTTTTGAAGAGTAGATATGTTTTATAATTAAATTTTTAGAAATAAAAGTTTTAAAGGATAATATAGGAGAATCTTCATAACCTTGGGATGTGATGGGGTTTCTTTAAAAAAAAAAAGCCACTATCTTAAAAGATTAGCAAAATTGAGAAGAGTAATTATATAACTGCAATAAAACTAAGACCTTCTATTTACCAAGAGACAGTGTAAAGAAAGTGAAAAGTTGCCAAATGGAAGAAAAGATTTGTAACACATATAACTGAAAAAAACTATCTTAAAA
This sequence comes from Manis pentadactyla, assembly GCF_030020395.1. Classification (NCBI taxonomy): domain Eukaryota; kingdom Metazoa; phylum Chordata; class Mammalia; order Pholidota; family Manidae; genus Manis; species Manis pentadactyla. Next base: position 198,901,841 of record NC_080020.1, on the reverse strand, counting down.
ATACTTCTAAATTAATAAGAAAAAGAGAAAACAACAAAACAGGACAATGGGCAAAAGATTAGAACAGGCACTTGATCAAAAGAGGAAAGCGGGATGGCTTAGCAGGTGGAAAATCAGGATTTGTCTTATTAGAACTCTTTATTCTTTATATGCTATAATTTTTTTGTACAGTCATTAGTTAATGAAATAATTTTAACATAAATTTTCAAATTAAAAAAAAGAAGAAACAAGATGATTTCTTTAATAAAGCTGGTACCTTTTACATTGGGTCTAATGTAAGATGCCAGATTGAGCACCCCTGGATTCTCAAGCAGTGTCCTGGCTGCTCCTTCTAATCCCAACTGCTTTGCTCTCTGGGCTTTGGTGCCTTTGCTCCCCGTTTTATATGGAGCTGACTAGGATAAAAAGTCAGAAACACACCAAATCACTCAGTTTTAAAAAGCAAAAGTTAAAAGTAGGACACAAAATTAGAAGACACAGTGGGAATACTAAAAACATCCTTTTCTCAACCCTATGCTTTTCCTTCAGAGACAAATTAATACTAACAAAAGAATACTAGCTGTATGTAGGTGGTTGTTCCTTATGTGATTCTTTACACTTCTATATGCTTAAAATTAGTTATTTGGTTGGATTGACTCACCTTAAAATATCACTGCCTAGGCTGCAAGAACTAAAAGGTTCTCTCTCAACTCAAGCAAGCTCCTTTAAATGCTGTCCACACACAATGCTTCTACTTCTTAATCCACATTCACTCCTCAACCTGCCACTATTTGGTTCTCTTCCCACACACCTTGCTGAAAGTGGTATCACAAAGATCCACAATGACCCCTTAATTACCAAATATTCATTTTTTTTCTGTCTCTATCTTGCCAAACCTTCCTGCTACATTTAATTACTTAACTATTGATCACTGCCTCCTTCTATTAAGATTCTCTCCCCTCCTATCTCTTCCATGGTATCATCTTCTCCTGATTCTCCTCATACTTCTGACTAGTCTTTCCATGTCTCCTTGTTAGGCTCTCCCTTCCTCTACCCATGCCTCAAAAGTCAGTGTTTCTCAGTGGTCTACCCTGACCTGGTTACCCCACAAACTATCCTTGGGTGAAATCTTCCATTCTCATGATTTCAATTACCAACTACATGCTGAAGACCTCACAACTAAGTTTCCAGCTTAGCCCTCTCCCTTAAGCTTCACACTTCTATAACCTATTCTCCTTTTCCCCCGACTCAACTAGGAATTCCTTGAAGACAAGGACTATGTATTATTCACTTTGGTAAGCCCAAGTGCCTAGCACAAAAAAGCACTTGGTAAATATTTATTGAATAAAGAATAAATATTTTGTTGAATTAAGTAACAGTGGCTGAGTGAGGACTTTTAGCTTTTTACTTCCAGGTCTTCTTTAACTCTAAAAAGACCCAGATCATAATCTACTCAGGTAGTTATTACATTAAAAGATAAAAAGGGTTCCTTACCACATGTTCTAGCTCTTCAAAAGTTTTGCAGTTCAGCAAGGCTTTTAACAAGCACTCAGACATTTTCCCCTCCTTCTTAATTTTTTGGATTGTATTATGAACCTTCTTTGCAACAACCCTGAAAAATAAAAACTGTTGTAATATACAAGATCTACATGTCAGAACTTTCTTTTTGAAGCTATCTCAAACTTACAGAAAAGTTGAAGGGAAGGTAAAAAGTTTTCCCCCCCTCTAAACCATATGAGAAATTATCATCACCCTCAAATACTTCCATGCACATTTTCTATAACAAGAACAGTCTTTTACATAATAATATAATAATCAAAATCAGGTAACTAATACTGATACATTACTTCAGTTTAATCCACACACTTCATTTATGTTTCACTAACTGTTCCAATAATGTTCTTGATAGTGAATTCAGTTAAGAATGGGTTATATGTAATTGACATATGTCTATAGTCACCTTAAAGCTAATGTATTTGTCTGTCCTTGATTTTCAAAACCTTGATACTTTAGAATGTCACAGGCTAGTTATCTTGCAGTATGTTTGAACTGTTCTGTTGTTTCCTCACAATTTGAATTAGATGGTTCATCTTTGGCAAGAGTATTAGAGAAGTGATTCCATGTTCTTATCACTGCATTCTATTAGTGATAAGCGGCAAATGATTTGCATTTGTAGCATTACTAACCAACTGTGATCATCTGGTAGTGTCAGTGGGTTTCTCCATAATACAGGTGCTCTTTATTCCCTTCACAGTGAAGTATTTTGTGGCGGGGTAATTTGCAACTATTTAGTTATTCCATTCCTCATTAAACTTCAATTTATTCACTGATTTATTTATATCACCATTGACTCATGGTTCCTTATTTTCGGTAGTTTGTAATCCACTACTAACACTTATTTTGATGCTCAAATTGTCCCAAATTTGGCACAGGTAACCCTGTCAAGCTAGTTTCTATGTCCTTTGGGCATATCCCCATCATTCTTGGAGCAGTTCCTTATTCTCTGGCAAAAGAGATCTCAGGCTCATCTTTTACTTCCCCTGCCCAGCCCTGGACTCAGACAAACAGTACACAGAAACCACGTTATGGGTGCAAGATGTGTTCGTCACTACTGTGTATCACTAGTCAGGATTAGCACACTTAGTACCTACAATTGGTTTCTAAATACCATTCTCCACTAGAAAGAACCAGGATTCCATAGAGAAAAGCTGATTCCAGGAGTCAATGTACAGGGATTCATGCATAGGTAGAAGCAAGGGCACAGTTGCTGCACCACTTTACAATGATTTTTCACTGTGAATACACAATCCTATTATATTTTATGCTCCTCATCCTATTTCATTACCTGTATTATTTTTAGGATCACCTTAATAATGGTATTGCTGAATTGATGGACTAAAGTTAGAGAGATGATAACATGATTAAAAATGGCTCATGGAAAAGATTTAATGTACTTCTGAAAGAAAAACTGAGGCAGAAGATTATAAATAAAAGAGAAAGCATATGCAACCCTTAAGTTACCACTTGTGTGTCTTTTACATTCCTGGCAGCCTAAGACTGTTTTCAGGGGCTGAAACCCACCAGGGTCATTTTGACAAAAGGCCAGTGTCACAGTGGCCTACATATAAGGAAGAGGGGAGGCATCTTTAGAGAAAACACAGGAAGATTTTCTTCCTACCATAATCATACTCTAACTCACTTTTTCAACAGCGACCCTCAGTAAGAAATATATGTTTCCTTGCAACCCAGTATATATTTACATATATATATATATATATACAGTTTCACATCTAATAGTTACATAAGCATATACTATAAATATATGTTATATAAATATCTGATAAACAGTTTCATGAAACAATATTTACCTTTACCACATACACTGCATTCTTATATTTTCTATTCTCTATTTCATTTTTGTTAAAGTGGTAATGATCTATTAAATTAGTTTCACCACTCATTTATGGCTAACAATTAACAGACTGAAAACTAATGCTCTACTTACAGAAAATGCTGAGCCTAAGAAAAAATAGAGACCATATTTCATTACCAAAAAGAAACCTCTGTAGGATATAAACAGATCTTATAAGCCCCAGTCAATGCTCCTAGTTTCTTGGAGAAATATTCCTCTACTAAGATTCAATGTATTCCTCTATTAATAAATATTCAGAGAATTAACTCTTTTGCAGCAAAAATGTTTTTATAGAAAAAATTAATAGTAATCTTGACATAGAGCTTCTACTTCCCCCCACACAACTGAATATTGTTAGAATACCTTTAATTTTTTTAAGTAAAATATTCTTATTTGTAATACTTCCACCAATTTCAAATTCCAGAACCCTCTTTATTACTTTGCCTTTAACCAAAGAGAAAAAAGCCTACTTTAGAATTTGCAAACTGCAGTCATTCTAGATGTGGTCTGTAGATAGTTTAGTTTGGCCCAGAAATTTTTGCATAAAAACTCAGATTAACAGCTTCTTTTCAACAAGATTATCTAGCCAACTGAGATGACAGCACTGCATGTTAGTAATCTGCTGAAGATGAGCAGAGGCTGCCTCTTAGGCAGGACTAAATGAAGTCCAGTTCGCATTCCTTGGTGCTTGGATTACACTAGCCTAGCCTTGGAAACTCTGAATCTGAGACCACTTGATTAACTAGTCATCTATACTTCTAGGTTGGCTAATTGATTTTGCCTCTCAATGAAATATAACTCTCCACATATTGGTATTTTAATCCCCCTGGCACAAAAAGAACTTCAACAAAAGGAATAGAAATGTTAGTGAGATACAAGCTCCCCCCAAATCACAGGAAGCTTATTAGACTTATTATAAAAAATAACCCTTAGTATTTTTAGAATAGTGTGATGGTAAAAGTACATCCAGTTTTAATCAGATTCTTCTTGTAGACTTTAAGAACCCACACATTAACAATACAGCACCTGGCATGTAGAAGACATGCAATAAATGCATGAATGGTGAGGTGTTTTAATAAATGCTATGAGTAATATAATTATAGCATCTTATAGTCTTTACATGTTATTTCTGAGTTATTACAGTAAGTTCAGAGGAATAAATTTTTTAAAGGTGTTTTCCATTCTATATATACACAAAACTTATAATTCACTAATATTAAATTACCATGCCCTTCAAAAGAATAGAAAAATGAAATATACATATTTCCTACCAAACTCTATATTGCCAAAGAACTCATTCAGAGATTTTATAATATTAAGGGGGATGACTTTACATAAGCAATTGAAGATTTAGACTAAAATTTTATTTTTCTGAGCTTCCTGCTGGTAATCCTAATTTTGCCATTATGCAAAATCATTTTTATGAGAGAAGATGATAGTCAAACTCTCAGGCACACACTTTTAATGCAAACCACCTTTTTGCCCAGATATGTCCAAGCTATGTATAAACACACCAGCAGAGGGACTCTGCACACCCCTTAAGTAAGTAAAATGGAGCTGACTTCCTCTGTCAGAGGGCGACTATAACCAGATCACAATTTAAGAAAACAAAACATTGGAACTATTAAAATATATTGTCATTCACTTCCTCACTCCTCCTCATCCGCCTATACACCCTCTCCTCCTTATACTAGGCTCATCTTTTTCCAGGTTTCTTACCGTAGCTCTTCTAGGGTCTGTCGAACTTCTCTCAAGGCATCAGCATCAAGGTTATTAATAAGCTCTTTTCGATAACGTATAATGAAGGGAATTGTGTTATCATCATTAAAGAGACGAATAATGTTGGCACAAACCCAAAGTTCAATATTAGTTCTCTCAGATAATACCTGCAAATTAAGGATACTAAAGTGATTTTAAATCCTGAAAATTAAACATCAGTATTGTAATGTATGGTTTAAAATAGAGCACCAAATAATGTTCTCCGGTGACTTAGAAACTACTTGCTGTGGTTTAAAAAAGAAAAGAGAACTATATAAATACATATATGTGTTGAAAATCACAAAATAGTCACTTCACTAGTTCAATAAAATCTAATTGAAACCACTCTGTACCATGCAAATTCTACAGGGCTCAGTGAGGTATATCTTTTTCATCTCTCAGACTAGCAACAAAGATCAATTCATTGGTAACTCACAGCGCTGCCATGAGTGACAGGAAAAAGCATTTTCAATCACTGCTAGTGGGAAAGCAAATGGTGTAACCTCTGGAAGAAGAACAATTTGGCAATATCTATCAAAATTTCCATTGCAAAAATTCTTTGACTAGACAATTCCACTCCCAGGAGTTTATTCTGATATATTCATACCTCTGGAAATGACATTATTTGTAGCGATATTTTTTGAAGATCTCTTCTCATATAGTAAGTCAGTAAGAACCTAAGTCTAAAATGGGGAACTGGTAAATAAATTATGATCTGACCATAGAGTAGAACACCATTCAACTCCCCTTATACGAACAAATATGGAATTATTCACAAGATCTGGGAACATGGCTAACCTTTAGGAAAAGTAGTTGGTTTGTTGAGAGTTAAGACAGGAAGACCTTTTTGTATCTTTTGAATTTTGTGTCATGCATATATACTACATATTCAAAATAATTTGTATTTTTTTAAAGTTTACAGGGTTCAACAAAATGCACATGTGAACAGAAAAGTTTAGAGAAGTCAACCTGGTAAAGAGAAAGAATGAAATGCAATTTCAGCAGTTGTTCTCAAAACCTAAGCAGATTTTTCAAAGCACAAAAGGCATAAGTTTTATTATTATTTCAATTGTTGACACCCAAGATCTGCCAAAATGGAAGGAAAAAAAACAGAAAAATTACTAAAAACAATCATAATCAACCAATTAACAAAATCAAGTCATTATGTAAAGTAGATTGAATTTGAAAACTAAATGGTTGAACACCAGCGACTATCAAGAACACTCGCATTCCTGAGGGCATCTTAAATCTTCAGGCCCACATCTTACCACCTATTCTGATGGATTAATACCAATGTCATCTTTTCTCCAGCCCTGGCTCTCTTCTTCATGAGCTCTAAACTCAAGTAGCCAATTACCTCACATATTCTCTTGAAAACCTAATCGGCATCTCAAACTCTACATTTGCAAAGTGATTTTCTTCTCAAACTTATTCTTCCTCCAATTTTCCCCTTATTATGTCCTTTTAAACAGTAATTCAGCCAGAAAACTAAGCCTTTAATTCTTGTCTCCTTTAACTCTTAAACCCACTCCATCATAAGAACCAATCAACTCTAATTGCAAAACATCCCTTTAGTCTATTACTGCTCCTCTTCTTCTGCACCTCAGTCTAGTTCAAGGTGGCATTGATGCAATAGCCTTTAACTATTCTTCCTGCATCCACTCCAATTCTGTCTATTCAATCTCCGTAAAGCAGTAAGAATTATCTTCCAAAATGTATACCGGATTATGTCATTTGATTGATCTTGTCACTGTGACTAGTCAAAACCTTTCAAGATTTCCCACTGCATTTAGAATCCAAATGCCTTACCATGACCCAAAAAACATTGGCCTCTCTTGCCACATTATCTCATCCACTCTTCTCATTAGAAGCCAACTCCAGTGGCTTACGCTCAGTTGCTAGAACAAGTTCAGTTGTTTCCCTTTTCAGAGGCTGTTTCTTGAGGCTGCTCACTCATTCAGAAATGCTTCAGATATCTTCCCTGACTCCTACAAAGTCAAACTCAGCATTTTCTCCCTCAGTCACATAACAACCCCATACCTCAACTCTCTTCCGATTTCCTATTCCAGTCAATACCATCTATCACAGAAACCTTGGTGATTTTGTGGTTATCTCCTCCAAAACCACCTTCTCATTATGTAGCACCTATACGGTTTGAGAACACTTGACCTCAATCTAACTCCACAGCATTTTATTCTATTCAGTAACCAGTTGATTTAGAATTAACAACAGCTAGAATGTGCCCAGAGAGTAGTCCAGTCATCACGAACCTCGAGATTTGGGGTGGAACCCTGGACCCAGGTGTAATTTCCTCCACAACTGGAGAAATACAGTTTGTACATGTAGAATATTTGCAGCTGAGGATAGTAGTGCTAAGATAATCACAGAAACACCATGTGAGTGCACTAATTAAACTTTCCTGTCACATAGGTCAATAAATCTTTTTTGCTTAAGCTAGTTCAAGATGGGTTTTCTCCTGCTGCACCAACAGCATTCTAATCAATGTCCTCAGTATCACAGTGTGTTCTCTATCATGCCCATCTAATCTGTCACCAAGGAAGGAAACTGAACTTCTAAAATTGTCTGTTCCTTCCCCTCAAGCTCCTTTTGTGCTATTATCTTTTATCTGAACCACAGAGCAATTTTTGTTCTCTATGCCTTATATGCAACCTCTCTGCATTACTACTGATTATATCTCTAAGACACAGATATAATAAGTTCCTTATTTTTTCTCTTTTTCTTCTTTTGAATATAAGTTCCAATGACTCTTATCTACCTTCTGGCAGAAGTCCAACCACTGTAGCACAGTTTTTAAACCTCTTCCTAAGCTTGGTGCCAAACTTCACTGTCTTCAAGGAGTAAATAATCTCATCCACTTCAGTAAAATGTTAATGAAATAAGTACAAGTAAAAATGTGCCAGGGAATAAGTAGTATAACGTTTTCAGATAAGAGAAAGATCTCCTTTGGGTAATCAAAGAAGGCTTGCTGCAGAAGTAGCATTTCAGTTGGTCCTTAACAGGCCAGATTCTGAAAGACAGACATGAGAAATGAAAACATGAGAAAGACAGACGTGAGAAACCAACACGCTCATCGTGTCAGAACTGGATCATTGGCAGAGTGACCCAGAGTGACCCCACTGCCAAACCAGCTCAGCTACTGCTACCTGAAGGGGCCCAAGACAGCTAAAGTCAGACTCACAGCTGGATCATACCAGGTCCTAACAAATCCAGAAGCATCATATGTAGTAAGGGAGTTTGTTTTGCTGCTCATGCAAATTTGCTTCTTGAAATTAAGGATAATAAAACTACATATAAGCAGTCTACTTTTGAGCCCCCAAATCATCTAATTTTTCTTTTTCTAAATTTAGTCAAACATTCTTTTTAGCTCATATCATACACCAATAACCATACCAAACCAGTGATAATCAAAATGTAAAAAACCAACTCTCTCTTCCCAGGGAATTTACAAGCTAGAAAGAAGAACAAGAAAACAGTTAAAATACAGTGTGCTCTGTACTCTGACAGATGCATATATAGATTATTTTAATGTTTTAAGGGGAGGTAGAAACATCTATTTCTGCAGCAATGGAAAAAGCAACAGGAGAATGAATGTATCTCCAGGCAGCCAAATGGGGCAGGAATTCCAGGAAGAGATGTACAAGAAATGCTAAAATGTACAAGGGGTGTTAAGATGAAGTGAAAAATGGAAAGGTGCATGAACTACATAGTGAATTCTATGAACTTCATCCTATACTCAATATTAAGCCACACAATGAATCATCTGCTCATTAGTTGGTTTCCGCTGTTGAGTCCACCCCTGCCCTCACCGCCTGTAAATCCCCTTGACATTCTACAAATCAGTGAGATCTGTGGACAAGAATAGTGGTTCACAATGTATAGTCCCCAATGCAGCAGCATAAGCATCATCTGAGAACTTGTTAGAAATGCAAATTCTGGAGCTTCATCCCAGATCCACTGAATCAGAAATTATGGGGTAGGGCTCAGATTTCTAGAAAAATGAAGCAAACAACAAAGAAGTAACTAAGAGTTCAAAGTAGAGATCAAACTTAAGGGACGGGTAGGAGTAAGGCAAAGAACTAATACAGTTTTTAATTTATTCACACTTTTTATTTTAATAATTTTTAGAGTTAAATGGTGGATTGTAATAAAAGTAAATAGGAAGGCAGTCTCAAGATTTTTTTCACCTCCAAGCCTTAAAAAGAGGCATTCACTTGCTAATTGTTAATCGTTGTTAACGTTGTCATTACTAATACCATACATACAGGGCTTATGTTATGGTGTAAAATACTAACAGCTAAATTATAGAAACAAAAAGGGCCAATACAATTTCTTTTACTTAAATCCCTCCTGGAATAAACAGGTTAACCGAATGGACAATATGTGCTTATGTGCAGATCTGCAGTAAGAAAGCCATTTCAGAGACTCTCACCTCCTTCCTGTCCCACTTCTTTCCCCAAGTTTGTCATCCCATTGTCATCTTTACCCATATAATCCCAGATCACCTCTTGCAAGAATGGGGAAAATGGCTAATAAAGAGATTTTTCCTTGCTCTTCCTCCTTAATTTAGCAAAATTTACTGAAACATTCCATATGGCTGCTCCACTTCCCTAGCACACCCACCTCAAAAGGAAGAGACTATATACGAGCCACCACCACTTTGGAGCATTTAGTTTTCTCAAAAACTGCTTGTAGCTACTCACCTCTTCAAATTCTTATACAAGTCACAAGTATTTGTATAATGAAATAATACACTTTAACAAAAACTAGTTTCTGATGGCAACCACACATTTGTAGTTCGGGGGAAAGAGCTGAAGAGTAGACTGCTTCTATCAAGGGACCCAGTGAGATATTCCTGATTAGGATATAGACACAAAGCATGCTTATATGTAAAGTCTATAAAAAATTAAGTATTGGAAATGTAGTTTTCCCCCTCTAAACAAGAGAGTGATGTTCCTGAAAAAGCAGCAGACTTTTCAAGGTTGAGAAACATACCTTAAATGGAAAAAACAGAGGATGAAGGTGTCATGTTGGGCAAGATCCATGGGAAATAGCACACAAAATGCAGGAAATACAAATGACATTTCTCACATGTTCAATTAGTAATAATTAATAATTTCTACACAATTAATTCCCACTGACCATGCCTTACTAATGAGGTACTTTTCAGCATTTCATTGAATCTGGTCTCATTCACATATTTGAAGCCTTCTGACTCTCTGGCTTGGCATTGTTGACTTGCTCTTCTTAGGCCCACGTCCCCTAACACCTGCCACTGTTCTCAATGGTTTGGAAGCAGGAATACAATGCTAAGATAAAATTATTCTCTCTCCTGTTTAGGGGAGAATTTAAAAATATAGGAAAGGAAATACACAGATACCCCAAGAATTGTCTGTAAATGTAACTCAAGGCTATACAAGGATGACTGCACCTGGTTAAATGAAAAAACCCAAACATGTGAATCACACCTAAAGTTTCCCAGGCAATTTCCCTAGACCCAGCTAGAAAATGCTAAGCTTACTAGTTGTCCTCAGGGTGCTCAGTAAAGGTGGCAGCTGTAACAGCCACTTCTCCCAGCTCACAAGGAAGGAATGTCAGATTCCCAGAATAGGCTTATTTGAGCTGTCAAAAATCACTCCCAATAAGGAGGAGGAGGAGGAAAAAATGCTTGGAATTGAAAGGAAAGACAAATACCCATATACACTAATGCTATGGCCAAAGGCCGTAAAACAATTCCAGGACCTTAAAATGAGGTAATTTGCTTCCACTTGATATTCACAAACACAATGGACATGCTGCTCCCAGTTTATAAGTGCTGCTTTTACCACTCTCTGCACTGCTGCCTCTCACCCTCTGGCAGCTGGGCACCTGTTCTTACCACACAGTTTTCCCTCCTCCCAAGCTAAAACTAATAGCAAATGAATTGGGGAGTTGTCATCTTTCACTCTACATAAATTTTTTCTGTAAAGAAGCAAAGAAACCTGGTCCACCAAGAGAAAATAAGGACTCAGAGAGAGAAGCAGCAGAAATGGGTTCCTCTGAAGAGAAAGGCAATACACAGGCAGTCCCAGACTGAGAAGTGGCATTAAGATCCAGCAGAGGTCCTGGGCTCTACAGCAGGGGAAAGAGTGCACAGCAGAACCACCGTGGGTCAGACAACAGGGAGGGAGTTCACCCCCCTCCACCCTTGGAGGCACTGCTATAATTAAATCTGAAATATTCCCTGAGTGTGTTGGTGCAGACAAAAGGTTGAGAACCACTGTTTAAGAGTAACTCTTTGGGTCTTCTCTACCATCCCCAGAGCCAGCAAAAGAAACTGGAAGAAATCTGATATCCCCTGTAGGAAAAGATACAACTTTGGCAGCTCAAGTTGGAATTCAGATAGCATTTTCCTTTAAGAAACTATTAGGCCTTGTTCATAATATATCACATCACACTATGAATTAAATACTTGTACTGACAGCCAGTGACCTAATCACTTGCACTGCTTTTAGAGAAAATACAGTCAAAGTTCAAAGCAAACACTTAATGAACTTACAGGGGCCCAACCTGTTGGTGCAATGTCTATACAGAGCATGTTCACTAAAACACCATGGCAGAGACCTACCTTACCGTAGGTCAGCTCTTAGCTGAAGCCTGGTAATGACGATAAGCTATAATACAAAACAGCATACCCAGGAAAGGAACCAGTGGCCAAAGCCTCCAGGCATCACTGGCAAACTGGAAAGAGAATTGAAAACTCCACCCCTTTCCTTGGCCAGTGCCACCCCTACCCTAGTCAAAAGAAAGGAATCGAATGAACTGAAGTGTCTGAAAAAGGCTGCACACACCTGTACTATGTCCCAATTCATTTCCACCTCCTCTTTAATATTGTTGGCATTCGCCAGACATCTGACAGGCTGGCCCTGAGGACATGCTTCAGTCTTCATTTTCTTTACAGGGGACTGACCAAATGTAAAGTTGCCTTCACTCTCCTCCTTCTTGCATGCACTTTCCCACATGGTGCTTGTGGACGGTGTCTCTGCACAATTACCTCCACGCTCTAAGCTGCTGGCTTTGTTGCTTTCTTCATCAGCTTTCAGCTTTTTGGTCCTTGGAGCTGAAGATGACTGACCTGAATTTTTCCGTTTTGCCTTTGTTGTTTTTAGAGTCTGCACAGTATCCAATTTATCTTTTCTGTCTTCCAAATCAACATCAGCAATAGCCACAGAGCTATTCTGTAAAACCACAAAGAGAACACATAAGAATTAGAAGATAAAAACCAATTGCCCTGGAATTCAACAATAAAAAACAAATTATTAATACACACAATAACTCAGAAGAATTTCGAGGAAATTATGTTGAGTGGAGGGGAAAAAAGCCAATGTCAAGAAGTTAGATACTGTATGATTATATTTACGTAACACTCCTGCAAATATTAGGGATTACTGGGGGTCATATATGGGGGAGTGGCAGTGGGGAAATCAGAATGGAGGTGGGTGGGTAATAGCAAGGATTCTTGTGGTACTGGAACTGTTCTGTGTGAAGGACACACATACCTACAAGTGAAAAAATTACACAGAGCTAAATGTATACATAAAGACATTTAAGTGAATACAGATAAAACTGGAGAAATCTAAGATCAGTGTATTTTGTTAATGTCGAACTCCTAGTTGTTATATTTTATTATAGTTTTTCAAGATGTTACCATTAGCAGAAATTGGATAAAGCGTACATGGTATCTCTCTGTATTATTTTTTACAACTGCATGTAAACCTACAATTACCTAGAAATAAAGAATTTAATTTTTAAAATAAGTAAAGGATAGACACATATCAGGAAAAAAATAAGATTTGAAACTTGCAATCAGAAGCCAACCCTTTATGGGAAGAAGTGTAACACTCATGTGCTTATAAAACTCAACAGGCTAAGAGGTTACTAAAGGGAAAGGGGGAGGGGAGGGTGGGTGGGGAGGGAGGGAGAAGAGGATTAAGGGGTATTATGATGCACACACATAATGTAGGGGGCACAGGGAAGGCAGTATAGCACAGAGAAGACAAGTAGTGACTATAGCACCTTCCTATACTGATGGACAGTGACTGCAATGGGGTGGGGGAGGGGCTTGATAATATAGATGAATGTAGTAACCACAATGCTGCTCTTAAGAAACCTTCATAAGATTGTATATCAATGATACCTTAATTTAAAAAAAAAACTCAACAGGCTACAAACACCTGATACAAATTTATACAGAAAGAGAACAGAAAACACAGCATGACAGCAGGGTAGTGTCAGGCATTTTTTTTTAGTGAGAGTCTACACAGCTGTCCACACAGGTGTCTAGGGGCTACTCTGCACCACAACCCACCCACCTTCCCACCCAAGTGACAGCTCAGGTGTGAAGCAATGATACCTGGGACTCAATTTTGGCACTAGAACAATGAATAAGATTCAGACCCTGCCCATATGGAGTTTACTATTCCACAAGCTAGCCACTTTTCAGTTACTTAAGTGATGCAGATGGCATAAACTCCAACAAAAAAGAACAACTCCCAGACTAAATTTCAGTCAAAATTCAATTTTCCTTTATATTCATAATCTCAGACTTCAAACTTACACCAAAAATACAGTGAGCACTTAGAGTGCAAGGATTAGGTAGTGGTTCTCAACCCTGCCTGCATGTATAAATCACCTGAGGAGCTTTCAGAAAATAATACCACTGATGCCCAGGCCCACCCCCAGAATTCTTTCCAGATTTAAGTCATCTGGAAAAGAGGCCCAAGCACTGGTATTTTTCAAGTTTCTCAGGTTGAGAGCTCCTGATGAGAAGTTGTGACAGGTTGCAAAATTGTGGCAGTGAAGGCACCTGAGGAAGTGAGCTGACAGCATAGAAAGTGATGAGATGGTGGTACAAAAGCAGTATGGTAGAAGGAAATGTCAGCGGTAGCAGTTTCTGTTGATGACAAGATTCGGGTTGACATCATGAGAGGGGTGGTAAAGGCAAAGAAGAAAAGTCACCGGAAATGAGAAGGTCAAAGAACCAAGAACACAGGGCATTAGATGGCTCACCCAAGTGGAGGGGGGGAATCATTAAGAATAATGACACAAGATGGCAGAGAGGAATATGAAGCTGGAGACGAAGTCTTCAATGAACAAACGGCAGTGGCCTGCGGGTTGTCAAATACCAGTAACATGGAGAGGAAGAGACTGAATGATGACTTTTGTCTACCATGTTTGCTAAAACATATTTTTAAATTATCAGGGGTCTATCAATTCTAGCTTCATCCAAAATAGGGTTTTCAGTTATTTTGTTCAGTGGTGGTTACAGCGGTTAAGTGACAAACCCAATGAAATGAAATCTTCTAACATGCTCTGTGTGCTTTCACTGAGCTATGGAACATGTGAAATTTGGCATTTTTGGAAGATATTCTAAAAACTCCCCAGAATGTCTCTTAATTGAGAGACTTTTTAATTTAAATTCTTTTTCCTTTAAAAAAATATACATATACAAAGCATTACTGGAAGGATCAAGAAGTCACCATAACAGGGGTTCTTAAGCTGTACGCTCTTGAGTTATACTTTTAAACTTAAGCACGTACATTTTACTCACTTTACTAAGGAGAGGGCTCATAACTTACATCAGATTCTCAAAGTTTGTGACCCCAGTAAAAAAAAACCATGCAACTAAGCAATACTTCCTGGGTGAGGCAATCTAGCTACTTTTAAGTGCACCTGTGAAAAAAAAACTCTTAATTCCACCAATAAGATAGAAGACAAAACTTTTGCAGCTACAGGTAGAGCCCATGCACCCACTAAAAGTGTGTTCAATGAAAAGCTTGCATGGAAAGGTGGTGAAAGAGAGGTAGCAGATAATAGGCCAAGATTGATTCAAAAGCCCTATTCATGGGCACAGCAAGATATAACAAAACATCCACTACTGTACACAATAAATGCGTCCCTGGAAAGTCAGGTATCCACTGCATATTAGAAGAGTATTATTTAAAGTGTACTAGGGAAGCTGTTATTTAAAGGAATACCACAGTGAATGCTTCTGAAATGCAAAACTTTTTTTGTGAAGAAATATAACATAATTCATTATTGTTTTTTTTTAATCCAGATTGCTGTGGTATTGTTTGCTTATGTTAAAACATATATATATATATATATACCAGTTGATAAATATTCCTTCTTCTCCAACACAGTGAATCTGTTGGTGAATACTATTAAGAGCTATGGCAGAAGACACCATTGCCCTAAAGTTTTTGTCATTTACCTGCTTTGTCCTACTCCATGTAAGGAAGAAGGAGCATCACACACTAGGAAGTCAATAGCATTCCCTCTGCCCAGCAAAACCACCTACCAGCTCCTCCTTCACAGCCACGCCTTCTGAGTCACCGCTGATCTGTAAGGTGTTCTTCTTCACCTGTGGCACCCTCTTTGGTTTGGCTTCCTTGGGCACAGCCTGCTTACGGCTTCTGGGGACTTTCTTTTGGGGCTCCCAGGCACTGTCTTCCTTGTCATCTTCTTCAGAGGCAGATGATCTAGGAGTAAATTGACAGAAAAATTCCAAAGAAAAATGAAGCCATATGTTAAAGGCAAAAAAGAGATACATGTTTCTTGGAAAAAGAATAAGGTAGGAGGTGTTTAATATAAAATGGACTGAAAACTGCTAGAACTAATAACTGAATTCAGCAAAGTTGCAGGATACGAAATTAATACACAGACATCTGTTGCATTCCTGTATACTAACGAACTAACAGAAGGAGAAATCAGGAAAACAATTCCATTTACAACTGCATCAAAAAGAATAAAACACCTAAGAATAAACCTAACCAAGGAGGTGAAAGACCTATACTCTGAAAACTACAAGACGGTCATGAGAGAAATTAAAGAAGACACCAATAAAGGGAAATATATTCTGTGCTCATGGATAGGAAGAATTAATATTGTCAAAATGGCCATCCTGCCTAAAGCAATCTACAGATTCAATCCAATCCCTGTCAAAATACCAACAGCATTCTTCAACATACTAGAACAAATAGTTCTAAAATTCACATGGAATCACAAATGACCCCAAATAGCCAAAGCAATCCTGAGAAGGAAGAATAAAGCTGGGGGGATTACACTTCCCAACTTCAAGCTCTACTACAAAGCTACAGTAATCAAAACAACTTGGTACTGGCACAAGAACAGACCAATAGATCAATGGAGTAGAATTGAGAGCCCAGATACAAACCCACATATACATGGCCAATTAATATATGATAAAGGAGCCATGGATATACAATGGGGAAATGACAGCCTCTTCAACTGGTGTTGGCAAAACTGGACAGCTACATGTAAGAGAATGAAACTGGATTTCTGTCTAACTCCAAACACAAAAGTAAACTTGAAATGGATCAAAGACCTGAATGTAAATCAGGAAACCATAAAACTCATAGAAGAAAACATAGGCAAAACTTTCTTGAATAGAAACATGAGCAACTTTTTCCTGAACACATCTCCTCAGTCAAGGGAAACAAAAGCAAAAATGAACAAATGGGACTACATCAAACTAAAAACAGCAAAGGACACCATCAGCAGAACAAAAAGGCATCCCACAGTATGGGAGAATATATTCATAAACAACATATCTGACAAGGGGTTAACATCCAAAATATATAAAGAACTCACACACCTCAACATCCAAAAAGCAAATAACCCAATTAAAAAATGGATGGAGGATCTGAACAGATACTTTTCCAAAGAAGAAATTCAGATGGACAACAGGCATATGAAAAGATCCTGCACATCACTAATCATTAGGGAAATGCAAATTAAAACCACAATGAGATATCACCTCACACCAGTTAGGATGGCCAACATCCAAAAGACTACGAACAAGAAATGCTGGAGAGGATGTGGAGAAAGGGGAACCCTTCTACACTGTTGGTGGGAATGTACATTAGTTCAACCATTGTGGAAAGCAGTATGGAGGTTCCTCAAAAAACTGAGAATAGAAATACCATTTGACCCAGGAATTCCACTCCTAGGTATTTACCCAAAGAAAACAAGATCACAGATTTTAAAAGAGATATGTACTCCTGTTTACCACAGCACTATTTACATCAGCCAAGATGTGGAAGGAACCTAACTGTCCATCAGCAGATGAATGGATAAAGAAGATGTGGTACACATACACAACGGAATATTATTCAGCCATAAGAAGAAAACAAATCCTACCATTTCCAACAACATGGATGGAGCTGGAGAGTATTATGCTCAGTGAAATGAGCCAGGTGGAGAAAGACAAGTACCAAATGATTTCACTCATTTGTGGAGTATAACAACAAAGCAAAACTGAAGGAACAAAACAGCAACAAACTCACAGTCTCCAGGAAGGGACTAGAAGTTACCAAAGGGAAGGGTGTGGGAAGGGTGGGTAGGGAGGGAGGGAGAAGGGGATTGAGGGGCATTATGATTGGCACACATGGTGTGTGTGTGGGTCACGGGAAAGGCAATATAGCACAGAGAAGACAAGTAGTGACCCTAAAGCATCTTACTATGCTGATAGACAGTGACTGCAGTGGTATGTGAAGAGGGGACTTGACAGTATGGGTGAATGTAGTAACCACAGTGTTGCTCATGTGAAACCTTCATAAAATTGTATATCAATGATACCTTAATAAAAATAAATAAATAAATAAATTTAAAGAAAGACAACTGTTATTTATCTATCTTTCTATTTATTTATTTATAAATAAAATGGAGTGATGTGAACACAGGCTATGAACAGATACTAAAAATTGAAACAAGAAAGTTGATCAGGGACCAAAGTAAAAATACCCAAATACACTATCAATCACAGGTTTTTCCATCTACCTCTGACCTTACAGACAAATACACTATACATACACTCGAAGACACACAGAATCACTTTAATTTCCTGGGTCAAGTCACAGAGTCATTATGAGGTTTTCCATTTTAACACTGAAAAGTACTTATATAATTCCCTAAGTGCTAATCAAATTCTTTTAATTATATTAAGTTACTCAAACCAGTGTAAGGAATGAGAAAGGGCTCTAGGAAACACTCTAAATTACATAAAAAGCCAACACAAGACCCTTCCCCTGCTTTAATTAACCCATTTTTCTCCTTTTACAGAATGGATTTATTTCCTATTAGACTGGATCAGGAGCAGCAGAACTACTTTTCTAACAATCTAAGAATCAAACTCACAATAACAGCAGAGAAAAAACAGCTATGTGAACTCTGCTAGACGAATATAACACTCATGCCAACCCAGTTAATTCTACTTCTACCCAAATAGAAAAGGCCAGTACTGGTGGGAAGGACAACCACCTCCTCCACTGAAACTAGTCAACAAGGATCTCTGGCTTTTTGAATGGTTTAAGTTCTGTCAGAAGGCAAAAACCTGACCACATGATTCTCTTCCAGTTTTCCCCAAATTCCTCTTTCCTTCACACCCAAAATCTAATCCATCAGCATATCTGGTCTACTCTATCTTCAAAGTATATCCCAAAATTAGACCACTTCTCACCACTTTCACTTCTAGGACCCCAGGGTTCTACAAAAATTTCTTTAACTGATCCCCCTGCTTCCATTCTTGCTCCACTACTATTTCTCCATCAAGAAACCAGATGATCTTTTACAAACATTATCCAGATCCTGTCACGTACCTGGCCAAAACATTTCAATGGCTTCCCAACCTGACTTCAAATAAAACCCTAACACCCTATCAAAGCTTATTAGATCCTACCCATTTCAATCTCACTTCTAATCCCTCTCTGCCTTAGGGATTCTGGCCACTCTAGTCTTTACTTTTCCCTAAACACACCAAAATCTTCCCTGCCACAGGGTCTTTGCACTTCCTGTTCTCTCTTCTTGGAACACACATCCCCAGGTCTTTGAAAGATGCACTCACAAATCTCACTTAGATGTCTTGCTGCATCCTCTGAAGAACTGGGCTGAATACAGTACTCAAACTGTCTCGTGGCCAAATCCACTCACTGTGCTCTCTATCCCTTTTGTTACATACCCCACTCACTTAGCAAATCTTCAGTCCACCTACTGTAGTGCCCTGAAGCAGAGGTTCTCAACCAGAGACAATTCTGCCTCCACAGCAAGCATCTGGCAATGCCTGGAGACATTTATGACTGTCACACCAGGACAGGGTTGGGGGTGATGCTACTGGTATTTAGTAGGTAAAGACCAGGGATCCTGCTAAACATCATGCCATGCAAAGGTCTGTCCCCTCAGCAAGGAATTGTCTCGTCAACAGTGCTCAGGCTGAGAGACCTTGCTCTACAGCAATATAAAAAAAACTCCCTGCTCTCATTGAGCTTACATTCTAGAATAAATACTACGTTACATATTTGGGTGAGTACTTTCTCCTTGTGCAACAATTTATCACCAACACCTAAACAAGAGGCTAGGACACAAGATGAATTTAAATAAATACATGTTGCATGAATGAATGAAAAAGACACAGCCTTCTTCAACACAAGCAGGAAGTTAGTAAATGACAGAATGCATTACTCTTCAAGACAGACACCATTCTCTCACCCCCATATGAAATCAGTATGCTTACAGCTCAGAGAAGGGAGATAACTCATCTCTGGATACCACAGTCTGGACCTTTACTTTTGCCCTTCTTGGAAGTGATGACATCTAGGAGAAATAGAACATGAAATCAGCATGATTTGAATCACCTGAATGATTGCACTTATTTTTGTCTACAAAATTCAAAGCTAAACTCCAACAGCTCTGCTACTAGAAAATGCATCCACCCACCCCCAAAAAAGCATTGTTCACATGCCCAAACACTGTTTTCCCCTACCATGCGGCTGCCAACTGTAAAAGCAGCTAAGAGCCTTCCAATGGCTTCAAAAGCCTGATGAATGTAGGCCATCTTTGGAAAAACATAAGCTCCTATAGGGTGACAATTCTTAGTTTTTTTAGAATTACATGCTTAACTGTACTGCAAGTGTTATTTGCTGGCTTATCAGACAGAAAATTATAAAGTTCTTTATTAAACTAGATCTCAAAGATAAATATTTTCCCTCTTCTGTAAATGCTTACAGTGTAGAAGCCTATCTACAAAGTTGACAGTCAAATAAAAGATGCTGATTGACTGAATAAGCAGCCAGGTTACTCCTGAAACAAGACAACCTATTCCCTTATAATAAAAGTTTACAATATTTAAATAAAACAATCACTAATGCACCTAGAAAATATTTACCAAATTCAAAAGCCACCTGTAATAAAAATAAAGGGAAATAACCAGAGACATTATATAATAAATAAAGTACAAAAATATATTCCAGGGGGGCGGAAGATGGCGGCGTGAGTAGAGCAGCGGAAATCTCCTCCAAAAACCACATATATCTATGAAAATATAACAAAGACAACCCTTCCTAGAATAAAGACCAGGGGACACAGGACAATATCCAGACCACATCCGCACCTGAGAGAAACCATCGCCTCATGAAGGGGGTAAGATACAAGCCCCGGCCCGGCGGGAGCTGAGCGCCCATACCCCCAACTCCCGGCGGGAGAAGAATAGGCAGAGCGGGAGGGAGACGGAGCCCAGGACTGCCGAACACCCAGCCCCAGCCATCCCGGCCAGAGTGCAGGGCCCTAGATACTAGAAAAACAGGGCAGCAAGAACAGTGAGCGGGCACCGGTGGCCTGGCACCGGAGGACACCAGAAAAGCAAGCGACCTTTTTTTTTTTTTTTGCTGTTTTGTTTTGGCGAGCACTTCTTGGAAGTCTTAAAGGGATAGGGACCCCAATACTAGGGAAACAGGGCAGCAAGACCGGTGAGCAGATGCTTGAGACTGGCGCCGGAGAATAAAGAAAAACAAGCGGCCAACTTCTTTTTTCAATCAAAAAAATTTTTTTATTTTTTTTATTTAAATTTTTTTTTTTGTTGTGGTCGTTGCTTTGCTTTGGCAGGTGCTTTTTGGAAGTCTTAAAGGGACAGGGCGGGACACTTAATCCAGAGGTACGGAATCGGGGGATCTCTGGGCACCCTAACCCCTGGGCTGCAGGGAGCAGGGAAGCCCCTTACGGAGATAAATAGCCTCCAGGCTGCTCCCCCTACAACGCGACTCCACCACTTTGGAGCAGAGGCCAGAACCAGGCCACGCCCACAGCAATAGTGGAGATAAACTCCATAGCAGCCGGGCACGAAGCAGAAACCCTGTCTGCACGCAGCTGCCCAGCACAAGCCACTAGAGGTCGCTGTTCTCCCAGGAGACGAGGGCCACAAACCAACAAGAAGGGAAGTTCTTCCAGCCGTCACTCGTCCCAGCTCTGTAAACTATTCCTATCACTATGAAAAGGCAAAGCTACAGGCAGACAAAGATCACAGAGACAACACCAGAGAAGGAGACAGACCTAACCAGTCTTCCTGACAAATAATTCAAAATAAGAATCATAAACATGCTGACAGAGATGCAGAAAAATACGCAAGAGAAATGGGATGAAGTCCGGAGGGAGATCACAGATGCCAGAAATGAGATCACAGAAATGAAACAAACTCTGGAAGGCCTTATAAGCAGAACGGATAGGATGCAAGAGGCCACTGATGGAACTGAAACAGAGAACAGGAACTCACAGAAGCTGACATAGAGAGAGATAAAAGGATCTCCAGGAATGAAACAATGTTAAGAGAACTCTGTGACCAATCCAAAAGGAACAATATCCGTATTATAGGGGTTCCAGAAGAAGAAGAGAGAGGAAAAGAGATGGAAAGTATCTTAGAAGAAATAATTGCTGAAAACTTCCCCAAACTGGGGGAGGAAATAATCGAACAGACCACGGAAATACACAGAACTCCCAACAGAAAGGATCCAAGGAGGACAACACCAAGACACATAATAATTAAAATGGCAAAGATCAAGGACAAAGAAAGAGTTTTAAAGGCAGCTAGAGAGAAAAAGGTCACCTATAAAGGAAAGCCCATCAGGCTAACATCAGACTTCTCGACAGAAAACCTACAGGCCAGAAGAGAATGGCATGATATATTTAATACAATGAAACAGAAGGGCCTTGAACCAAGGATACTGTATCCAGCACGACTATCACTCAAATATGACGGTGGGATTAAACAATTCCCAGACAAACAAAAGCTGAGGGAATTTGCTTCCCACAAACCACCTCTACAGAACATCTTACAGAGACAGCTCTAGATGGGAGCACTCCTAGAAAGAGCACAGCACAAAACACCCAACATATGAAGAATCGAGGAGGAGGAATAAGAAGGGAGAGAAGAAAAGAATCTCCAGAAATGGTATATAACAGCTCAATAAGCGAGCTAAGTTAGGCAGTAAGATACTAAAGAAGCTAACCTTGAACCTTTGGTAACAATGAATTTAAAGCCTGCAATGGCAATAAGTACATATCTTTCAATACTCACTCTAAAGGTTAATGGGCTAAATGCACCAATCAAAAGACATAGAGTAAAAGAATGGATAAAAAAGCAAGATCCATCTATATGCTGCTTACAAGAAACTCACCTCAAACCCAAAGACATGTACAGACTAAATGTCAAGGGATGGAAAAACATATTTCAAGCAAACAACAGCGAGAAGAAAGCAAGGGTTGCAGTACTAATATCAGACAAAATAGACTTCAAAACAAAGAAAGCAACAAGAGATAAAGAAGGACACTACATAATGATAAAGGGCTCAGTCCAACAAGAGGATATAACCATTCAAAATATATATGCACCCAACACAGGAGCACCAGCATATGTGAAACAAATACTAACAGAACTAAAGGGGGAAATAGACTGCAATGCATTCATTCTAGGAGACTTCAACACACCACTCACCCCAAAGGATAGATCCACTGGGCACAAAATAAGTAAGGACACGGAAGCACTGAACAACACAGTAGAGCAGATGGACCTAACAGACATCTATAGAACTCTACATCCAAAAGCAACAAGATATACATTCTTCTCAAGTGCACAAGGAATATTCTCGAGAATAGACCACCTACTAGGCCACAAAAAGAGCCTCAGAAAATTCCAAAAGATTGAAATCCTACCAACCAACTTTTCAGACCACAAAGGCATAAAACTAGAAATAAACTGTACAAAGAAAGCAAAGAGGCTCACAAACACATGGAGGCTTAACAACACGCTCGTAAATAATCAATGGATCAATGACCAAATCAAAATGGAGATCCAGCAATATATGGAAACAAATGACAACAACACTAAGCCCCAACTTCTGTGGGACTCAGCAAAAGCAGTCTTAAGAGGAAAATATATAGCAATCCAAGCCTATTTAAATAAGGGAGAACAAAACCAAATGAATAATCTAATGTCACAATTATCGAAACTGGAAAAAGAAGAACACATGAGGCCTAAGGTCAGCAGAAGGAGGGACATAATAAAGATCAGAGAAGAAATAAATAAAATTGAGAAGAATAAAACGATAGCAAAAATCAATGAAACCAAGAGCTGGTTCTTCGAGAAAATAAACAAAATAGATAAGCCTCTAGCCAGACTTATTAAGAAGAAAAGAGAGTCAACACAAATCAACAGTATCAGAAACGAGAAAGGAAAAATCACGACGGACCCCACGGAAATGCAAAGAATTATTGGAGAATACTATGAAAACCTATATGCTAACAAGCTGGGAAACCTAGGAGAAATGGACAACTTCCTAGAAAAATACAACCTTCCAAGATTGACCCAGGAAGAAACAGAAAATCTAAACAGACCAATTACCGAAATTGAAGCGGTAATCAAAAAACTACCAAAGAACAAAACCCCCGGGCCAGATGGATTTACCTCGGAATTTTATCAGACATACAGGGAAGACATAATACCCATTCTCCTTAAAGTTTTCCTAAAAATAGAGGAGGGGGGGATACTCCCAAACTCATTCTATGAAGCTAACATCACCCTAATAATAAAAACCAGGCAAAGACCCCACCAAAAAAGAAAACTACAGACCAATATCCCTGATGAACGTAGATGCAAAAATACTCAACAAAATATTAGTAAACCGAATTCAAAAATACATCAAAAGGATCATACACCATGAACAAGTGGGATTCATCCCAGGGATGCAAGGATGGTACAACATTCGAAAGTCCATCAACATCATCCACCACATCAACAAAAAGAAAGACAAAAACCACATGATCATCTCCATAGATGCTGAAAAAGCATTTGACAAAGTTCAACATCCATTCATGATAAAAACTCTCAGCAAAATGGGAATAGAGGGCAAGTACCTCAACATAATAAAGGCCATCTATAATAAACCCACAGCCAACATTATATTGAACAGCGAGAAGCTGAAAGCATTTCCTCTGAGATCGGGAACTAGACAGGGATGCCCACTCTCTCTACAGTTATTTAACATAGTACTGTAGGTCCTAGCCACGGCAATCAGACAAAACAAAGAAATACAAGGAATCCAGATTGGTAAAGAAGAAGTTAAACTGTCACTATTTGCAGATGACATGATACTGTACTTAAAACCCCTAAAGACTCCACCCCAAAACTACTTGAACTGATATCGGAATACAGCAAAGTTGCAGGATACAAAATCAACACACAGAAATCTGTGGCTTTCCTATACGCTAACAATGAACCAACAGAAAGAGAAATCAGGAAAACAACTCCATTCAAAATTGCATCAAAAAAAAATGAAATACCTAGGAATAAACCTAACCAAGGAAGTGAAAGACTTATACTCTGAAAACTACAAGTCACTCTTAAGAGAAATTAAAGGGGACACTAACAGATGGAAACTCATCCCATGCTTGTGGCTAGGAAGAATTAATATCGTCAAAATGGCCATCCTGCCCAAAGCAATATACAGATTTGATGCAATCCCTATGAAACTACCAGCAACATTCTTCAATGAACTGGAACAAATAATTCAAAAATTCATATGGAAGCACCAAAGACCCCGAATAGTCAAAGCAAACCTGAGAAAGAAGAATAAAGTAGGGGGGATCTCACTCCCCAACTTCAAGCTCTACTATAAAGCCATAGTAATCAAGACAATTTGGTACTGGCACAAGAGCAGAGCCACAGACCAATGGAACAGACTAGAGAATCCAGACATTAACCCTGACATATATGGTCAATTAATATTTCATAAAGGAGCCATGGACATACAATGGCGAAATGACAGTCTCTTCAACAGATGGTGCTGGCAAAACTGGACAGCTACATGTAGGAGAATGAAACTGGACCATTGTCTAACCCCATATACAAAAGTAAACTCAAAATGGATCAAAGACCTGAATGTAAGTCATGAAACCATTAAACTCTTGGAAGAAAACATAGGCAAAAACCTCTTAGACATAAACATGAGTGACCTCTTCTTGAACATATCTCCCCGGGCAAGGAAAACAACAGCAAAAATGAATAAGTGGGACTATATTAAGCTGAAAAGCTTCTGTACAGCAAAAGACACCATCAACAGAACAAAAAGGAACCCTACAGTGTGGGAGAATATATTTGAAAATGACACATCCGATAAAGGCTCGACGTCCAGAATATATAAAGAGCTCACACGCCTCAACAAACAAAAAACAAATAACCCAATTAAAAAATGGGCAAAGGAACTGAACACAGTTCTCCAAAAAAGAAATACAGATGGCCAACAGACACATGAAAAGATGCTCCGCATCGCTAATTATCAGAGAAATGCAAATTAAAACTACAATGAGGTATCACCTCACACCAGTAAGGATGGCTGCCATCCAAAAGACAGACAACAACAAATGTTGGCGAGGCTGTGGAGAAAGGGGAACCCTCCTACACTGCTGGTGGGAATGTAAACTTGTTCAACCATTGTGGAAAGCAGTATGGAGGTACATCAAAATGCTCAAAACAGACATACCATTTGACCCAGGAATTGCACTCCTAGGAATTTACCCTAAGAATGCAGCAATCAAGTATGAGAAAGACCAGTGCACCCCTATGTTTATCGCAGCACTATTTACAATAGCCAAGAATTGGAAGCAACCTAAATGTCCATCGATAGATGAATGGATAAAGAAGATGTGGTACATATACACAATGGAATACTACTCAGCCATAAGAAAAGGGCAAATCCAATCATTTGCAGCAACATGGATGGAGCTGGAGGGTATTATGCTCAGTGAAACAAGCCAAGCGGAGAAAGAGAAATACCAAATGATTTCACTTATCTGTGGAATATAAGAACAAAGGAAAAACCGAAGGAACAAAACAGCACCAGAATCACAGAACTCAAGAATGGACTAACAGGTACCAAAGGGAAAGGGACTGGGGAGGATGGGTGGGTAGGGAGGGATAAGGGCGGGGGGAGAAGTAGGGGGGTATTAAGATTAACATGCATGGGGGGGTAGGAGAAAAGGGAGGGCTGTACAACACAGAGAAGGCAAGTAGTGATTCTACAACATTTTGCTATGCTGATGGACAGTGACTGTAAAGGGGTTTATAGGGGAGACCTGGTATAGGGGAGAGCCTAGTAAACATAATATTCGTCATGTAAGTGTAGATTAGTGATACCAAAAACAAAACAAAACAAAACAAAAAAAGGGCAGTTCCTGTGTGGTAACCTCTAATGAGTTCTACACAAGGGTATAAAGGGCATATAAAAGTGTAGGCAAAGGGTCTGTTTGTGTTTATACAGAAGATCAAAGCCTAATTGGGCTATCCCGAAAATAAACTAAGATACGATATGAAAGAGAACTTCCAACATCAGCACTCTCTGGAAGACTCATGCCAGAAGATGATCATCAAAAAACCCCAACAAAGATCCACACACTGCTACAGCTATAGATGCACTCATCCCACCGGTTTCTGGACTTGCCATGGCAATGAAGGAGATATCTAAGCTAGCCTGTGCATACAGTAAAACAACAAATTTGACTGGATCTATACTGTTGGAACTCAACCAAGAATTAGGAGAAGTGCAAATTGTTGCGCTGCAAAATCTTACAACTACAGACTATTTACTGTTAAAAGAACATAAGGAATGTGAACAGTCCCCAGGAATGGGTTGTTTTAATTTGTCTGATTTCTCTCAGACTGTTCAAGTTCAGTTGGACAATATCCACCATATCATAGATAAGTTTTCACAAATGCCTAAAGTGCCTAACTGGTTTTCTTGGTTTCACTGGAGATGGCTGGTAATTACAGATATGCTTTGGTTATGTAACTATACTCCTATTATGTTAATGTGTGTGCGCAATTTAAGTAGTAGCTTAAAACCTATACATGCTGAAGTTACTCTACAAGAAGATATGTCAAAGAAATAATCAATCTTCCCATGTTTTCTTCTGCCTGCTACTTCTATAGCTTTTCTTCTTCCTTCCTAATTACAACCCTTAAATAGAATTCGTGCCTCATATCAAATTTACCGAGTATCATAATTCTTCCAAGTGGTAAAGATACCTCAAGACAAATGCTGGGCATAGAAGCAACAGGGCATAAATATGCAAAGAAATAAAAAGCTAACCATTTCAAACAATAAGGCTTCTCTCTCACTTACCAACTTTACATTTCCCTGTATGGCCCTGGAAGATGACTGGTTAGCCAGAGACGGGTAAGATTCCTCAAGGGAGGAACAACCTAAGGCAGGCACAGTCGCAGGGGGGTCATCAGGTGAGAAATTGGGGATCAACAGAGGTGAGGCTTAGAACCTCACCCCCCCGTTCTGAGAGAAATCTTCTGCATACGTGGATGTTTTATTGCCCTTGTCTA
Organism: Manis pentadactyla; assembly: GCF_030020395.1. Lineage (NCBI taxonomy): Eukaryota > Metazoa > Chordata > Mammalia > Pholidota > Manidae > Manis > Manis pentadactyla. The sequence continues at coordinate 198,873,963 of NC_080020.1, read as the reverse complement.
GCTTGGATTAACACATAGTCTACAGGCACACACCTGATCATCTACATTTGCTCTCTTACAACACTAAACTATGTTTTCTACCTTTATCTTGTATCTACCTACCACTTCAGCATTTTATTAAAAGTAATAATAATAAAGAGAGAAATGTGGTATCCACATATAAATCAAGTATAAAAACCAAATGAGTATTCATATTTGAACTGACTGTTTAGAGTTCATAATGCATGAGCAAAACCGAAAGCTTCTGTGATGACTGCCCTTGTACTGTTCACTATGTAACTTATTCATTATGTAAGAATTTGTTCTCCATGTAAGAACTTGTTTGTTATGCCTCAGAAGATTGGAGACTGACGAAAATTAGGCTTGGGGTGGATTAATGATTGTGCATTGAGCATTGACTCCCCTATACAGAATTTTATTGTTGTTAACAACCATTTGATCAATAAATATGAGAGATGCCCTCACAAAAGAAAAAAAAAAAAAGGACAGACTTCCAATGGTAAAATAAATAAGTAACCGAGATGTAATGTATAGCATAAGGAATATAGTCAAGATATTGTAACAGCTTGGTAGGGTGATAGCTGGAACCTAGAATTATGTATATAAATGTTTTATCACTGTGTTGTACACTTCAAACTAATGTAATGTAATACTGTGTGTCAACTACCCTTCAATAAAAAATAATTATCTAAAAAAAAAAAAAGAAAGTAGAACAGCTAATTACTAAGCAAATGCAAAATTAAATCAACTATCTCCAATGTCAATGAAGGGATAGACAAGGAGTACAGAATATGATACCTATATATAAAGAATGAAGGAGGAGAAATAGAAAAGAACGTTTAGATTGTGTTTGTAACAGCATACTAAGTGAGTTAAGTTAGACTCTGAGTAAGGAAAGTAACCTGGAACCTTCAGTAACCACAAATCTAAAGCCTGAAATGGCAATAAGTACATACCTATCGATAATCACCCTAAATGTAAATGGACTGAATGCACCAATCAAAAGACAAAGAGTCACTGAATGGATAAAAAAACAAGACCTATCTATATGCTGCTTACAAAAGACTCACCTCAGACCCAAAGACATGCACAGATTAAAAGTCAAGGGATGGAAAAAGATATTTCATGCAAACAAAAGGGAGAAAAAAGCAGGTGTTGCAGTACTAGTATAAGACAAAAGACTTCAAAACAAAGAAAGTAACAAGAGATAAAGAAGGACATTACATAATGATAAAGGGCTCAGTCCAACAAGAGGATATAACCATTCTAAATATATATGCACCCAACACAGGAGCACCAGCGTATGTGAAACAAATACTAACAGAACTAAAGGAGGAAACAGAATGCAATGCATTCATTTTAGGAGACTGCAACACACCATTCACTTCAAAGGACAGATCCACCAGACAGAAAATAAGTAAGAACACAGAGGCACTGAACAACACACTAGAACAGATGGACCTAATAGACATCTATAGAACTCTACACCCAAAAGCAACAGGATACACATTCTTCTCAAGTGCACATGGAACATTCTCCAGAATAGACCACATACTAGGCCACAAAAAGAGCCTCAGTAAATTCAAAAAGATTGAAATCCTACCAACCAACTTTTCAGACCACAAAGGTATAAAACTAGAAATAAATTGTACAAAGAAAGCAGAAAGGCTCACAAACACATGGAGGCTTAACACGCTCCTAAATAGTCAATGGATCAACAAGCAAATTAAAATGGAGATACAGCAATATATGGAAATAAATAACAACAACAGAAAGTCCCAACTTCTGTGGGACGCAGCGAAAGCAGTCTTAAGAGGAAAGTATATAGCAATCCAGGCATATTTAAAGAAGGAAGAACAAACCCAAATGAATAGTCTAATGTCACAATTATCAAAATTGGAAAAAGAAGAACAAATGAGGCCTAAAGTCAGCAGAAGGAGGGACATAATAAAGATCAGAGAAGAAATAAACAAAATTGAGAAGAATAAAACAATAGAACAAAATCAATGAAACCAAGAGCTTGTTCTTTGAGAAAATAAACAAAATAGATAAACCTCTAGCCAGACTTATTAAGAGAAAAAGAGAATCAACACACATCAACAGAATCAGAAACGAGAAAGGAAACATCACGACGGACCCCACAGAAATACAAAGAATTATTAGAGACTACTATGAAAACCTATATGCTAAGAAGCTGGAAAACCTAGAAGAAATGGACAACTTCCTAGAAAAATACAACCTTCCATGACTGACCAAGGAAGAAACAGAAAATCTAAACAAACCAATTACCAGCAAAGAAATTGAAGTGGTAATCAAAACACTACCCAGGAAAAAAAAACCCGGGCCAGATGGATTTACCTCGGAATTTTATCAGACATACAGAGAACATATAATACCCATTCTCCTTAAAGTTTTCCAAAAAATAGAAGAGGAGGGAATACTCCCAAACTCAGTCTATGAAGCCAACAGCACCCTAATACCAAACCAGGCAAAGACCCCATCAAAAAAGAAAATTACAGACCGATATCCCTGATGAACATAGATGCAAAAATACTCAACAAAATATTAGCAAACCGAATTCAAAAATACATAAAAAGGATCATACACCATGACCAAGTGGGATTCATCCCAGGGATGCAAGGATGGTACAACATTCGAAAATCCATCAAAATCATCCACCACATAAACAAAAGGACAAAAACAACATGATCATCTCCATAGATGCTGAAAAAGCATTTGACAAAATTCAACATCCATTCAGGATAAAAACTCTCAACAAAATGGGTATAGAGGGCAAGTACCTCAACATAATAAAGGCCGTATATGATAAACCCACAGCCAACAACATCATACTGTAGAGTGCAAGCTTTTCCTCTGAGATCGGGAACAAGACAGGAATGCCCACTCTCCCCACTGTTATTCAACATAGTACTGGAGGTCCTAGCCATGGCAATTAGACAAAGCAAAGAAATACAAGGAATCCAGATTGGTAAAGATGAAGTTAAACTGTCACTATTTGCAGATGACATGATATTGTTCATAAAAACCCTAAAGACTCCACTCCAAAACTACTAGAACTGATATCGGAATACAGCAAAGTTACAGGATACAAAATTAACACACAGAAATCTGTGGCTTTCCTATACACTAACAATGAACTAATAGAAAGAGAAATCGGGAAAACAATTCAATTCACAATTGCATCAAAAAGAATAAAATACTTAGGAATAAGCCTTACCAAGGAAGTGAAACCTTACCAAGGAAACCTTACCTATACCCTGAAAACTATAAGACACTCTTAAGAGAAATTAAAGAGGACACTAACAAATGGAAACTCATCCCATGCTCATGGCTAGGAAGAATAAATATCGTCAAAATGGCCATCCTGCCCCAAGCAATCTACAGATTTGATGCAATCCCTTTCTAAATACCAACAACATTCTTCAACAAACTAGAACAAATAGTTCAAAAATTCACATGGAAACACCAAAGACCCCGAATAGCCAAAGCAATCCTGAGAAGGAAGAATAAAGTGGGAGGGATCTCGCTCCCCAACTTCAAGCTCTACTACAAAGCCACAGTAATCAAGACAGTTTGGTACTGGCACAGGAACAGAGCCACAGACCAGTGGAACAGAACAGAGACCCCAGATATTAACCCAAACATATATGGTCAATTAATATACGATAAAGGAGCCATGGACATACAATGGGGAAATGACAGTCTCCTCAACAGATGGTGCTGGCAAAACTGGACAGCTACATGTAAGAGAATGAAACTGGATCACTGTCTAACCCCATACACAAAAGTAAATTCAAAATGGATCAAAGACCTGAATGTAAGTCATGAAACCATAAAACTATCAGAAAAAAACATAGGCAAAAATCTCTTGGAAATAAACATGAGTGACTTCTTCATGAACATATCTCCCCGGGCAAGGGGAACAAAATCAAAAATGAACAAGTGGGACTCTATCAAGCTGAAAAGCTTCTGTACAGCAAAGGACACCATCAATAAAACAAAAAGGTACCCTACAGTATGGGAGAATATATTCATAAATGACAGATCCGATAAAGGGTTGACATCCAAAATATATAAAGAGCTCACGCACCTCAACAAACAAAAAGCAAATAATCCAATTAAAAAATGGGCAGAGGAGCTGAACAGACAGTTCTCCAAAGAAGAAATTCAGATGGCCAACAGACACGTGAAAAGATGCTCCACATCGCCTGTCTTCAGAGAAATGCAAATTAAAACCACAATGAGATATCACCTAACACCAGTAAGGATTGCCACCATCCAAAAGACAAACAACAACAAATGTTGGCGAGGTTGTGGAGAAAGGGGAACCCTCCTACACTGCTGGTGGGATGCAAATTAGTTAAACCATTGTGGAAAGCAGTATGGAGGTTCCTCAAAAAGCTCAAAATAGAAATACCATTTGACACAGGAATTCCACTTCTAGGAATTTACCCTAAAAATGCAGCAGCCCAGTTTGAAAAAGACCGATGCACCCCTATGTTTACCGCAGCACTATTTACAATAGCCAAGAAATGGAAGCAACCTAAGTGTCCATCAGTAGACGAATGGATAAAGAAGATGTGGTACATAACACAATGGAATATTATTCAGCCATAAGAAGAAAACAAATCCTACCATTTGCAACAACATGGATGGAGCTAGAGGGTATTATGCTCAGTGAAATAAGCCAGGTGGAGAAAGACAAGGATCAAATGATTTCACTCATCTGTGGAGTATAAGAACAAAGGAAAAACCTGAAGGAACTAAACAGCAGCAAACTCACAGAACCCAAGAACGAACTAACAGTTACCAAAGGGAAAGGGACTGGGCAGGAGGGGTGAGAAGGGAGGAATAAGGGCAGGGAAAAAGAAAGGGGGCCTTACAATTAGCATGTATAATGTGGGGGGGCATAGGGAGGGATGTGCAACACAGAGAAGACAACTGGTGAGTCTACAGCATCTTACTACGCTGATGGACGGTGACTGTAATGGGGCTTGTGGGGGGGGGACTTGGTGAAGGGGGGAGTCTAGTAACCATCATGTTCTTCATGTAATTGTAGATTAATGATAATAAAATGAATAAAAAATAAAATAAAATAAAATAAAATAAAATCCCAAGTCAGCAGTGAGAGCATTTCAGTACCAAACCAATTTATTTTGCAGTATCCTCACAAAAATCAATGGGAACAGTATCTGATACCTTGGAACTAAGGGTGAAGGGAGTAAGGGTTGGCTTTAAGATGTCTGAGACAAAGGAATAGCTCTAGATGTCTTACTTCACTTCAAGCTCTTAAGCAACTTCCCAAGGAAAAAGTCTGGATGGTTATTCTCTAGAGAAGGCAAAACAAAGTCTCTAGATTGGAGGACACCAAGCAGATGGTGGGCATGGGAACATTACAGACTGAATGCTCAGACAGAGATCCCCTCTCAGTCCTCTTCCACTAAGCTCCCACAAAGCTGCCGGCAAGATCCTTACCCTCCAGAGAGGAGAATGAGAAGGCTCTTCGCTGGAGAATATAACCGGCCCAAGAATAAAAACCTGAAGTTGGTAAGCTCCCCAACAAATAACCTAAACAGATCCCTACTCCCACCACCCAATTCTATAACATACATGAACTCAGAAATTCTCATACAGACCATCATGCACCAATTCTAACTCCACATTTCAGCCTTAACAGCAATGTTTAAAATAGGAAGAGAAACCAGGGGTAGTGTCTTAATACCATTTTACAGCCTTGCCAGGCTCATAAAATTCTGATTAACCATTAAGGAAGAGTTCCCTGAAACAAATATTTCCAAATGCCCCTTTATTAGGCACCCTGAAGGCAATGTTCCATTGAAAGGTGAATAAGATGTAAACTTGTCTTCTGACAAGTAGAAAAAATATGAATTTGAAAATAGGTAAAAAAGGAGACTATGCATTAACACACAGGCCAATTTCAGGCAAATCAGTTTTAGGAATAGTATATACAGAAGCTAAGGACCTAGAAATGTTTTCTAAAAAACTACCTATACCAGGTATACTTCCAGGGATATACATACTCCAGTTTAAAGACCAGTTTTGTGGGAACTATCTTTCCATTTCTACTCCTCCCATGTTCCCTTCCTTAATATCAAAGTATTTGTTAAATCTCCCAAAATTCCACCCACTTCCATGGTTTAAATACCTGTATCACCACTTATTAACAACCTTAATACTTCCATCCCAAAGACTGCCTGAGATTCAGATTTATGCAATAAACTGCCTGTCTGTAATCTATGTAGATCCCTTATAGTTACCTAAGATTTAACACATCCACAATGGAACTCTTGGTAACCATTCCTTGCCCTAAAACCTGTTCCTATCCCTGTCTTCCCCAACTCGGTAAATGATACCACCATCTCTCTTAAGATGGATGGTTCTTTGCTAAGATAGAACCTTGAGAAAATTTTAATCGTTTGATTGAACTATAACTGACATACAATAAACTATACATGTTTAAGGTGTACAAACTGCTAAATTTTGACATATGTATACATATCACCACAATCAAGATCCTGAACACATCCACCATTCTCCAAGGTTTCATTTCCTAAGCCAAAGCCTTGCAAATCTTGTTTCTTTCCCCTCCCATTGCCAGTTAGTAAGTCACATTAATTCTTCCTCCAAAATACATCTTAAATCTCTGTGATCTCCAGTGAGTCTTAAGTCCCCAACATCTCTTACCTGGACTACAGTAATAGCCTCTTAACTGGTCTCCCTGCTCCCACTCTTGCCCACACAACACATCCTCCACTTATCAATCCAAAAGATCATCTGAAAAATGCCTAAAAACCATTCAGTGACTTCCCAATCCATCCTCCACCCAGAATCAAATCATATTTTTTACCATAGCCTTCTAAAACGCCCTGCAGGCCTAACCCACCTCTTTCAAATCACATTTGCTCCTGGCTGTAGCTCCTCAGCCAGTCATTCTTTCAGTCCCTGTAACAAGCATGATTCTTTTCCACCTCAGGTTCATTCTGTCTGGAGCACTATTCCTCCTCCTCGATAGGCTGGCTCCTCCTCATCTCTCAGAGCTCATTATTGTAGGGCTAAAATGGGTTTCCCAAATACAATACTACTATAGGATCCTACTTACTTCCTTTATACAGTAATAGATAACAATCTATAATTATCCTGTTTATGGTCTGCATCCCCCACGTTTATTTCATGGTAGTAAACACCATGAACAAAGGAACTGTATTTGCCTTATTCACTTCTGCATCACAAAGATCTGGCACTTAATAGCTGCTTTATAACTAGTTATTAAATGAACATAAGATATACAAAAATGATCTCTATAAAGGAATATACATTTTTCCCATCACTATTAGGTTACATCACGCATGGCACTCATTGCTTTCTTGAAAAAGTAATGATACAGAAGAACATCCCTATTCTTAGTAATCTGAGGTTTTCCCTCTTTCCAAGCTGTCTTATCTCTATGGGCACATGAGCATATTCAAAATCAGTAACTTGGAGGTTGCTGTGATGTTACCAGGGAGTTACTCATCTAGGGTGAGTGAAAATCAGGGGGACAGAGAAAACTGCACACACACAAACATTAAATTAAAAGTAGAAAAAATACAGCTAGAATATTTGAAGTACAGCAGAGAGTAAAACTTTTATTTAAAAGGCATTTAAGTAAGTTTCCCTGAGTGTACCAACAAAAGTGCTTGGAATGTCAGTACAGACCGCTAAGTAATAAAAACTAAATGTTAAGAGCTGGAAAGAGCCTCTGAAATCAAATAGTCCCGCTATTTTCTTTCACGAATTAGAAGCCAGAGCTCCAGTGAGGTGAAATGGTTTAGAGAAGAGCTGTGCGGCAGAGGAAGGGCTAGAAACCAGAGCCCCAAACACGAAGACTAGGTTTGCTTCCCATTCCACATACATTATATTAATAACGTGCTGTCTTGCGGGAGGCTCGAGTTAGGTTGCCTAGACGGTTCCCATTCATTACTTTCCTCAACAGTGTTTCAGCGCCTCCTATAAAGGCAGGCACACTGCAGACGATGAGCTGTGATCTGATAGTGAAAAAGGTGCTTCCTCCCCCATCTCCGACGATCTGAGGCATAACAATCTAAGTTTGCCTGGACTTTCCCATGTCTGCCCTAAACTATAAGAGCTGCAATTTGGCTGGTGACACACGCGGCAGATGGGAGGGGTTTTCCGAGTGTAGGTTGGAAGCACAGACCACAGACAGTAAAATGTAATGAAATGTCTCACTTTTAAAAGTGATGTTATTTCCCAAATGAACGCTCTGAACTTTAATTGCCCCCAAAACACCGGAGCCCAGGCGCCGGGCTCACGCGAGCAGCCGGAAGACCGCCCAGGCGGTCGCTCAGCTCACCTTCCCGCCCGGCGTGTCTGAAGGCCCGGGATTCCGTGTGCATGTGACATAGTCTTCCGGTTCCCGCCGGAAGTTTTTCAAACGCCGGAAGTCCCGCCTCTCTTCTCCCTGACTCGCGTCCGAGGCGCTGAGCTACTGAAACAAGGTGGAGCCAAGCTGGGCGGAGGTAGCTCGAAGAGCAAGGATCCACGGGGAGCGCCGGGGTAGGGCCCGGCTCTAGGACCGGGGGCGGAGCTCTGTCTACGGAATGGTGGAGGCGGCCAGAGTTGCTGCTAACGCGGATTAGCCTCCCCGTCTTCTTTCCTTCTCTTAACCTGCCTTAACTCTGTTCTAACTCTCCTATTTTAATTTCAGTCAAAAAAGTGACTTTCCATTGCGTTATTTGTAGTTTGTAGTAGAAAATGAAAACAAGCTTTATTCTTTCTAAAGTCAATTCTAAATGTCGTTAACTTCCATGAAAGGGTGTGTTCAGCGTATTTTTAGCGTGTATTATTATTTCCTAAGCCCCGAGATAAGGGCTTTGCTCCAGTCTTCCGGGAATATCCATATTTGGCCCCTTCTGAAAAGCCCTCACACAGCCCATGACGGTGCACTGTACCTTAGAAGAGTTTAACCCTAGAGTCATCTCTATCTTAGTTTGGTCTCAGGCAGCTTGGTACGCTGTCAAGTATACCGATTTGAAACCTGGTTCTCTCAGGAACTTCCCAGTACACTTGGGCAGATGCCTTTATGTCTTTGAACCTGTTGCCACTGCCTTCCCCCTGCGTTTTATTCCCTGATAAGGTACACCATACATATCAGGGGTAAATAGGTATTTACCCCATTCATTGGGGTAAACTGAGGTTTTCCCGGGCTTCCCCATGTCTGCCCCAAGAGCTAGGAACTGCAATTTGATAACGCGCAAACCTAAATTGAGTGAATTCATTGAGGCAAACCCAGGGCCCAGTTACCTAACCTTGTTGGACAAAAATGGAAAAACCCTGACCCGTTTCGTTTTCATATTCTTGGGAAGTGCTGTGACTTATAAGTGCTAATAATCTAGTGAGCCCTCCTCTAAATACAGCATTTCTATTTCTCTTACCACAGAACACAAAAGTAGCCCTTACCTTTTATTTTGATGATCCCCAAGTATCTTATCCCATTTCTATCCCCTAAACTCCGCTTTTCTTTCACTAACCCAAACTTAAAAGCTGTGAAGTCCTCCCCAGCAATTCTCTCCCTTTACCTTGAATACATTTTCTCAAAATCAGTTCTCAGTAGGAATGAAAAACATATTTTTAGGTGATGTGTTTTTTACAAGCACGCTAAACTCTAAACTCACAGAAACCGCCAAAAAAAAAGAAAAAATTACATTGTAAAGTTAGAGAAATAAGGCTGTTAGTTTGGATAAGAATTCAGCAGATCAGAAGCCATGGATTTGTTTTTAGAAGACTCTAAACAACATGCTAATGACTTATTTGCACGAACTTTGAGTACTGAAGAGCCCAGCAAGCTATTGAAATGACCCATGAGTGGGCCTTGCTGCAGATTCACCCAAAGTGAATCTAAATCATATTGGATAATTTTTGTGATGGGGAGGAAAATAAGACTCCTAAAATTTAGTATGTCTGTTCTTCTATATCTAAGATCCTTTGTCTGTAAGACTCACTTACTGAGATTGTTTAGAGTTTTTTTTCTTTCTTTATTTGTAGTCTTATGTTGCCTTTTGCAGTGGTTCCAGAAGGTCTGGAACTGTCTGCTACAATCAGCAGTCTGCTCCACAATTTCTAGTTCTGAAGGAATAATAGAGAACACTTTATAGTCCAGGATTATGGGAAGAAGGAAAATCAGGTCATAAAAATCAACAATAATAATTTATTTTTATCTTTCACGTATTTTTTATATCAAATTGCGCTATGCAGGCTTAAGGTAGAGGGTAATACAGGTCAAAGTGAACCAATATTCTACAAAATCTTTTGACCTAAATCCTTCCCTCGAGGAATTTACAAACAAGACTGGGAACTAGATATAGTCACAAGAGACAGAGACCCATACAAGACAGTCCGGATTCAAGGGTTAGGTTGTGCATGGTAGTAGCCACACTACACAGTGAGGACTAGAGGAAGGATTGACCACTACCATGTTTGACCTTGACTAAAACATTTCCCTTGGAATTTTGCAAGAGAGGCACTCCTACTAAAAGCGTCAAGGGAAATTTGTAATCATTTAGTATAAACCAGGCCCTAGTATAAATACTGCCTTTTTTCTCTAGGACTTTGTCCAATTTATTGTTTACCTTTGAATCTTACATGCTGAATTCCAAGAAATTCATGGATTTAGCCTAGAATAACCTGGATGCTCACCTGAGACTATGCAGTAGGATTTGGGAGTAGTGAAAACATGTTTTGCATTTGCTTGGAGGTTTGTTCTTTTATTGCTCCAAAGCATACTGTTCTTCCCATGATATTCATTGGTTTGGTATCATTTGTATATTATTGCTCATGTTCTCAAATCCTTTCCCTTCTATCTCCCCAGGAAGATAATAATAGTAATAACTTATATTCATTGGTCATCTACCATTTGCCAGGCACTAAGTTAAAGCTTTTACATGTATTTTTGTATTTATCAGTTCATTGAGATGTTGCTATTATCTTCTTTTTATAAATGAGAAGACCAAGGTATAGAGAAGTTAAATAACTCATCCAAAGTCACATCAGCTATTAAACTGCCGATCCCAGATTTAAACCCAGTTCTCCTGAAGACATCTACTTACTACCAACTTGAAGCAAAGATCTTTTCTTTCTCCTCTATGGTGGTCAATGCAAGACTTTGAATCCTTAATATTCCTAGGAACTACTGAATCTCTAAATATGGTAAATAAAGTACTGTCTACCTACCGAAAACATAGCAAGGCCATTCCCCCTACTGACTTCAAAATAAGTTCCACTGGAACAAAAATTCTTAATATTGATGCAACTGTTTGCACTGTATTTTGCACTCACCGAATTGTAAGATACTTGGATCTAAGTCTTGGAACTGAGTATCAGTAATTTTGGTCTCCCCTTCTCCAGCTTCTCCATCTACCCACACAGTACCTAACAATGCTTGACAAATAATAGGTACTCAGTAAAACAGTAGACTAACTTCTGGACCAAAGAATGTGCCTGGAATAAAGAAAAATCCTTCCTTGTCCTAGAAAAGTAATCTAAAGCTCCTGCCTCACAGAAGGTGGGTTACCATTTAATAACTCAAACATTTACCTCCTTAGAGTCAATCACCTAGCAAAGGCAAAGGAGTCTGTCTCAGATTAGAGAATGCCTAAACTGAAACTGAGTCTTATTTCATAAATCTGCAGATTAGCCCTGCCCATCCACTTTCCCACTGTCAGCAGCTGTCATTCCATTCCTAAATAGTGAAACTGACTGCCTTCAATGAGCTTCTCTCAGTAGTTCAGTCAGGAACTTAGAGATTTCCTGCAAAATTAAAGAGATTGGTAAACAGAGAGGGAAGTGCCTCTGTTTTCCAAATGAGAAAGGGGCTTCTTATCAGGTGAGGTAGGCCAGGATGGTAGATGGGTTCCCATGCTTGGCCTGTCCTGTTACTTTCTTCAGTCTGGTGAGGACCCCCAGCATAATTCTAAAGTGCTAGTCTAACTCTGAGGACATTGTTCTAATAACCCAGGATAAGTTTGTCAGTCTTACATGTAAAAGAAAAAAGATTCAAGGGATTAAAATCCTGACTTTTGATTAAATACTGAATAGATTTTGAGGAAGCATCAGTTAAGCCTGAGGAAATCAGTTGTAGGTTTTTCAAGGAAATAGACATTCAGGAATCATTCAAAGGGATTACAAACATTTAAATTTATCATACATGAGGTAAAATTATGGGACCCATATTTTGAAATAGTATGTGATTTCTATCCTTAAGTAAAAAATGAAATTTGCAGTTTTGTCCCACTTATTTTTTATAAATTCTCAAGGTATGGTTTAATGAATGCAATTAAAAGCAAGATTAAGACCAAAAAAATGCCTGAATAATAGATGAAATACTGTATTTATTGCATGGCTCACTGTTCCACTCATCACCTGCCTGGCAAATTCACTGACTAAAAGGCACTCAATCAGTTGCATTCGTGAGCAGATATATGGCAAAATTTTCTCCTAGTGAATTTCTCATCCTCAAGTAGTGTCCAGGGACCCCCTCAAAGGCTAAAATATCCATTAAACAGCCTGAGATCCAAGCACAGAAACCCCATAGGACTCATTAGGCTCCTAATGATGGCATGGCTGGTTGGGTTGTAGGGAAGAAATGAAAGGCAGTACTGTGGGGCCAGATTTATTTTGTTCAGCACCACAAGGAACTATGTCTAGAGATTCTTTACATCAGAACTAGATATTGTTTCTAGCACCTCTGGTCCGTCTTCCACCTTCATAAGCTGAACCTGTTTCAAAGTGCTTGCTTGAAACACTCATCCAAAATGCCTATAGTCAATTGTAATCCTAGAAGCTTCACACACTAACTAATTCCTGAATTCAAATTCAGGAAAGTATTGTGTGGCAGATCAGTCTATGTCCAAATTAGTGTACACTTTTTTTTTTTAGTCAGGTTTTTTGAGTATAATTGATAGAGTAAAACTCAATTTTTTAAATCTGACAAACACATACAGTCGTTTAACCACCACCATAATCAAGATATGAAACACTCCCATCACCTAAAAATACTGCCCCTTTTTAGCAGTCTCCTTTCCCAAACCCAGCCCTGGCAACCACTCAGCTGTTCTCGGTCCCAATAATTTTACCTTTTCCATATTGTCATGTAAAAAGTTTCTCTCAATATAATGGATTTGACATTAATCCATGTTGTTGCTTGTATCAATAGTTTGTTTCTTTTTATTGCCAATTGACATTCCACTGTGTGGCTGTACCACAGTTTGTTTATCCATTTAGCAGGTGATTGACCTTTAGGTTTTTTCCACTTTTTGGCTATCATTAATAATGCTGCTATGAACATTCATGTACAAGTCTTTGTATGGACATATGTCTTCATTCCTCTTGGCTAAATAAATATCAAGGAAAAGTATGCTGAGTCATATGGTGAGTGTTTAGTAAGAAACTACTGAATTGTTTTCCAAAGTGGATATACCATTTTACATTCCTACCAACAATGCATGAGAGTTTCAATTGCTCCACATCCTTGCAGAGACTTGATATTGTCAGGTTTATTTGTTTGTTTTTGCCATTTAATAGGTATATAGGAGTATCTTGCTCAACCTTTAATTTGCATTTTCTTAATGACTAATGATGTTTATTAGTAATGTGTTTATTTGCCATCCATGTATCTTCTTAGTGAAGTGTCTGTTCAAATATTTCTAGTTTTTAATTGGACTTTTTGATTGTTCTCTTATGAAAGTTCTTCATGTATTGTGGGTACTAGTCCTTTATCAAATATAACACTTGATTTTAAGAGTTGTTAAGTTGTCATAGGCAGCTGCCAGCACAACAGCACACAGAAAAGTGATTTCTTCTCTGACCACAGAGAAAACTCTACCATAGCCAAGTGTCCTTCAAGAGGCTAGCTAACAGCTGGCATCAAAACCACCAACATTTTTATGTACATGAGTTTTCCTGAAACCAACATCACTGTAGACAGATACCATTCTTTGTAGAAAAATCACCTAATTTCACAAAGATGATAAAAGTATGACTTTAAAATGCATGAATTACCATTCTGAAGGAATGCTTTAAAACTGAGAGAGTGGCACCCATAAGCCTTAGCAAATAATGTGAATAATTAACAAAACCATACCTTCATATAGCATAACAAGGTTTTTCATTTACACTGGACTATGATCTGAATATAAGAAAAACCAAATAGTTTACCAAGAAACACCTGTTAGATCCTGCAAGTTAAAGGGTTAGCAGAAAAAGATATTGCATATATAAGGGCCTTTCATAAATATCTGCCATGGGCTTTTGTCAGTTAGGTGGCCTAGATCTATAATCCCTGAAATTTACAGGTGTGTTTCTAGAAATCAATAGCTAGTATTTCTCAAATTTTAATGCATGTAAGAATCACCAACAGAGTTTCCTTTAAATGCTGATTCCTAGCCTCTAGCCTACAAGATCCCAATTTAATTTGCTTAAGTTGGCATCCACATGAGGACACCAGGTAATTCTGATAAGGTGCTCTCTTCATTACAGAAAGACTGGCCTAATTCTTACTGTGCACTTAATTTAGAAAACTTAGGGGACTGAGCTGTAGCAGTATGGTTTCTAAATACGGTGTTTTGAGAGGATTAAAGATGGCAGCGTGAGAGGTGAGACAGAGGCTTCCTCCTAAAACCGCATATAATATGAAAATATAATTAATACTACAAATCCTGAAAGAGCAACAGGAAAGAGGACTGCGCCAAACTGCATACACCTGGATAAAAGAATAAACCTCATGGAACAGGGTAATGTACCAAAGCCGTGGCCTGGCTGGACCCAAGCCCTTCCCCCACCCAAGCTCACTGGGGGAGGAAGAGAAACAGAGCAGGGAGGGAGTAGAGGCCTGGGACTGCTGAATACCTAACTCTGGAGATCTACTCTGGGAGCACAAACCTACATTTCATGGTGCTTTCATGGTACTCTCGTGATTAGGGGGTTGGAAAGCTAAGACAGGCAGAATACCTGGAGAGACTGGATTCCAGCTGCTTATGGAAAGCAGGGATCCATATAGGGCTACTCTGGGACAAAAGAAAAGGTGGCCATCTGAGAGACTTCCTAACAGCAAGAGGTCTGCCAAATAGGCAAGGATTGTACAGAGCTTACTGCTCAGGAGAAAGAACAGGTAAACAAAATTGTCTAGGTATACTCTGCCCAGCAGGTTGGGAACTTTATTGATCTTCAGGGGCTCCAGCTCCCTGGCTAGCTACACAGCTCAAAGGACCCGCTCTGTGATACACAGCCTACCGCGCCTTTCTCCTGGCCAGCCCCACCTGGCTCACAAACTAGCAAAGCCTACCCTGGCATTAGGTCAGCCAGAGGGAAGCCCCATCTACAGCAACTACAAACACAAAGCATGGAGGCTTATACTTCTGTACTCGGCCCACTGGTTCTGGCAGTAGAGGCAGGCATAGCAGTTGGAAAGCAGGAAACAGCTCTTTTCTTCCCCCAGGCACCAATACTGCACCCATGCAACCCCTGACATTGCTTCAGGGGCTGAGCAGCTCCAGAGAGTAGAACTTCTAGGCACTAGAGGGCATCATATACAAATATGAAATGCCAAAGAAACGTGGTTCAAAGTAAAATTATGAATACAACACCCAAGAAAGATTCAACTGAAATTGATCTCATGAATCTTCCTGAAAGGGATTTAAAAATAAAAATCATCAACATGCTCATGGAGGTACAGAAAAATATTCAAGAACTCAGGAATGAAATCTGGTCAGAGATCCAGTCATTGAAGAGCACAATGGAGGGTATTAAAAGCAGATTAGATATGGTGGAAGAGACGATAAATGAAATAGAAATTACAGAAGAGCAATACAAATAAGCTGAAGCACAGAGAGAAAAAAGGATCTCTAAAAATGAAAGAATATTGAGAGAACTGTGTGACCAATCCAAATGGAACAATATTTGCATTATAGAGGTACCAGAAGAAGAAGAGAGAGAGAAAGGGATAGAAAGTGTCTTTGAGGAGGTAATTGCTGAAAAATCCCCCAATCTGGGGAAGGAGATAGTCTCTCAGGCCATGGAGATCCACAGATCTCCCAACACAAGGGACCCAAGGAAGACAACACCAAAACATATAGTAATTAAAATGGCAAAGATCAAGGATAAGGACAGACTATTAAAAGTAGCCAGAGAGACAAATAAGATCACATACAAAAGAAAGCCCATCAGGCTATCATCAGACTTCTCAGGGGAAACCTTACAGGCCAGAAGTGAGTGGCATGATGTATTTAATACAATAAAGTAGAAGGGCCTTGAACCAAGAATATGTTATCCGGCAAGACTATCACTTAAATTTGAAGAACAGATTAAACAATTTCCAGAAATCAAAAGCTAAGAGGATTTACCTCCCACAAACCATCTCTACAGTGTATTATGGAGGGACTGCTATAGATGGAAGTGTTCCTAAGGTTTAATAACTGTCACCAGAGGTAATAAAACCACAGTAAAGAAAGTAGAACAGCTAATTACTAAGCAAATGCAAAATTAAATCAACTATCTCCAAAGTCAATGAAGGGATAGACAAGGAGTACAGAATATGATACCTAACATATAAAGAATGGAGGAGAAAGGAAAAGGAGGAGAAAAAAAGAACCTTTAGATTGTGTTTGTAACAGCATATTAAGTGAGTTAAGTTAGATGCTTAGATATTAAGGAAGTTAACCTTGAACCTTTGGTAACCACAGATCTAAAGCCTGCAATGGCAATAAGTACATACCTGTCAATAATCACCCTAAATGTATATGAACTGAATACACCAGTCAAAAGACACAGAGTCACTGAATGGATAAAAAAACAAGACCCATCTGTATGCTGCCTACAAAAGACTTACTTTAAACCCAAAGGCGTACACAGATTAAAAGTGAAGGGATGGGAAAAAATACTTCATGCAAATAATAGGGAGAAAAAAGCAGGAGTTGCAGTACTTGTATCAGACAAAATTGACCTCAAAACAAAGTCACAAGAGACAAAGAAGGACATTACATAATGATTAAGGGGTCAATCCAGTAAGAAGATATAACCATTATAAATATCTATGCTCCCAACACAGGAGCACCTACATATGTGAAACAAATACTAACAGAATTAAAAGGGGAAATAGAATGCAACGCATTCATTCTAGGAGACTTCAACACTCCACTCACTCTGAAGGACAGATCAACCAGAGAGAAGATAAGTAAGGAGACAGAGGCACTGAACAACACATGAGAACAGATGGACCTAAAAGATATCTACAGAACTGTAGACCCAAAGCAGCAGAATACACATTCTTCTCAAGTGCACATGGAACATTTTCAAGAAAAGATCATAAACTAGGCCACAAAAAGAGCCTCAGTAAATTCAAAAAGGTTGAAATTGTACCAACCAGTTTCTCAGACCACAAAGGTATAAAACTAGAAATAAATTACGCAAAGAAAATGAAAAATACCACAAACACATGGATACATCACAACATGCTCCTAAATAACCAATGGATCAATGACCAAATAAAAACAGAGATCAAGCAATATGTGGAAACAAATGACAACAATAATTCAACACCGTAAAAATCTGTGGGATGGAACAAAGGTGGTGCTAAGAGGAAAGTATGTTGCAATACAGGCCTACCTCAGGAAAGAAGAACAATCTCATATGAACACTCTAAACTCACATTTAACGAAACTAGAAAAAGAAGAACAAATGAGGCCCAAAGTCAGTAGAAGGAGGGACATAATAAAGATTAGAGCAGAAATTAATAAAATTGAGAAGAATAAAGCAAAAGGAAGAATCAATGAAAGCAAGAGCTGGTTCTTTGAGAAAATAAACAAAACACATAAACCCCTAGCCAGACTTATCAAGAAAAAAAGAGAGTCTACATACATAAACAGAATCAGAAATGAGAAAGGAAAAATCACTACAGACACCACAGAAATACAAAGAATTATTAGAGAATACTATGAAAAATTATATGCCAATAAACTGGATAACCTAGAAGAAATGGACAACTTTCTAGAAAAATACAACCTTCTAAGGCTGAACCAGAAAGAAACAGAAAATCTGAACAGACCAATTACCAGCAAAGAAATTGAATTGGTAATTTAAAAACTAGCTAAGAACAAAACTCCTGGACCAGATGGCGTCACTGCTGAATTTTACAAATATTTAGTGAAAACCTAATACGCATCCTCCTTAAAGTTTTCCAAAGAGTAGAAGAAGAGGGAATACTTCCAAATTCATTCTATGAGGCCAGAATCACTCTAATCCCAAAACCAGGTAAAAACACCACAAAAAAAGAAAATTACAGACCAATATTCCTGATGAACATAGAAGCAAAAATACTCAACAAAATATTAGCAAACTGAATTAAAAAATACATCAAAAAGATCATCCAACATGATCAAGTAGGATTTATTCCAGGGATGCAAGGATGGTACAACATTTGAAAATCCATCAACATCATCCACCCCATCAACAAAAAGAAGGACAAAAGACACATGATCATCTCCATAGATGCTGAAAAAACATTTGACAAAATTCAACATCCATTCATGATAAAAACTCTCAACAAAATGGGTATAGAGGGCAACTACCTCAACATAACAAGGGCCATATATGACAAACCCACAGCCAACATTATACTTAACAGCAAGGAGCTGAAAGCTTTTCCTTTAAGATCAGGAACAAGATAAGGATGCCCAGTCTCCCCACTTCTATTCAACATAGTACTGGAGGTCCTAGCCATGGCAATCAGACAACACAAAGAAATAAAATGTATTCATATTGGTAGGGAAGAAGTTAAACTGTCACTGTTTGCAGATGACATGGTATTGTACATTAAAAAACCCTAAAGAATTCACTCCAAAACTAATAGATCTAATATCTGGATTCAGCAAAGTTGCAGGATACAAAATTAATACACAGAACTCTGTTGCATTCCTATACACTAATGATGAACTAGCAGAAAGAGAAATCAGGAAAACAATTCCATTCACAGTTGCATCAAAAAGAATAAAATACCTAAGAATAAATCTAATCGAGGAAGTGAAAGACCTATACTCTGAAAACTACAAGACACTCATGAGAGAAATTAAAGAAGACAACAATAAATGGAAACACATCCCATGCTCATGGATAGGAAGAATTAATATTGTCAAAATGGCCAGCCTGTCTAAAGCAATTCCTATCAATATACCAACAACATTCTTCAATGAACTAGAATAAATCATTCTAAAATTTATAGGGAACCTAAAAAGACCCCAAATAGCCAAAGCAATCCTGAGAAGGAAGAATAAAGCTGGGGGAATTATGCTTCCCAACTTTAAGCTCTACTACAAAGCCACAGTAATCAAGACAATTTGGTACTGGCACAAGAACAGACCCATAGACCAATGGAACAGACTAGAGAGCCCTGATATAAACCCAACCATATATAGTCAATTAATGTATGATAAAGGAGCCATGGACATTCAGTGGGGAAATGACAGCCTCTTCAACAACTGTTGTTGGCAAAACTGGACAGCTACATGCAAGAGAATGAAACTGGATTATTGTTTAACCCCATACACAAAAGTAAACTCGAAATGGATCAAAGACCTGAATGTAAGTCATGAAACCATAAAACTCTTAGAAGACAACATAGGAAGATCTCCTGAATATAAGCATGAGCAACTTCTTCCTGAATCCATCTCCTCGAGCAAGGGAAACAAAAGCAAAAATGAAACATGAGACTACATCAAACTAAAAAGTTCCTGTAAGGCAAAGGACACCATCAATAGAACAAAAAGGCATCCTACAGTATGGGAGAATATATTTGTAAATGACATATCCGACAAGGGGTTAACAGCCAAAATATATAAAGAACTCACATGCCTTAACAAACAAAAAGCAAATAACCCGATTAAAAAATGGGCAGAGGATATGAAAAGACAATTCTCCAAAGGAGAAATTCAGATGGCCAACAGACACATGAAAAGATGCTCCGCATCACTAATCATCAGGGAAATGCAAATTAAAACCACTATGAGATATCACATCACACTAGTAAGGATGGCCAGCATTGAAAAGACTAAGAACAACAAATGCTGGCAAGGATGCAGAGAAAGGGGAACCCTCCTACACTGCTGGTGGGAATGTAAGCTTGTTCAACCATTGTGGAAAGCAATATGGAGGTTGCTCAAAAAACTAAAAATAGAAATAAATACCATTTCACCCAGGAATCCCACTCCTTGGAATTTATCCAAAGAATACAACTTCAGAGACTCAAAAAGACATGTGCACCCCTATGTTTATTGTACCACTATTTACAATAGCCAAGATATGGAGGCAACCAAAGTGTCCATCAGTAGATGAATGGATAAGGCAGAGGTGGTACATATGGACAATGGAATGCTATTCAGTCATAAGAAAGAAACAAATCCTACCATTTGCAACAATATGGATGAGCTAGAGGATATTATGCTCAGTGAAATAAGCCAGGCAGAGAAAGATAAGTGCCAAATGATTTCCCTCATTTGTGGAATATAACAACAAAGCAAAACTGAAGGAACAAAATAGCAGCAGTCTCAGAGACTCCAAGAAGGGACTAGTGGTTACCAAAGGGAAGGGGTGTGGGAGTGCGGGTCGGGAGGGAGGGAGAAGGGGATTGAGGGGTATTATGTTTAGTACACTTGGTGTGGGGGATCACAGAGAAGGAACATGGTGGATCTCTGGCAACTTGCTGCACTGATGGACAGTGACTGCATTGGGGTATGGGTGGGGACTTGATAATATGGGTAAATGTAGTAACCGCATTTTTGTTTCATGTGAAACCGTTATAAGAGTGTATATCAATAATACCTTCATTTAAAAAATGTAAATACTGTGTTTTATGGTGCTTAAGTTTAAACATACCCTCCAAAAGTAGACTGCATATTCATAGTTCCTGCTAGTCACCCTGACTACTATGGTATACTTTATTAACTGGAAATAGCTTACACTTACAGATTGCTTTATATTTGTAAGATACCGTGCTAGCACTTTATAAACTTTTTGTTTTGTTGTTTAAATAACACTCTGAGGCAGATAGGTATTTATTTATACCCGTTTTAAGATGATGAAACTGAAGCTTAAGGAGCTTAAGTAATTCACCCAAAATTACAGGGCACAATTAAGTAAATGTATCACAGACCTCAAGAACTAAAAAATAAAATAGCTATATGCAAATTAGTTATATACCTACTTTGACTAAACCCTATGTATTCGTTATCTATTGCTGTACAGTTTATTGTTTTTACCCCAGAATATTTCTTTACTGTTGTAAGTATTTTAAATAATTTCCTGGTAAATAAAGTGGATGAACTGGAGCCAAGAAAGACTGAGTCTGGGTAAGTCAGAGTGCAATATTCAAAGATATATTAAAATAATGTCCCCAGACTACTTCATAATATAGGAAAAACGTCCAGTTATAAGAGAAGTAGAGTTCTAGTGACGTAATGTACAACATAATGACTGTAGTTAACATTATAATATTGTATATTTGAAAGTTACTATGAGAGTAGATCTTAAAAGTTCTCATCACAAGGAAATGTTTTATGTTAGTTGCATATTAAAGAATCAATCTTATTAAAAGTCAATTTATATGAAATAGGTCTGTCCTAGTTCTATAAAGTATTGTATCTGTTCGCCAGCACACAAACCACCAAAAATTGTTCATTTTACTGCTGGACCTTTAAGCTTGCTTCCCTGTGCACCAGTCTGCCAATAAAAGGGAACCACATATGCCCAAAGGAATTGATGGTAATCACCCTGGAACTGCTCTTATCCACACCCAACCAGCACTGGCTTGGATCCTATCTCTGTCAAGCTTGAAATCTCTGGCCCTAAAAATTCTACCTCTATTCTGTATTAAACTTTTTGAGTTCTTATTTGAATAGGGCTGATATCTCAGCTCTGCAGTGGTTATCAGTTGTTCTTTGCCACCCAAGATTGCTAGGATTAATTTTACTTACTTGAGAGTTATGTTACATTTTGTGTATATAAAACATGGAGAGTGGTCTGGTATGTGGCTCTTTGCATTCTTTTTGCAGGAATGAATTAGCTGTTTTAATGACATAACTGCCAAAAGTCATTCATTGCATGTACCTCCTGGTTCATTTAGCAAACACCATGCATGAGTTATCATGGTATCCCAGTTGTTGCCAAGTACATTGGTGCCAATTAAACTGTTTTTCTTTTCTTTGCGAGATGTTTCTGCTAGAAGTCAAAGTCTAATAAAAGCACATCTGATTTATTTTTGCCTTGCCTTATGGAACAATGTCATTAGTAGACATATAAAGGAAGTGATATGAGCAACAGATATTTGAACTTAATTTTAACCAACAAACATCTGGTTGATGATTCATAAGGGTCAAAGTCCTTGGGAGAAAGGGAAGATGTCAGGTGTAGCTAGTGTCTGCTCAGGTAGCTGCTCAGGTATGCTGGACTCAGTGAAGAACAGTGCCACAATTTTCTCAGTCCTCCCTTCATGGTACTCATCGGCCATTACTGGAAACAAATACAAAAATGAACAAATCTGAACAAATAAAGTACTGGTGTCAAGAAGACTTGTTACCAGATATACTTTCTAAATTTGAATTTATTATTCAGACGTTTTATTTGTTAAGATAGTTATGTAATTCAAAATGTGAAAGATACAAAAGGGAATGTGATAGAAATTCTGTCACCCCTGTTCCCAGACACTTAGTATCTCTTCCTATGAGCAATCCATTTTACCAGTTTCTTTCAAATTCTCCCAAGAAAATTCTTCATATATGCAATCAAATGAAATAATGTATTTTATCAAACCCAGGATGCCATTGATTGCAAAATGCCCTGTTACTATGTTTATATATTATTAATATATAAACCATACATAATGTATTATACATAGTATATAGTATATTATTATACTACTACAAAATAAAATTTTTACAGCCCTGCAAATTAAACTATAATTTACCACCTATTGGTCAATGAATTCTAATTCAGAAGCATCAAAAATGTGAATAAAATGTGTATTTTTATAGTCAGTGAAATAAGACATATTCATCTTTTGAATTTATACAGAAGATAGTAGCCTGTGTTTATGATCCTCTACTATGCTTGCTTCACTCTTGGAGCTCATTTCATATCAGCAACTAAAGCATTTCTTCCCCTTTTTAATGTGAGAGAACTGTGAATGAGTATGTTCTAAGTCAAACAGTGAAAAAGGAAGGAATAGCACACTCTTTGGAAAAAATTAGTGAATAAGCTGCAGATGACTGAAGAAAAAAACACGATAACCCTTATTTTGCTTTCTTCTTCTCCAAGGATAAAGATCTTCAAGTTGGAAAATGTAGGACAAATATGAAGAAGGACTCAGGTGTGCCACAAAAGAAAAAAAAGATGATATCTAAGCACTTTACAGGAGTTCAAGTCTCTGGGTCTGAACAAATACAAACCACAGCTCTAGAGGAAACACAGATGTGACAAAATCATTCTTGGAAATTTTCATGAGATGTGAAAGAGAGGTGACTGAAGATGGGGTAAGAGATTTTTTAAAAGGGGATATGTAGGTTATAGAAAACACAGACTAGTAAAGTTTTCTGTTCACAAGTTTTAAAATACATTATTAAAAAGATGGTTTATTAACATTTAAAAAGTTAAAATGTCATACTCTTTTTTAAGATTTAAAGGAATATTTGTGATAGATGAAACCAGAATTGGTTCACCAGAAATGGTATGCCATAGCTGGGTGTGGCTCTGATATAGAGGGAAGAACTAGAGATGTTTGCTATGCCAGCAAACTAAATGTCTGTTCCCTGTCAACAGTCAAGTGACTGTTCCCTTCACTTATGCTATGAGTGACACTATGAAGAACAACAGGCATAACCGGTTGAAAAATGAAACTGGATTCAGGTCCTGTCTCTGTCACTACCTAGTGACCTTGGTATGTATTCCTTAGATTCCTAAGTTCCTTTCTGTGAATTATGTTTTAACTATGATCTGGTTATAACTATATAAATAATAACTATATATTGTAACTATAGTCTGGAGAATTTGGAAGATCTAGAGTTTGTTTATATAAGCATGTGTTTGATATCCATCATGATATTTTTGTGGGAGTAATGGAGTATGGATTAGGTTCCCATTTAGTTCCAATCAGGCTGATATGCTATACAATATATTCATCAATAAACCAAATAAAAACATAAGATTGGGAGAACCAGGATTCACAATCTCAAGCTACTGAAAAAAATGTCTGAAATCAATAAAAGAAAGTCAAAGTTTACCTTAACCCCTTTATTTTGATTGTTAAATATATATATATGTATAATTTCCAATGTGGAGATCAGAACCCTCATGCACTGCTGTTGGAAATGTAAAATGGTGCAGCCACCATGGAAAACTTAAACATAGAATTACTATATGGCCCAGCAATTCTACTTCTGGATATATATTCATGAGAAATGAAAATACACGCTCATACAAAAACTTGTACATGAATATTCATAGCACCATTATTTGTAACAGCCAAAAAAATCAAATGACCCACTGTCTATCAATTGATGAATGGGTAAGTAAAATGTAGGATTTCCATGCAATGGAATATTATTCAGCCATTTAAATGAAAGAACTACTGATACATTCTGCAATATGGATGAACCTTGAAAACATCATCCTAAGTGAAAGTAGATAGACACAAAAGGCCACATATTGTGTGATTACACTTATATGAAATGTATAGCACAGGCAAATCCATTAGAAAAAGCAGATTAGTAGTTGGCAAGGAATAGAAATAGGAGCACTGGGGAATGACTGCTAATGGGTATGGGATTTCTTTTGAAATAAAAATGTTCTGGAATTTGATAGTGGTGATAGTTGCACAATCTTGTGAATAAACTAAATATCACTGAATTGTATACTTTAAACTGGTGAATTTTATGGCATGTGATTATATCTTAATCTTAAAAATTAATAAAAGGCATCTATAGAAATTTAGTATGAGAAATCAGAGCATACAGTTTATTTTAATAAGGTAAAAACAAGAAAACATTTTGAGTTGGCTACAAGCTCATAATAAATCAACAAACTGAAAGGACTGCTTAAGAAATTATGCTATCTTGGGTTTCATTAACACTGACTGAAAGCATATTGAGAATTAAACCAAGCATTTCCAGTATTATCACAATTCATGTCTGTTATCTTTGTTTTGCAGAAGAGGATCCTTAGATTAAATAAGTTGCCCAAGGGCAGCGAGCTAGGAAGAGAAGAGCCAGGCTTTTTACTCAGTTTGACTCCAGAGCCTATGTACCTGACCACTGTACCATACTTATATTAAGAAAAGATGAAAGTCCAGATCAGAGTTGATAGCTTAAGAGCAAACTGCACTGATTATACTTCATCTTGACCATCATGGCCAACTTTGAGAATCACACCAATAGTTTTAAATTATGTCCACAAACTCTTCGATGCTTCTTCCTTCAAAAGGTGAAACCAAATTTCCCTTCTTGAGTGTGGAACTGGCTTCTGTAGAATGAATAAGTAGGCAGGAATAGTGTATTAGGACATAGAATATATTATGGCTTCTCTCTTGCTTTCTCTTTTTGATCACTACCTTTGGAGGAAGCAAGCTGCTGTGTTTTGTGAGCACTCAAGCAGCTCTATGGAGAGGTCCACAGAGTGAAGAAGTCAGGCCTCCAGGAACTGAGTCCTGCCAAAGACCAGCAAGTTCCAGTCAAGCCTTTAAATGATTGCAGCCTTCAAATGACTGACTCTTGACTGGGACCTCATGAGAAATGCAGAGCCAGAACTACCCATCTAAGCCTTCACTGATTCCTGACTCATTCTTTTTAGAATAATGAAAATGTTTTGGAATTACATTAGCAATGGCTGCAAAACCTTGTAAATATACTAAAAATTACTGACTTGCACACTCAGAAATGGCATAAGATAATATAACTTATACTTTTAAACAACCAAGTTTTAGGGTAATTTGTTTCATGCCAATGGATGGCGAATACACACACTTCAAGATACTGGAAAACCTAAGTCTGTCTCAAGAAGGACAACCAAGAGGGCGCTAGGATTTGAATCCCTATCATATATGGAATGCACTTAAAGCATTTTGTCTGGACTAGAGAAATCTAATGAGGACCTGGGTTCTGCATGAAAATATCTTCCATCATGTGACATCAGCATATCCTCATCATGCCCCACCCCTTAACAACAACAATTTGACATCCACCCATATACAGAAGTGCCTTTGAGGGAGCATTGGGGTCTGGCACCAAACATCATGGAGTCTGAGTGGAGTTTCTTCCACTTGTGTATCAGATAATGTGTAAGTGGATCTTGGTCCCAGCTGTGGCCCATGAACTGGCTCCAAACCTTTTCAACCATGGTCTGGTAGGCCCTGGAAAACATTGACAGACAGTCACCGCATGGATGAGAGAGACTTTTGTGGAAGTTCAGGTTTCCTGTGGAGATGTTCTAGCACACCATTGGAGCAAAAAGATATGAATTGGAATGCAATGGAGAAGTTTGTAAAGACTGGAAGAGGTGACTGCTACATCAAATGCAAAGACTGCAATGCCAAACTTCAAGGAACCTGAAAAATCAAGGGCACATGGCACCATCAAAGGATTACAGTGATCTAGTAACCAACTCCAATAATGGAGATCTGTGGTTTATCTGAAAAGGAATTCAGAATAGCTGTTTAAAGAGCTGGTTTGGGGAAAGATAAACCAAAGTGACGAACCTTTAGCTAGACTAATTAAGAAAAAAGATAGAAGATTCAAATAAATAAAATCAGAAATGAAAAAAGAGACATTGCAACTGATACCATAGAAATAGGATCATATGAGATTACTATGAAGAATTATATGCTGATAAATTGGATGGCCTGGAAGAAATAGATAAATTCCTAAAACATACAACCTACCAAGATTGAGTCATGAAGAAGAAGAAAATCTGAACAGACCAATAATGAGTAAGGAGACTGAGTCAGTAATCAAAAATCTCCCAACAAAGAAAATGCTAGACCCAGATGGTTTCCCTCGTGAATTCTACCACACATTTAAAGAATAATTAATACCAATCCTTCTTAAACTCTTTCAAAAAGAGGAGAGAACACTTCCAAACTCATTTTCAAGACCAGCATTTATAAGGCCAGCATTACCCTGATACCAAAGCCAGATAAGAACATTACAAGAGAAGAATACAGGCCAACACTGATCAATATAGATGCAAACTTCTTAACAAAATATTAGCAAACCAAATTTAATATCCCATTAAAAAGATCACACATTTATCCCTGGGATGCAGGAATAGCTCAACATATGCAAATCAATAAATATGATACATTGATAGAATGGAAGATAAAAATCGTACAATCATCTCAATAGATGCAGAAATAGCATTTGATAAAATATAACCTCCTATTATGATAAAAGCTCAGTAAGTTGGGTACAGAAGGAATGTACCTCAACATAATAAAGGCTATATATGACAACCCCACAGTTAACATCATACTGAATGGTGAAAGACTGAAAGATTTTCCTCTAAGATTAGGAACAAGACAAGGGTGCCCACTCTCACTGGTCCTATTCAACATAGCTCTGGAATTCCTAGTTGGAACAGTTAGGCAAGAAAAAGAAACAAATGGCATCCAAATCGGAAAAGAAGTAAAAGTGTTTCTGTTTGCGAATTTATGACCTTGTATATAGAAAATCCTAAAGACTCCACCAAAAAACTGTTACAACTAATCAACAAATTCAGTAAAGTTGCAGGATATAAAACAAACATCAGAAATCAGTTGCAGTTCTACATACTAACAAAATATCTGAAAAAGAAATAAAGAAAGCAATTATCTTACAGTCTATGAAGAAACGGGCAGATCTTCTCTATGTGACTCCAGCAGGCAAGAAGAAAAACTGATTAAAAACATTTTTTAAATGGTAGAGGTAGGTTTGAATTCTCACTTATGAAGCGTTTGCTAATAGTCCTAACTGACCTACATGAGAAGAGGATCCTTAAAGAGAGTTAACAGAAGGGTCCCGGCTGATGCTCAATGACATTGTCAGAAATGTTGCTGTTTAGGTTCCTGGAACAAAGGATGTCTCCTCTGAAGACATTCTCCTGTTCCCCCACCCCATGGTACAGTGTCCTGTTTTAGAATACTCAGTTGTAACTTAGAGTGCACCACAGGTGAACTGTTAGTATAAATGGATATATGCCACATCAGACTACAAACTGTTGGAAGTTAGGACCTCCCACCAGTGCTGAATGCTGAGCAATGAGGTGACAGCTAACATCCTGGTGGGGCAAGGATTTTCACAATGATATTATTCACATCTTCACCAGCTAGTAGTTTTCAGTGTGCTTTCACATACCTTCTCTTGTTTGAGATCATTGCTATGAGCAGGTGGCAGAGATGACTCACCTCTTTTGTATGGAGGAGGACACTGAGGTTCATAGCCATTTAGTGATTCACTCCAAATCACAAGCTTGTAACTGGTTAGGCAGGGCTTAGGCAGGGACTTAGAACCTGGACACAGTCTATTTTCTATGAGAAATGTCAGAAGGGAAGTTGAACTTCAGGTAAATAGATCCTGCTGGGCACTGACCAGAGGAGTTTTTGGTAAGCCTCAAAGCTAATTAGAGCAAACACACCAGTGCAGGAGAGGCCAGTCTTAATGCATATTCCCAGAACAGTTTTCCAGAGATAGCCTTCTACCTGCCTCTTTTGAACTAAGCCTATTAATGGAAGGAACAAGTGTGTGGTTGCTTGATTTAAAAATCAGACAATTGGATAGTTTGCTCTCCTGGAAAAGGACATTTATGTCCTAAGGGGGATAGGAGGCAGTGGGAAAGAAGCATGACATTCCCAAATGGTGGGGTGCAAGAGAGAAATTGGTGATAATAACCAGGAATTTTAATTGGGGATTTCAAAACTTATATTCCTATGGCAAGCTTAACTTTTTTCTCTTAAAAGCTTAGCTGGTGCTTGCTGGGAAATTTCTTATAAGGATTGGAGGGAAAGGGGGACTCTGGCTCTGCCTCTGGTTATGCCATCCTGCAAGCTAAATGGCCCAGTTCAAACGGGGTGAGTACACCTTTCCCAGGGTAGTGTGTGGCGGGCAGTCCACTGGGAAGGGTGGATTGGGGCACAGAGGAAGCGGAGCAGGAAGAGTCAACAGTCCTGCCTCACTTTTCAAACAGACTTTGGCTCACATCTGTACTACTCTCCAGACCTGGGTTGAAACAACCCCTTAAGTCCTAGGTAGGCAAGTACTCTTATCTTTCCATTTCTGGGTGATCCATGTTCTAGGGTAACTGAGCAGCTCAAGTTTCCAGTGAGCAATATGGAAGTTTGGTATCACTTCATATTCAGAGTGGCATTTCTTCCTTAAACAACTAGCTCAGACCCATTTCATCAGAAGGTTGATTGCTCCTTTCCAGGGACTCGGAGGATATTCTGCTGCTGCCTATGGGGAAAGAGCGACAGAGAATCATGAATCCAGCACTGCCCTCATTCATCCTTTGCTCTCCATCTTGAGTTTTTCTAACTTCCACAGGGAGGCAGCAATTTCTAGTGTAGAAAACACGGGGTTTGGAGCCAAATAGACCACCTTGAGTCCTGTTTCTATCACCTACAATTTGTATGATCATGGGCACATTATGTCCCTTTGAGGCCCTGTTTCCCTGTATATAAAGCAGGAATGCTCCTATGACTTACCTCATCTGATTCCTGTGAGAACTAAATGAGACTGTATGTGTGAATACAAACACAGAGCCAGGCTCACGTACTCACTTGCATAACAAACATTAGTTCCTTTGCCCCTGACTTCTATTCCTACTTCTTTTCCAGAGTCTCCAACTATGTCAACTACCTGGTCAGAATAATGTGGGGGAGTGAATCTACCAAGTATGTCCTTCTTCTTATGGAAACTTACAGGCTCTTAGAGAGACAGGGCCTGCTGAGTTGTATCCTCAGGAATGAGAAAGTTTGTGCTGAACAATCTACCATAGTGCTGCATCTGACTTTCTGTATCAAAAGGCATGTATCTGAAAGACAAATGGACAAGGTGAGAAGCAATGTTGCAGCCAGAGTTGGAATGAGATGTGTGACTAGAAGGAGTTATGAGTTTGTGCTTGTGTACGGAGCAAGGCACAGGCTAAGTGGCCCACTTAGGGTGGAAGCTGGGACTCTGAAGAGAGGCTGACCCTTGCACAGGCAATGAATCTTCTTCATGACTGGAAGACTTCCCATTCTGAGTCTTTCTTTAAACACTCAGCAACCCCATGCCACCTATCTTAGTTTCCTCTGGCTGTGGCAACAAATTACCATAAACTGGGAGATTGAAAGCACCAGAGATTTTATTTTCTCAGAGTTCTGGAGACCAGAAGTCTGAAATCCAGGCATCAGGAGGGCCTTATTCCCTCCAGAGCCTGTAGGGGAGAATTCTTCCTTGCCTTTTTCCAGCTTCTGAGGGCCGTCAGCGTTCTTTGGCTTCCTTGGCTTGTGACCTCATCACTCCAGTTTCTGCCTCTGTCTTCACATCACCTTCTGCTCTGTGTCTATGTTAATCTCCCTCTGCTTCCACCTTGTCATTGAATTTAATCCAGGATAATCTAGGATAATCTCCTCATCTCAAAATATTTATCTTTATTTCATCTGCAGAGACCCTTTTCCAAATAAGGTAATAGTTACTGTTCCAAGGATTAGTTGTAGAGATTAGGATGTGGACATATCTTCTGGGAAGGGGCACCATGCAACTTGCCACACCACCTAAACCCCTTAGAGAGCTGACAAACTAATTCATGACAGTGTGCGTCCAGGTGTGCCTCCTCCCAGGGGCATTTGCATTATAATTATATTAACCTAAAACAAAAGGCAATGATTAATTCAAATGGAAAAATAATCACTAATATTGGTATTTCAGGCACTACCAAAGAACTGTTTCTCTTCATCATTTTCTTCTGGAAAAGCTCCCCCCAAATACTTCCTCACTTCCACCTCTCACTGTATAGCTTTGTGTGTATTGTATGCTCATTCCTAAACTAATCATAGTCAAGGAGGATGCTTTATTCTTGCCATAATTGGCTTAGAGCCTTAGATTGATGAGGAATCCACTGCTGGGATTAGGGAAGTGGGGAGGACCTAGACTCTGAGAAACGCATAATGTCCCATCAACAGCAGAACAAAACAATCCCAACAAGGAAGCAGGGGTTGCTGGAAGGTTGCTGGAAAGCAACCACCAGTGTCTCCACTCTATATGAGCTAGCTACCCCTTTTCCATCAGCTTTAGGACCGATCCCTGCCATGGACACTGCTCCACTACATGGAACATGCCTAGTTGGGGGCATTTGGCCAGAAGACGCAAAAAAGCATTTGGCACTTTTGCATGGGCTATGATGATACTTTTGAAATGTGAGAGGCTATGGGAGAAGTCATTTGAATGAATTGCAACTGGATCTTTTTTCAATATTCTTTCAAAAGACAGCTATCTTGTCATAAGGCAAATAGCCAAGCATGTCCATTCAGTATTTTAAAAGTACTAAGGTTTCAAAGCACCAGAGGAAAAAGCTCTTTTCAGAGCTCTAATTGCCTCCTTAAAAAAGGATTGGTTTTTCAGATATGACTGAAAATGGGTTAGCAGTTAGAGGAAGAAAGACCAAGGTATCTGCATTTAAATCAGTCTAGATACTGCAGGGAAATGAGCCATATCTGATTCATTTGACCCATATCTGACTTATTTTGAGCCTGTGACTTACAGGTAAATGGAAAACCTCCCTCCAGAGAAAATGTCAAAGTGGCAGTTTTCTCAGAGCAACCCCTGCCCTTGAGTTAGCCAGGAACCCATCTCTCACTAGTTCTGCACTCATGGGGCTTATGTTTGCATTTGATACTATACAAGTCACACCCTGTGAAATACTGCTCGGGACTGTTCTTGTCCTGTTATTACTCCTACTTTTCAAGTCTAACTCATGTTTCATTGAAGCACAAAGTAGGCTCTGGGCAACCTACTCACTGAGCAGCACTAAGAAGAGCCTTAAGTTTGGGCAGTGTAACACTAGGATAAAAACTTTTGCTTCATTATGCAATAGTCTAATATGAGATGTATTTTATCCTACTCATGCCATTATGCCAGAGACCTCAAACTGGCAGCCTACTGGAAATGTCTGGCCTGCAAGAATTTTTCGCTTTTTAAATTAGTTGTCTACATTTAAAATTATAAAAATAAAAGAAGGAAGTGTTGAACTCAAACATTTATTCCATCACTCCCACTCTTTCCTTGTTCCAGGATTCCAGTTACATTTATACCAGGCTGCTTTAAGTTGTTCCACAGATCAGTGATGATATTTTCATTAAAAAGAGTTTTTTTCTCTGTGTGTTTCATTTCGATCATTTCTATTGCTATGTCTTCAAATTTGCTCAGCCTTTTCTTCTACAGGGTCTAATTTGCCATTCATCCCATCCAATGTGTTTTTCTTCTCAGACATGTAGTTTATTTGATTTGGGTCTCTTTAGTATTCTCTGTCTCCATGTAACCTTTGGAACATATGCATGCAGTTATGGTAATCATTTTATGATTTATATTTCTCCTCATTATAGGACATATTTTCTTGCTTCTTTGCATACCTGGTAATTTTTTATTGGAATTCAGACTTTGTGAATTTTAGCTTGTTGCACAATAGGTATCTTTGTTTTTCCTTAAATATTCTTTTTTTAAAATTAAGGTATCATTGATATACAATCTTATGAAGGTTTCACATGAGCAACATTGTGGTTTCATCATTCACTCATATTATCAATTCTCCCCCACCCCATTGCAGTCACTGTCCATCAGCAGAGTAAGATGCTATAGAGTCACTACTTGTCTTCTCCATGCTGTACTGCCTTTCCTGTGACCTACCTATATTGTGTGTGCTAATTATAATGTCCCTTATTCCCCTTCTCCCTCCCGCCTCATCCAACCTTCCCAACCCCTTCCCTTTGGTAACCACTATTCCCTTCTTGGAGTCTGTGCGTCCGCTGTTGTTCTGTTCCTTCAGTTTTGCTTTGTTGTTATACTCCACAAATGATTGAAATCATTTGGTACTTGTCTTTCTCCACCTGGCTTTTTCACTGAGCATAATACCCTCCAGCTCCATCCATGTTGTTGTAAATGGTAGAATTTTCTTTCTTCTTATGGCTGACTAATATTCCATTGTGTATATGTACCATGTCTTTATCCATTCATCTACTGATGGACACTTAGGTTGCTTCCATATCTTGACTATTGTAAATAGTACTGTGATAAACATAGGGGTGCATATGTCCTTTTGAATCTTCCCTTATGTAATCTTAAGCCTTACACTGGGACACAGTTAAGTTAGTTGGAAATAGTTTGATGCTTTTTGGTCTATTTTTAAAATTGTTAGGCAGAGCTAGAATAGTGCTCAGTCTATGGTAAATTATTCTCCACTAACAAGACAAGATCTTTCTAGGCACTCTACTCAAAGCCCTGTGAATCAAGAGGTTTCCCACTCTGGCTGGTGGGGAAAGACACTATTCCTAGCACCAGGCACTATTCTCTCTAATCCTTTCAAGTGGTTCTTTCTCAGGTAGTTTCCCCACATACACACTAACATGTACATTGATGAAAACTTGAGGGGGCCCTCTTCACATGTCCAGAATAGCCCTTTTGTTTAGTTCTTATCTCTCCAGTACTATGTCATATAAGCTCTAGCCACTGTGGTGTCCCCCTAAGGTCAGCTCAGCAGTCCACAGACTCATAACATGATATTCAAAATATCAATTCAAACTTTTTGACCAAATCCAAATTTATAAAGAACCAGGAATAGCTTAATAACTAACAAAGGCAAAGGCAATCTCTAGATGATGCAGTAGTTGGAATTATCAAAGACTTTAAAGGACTATTTTAACCATGTCCAATAAGTAAGAGTGAATGTTCTTGAAACAAATAGAAAGATTAAAAAGTCTCAGCAGAGAAACAGAAGCACTGAAAAAGAACAAAATGGAATTTTTATAACTGTAAAACACAATAAATAAAAATTTAAAAAACACTTGAGAGAATCAATTGCAGAATGGAAATGACAGAAGAAATAATCAGTGATTTTGAAAATAGATTAACAGACATCCAATCTTGAAACCAATCAAAGAGGAAATCTCGAGGGAAATTAGAAAACATTTTGGAATATTAGATGATATTTTGTACTAAATTAAAATGAAAATGCACCATGTCAGAATTTATGGGGAAAAATTGAAGCAATGCTTAGAGGAAAACTTTTAGTGCTAAATGTTTAAATTAGGAAATGTGAATAGAAATAAAACTACAGACTGACATACCTCATAAATATTGATGTAAAAGTCCTCAGCAAAATATAAACAAATGAGCTGTAGTAATATACAGAAATAATAATACATCACAACCAAATCTAATATATTCTGGGAAGTAGGGCTAGTTCAACATTTTGAAAATAATCAATGTAGTCCACCATATTTACAGACTAAGGAAAAAAATGATTGTATCAACTGATGCAGAGAAAGCATTTGAAAAATTCCAACATAAATTCATAACAAAACCAAAATCTATGCAAACTAGGAATAGGAGGACACATCCTTAATCTAATAAAGTGTATCCTTAAAAACCTAATTCTTCCCTAAGATCAGGAAAAAGGGAAGGATTTCCACTCTTTTGATCCCTACTCAACATTGTACTAGCAGTCTTGGCCAGTGTAATAAGGCTAGAAAAATAAAATAAAAGACATACTTATTGAAAAGAAGTAAATAGAAGTGTCCCTATTTGTAAATGATATGATTGCTTACATAAAAGATCAAAGGAGGCTACAAAAGAGTTCCTAAAACTAATAATTCAGTTTAGCAAGGTTGTAGAACACAATGTCAACATACAAAAATCAATAGTACTTCTATAACTACCAATGAACAATTGAAAACTGAATTTTAAAAAACACTATTTATAATAGCTCCAAAATAAATGATACTTAAGTATAAATCTAAGAAAATGTGTACAATCTGCATACTAAAAATGACAAGACAGGGATGAAAGAAATAAAAGAAGCCTTAAATAAATAAAGAGAAATACTGTGTTTGTGAATTGGAACATTCAAATAGGTAAGTGTTAATTCTTCCCAAACTAGAGTTGCCAGATATAGGAAAAAATTACAGGATGCCAAGATAAAAATGAACTTCAGATAAACAATGAATAATTTTTAATATAATTGTGTCCTGTGCAATATTTCGATGTTATTATAACATTAGGTCATTTTAATCTTAAATTAAATTAAAGTGGATGTCCTATATATTACATGGCAACCCTACAGGGATCCACTGATTTTATAGATTTAATGCAATAACAATCAAAACCTAAGCAGAGTATTTTTGTTGATACAGGCAAGATGATTCTAAAACACATATGAAAAGGCATAGAATCTAAAATAACAATAATTTTGAAAAAAACAGAGAATGCACACTACTCATTTTTAAGACGTTTTCTAAAGTTAAGCAATAAAGAAAATGTAGTATTGGTGAAAGTTTAGACATAGAGGTCAATAGAACAAAATAAGAGTGTCCAGAAATAGATCCTCACAAATATGATCAATTGATTTTTAATATACATTATTTTATTAAGATAAAATTCATGTAAGATAAAAGTCACCACTTCAAGACATCTTAAGTAGACAATTCATGATCAATTGATTTTTTTTTTGGTATCATTCATCTACAATTGCATGAAGAACATTATGTTTACTAAACTCCCCCCTTCGCCAAGTTCCCCCCCAAAACCCCATTACAGTCACTGTCCATCAGCATAGTAAGATGCTGCAGAATCCCTACTCGTCTTCTCTGTGTTGTACAGCCCTCCCTGTGCCTCCACATACATTACACATGCTAATCATAATGTCCCCTTTCTTTTTCCCTGCCCTTATCCCTCCCTTCCCACCCATCCTCCTTGGTCCCGTTCCCTTTGGTAACTGGTAGTCCATTCTTGGGTTCTGTGATTCTGCTGCTGTTTTGTTCCGTGAGTGTTTCTTTGTTCTTATACTTCACATATGAATCATTTGGTACTTGTCTCTCTCTCTGCCTGGCTTATTTCACTGAGCATAATACCCTCCAGCTCCATCCATGTTGTTGTAAATGGTAGAATTTTCTTTCTTCTTATGGCTGACTAATATTCCATTGTGTATATGTACCACATCTTCTTTACCCATTCATCTACTGATGGACACTTAGGTTGCTTCCATATCTTGGCTATTGTAAATAGTGCTGCAATAAACATAGGGGTGCATCTGTCTTTTTCAAACTGGAGTGCTGCATTCTTAGGGTAAATTCCTAGAAGTGGAATTCCTGGGTCAAATGGTATTTCTATTTAGAGCATTTTGAGAAATCTCCATACTGATTTCCACAATGGTTGAACTAATTTACATTCCCACCAGCAGTGTAGGAGAGTTCCCCTTTCTCCACAACCTTGCCAACATTTGTTGTTGTTTGTCTTTTGGATGGTGCCGATCTTTACTGGGGTGAGGTGATATCTCATTGTGGTTTTAATTTGCATTTCTCTGATGATTAGCGATGTGGAGCATCTTTTCATGTGTCTGTTGGCCATCTGAATTTCTTCTTTAGAGAACTGTCTATTCAGCTCCTCTGCCCATTTTTTAATTGGATTATTTGCTTTTTGTTTGTTGAGGTGTGTGAGCTCTTTATATATTTTGGATGTCAGCCCTTCATCGGATCTGTCATTTATGAATATATTCTCCCATACTGTAGGGTACCTTTTTGTTCTGTTGATGGTGTCCTTTGCTGTACAGAAGCTTTTCAGCTTGATAGAGTCCCACTTGTTCATTTTTGCTTTTGTTTCCCTTGCCTGGGGAGATATGTTCATGAAGAAGTCGCTCATGTTTATGTCTAAGAGGTTTTTGCCTATGTCTTTTTCTAAGAGTTTTATGGTTTCATGACTTACATTCAGGTCTTTGATCCATTTTGAATTTACTTTTGTGTATGGGGTTAGACAGTGATCCAGTTTCATTCTCTTACATGTAGCTGTCCAGTTTTGCCAGCACCATCTGTTGAGGAGACTGTCATTTCCCCATTGTATGTCCATGGCTCCTTTATCGAATATTAATTGACCATATATGTTTGGGTCAATGTTTGGAGTCTTTATTCTGTTCCACTGGCCTGTGGCTCTGTTCTTGTGCCAGTACCAAATTAATTGTCTTGATTACTGTGGCTTTGTAGTAGAGCTTGAAGTTGGGGAGTGAGATCCCTCCACTTTATTCTTCCTTCTCAGGACTGCTTTGGCTATTCGGGGGTCTTTGGTGGTTCCATATGAATTTTAGAACTATTTGTTCCAGTTCGTTGAAGAATGCTGTTGATAATTTGATAGGAATTGCATCGAATCTGTAGATTGCTTTGGGCAGGATGGCCATTTTGATGATATTAATTCTTTCTAGCCAGGAGCATGGGATGAGTTTCCATTTGTTAGTGTCCTCTTTAATTTCTCTTAAAAGTGTCTTACAGTTGTCAGGGTATAGGTCTTTCACTTCCTTGGTTAGGTTTATTCCTAGGTATTTTATTCTTTTTGATGCTATTGTGAATGGAATTGTTTTCCTGATTTCTCTTTCTTTTAGTTCATTGTTAGTGTATAGGAAAGCCACAGATTTCTGTGTGTTAATTTTGTATCCTGCAACTTTGCTGAATTCTGATATTAGTTCTAGTAGTTTTGGTGTGGAGTCTTTAGGGTTTTTTATGTACAATATCATGTCATCTGCAAATAGTGCCAGTTTGACTTCTTCTTTACCAATCTGGATTCCTTGTATTTCTTTGTTTTGTCTAATTGCCATGGCTAGGACCTCCAGTACTATGTTGAATAACAGTGGGGAGAGTGGGCATCCCTGTCTTGTTCCCGATCTCAGAGGAAAAGCTTTCAGCCTCTCGCTGTTCAGTATGATGTTAGCTGTGGGTTTATCATAGATGGCCTTTATTATGTTGAGGTACTTGTCCTCTATACCCACTGTGTTGAGAGTTTTTATCATGAATGGATGTTGAATTTTGTTGCATGTGTTTTCAGCATCTATGGAGATGATCATGTGGTTTTTGTCCTTCTTTTTGTTTATATGGTGGATGATGTTGATGGATTTTCGAATGTTGTACCATCCTTGCATCCCTGGGATGAATCCCACTTGGTCATGGTGTATGATCCTTTTGATGCATTTTTGAATTCAGTTTGCTAATATTTTGTTGAGTATTTTGCATCTACGTTCATCAGGGATTTTGGTCTGTAGTCTTCTTTTTTTGGTGGGGTCTTTGCCTGGTTTTGGTATTAGGGTGATGTTGGCTTCATAGACTGAGTTTGGGAGTATTCCCTCCTCTTCAATTTCTTGGAAAACTTTAAGGAGAATGGGTATTATGTCTTTCTGTATGTCTGATAAAATTCCGAGGTAAATCCATCTGGCCCAGGGGTTTTGTTCTTGGGTAGTTTTTTGATTACCGCTTCCATTTTGTTGTTGGTAATTGGTTTGTTTAGATTTTCTGTTTCTTCCTTGGTCAGTCTTGGAAGGTTGTATTTTTCTAGGAAGTTGTCCATTTCTCCTAGGTTTCTACCGCGTTCGCCCCTTGTTGCGGTGACGACAGCGATACGTACACAGACCTGGTTCACTTCAGTTGTTTATTGTTGCTCGGAAGGCCGGGAGAAGGTGAGTGAGAAGAAGCAACAGCCGGGGGGAGCGAATGAGAAGAAGAATGAGGGGAGAGAGGGAGACAGAGATTGAGAGAGTGGGAAAGAGAGTGAGTGCTTCTTTCCTGCTTATGCCTTATATAAAGGAAGCTGGCCTATGGTGATCAAGCCTATAGGAGCATCTTCCTTATGCTAATGCCACCAAACCAGGCAGGGTGGCGCCCAGGAAGCGTGCGCCACCTTAGGGCATTGGTCAACTAGAGTGGAAGGGCGGTGTTCAGCCATAGTGGGACTCAGCCTCGGCCGTAGGCCGGCCCCTACATCTCCCCCTTTTTTGTTTTTTAGCACAATGAGGCTCGGGGACCATGCCTGTCTTAGGTTGTCAGGGAGGTGCAGCATCCTTACCCGTCATAAGGCAACAGACAGCTAAGGTCTGCGCCCTGTCTTAGGTTGGTATGCGTACCTCCTGATCTTACCCGTCTTTGACTACTGGTCCAACATATTGTGCTACACCCTAGGGGAGATGCCTTCTTCTATAGCTGCCATGGCCTGCACCAGAGCCATCGCCCGCACTTTCCGATGTTGCCATTGCATGGAACAGAACACCCATGCCTGACCAGGCTTTGGTGGCATTTAGCACGGCTTCAGCAAACTGAGCTACAGACAGCGCCTCTAACTTTTGGGGACTAACATTCAATATTTCTAGCCATAGCTGAGTGGTGAGCACATCAAACTCACTGGACCAATTGGTGGATAACATCTTGCCTAATTTCCTCGACAGATTGGCAGCTTTAGAGAGGTTATGAAAGGAATGCCAGTAACACATAGAGCTGTCGAAAGGCAGATATGGGAGATTAAGTGTACTATAGGTAGAGAAAAAGGCAGGAAAGGTATGTGCAGTTTCAGTCACCGGGAGTGGAATAGGCCAAGCCTTCACCAGACCCCATAGTTCTCTGTGTTCCGCTATCGCCTGCTGAAGAATCAGTAGCAGGATGAGCATCAGTGGCATCGGCATCTCGCACTTCCGGTTCTGGTCTTGCCACTCTCCGTGTCAGGCGTTCAGGCACCCAGATGGGATTGTTTCGGTCCTGTGGGAAAACACAAACAGAGCCTCGGCTCCAGATTAACACTGGATCCGGGCCTTTCCATGATCCTTCCAATACATCCTTCCACATAACTGCGGGCATGTCTTTAGGCCTGGAACGGCGATTATGCCGCTCTGCTGCACTGTGGCCATCTTTGTCCAATGTCAAAAAATTTAAAATGAACAATATGATGTTAAGTTTGTCTCTGGGGGATCTGAAGTCTGCCCCTATTCCCCCTTTTTGTTTATAGAGAGCATTTTTAAGGGTCAGGTTGGCGCGCTCTATCACGCCTTGCCCTTGAGGGTTATAGGGAATGCCCGTGGTGTGGGTGATATCCATTGTTTTTAAAAAGCTGAGGAGCGATTGGGATGTATATGCTGGCCCATTGTCAGTTTTTAAATGTTTGGGCTTTCCCCAGGCCGAAAATGCCTGGAGGCAGTGAGATATGACATCTCTAGATTTTTCTCCTGTATGGCAAGAGGCAAAAATGATGCCTGAGCAGGTGTCTACAGACACATGGACATATTTCATCTTACCGAATTCTGGAATATGGGTAACATCCATTTGCCAAATGTGATTGGGGAGTAGCCCCTTTGGATTAACTCCTTCTGAGATGGAGGGTAGAAGTGTGACACACCATTTGCAACTGACTACTATGGCTCTTGCTTGGTCTCTAGTAATATTATATTTTAGGTGAAGGGTATGTGCATTGACATGGAATTGTTTGTGAAATTGAGCAGCTTGTTCTACAGGGTCAAATAGAGCTAAGATGTTAAACTCACGGGTCAGGGCATCGGCACGTCTGTTTCCCTCAGCAATGGGTCCTGGGAGGGAAGTGTGGGCTCTTACATGTCCAATAAAGAAAGGTTCTGATCGAGTCCATATTAGTTGTTGTAGCTTTCTAAAAATGTTGGCAACGGGGGAAGACTGGCTAATATAACTTACATTCTCTAAGATGGACACAGCAGTCACTACATACTGACTATCTGCTAAAAGGTTAAAAGGTTCCTGTGAGAAAAGCGTAAAGGCTTGTGCTACAGCCAACAGCTCTGTTTGTTGGGCTGAAGTGGTTGGAAAACTGAATGTCCAAGATTGGTCACCAGTGACCACAGTCCCAATGCCATTCTTTGACCCATCAGTGAACACCACCTTGGCTTTGGGTATGGGATTACATCTTGTGTTTTTAGGAAAGATGACGGGATTAGAGAGGAAGAACTGTAGCCAAGGATGTTTTGGGTAGTGGTTGTCAAAGGAAGCATTGGTGATGGTGTAAGCAACAGCCCATGCATCACAGCATGCAGTAAGACATTCAATCTGCTCAGCAATATAAGGCGTTATTATCATGTTTGGGGGAATCCCAAATGTTTTTATAGCTGTCCTGATTCCCTTGATGATCAAATCAGCTATACTCTGAGGATACCATCTTAATGTTTTTCCTGGAGAGTGGGCCAGATATACCCAGAGAATTGGCCCTTCCTGCCAAAGTACCCCTGTTGGGCTATTATTACTGGGTATCACTATAAGGAATAGCAATTTGCCATAGTCTATTCTGTCTACCTGGGCAAGCTGCAAGCGGGATTGGACTAGGCTCAAGGCTTCCTTGGCTTGCTTACTGAGAGAGCGCGGAGATGATAAATCAGAATCGCCCTTCAGTGTCTCATATAATGGACTGAGCTCTTCATCTGTAAGCTTTAGGAATGGCCTTACCCAATTTATATCTCCAAGTAGTTTTTGAAAATCATTAAGGGTTTTTAATTGATCTGTTCTTATGGTTATTTTTAATGGCCTAGCAATAGTATCTTCCAATTTAATTCCTAAATACTGTTTGGTGCAAGTTGCCTGTATTTTCTCTGGTGCTAGTTCCAGACCCCATATCTTAAAGTGTGCTTGCAAGAAGCAGAGGGCTTCTTCTACTTTACTGTTCTTTTCATGACATAAGAGAATATCATCCATATAATGATAGATAATTACATCAGGGAACTTTTTTCTTACTTCTGCCAGGGCCTCATGCACATACAACTGGCACATAGTAGGGCTATTTGCCATGCCTTGTGGCAACACTTTCCACTCATACCGCTCATCTGGGCAATCGTGGTTGATGGCTGGTACAGTGAAGGCAAACTTTTTACAGTCCTCAGAATGAAGAGGGATGGAAAAGAAACAATCTTTGATATCTATTACAATTGATTTCCAACCTTTTGGCAGGGCCATAGGCAATGGTAAACCTAATTGCACTGATCCCATGAGAATCATCTGATTATTTACAGCTCTTAAATCATGCAGCAATCTCCATTTTCCTGACTTCTTTCTTATGACAAATATGGGTGTATTAAATGGGGAAGTAGAACTTTGAAGATGCCCTGCGGCAATTTGCTCTTGCACTAATGTGTCATTGATGTCCCTGCAAACTTTGAGGTACACATTTAAATCTTTATTTTTCCAAGGCCTGATAGCCTCTTTACACCATTTATTTGCTTGCTCATAGGCCAACTGTTTTACTAGGGGCATTGCTGTGTCAACATCTCCAAATATACGGCCTGCAGTTTGCATTAACTTTACCAAGAAGTCTGCATAAGGCTCATTTGGTCCTTGGAGTACTTTAGATAATTGACCCTGTAAATCACTAATGCCCTGGAGTGTTTTCCAGGCCTTGACAGCTGCTGTAGCTATTTGCATATACACAGCAGGAGGGTAATTTATCTGATTATGCTGTCCTAGGTAAGGTCCTGTGCCCATTAGCATCTCTAGGTTCCACTGATTGTTCCCTGCGGCAGCGTTGCGCCGGGCAGTGTCTTGAGAAAGCTCTGCCCACGCAGTTTTGAATAGCAGGTACTGACCTCCAGTAAGGCATGCTCTGGCTACATTAGCCCAATCATCTGGTGTTAGATTCTGAGTGGCTAATGACTCCACTATGGCCACAGTGAACGCTGCTTGCACTCCATAGGTGATGGCAGCTTCCTTTAGGCTTTTAACAAGCTTAAAATCTAGGGCTTGATGGTATCTTTGCTGGGTGTTTGGATCTTCTATTACTGGGAAGACTGCATTCCCCTCCATGGTTAGCCATTCCCTCCATCTATCCTTGCCCAATTGTTCTTGGCACCCCTGGCCACCACAATATGAGTAACTCTGGTAAAGGGGTGGCTCTGCTCTATAGGTTGGAGAGCAAAATGGATAATCTGGGGCGGTTGGCACAATCTCTTCTACCTTACTGCTCTTATTGGGAAGAGGGGCTGAGCTAGTCTCTCCTTCCTCTCTGCTTATTCTCAGTCGGCTCAGTGAGGAGCACAATGTGGGCCGATGTCCTCTCTGAGCAGCCCTAGCCTCTAACTCTTCTCCTGATAATTCTTGGTCCTCTTCCTCATCAGAGGACCCCCCCTGTGTAGATCCACTTTCAGATGCTCTCGCAGAGGCTCTTTCCTCTTTCACTTCCTCAAGAATCTCCTCTCCCTCCCTTATGGCCTCTCTACAACTAGGTTTATTCTCCTTTAGGCAGCTCTTAACCAGCCCCCATATGGGGAGCGTCCCAGCCGGGAGCGGCTCCCTGCGATCTGCGCTGCGCAGATCCTCGCCTAACTTTTCCCACACGG
This sequence comes from Manis pentadactyla, assembly GCF_030020395.1. Lineage (NCBI taxonomy): Eukaryota > Metazoa > Chordata > Mammalia > Pholidota > Manidae > Manis > Manis pentadactyla. The sequence goes on along the minus strand of NC_080020.1, from coordinate 198,830,529 downwards.
GGGTAGTGATTCTTCCTGCATCTAGGAACCACGGAGCATGCTTCTCCACCGTGTGGAGGAAAGCCCTTGCGGTTTTTGTTTTTAATGAGGTTCCGTTGGCCCTCAGGAGTGCTCTCAAAGGCTCTTCTACTCTAATTCGAGACTCTTCAGATCCCATGTTAGCGATTAAAGGATAAAAGGCTACTTCTAAGTTTATGGGTAAAGGGAACTCTTATCGCTAACCTGCATTCGTCGCTATACCGCGAACTTTCCTTGCTTCGTCGCTTTCCCGCGAACTTTCCTGGCTTCGTCGCTTTCCCGCGAACTTTCCTGGCTTCGTCGCTATCCCGCGAACTTTCACTGGCGCCCTAACTTTTCATAACATTTTTGACAAAACAAAACAGTACAACAAAGAACACTATGACGGACAGACAAAACAGAAATCCCCACCACAGCCGCTTGCTATCTCCCTTCCTACTCCTACATTTGCTTTGCTCGTTGGTCCACTCACCCTTCTCATCTGAGGCGCCTTCCCGAGCAATCCTTCCGAACGGGGTCCACAGGTACTGCTTCAGGGTAAGAAGCTCTATGGCGTCTGCGTCCACTAGTTTCTCCTCTGGGTGGTTGGAGAAAAACTCCCGGGTTTCGGCACCAGATACCGCGTTCGCCCCTTGTTGCGGTGACGACAGCGATACGTACACAGACCTGGTTCACTTCAGTTGTTTATTGTTGCTCGGAAGGCCGGGAGAAGGTGAGTGAGAAGAAGCAACAGCCGGGGGGAGCGAATGAGAAGAAGAATGAGGGGAGAGAGGGAGACAGAGATTGAGAGAGTGGGAAAGAGAGTGAGTGCTTCTTTCCTGCTTATGCCTTATATAAAGGAAGCTGGCCTATGGTGATCAAGCCTATAGGAGCATCTTCCTTATGCTAATGCCACCAAACCAGGCAGGGTGGCGCCCAGGAAGCGTGCGCCACCTTAGGGCATTGGTCAACTAGAGTGGAAGGGCGGTGTTCAGCCATAGTGGGACTCAGCCTCGGCCGTAGGCCGGCCCCTACAGGTTTCCCAGCTTGTTAGCATATAGGTTTTCATAGTATTCTCTAACAATTCTTTGTATTTCTGTGGGGTCCGTGGTGACTTTTCCTTTCTTGTTTCTGATTCTGTTGATGTGTGTTGATTCTATTTTTGTCTTAATAAGTCTGGCTAGAGGCTTTTCTATTTTGTTTATTTTCTCAAGGAACCAGCTCTTGGTTTCATTGATTTTTTCTATTGTTTTATTCTTCTCAATTTTATTTATTTCTTCTCTGATCTTTATTATATCTCTCCTTCTGCTGACTTTAGGCCTCGTTTGTTCTCTTTTTCCAATTTTGATAATTGTGATGTTAGATTATTCATTTGGGATTGTTCTTCCTTGATCAATTGATTTTTGACAAAGGTTTGTAGGCAAGTAAATGGAAAATGGATAATCCTTTAACAAATGAAACAACTGGATATCCATATGCAAAAAATGACTCAAACTATACCTCAGAATATCATTTATAAAAAAATCAACCTCAAATGGATCAAACCAAATAGATGCAAAACCAAAAAATATACATTTTTTTATTCAAAAATCACAGGAGAAAAAGATTGTGACCTTGAGTTAGACAAAGAGTCCTTAGAAATGACATAAAGAACTGATCCATAAAAGAAAAAAAATAAGTTGGCTTTCACCAAAATTAAAACTTTTTCTGCAAAAGATATTCAAGAGAATTGAAAGGTAAGCTTTAAACTGGATGCAAGTACTGAGAAATCACATATGTAATAAAGGACTTGTACCTGGAATATGTAAGTAACCTTCAAACCTCAACAGGAAGAGAACAACCCAGTTTTAAAAATACGCAAAAGATTTGAATACACACTTCAACAAAGAAGATGTGTTGGGATGGCTGATAAACACACGAAAAGATGCTCAACATCATTAGTCATCATGAAAATGCAAGTTAAAATCTCAACAAAATGCCACTATACACTTACTAGAATGACTAAAAGAAAAGTGGTGACAAAAACCCAGGAAAATACCAAGTGGTAGTGGCAATGGAACAACTTGAACCCTCATATACTGCAGGTAGAAATGCAAAATGGTAGGCATTCTGAAACCAGTTTGGCAGTTTCTTATAAAATAAAGTACGTATTTGCTATATTATCCAGCAATCCCACTCCAAGATATTTTACCTTAAGAAATGATGAGAACATGCTCACACAAAAACCTACATGAATGTTTATAGAAGCTTTATTCATAATCACCAAAAAACTGGTAACACCCTAACTGCCCTTCAGTGAACAAATGGCTAAGTAAAATATAGTACATCTCTTCAGTGGATCAGTACTCAGCAATAACAAAGAAACAAATTAATGATACACTCAGCAACATGGATGAAGCTCAAGACATTTGTCTAAGTGAAAGAAACCAGTCTCAAAAGGTTACATATTGTATGATTCCATTTGTGCTGTTCCATTTATATGACATGCTGGGAAAGGCCACATTATGGGGATGAAGATCTGGTCAGCGTTACCAGAGGTTAGGCATGGGAAGCAGTTTCAGTATGAATGGCAAGTTGAAGGAATTTTGGGGGTGTATTCCAATTGGGGTAGTGGTTGTACAAATCTATACATGTGTTAAAACTCACAGGTGTGTACACACACACAAAGTGCATTTTACTCCTTGTAAATAAAATAAAAGAGGATACTGAAGATGTGTGCTCAAATGTTTAAAATGTTAAGGATGCTCCATAAAGATGAAAATACTTATTTCACTGGGTTGTCTTAGTGATTAACAGTTGTTAAATGTTAATGGCTGGAATTAGAGCAGGCCCCTTATTTTACATTTGGAGAAACTGAGGCCAGAAAGTGAAAGTAACTTAAGGCCAAATGAAGCACGAAGCAACCACACGTGTGCATTTTTCTCTTGGGAGATATTGCAGATGCTTGTCTCTCACACCAAGCCCACCCAGCCAGATTTAATTTGGCATATTTTTCTTCAGGTAGTTTCTAAATTCAGAGTTTTCTGTGATAGAACAGAATCATAGTTACAATGTGCAAGTTAAAATAAAATCAATATGAATGAAAAAAAAACCACATATCCTAGTTTACAGAGTGTTCAGTCAGCATAAGCCTGCCTCTTGATGGACAGACCTATGGCTATTAGGGGAGACATTTGCAGGATGCCCAAGATTGCAAAACAAATAAATGAACAGACAGGCTGTGGACCTACTCCACTTGTGTCGGAGTCCAGGCTGTGCTACCTTCTAGTGGTGAGACCCTGGGCACATTGCTTAGCTTTTCCCTACCTCAGTTGCTTCATCTGTAACGCACTCTAATTTTATGTACTACTAAGAGGTTAAAAAAAAATATGACCAACAATTACTTATAGTATGACATAATACTTTCTTATCAGGAATTATAAGATGTTAAAATGTGATTTTTAAAAATATGTGTTAGTTGAGAGACATGGCAATATTTATTTCCCTGGGTTGTTTTGGTGATAATGAGTTGTCAAAAGTTAATGCCTGGCACATAGTACTCAATCAATAAAGTTATTAGCTATTATTATTGTTACTGTTATTGTTACTACTGCTATTACTATATGAATAAATGAACAGTGGAACTTGTAATAAATTGTAAAATGCCCCTCCCATTCCACCCTGCACCCTGCATGCCCTGCCCCCTCGGCTGTTGAATTTTCAAGCTCTAGCATATGCAAACACAGAATGTGTGGATGTCACCACAGGAAAACGTGAGAAACATTTACCAGTTCTCAATTGTAGTTAGAAAAAAATGACACATGTCGCGTTGGTGAGGTCAGTCCTTGCACCGGCACATGCACTCGTTCCCATGAGTGAGGGAGTCAGAGTGGGAACTTGAACTAACTGAGCAGTGTGTGTCAGTCCTGTGCTGAAGGGGAACAGGGGGACAGGAGGCCATGCCCAGGGTGGCAAGAGCATGGACTTGGCCTGCAGTTCTGGGTCTGCCTCTTGCATGTGGCTCAGAGCCATTTCAGTCTCAGTTCCTTCCCTGTCAGGCAACAATAAATAATTAGTGCTTTATAGCTACTGTGGGGGTTATACATAAATTAGGGTTCTAGTTGGAATTAAAGGCAGGAAAGCTCAACTACTGATGCAAAGGGAAGCTGGTTGGCCACATGATTTGTTCCCTTATTATTTATATTTTTATTCAAGTTTCTTGGATTTTTCCTACAGTCCTCTCTCTTATTGAAGGAAGGAGCCATATATAGGAGAGTACCCCAGACCTGGTCTCAGGGCCATTTTTCGTGGAGTGCTGGACCCAGGACAAATTCCTTTGTCTGGACCCTTTACACCAAAGCCCCATTATCCAGGAGCCACCTGGTGAAAAGTCTACAAGGGTAGCCTTGGGAAGCTATAGTGCTAGAGATAAAAAGGATTAAAAATGAAATATTCCTTAGGGAGTGAGTATATAAAGGAATTTCCTGAGAACTACTCAATGCCAGGTACTGACTTATCTGTAATATATAACCATTGTTATTCTATAAGGCAGTTGTTACAAACCTCTTAATATGTTTGAATAAACCAGGGCTTCCTGATAGGCAGTTAATTTGCCCAAGATCCTAGAATGAAATCCCTGAGCTTCCAAGATGGATTGTATCCCACACTGCATTATACTGAAGTGACAGGCATTTCACGCCAGCCCTTCCAGATTGTTCAAGTGACAGTGCTGAGCATTCTTACTGAGAACCACTGATCTGCTAAACACTAGCCAAGGAGCTTTTCTTCCTTTCACTTCAGAAATGTTTATTGAGAGCCCAGCCTGTGCTCTAGATCTAGGAATAGCCCAGGGAATCTGTCACTCAGTCCGAGTCAGGGAGTTTGCAGAGTTTTGGGAAAGGTCACAGGTAGACCCCAGTTTCACATGGCCTGAAGCTTAAACAACTTGAAAAGCCCTCTTTAGGAAAAAGAATACAAATTAGAAATACAAAATTAGCAACAGAGCTTTGGAAGGAGCAAGGGAGGTGTCCTAAAGTGCAAGCTATATTAGCTTTGCTGTAATACTGCCTTGGGGGAAACACCATATAGACCACCACTGACAAAAACATGTACTCAGGGCTGATCAGGGGCAAGGTGGGAGGGGAATCTATTGGAAGAAATGCTGTGTAAGCTGCGCCCCACAGGGTGGAGCAGGGGGGTCCTTTCAGAGGAAATAACAGGATGCAGGACCCAGGTGAGAGAAAAGAGCTGCTATGATTTTCAGGGAGTGAAGAGGGGAGCATCCTTTCCTCTTTCTTCACTACATTCTAAGGTACCAGGGCCCCTCCCAAAGTGCACAGCCCTAGGTTACCATATCTTGTCCCAGGCAGGGCTTTGCCTTTTCTGCAAGCTCCCTAGGAAATCTCAGGTCCCACAAGACAACTTCCATGCTTGGTTCCTGCACTCCAAGAATACAGGCCTGCAACAGCTGTGCCTGGCCTGGCTCTCCTGGTTAGCTTATACTTACATTTGCAAGAATAAAATGATGCAGAAAGGCTCCCTTTGTCAGAAGTTAACCTGAGGTGCAACAGGTTTAGAGAAAGAAAAGACAGGAGAAAGGAGGAGAGAGAAGTGGAAAAAGACTGGCTTTTAAAAGCAAGTCCTTCAGTGAGACAAGAACTTGAGAAGACATCTACCCTAACCTAGAGTGGGTGAAGGCAGTGTCCCCAGGAAAAGTCCCCCTAATATCTCTGATTTCCTGTGTGTAAGGTAAGGTTCTGAATACCTCTGGTTGCCCTCCATGCAGCACCGTGCCTACCAAACCCTGATGGGGAGCACCCCGGCAAGCGCTCCTCCTTTCACGCCCCACACTTCCCAGGCCAGCTCAGTAGCTGAGAGGGGCTGCGGTGGCCTGCAAGTCTGAGCCAGGGTCTCCATGCAGCCCCCAAGCTGGAGCAGCAGCCTTTGCCTTGCAGGGCAATGAGGCCTCCTTGGAGGCTCAGTTTCCAGGGAAATTATAAGATACCACCCCTTGGTGCCTTGATCACTCACAGATAAGGTGGGTAAGGTTGGTCATGGGGAGGAAGCCCCATACAGGGAATCAGGTTCTACTCTAGGCTCTAATCCCGCATGTACTTGAGTCCCTTACCTTCTTTGAGGGTCAGTTACCCCCTCTGTAAAATGGGAATAATGATACTTGCTCTGGACTTGTAGTTGAGAAAGGAATAATAAAGGAGGGATTGATATAAAAGCTCCCTCAAAAGTTCAAAGTATAAACCCATATTACATCTGAAGTCTGCCTGGTGACTCACTTATCACCCACACTTTCACCCACACTTTCACCCCATTCTGCAATGCAGTATCAAGATCTCTAAGGTCACCTGGAGGGATGACCTTGACAATGTTCACTTGTGGGTTGAGAATGAACTATGACCCCAGGAAACAACAGGCAGTGTCTCCCACCATGCCACCATGTGCATTAAAGAGGAGGGCAACTTGGCATTTTAATGGGCAGGAACGGATGGGTTGGAAGAGAATCTTCCTTCTTTAGCAGTGATGCTCAGCACATCCCTCTTTTTCTCCTGCTTCATCACCCTGTCTTGGTCTCCACCTGTACCTGGGTCTCTTCATAACATAAGTCCTTGTAGCTCTTTCAAATACATAATATGGGGAAAGAATGAGGAACTGGAGACAAGATCAAATTTGCACCGAGGTTTAACCCAAATGGAGCATCCTAATCTTCAGTAAAGCGGGAAAGAACCAAGAAAGCAGGGAGACACTGCCCTCTCAACAAAAAGCCATGTTCCCCTCTTCTTCCTGGCATTCAATTAGACTGTTTCCCAGCCTTCCTTGTGGCCATGTGACTAAATCATAGCCAATGAGATGACAGCATCCTGGTCCATTAACACCTCCCATGCTCCACCATCCTCCAATATCTTTTCTCTTTTTGGATGGTTCCATTAGCAACAACTCCCAGAGTGATTGTGGAATCCTGGGAAGGGCAGAGCTAGCCCTTTGATTTATTCACTCACTCAATGCTCTAAGGTAAACAAGAAATAAACATCTATTGTGTTTGAGCTTTTACACATTTGGGGGCTTATCTGTTAGAGCAGTTAGCCTCCCCTAATTCATACAGAACAGTATAGCCCATAAGACTTGTTACCTCCAGAAAGCACATACTGATCTCTTCCTTTTTTTTACAACCTATACTTCTACCAAATGCTACCTTATTTAGCTATTTAGTCATTTCATGGGAATGTTAACTAAAATTTAAACTAGGGACTCACATCTTTCTTTTCCATTTTATGCTATGCCTAGAAAAGAGATGCTTAATAGTCATTGGAGGAAATCTTATTTTCTTCCCTCTGTGCGTTTAGTGAGAAGTTCCTCCAGCAGGAATGCCGTTTCTCTTCTCTCTGCCTCTGATACCCTACCCCCACATCCATGCCCAATTTCCATCTCTCTTCCTCTGTGGGGGTTTCCCTTACCCATCTAAAAGATCACCAGAATGATCTCTCCTTCCTTCAAAATGTATACCACCTCTGGTCACTCACCTGACAATGTCATCAGGACAACTTCTGCATTACTGTCTTGGCATTCTGCAATGTAACCATAAAATAATGGTGCACTTAAGAGATGGGCAGAGAAAGAGGAGAACAAAAGAAACTGAAAAGGAGAAGTGAAGGAGGCAGGAAGAACATTTTGGAGAGCTCTGGTATCATGGCAACCAGGGTAAGAGCCTTCCAAGGAGGGAGGACCACATGCTGCCAAGAAAGTGGTCAGGTAAGGCAGAGCCTCCAGACGGGCTTGACAGGGTGGATACGACTGATACCCTCCACGAAAGATGTCTCAGTGAGCCTCATGGAGTGGGCTGAGGAGGGAGTGGATAGTAAGAAAATAGATAAAATGAGGATCTCTGACTCTTAAGAAATTTAGGGAGAGAGGAGGAGAGGTTTGAGAGGGAGCTGGAGAGAAATGTGAAGTGAGGAAGGGGGTAAAATATTTTTTAAAGACTCGTGAGACTTACTGATGGGAACGAATGACAGAGATGGAGAGGCTGAAGGAGGGGAGCCAGGGGGTGACCAGCAGCAAAGTCCCTGAGAAGTAGGTGTGGGTCATGGCTTCAGCACACACGTGGGGGCCTGAGCTGGAGGGATCTGCTTCCGTGACACCTGGTGGGATGGAGGAATTCCACTTGTCCTTTCTTCCTTCCTAAATGTTGGGTTAGGTGCAAAAGTCAAGTGAGTTCCTAGCTGATGGCTTCCATGTTTTTTCAGAAAAGGAAACCAAGTTATCTGCTGTAATGAAAGGAGCAGCCTCTGAGGTGGCCCCAACCTCTCCCTCTCCCAATACTTTCCATTCTGGAGGTGGCTTCTCCAATGGGGTTCCTTGGCCATTTCTCACAACTCTCACCTCAGCCCCAGGAACTGACCTGCAGACTTCAATCAAGAAAAAGGTAGGGTGGGTCCCTGTGGCCCACCTGAAGGCCCTTAACATTCCTTTACCTTCGAGTTCTAGTTTCCCCAAAATCTGGACTCCATCTCTGTTTTTCCTAAACCAGAGTGGATTTAACTGGCAAATGGATGGCCTCTTGCTTAATGCAGTCACAGAAACAGAATTCCTCACTTTGAGAAGCCTGGTTGTTTAAAACATTGTTTTTAAGACAGCATATTTTTTCCATAATGGCAAGTGCTCCTGACTGCATTTGTCCCTGTTCACGGGCATATGGATAAAGCCAATGGTCCCATGCCATGTGGTCGGTTCTTGACTTACCCCCGCAGCTGGTTAGGTAATCCTAATGCTCCCAGCTCTCCCAGCCAGAGCCCGCAGGAGGCGATGGAAAAGGAGGCAGCGGGGCCGCGGGAGTAACTCGGCTGGGCGCGCGCACGTCCGCCAGAGGGCGCTGTCGGCTCGTGGAGCCGGGCGCGGGGTCCCCGGGCTGGAAGGTGCAGCCGCGGCGCCGCCCAGCCGCCCGGTGACCATCACCACAGTTCCCGGTTGCAGTGGAGTGCAGCAAGCCAACCATCGCCTAGGCGCTCATCTGGGCAAAGAAGGGAGAGACTAACAAAGTTTGTGACACTCTTCTTACTTCAAAGTGCCATTCTCGTGACAAGTATTTGTCGAACACCAAATTGTACCTACTATGTTCAAAATACTGGAGAGTAAGTGTTGAGTTGAGTCATACTGTGTCTCCAAACTGAAAGACCTTTCAGAGACGTGGCATAATCAAGACAGGTGCCAGTAAGTAGACGGCAATGCAGGCAGAGGTAGGGGCAATAGGGGAAATGCGGACGAAGCTGGAGGAGAGTTAAGAGAGGAGATACATAGCTTCAGCAAGGGAAATAAGGTCGGGGCCGTGGAGGATCTGGGCCTTAAGGGAGAGAAGGATTTGCCTCCCTGCTCACATTATTGGTTGCAACTGAGCCTGAGAGTTTAACCAGTTCTATCTGTACATTTGTTATACCTAAGTGATTGTCATCCCTAATGAAAGGCAATATTCCTTGCTGTGGAGCCCCAACTCTTTGATCCTGAAAGGTAAATTGGAAGTAGAAACAGATTAACCAAATATCCAGAATGTTTTAGAGATATATAACCTACTCTGCACAGTCAGATCAGTCGTTGGGCTAATAAAATGTCCACAGGGAACCCGTAGAAACAGCTGTTATCCTTGGTACAGGTATCATAAAACCATATGCTGAAAATACATCTAATTGGTGTAAGGAGAGAAGATGCAAAAAGAGAGAAGTTGAACAACAATAAAGTTCTTTTGTTTTAAAGACATGTGTCACCAAAACAACTTATGGAAGAACTCTATCAGAGTCCCTGAGAATTATTCGAAGCCAATAATATTGTACTGTGCCAAGGCCAGCTAACTTTGGAACCAATAAATCAAAATAAACCTGGGTCTTGGATTTATAGAAATTTTGTTTCCAAGGACTTAAACTGGAGTTATTATCATTAAATGGCACTGCATTGGTTCCAGCAGGATAGTGCAGAAAGACAGTAGACTTAAACGAAGAAGTGTAAGAATTGGTTTTAGACCTCTAATTTGTGCTTTCATTTATTTTTTTTTCCTTTTGTGGCAAGGCAATTAACTTCTATAGGTCTCAGTTTCCTCATTTAATAAAGGAATTTAATCATATTAAAGAATACAGACCAGGCAATCTCTCAAATCCTGCAGAGTAAAACAACTAGTCTTAGTTCTGTTGTGTCCAAATGCACCCTTAGGGCTGACTTTGTTCTGAAGTTGCTAGAAGGACCTGCAGTTCTTGTCAGAGTAGTTGTGCTGGAGAAAGGGAAACGGGTTTAGGTGGCTGCTGGTTATGATACTAGGCAGGCTTCTCCACATCACCCTAAGTTTTCTTTCTGTGTGCAGTGGCACAGGGTCATCGGGGGTCAAACAGTTCCTCTCTGCCTGGGATCCTTGCTACCTCTAATTTCTACAGCATTTTCAGACTGTGCCATTTATCTGTCACTTACTATATACTACCTTGAGTTATGTTTCTATACCAGATATTTGGGGAAAGGGTGTATGGCATTCTTCACTACCATTCACCAAGTATTCTAGGCTCCTTAACCCTATGGATAGAACTTCCCAGCCCCTTGTGGTTCTACCTAGTGAACTGAAGTGACATTTAGCACTTCCAGTGGACTATTTCATTGCTTGAGTAAGACCCTCTAGAGGTTCTTTTGCTCTCTGCCTGTGCCCAGCTATGTTTCTGTCCACCTGGATGCAAGAGTGAGGATGCTGTTGACACAGAGCTCCCAGCCAATCCCCTGTGGATTTAGAGCAGCCAATCCCCTATGGACTTAGAGCAGTGTGAGAGGGAACCTTCGTTATTTTAAGACCTTGGGATTTGGGGACTGTCTATTTTAGCAGCATGACCTGGTCCATTTTGATAAAGAAAGGGTCATTGTGTGTCATCATCTTGGTTTCCCCAGTGCTCCAGATGACATGGCATTCAATACTGCCAGGTAAATGACTGCATTGATCTTCCTTTTTTCTCCACTGGAGTAGGAATCATCCATATATCTATTTGTCCTCCGTAGAGCACCTGCCCCAGTGTTCTGAACATAGCAGGTACTTAGTAAAGATCCATGGATTGATTTATGTATTGAAAAGCCCCAAGATGCAACCCAGCATCAGAGCCAAAGAACATATGTGATGTGATTTTCCATATGATGCCTGATAGAGTGGGGCTCAGGGTCAAGGGAACTGAGGAAGGAGGGGCACCAGGTCATCTCTCTCTCTCTTTTTCTTCTAATTCAAGTATAGTGGATATAATATTTGGTATGTAATATTATATTGGTTTCAAGTATGCAACATAATGATTCACCAGTTATCCACATTGTGCTCACCCCAAGTAATGTAGTTATTATTTGTCAACATAGATGTTACAGAACTATTGAATATATTTTCTATCTTGTACTTTCATCCCCATGACTAATCCTTATATGATTGAGATTTTGTGCCTTTTTAGCCCCTTCACCTATTTCACCCACCCAACCCAGCCCCTCCTCCATGGTAACCACTAGTCACTTCTCAGTGTCTGTGAGTCTGTTTCCATTTTGTTCATTTGTTTTGTTTTGTTTGATTCCACGTACATATGAAATCACTTGGCATTTGTCTTTTTCTGCCTGGCTTATTTCACTTCCACCAGGCCATCTCTTGTCCGCATCCACCTTTAAGTTCTATGGGTTTACCTCTGATCCCTCCATCTCCTTGCAGGGTGTAAGTGAAGCTTGGTCTCTGGGTCACTGCAACAGAGGTAAGAACAGAGATAGGGCCAAAATAAGAAGACATGGCAAGCCAGACATGGGTGGGACTAGGATGGGGTAGGAAGCGAGGCTGGAAGTCAGGTTGGGGCTAGGCAGGACAGGGCCACCAGATCTCTGGAAGGTTTTGTGTCATTGTGCTGCTGCATATTCCATCACATAGCCCAGGTGGTTGGGTTCTGTTCCACGGAGCATGTGTGGAATGTATGGCAGACCTGACCAAGCTGACCTTTGCAGGAACCATTAACATTCTACAAATGGCAGCAACTATCATAGCAAGGACATGAATATTAACATGCTAAGCTAGGGTTCTGGTGACACCCCCTCCCTGCTTCCTTTAGTTGATCTAAACAATATCTATAGATTGTTTCATTTTTGATCAGAGAATAAATAGTCTTCAGGCCTGGATCTTCTCTCTCTCTAATATCCTGTTTTGGGGTGAGTCTTTTGGGGGGGGGGGAAACTACGGAAGAGAAAAATATCCCTCCCCACATGCTTTTTTAAAATATTAACTCTGACTGTGTTGCTTTCCCATTTGAGAACTATTCATGTCTCCCAAAGAAAAGCTTCAGACTTATCTGCAGGCTTCACAAGGCCTTAATCATCCAGACCAACCTACCTTACCACCTTTTACTGCCTGCCACATGCCACGTACACCTGGTCACTTACTCAACCCAAATATCCATGCTCTTACCTACCTGTGCTCTGCATATTCTGTTCTCTTTGCCTCCAATGTTTTTCCCTTTCCTCTTTGCCTCTGGAGCAACTCCTATGGGAAAGCTGGACCTGCTGGTGGTGCCTTCCCTGGCAACCCCAGGCAAAGGGTTGCTCCTTCCTCTCTGCCATCTGAGAGGTTGGTGCACCTCTACATTTACTGTAGCACTTAACATACTGCCCTGGGAACTCTTGCTCTATCAGTGATTTTTCTCTGAGACTTAATTTTAAAGGGAGAGGGGAACTATCTTGACTGTCTTTGCTTAATTCTTATATTTTTTGTTCTTTCCTCTTTCTTTTCCCAAAGATCACAAAATAACTAGGCTGTAGTTGGAATCCAAAGGGTGTTTACTCAATGCCTATTCCAGTCACTGGCCTGTCTTTCAGGACTTAATGCAGGGGGCAAGAGAAGAATGAAGTGGCAATAATTATTGATTGGCATTTTACATTCTAAATTGTCCCCCTTACAAGGGCTTGTTTTTCCTTTCACAATGAAATCTGGAGCAAAGAGTTATTTTAGATAACTCCCTCCCTGCCACTCCCCAGCTAAAGTAAATTTAAGGGCTTCCCCCTAAACCAGCTCACATCTGGCATCTCCATGATGCCCCTGGAGAATACATATTTTCATTCAACCAAATTTGAGAGTCGGAAGGTGAGAAATTCATTAAGAAAAAAGGATGTAATAAGGGCAGGCAATTAGCAATGTTTGTATGTAGAGTACATGCATTCTTCCTTATTAAAAATTTTTATTTTAAAATTTTCATCCAATATGAAACAACAGTTTGTTTGGCCAGTTCTTTTATTCCCACTGTGCTCCCCAGAAAGACTTGTAATCAAAAGGAGAGGTCACACAGATGTGGGCTGCATCTGAGAACTGCAGTCTGATTATTACAGTGGTGTGACAAACAGGCAGCCAAGAGGTAGTCACTGCCTTCCTGCAACCTTACCCAGGTCACAAGGAAATAGTGTTGGGAGTTTGTAGGTTATTGGTTTTAAGAATGCTTAGTCACTGAGATGGCAATAGATCCTATTTAATGTATTTGTGGGTCTTCCCTGGGGAGGGGGGAAGAATATATCATGCAAAAAGTTCAAGTTCATTCTGTCCTTAATTCTGAACCTATTTCCTGTTTAACACACTGAAAAGGAGGGATTTAGGCTAATGTTTTCCAATTCCATTAATGTACTTCTCTGTTTGCATGGTAATCTTATCCAGAGAAAAAGTAGATAAGAGATCTGAAATAGTCAAGAATGCCTAGCGTCATGCAATCCTCCTCACCTTTCTAAAATTCCCGGCAAAGCTGGGGCTATGGTGAAGCAAATGAAGCACTATCTCGAGTACAAAATTTCAAGGGTGCCAACATATTCAGCAAAATAAAAAATATTTAATGCAATGTTTGAAATTATTTAAAATTTGGATATTATGTTCATCCTGGATATTCAATTTTGATTTTTAAAAATATTACATTAAGATACTATTACTGGGATTACTGAGTTGATTGGCATCCCTTAAATTTTGCCTTTCTGTCAATTATCTCATCTCGCTGTAGAGGGGTCACTGCTTCCAAAATGTGTTTTCCGGAGATCAAGCCCTGTTTGCAATTGCCTTCCATCACATGCCCCTTGAAGGAGAAAAAAGTTTAATAAGAACATAATGGTGGAAGTAAGAAGCAAGGAGGAAACAGTTCTGATGATCAAAGAAAATTTAAACCAGTGAAATGTACCACTTGTGCTTTGTCTAACTGGCAGATTGTAAAATATACCTCTAGCTGGTAGGAGTGATTGTGTAAGGCATAACTTTGACATCCTAGTTTTTACTTGTGAACAATCTCAACTGTCCCTAAGACTGCATTTTAGCACTCTCTCAACCCAGCTGCCCCAGTCAGCAGGGCAGGCTACGAGAAATTACTGGTAGGCTCTGGGAGAGCAGCGACTTAGTAGGAAGATCTGTCACAATCACTCTGAGATTTTTCTGATCATTTCTGTGACCTGTGTGCTGCACCTGGTGTCCTGTTGTTGCAGGGCGACTGCCTCCTTTCTCACTTTTAAGCCTTAAGCCTGTGAGCCATTTAAGGCAACGATAAACTTTCCACTGTGAAAAAGTGATAGGTGGGTTTTAAATTTTGGTCTACACTAGCCAAACCCGCCACATAAACACTCAGCTCAACACGATTCCTACAACACCCCCTGACTTGGCTTGGCACACGGGTGAGGGCCGAGGGTTTCGTTTTCCATTTACAGAGCCCCGCGCTCGCAGGTGGCGGAGCTGACCTCTCCTCTGCGTAGGGCCGCGCCCCCGGCCTCCGCACTCGCGGCCCCGCCCGCCCAGGTTCGCGTCCCCCGGCGCGGGGCAGTCCCTAGCCCGGCTGCCTCCTCCGTCACCCGCTCCCCGCGGAGGAAATTCTTCCCCAGCAGTCCAGGGCTCTCCTCACGTGATCAGCTGCCGCGGCTTCCAGAGAGTTTAAAGGTTACGGAGGAAATTAGCACGGACACAGCCACTCGCCCCCCGGAGGACGCGCCCCGTTTTCCCGCAGCTCTGGCGGCAGCTGTCAGCGCGCTGATCACAGCTGTGTCCCCTCAAAGGGCACAGACAGGGTCCAGAGTAAATATGAACTCTCTTTGCAATATACAAACACACAATCCGAGCCGGTGTTCTACTGAGCTTTCACTTGTCAACAAGTTCTCGCGGCCTGAGAAGTCCAGGACGGACCCCAAAGCGGAGAATGCCGCCAAAGAAACGGAAGAGAATAAATATTGAAGAACTCACCCTGAGCCTCGCGCGCCCCTCCTTTTCCCCCCTCCCCCACACCGTGGAGCAGAGCGTCTCGGGACAGACAGATGGGCCAATACTTCGCGGGCAGCTCTCGCCCGCCTCGGCCCGAGTGGGGGTGGGGCTGGAGGAGGGTCCTGAGTGTTCTCCGGCTGTGCGACCCCAGCCATTACCCCACCCCTGGCGCCAAAAGACTGGGCTGGCAGATCCCTGGAGAGATGCACGGCCCGCGCGTCTCCCCGTGGAGACCAAAGACTAGGTATCGACAGCCAGCGGCACTCGCACCCCCGCCCCCAACGCCGCCACTTCCCGGGGTCCGGCACTGGGTCCCCGCTCGGCTCTCCGCCCGCCGCCGCGACCCGGGCAGACTCGCCCGCTCTCCGTCGTCCTCTCCTCGGCTCACTTTTCCCGTATTGCTCCCCCAACAGGCAAAACTTTCTATTTCCCCAAACACTGGAGCGCGCGCGCGCGTGCACACACACACACACACACACACACACACACACACACACACACACATACACACACACATACACACACACACACACACACACACACACACACACACACACACACACTGACGTCTTTTGCGCATTTCCTGCATTAGAGGGAGGGAGACTCGCTCGCACACCGACGGAGGGAGAAGAGACCGCGGGGGAGAGCGGGCAGGCGCGCGGCGAGCAGGCGGCTGCCGAGAGCGGGGACGCGGGGAGCGCGGCGGGCGGGCGCCGGCGCCCGGGAGGTGGGGCCGCGCCGAGTCGCAGTCCCGGCCCCGCCGCCGCGCTGCACACCGCCCGGTGCCGGCCTGCGCCCCGAGCCCGAGCGGCGGCCACCCCGACTCCTGAGCCCGCGCGGGTGTGAGATTCCGGGCTCCTGGCGTCCCCCGATCACCGACTGCGACGCGGCGCTGCTTCTTCCAAGAGGAGGCGGTCAGGCTGGCCGTGTGGCTTGTGGATTTTTAAAAATTTGGCTCCGAAGAGGACCATTTCCTCTCGACATGCATCCCTCCGGATAGACTGAACATCCCACGGTCCATTCCCCGCCCAGCGCGGTCAGAGGCAGGCGCCGAGTGTGCGAAGAGGATCCGGGTTGAAATCTGCGCCCCCAGTTCTCATCCCCGCCCCGTCCCCCAGCCCCCTCCTTCTCCCCCTCCCGGAGTAGAAATTTTCCCGGGGATTATGTTTCGGAAAGGTAGGTAAGCGCCGGGCGCGGCGCCCGCTTCCCCGCAGCCCGGACCGGGAAAGCCAGCAAGGCGGGGAGACAACCCCCGCGGCTTGCAGCGGAGCCGACAGCTCGTCTCCTCTTCTAGAGGTGTTGCTGGTGGTAGGGGGGGAGAGACTTGCTCCAAACACGGACATCCCCCGGCTCTCCCCCCCTCCCTGTTTTCCGTTAGGAACCCGGCGAGGAAATACATGCACTCGCTGAGAATCGTCTGCTCCAGGACGCAACGCTTCAAGGTGTAGGGAGTGTGGGGTGGGGCGAGAGGGGACCCAAGAGTCCCCGTAGCCCCGAGTGCCGGGCCGTGCTCTTCATTCCTGCCCTCGGGGCGGACGGAGTGACCCCGGCCCCCACTCCCCGCCCCGACCATGGTAGTTTTCAATGGCCTTCTTAAGATCAAAATCTGCGAGGCCGTGAGCTTGAAGCCCACAGCCTGGTCGCTGCGCCATGCGGTGGGACCCCGGCCGCAGACTTTCCTTCTCGACCCCTACATCGCCCTCAATGTGGATGACTCGCGCATCGGTCAAACGGCCACCAAGCAGAAGACCAACAGCCCGGCCTGGCACGACGAGTTCGTCACCGATGTGTGCAATGGGCGCAAGATCGAGCTGGCCGTATTCCACGATGCCCCCATTGGCTACGACGACTTCGTGGCCAACTGCACCATTCAGTTTGAGGAGCTGCTGCAGAATGGGAGCCGCCACTTTGAGGACTGGGTGAGTCGGCACCTCCCCGTCCAGGAGCCTGGCTGTGGGGTCCCTGGGGCAAGACCCGCGGCCTTGGCACCAGGAGTGGGCGCGGGCACTTACTGCCATCTGGGTTGTGTGTGCGTGTGTATAAGTCTTAGTTATCTTGGGGAAGCACACTCCATTTCGTAGCTAGGGAGAAGTCAGTATTGGGGCATGGAAGATGAGACTGGGAAAGAGGGTAAGGCCCTTTGCCCACTCCAGACAGCGATGCTAAAGCTGGCAGAGCTGCAAGAGCCCTGAGCCGCGCGGGTGCTAAAGGCTGGCAGAGAACCCGGCGCCTTCTGCAGGCGCGTGGTGGGCTTGCTGCGTGTGACTGTGTGTGGGTGGGTTCCTCCGTCCTTGGAGAGGCACGTGGAGCCCTAGACTGAGGGCTTCTGGCACGTCCTGGCTTTGTCTTGCGTAGCTGAGTGAGGAGCTGCTTTATTTTTCCCTCCGGCAGGAAGCTAGCTTGTTTCTACTCTGTTGCATGGTGGTTAGCTCATCTTCTGACATACAGGGAGAAAAATGTGTTCTCCTCTAGAATGTCCCCTCCAGGGTCCCAGAAACATAAGCCGAGCCTGTTTTGCCCAATCCATTGCCCATCCGTCTAGAATGAGCACTGTATTTTAAAAAGGGTTTTGCTTGTAACTGGAAGTCAGTGCTCTGAATCCTCAGAGTTATATTGTGTCTCTGTTTTGATTTTCAAGATACTGTGCAATGAGATACTGTTTCTGAGATTGAGTTAATTGGTTACATTGTCAAAATATTATGGACTTGGAAATAGGCCTTGTGCATGTATGCTAACCATATGCACTCAACCTTAGCACCCAGACAAACAGGGAGAAACAACCTTGCTTTAGCAATTTTTAGAGGGAAGGTGTTAAATTAGGAAATGGGTTTCTCTTTTCAAATTTCCTACATGTTCCCACGAGTGCAGATGTGGTTTTGGATGTACATGTTTTCAAGTTACTTGGTCTACACAAAAGAGAGAGATCTGGTCCTCATGGAAAGGTATAGAGGAATCACCTTTTCATTACTAAAAACAGCTTCATGGTTATCCTAGGGTCATAGGTTGCATATGAATCACCTTGGCATATCACTTTGTATGTTTTCCTAGGAGATGGAGTTTTAGGGGAAAATAAGGAAAAGCCTGTTCTCTTTATGTGATGTAGGCCGCCTGAAACCATGGTTACAAGGCTTACAGGGAAGCTCCCACAAACCACACCAAGTGCAACCCTAGGAGATTTGTGGCTTACACTTTGGGAAGCAGGCAAATCTTTTTGAAATCCCAACGAACACGCTCGCATTCCACCCCATCCCACTTTGCCAATGCCCCTTACCTCTGCCTCCCTCCCACCACCAGTGTTCCCACTTATTTCCTTTCCACACATGGCCTTTCGTCCTTTTACTCATAAAAGCAGCGTGAGTCTGAGGCGGAGCTGAAGGGTAACTGACTTCAGAGCTAAACCTTAACACTGAAACCTGTGCTTTTGAAGTTGTTGCTGGTTTAGAACATTAAAAGGAAGAAAAAGCCCCAACTATGGTAGTGAGGAGATGGGGCCTTTGGCTGTGTTAGAGGGTGAGGCAGGGTGCAGGCGTGATGACTAGCAGGTCTGCTTTACCCACAGAACAGGTCTTGGTTGGAGGTAGAGGTGTCTGAGTGTCTTTGGTGATGTTTTGCTGGGGCCCACCCAAACCCTGGGTGGACCAGGGCACTGTCCCCACTTTGGAGCACGTCCAGTGGAGTGTGCAGTCTTGCTTGGTTATCATTCCCTAAGGTTCTCAAATTCACATTGGACTTGACCCTAGACCAGATCATGTAGTGCAGATAAGTTTTACAGACAAGGACATGAGTCCATAAGTGGGGACCCAAGGTCACATGACAAACAAAGGGAGTGTTGCAAGTAGAGCCCATACCTCCTGTTGCCTGGTGGAGAGCTGAGCACCCTGGCCTCCCAGTCTGTTCTCCCTGCAGATTCATGTGCTATGTCCCTAACATTCTTACTGTACATGATAGTTTAAAGTGCTTTTAAAATTGTTATCTCTTTTGCCTTATAGTAAGTGTATTGTACAGATTAAAAATCTTAAGATATGGAAAGCACAAAGTCACAGGATGAATCAGGTAGTAGAGCTGGTTCTGTTTGCTCATCTAGCTTTGTTTTCACTGGAGGGTTCTGTAGCCACTCTGGTTCCTCCAGACTGAGGGTGGGGATGCATCAGCAGAGGTGACTGTTCCTTGGAAACAGACAAGTTGCTCCTGGGCTGACTAAGGTCACCTTTCCCATTTCTGTCATCCAGGGGACACCCACAGAATCACACCTTTGGGAGAGATTCCCTGGCTCCAGCCTCCGTGATTTGTACCTGGCACTGATAAAGATATACATCCCTTTCTCAGTGTGGCTCAGAGATCTGGTCTGAAGTAAGCAGATGTGGAGGGCATGAAACACCTGCTTCTCTCACTGCTGCGGAACATTTCATTCAACTCCATGATGAATTCACATGCATTCACCAATTCCTGTTTTGTGCTCAGATCCAACCAGGGAAATTTAGCACTCTAGGTAATGCAGAGGTAAAAGAGACCATGGAATACTCTCAGGGAGCTTCCATTTCACTAGAGAAATGACACTAATTTAGAGACTAATAGACATTTAAGTAGCAATTAGATTCTTAATGAGTGGTACCAGAAGTATGTTAAAGGAGCTCAAAAAGGGAATGTGTTGGGAGAGCCCGAAGAGTCTGGAGGGTTCCTGGAAGGAGGCACAAACTGAGTGTGAAACAGTACCTGTTGGAAAGGATCAACCAAGATAAAGTTTCCCAAATTTAAGACTTTTATCTGAGTACCACCTGTGTTACTGTTTTCTTAATAATCTGTAAATATTGAATCTCTTATTTGTCATTTAAGCCCCACTTAAGTATTCATGAAATTACAGGTTTGGATATTGGAGTTACAATTTTTCTTCATTCACATTTAAATAAACTCTCCACCTCTAACATAGAAAGAAAAGAAATCTATCTCAGGTGCCTCTTAAAATCATTAGTGAATTGGGAGCCACACTTTGGAAACCGTGGAGTAGGAGAAAGCTTAGAAAACTTGAGTTCTGCAATGTTTAAAAGCCAGGCTGAGGTAATTATTCTCTAGATAACGAGAGGCATTATCAGTTGTGGTGACAAAGGGGCTTGCTTTAGAGAAAGCTCATTACAGGGAGATGGGAAGATTTCACTTGTGCTTAAAGCAGAATTCCATTAAACACTGTTGCTCTAGCTTGTTTTCCAATAACCAGATAATAATGCTACTCGGACTTTAATGGGCATATGAAGCCCTTGAGGAGGATGTTAAAAATATAGGTCTTCTTGCACCAGCTTCAGAGTATTTTACTCAATAGTTCAGGACAACAGTTAGGAATCTTCATTTTTAACAAGCTATTCTCTAGATTTTGAGCAGACCATGCTTTGAGAAACACTGGTCTAGAATAGCAATTGCAGGCAGGGGAAGGGCTCCAGATAATTTGTGTATCAGAATTTTGTACATAGAGATGCCCTGAAAGTTTATAGTAGACCTTTATACTCCCGAAAGCAGGATTTATAAGCATAAATGTGTGATCTAGAAGTAGTGGGATTCATGTTAGAAACAGAGGCTGCATGAATGCTGGATGGAGCTGCTTTTGCATCTGGGACGGATTGTGGGGGAGCACAGGGAATGGTAAGGAGGGGAGATGAAGCCCACACATTCTAGCTGGCTGGCCTGTCACACTCCAGAGTTTGCTCTGTTGTGCCCTCACTAGGCTGTACACTAAGCACAGGTGTTCCCTCTTGTACTCGCCCTGCCTCTGGAGATATCTTTGGTTTGTGTCACTCCCTCGCTTCATCCTGTAGAAGAGGAACTCATAATACAATGGTTATGACAAAAAGCCGTTTTTTGAGAGGTGGTTGAGCTGAGCCTTTAAGGTCAGGCTCTGAAGCCAGGCTGCATGGGTTTGAATTGCACCTCTAGCACCAATCACTCTTGTGACCTTTAGTGAGCTATTTACAGTGTGTTTCTGTTTCTTCCTCTGTAAAAAGTGGTTGGTAGTAGAAGTGCCTACCTATAATAAAATGGGGTTTCTATGGATGAAAGGAGTAAATACGTGGAAAGTGCCTAGATTGTGCCTGTCCCTTAGCGAGGGACCAGTGAATGTCTAACTGGTATAGTTAACATTATCATATGTCCCCTAAAACTACCATGGCACTGGCCCCAGAGAAGTTTACTTACAGAGGTGATTATTATATAGGACCTAAAGAAGCCCAGTTTTTATAGTTTTCAAAATGTTTCTTTTCAGTCTCATTTGTCAAGGAATGGGACACTAATGTTTGTTTCATCTTTCAAAATAGCCTGTTGATAGGGCTTCTCAAAATTATCCCACCCTGCTGACCTGCAAAATAGGCTTATACCTCTTTTGGAGAGGTCAGACTCTGGGGCTGGGAATCCCCGTTGGCCCCAGAAGCCCTTGGGGAGATTCTTGCAGGCACAGGTCAAGGCAAGGCCCCTAGCAGTTCAGATGCCGTTGTGCTGGTGGAGTCTGAGGACCTGTGTTGTTAAATTCACCCCTGCTGAGTTTCAAACCGTTGGTGGCCTGAGTGTGCCTTGGTATATACTGCCTAAGGACATATCTGTGTCTTCAGGACTTTTGTAGGGATATCTTAGAGAAATCTCTGAAAACCTTAATCTTTGAAATGGACTGATGTGGAAAAGGGTCTGAAACAAGAGTGTGGAAGAACTGGAATGGTCGATGCCCCCTTTGTGGGCACCTGCACTTTGAAATTGTCCTCCAGCAGCTGAGGTTTCCCAGCCTCAGTCTACTCCCCACTGACTCCTGTAATACTTACCATCTAATTCAGTATTGCTCCCCTGGGTACGTAAGTGGTTATTTAACAACTACCCTAAGGGTTAGTTCTTGCCCCAGTGCTGTCATGGGTAGCTGCTTGGCATCGAGGCCCTGAAGGTAAAGGGACCCGGGCCTAACGGGCAGTCAGCCCTTGTCTGTCTGTCCTGTTCCTCTTTCCCTGTATTTTTTAATTTTTTTTATTTTTAATTTTTTATTTATTTATTTTTTTTGAGAGGGCATCTCTCATACTTATTGATCAAATCGTTGTTAACAACAATAAAATTCTGTATAGGGGACTCAATGCATAGTCATTAATCAACCCCAAGCCTATATCTCAACAGTCTCCAATCTTCTGAAGCATAACGAACAAGTTCTTACATGGTGAACAAGTTCTTACATAGTGAATAAGTTCTTACATGGTGAACAGTGCAAGGGCAGTCATATCACAGAAACTTTCGGTCTTGATCACGCATCATGAACTATAAACAATCAAGTCAGATATGATTATTCGTTTGATTTTTATACTTGATTTATATGTGAATCCCACATTTCTCCCTTATTATTATTATTATTTTTTTTAAATAAAATGCTGAAGTGGTAGGTAGATGCAAGATAAAGGTAGAAAACAATTTAGTGCTGTAAGACAGCAAATGTAGATGATCAGGTGTGTGCCTATAGACTAAGTATTAATCCAAGCTAGACAAGGGCAACAAAACATCCCCAGATGCAGAAGATTTCTCTCAAAATAGAGGGGGTGAGGTTCTATGCCTCCCCTCTGTTGGTCCCCAATTTTTCTCCTGATGGCCCCCCTGCGACTGTGCTTGTCTTAGGTTGTTCCTCCCTTGAGGAATCTTACCCGTCTCTGGCTAACCAGTCATCTTATGGGGCCATACATCTTTCCCTGTATTTTTGACTGGCAGCAGATTTAGCAGATATTTGAGACCTTCAGTTCCCTAGTGCCTTGGTGGGCCCTGTCCTTGGAATCTAGCTACAGGATGGCTCTGCTGCTCTCTGGGTGTGTGGGGCTGTTGCTTAGGCTCTTTGCACCTGTTTCTTCATCTGTAAAATAGGAACACATAGTTCTTATCTCTCAGGGTTGTTGTGAGAAAGAAGGGAACCTGTATAAAGTTTTTAGCAAAGGGTCGGGCATTCTAAAAACCTTATTAGTATTTGTAGAGTTGTATGTATGCATTTATAGCTCTAGAATCTTACTTAAATCAGAACATATGGTCCAGTGAAGGATACTTTTCTCTTTGATTTGCGAACGCATTTATATGAAAAGTCTCACATAGTCTAAAAATAAGATTAATTAAGTTACACATAACAAATGCCTCTTTGAAAATATGAGAAGTACTTGAAAGGAGATTGTTTTGGAAAGTCTGTTTAGGAATTGTGGCCCCTGCATTCAAAAGTTAATTATTTATTGAAGCATATGAGTAGTTGGAAATAGGGACATTTGGGAGCTACTGTTTTGGTTTTACTGTGCCAATTTCATCTGTTTTCATGGATTTAAATGCATTCTCAATTCCTAATTCCAGCCCATACCCATGCTTGAGCTTCAGAACTCATGTATACGACTACCTTCTTGTCATTGCCACTTGATTGTCTAAAGAGCATCTCAAGCTCAATTGTGCCCAAAACTGCATGTCTGGTTTTTCTCCTCCCCAGTCTAAGCCTCTCATAGTCTTCCCCATCTAAGGAATGGCA
The DNA here is from genome assembly GCF_030020395.1 of Manis pentadactyla. Taxonomy (NCBI): domain Eukaryota; kingdom Metazoa; phylum Chordata; class Mammalia; order Pholidota; family Manidae; genus Manis; species Manis pentadactyla. The sequence continues at coordinate 198,806,803 of NC_080020.1, read as the reverse complement.
ACTCTGTTCTTCCAGTTGCCCAGGCCAAAAACTGTGAGAAGCCATTCTGGATACCTCTCATTCTCATACACCTCATATCCAAACCATCAGCAACTTCTATTGTCTTTGATCATATATTCCAAATTGGATCATCTTTCCATACCTCTGCCAATACCACTTGGGCCCCAGTCCCTGCTGTCTCACCCCTGGGTTATTTCAACAACCTCCTCACTGGTTCCCTGAAGCCCCCACTTCATCAGAGCTTGTAACTCTGCCCTTAGGTCTCTCAGGGTGAAAACCCAAGTCCTTATCATAATCTACAAGGCCAGGCCTCCTGTTATGACCTCTTTGACCCGTACTCTTCACCTTGTTTGGTCCTTTCCCAGCCATATTGATCCGCTTGACACCCTTAAACGTAGTCACCATGTTCCTGCTCTGTACTGGTTATTCTGTCTTTCCAGGATGTTCTTTCCCAAGATGCCCACACTATTCATGTCTTAACTCAAATGTTACATTCTCGCAAGGCCTTTTCTGACAGTCCTATCAAAAATTTTACCTTTCTGCTTGATACTTTATATGCTCCTTTTCTGATTTATTTTTACTCTTTAGCTCTTTAGCTCTTATATATTATATTTTTTTCTTGTGTATCTTTATTGTCTAGCTCTAACACCAGAACAGAGATTCTATAAGTGTAGGGGGTTTTGTTCATTGCTCTATTCTTCGTACCCAGTTCCTGGCACATTATTGAATGAATTAATTAATTAACTTAATTAAACAAGTGTGTGCTCCCCTAATACCTACTGTGGTGTAGCACTATGACATTGTGGGGCTTGGTTAAATAAGTTGTGTATGGTATCATTCCTCCCTCCAAGGAGTGTGAAATCTACTTGGAAAGACAGTGTGGTAAGTAGTTGAGTGAATTCATAAAACAAACTTTCTGTACAGTTGAAAGAAATGAGAAGGCAGAAGAAAAGAATATTTTATTTTATAAAATGAAGATGTTCTTAAGAGAGAATGCTAAATTATTTCTGTATGACAATTTGCACCAAGCTGAAGCATCTCTGTCCAGTCTGAGGTTTCTAAAAGTAGGAATCACGTACACTCTGGGTGCCTAGGGCCTATGCAAGGAGCTCTAGTGGGGGGAGAAGAAAAAGGCCATGTCCTCCCTTTGCGGAGTTTAATATCAAGTATAAATTCTCATAAAGGCTTTAGATACAGAACCCTTTGTGATTGGCAGCTGCAAAAAATGAAATTTTAAGTTCCAACACCTGAACTCAACTGAGCTCATTAAAGCATATGCAGACAAAGCTTCCAGAGGTTTCACTTAGACTAAAAGCACTCCAGAGCAGGCCTGGAGTATTTTACATAAATAAAAGCTACACTTGGCAAAACAGTATATTTCTCTCCAAGTTCCTCCGGGTATATATGGGCTTGTTAAGTAATTACAATCTATTATAATGCTAATCAGCAGAGCTGCACCTGTTTGAAATCTAGTTTTCTGGCAGAAACCATGTGAAGGGACCAAAAGTCTGTACTGTGCTGGAAGAACAGAGAGGACAGGAACATACTGTTGTCACTGTAGCTCACCGACCTCTAAACAGAATGGAAATTCCAGAGGGAATATGATTGAGCTCTGTAATAGCATGCCTGGAGGAAGAGGAGAAGCATAAGCCTGTTATCAAATCCAAGTGCAGAAATGAGGACTCGCTTGGCCCACCCCTCCCAGTCCCCTCTACCTCACCTTGAAAGCTCAGAGAGGTAATTTTTAAGCTTGTAAGAAGTCACCTTTATTTGCCAGCAAGGAGTAAACTCGTTGAGCCAATGACCCCAAGAGGTAAATTGGATTAAAAGTATAATCAGGTTCAAGAAAGGTTTAGAAAAATCATTGTGGGTAAATCTATAATTATTGAGGAAAAAAATAGGCTTTTATTTTGCTTATTTTTAAAATAGATTTGTTTGCTTTTTTCAGGCTACAGCATCTGTTGGTGTCAGTTGTCTTTCCCCAGCCAGATGTAACCATCTTGTGAGCACAAGTGCCCCCTGTGCCGCCCTCCCCATCCCCTGCAGTGGCTTACCAAGCAGAGTACAAGCCACTCAGGAAGTGCACTTCACCTACGCACTCATCTATTAGTTGAATAAAAGGCTTTGGGGTTTGTCTTGTAGAAGCTTGAACAAGCAGCATTCTTTAATCAGACTTAGATTCTGTTCTCAGAAGCTCCTCATCAGGTATGCTGCTAGAAAGAGAGACGGTGGGACCCACCAAAGATTCAAAGCAGTGGACAGAGTGGTGCGTTCATTCTCCAGCCAGCCTTTCACCCACTTAGCAAATATTTATTGAATACCTATATGCCATTCACTGTACCAGAGCTGGTCCCTGCTCTCATGGACCATATAGTCTAGTAGGAGACACAATATTAATCAAGGAATAATGTAAATATACTGGTACATAAAATTACAGTTACGGAGAGCTCAAGCCTTTCAGATCCTGGGGACACCTAGACCTCACCTCTTCAGAGCTGTATTGCTAGTACTTTTTACTTTCCCTGGGAAATTTATTGAATGGGGAGTCAGGTGACTCCTGTCAATCAGTGGTGTTGGACCTTAGAGCCCACATCTGTGAAAGCAGGAGTTAGCGTAGTCTAGATCAATGATCCTGACTTGGCTTTCTGCATTTTGGGCCTGACTGTGCTCAGCCTGGTACTTGATCATATAATTGATCCTTGAACAACATAGGTTTGAACATTGTTTGGGTCCAATTATACATGGATTTTTTTCAATAAATATATTGGAACATTTTATAGGAGACTTGAAACAGTTTGGGAAAAAACATTTTCTCTAGCTTACTTCATTGTAAGAATATAGTATATACATAGAGCATACAAAATACTTACTAATTGTTTCTGTTATCAGTAAGGCTGTAACAGTAGGCTATTAGTAGTTAAGTTTTGGGGGCGGTCAAAAGGTATATATGAATTTTTGACTGCATGGGGGGGTTCAGCAGCTCTAATCCCAGCATTGTTTAAAGATTAACTGTATATTATTCTCATTGTTCTCCACGAAGCTGTTTTTTCTCCCCTGACAAAGAGCTAGCTTCAGCTTTTTCTTTATTGTTGTGATCAAAATCACAGAGCCGTTTTTGATAGCTTACTTCTTTACCTAGTGTTCAAGGCCCACAAAAATATATTTGTTTTAAAAATAGAGCCCTTTCTCTGCATCAGTGAGCCACTTAAAGGATATTCTAAAAGCCAAAAAACAAGCAGAATTTCTAGAATGCAGGGTCTATGACTCCAACTCCATACCTTCTGGACTGATGATTATCTAAACCATTTTGGGCAGCTGAGAGAATCATCAATTAGCCAGCCAAGATGGAGCATGTAGTTTACTGTTTGCCAGAGTATCTTTCAAAGAGTGGGAGTCTTATAATATTTTCAGGTTGCTGTGCTCACAGAGGTTGGGAAATACTACAGAGTCAAATGCACATTAGTATATCAGAGACTTCAAGATGGCCCATAGCAAAAGGATTTGTACACCTCTGTATGTAACCACGTATTTCTCCAAAACAGTGCTTTTATTTGTGAAAAATTATTAGCATCACAGAACTAGTGTTTTGTGGACATATTTTGAGAAACAGTATAATTAGAAAAAAGAAGGAATGGATCTTCTTCAAGTGAGCCCTGTGGGGATTCAAGATTAACACCCTCTTATGAAACAGTAAAGTTGAAGAGCTGTGGGAATTCACAGATGAGGGGGATTCATGTGGGTTCTAAGAGTTGGCAAAGGATTCTTGGTAAGATTTTGAGCCAGGCCTTGTAGAAAATGGAATATGAATAGTCAGGGAAGGAAGCTCCTCTAAATCGGAAGGAGAGCATAAAAATATTGGAAAGTTTTTAGCATTTTGGTTTAGGAGGGCAGTCAAGAAACCAGTGAAGTAGGAATGCAATAAAAAAATAAATACTTCATTAAAAACACACACACACACACACAAAACATAACAATAAACTATCAAAAGGAAGAGAACAGTGGGTAGAATGGATGTATTCATTCGCTAACCTATCCATCCATCTCACCAGACAGCCATTCAACAAATATATTTTGAATACTTTCTGTGTTCTAGGAATTTTGCTTGGAGCAAGGTGTTGAACAAAATCCCTCATGATATATTGAACTGTTGGTTATCCAGGAAACCTATGCTGAGGGCTAACTTCAATCTCCCATGCTGTATTTCCAGCTAATTTTCTTTGTTGATTTCTTGTAGGCCTGAGAATAGCTTTGTAGCATCCTTCATGTCATTGAGTAATGGCTTATTCAAATCTGTGGATCTAAAAAATTAGTGTGGGCTTTGCAGTCAGTCAGTCCTGGGCCGAATTCTACTTTTATCAGTTTTGGCTGCATGATATTGAGCAAATTATTTAGCCTATCTGTACCCATCTCTTCATCTGTAAAATGGGAATAATAGTTATGCTGTAGAGTTACTGTAATATTAGATGAAACATGTAAAAGTTCCCAGCTTCTGGCAAGTTCTCAATAAATGATAATTATTATGGTGACGATCTGTAATTAATATTTATTGCTTATTATTAGATAGTGAAGTTGTGCTTTTGTCAGAAGATTTTGTTCAGTAATTACCAACTGAGGACTTTCAAGCAAAACTTATTTCAGGCCCTACTTCTCTCCTTTCCTGAAATGAGTTAGTGACAGAATTCAGGGTTTGCTGACTTTCAAGTGTACAGAACTAGAATCCCACACTTGGCCCTTCTTAGGTGGCCCCGGGGATGAGAGGTGCAGGGAACATGTATTACCTGGCCTGGGGCTGGCTTTGGTCCCAGTGGATGGACCTACCAGACACATCGCTCCCCTTGCAGTTTTAAAAAGCAGAGACGGTTGCATTTTGACCTGAACATAACCTGCATTTGCTTGTGGGCCTAATGTGGTAACTGAGGTTTGAGGTTTCTTTACAGCCTGTTTTGCTGTGGTCCAGGTGTATGTCCCATTTCTCTGGGCCAAAGCATCTGACTTCATTTTCCTACCCTGTGTCTCTTCTGGAAGTCCAGCCCCTGATGCCATGCACACGGATTGCTCTGTTGTCCTAGCCCAAATATTAGTAGCACACAAAGGTGCTCCATTTGGAGAGCAGGACTTTGATTTTTGGGCAGGATATTAGAATTGCTAAGAAGTAAAAAGAGTTGAAGAATAGCCAGCCTTTTGAAAAAGTTACTATAAGCTTGAAAGGAATTATAAACTTATTTGTTAATTTTCTGGTAAGACCCTTGGTCTTTACACTAAGATTTCATTTTAAATAATTTACATTGAAGTAATAAAAATGAAATGTAGCAGATTGCTCATCTGACCTTCTTTAAGGATCAGTTCTCAGAAACTGCCTTTTCTTCTCTCTTCAACTTTAGGTCCTTTTCTTCCTTCAAAACCCTCTACAGAATTCACCTAGGAGCAGGGGATCCGGTTCTTCTACGTTGTTGCTTTGTGTCTTGGACAATTCACTTAACCTCAAATTTTTGTTTCCTAGTTTATGTAAAGGATTAGTACAAGTCATCCTTAGGTTTCAGAGTTGCTAGGAGTAAATGAGATAAATGTAGGGGAAAGTGCTTAGGTATTTAAGCATTAATTGTGTGTCCTATTGATGAGCAACTGTGTGTTTTTGCAGAGTCACTGTATCTTGAAGCAGATAAAAATGTTTGTCTTTGGCACCCAAGCTCCTTCTGTATCCTTTTCTCTTCTGTGTCACCATCCTATTTCTTTCAGGTACCCTGAGCCCAGAGTTGCCAGATAAAATACAGGATGCCCAGTTAAATTTGAATTTCAGATAAACAACAAATACATTTTTACTATAGGTATGTCCTAAATATTGCATGGACATACTTATACTAAATATTCATTATTTATCTGGAATTCAGAATTAGCTGGGAGCCCTGTCTTTTCATTTGCTAAAGCTGGTGCCCTGGGCCTCCCACCACAATAATGAAACATGCCGAGGAAAGGATCTGCTTGTCATCTCTTTGTCCTTCTCGGGGCAGAGGAGGAAAACCTGCATCCACCTTAAAATGGAAGTCTTAACCTCTTGTTAAAGTAATTCCAGCTTTAGCCAGAGGTAGGGTACATGATTTCTGATCAAGGACCCCTTTCAAGAACCCCTAGAATCACAGACGTGACCTCCTGCCATAACGTTTGAAGCTCAGCACACCCTGTTGGCCTGTTATGTCCTGTGGTCATAGGAACCCACAGTCTCCATTTTCCCACGGTGAATATCAGGGCTCTAGTCCCTGAGAGGATATAGTGCGAAGCCATGACCACCTAATTGGCTAAAAAATATCTGTCTCATTTTAGAAAAGAATATCTCATTTCAGTTCCAGGTGCCTAAGTACTAATTTATGATGACAGCTTTAGGGTTGGTTTTCATATCTTTATTAATCTAGTTCTCCAAAATCCAGGGGATTTTTGCAGGAGTTGTGTAATGATACCAAATACCCTTTTGGGGTGCTCAGGTCCAGTGATTATATTCTCCAACCCCAGTTGCTTATAGGGTAGAGTCTAGCCTCATCATCTGGCCACACATTCAGGGCCCTGCATAACTTGCGCCCTTCCCCCTCCCTCATTTCCTGCTAAGTGGATCCCCTATCTTCTGTGCTAGGACCCTCCTCTGTGAGGCTTGTTTCTGTCCTCCCTGTGCTCTGATTCCCAGTGTCCATATTCCTGGAATCCTCTAGGCACCCAGCCCTGTCCCCCTCCTTGGGCATTCATTCCTAGAACTCTCTAGGCTACAGTTCTTTTAGCCCTTGGAATCCTGGTAACATTTACTATTTGAGTCCTCCATTTAAAATTATTGATGTTCAGTGCTGATGATCAGATACTCTCTGTCTCTGTTCTCTTGCAGAGGCAGAAAAGGTCCCTAAGAGTAAAAACTCATGCCATTTGGGGTTAACATTTGGCATATTGCCTTGTGCATAATAGATGTTTGACTGGTTAAATAAATTTTAACATTAAATTATAATATTTACCTAAATAATAGATGTTCTTCAGATATTTGTTCTGGGTTGTTCTCCTTTTTCCATGACAAAGAACATAGTATTTTTAAAAAATTGCACACACATACATCTGTGTATACTTTAAAAAAGAAAAAGGTAAGGGAGGGTGCTGACACATGGGGAGAATTTTGATCTTTTACTTTTATTTCAGCATTAAAAAAATATTAATAATCTTTGTTTTTAGAGGAGTTTTGGGCTTCCAGAAAAATTGAGCAGAAAGTACAAAAAGTTCCCACCTACCTCCTCTTCCCAATACACAATCTCCCCTATTATATATATATATATATATGTATACACACACACACACACACACACACACACACACACACATAAATTTTACAATAAAATGGAGAGAAGATGCAGCATAGCTACTGCGTATGGCAGGTGGCATCATGGTTAAATGCAAAGGCTTCCCACTAGTGGGAGGCAGGTTCTAACCCTGGTTGCACCACTGAATCTGCGACCTACTGACAAATTGTGTGACCTCCCTGAGCCTTCATTTCTCATCTGCAAAATGAGATCAGTAATGTCTATCTAATTGTGTTGTTTGGAATAAGTAATACAATATGTAGAAAGTGCTTGTCACGTGACAAACATGCAAAAAATATTAGCTATTGTTATTATTATTAGAATTCCATTGTAAATTATGTGGTTGGGGACTTAGATTGTCAGAGCCCATTTGATTTGCTTCTATGTCAGAAGGTTGCTTACGATTGGGGGTTACTTTTCATCTAAGGGGTGTGCCTTAGATAGATGGTAGTTCTCATTGTAATGAGTTACGTGGGAAATCACTGCAGTTTGCCAAGATTGTATTTGCCCCCTGCTTGCAAGCATTTATAGGCCAGTGTATGTTCACAAAGTGCTGCACTCACAGTTTGCCTGTTTATTCTTTATCAACTCAGTGGCACCGCTAATGAGCTGTGTGACCTTGGGAAGAAATTTAACCTCTCTGAACTTCAGTTTCCTCAACTGTAAAATGGGAATAATCATCTTGACTCTATCTTTCATTGAGTCATTAGACTCATTTAATATACCTCTGGAAAATGAAACATGTCACACACATATAATTAGTAATGGTGAACATCTTTGGGATTTGAGGAGGGGGATAGTATTTTCATCCAAAATGTACAGATGGGAAAACCAAGGATACAGGCTGCACCCTGGTAGAGACTGGAGTGGAACTCAGATTTTACCTCCCCAAGTTCCTGATCACACTGAGCAGCATTTGGGTTTCTTAGCCAAACAGTCTGCTGCACTGTTTCACATTGTTGGGGCTAAAGATTTAAAATTGATCTGAAGGCTTTGTTTCAAGGAAACTGGAATCTTACAGGCCCACCCCCATGTGTAAGAGAACATGACTCTTTTCTATTTGCTTCCTTATCCCTTTTTGGCAATTTAAAATTTTTTCGTGAGCACTACTTATCACATGACTATGCACAGACAACTATAAAGTCAACTATTTTAAGGGGAAAAAGGGAGGAAGACCGATAAGACAGTGATTCAGAAACAAGCAGGAAAGTGGAGTCACGTGGCTGTCCCTTTGTGGGTGGGCTGTGCTGCAGTTTTGGAGACCGAGAACACCTCCTGAGAGCCTGGAGAGTAAATGAGGCCCATCAGGAATGTGTCTCTGTGCCAGGGGAAGCTTCTGAGCCAGGCAAGCCCCCTTTACACACCTCACGTGTGAATGGCCTCCATAGGCCCCTCCTGCCTCGGCCCTGGGGCCTGGCTCTGTGCCTGGGATGGTGGGGGCTCTGGAGAAGAGGTCTGGTGCCTGCCTCCAGCAACATAAAAAGGAGAAATGCCCACTTGGAAGGTGGATCACCTCAGTTTCAGAGGGAGAGGAAATGGTCCTCCCCTGACCTATTGGTGGAAACATAAATTAGTGAAGCCTTTTTGGGAAAGCAACTTGGCAATTGGTATCTGTAAAAACCAAAATGTATATAATCAAGATAATCAATCCCATTTTTAGTTACCAATCACTGTGTATGTATTTGTATATAACACAAATACTATTTAAGATCCAGACAGCAGCTTGTCTCTGATGGTGAAGAGGGGGCCCTGTGGATGCCCGTGCACTGTAAAGCTGCCTTGTGCCTTCTCTAATGGGGTTGGATTTTAGGCAAGTGAGCATCATTTGACTCTTTCCAACTTTAGAATTAGTTGTGTGAGGTGCAGTTGCTTCCTCTGTGTGTATGTGGGAGAAGGTCATTGCAGTGACCTCCAATTCTGCCATCTTCTTCCACTCCGGGCCCTTTCCAAATTGAAATCAGTTTAGAACGTTTAGAATTTTTACCTACTGTTGGTACAGGATCTTTTTTCTTTTGAGGGGAATAGACATGAGGAAAGAAAATAGGGGCACATCTTGACAAGTTTTGCAAACTTTGAGTCAGGGCCCATCCAGCGAGGTCATGAAATCAGTCAAGGAAATCCCAAACAGCAGTGTTAAATATGAAACTAGAACAGTACCGAAATGATCAGAATACACTGCATGCTGTAAGGGTAAATATTACCTTATAAAACTTCAGTTTCATTTATATCAGTATTATTTATATGATGATCTTAATTCTTATTGTGGGTCGTAGTAAAACATTTTAAAGATTGAGAAACATCAGTTTAGAACACAACAGGATTTTAATGACTACCAGTAAAACAGAGAACTTACAAGAAAGTATGATTGGGTTCCCTGCACTCAGTAAGCTTCCAGTTTGCTCACCCAAACAATTCCATAAAGGTAGTTGTATTTATGATTACCCAGGGGAGGATTGAAAAAGGCTTTGTGGAGGAGGTGGCTTTTGAAGAATGGGTAGGTTAGACTGGTTCTGAAAACCTGCCCAGCTACTCTGCAGTGAACAACTCCATAACAACATGCAGAAGTGACCTTAGGAACTGAAACACCTTATGTTCTCCAGAGCCCCCATCTCCTGAAACCCCTGCGAGTGGCATTCAGTATCAGATAGTGGTGCATCGGGGTTCTTTGGTTGAACCCTCAGAAATGCAAGGTTGGAGAGCTCAGTTTGTGCCCTATGGTTCATAGGGTTCTCCAGCAGTAGCTGCCTTTCAGCTGGCACAGGGCAGTCCTGCACATTCTCAGGGATGTGGGGTGTTTGGGAAATAACCTGTTTGACTTCACCCCTTAAGGGACTGCACAAGTTAATACGTATATTAAAAACCTATACTTTTACTCTTGGTTCTCCCATCAGTCTTGTATGGTAGTAAATACATGTTCTCCCTCTGAATTTGACATTTGAGGACAAGACAGCCCAGGGAAGTTAAATGGTGAATTGGTGGCTGAGGCAGATGAGTGATACCCGGGACTCTGTTTTTTTTAGGACGGGGCTATTCAATGCACATGGCCCAGGTATATAGTCTCCCCAAAACACTGAGTCCAGGAGGCCCAGGGCATGGTCCAGAAGGTATTGATATCAATACTATTATACGTTTAATACCATTATGTATTTATACCATTTAAGCTGTATTTAGAAGGCATTCAAATTAATCAAAATTCCTTCCTACCTTCCTCTTTCCCTCCCCTTCCTTTTCTTTCTTTCTTTTTTTTCTTAGGGTTGATTAGGTGGGGGAAAGGTTCATGGAACATTTTCTGTCCAATTGAAAGAATGTAAAAACTGCCATCTAATTACAGATATTCATTAAATCCTTGTGTATAGGTGGAAAAATATAAGAGCTCAGAACTTAAGTGATTTGATCAAAGTAAAAAATTCAGTGGAGATATAGAAGATACGAAAAAACAGGTTTACTGATTCCTAGTAATATGCTTATCTGTCACACTGGATCCAGCTATCATTTACCTCCCCTGCTTCAGCATCCATTACCATCCATCCATCCAGTTTACTGGTCATAAGCTAATGCCAATACCATGTGTCTAGAATTTTTAGTAAGGAGTCTGCTTTATTTATATTTTCAATTTGTTCTTTAGCTACTGACTGAGGTTGAGGCAGTTGATCAGACCACCCCTTGGACTGACAAAAGTTGAAATTCGTCTGGCTGAGATAACCATTTGCCTGTCTCTCAGCAATTGGCCTCTATGTGTCAAGGGGATGGTAAAAACTGTGATGAGGTATGATTAAAAAAAAAGTTTCCGCTTTTTGTTCCTCTCATTTCCAGAATTCTCTAGAGTGTAAGGATGAATTTACTGTGTAATTCAGCCTATTGCAGTGGCAATATCCTTCCTTTTGAATTGGAGCAAGGCTTCCCAAAATGAGTTCTGCAGAATAAAAGAGTAAGTCATACACACTCAAAAAAGGGATGCCATAATTAAGTAGATTTGGGAAACAATGGATTAAATAAAGTTAAACATTCATGCAGGACTTCTCAGAGCCTTTAATATGCTAATTTCCATTACTCTCCAGGTGGCAGTTAAGTAGTGGTGTTCTCAAACTCATTTGGTTATGCGACACTGTTTTGGGGAGAGAAGCTGAGGTTGGACAAATGGTTTTATGGAAAAATAGGGGTGCAAATAGAGCCCTTATTAGCAGGATTTTCTAAATGATATTCTAGTAGTTTATCCTTGTCTGTCTTTAGCCATGACATTTGTAAAGCAGTAGCAAAGCTAATGTTATGGTTTCTGAGATTGTTGATATGGAATTACATGGGCTGAGGCCAGAGGCCCATGGTTCCTCCTGCTTCCTGAATTGAGTCAGGCTGAATATTATCCAAGTGCAATTTAACTCTTGTTCCTCTCTACAGAAATCATCTGTTACTTGGTTATTGCAATCAACTCTATTGTGAAGACATATTTTAATCCTTCATTCCCTTGTGTTTTTTAGAAAAGACTATGAAAAACCTACTTGCAAAGTGATGACTGTGATCATTGGGGCTGATTTGCAGCAAAATGTGAAGGAGGCAAAGACTGATTTCAGGTTTCATGCCCTTGACAGCCGCTCCTGGCCTAGGGCCCAGTCAGGGTTCCTGGGCTTCCCTTGACTGATACACTCCTTTACACTGAAGTGTACATACATAATGAATTACACAAGCTGCATTTTAGAAGAGAGCTGTAGAGGAAGCAATCCTTCATCCAAAGGGTGACATCTCTATCTCTGGAATTCTCAGATGTCAGTGACAGGTGAAGATGAGTTCTGGTCAAGAGGAATCTTTCAAAGCAGGTACTCACTTGTGACTAAGCTATTACTGAGGTCCAACTGTGTGGCAAAGTCATGTAAACCTTCAGCAGTGGGTCAGGACCAAGCTCACCTGTGCTGCATGGACATATTTCTAGATGCCGTCACATTTGAAATGCTCATCTCCCTCTTCAGTGAAGGATTAGTGCTTTTCCACTTTAAAGGAAAGAGAGGCCATAAAGTACTGAGGAATTTTATGGCATTGTCCAAAGCACAGATTAGAAGCCAAGGAAAAATAAAACTCCAGCTTCTTGACTGAAAGCCAAATGGAAAAGAGAGATTGCTTCCTGAAAAGAGAGATACTGCCTGAGGGAGTGGAGAGAGAGGAGTCTTTAAGTTAGGCAGTAGAAACTCCTGGTGCCCTTGAGGAGTTTATAAGAATTCTGGGCCTCATGCTAATGAACTTGAAGGCTAAGTGAAGCAGGTGGTTGAGCTGTTTGTCTGGAAAGTGGATGAGGGAAGTGATTACTTTTGGTAGCAAGATTTTTGTGTTTGACTTATCCCTGTTAGAGATACAATATCTTAATTTACAGTTGCCCCAGTGAGGATACCCCAGCCATCCATATACCCAATTCTAATTTTATGCTGGTTAAACGTTGGGGAAGGAAAAGAAGGGTTGACATGGGAGTGTCTGAGGTTGGCTGACCAGGGAGGAAGCAGACAAATTCTGGGGACTGGACTTCATCCTAAATTGCAAACTAACAGAATAGTCCAGAAGGTTGTATGTTGCAAAGCAAAATAGGACCAAGCATAAGAAGGTATTTTGTAGACATATGTTAAGCAGTCTTCTTTCCAGAAAATGTTTTCTCAGACCAGGAAGAACCAGTGAGCCCCTTACCATCTTAACCCAAGCCCTCAACTCTTCTCAGCTCTCCTCTTCCTACGGTGGAAATGTGAAGCTGTTTTTTAAGTCTCTGCTTTCATGCTTTTATCCCACCATTTACTCCTGAGCAATGCGGGTATTATGACCACTTTGGAGGAAGTAAGTACAATAATTTCACTGTCATTTCTCATTTTAGAATCGGAGTGAATCTAAATGAATCATACAGTTACATTTAATAAATTCTCCTGGGTATTGGCTAATTTAAAACCGGTCTGACAAGTTTTAAGGTCCATGTAGTTTGGGGAAATTCAGTGGTGCATTTCCCGGTTTGGGTTCCCCTTGCTCCCTCCAACCTTGCTGCTTTTCAGCATGCTAGTCTACTTGGCACAGTTATCTTTCATCAACTCAGGTTGGCAGGAGGGGAAGCTGGGGAGGGGCTGGGCTGAAGGTCACACAAGAAGCGTCCAGGCCTCTGCTTGTTAGCCAGCTCCACTGGCATTTCAGGGGTCTTTGGGGAGCTCGCCTTCAGCTCACGTAGGGCCTGGGTGGGAGGCAGCCATCCACTGGGAATCTTCCTGCAGGCCGGATTGGGGGTGGGGAGAGGCCACACTCTGGTCATGGAAATGTAAGTATCTCAGCATTTTGCTTCTTTCCTTAAAGTCACTGCCTGTGTGCCAGGCTCTGGCATGAGAAGCTTTAGCCACTCTGCGTTGACTTTCAGCCTTGGCTTTCCTTGCCTGGTGGTTAATGGATGCCAACTGTTTTTGGTGAGGGGAAAACTATGGGAGCGGGAGATCTTCTGGGCTATGAGAAGTTCACAGAACCCCAAGATGGCTTCCCTGGAAGGGATCATTCACCATCTCAGGACTCCCCACTCTCCGCCTTGCTTCTCTGCTGGATGTTCAGCCCTATTGGAGGTTCGTAGATCACCTCTGCAGGTTCCCTGGCAGCCTATGTTTTGATAATTGTTTGCTTATGAGGCAAACATTACAATAACTAAAGTGTTACTCTATGAAAGAGACCTTTAGAAACCAAAATGAGTACAATGAAACAATTTAACTTTTTAATAATTTCCTAAAGCATAAAAGCCTTTTGCTCGCTTAACACATGCAGTTCAGAGTGACATCAATAAGGATTATATTTTTACATTAAGAGGAGAACTTAGTTCAAGCCTGGAGTGTGGACTGAGAGAAGGAAGGCTCTCTGTGAAATAAATTCTGACCCACACACCAAAGGAAAGCCAGGAAGTGGTGCCAGTGAGTGCAAATATCCTCGCTCTTTGCCTGCTCTACCAGACACACGTGTTGTTCCATTGTGATGAAAGGTTGCTGTCACGAAGAGGTAGTGAAAAGCTGGCCAGATTCTAAGGAGGTGCCACTCTTCTGTGCTTGTCCCTGCTATTGTCTAAGAGGGAGGGATCAAGCATCTCCATCTTTTCTTTTTTCTTCCTAATTTCTAGGTCATTCATTCATTCAACATTCATTCAACAAATCACTGGGAGCCCCTGCCCTGTGTCAGGCATCAAGTTGTGCCCTGGGGGTATAACTACGAACTGGGCAGATATGGACCCTGGCCTCAGATGGGCAATCCAGAGGAGCTGGGATCCTTGATGGTTACTTTAGGTCTGTGCTGGGGAATTTTGTTTTAGAATAGATAGGGCTGTTTTAAGGGGGCAGAGATGAAGACAGCTGAAAGGTGAATAAAGCGTACCAATAGTTTTTCCTGCCCTTTTCTCTGCGCCTACAATGTAAATATCAGCCTTATCTTACACGGGCCTGAGAAATCTTTTAGGACCTAATCAACCAAGTTGGTGATCCATCCACTGATCTGTGGGAAAGTTTTGTTTCTTTGTTGTATCAAGGGAATTTCTACCCACTTTGCTTTTCCACCTTCCTCACCTATTTCTTTTTGATTTCCTTGGGTTGTATGTGTATGTGAATCCTTCATATTGTAATTTTGTGCTTTCTTTTTTAAATTTTAATATTTTACCTGTGTCCAATGTGTTCAGAATACACAATATAGTTTTAAAAAAGTACATAATGCAATTTTTTTTACATGATAGATTTCCTTTAAATTAAAAAAAGAAACCAAAGTTAAGAATTTTTATTTTATTTTGGCATTTGGTACTAGCGTGATGTATACTTTTGGTAACATTACTGAGGGATCAGTTTTAGATATTTCTCTAATGTTGTTACATTCTGTAGATTGCAAATGTTTTGCAACAGCTATTGCCAAATAAAAAATGCATCTGCTAGTTAAGGTGATCAATCATTTCTAAACTTCTTTCTCATTTTAAGGGCACAGAATGAACTTGGGTAAATCCGAATGAAAACAAGTATTAGGTGAGGAAATTTTATAGATGTGATGTCAGAAGGCAAGAAAGTCTATATTAAGGGATATTTGGAGGGACTTTCAAGATAACTAAATCATTTACTGTCTAGAAATTTATCCTGGAATTATCTGGAAACTGTTTTTCATTTCTCTGAGGTTAAGTTGAGCCTGAGTGGATGCTGAGATCTCACAAATACAATGCATACTTTAAATTTCCAGAGTCCTGGGGAACAGACTGCATCTGTGAGCATTTGGGAAACAATGCAAATATAATGAAGAGATACGTATTTCAGCTGTTTCTGTTCTATTCAGTCCTTTATCTCATTATCAACAAGGTTCATCCTTGATGAGGCCTAGATAAGTGGAAAAATTTCTCAGTTTGAAGCTTAGTTGTTTTTAATTGGTCACACAAAAGAAAGGCTTACATTGATTTTGAAAGACAAAACATGCCATTGTTTTTTTCACTAATGCCCAACTTCTACATGGCTGACTGGATATTGTTCAAATTTTCCAAAAGGAAAAAAAAAGAGAGCAACACCCTTATTTTGGATCAGAAGCTGGTCATGGAAAATTTCATTCTGAAGGGATAATTTTTCATAAATATGCAAGCAGAAAATGGCAATGTGGCTGCAATAGAATCTACCCATGGACTTCCATAGGCAGTCTCCTGCTGTAAACACTGAACTATAGGCACATATAATAGATCCAAAGAAAAACAGTCTTGGAAGCCTATTTATGCATTTCCACTGGACTGAGCTTTTTTCCCTCTAAGACCTATAGTGGGGTGGGTAGGCATAGGTTCCTACCTCACCTTTATTTCACATTAATTCATACATTTTTTTACAGCATGTTTACTGTGCAAAAGGTGGTTTTGATAGGGAAAATTCTGCCCTCAGAGTTTGCAGGCCAATTGGGAAAATAAAGTGCACAGATACTAAAGTCTAAGTTTGTTTATAAGTGCCTAGTATGTGATGCAAATGGGAAGCACTGTAGATCTAAGAAGGTCAAGCTCATGGTTATACAGGCTATAATGTAATAGTTGGGAAGTGCTCCTCAGAGAAGTGGAACTTGAGTGTCAGGTTGAAGATGGGGTGAGTAGGGTCACATAAGGAATACTTATATGAAGAAGGGGTGTGGGGGGCTGGTGGCCACAAGGAGCAGGGAGCCTGGAGCCTGCAGGTGGACATGGGCCCTGCTGTGGGTTTGCTGTGTGACTTCTATAGACTTCTCCGACTTTCCTTCACCTGGGTTCCTGCCAGCTAGGACAGAAAGGGCTGGCTCAGCTCAGCTCTGACAGGTCTGACCAGAGGACTAGGTGACATAAAGGTGAAATCCTTCCAGAGCAAAGGGCATGGGAAATCTGTTTTCTAAATCTAGGCTCCTCCTGTTTCCCGCACTTTTATTCCATGCTGTTAGATCTGGGAAGAGATTTAGCATCTCTCTGTGTTAATAGAGGATTTGGAAAGTGATTGTATTAACTATTGAGAGAGAGTCAAAGAACAAGGATCAGAGATTAACAGGTGTGTGTTGGGATGAGGGTGAGAGTACAGGTTTGAAGCTAGCATATGCAGACTTAACACTGGCTGTTCTAGAAACAATAAAACTCTCTAGACAAATCATGAGGGGTGATTTGGTATTGGGGCTATAAACCTCTGTTGAGTTTGAATGGTGAGCTCTAGCAATCTTAGGAGGCCTAGCAATGAGATTTTTCTTTCCAAGTTAGGAGATTCTGCTGTGTTCAGACTGACAGAATGGGCTCTGTATGCCTCTGCCCCACAACTGGAAGAAGAATGGAAAAAGAGGATCATATTCCTGATATCCCAAACATGAGCTAATATATAGTAGGGTTGCTCGCCCCTAGCCTTTAGGCTGAACCTGCTCCTTTGACCAATAGCTTTATGGTGCCCAGGGTTAAACATTAAAGTTGGGCTGTTCACATGCTCAGGACATGGAGAACCAAACTGGAAAAGTTAGATAAAGACAGGCTGATAAAGCACAGTGCACTTCTGCCATTAGATCAGAACTCACACACTCTCAGATATATAAGCATACATACATACCAACCCAAGGCATCATGCTGCTGACAGATTTTCAGGAGAGTAGAAAAACCTTTTAACCAATATGCATGTTAAAGAGACTTTGCAACAGCCTTATACATATCAACTTGTGAAAATAAGTGAGAAGATATGATTGTTTCAAGGTGCTTATAACAAAAACCAGACTAATGCTCAGAAAGCAATTTGAGTATTGTCTAGATACTCTAATGTTCTTACACGGCATATTTGTTCTTCTTTCAACAGACAATTATTGACTGCCTAGTATGTTCTAGGCACTGTGTTAGAGGTTAAAGATTTTAAAACTTCAGTAACTTAGGTATTACAATCTATAAATGTCATTGAAAGACAGTGTTTTTTTCCTATTCGTATGCTAGCCACTCTTCATTGGTCTCATGACAGGAAGTAATTGCGCTTGAGTATCTAGGGCAATGTGGTGATCTTAAATTTTAGCCAGGTGCTTTTTAGATTGCCATTTGGAAACTGGTCTTCATATTTATCTATAAATCTATTATGTAAATAGATAAATGTAAATAAATTACAGATAAAAATAAATGTTATCTAAAGTTATTTATCTAAAATATCTAAATATATTTATCTAAAATTATCTATAATGTTTATCTGAATTTATATAAATATAAATAGTATTACATATCTATTGTATAAATCTGTTTATCTGTTCATCTCTAAGCCCTGTCATGAAGCTTTCAGAGTGCCCAGGTAGAAGTTTATGCATCTCAGTAGAAACCAATTGGATCTGTTTTGGATTTAAGTTTATACATGTGGTTAATGCC
Organism: Manis pentadactyla; assembly: GCF_030020395.1. Taxonomy (NCBI): domain Eukaryota; kingdom Metazoa; phylum Chordata; class Mammalia; order Pholidota; family Manidae; genus Manis; species Manis pentadactyla. The sequence continues at coordinate 198,788,650 of NC_080020.1, read as the reverse complement.
CCATTTGACTCCTTGACCAGTTTCATTTGTGCTCTCATATTCCCAAGTCTGTCTAGTTCTTTTGGTTATCCCTTCTTTGGCCAGGGCTACCAGAAGCTAGGTATTTCTTGGTGACAAAACTGCCATGGCCACATGAGTGGACATGAATGGGTAATGCCTGCGGGAATCCGAACACAGAGGACTATGAGAGGAATGCATACCCTGCATTAAAAACAGCAGAATGGCGTGGTCCCCCTAAGCAAATACAGTTAGCAATCACTACTCCTACAACATGTATTGTCTGAGTCACTCATCTGGCACTTACAACATCCTGTCTTGGGTTATTAGTAACCTTTGCATGCATTTGTTTCTCCCCCACCAGCTACGCTGCCCCAGCAGTGTGGATGGAGTTTCCTCCCCACTTAAATTCGTGCCCACTGCTCTCCATAGGGAGCAAACTTGATTCTTGCTTCAATTATGAGATGGGGGTGTTTGATTTATTAAAATACAAGTATTTATTGTTCAAACAATTATAAATGGACTAGTTGAATTTGCTTTTTTAAAAACAGTTTTATTGAGGCATTATTGATATACAATTAACTATGTGTATTCAAACTGTACAATTTGATAAGTTTGGACTTTATAACATGATTTCTTCTTTTTCTAAACATTCAAGGAACACTGGTTTCATGTAAGTTGTCTATCTAGGGGGCCAAGGTGGGAGCTTTCAAAATGACACTTGTGTGGAAGCGAGGGGGCACTTTGGCTCACAGATGATTTCAGAGTGTAGTTTTCTGCCATGTTGAGTTGATGTGCTCCCGGCATGTGATAAATCCTGGCCACTGATGGTCATGTATGTATAGCTGTAAAGTTGTCAACTCTGTGTCCTTTAGAGGAAGACTGTTTTACATATTTTATTTGTTTATTTTTTGACAAAGGATAGTTTTTCCCCCCAGTTTTATTGAGGTACAATGAACAAAAATGTATATATTTAAAATGTGCAGCATGATGATTAGATATACATAGACATTGTAAAATGACTACCCTTATTAAATAAATTGACGTATCAGTCACCTCATGTAGTTAACCTTTTTTTTTTTTTTAAATGGAGGATAGTTTATAATGACCTCATCAACTTAGGGCATTTTATCCTCTTGACAGATCCAGCAATGATTTTACTTTTTGACTGAAGGGGTACTGGCTGGCGCAGTCTTGGTTGGAAGACTGAATCAGGATACTAAGGTGATACTCCTATCGCATGCAGAAATCTCCTCTCTTGATCACTCTTTGATTTTCATAAGGGTTGAGCAACCCTGCAAAGTAATTCAGGGCCAGGATAGGCCAGCTGAGTCTTAATTGATTCTAATTAGCACCCCCAAAGGCTGTAACTATTTTTTTTTACTCCAAGCAGTCAGCCAAGTAGCATTAGGAGAGGTGAGACATCCTTTGGAATCATCAAAGAGGCAAAACTATTTTCAGGCTCAGTCGCTGTAAATCTTGCCCTTCTCAGAAACAGGCAGGAAGTGAGATAAAGGAAAGAACTAGCTGAGAAGCAAGGTGCCTGGAAGTAGTCATTCTAAACCCAACTGTGGACATAATACAGCAGGACAAAGATGCTTAAGGTCTTTGCACTCAAGTACCTTTGATTCTATGGGAAAGAATGAGAGGCAGGATGCAATCAAGCCTGAATGTTTCCTGGGAGCTGGGGAAATATTTATTGGGGGCAATATCTATGGCCGTTTCAGAAGGCATCTTCTTACCTTGAACAAGTCATTAGAGCTGGAAATGGATACTGATGCCAAAAGAATAAAGTCTAAAAAATAAAAGAATCCACAGTCTTGGGTGCTCCCTCTCCTCCCAGCCACACTCAGCTGGGATCCAGTGTCTTTGTTAGTGCAGGTGCCTGTTTTCCCATCCCTTGGCTAGACATGTTTTCCATTGATGGGCAGCTAAATTTGCAGCCAGTTCTCAATCATTTGTGGAGTTGGGGGACATAAATAATGTGCAAAGCTGTATCCACAAGACACCCTGAAGCCTTATTGGTCAGAAGTTTCAATCTTTCTTGCCCCCGAACACCAAAGACAACTTCAGAGTATGATTGGCTTGGTGTTGGGGGGCCTGAGTATGGGAGTGAGTGAGGAGGTATGACAGAGCTGGGCAGAGTTGCTAGGAGGGGCATCCTCATTCCTTTCCTCTCCATTCAGTAACGTGATGGTCTTCGTGCACCTCATGAAGCTTGCCTTCAGGAACATCGGCAAACGGCCATTTAGACCCCGGAGTGACTGTAAGTCACTGGTTTCCCTTTTACAGGAAATTTGCCTTTTGAATCTGTATCTCCTCCGTGAACTGAAAGGCCTTGGCTTCTGGTGAAGAAATCACAAGGAGATGAGATTAGGCAAGCGTGGTTCTGCAATGGCACTAGGGAGGAAAAGGCCTGTTTCATGTGCACTCAGGAACACCACAGGCAAGTTTCAAGCTGAGCTTCAAAGACCTGAGCTAGATCCACAGTAGGAAGTACATTCTGCTTTGTGACACGGTGCACACCTGGGCAGTAATGGAACAATACTTACCCTTACTACATGAGAGGCACCGGATCCATTGTAATAAACCATTATTTATTTAATTTAAAAAGTGTTGATTGGGCCTACTCAATCAATTTCACAACCCACAAGTGCACATGAGCTCCAGGGTCAGACCAAGCTGCTTCAGCGCACTGAGTTAGGAAGGTGAGTGGGAGTTGAACTCTAGCTCTGATGTCTCTTGCCAAGCAGGCACCCAGACTCAGGGCAAGGTCTGCCAGAGGAAAGGGTGCCTTTTACAATATGCACATGGAGTGGCCCCTAAGGCCAAGGCATGTATGCAGGGGACTTGTGTGCCCCCACCCAACCCCATTTGTAATTTGCAAATAGTATCCATGTGGCTAGTACTGTCCTGTCAGAAGGCACCATGTAGAAGAAAGAGAAGGTAAAAAGTCACAGGTGAGGAGAGGCCAGATCCAGAGTGAGAAAGGACACCTGGATTTGGTACTGGGTAGTATCTTTTCGTGACTTTTTCCTCACATCCCCTTTGCTTTGTGGTCAAAAGATCAGGAAGGTGCTGATGACAAGGAGAAAAAAGTCTGTGTAAACAGAGCACTGGCTGCTGCCTTCTGGATGAGCAAGACTTGTCTGAAGGGAAGAGCTGGATTTCTGTCTGTGTGGAAAAATTGGGAAAGAGCAATAGGGAAAAAGTATTAAAAAATGAAAATAAATAATAAGCTCAACAGATACTTCTCTGAACCTGAGACTGAATCAGATTCTGCATTGTTTAAGTAGCTTTTTATAGTTACCATGGATTACATGAAATTAAAAAGAAGATATTTTCCCATTTGCATGAATGCCCTCTTTTAAATTCTCTGATTTTTCTTCACTTCTAGCTAGTCACTAAGCATAAATTTCCTGAAAGTAGAAGAGATTTAACTTGTTATTCAAACCATTGTGCCAGGAGGGAATGTTAGGGAGTTAATTAAAGTTAACAAAGCAATTTCCAGGTTTCCTTTCCCTTTGTGCTCTTGATAACACCATATCAAGCACAGAAGACTAACTGGCGTTTTTTGTGTCACTCAGAATTTCTCATTTAGCAAATATTTATTGACTGTCCACTGGGTCCCCTGACACTGAGTAGGCACCTGACATGAAGCAGGACTGAGAGGTCCCTGCCTTCAGGGAGCAGGGCTGAGGAGAAGGTAAGGCTTACTCATTGGGCCTGCTCAGTTGATTTCACAACCCACAAGTGGCACATGAGCCACTTATATGGTGATCAATAAGGTTCCCCTCAGTATATACCAGAATTAAATGAAAGAAGACTGAAGTGAAATTAGCAGTGGCTTAAAGATGCAAGGCTTTATTTTCTCAAGGGTAAGAAGTCTTGATTAGGGTTGATAGAGTATTTCATGAAGTTGTCAGGGACCCAGGCTCCATCCAGCTTCCCAGTACATCATGCCTAGATTGTGGCCCTTGTTCTCATGACTCAATATGGCTGCCAGAGCTCCAGTTATCACATATTCATTCCAGGAGAAAGGTGAGAAAGAAAGACCTACTTTTTCATTTTAAGGAAGGTTGGGAAATATAGTCTTTATTCTAGGCAGTCATTTGCACAGCTGAACTTCAGGAGGTTTATTACTAAGGAAGAAGGGGAGAATGAATGTTGTGGTATGCAACTAACAGTCTCTCCCAAAGTGTGGGGTGCAGTGGCATGGGAAAGCCTGTAAAGAGAATGCTAAGACGTGACTCAGGTTTTCATGGACTGGGTAGCATTGGATTGGACCAGGTGACAGCCTGTACACTGTAGACTAGCCCTCTCTGCTGTGGCAGATATGCCTGTAACAGAGCTGTGAAGGCCTGGCTAGCAGCTTAGTTGCTACCTGTCCATTGATAGAACCCCAACCATCCAATAGTTCCTAGAGGCAAGTCATTGTTTAGCAGGTTTAGGTTATTATTATTATTTAAAAATTTAAGTCTGGGAGATTTTGTGGGTATAATATATGGAATCGCATGCAGGCGTTCTTAGATTGGGATCTTAGTCCTTTGTTTTCTATTTGTCATTCACGACACACACATGGCCCTATAAAGTGTGGCAAATAAAGGGGAGGGGAAGGCAAACAGAAGCCCAGATGGCCTTAGCAGGGCGAGCGCTGGTGCTGGGTCCTAGAGTTTTCCTTTTTCACACTTTATGTGCTTTGGTTTTACCCAGAATAAGATTGGCAATTTGATTTTCTCCCTTTCTCTCCTCCTCTAACGGTTGCAGAACACAGAGCTAGCAGCATTACACGGGGTTGTTAGGAATCATGCTGCCAACAAAGTAAGGATCTACTACCACTGTCTTTATTAAATATTGTTCTGTGGGTACTAGCTGATGCACTTGGACAAGAGAAATAAAGAAATTGTACATGTGGGAACAAGAGGTGGGGTTCTCATGTGCGTATGATGTGCTTACCTGCTAACTGATGTACTATTTATTGTAAACAGCAAGAAAACAGAGTTGAGGTGACTTGGCATGATATGAATATGCAAAAATTGCTTTAGAGAACAACCAGGTAGAAATAGAATGGAGGCAAAGCTCCATTCAGAAGGATAAGTGAGAATGATTAAGGTGAACTACTTCTGCCAGGTATTATATTTGTTTAAATATAATATACTGACACTTGAATAGAAAGAAAGATCAAGAGTCCTGAACAGAATTCAGAACTAGACACTGGTATATACAGAAACTTTGTCTTTGGATAATAGTGGCATTTTATATCAGTAAGGAAATGAGAGATTATTCAATAAATAGTTTGGGACAACTTGGGTAGCCATCTGGAAAAACAGAAATGGATCTATACCTCACTTCTTATGCCAACTAAAATGCCAGATAGATCAAAAATTTAAATATTAAAAGTAGTAGAAGAAAACACAGAAGCTTAATAAATCTGGTGGTAGCATGGTCTTCATAGGTGTACTCAAACCCTGGAAATCATAAATTAAAATGTTGATATATTGAATTTCAAAAAATTAAAAAATCCCAGGCCTCACAGAGCATAGGTCCCTAACAGCTTCATGGACCACCATAAACAAAGTGAAATAACAGACAATGAACTGAGAATCACATATAAAAGCTGAAGGACTAAATCCTTAATTGATAAAGGGCTCTAATCAATGAATAAAAGATCAGCAACATAAAGGAAAAATGGGGAAAGACAAAAAACAGATTATTGACAGAAAAAAGAAATAAAATGACTCTTAAATATATACAAAGATATCCAACCTACAGTAAGCTACATGTTTTTGACTATTAGAATGGTAAATACAAAAAAAAATATCATTGAGGGTAGAGGGAACCAGACGTTCATGCATAATAGGAGCATAAATTGGAATGACTTCCCTAGTGGGTGTTTTGATAATCTTTTTCAAAACAAAGAATGTACATGCCCATTAACTCAATAATTCCATTTCCAGAAATGTTATCCTTCATATATATTTATGTTTAAAGATAAGTATGAAAATACTCATTGCAGTGTCTCAATGTCTTCATTCCTCTATGTTTCATTTTGCTCATTTGTGAGGTGGGAATAATGATTCTAGTTTCCTGACACTTGAATAGCTGGTATAAGACTATCTCAGGAACAAGCCAGGCTGCCTGAAATAAGAAGAAAGGTAATCTCTAAATTTAGGACATTATTCTGGTGTTTCAGAAGAAGGAAGAGTCCTATTATAATGTAATTTTCCTGTGCTTTGAAATGCCAGGGTAAAGGCAGCCCAGTCATGCTTTCTGCCTAGTTCTCTACTCTGCCATTAAGTGCTTGGTCTGGAAGCATTTGGAAGGACTTTGGAGGCCAGTGTGATGGGCATGGATGGGGGCTCTCTTTTTGAGACCTGAGAGATGGAGTGCCATGTCATTGTGCTCCTCACCACTTGGGGGCATCCCGCCTGCCTTATGGCATACCTCAAGGGGTAAGCACCACTGGAGCCATCTTTCTGGGTCCCAGTAGGTGGGGAGCCCTCAGATTTGACATTACATTCACACCAACATTAATTTGACTCAGATAATGGATGTAACCTGTTTCATAGCCCATCAGCATAATTGTAGGTAAGGAAATTGCTAAGGGAGGTCCTTGAGCAATTGGAGGCCAGAAGGAAATATTTTCAAGTAATTAATATGTGGAAGGTAGAGAATTTTTTTAAGATTGAAAAAGTAGGAAAGCCCTAGAATAAGATGTCATAGCCAATATCGACCCAGGAATGGGTAAATAGCAGAAGAAGGCAAGCTGAAATTCTTTGATATTCAAACTTCAGTTTTAAGCTCTTTTCTTCTTTAAGATGTCATTTAAAAAATACCATGTTAGATTTCTATTTTCTCTCCCCTTAGCCCCAAAATAAGGCCTAATAAATTAATCATTCTAGGAATTTATGAACAGCAAAGGATAGAATTTAGCAAAATGAAGAGAATTTAACTTGCAAGAATACATTATGCATAATAAATAGAGCATCATTCTGGGCTTTGTTAATGGCAAATGCCTAAACCACCAAATGAATGTGTTGATTTTGTGGGTTTCTTGAAAGAGACCAAGCATTTCAGATCTCCCTGACTTATATGACACGTCAACTATTGCATTTGGTTAAGTCAAGAAAAAAGGCATGTAAAACAGGATTTCAAATAAAGCTTCCTACCTGGATTGAAAGAATACACTCTACTGATTTGTTATGATTATTTTATAAACTGCTCCTGCAGCAGTGCACTATGGGTCTTGGGTCAAGTGCATTAGCTAAAGAGACTGTCATTATCAGAAGGCTTCTGAAGGCTGTATGAGGCACAATTCATCGGTTGTGCAACAACCATGTACGAGAATCAGTTGCTGACCTTTTGGGGAGCTCACTGTTCAAAGCAGATAGCCCTATGGTGACCAGAACATAAGAACACAAGGGTAAATGGACAAAACATTACTGGCAGAAATGAGCCATAGGTGTGCTCAGTTTTAGCAAACCTCATAAAAGAAAAACCGGGTTAAAGAAATCTAATAAATTAGGAATCATTGCTTTTAGTGAAGAGAGTGATTTGAGCACAACTCATGTGGCACATTGGGAAAAGAATTCTAGATCACAAAAATATCTAGATCTCAGATTTCTTGTTTTAATAGAAATGAAAAGAATAGAAATTAGTATGTAATAGAAATAAAATAAAAACAGGGAATGCCTCGTTTAACGGAGATTAGATTTCAGGTAACCTGGGGCAACCAGAACATGACCATGGATAAGGAAATGCTGTAGAAGAGCAGGAAGAACTGATCTGAAGGCCCAGAGGCTGGACCTCCAGCCATCCTCGAGCCATTCTGCAGACCCTCATTTCCTCATTGGTGAAGTGAAGGTATTGGCCAGTATCCAGGTCTCTCTCTCTCTTTCTCTTTAAAAAAATGAAAGTGTGTCATCTATGCTCTATTTGTTTTCATATGCTCATATGTAACTAATTATAGTTAGCTGTTCCCCTTATCCCAGACTCCCAGCTCCTCCCTAGTTCCGTGCATATCCTTCCAGAAATGTTCAATAGCATATCATGTGTGTGTCTTTTGAAAATGAATGGGGTAATTGTCATAATACTGCCCTGCTTCTTGCTTTTCTTACTTAATGACTTGGGAAATTATTATAGGCTCATATTGATCTACCTCCTTCTTCTGAAAGACCCTACAATTTAATAATCCACAGTTCAGTAATTTGTTCAGGGTCTTGTTATTTTCATGCATCTTCTTTTCAGTTCCCTACAGTTCTAAATTTCTATGACTTCAACATCTTGGTTAGAAAGATGTCTGTGTAAGAAAAAAAGAGTTGTTACAAATCACACGTGCTGTTCCTCTTTGGAGATGAAAGCCCACCCATTATCAGTCCTTGGCCACAGTCATGACCAGAGTAAAGTGAGGAATGAGATGCAGTCCTTAGGTCAGCAGAGGCAGAAGGCAGAGGAAGCACGTTTATTTGTGGCTGGGTTGGCCTCGGGCACTGTCGCTTTTACCTTCATGGGAACTGTTCTTCCTGTGATGGCTGGGTCACTGGTAAAAGGCTAATTCAGATTTGAGAGAAAGACTTCGCTGCCTTTTAAAATTATACATACAGGTCAGAGGCTTTTCATTTCAAAAAGTTAAAATAATTTTGGGTTGCAGAGCCCCTCAAAGAGAGGGTTAAGGACGTATGATGTGGGAGCTGGAAGTAAGGGAGCGAGTGGAACTGGGGAGAGACAGGGCACGTGGGATTTTCTCACTGTGTCTAATGATTAAGTGACAAAAGGACCACACTACTGGGGGCTGGGGTGGGTGAAGTGGAGAGGCAGTCATGGACTGCCTGGGTGCTGGCTCCGCTGAGTAACTGAGAAGGGCAGTATGGGCCATGCTCACCTACCCTGAGGCCGATGAAGCACCAGCAAAGTGGGGGTACTGAAGATCCACCATGGAGGGAATTTTATGTTTAGTGTTTACCAAAAAGCTCCAAAGTAGTCATCATGGAAAAGCCTCCACTCTGTTGGACATCCTTCTGTTATGGCTCAGTATTAGTTTTATTAAAATCATGTACATGGGCAGCGGGTAGCATCAGGTTTTCAGGACTGAGGATCTAAGGGTAACCAGCCCTGAGGAGGGCTTCTGGAAACCAGTGAGCTATGTCCATCGGTGGCCAGGCCGGGTGGTCCTCCTTTCCAACTAGGCAGGGAAGAGTGGACCATTTGCATTTCTGTGGTGGGGATAGATTCACCTAGATTTGATTTCCTCATAGGAACAGGACTGGGTACACACCTGTGGCTCCTCTGCTGTGTCTCCAGAGAGGCTGTGAATTTTCATTGTGACTCATGACTTTTATTTATGGTCACCCCACTGGTTGAGACAGACAGACTGAGTGACACAGGCTCAGAGTGTTTCCCCTCTTTTCATTCAGAGGTTTTTCTGGAATGCCCCCAAAATGTTGGTTTTCAGTGTTTGTTCAAGAAAGAAAGGAGGAAAACTCACTCTCTGACTAATTCAGCCACTTTCTCCCCAGACTGTTCATTCCTGAAAGGCCTTTGGTTCAAGTGTCCACTTGGTTGAATTGAAAGCATTTTGGTGTCAGCGCTGACATCTTGGTAATTATGCACTCCCTCACACTGTCTTTGCCAGCCTCCTCTCCCCATGCCCCTTTTGGTGAATTTAATTTCTGCTGGCTGGTGTTTGAGGTCTTCAGCTTGGTGAGACAAGGCCCTGTGCTAATGAGTACATGGTCACAGCTTTGCACAGAGGAAAGCCATGATTTCCTGTTGACAACACCTGCAGGCCCAGCCAGTTGCCTCCAGTGTTTCCATAAAGTATTGGAAGGCCACGTGAAGAGGTACAGGTGGCTTATACTCAGCCCGTCTCTTTCTCTTTCTGGACAAAACACAGATCTGAGGTTCTACTGATTGCAGATCCCTGGTTCTGCCTTAGGAAATGATAGTTTAAGTATGAATATACAGTTGACCCTGGGACAACATGGGTTTGAACTGTGTGGATCTACTTATACACAGGTATTCTTTTCAATAAACAGATTAGAAAATTTTTGAAGATTTGTGACAATTTGAAAAAACATTTTCTTTTCTTTAGCTTCTTTTTTGTAAGGATACAGCATATAATATATATAATATACAAAATACATGTTAATCAACTATGTTTTTAGTAAGGCTTTGGGTCAACAGTAGGCTATTAGTAATAAAGTTTTGGGGGAGTCAAAAGTTATGTGCAGATTTTTGACTGTATGGGGGGTTGGCACCACTAACTATCCTGTTGTTTAAGGGTTAGCTGTACATTCAAGTCTAACAGATTAACTTATTTTTAACAGATTAACTTTTAAAAAATCTATATTCATAGCAAAGGTTCCTTGGTGTGCATGGTTCATTATTGTTCATGAATTTACCAGAAGTTAGTGAGATTCAAGGACTGTGGTTCCTGAGGGTCCACAAAGAGGAAATGAGACACGGTTCCCATCTGCTCTAGTTTCCTAGGGCTGCTGGAACAAAGTACCACAAACTGCGTGGCTTACAACAGAAATTTATTTTCTCAAGTTCTGGAAACTACAAGTCTGAAATCAAGGCGTTGGCAAGGCCGTGCTTCCCCTGAAACCTGTAGGGCATCCTTCCTTGTCTCTTCCAGCTTCTGGTAGCCCCAGGCGTTCCTTGGCTTGTGGCAGCAGACCTGCAGGCTCTGGCTCTGTCTTTACATGGCTGTCTTGCCTCCCTCTCTCTGCCTTCTCTTATAAGGACAACCAGTCACCGGGTAGAGGGCCCACCCTAATGACATCATCCTAACTCACTTATACCAGCAAAGGCCCTACTTCCAAATAAGGTCACATTCCCAGGTGTCAGGGCTTAGGACTTTGACATAACTTTTTGAGGGACACAATTCAACCCATAACTCTCCCTATCCTCAGGAAGCTTCCAGGTCATGGGAGAAACTGATGGAAAAGGATGGTGAAATCAGCCAAAAGAACCCTAACTACTGTGCTGTAAGAGTCTGAGGGAGGATACAGACACACACACACACACACACACACACACACACACCCCTCAGCCAACACCAAACACACGTCTGTGGTGTGATGCAGAATTGAGAAATTATAAAGGCTAAAGGCTCGTGCAGGAGTTTTCCTGGCGTGGCCTTGAAGGATGGTGGGTTTTAGATACAGAGAAGTAGGCAGTGAAGGGCAGTTCAAGCTGAGTGTGAACAAAGTTATGAAAGCACACCTGGCTAGACCTGGGAAGAAAGATGCTTCTGGCAGAATGTGAGGGAAGGTTTGGAGATTGAGACTGGAGGTCAGTTGAGAGATTCTGTAGGAGGCCAGTGTGGCTCACAGCAGCCTGAATTGGAATTGGTGGTGGGAAGAGAAGCTAGGGACAGATCATGAGGAGTGGGGTGGGGGCAGGGGGATGGGTAGAGGGAGACAGAGGAGAGCTGACCCTCAAACTTCTGGTGGGAGGGTGGTGACACCTTTAGACAGTATGGGGAGCTCAGAAGGAAAGCAAATTTGAAAGAGAAGATAATACATTTTTCTTGTAAATCTGTTGAATTTCAGGTGACTGTAGCTCCAGATAAAGGAGCTCAGCACGAATTTAGAAAGTTAACGTCACATTCTAGAGGAAGGGTCTGGGTTGGAGGCAAGAATGCCCGTGTGGTAGTTGAAACCATGGAGTGGAAGAGGTGAACTACAGACAGAGTGGACAGAGGCAGGAGAGAGGCAGGGAGAGGCCCAAGCCTCGGGGGATACAGAGGGATGGACAGGAGCAGGAGATGATGCAGGCTGGAAAGGCAGGGCAGAGAGAGTCGAGAGGAGACAGTACCATGTGCCAGCAGGGCTGCATCCTGCCTGCAGTTAGCCGAGAAGAATGAAAATTAAGGGAACTGTCATACCTGACAGGTGATGATCTGTCTGAGAGGATGGTTGTGAGAAAACCGTCTCAGTGAAGTGATTGGGGGCAGAATCTAAATTGCAAGATGTTAGGGACATGAGAAGGAGATGTGGAAGTAAGGCAGTAAGGGCAGACCCACTCTGGGGAAGGACAGAAGGGGAGGTGCCACTTTTGGCTGGGAAAAGAGAGAAGGGCTGGAAACCCGAGGAAAGGAATAGTCAGGAGGATAGAAGAGAGAGGGTAAAATTATTTGATGAACTGAAGTCTGGAAAAGATGGCAGGCTGAGGGGTTGGTGGCAGGAAGAGAAGTTTAACAAACTCTCCAGGGGCTCTTGAGACCAGTGTAAGGGAGTCAGTGTGTGACTGAAGTCTGAATCTTGTGCAGAGTTTTAATCCATGGGGATCACTCTTGCTGTGGGCTCCACAGCCCTCCCCGAAGACAGGAGAATTGTGTGATTACTAACCCCTGCGGTATCCTACTGACGTGGGGAGGAAGGCTCACACCCCAGCTCCAACAGCTTCCCAAAGATGGTCTAGGTTTTTCATTTTACTACTGTCTACAAACTGAAGGGATAGCTCTGACATCCCAGATAGGCGTTCTCTGACCGAAGAACTAATGTCAAGTAAAATGTCTCATCTGGGAAACGGAAGTGCAGTAGGAGTCTGAGCTGACGATAACAAGTATTTTCCCTGTGTTGCCATCCAGAGGACCAACTGTATGTTTTTCTTCATCTCTACCTCGCTCTAGATCTGACTTTTTGGATTTGGATCTGGATCTAAGAAGTGGGGCAGGAGTGTGAGCATGGGGTCAGGAAGCCTGGAGTGGGTGGCCTCAACTATGCTTATTGGGTTTCAAAGGCATCAGTCACTCCAGCCCCACGCTAAGTGCTAACAGATACAAGAGCGACGGGTTTCCTGCCTTTCTGGGGCTTCACACGGAACTTACTGCCTGTGCTCCACTAGTGGGGGAGACAAGAGTTCCCTGAGAAATGCATATGTGCGAGTTTTGTGGTTCAGAAAGAGAGATGAGGTCAGTGTTGTTCAGAGTGGTTGAGAAGGCTTTGAGGAAGACAAGAGTGGGACTTTGAAGGGGTTTAGTTTGCAGAGATAGGTAAGAAAAGCAGCAGCATCTCAGGGTGGTGCCGAACATGCTGAAATCGATGTGGTGTGTCCCTGAGACAATGAGAAGGCCGGTCAGACTAGGGGGATTGGGTCTGGAAGTGAACTGTGGTCAGGTAAAAAGAACCTGGATTGTGGAGGGCTTTGAATATAAGGTGAAGACTGTGGACTTTTTCCTGAGAGTGCCTGGGAGCTGCTGGAAATTCTAGAGAAGGGGTCACATGGGAGAATTGGTGTTTGGAAAGAGAGGTGCCTCTCCTTTCTACTCCAGCTTGGCCGTGAAGCACTAACTGCCTCATGAAAGCTTGATTGGCTGTGTTCCCTGCCCTTGTGGAACTCACACACAGGAAGGACAGTTCTTTCCCCTTCTTTTCCTCTGTCAGGAAACTTCCTCCAAGAGTCTGGGTTTATTCCTCCAGGCCATGCAGAATGCAGATTATTGTAAAGCTTGAGGGGATACTCCTATTTTGCAGTTTTTCTCTTCTTTTTGCTTTCTCTCAACATTGGTCTCTTGCCCTTAGCCACTAAGGATCTTGCTAACATTTCTCTTTGGACTGTGCCTATTGCCACAGTGGTTTTTCTGAAACCATCACCACCCACAGAAGAGAGCCCAGTCCCGGGTGGAAGGTGGAGGGGCCAACTGCACTCCAAGTTTTCTCTCCTTTCCTGTACAGAGATGGTGTATGTGTTAGACAAATGTACCACCACTTAACAAAATAGCTGCCCGTCACAGAGTTTCTTGAAGACATCCTAAAATAACAATAATAGAACATGTACCATGCTTGTGGGAAGCAAGGGCTTTGTGGGGAAGAGGGTGGGGAACAGGGAAAAGAGACAGATTTTAATGTTAGGCTGAAAAGAGTTTATTATACACATCAGTGGTTAAAATAATTAATTTTTTTAAATTATGAAAAAGGCTTTCTGGGGTCCTGTTAAATATCAGCTGCAGTTACTTGCATAGATTTGCTGGGGCCTAAAAGAGACACCTTGTTTTTCCACATCCCTGTGGGAATGTTGGCAGGAGGCAGTGAAGCGCCCCATTCTCTCCTTGCCCTCACATTTCCCATTTTGGCTGACATGTTTTGGGTATCTTTGCTCTCCTGCTGGTTCTCTGATTTCTCCCCTTCCCATCTTAGGTTTGCTGTTGTCCTCCCCACCATATTCCATCATCTTGCAGTTCTCAGGGGAGAGCCCACCAGGACCACTTGGCATCATCTTTTCATATTTTTTGAAAAAATGAGGTCTTTCTGAAATAAGCAAAGGGCACAACAGGTAGCTGCCAAGGTGGGGGTGGGGGTGCTGAGCAGAGACCTGAGAGCCTGGATCTCAGGTTTTCCATCCAGCTAGAATCTTCTCACAGGCAGCCGAGAATGCTGACTGTCAGATTGGTCCACACAGTGAAATCCGGCCACCATGTGGCTTCTTGGTCCAGCAGCAGGCCTTTCCTTCCATTTCTAGACTCATCACAAAGTTTGTAGAAGCCTTGATACCCTTACTGTGCAGCTGAGGACCTGGAAGGGATTGCTCAGGGCATTGTGTGGTCATGTGACTGATCATGTGACCACAGCACCCTAGTCACAGATCTGTTCTCCCCCTGGAACCATGAACCCACTTCCTTTTTATTCGGAATCTCTCTTTCCTCCTTGGCTTCTATACCTGCCGAGAAGGGTGATGGAGCTGAAGACAAATCCTTTTATGCCACCTCTTCCATTCACTCCCATGGAGACACTGAGGCTTATCCCCAAAGATCGAAGGTAGATTTTGGTTTAAACTCAGGAAGATGCCTCCATATGAAATGAAATGGTCTCAAAGCCAGTGCTGTGCCTGGCAGGGCCTGGGAGGCGGGGAGAGGTGTGCCACCCCTGGCCTTGCCCTGCTGGTCTGGCTGCCCACAGTCTGCTTGGCTCTGGCCCTGAGGAGTTTCATGTGGAGCTCCAGAGAACTCCTGTCCTACTGGCATTGTTGACCTTTCTAGCTCCTAATGCCACTGTGACCCTCTATTGGTCTTTCAAAATATGGGTGAAAACCCATTTTTTCCTTCATTTAACTGGGACAGATAAGGGCTTTTATTGTCAAAAACAAAAAGAAAAAAATACCAAACACCAAAACAAAGGAAACCAAACAGAAGCAGAGTGGACTGGCACCCAGCATTCCCAACAAAAGCAAAGAAGTGGGAGGCCCCCGTGCAACAGGTTTCTGCTCCTTGCTTGGGGTGGACTGGTTGGCGCCATGTACGTGGCATCTCCAGCCTCTTTGTTTCGCTCTAGCCCTGGTTACCTCAGGCCTTAAGTGACTTCTTGCGGGTGCCAGCTTCACCTGGAGGCCCTAGGCTGTCACCTGCCTCTGTTCCCAGGAGCTGATGGGGAGCAGCTTCCTGTTTCAGAGCCCTGCCCTTTCCTGGAGGGTCCCATTTCCAGACTGAATGGTCAGAGCAGCACGGCTGACTGCCCAATTCCTGGTGAGCTTTTTTGATGAGCCAGCACCCAGATGTTCTTGTAGGCAGGTAGAATTTGTCCCTAGATTCTTTAGTCATGTATTTATTTATCTACATGATTGAAAGAAACTGAGAACATTAAGACTCTTGAGCACTTCATTTTCAGCCAGAGGGAATGGAGTGCAACCTTTTGACACAAAAAAGAGACCAGTTTCCAAAGAGCTTCTGAGTGGGTATCATCTCCCTATGGGTATCATCTCCCTGTAGGCTTATTTTCCATTTCCAGACAGCTACGATTAGAGTGGACATCAGTCTATGCTGGCTTTATTTTCCACAAGTGCTCCATTGGGTGCCACATGCAAATGTAATGTTTGTCTGCATGTCGAGCGGCACACATTCTGTGGGCAAGCTTTTGGACAAGTGGTTCAAATAGGATTTTATGTGTGATTATCTACTTTATAGATTTACATTAAAGTACCCAGATTACTGGTAGGTGAATTCGATGGAATCTTTTTCTACCAGAATATTTAGAATCTTATTTTAGTAAAGTTAATGTACTCTGGCTTGATATAAATCTCCATTTATTAATCTCCAGTTGTGGGTGTGAGGGAAGGGAAGGGGCTGTTTGGAGGGAGTGCCCCGAGTTGGTATGGGGCTATGGCTCCCTGGGGAAGTGGGGGTGGGGGTGAGAGGCTTGATTTTACCCAATGTCTCTGCTAACGATGTGGAGCTCAAGTAAACAGCAAGTTAATGGACTTCCCAGATATGTGAAATCCAGCAGCTGTTGCAAAGAGCAGCGAACACAGAAAAAAATATATATAAAGGAAGAGAGAACGGCAGTAGAGGAAGGAGAGGCAGAGAAGGGGAGGGACGTCAGCAATGTAAGCAGGAAACAAGGATAAGATTCAGTTTTCAAACCCAAATCCTTGTAGTTGGGCATGACTACAAGGACACAGATCCTAGGAACCCATCTGCAAAGGCAGCCAGTCTGAGAAAGCCCTGAGGGTGACCAAGGGCGGCCAGGTGAACAGAGTCATCTGGCTTTCTTAGGGTCTGTATGCATGTGGAGAGGTGACACGACAGGCAGTACATACAGATGCATATGTGCTTACACCGATTTTGAGAATTAATACCCATGAACTTAAAAATTCACCTTTGGGATCCGGTTAAAATTTGTGTATAGTCAAGGGAGTGGTAACAAGTTACACCTTGTCAGCTGATTACAAGACCCTTTACAAACCGGGCCCCAGTTTTATCTTTTTAGCTTCATCTCTTTCTATTTTTACTGGACACCTTACACAGCAGGCAAGTGGTGTGGTTTGCTGTTACCGTCACATAGTTTTCTTTCTCTCTGCTGGGAAGCCCTGCCTTACACTCCTTGCACCCTTCCCTCCTGCTCCCTGTCTCACAGGCCTTTGCAGACAGAAAGGGGGCTTCCCTCAGTCCCCAGAGAAGTCACCCCTCTGGAGCTCTTTTGCACTTACCTCTTTTGGGACATTTACCCCACTGCCTTCCCATAATTTGCTTCCTTGTCTGTGTGCCTCCAGAGTTAAGAAGCTGGAATATAAGAACAAGATGAGCCTTTTATTTTTCTCTCCTCTCAGAACCAGTGTCTCCAATTGTTCTGCTGACACTCTAAGAATTCAGTAAAGGTTCACTAAGTGAGGGGGCAAGTGAATTAGTATGAGTTACCAAGGGAAGAGGTGAATAAATGGCCAGATACTTTCCTTGGTGATTCGTGAGGGGCCAGCCCCGAAGCTGGATCGCAGTAGCCGGGGCTCTGCTGTCCTTATCTCTACACTGGCCAGCCTGCTTTAGCTGCAGTGTCTGCTTAAAGCTGATCCCAAGGGAGGCAGCCGTGTTTTTATGGTCTTGGAGGATTTCAGAAGCTGATTGGGTGTGGTGTACAGGGTTGGGTAGGATGTTAAAAATATCAGATTGAATCCTCAGAAGGTAGTGGCTTTGAGGAGACTGTATTGTCGCTGCCGGCTGACGAGGGAGGTGGGAAGTGCAACACCTCACAGGACCCTGGAAAGCTCTAGTTTGTGTGTTGCCTCTCAGTGTCTGGTGGGAGTGAAGAAAGTCGTTTCCCATGGTGAGGAGGGATGGCCGCTGTGGGGTGGAGCTCTGCAGCTGATGTAGCCCTGGGTGATGGCTCCCTGGTTCTCAGTGACTGCCCGCTGCTGCGTAGGGGAGGCCCTGGCTGGGCCCAGCCTGTGAAGGTAGAAGGCATGGGCACAGGGTTATGACTGCACTTAACTAACCAGGAAGCTTGGGACTCAGGATGAAGTGGCTACCTGAGTTTTCTTTCCAAGGAGCAGAGGTCTAAGCTCTGAGCCCCTACAGAGAGCTTGGGGCTGTGCCAGCAGTTGAGGATACAGCCATGAGCAAAGCAGAGATGTCCTTGCCCTTTGGGGCCTTGCAACCTAATGGTGGAGAGAGACATCTGTCAAATAATCCCAGAACAAATAGAAAATTGCAATGGTGATGAGGGAGAGATGGATGGTGTGCAGAGATCCTGAAGGGTAGGGGGTTAATTGTTCTGGGAGGTCAGGGCAGGCTCCTTGGGGTCAGGATGCTTGGCTGAGATGAAAGGGGAAGTTGTAGGTAGGTAAGTAAGGGAGAGAAGAGAGTTGAAGCAGAGGGAACAGCAGGAAGAACTGTATTACTGCCAGTCTTTGATAGATTTCTTTAAGATATTGGAATCTATGCTTCCGCTTGACTGAGGATAATCTAGGAAATGAAACCGAACTGTGCTGTGACCAGGACATTGTAGGACCTTGTGGTCATCTTCTCATAGGCGGGTTGAATTGTGAGTTGAATCGTGTCTCCCAATAAAGATCTGTTGAAGTCCTAACCCCCAGGACCTCAGAATATGGCTTTACTTGGAATTAGGGTGGTCTCTGCAGATGTAATCAGCTTATGGTGAGCTCATAGAATGGTCTCCAATCCAATGTGATCGGTGTTCTTACAAAAGGGGAGCTTTGGACACAGACAGACACGGGGAAACGATGGCCTGTGAGGATGATGGCTGGGACTGGAGTCGCGCTGCCACAAGCCAAGGAACGCCTGGGGCTGCCAGAAGCTGGAAGAGGTCAGGAAGGATCCTCTTGTAGGGGCTTTGGAGGGAGCACAACTCCGCCCTCACCTTGATTTCAGACTTTTATCTTCTAGAACTGCAAGAGAATAAATTTCTGTTGCTTTAAGCCACCAATTTGTGTTTTTTTGTTATGGTACCCCTAGGAAACTAACATAGAGAGGAAGGAAGGAAAATTAAAGATTAAAGAATATATTTACACCTAGAACAAGGTCTGGAACCTAATAGGTGCTTCATGAACAGTAGCTGTTTTTATGTTACGGGGTAGAAAACAGACAGATTCCATTTTGTTTTTTGGGTTTCATGTGTGTGTGCTTTGTGTTTGTTTTTGTTTTTCGAAAAACTGGAAGTATTTGGTTAAAGTGGGTTGCCATATATATATATATATACACACATAACATTGGTAGCCATGCTAGAGAATCCTTTACTTTCTTATGCTCAAAAAAATATGTCCCCCTCAGTCCACCTCATGTGAGATCTCCAGCCCTTTATCAGAGGACAGAACTTTAAAACACAGGTGCCCTGGAAGGTGGCCCACAGGTATACCACCAGGTAAATGACTGATCTCCAGATCCCATGGTGGGGTAGTTTTGGTCTAGAGAGAGGAGAGAGCAGGGCAGTAAAGGCCTGAAGTACAGAAGAGGGGATCCCAGAGGGATAACGTAGCAAAGAAAGCAAGTTCTGCTCACTTGGCAGGTTAACCCAGGCAGGGCCCCAGATGAAGGCAGAATTTTTTCTGTTGGTGCTTCCCATTCTCATTTAAATTCCAGGCTGATAAAGGCCCACCTTTTACACTGGTGTTTTAGAAAATGCCTGGGAACTTAGAGATGTCCATAAATTTAGATAGTTTCCTTTGTTCTTCCCTTAGTATCTGAAATTTAGGAATCATCTAGCAAATATGAAATCACATGGTAAATACAAAGATGGGTGAACTTGAAATGGAGTTACCCACTGAAGCACGGCTGCAGAGATCAGCGTGATTTTACCAGCTGGCACGGAGGCTTTATTGTCACTGGCCTGGGCTTCTTGTCCCAGCTCTTAGATAAGTTGTTGCATTTTTTAGCGTCAGCTCCCTCTGTAAGATAGGGTGATCACACCTGGCACTACCTGCCGTTCTGGTAGTGATGATCAAGTGAGGCAGCATCTCGAAGGTGCCTGGTCAGTGGTGATGTGTCTATTCTGAGCTGTGGGATTTATGCCTCCTGAAGGTGGATCTCTGGGATCTAGTCCTCTTTTTTTCCTGTCTTCCTTTCCCTGGTTTTGTTGAGTTACGGTCAACAAAAATTGTATATATTTATGTTGTACAAAGTGAATTTTTAAAGGTATGCAATGTGATCACTCAGTAGTACACATACATGTTGTGATCATTATGAAATGAGCACCACAGCCAAGTTAATTAGCATATCACCTCACATAGTTACTGTTTTTTCTTTTTGCCATGAGAACACTTGAGATCTATTATCTTAGTATAAATATCAAGTATACAGTACAGTGTTATTCACTGTAACCACCGTGCTGGACATTAGAACTTACTTATCTGAGAAATGAAAGTTTACACGTTTACACCCTTTGACCAGTATTTCCCTATTTCCCCCACCCACCAGTGCCCAGCAACCACCATTCTACTCTCTGGTTCTATGAGTTAAGACTCTTTGTAGAGTCCATGTACGAGTTAGATCTTTTAGTATTTATCTTCTCACTTATTTCACTTAGCAGAATGTCCTCCAGGTTCAGCCATGTTGTCACAAATGGCTGGATTTCCTTCTGTTTTTATGTCTGAAAAAATTCAATTATTACTAATGTAATATTCTGATCTACTAATATTATTTATAATAATATTCCACATATACAGTGTACATACACACACACCTCCCACATCTTTTTAATCCATGTCCGTCAATGGATGCTTAGGTTGTTTCCATATCTCGGCTATTTAAAGCCCATAGTTTTGTACTTGGTTCCATAAATCTTTGTTGAATGATTACTGAATGAGATTTAGGCAATGTTCTACAACAGTGGTATCCAAATTATTATTATTATTTTTAGTAGTAGGAATCCCCCTCCCCTTTTCTTTTTTTGAATAAAGCTCTAGGGGAACCCCAGCACATAAAGTAAATCAAAGAGGAGTTTCTCTTGTTGGAAGCCCGGCAGGGCCGCCTCTCTTTGCCCCATTCCCTTTCCTTCGTTGTCCCTCAGACAGGACCAGAGAAGGAGCTGTTTGAAGACCTTACACTGAGAGGAGAAGGACTGAAAACCCTAGTGGACCCAGAAAGAGATGTTGTTTTCTTTCTCAAGAAGTCAGTTGTTATTTCTAACTAAAAATCTTACAGTGTAGCTGTCCTTAGTAAAGGGAGAATGTGTCGGGCCTCAGCTTCTATGTATTTTTTTCATTCCTGTTGGCTATTATTATTTCCTTCTGCTTGAGTTAGAACCATTTCCTTTCCTCCTAGTTTTATTTATTTAAAAAATTTTGAAATTGAAGTATAGTTGACATACAATATTAGTTTCAGGTGTATAACATAGTGATTTGATATTTATATACATTATGAAGTGCTCACCATGATAAGTAAATACAGTTACCATTTGTCACCATGTGAAGTTATTACAACATGATTGACAATATACTCTATGGTGTGTACTTTACATCCCCATGACTGATTTATTTTATAACTGGAAGTTTGCACTTATTAATCCCCTTCACCTAATTTGCACATTCCCCTGCCTCACTCCCCTCTGGCAACCAACAATTTATTCTCAGTATATATGAGTCTATTTCTGTTTTGTTCTGTTTGTTCATTTGTTTTGTTTTTTTAGACTTCACATATAAGTGAAACCATGCAGTATTTGTTTTTCTTTGACTCATTATACTTAGTATACCTTCTTGGTCTGTCCATGTTGTCACAAATGGCAAGATTTTATTCTTTTTTATGGCTGAGTAGTATTCCATTGGGTGTATATGCTACATCTTCTTTATCCATTCATCTATCAGTAGACACTTAGGTTGCTTCCATATCTTGGCTATTGTAAATAATGCTGCAATGAACATAGATGTATGTATCTTTTCAAAGTAGTGTTGTTGTTTTCTTAGGGTAAATACCCAGAACTGGAGTTGCTGGATAATATGGTAATTCTCTTTTTAATTTTTTGAGGTACCTCCCAACATTTCCATACTATTTTCCCCAGTGGCTTCATCAATTTATATTCCCACCAACAAGAAACAAGGGTTCCCTTTTCTCAACCTCCTTGCCAACACTTATTTCTTGTCTTTTTGATCTAAGTTTTATTTGCTAGCCCATAAACAAACAAATTGATTAGAAACTCCTGGAGGGTAGAGTAGAGGCATTTCATTTGGAACCTCCAGAGCTTAAAGGACAGATAGAGGCCCCGCCTGAAGGACAGACATGGAACCCACTCTTCTTTGGATTTTCTTTTATTGTCCTAAATAGAAACATTGTCCCAAATGTTCTTGTAAAGATTCTTTCTCAGAACATTTATTTTGTTTTGTTTTTAAAAAGACAGTAATTGGGCTTTTGTCACATTCTTTGGAAAAGTATCTTCAACTATGCAGCCTGTTCACTTGCAACAAAAACATTCATATTATTTCATACATATGCTCACAGAAGATAAAGCTAAAATAGCTTGTTTTATATTACAAGTATTAAAATGACAAGTATGTGTTCAAATATCAAATGACTGGAATAATGCAGATTTAAATTCCACCTGGATTGGGAGGCATTGCTGCTGACAATATTATCATTCCTTCCATCTACCCATCCACTAAACATTCATTGAGCATTTACTTGGTGCCGGCCCAGAGACATATGGTTATGCATATCCACATAGACAAAGGCCAAGGAAGTTGTGGCAGGGTGCAGTGTATAGTATTTGAGATGACTAGCATTTTTACCTGCATTTAATTTCTTTCATTATTTTTAGGATGAAATATAGAAAAAAAAATCTGTATGTACCTCAGTGTAGTATATCTGAAGGACATTGCTGGCTTACTAGGTAGGGGCCGGTCTTCTTGTTCATAGATTGTTCCTTTTTCATTCTTTCCCCCATCCCTGAATATTCCATGCCTGTGGACTATGTCCCTCCCTCTTAGAGACTGTGTGGTTGGAGAGGAACAGGAAAGGAGGGGTGAGCCTTCAGCTTTGCTTTTTTGTTAGCAAAACTTAAAGTGGCTTTCCTGTGTAAAATGTGACATGGGATCTTTGTGTTTCCCTGAGCCTGGCACTCTGGTGAGGTGACATGATCTTTGCCAGCGGCCCACTTGATTCCTAATACTAAGCCTGCCAATTACCTCTGGATCTGTTATCTACCTTACCTGAAAAATGGGCCACAATACCAGTCCTGTAGAAGTTTTGTGAGACTGAAATATCCCTGAATCTTCATCCGGCATGTGTGGATGCTCAGTTAATGTCGATCTCTTATTCTTCCCTCTAACTTGTCAAGAGAATAAACAAGATAAAAGACAACAAAGTTTTTGAGGAACTTTGATAACATTCCTCAGTGCCATATTTTAGGATTCTGTCATAATGCCTGTACTTACCATTAAAGGCTATAAAAGGAAGACCTTGAAAGACCAAGGGTCAAGAGGGTGATCTTGACCTTACCAGCTATCGTATAATGTGACCTTACGTCATTCTCGGCCCCTCTTTTGATCCCATGTCACCATCTGTCAGATGGGAGCCTGGAGGGTCCCCTCTTATCCCCAGGGCAGCCATGTGGCATGGAGGAGATAAAGGGGTCAAGCGGTTATAGAAGTCTAAAGCTTACAGTGCCTGCGCCTTGCTAGCATCCCTATTTGGGTATGTCAGAATTAAACTTGAGTTCCTTGTCCAGTGTCATTTTTAAAGGTATCTTTTCACAACACATTGAATGCACACTTTGGCCCTGGATCTGTGGAGTCCAGCTCTGTGTGTCCAGGAGACCTGAACTATTGTAATCTCAGGACATAATTTTATGTCAGGGGAAGCAGCAACTTTTATTTCACCTGCTTAAAACCCTAGTTGCAGAAAAATTTGGCTCAGACTTTCCAAAATAAACTCACCTTTGGGTTGAGTCCAGGAGTGGAAAATTTTAGTTGGAAATGATAGCTTGTCAGAAAACACAGGAGTGAGTAAAACAGGAGCATATGTACCCATTGGAGGAGGCTGGGTGTGACCCCAACCATTCCATCCCCTGCCCTTCCCAAGTATAGGTTACAGGCTCCACGCATGGAGGGAGGCAGGAAAAATCTTAGGCATTGTCTGTTTTTTTCCACTGTCAGGTCAACCTCTAGGCCTTGGCTTCTCGTGTGACGGGTGGGCTTGCTTTCATTTTGTGGGTTTGATAGCATTTGACCATGTAATTATTCCTGTCAGCTATATATCCCTGAATATCCTTGGACATGATGGTGGTATAGGTGGCTTTACCAGGCATAATTCCTATAATCCACCGAATGTCAAAAGAGGTACTTATTTTCAGATCAAATGCTGCTGACCTGATTAAGCCTGTCTTGTCTTGGAGCGGAGGCTCATGAGTTTGTCCAGTGCTGTGGCGGGTGGGACCTGGGGGCTTTTTGAAGATGATTCTGAGGCTGGGTGCTGAGCAGGGCTTTTAGCACCATCAGACAGGTCATGTTAGATGTATGCGGTGTGCCTGGCTTTGTAGTCTCTGTTTGTTCTGTCCCGGAGATCACGCTCACAGATAAAGTGGTCTCTGGTCCTCTTTGAATCTCCCATTGTTCAAGGACTAGAAAGATTTCTAGCAGGGATTTCACCTGAACTGTCATGTCCGGGTGAAAGCTTGGCGAGTGGAGCAGGAGGGGAAGGGGTGGGAGCTCAGGGCGGGGGCAGGATTCTGAGTTGATGCCACAGGGCTGGTGGGTGGATAGCGCTGAGCGGCCACTGTCAAGAGTTGGCAAGAAAAGGAGGCTATGGAGTGAAATATTACACACAATTGCCCTAGACTCTCCATGGAAAACTTTTTCGCCTTCCAACAGAGGAAATAAGTGCACAGTAATGGTAATGAGAAAGTGAGACTTCGAAAATACACTGTTTCTTGTCATTTTCCTCTTCCCCTGCTTTTCCCTAAACCCTCCCGGCCCTTGTTTCAGGCGTTATCCTGTGTTTGGGGACTTGAAACAACACCTGTCAGGCAGTCCTGAAAGGTATCTGGAAACCTGGGCTCAGGCCTGGCAGATGTCACACTGGAATCCAGAATGATCTTTGCTCTTGCTTCTGCCTTGCATTAACAGTTTGCAGGTGTCTCTCTCTGCTCCCTTGTCCAGCAGCGTCTTCTCTCCTGAGGCAGCATTCTGTGCTGGTTGCAGGACAGGTCAGCCCCACCACCGTGAATTAAGTTCCAGCAGCAGGAAAATGGGAACCCCTGTCTTCCGTGTGTGAGAGAATCTGAGAGCACAGAGTCGTAGGGGAGAGATTTGATCATCGAGAGTAAGAAATCCCTTTCATTTGAACTGTGTCTGTTAGTTACCAAAGTACTTTCCCATTCCATACCCCTGAGAGGAGGAGGAAACCAGGGTACCGGGTGGTTAAGTGATTTGCTGAAGTCCCCAAACCAAGAAAATGATGAGAGACATCACCCTGTTTTGCCTTTCACAGGTCCGTGGGAAATTTAGTTGGTTTTCCACTTTTACTTGGAAACCAGCTTATTTCCCCCAGAGACTGGGGTTCCAGCCAACTGTGGGATTCTGTGACTTTTCCACTATTCCTCACAGTTGCACAGATAACACATCTGAGTGTGTGAGAGCCGGCTTCTGATGAATGCAGCAGAGTCCCTCGTGGATGACAGTTCATCATTTCCCAGGCAAATATTCCTTGGTTTGAGCATGTATCTCAGAACATTCCAGGCCTGTGCCTGGCTGAGGCTTGTGCCTCAGCACTCATCTCCTAAATGCACTGCATTGCTTCTCCTCATCAAGACGGGGCCCCAGCCAAGATGGTAATTGTTATCAAACATCTGAATTTGCTAGAGAGGCAGGAAGGGTGCGTGGATAATAACACCTTATATTCCCATATAAAGCATGACACTTTCCAGAGCCATTTAAACATTGATTATCTCATTCTAACTTCAGAACCATCTTATTATCTCCATTTGACAGATGGGAAAGAAATGGAGACATGGACCATTTGTCGCTTGCCCAAGGTCACAAAGCAAACTAATAGCTATCCTTGCTTCTTGCTCTTTAGACCCCGAGCTGGCTCCTTTTTGGGGGGGGCCTTTGTCTGCTGAAGCTAAGAGCGTTCTCTCACCAACATTTTGCCTGGGTCCCTGCTTTTGAGGTGCTGCAGTGGGGAGGGAGAATGTTTCTTCTGTGGCTTCTTATGTCTGTGGGAAACAGTTCGTGACAAATATGAAATAAAATGGGAACAGCTCCTGCTTCCTTCCCACGCAGATGAGTTGAGAGTCTGCTGCTGACGTGAGAGCCAGGCGTGGAAGGGGAGATGGCTCCCTGCAAAGCGAAGCTGGGAATCCCAGGCACGAAGGTCCAGTTAGTCAGACCATGGGGTTCCTGCAGCACGATTCACGCCTGACTCTCCTGCTCTCCATTCAGCAAACATGCCCAGGGACCTGCTCTCTGACAGGCCATGTGCAAGGAGTGCTGGGCATGTCGCAGGGAGCCACTGCACAGTTCTTGCCAGCAATGAGTTTCCAGTCTCGTATAGTCTGTCCCTGTCACCCCTCCCTACATGTCATAGCCTGGACATCATGGGCCATCAGATTCCTTTTAAAGCCACCTGGGCAGAGTAAGTCGCTGACTTAAACTGGGGCTCCAGGCCAGGACCATCCAGTGCCACAGAGCAAAGCCATAAGGTCAAGTATGGTAGATGTGTTTGGATTATGTCCACCAGAGTCTATTCTATTTTCTGGGCAAAAAGGTGGACTACACCTTTCAGCTCCCCTTAAGGATAGATGTGACCATGTGGTTAAACTCTGGCCAGCAGAATGTGAGTGGGAGGGATAGCTGCCTCTTTCAGGCTAGCCCATGAAATCCTCTGGGGGCCATGCCCCATGTGCCTTCCCTCTTCGTTGGCATCAAGCAGCCGGGTGTGGGCATCTTGGGGGTGAAGATGGCAGAGTCACAAGAGGGAAGGAGCCTGGGTCTCCAGACCCCTGCCTGGAGGACAGCCACTCCTGTGTGGATAGGATCATTTGATGGCATTGAGTCACTGAGATCTGGGGATTTATCTATTTCCCTAATATACCAGTTTCAGGGAGAGAGTCGTTGGCTTGAGTCAGGAACATGGAATTGGCCTGGGCGAGACAAGTGGGACTGTGGACTTCTTGGGCTGCTTCCTCTGGACTAGTGCCCAAGGCAGGGTCCCCTTTGTGTGTGAAAGCATTGGAGGTGAGGATGCCCAGTCCCCACTTCTGAAAGAGGAAATTGGGCCCGAGGCCTCTAGGGAATGCCAGAACTTGGTGGCAGGTGCTGGTCAGGAGTACCCAAGGCTTGGGGCCACTGTACCAGCAGGTCCTTCCAGGCCAGCCAGGAGGCCCCAAGTGGTGGGAGATGCCTCAGCTCCATCAGGTATTGGCTCTCATTCATTCCCCACATTGGCCAACTCTGTGACCTTAGATGAGGCCCTTCTCTGGCCTCAGCATGATTCTTTCCCTGCTTAGTGGACCAGGTATGGTTTTAGAATTTCCAAATATGGTGATTTTGGTTATTTGTGAGTATGAATTAGTACAGACTTCAAACTCGGAGTTTCTGGAATTCCTGGGCTACCCCACTACCCTGGATTCCAAGGCCCTGGTTCTGCCTTAATATAGCTGCCATAGCATGTTGTTGAATAGTCCTTTGACTTTTTCTGTGACTGAAATCAGTAATTTGCAACTTAAAAAAAAAACCTAAATTCTTTTAAAAGAAATAGAAACATTTCCTCCATAGCCGCCTCCTTCATGAACCCGGATTTTGTGGTATCTTCCACTGTGAGACATGAGATGTTTCATTATTTCCTATAAGCCCATTTATCTTATTTAATATGCACACGTAGAGTGCTGCCTAGGTGTTGGGCGCTGTTCTCAGAGCTTTCTGTAATATTATCTAACCTAATTCCCATGACACTCTGATGAGTAAGGTGCTGTCATTAGCCTCATATGACGGGTGAGAAAAAGAGCCTAGAGAGATTAAGGAAAATGCCCGAAGTCTCTCAGCTTGTCAGTGGTCAAGCTGGGATTTGAATCCAGGGGTTCTGGCTTCAGAGTCCATGCCCTTGACCACCACTGTGCTCTGCAGCCTCACACAGGTGTTCCTTTGAAGTCTGTGCATCCCCAGAACCTCTAACATGTCCTTCTGTGGGTTTTGCTCTCCTGCTTCAGAATCACTGCCCTAGATGGTCTTGTCTCAGCTGAGCCCTGGTGATTTTATTTTTTAGCTCTGTTCTCTTCTGTAGAATTTCCTGCATGTTTTCCTCCTTATGAAGACTGTCCATAGATTAATGATTCCATGGCTAGGCCTCAGGCCAGGACTCCCAGTCCCAAAAAGTGGCGGGAGAAGGCTCTGGACATTGTGGCTCCAGCATGGCCCAGAGTATGCCCAGGGCCGGGGGAGCTGCTGTCACAGGGATTTACAGCTGTTACTAATGGACATCTTGTTTTTGCCAGGACCCATCAGTCTGCAAGGACTGAGATATCATTGTTCACCACCCCCTGTTCCCAGCACTGAGGCCCACAGACCCTCACCCCCAAGGGACAGGGGTGTTTTATGGCCTGGCTGACAGGGCCTGACTTGCCTGGCAGGCTGAGCAGGGGTGCTGGTGTGGGGGCAACTTGCTTTCTCTCTGTTTAATGTTGGGTGGGAAAATCTGGCCAGGCAAAAACTTACTGCACCTGCTTGTCAATCACTCTTAGAGCTCAGCTTTCCTTCCAGGTTACTGCTCTTTCCTTGCCCCGTCTTTCAATTTTTCATACTTTTAAAATAAAGGGAAAAGGGGAAGCAGTTAAGAGCATGAACTTTACAGCCACAAAGACCAGGGTCGAATTTGCAACTCCACCACCTCCTAGATGTGTGACCTTGGGCAGAGTGCCTGTCCTTGCTGTGTCTCAGCTTCCTTATCTGAAAAACAAGCATAAAAAGAATGCCTACCTCATAGAATTTTTGTGGGGCCCAAAGTAATCACCAACAGCTCTGAGGTGGTGCTGCAATGTAACAAGCATCGTGGGGGATGTGAGCAAGATCAAGGGCTGGGTCCAGACTGCCTCGATGCAGATCATCGCTCCCTATGTACACCTGCGTGACCTGGTGTGAGTCACTTAGCCTCTCTGTGCCTCAGTTTCCTCATCTGTAAATTGGGGATAACAAACGTCCTTATGTCACAGGATTATTATAAGGATTTAATGGATTAGTATTCGTAAGGCACTTAGAACAATGCCTGATGCCTAGAGAATGCTGAGTACTTAAGATACATAAATGCTCAATATGTTTTTATCATCTTTTCATTATTATTGATACATTTATCATAGCCCAGGAAAGGAGACAGCATAAATACGGTTATTTCACTCTGAAGGTGGAAGGTTAAGTGAGAGAGAAAGAGAGATCCCCTGCTTAGCACCTCCAACTGTCACTTGCCTGAATAATTAGAGCTTCTTTTCCCTGGTTTCTGTGCCCCCAGGAACTCCTGTTAACCACTCACCATCCCACCAGCTGGTCCCGTCCTCCTGACACCCAGAGCTGGTCATGCTGTTCCCGTTTAATGCTCCTATGGAGGCATCCTGCTGATGGCTGCCGGGGAGGTGCCCCCTCCTTGGTGAGGCCTATGAGGCTGTTGGCCAATTAAATTGGTCCTGGCGGATCCCACCTGACATTCGCAGTTCCTCTGTGTTCTGTCACAGCTCTGGGGCCTCTGCCTGGAATGGCCTGTTGCTTCTTCTCTATCCACTGAGGCCCTCCTTCAAGTTCTAGGTCAAATGCTTCCTCCCTCCTCCTTGCTCCTACAGACACTCAGGCTGTCCTCCTCTGGGCTCCCAGTATGGTCGTGTGGTACTGGTTTTGTTTAAGAGATGGTCAGCTCCCCCAGTATGCTTTTCTTTCCTTGAGGGCTAGGGACCCTGTGTTGTTTATTTTTGTGTTCACTACCATGCCTACGTCCTTGAGCCTGGAAGTGTATCTGGCCCATGGTGAAAGCGCAGAGATTTGGACTGAATGAACCATTGTGAGAACTACAGCACTGTTGCCTCACATCTCCAATGCGCATCATGATTTCAAAGCTCTCATGCCTTTGCATTTTCAGCCTAGTCCTGGTGTGGAGATAACTTGCAATGCTGTCTTCAGTAAGCAAACTCACCTCCCCAGGCCTCAGGTTCTCTGCCTAAAAATAATCTATAGGCTCCTTCATCCCATACATCTTGCAAAGGTCAAGTGGATGCTTAATGAAGAATGTGTTTGGAATGGAACTCTAGACATACAGAGAGCGTCATTGTTTCGTACATCTTGCCTTTGGTTTCTGCAGTGGATCATCTTGCCACATGGGAACAGCCACAGGAGAGTGCAAGCCTGGAGATGGCTGCTAATGTGTTTTTCTCTGTGCCCTACGTAGTTGTGCAATGCCTGGGAGAAATGGATGGCTGTAAAGACTCATTACATCCTGTGTAGCTGCAGGAATATGCGTTCTCCTTCTGCATCACTGATCGGAAGGCTGGGCCTACAGGGAGCCATCCAGGGTACTAGCGAACCCTGCTATGAGAAAACTCAGTGTATGTCCAGTCTACAGTCAGGGGTTACTCATGCAATTAGAAATGGTTCTTCAGTTGAAGAAAGGAGTCATTGGCATTTCTTTAATTAGGAACCCATGAATGTTTATGGGTTGAAAAATTAATACCTACATAATAAAGAGCTTGGCAAAGAAAGGGGAAGCCAGAAAAGCCTAAAGCTGTAATATTAGTGTTGGTGAATGAGAAGTGAAGATAAACACCTCTGAAAAACAGAGTCTCTGGAAATGATCTGGATTTGCAGACATTCCATTTATAGGTCGCTGTTTCAGAAGTATGTCTGTGGTTTTAACTGAGGGAGCCCCATAATAATCTTCATTTACACAAAAGGATTTTTATTCTATAAAGCATTGGTTTTCAAACTTCTGCATTTCTGGAAACAGTGCAATGTTTCCTTTCCTGCACTGAAAAAGAGGAGGGCACCAACTTAGAGTTATGCTCTTTTAATTTTACCAGGTAAAAATTTGGAAAATAGATTTACTGTCACAGTTGTTGAATAAACAAACAGAGCATTTTAATTCAGTGATTGAACAGGCATTTACTGAGAGCCAGGATGCCCCAAACAGTATACTACATAGTAGCTGTAGCATAGCACTGTCCCTACTCTAATGGGACTTAGGAGTTGGGTGGGGATGGACCCAAAAAAGCCAGCAAATGAGTTCACATTGTAAAAAGAACTCTGAAGAGAAATAAGGGAGTAAGATTAAGATGAGAAGAGGAAGCTTGTCTTCTGGTGGCATGTTCAGGAAAGGCCTGTGGAAGGGAAAATTAAATGGAGACACAGAGGGAGAGAAAGAGTTGGATATGGAAAAGGAGAAAAGTGTTCCAGGCAGAGGAAACTGCATGTGCAAAGGCCCTGAGGTGGGAAAGAACTTGGTGTGCTCAAGATAGAGGATGGAAAAAATAAGACAGACATATGTCAGAATAAAGGATGGCTTTCTATATGAAACGCATTCAGCTTTATGAAAAATTCACAACAATGTTTGTTTTCTTTTCTTCCATTCTGCCTCATTTTTCTGTAGTCTAATAAAAGATTTTCTTGGCCCAGTACTGCTAAGCCTGTTAAAGAGATGTTGCCCTTTCTGTGTGGAGGGATCATGGTTAGATTTAGTGAGTGGATGTCTTCCCTGAGTCAGGGAAGCCTTGAGCCCATAGAGCCTGTCCTGGAGTCTCCTGGTGTTCCTGGAGTCTAATTTCTGTGTCCCTCAGAACCAAGGCAGACCTGAGCACTGACCACTGGCCTGAGCTTATTAATAGCTGTCATGTATGTGAGTAAGCAGGTTGCAGCCTTTCAGTCTGGGTGTTTGGGCTGAACAGACACAACCACAAGGTGGCTCACCTCTTGGCCTCAGCGTTTGCAGGTCCCCACCCACCAGGCTTTGTTGTTTTCTCTGGAATAGGCTAGAATTGTTCCATAGCAGAAAACAAGACTGGGCTCTGTAGGGCTTTTCTGCAAGCAAGCGACTCAAAGCTGTGAATTGAATGAATAACTTGTTCACTCATTTAACAAATGTTTCTTGAGCACTGACTGTATGCAGCTCTGTATGTGGCACCATCGAATGCCCTTGGTCTGTACTTTGTCATCTTTTGCCATGGACTCTCCTCAGTGTATTGGTCTTGTCACTTCTGCCAGGCTTAAGCTCCTGGTGGGGGAAGTGTCCATCTCTTTCTGTCTGACCCCCTCAGTACCCAGTACCTTTTGATACACCCAGAAAGTGCTAGTGAATCTTAAATTGTTACCCACTTTGGGAGCCTCAGGGAAATCAAAGTTCTTAAAGACATAGGTTGGTTTTTCTCTCAGACCAATTTCAGCTCTTTCTCTCAGAGGAAATCCTCCTGCTTTCATCCATCCATTGACCCTCATTGTCATGTAGCTTCTGAGGATCAAGGGGCTCTGGCCATCTCTCTCAAAGACTTGGCTCTTCTGGAATTTTCCACAATTACTAGTCTACTGTCTTCATAGAAACAGACTAGTGTATTCTAAGGAATCAAATCCCTTTCAGAAATAAAGTTTGCATGTGGTAAGGGGTGAAGGGGTGAGTAGGGAAGGGGAGGACCATGTGTGGATGGATTCGGAGAACCCCATGCCTTACCTGCACCACCTTTGGCTTTAAAGCCCTGGGAGAAAGGCATGTCATTGCCATCTTGCAGAGCTGGACACCTCGGGACTTAAACCACTTTGCCCAAGGTCACTCAGCTTCTCAGTGGAGGCAGCAGGGTTTGGGCCTGGGTCTGCTGGACTCTGGAGTCTGTGCACCATGGTGCCTTATTTCCTGTGCTGAGGTAAGTGTTCTCACTGGTTCCTCATGAATGAAGGTGCAGAGAGTGGGGGCTTCTCAGTGTGGCTCCGAACTTGGTGTTTCTCCCGCTTCCATCTTGCTGCTGGGTCCGTTCTTCTTCCTTCTTGCCATCTCACCATGTAAGGTGCCTTTCTCTAGGGACTCAGTTATTTCCTCTTGCTCCTATTTTGGGGCAGGTTGGGGTCCAGTGGTTTGGGACAGGCTGAGCAGTCTTAGCTGAAGGCAAACTGCAGTCTACAAAAGGCCTTGTGCTCTCACGGCTGTACCTCACCCCTGGGGCCTCTCACCTCAAAGCACCCCTGCACCCCTGACTCATG
Source organism: Manis pentadactyla (assembly GCF_030020395.1). Lineage (NCBI taxonomy): Eukaryota > Metazoa > Chordata > Mammalia > Pholidota > Manidae > Manis > Manis pentadactyla. The sequence goes on along the minus strand of NC_080020.1, from coordinate 198,755,785 downwards.
AGTAAAGGCCTGGGGTCTCTCCTCCTAGTTCTGTGTCCAAAGCTTAGCTGAGTCCCACCTGTCAAAATCCTGTCTTCAGTTGCTAACCTGAAAAGTGTCTGTCAAAGCCTGCAAGCCATTTCTTTCCCTCCCTTCTCACTGGGGACTCATTTCTTCTCCACCTTCAGTTGTTAGTAGGGGCTCCAGCAGAGCTAGAAGCTTTGGGAAGAAGGGTCATTTCTCCAGCTTTCAAAGGTCAGGGCTAATCCTGCGGTGATAGGCTTGCTGCTCCAACCTGTTCAAGGTCCTCGAGTGAAGGGATGGGGCTCCCACTGCCTCCCGGACAGGCTGGGAGGAGGATATGATGTAACTGGTGTGAGAAAGGAGGAGCTTAATTCTCTCATTTGCTGCCAGAGCTCAGAGCTTAGCGTCTCTGGCTTCCAGGTGGTTTGTGTGTCGGTCTCATTGAAACTCTCAGACGAAGGAGGGCTGGACCTGTGAGCAGCACTTAGATACCAGCCACTTTGTCGTCTCTCTTTCTCTCTCTCAATCAATCACGTCTACTTTTCATCACCTCTCTTCTTATATCTATTTATCTACACATGGGAACATATACTTAAACACAGATACATACATATTTTGGAGAGTTTTGCTTGCCTAAAGAAATCTCCACTGGGCATCCCCTAAAGTATAACTCACGTTTTGTGCATAAACACAGGTGCACAGAGCATAATGTGTCCCTTCCACCTGAGTTCTTTACTCTGTCTTGAGTTCAGGAAAAGGATCCTGAGGTTTCTTTCCTGATGGCTTGTGTTTTTAATACTGATGATAATATTCAGCCCACCGAAGCAGCCTGCACTTGACATTCACACTCTTGCTTCTGCCCCTGGATGGGGCCTCCTGAGGGTAAGGACGCACCTGAGGGGCCCACTACCCACTGGCCTGGCTATGCTTCCACAAGCTGGTCATTAATTTTTGAGCAAATGAGAGTCAGACTGTGTAAATGGCTGCATATGGCCTCAAGTGGGTGGAGGGCAGGGCAGAGGAGACTGATTAGCACAGGGTCACTGTCTGTGTGACTGGCCTTTGTGCCCCAGCCCCAGGTTGCATCTCCTGGACATTAAAGGAAAGGATTCTTTTGTACATGTGAGCAGAGATGGGCTCCATGCAGTGGGGCTGATAGCTGGTGGCCAACAGTCCTTTCTGGGTGGCATTCACTGTTTTGGTGAACTTACCAAGATTCTCAAACCTTGCAGACTGAGACCATGGTTTATAGGATTCCCACCCACAGTACTATTGGCATTTGGGGCTGGGTAACTCTGTGTTGGCAGGGGGCTGTCCTGTGCATGTTGCATGTTTAGCAGTACCCCTGGCCTCTGCCCACTAGATGCCAGTACACCTCTGCCCCAGTACTGACAACTAAAAATGTCTCTAGACATTACCAAGTAGTCCCCTATAAGGCCCAACAGCCCTAGTTGAGAACCACTAGGGTAGAACATGAGAGTGGCTCTAGGCACTTGAGAGAGCTTTGGTAACCAAGTACTTGCAATTGATGTTCAGAGTCAGGCTGCCAGTTTATCAGGGTACAAGGAGAATTGGGTGTTATGCCAGCTGAGATTGTAGGATCAGTTCGTCATCCTCTTCTGGCTCTGAAGGCAGGCTCTACAGAAAGCCTAGCTCTAATGCTGGAATCAGACACAGGAAAATGAGTTCAGTCATTCATGATTTTAATTTGGGTTTCTAAAGAATGCTGGTTCTGAGAGTGTTATTAATGGTTGTTCCATAAAGAAAGGGTTCTATGGTCAAATGAGTTTGGGAGACATTGAGTTAGAAGTTAAAACAGGCTTCTTTATTTCAGAGAGTTTAATATGCTGATGTGGATTATAACTCCCCTAGAGAGTTGATATTTAGTGTTGCCCAAATTTATTAAAACTTACAGAGGATCCCTTGAGACTATACTTGCCAGTCTAAAGTTTGGAAAAATGGTTTATTAGCAACAGGTGGGGAAGGCCTGAAGTGTACATCCCCACATTAAGATGCCCTCACCTGCTGGTGGTGCAGGGCTGGGCACTGCCACCCTATACTTTGGGACTTGCCTCTTCCTTGACTCTCTCTCTGCTGGTTCCCCTCTCACCCCACCCCCTCCAGTCCCACATGAGTCTCTGACTTTTTCAAGATTATGTTGATGTGTTTAATCTGACAGATCTAGTCTAAGTGACTGACTGCTTATATTTTCACTGATTCCTTATTTTGTTGATCTTACAGTTTGATTCTCAGAGGACAAATATTCCTTATGTTTAAGCTTTTTCTTAAGGAAGATACCACTGGAGGCCCAAGTGCTGACATCCCTTTAGCCATATTCCCAGGGTGTCCTGTAGACCTCAGAAGGAGCTGCTGGGGCACCCACTTGTCTTCACTTCATCCACCTCATTCCCACTCTTAGGAAAGTAATGGTGGGCAGTGGGCACTTGGGAAACGTGCACTGAATGGATAGATGAATGAACTGATGGTGGGTTGCATTTGAAAGAGAGGATCAGGGTTTTTATCTCACAAATATTTCAAGGTGTGGTACATCTGAAACATATGTGCGTGATATATAATATGTAGCTGTTAAACACACATAGGGTGTAGATATGGCTTGCAAGAAAGTTTCTCTCCCTTCTTTGCAGTGTAGAGTGAACAAAATTGTGACTCCCTGGGAAACAATTAAAATACTCAGATTGCCTCTCAGGAGTTCACACAGGGCTTATTTGCTTGAGTCCCTTCCCAGAGACTGCAGTCCAAGGCAGTGCAATCTGAATTCACCTGTGTCTGAATCTGAATTCTTCTGTGTCTCTCTGATAGAGCTGTGGTTGGCCTGCCAGGGAGAAAATGAGGCAGAGGGGCTGGAGGGATGGAAGAACTGTAGCAAAGTGCTCTAGGTAAAGGAGACAAGTCCCAGAAGCTGGGAGAAGCCACTTTTCTACCCCTCTGGGGAGTAAAGATAAAGGAAAGTGGAAGCACTATCATTCTAATTGGTTGGTAGGAGAATGACCACCTACTTAGAGGAGCTGGCATTGTCCCTGGGGATTGGAAGATGCCCTGGATATCTCTTTGAGTTTCTCCCTTTGGAGAAACACTGGTGGCCCTCTTCTATGAGTGAGAAGCTTAGGCTCCTGAGAGGTACAGTTTCAGATAGAAATCTGTGACATTTGCGTGGATGGAGTCTTAGGATGTTCCTGCCCCGTAAATGTCAATAATTCCTGCTCCTTAAAAGCCAGTAGCCCTCTTTGCCCACACTCATTTCCAAATGTCCCCTTAGGAGGGCATACTGGACCCTGGTGAGACATAAACTTTATGTATTGATTCATGCATCATTCATTCATTCACCTAATAAGGGCAGGTGATAGTTGAGGTCATCTCTGTCTGTTGTGGCAGCACATTTGGGAACACTGATCAGCCTCCTACACACCAGTACTATACTTCATGCTCAAGATTGTTAATAGCAGTGTGTCCTCAGAAAAATACTGAGTTGGGTGGTGCTGGTTAAAAGTCTGCCTGTTTTGCATTTTTGAAATGAGGAAACTGAGGCTTTGTAACTCGCCCAAGGTCAGTCCTCTAGTGAAGACCCATTTTCGGACCCATTTTCACAGTTCCACATTGCCATGGGGAAGCAAGATACACCCACGGGGAAAGTTGAATAACAACAGGAGTTACGTAACCGAGGACAATAATGGAGCGGAGGGCACAGGGCAGTATGTGAAGAAATGTTAGGTGGTAGACAACTAGTTAGTAGTCAGGGGAGATCAGAGGGTGGATCCTTGGAGGGCTGGGTGACCAAGAAGATTTGGAGGAGGAGTTGGGGCTTGAACTAGACCCTGAAGGATAGGTAGGGTCTGATGGGCAGAAAGCAAAAGGGTTGTACAGATTTAGTTCCTTAAGAAACTCAGATGAGATGTGAGCATCTTTCTTCCTTGTGAACTAGTGGTTCTCAGCCTTCTGGGTCTCAAGACCAAAATTTAAATTATTTAAATTAAATATTTTTAAGTTATTGAAGACTCCAGAGAGGTTTTCATGTGGGCTCTATCTATCAATATTTACCATGTTAAAATTAAAGCCAATACATTTTAAAATTAATTAAAAATAAATCCATCCCATGTTAACATTTTCCTATTTTATGAAATATAACTACCTTTTCCAAAACAACAATCTTAGAAACATGGCATTGTTTTATAGTTTTACAAATCTCTTTAAGGTCTGGCTTAATAGGAGTTAACTGATTCTTCAGTCTGCTTCTGCATTCAGTCTGTTGTCATATCACATGTTCCATAGTCACTTGAAACTCCACTGTACACTCCTAAGATCATGAGAGTGAAAGAGACCAAAAATGAGTTAGTATTATTATGAAAATAATTTTGACTTTGCAGACTAACTGAAAAGGTCTCAAGGACGCCCACAGGTCTCTAGACCATACTTTGGGAACCACTATGACCCAGTAGAGCTTAAAAGTAGGCAGAAGACATTGCTGAATTTAGGGTAATGGTCTTGAGGAGTCTCCTTTGGAAAATGGGAAGAAGGAAAGCAGGTGGGATGCTATCCTTTCACTTCTGGGAACCATCACGTGGTCCATCTCTTGAGTCTAAGTGTACTTACCAGGTGTGATTCAGTGGTGGCAACAGATCTGGCTTGTTTCCACTTGGCGTTCTAATCTTACCTTGTGTGTGTAACAAAGGCACCTCGCTCTCTTCATAGAAACCCAGGGATGCCTTGTGGTAGGTAAGAAGATAAACTAACAGCACTTATTCTCCATACTGATAGTATGAAACAAGTAGAGTATGAGAGGCAGCTTCTGTGGTTGTGTATGTCTCCACCCTTAGAGATTCTTGGTAGAAAATGCTGTGAGTCCTCCCTGTTAAAATATGCAATGGGGGAAGAGGGAAGAGAGGCCCCTGTGAGCCCAGAATCCGGTTCACAAGTGTTTCCAAGGTAGTAATTAGAGAGAGGGTGCCTGCAGTGAGCCCAGGGAATCTTCCAGGGCCTAATGTACAAGTGTTAATTTTCAACCCAGGTGAGCTTCTGAGCTTCTCACTCTAGGTTAAGTGTGTGCTGCTTCCGGCTGTTCATTGAGAAGGCAATGTCCTTTTTCCTAACCAGTTTGCCCTGTTGATGGTCATATTCATTATTCATTTCTGCACACTGGATTTTCTGCTACTCAGGACAGCTCACTGGTTTTGAGTTTAATATTCCAACACATGTTCTTTTAATTTCTGCATGCTGTGATGACATGGCTTATTCTTACTTTCTTTTAGGAGATCCTGCATTTGGTTTTTGTTTTCAAGCAGCATAAACAGTCTAGAATCTCTAGTTACCACTGCCTGGCTTCAGATTCTGAACAGTGTGCTAGGATATCCACTGCATAGTTTTGATTCTCAGGATATATTTTTCTTATACAAAATATTACTGATTTAAGGAATGAGATATATCCTGGGGGCCTTTGGCCTCTGAAAGTATTGCATGGTGCTTCAGCCCTCCTGTTTTCTCAGCTGACATAGAGGGCCTTGTAGGGGCTGTAGGGTGAGGGAAAGTGGATTGGAACTGGATTCCAGTGCTGGCTTTGCTGTTTGTGTTTGTTGGCTGGGTGACCTTGGGCAGGCCACTTGACCTTTATGAGCCTCATTTTCCTCATGGGAAACAAGCATAAGGATGTATGTGTAGGCTTATTTTCAAGCACTATTCAGCTTAAGATTTGGCATTAGTACTCTTCACAATTGACCTGCCATTCACTGAGCACATTTTCTAGGTGAAGATGTATGCCTGAAGGCATGTCATAGTACCATCTCTTATTTGCCCAAACTAAAATTAATTTCATATGCCTGGGAGTAGTTAATCTTTATTAGGCCATGGTGCAGTCTTCTCCCGAGAAGAAAATTATGTGTATACTAAGAATGGTTCACTTACCTGTTTAGGCCAGTTCTTTTTTTCAGTGCGAGCCAAATGCAAAGTGATTTTCAAAGGGAGAGACAATAAAATCCTTTGGAAGTCCTTTCATGAGAATTACATATGCGCTGAAGACAGAAAACAAGCAGTAGAATGTTCTGTATGTCCAGTGAATGCATGACAGTAACTGTGAGTGGGTAGCCCTGCTGGGAGAGAACAGTTGGGTGCAGTATTCCAGCCATGGCTGCTAGAGGAGGGGGTTTTGAATTCCACCCTAAAGGATAAGAGAATTTGGATCCGGAGGGAGGGCATTCCCAGTAGCTTAGAGGATTTGACTAAGCTTTATGCAACATCTGTCATCCTGCCCAGATGTGCTGGCTGCCATTGGAGCCCCTGATGACATTATTTTCTTGCCATCACAGCCTCCTCCTTGGTTCCACACTTGGGGCATGCATTTTCACACTGCACCAGAACTCTGGTTGCTGAGAAGGGTGCTGTTGAGGCTGGAGCCCTCGCTGGTTTAAACTAGGCTGAGGGAGGTAGTATATTGTGTAAACACCATGCCTTGCTCTCTGTTTAAGTGTATTTTTTAAATTGTGACTTCACATCCTTTCTGAGACCTTTTTGTGGCCCATCAGGAGAGTAAGGTGATGGGTTAGAATCTATTCTTTATTAACTAAAGGTACTATTGGTTTTGATTTCAAAGGGCAAAGAATCAGGGTTAGAACAAGGAGTAATCTCTGCCTCTTGATTTTAGGGGAAACTTTTATTGAAAAGATCCTAATTGCCTGCTGGTACCTAGAAGGCTAGAAAGTTCTCTGCAGGCTGGTCTAGCTAACCAGAGTAACAGTATAAGCAATGGCAGCTGCGGTTAACTACCCCCTTCCCACCAACACCCAACCCCCACTATTCCCACACTCAAACACACACTCTTCACACGATCTGGTTGTGCATGCAGCTTCCTTTGATGGTGATGAATGTGCTATTGGGTGTCATTTTATGTTACACTTGTAATACCTACATGCCATTTTAGTCTTTACCTCTTAGTCACAAACTTCTAGAATAGCTAAGTTAGAAGGAACCTTTATTAAAAGTCCCTCATTTTGCAAATGGGGAACTGAAAAACCAGGTTGTTTGACCCAAGTCTGTGTCTCTTCACAGTTCATGGGTTTTTTTTTTTTTCAGTATCTGAGAAAATAATAGCAACAACTGCCATTGTTAAGGCCCCATGCTAAGTGCTTTTCACACATCATGTCATTTATTTCTTGTAACAACTGTAGGAGGAAGGTATTATCATCCCTCCTTTAAGTTAGAGGGGTTGAGTAGGGCTGTTAGGGTCAGATGTTAATAGGTAGTGGTGCTGAGGACCACTCAGAGGACAGGGACCATTAGGCTGTGCTGCACTGTGTTTCCCATTAGCTCTTCTCCCAGCTCTCCCTTCTTGCCCCACTTCCACCCCTTCCCCTGACCGCTGGGGCCTCCCTCTCTCCTGTGCTAGAAATGTGGGCTTCTGACCGTGGCCACCATGATGACTCAGGAGCCCAGGCTGCTTTCTTTGGAGCCCTTTCAGTGGTTCTGAACCCTCAACCTGGGGACTTAACGGGGCTGATACTGCATCACTGATACCAGGAGTCCTTGGCAGGTTAATTCAGGCAGCGAGCGAGTGGAAGACATAACGCAGTCCCTTCTTACACTGGCTTAGGAGAGACTGAGCAACACAGAGCAGACAGAGGGTGAGTCGAAGGCTCCGTGGAACCCATCCCCAGCCCAAGGAGATGTCCTCTCAGCAGGGGCTAGTTCTGTCACCTTTACTGCCTATGTACGACCTCAGTATGGACAGCGTAGGGCACGCCAGTGCAGAGGTGCAACAAGCTAGTGGAGGGGCCACCACCTGTAGCCCCCACCAGATGCATTCTTGTCTCTCCCTTCATCCTCTTCTCTGTTTTCCTTCTCCCCTTCCTACAGCAGTAGCCTGAGGACATAACTCAGACCCTTTAGGCCTATGATCACAGATGCCTGGCTGATGTGAATTCTTACACAGCACCGAAGGCATCTGCATACTCAAGAACGCAGCTGTGCTGAACCTGCCCTAGAGATTCAGGGCTGTGCCAGGGGCTGCATCCTCCATGGGGGCTGATTTTACAAGTTTGAGCAGAAAATATTCCAAGGGACATTGCTAGTCTAATTGATCAGCCTGTGTGCTGCCTCTGATGCAGCCCAGAGTAGGAGCCAAGGGGTGCTCCAGTCATCCTTTACAGGGGAAGGGCGGGGACCTTCACCTCATCGCAAAGGGAGCAGACTTGGCAATGGCTAAGGAGCCCACTAAACCGGAGGCAGGATTCTAGACTCATCTGGGGCCTCATGAGAAAAAGAGATTGCTCTGGAGGAGGTCTTTGGATCATGGGCATACTTTGCATTTTTTTAAGGGATGTAAGGTCATAACTATAGTCCACCAGCACTGACAAGAATGGATGCTTTTGAGTTCCTTTGTTAACCTTGGATTAGAAAAGAGGAAGAAAAATGGAAACCACACATCAGAAAAATAGCACTGGGTATTGTCATGTTGCTTAGGACACCGAGCCTGAATTGCCATTTGGGACCTAACAGAGCACAACATTTCTAACTGTCAAGAGCTTTCATGGCTCCCAGATCCTATTCTGTTTCTTAAGAGACACTTGTCTCAAGAAACAGTTTCTATTAAAAAAAAAATCAACTTTGTGTGTCTGCCCAACAGATCAAGGGAGACAAAAAGTTGTTATTTATAAAATGTTTTAAAAATAAATATTTACATTCATGGACCATGAGAATGATATTCACTGGATTTACCCAAAAGGAAACCAAACCCCACTAGTGTGAAACAACATATGGAGGCTGTTAATAAATTTTGAGGTGAAAGAAATAGGAACAACCTGGAAAATAGTGGAAGCTTGGGTGCTTTTGAACCAGGAAGAACCCTCAGACAGGGGCTAGCTGCCGGGGACAATCTGGGGACTGGTAGGAAGGTGAGTTTTAGGACGAGTTGATTCCCATGTTTAGTTAGCATTCTCCTTTGCTTTTAGGGAAGAGGATGGTTGTTACAGCTGTTGTCAGGGGAGCAAGGTATGACTTAACAGAGGGACATGTGAGCTTTGCCTATGACTGACACATGGTGTTTTCCAGTGGTTTAAGGTTGGAGGCCACTTGCTGAAGAAATTGCCTACCTTTCACAGTGCAGCCTCCTGGGCCAAGTGTCACTTAGGAAGAACAGCCCTATTCCCTGTGGTTTTCCAGTCAATGTTTTAGGACCAGCAGTTCTATGGCTTATATGGGTGTGATGTATAAATGTGTGGTCTAAGAGAGAGATGTTCAAAGGGGTGGGGAGATGGAGCATTATTAGAATAATAAACACCAGTCTAGAGAGTTTTCATTTACTGAGTCCCTTCCCTTAAGGTTTCTTTTTGTTTTGTTTTGTTCTTAAATTGTAAGAACACTTAACATGCAATCTACCCTCTTAACAGATTTTTAAATGCATGACACCGAATTGTTAACTATAGACACATCATTGTATAGCAGATCTCTAGAACTTACTTGTCTTACATAATTGAAAATCTGTATCTGTTGAACAGTATCTTCCCATTTCCCTCTTCCCCCAGCCCCTGGCATCCACCCACCATTCTACTCTGTTTCTGTGAGTTTCACCATTTGAGAAACCTCATATAAGTGGAATCAGGGAATTTGTCCTTTTGTATCTGGATTGTTTCACTTAGCATAGTGTCCTCCAGATTTATCTATGTTGTCATATATATGGGAGAATTACCTTTTTTTTTTAAGCCAGGTAATATTCCACTGTATGTATATACCACATTTTCTTTATCCATTTATCTGTCTATGGACATTTAGATTGCTTCCATATCTTGGCAATTGGTAATAATTAAGCTAACCTTTATTAGTTCTCACATTAATTGTTCTACAGTTGAAGTTCATTTTATGTAATAACTGCAATCCAGAAAGGCAGTGTGTTCCTCGAGTGGAATATACTGCTGCCTGTGTTGAGTGTCGTGAGTGTTGGAAGTGGGGAGATGTCCATAGAAGAGCCAGCTTTCTGGTGTGGCCTGAGAGTCAGGGAGGCCAGAGGGGAGACAGGTGGCCTGGCTTGTCTGCTCCCTGCCTTCCTGGGAGCAGCAGAACTGCCGCTTTGGGCCTTTAGTGTGTGGAGATAAGTCCTGAGCCTGTGAGTAGTGGTGGATGTGGTGCAGGACCATCTACAGGCCTTAAAGCACTCATTTGGCCAACCGCTCACCATCTCAGCAGTCCCCTCTGCCCCAGGCTATTGCCCTCAGCTGAGGAGGCCTTCAAGCCCAGGGTCTCTGGGCAGCCCCCCAGAATGACTAGCTGCTGGAGAGGGAAAAGGCCCCACCCTCTCCCCCAGTTTGTGGCCACAGTGGGTGGTGGCCTCTGCAGAGCTCCCTTGGGATTGGCTGAGGCTTTCTGTGCAGCACAACCCTGCTTCTCCCCGTGCCCCTCCTGTTTCCACCACTCCCACCCCAGGGGACAAGGCTGTGAGCAGTAAACCTCCTGCGCGCAAATCTCCATCTCAGAGTCAGCTTACCAGGAGCCCAACTGTGTCACTAGGATAGGCCAGCTCCTGGTGGAAACAATAGCCATGACGTGGTCGGCCCCTTGGAGCCATGGGGACAGATGTGACTGTAACACCATCATGGCCCATCACCGCTGTGGGATGGTTTGGGGTCTATGGCAAGGCTGTCTGTCGTATCTCTCATCTCTAGCAGGTTATGTCTTTGAGTTAAATGTTGTTCTCCTTGCTGCAGGCTCTCCTTTGGCTGCCTGCATTCCTCCGAAGCTCCTCCATATTCCACCACAATATGAACAAATATGTCAAAGAGACCGTGTCCCTAAGAGCAATCTAAAGGAACTGTAAGATGCATGAGGCAGCACAGTTTGGGGCTAAGGGCATAGACTTTGGATCCGGACTGCTCGGATGTGCATTTTAGCTCCCTCACGTATTTGGTGACCATAGGCGTCATTAAACCTCTCTGCACCCCAGCTTCATCATCTGTAAAACAGGCTTAATAATGGTGCCTACCTCATAGGGTTGTTTTGCAGATGAAGATCTAAAGCAATTACAGGGGTGCCTGGCATGTACCTGTGTGAGCATTGGCTCTTAGAAGATTGCTAGGAAGGGAAAGCAGATCAGGGAAGATGGGAAGTGGCAGAAAAGTAAAGTGCTGGGGGTCACCGAGGAGAAAATAATTCTTTGAACATGAGCATTTTGTTCATTTTGTCCAGAGATGTGCATGGGAATGAATGAGGAAGGCAGGCCAGCCCCTTATCCTGGGGAGCATGGAAGCAAGGACAAGAGATGACACTCATAAAGACCCAGGCTTAGTTCTGGAGTTTGGGCTGGGGGTACAGGTGCGTGGGGAAAGAGCTAACATTAATTGACATCTACTGTGTGCAAGGTGCTGTGCTAAGACCTTCCATATATTGTCCTGCTTATTCCTTGCCGTCTCCATTTGACATACACATTTTGATTCTTGTCTCATAGGTGGGAAACTAAGGTTTTCAGAGATCAGTCACTTGGCCAAGGTCACTGAGCCATTATTACATGGCAGGGTTGCAAGGTAGGTATGTGTGACATAAAGGCCCATATTTTAGTAACTAGATCACACTGCTAAAGCATTTTGCTTCTATGCTGCCATATGCCAGGGCCAAAGGAGCATGGGAAGAAATCAGTTGCTTACAGATAAATCTGTGAGGCAATTCAGATAGAGGAACCCCCTCCTCCAGGAAGCCTTCCCAGAGTTTCCCTGCTCTGGAATCTTCCCCTAGCTCTGACTTCTCTGACACAGCTTGCATCTTAATCAACTTTAAGGCTCCTTTAACTTTCTGCCAGGTGCTGTGGTTATCTGTGAGGCTGTTCTCGCTCCTGTTACACAGTCAAGTTTCTAGAGAACAGAAAAGGCTGAACTTCTTTCCTTCCATTGCCCTGCCTACTCCCTCTCCCTGAGTAATCTCCAGGAGCTGTGCAGGAAGTCTTATAGAGAGAAAGATGAAGTAGGAGCACTAGATGGTCGTGGTAGGTGACTAGACCCTGCAGCCACAGGTGCTCTGGAAATCCAGTGGAGAGGAGGATCATCTTTGTGAAGGGTGGTCAAGGGAGACTTCTCTGAGGAGGTTAAGTCCCAAACCCAGATCTTGGAGAATGGGAGCAACTGGGGGTCAGGTAAGACAGAGGTATGAGGGGCACAGTCCTTCTACAGGGAGGTAGACAGCCATCTGGCATGTGTGGCTCCCCTGTATGCTGTCAGGGCCAAACCTGGCGACCAGTGTCTCTCCTGGAGCACAGGGAGCTGGACGGCTCCCCCAAAGTGTGTGGCTCTGCTGGCCTCTCCAACCTGAGACCAAAGCTGCATCCCTCCTCCGCGGTTGTCTTCAAAATGGGATCCTGATGGGAGGTGGGAGAGCAAGCGGGTGTGAATTACCTTTGGCCCACATCTTGCTTGCTTATAGGCTGCCAGCCTGCTTGAGTTTTCTCTCATATTTTAGGTGAATCAGGAACTCCCCAACATTCCCCATGGAATTGTCTCCCCTCTCTACCCTGCCTTGAGCAGGCAGAATCAAGGCCTACCCATCCTGGAACACTCCGTGCTCTTCCTGGGAGCACTCTATATCTGTTACCTGTCCACCGTTCATGTGAGTGGGCCCAGAGGCAGGACAGGAAGCAGTGTGTCCATCCACACTGCTGGAGACTGACCCAAAGAGGAGGCCGATTTGTCCAAGGCTCCTCCTCTCCACTGCCAGCAGTCACACCAGGTCTCCTCTGATCTCTTGGCTTCTTTTCTGCCTCTTTCCTGGGCATCTCTTCTTTCATCCCTAAAATGTCCATGCTTCCCAGCATCTGCCATTACTGGGTCCCCTTCTACCCAGGAGCCATAAGACGCAGAAAGTCAGAGTTGAAGAGTCAAGTCCAAGCAGGCGCCTCTGCTGACTGCCCACCATCCTCTCTCTGCTGGGAGACACGGTCTGCCCCCAGGCACTTCCTTTTCTCCCTCTAGGTCCTGAGACTTGCCCCATCTGCTAAGTTGGTTGTGTTTCCAAGTGCTTCTTGGACCTCTCAACTCACACTACCCCAGCACTCCAAATTCAACAAATCCACAAATGAGTGTACCATCCTTCCCAAACCTTAGCTTCCCTTCTTGTTGATAGCACCACTTCCATCCTTCTGTCTCCATGGCTTCACCTGGGTATCCCTCCTTTCCCTCTTGTCCTCGAGAAATACCTCCTCACAAGTCCCATCTGCTGTTCCCTGACAGCCTCTCACACCCAAATCCTTCTTCGTGCAGCCCCCGTGCAGGCGTCTGTAACCTTTTTCCTGGACTGCTATAGTTCCCTCCTAACTGGCCTCCCTGCTGCCAGTCTCTCACCTCCAGGTTCAGCCTACACATTATTACTAGATTTATAGTCTTAATTATGTTCATTAAAATCATAATTAACACAGTTTAATTATGATACTTTCCTGTGCAAATCTTTCAGGCTTTTCTCTTTGCTGTAGAGTTAAATAACAACTTCTTGCCTAGCAACCAGAGTCTTTCATAGCATTGAATCAGTGTTTCTGACTTAATTCCTTTACACCTGAAGATAAACTACATCTTAGCCAAAGGGCTGATTTGCTGCCTTTTGAATAAGTTGAGTATTTCCTTCCTCTCTACCTTCCCTTGCCTCTGTCTTCCTTCCCCTAAAGGTTCTTCCTTCTCTTCTCCTTTGTTTGAAACCCTATCCATTCTCAAATATCTTCAAGTATCTTCTGATTTTCCCAGCTAAATATTTTTCTTTTTGCATTGCTTTAATGATAGAAACTACATCTTCTTGACCCTTATTTCACCCAGATCCTAGCTTTGTACCTTGCTTTCCATAAGGGCTGAACCGTGCTGGATTTGAGCATCCTGAGAGAGTCAGCGTGAATGTCTAAGAAGGCCTGACTGATCCTGAGCAGCTGGGGGTTTGGTTGTTACACGTGGCATAACAAATACTTTGCCTTTGGCCTTAGAGGTATTGGAAATTAAGATGTGATAGCTCTTAAAGGTGCATGATTGAAAATCATGTTTCTAGAGTCTGAGATAGATGAATTTTTTAATTGTAGTATAGATGATACACAATAATATGTTGGCTTCAGGTGTACAAGATATGGAAGCACCTTAAGTGTCCATTGACAGATGAATTAAATAGATGGATTTTAACCTTATACATCTATGTAGTTTACATGGCCCCATCATAGGTATTATTTGATGATCCTTCCAACACCTCTGGGCAATGATGCTGTTCATGTATTATTTTTGTTAAGTACACAAAGGGATTGTATTAGTCCATGCACCAGTCCAGAGACAGATAGAAACAAAGTCGGATCAGGGTGCTCATATGATGTCATCATGTTGCTGTCATTGACCCTCCATGCTTCTATCTTCTGGCTGGTCATATTGGCAGACAAGTTCTTTCCGTGTGGTGGCAGAAATGGCCACCAGCAGCTCCAGGTGTAAATTCAACTGTTAATATTTTAGGAACCCACAAACTGATAAGAGAATGTATCATTCCTGATAGCTTCAGTGGAAGTTACTGGGAGGGTCTATCCTTGAGTCCAGCGCTATGCACAGATGTGGTGCTCTGATTGGCTGGATCTGGACAGTGAAGGAAATTATGACCCTCAGAAAGGCTAAGTGACCCCAGATCACACAACAGACTGAGGTGTGTTTTCTGATCAAAACTCATGTTCTTTGAATTAAGTTGTTGCTGGACAACCAATGTCTTTTTATGTCTGTGTGTGAGCCCTTTTTAGGTTAGGGGCTCATTTGCAAAGGTGACAGGTTATATCTTTGGGACTTCTACTTTCCTTTTCTGGACCCTTTGGGGCCTGGGGACTCAGCTGATGCCCAGCTCTTCCTAATGCTTTTTCTTCCCATCCTCTTTACAAACCTGATATTGCAAAGTATTTTGCTAAGTGAAAAAACCAGACTCAAAAGGCTATGTACTATAGAATCCCATGCATATGACATTCTGGAAAAGGCAGAACTAGGTTTGGAAAACAGATGCCAGGAGTGGGGTGCAGTTGGGGGATTGACTACAAAGGGTTGTGGGCGATTTTTTTGAGGTAAATAGACTGCTTTATATCTTGATTGTGATGATGTCTACAAGACTATATGTATTTTTCAAAAGTTGCAGAACCACACTCTAAAAAGGACAAATTTTACATTCTGTAAATTATAAATTATACTTTAATAAAAACAACAACAAACATTTATCTGAAATCCTGTTCAGATGTGAGTGATGATGGTACTTGCATCTTAATGAGCACCCCAACCTCATCTTTGAGATACCACCGAAATCTAGTATCAAGTATGAGAAACCACACAGTGATAGCATCGTTGGACAGTAATTGCTCTCTTCCCCGGGGGAAGTGAACAAGCCCTCGCTGAGCCAGGGGAGTCAGCAGCCCTCCTGCTGCCTCTGACCAAGCAGTGCTGGGTGCTGGCTCCACTGCTCAGCTGAGTCAGCGGCCAGGCTTCCTAGGGAATGGGGAGGGCTGGGATTGGTGCAGAGGACTTAGGGCACAGCATGGGGTGACAGAGGCTGATAGGTTGGGAAGAAAGTGGGAAAGTATGATCATTCATAGTGCTTGGCATCTACTCCCATAGTCCTTGTTCCTCTATCTGCTCCCCACCATAGTCCTTCCCCGCTGCACCCCATGCCTTCTGTAGCACGCCCTCGGATGCCCCCTTCCTCCCCTCTGCAAGACCACCTCTCACAGCCTTTCTGTCCCTGGCTCCAGGAGTCTCCACAGGGGACTGTCTCTTGCTCTCTGTCATGTCAGTCTCCTTCTTCCCTTTTCTTCAAACTCCTCCCCAGCCATGTCTGGCTCATCTCATCACAATCTGGGCACTTTGCTTTTTCACCCTTGTGTGATTATTCACTTCGGCACTCCCAAATGTTTTGATTTCTCCCCACCACACCCTAATTCTACCTGGTCTTATCTCAAACCACAGTTGTTCAAAGGTGCAGCATTCCAAGGCGACACTGGATAATTACAAATTACACAGTGGTTTCTGGAGTATTAGTAGACTTCTGCTCTATGAATGTCTCTACTGACAGGGAAATAATAAGTACTTTCAGTTGTAGTATTGATCGCATTTGTCTGATTGAAAACATCTAATTAAAAATATATGTAAGCTGCAAACATTTTTTTTTTTTCTGAAATAACTCTCTGGCAAAAAAAAAAAAAAATGGTGCACAGCAATTGCCAAAACTGAAATGGGGCAAACTGTGGTGGTGGAATTGAGGCATTAGGAAGCTGGGCTCAGCTGATCCAAATGGGATCGTTTTTTATTCATGCCTCTAAAGGAATCATTGATTATGGGAGCAGTCCAGTGCTAAGCCACAGGTAAGGCCTGGGGGTCAGGATAGACTGTTGTGTGTTCAGCAACTGGAGGATTTTTTTCTGTAAGTTGGAAAGTCAGATTGAACAACATACCCTGGAAACAAGATTGGAGATGAGACTATAATTGTCGTAAAGCTCCTGAGAAACACTTCCTAGGGTGGTTATTTATAGTTTGTTATGAGTGTACATACAGCCGACGCTTTCCAGCTTTTCGGTGCACAGAATCACCCAGTCAGTTGTAGGGAGTGTCACAGGGTCCTGAGCCCAGGGATGAATGTCAGGGTCTCCTGGGGCAGACAGCACCAAAAGAATGGGGCCAGCACCAGAGAGAGAGAAGTGCTCCTCTGGGGCAAGTCAGCATTGCCCAGGTTGAACGAGGCCTTTTTTCCTGCTCTGACCCAGTCCTCAGCCAGGGCTCACCAATCAGGCTAGAGATCCTGCCAGCTCAGCCCAGCAGATGGGCATGTGCACATTTTGGGTCTGTGCCCGGGCTGGACAGCATTGCTGACAGGCTGCGGGCTGTGGTCCTGAAGGGCAGGTTCAGGACAGAGCTCGATGTTAATGCAGCCTGGGCTGGATTACCCGGGAAGGCCGCCAGGATGACTGCCACTGCAGCCAGAGTGCAACAGGGCCGCACTGCTCCTACCCACTCCTCTCTGTGGGCCTTGGAGAGAGGCCGTGGGCTCAGGGTCTCCCAGTTAATCCCCCGCCATGCTCGTGGCCTGTGCCTCTGACAGCACTGGGCGTGTGCCTTTGCTCCAGCAACGCTGGAAAGATAGGCTCTGGTCAGACGCGGATAACTCGTGTGTCCTGCCTCCAGGAGCCCTCCACTTCCTCCCCGGTGGTGGAAACTGTCCTTTTTCTTGACCGGGTGTGCTCTGAGGCACCTGTTGGAGCTGGCCCTGACCTGCCTTCTTGTAAGAGGTATAGACTTAGGTGCCAGAGGGGGTCTGGGAGAAGGAGGAGCCTGCCAGCTGGCGCCTGGGGACATAGCCAAGGGCCTCCTGGTCTTGAAAAGGCAGCCTTAAATTATCCATGCAAGGGAGCAGAGGACAACAGCTGAACCTGCTTTTTTTTTTTTTTCCTTATTAACACAGGTCAGGTTAAAATGCCAAGAGATGGGATAGTGAGCCCAGGGTAGCTTGATGGAAGTCTTTCTCCTCTCCTGCTATTTCCTACCCCTCACAGACAGGTTCAGGAGCCTTCCAGGCTAGCCTGATGCTTTTCTGCTTTTGAAGTTGCTCTGGAGAAAGGAACTAAGAGAAGCTGATGTCGGCAGTTAGCTCATCCCTTCCCACTGAGCCAGCTCTGGTTTATCTTTCAGATCCCGCCCTGCCTGGCTACATCTGTGTACATTTACTTATTCCTCACATCCGTATTGTGGGCGTGGGTATCCCCCCCACCCACCGCCCCCACCGCCTCTGGCTTCTTGCTTCTTTTCAAAACCTTGCCCCAAGCATGAGGTTTCTTAGATTCTGTTTCGTCCAAATAGTTTGAGCCAACACACCCACATTAGCAGACTTTACAGAGAGCTTCATTCTGGTCCTGATCCCTACAGATGTTCTCTTAGCTTCTGGGCCATCAAAATAGGAAGCCAGCCTGTCCAGAGATGGCCTGAGTGCCAGAATGACCTCATCACTGGGCCGTAGTGAAGAATACAGGGACCTGAATATACAGGAAGGGGCCTGACTCCTGGAAGCTAAGTTGACGGAATTCAGCCATTGTTTTTTTAGATAGTGCATCTAGTAAATGATGTGTGGCAAAGAAGCAGAAAGCTCTGGGTTCAAATCCTGCACCATCACTAAGTGCGTAACCTATGGTAATTTGTTTAATGTTTCTGAGCTTAGTTTTCTCATCTGGAAAATGGGGATAATAATACCAACCATGTTGTTTGATATGAGACATAGTAGAGACAATACACCTAAGCACACAGCTCAGGGTCAGGAACGTAAGAGGCTCCCAGTCAGTTATAGTGATTGTTATTAGTACTGTCTATCAAGTGGAGAGTCTGAAATTTTGCTTTCTAAAAAACTTCCTAAAGTAGGCAATGTTTTTCTTTCAGTTCTGGTCTTATATTAGAATCATATGAAGTGGTTTGAAACATGCACTTGCCTGATTTTTTCAATTCTGGAGGTTCTGATTTGTGAGGCTCATGTGGTGCCTTAGAATTGGTACTTTTCAAAGTTCTCCAGGTTATTCTGACATGCCTTCTGGGTGAACCCCAAGGAATGAATTACTCTGAGTAGAACTTTAGATGTTGTTGTGGGGTGTGGGGTGAGGGGTGGAGAGGGCAGGTTTGCAGGGCAAAGAGAGTCACTTTCTGGGGACTCCAAGATTAGTCACCTCTTATAATTGTCTTTGTCTGTTATTGAGGTCCTGGAAACCACATCATTCTGTGTCTTCTCCCGCTTCCCGCAGCAGACGGTGGTGGGGAGTGGCGGGGCCGGGATGTGGGGAGCTCCGGCACGCAGATGCCCCGCGTCTCGCTGTACTCTCCCTGCAGTGGGCCCAGAGCTTGGGCCTCAGAGCTCAGCCTGGGAGGCGTCCTTTCCTCATCTGCTCTGCTGTGTTTACCTTTCTCATTCTTGTTCTGAATAACTTCTCTTCCCCTCTGCCCTATGCACATCACTCATTCTGCCCTGTGGGTATCTGACCTGTGGACCTTACTGTACTTTGAGGAAGCTTTCTCATTTAAACTGAAAGACATGGAGGTTTTGCTTTTCTGTGGTTATGGTCTGTACAGATAACTGTCCCCAAATGGAAGTGGGTATGGCATTAAATAAATTCTAATCTCACTAATAATCCCAGTCTGCTTCTTTGGTTAATGGGATGCCTGGGGGATGGCTATTTGGCTCTGACCAGCCTTCTCAGTTTGTCTCCCAGGGAGACCATAAACATGGAACATGGCCCTGTAGAATGCCCCAATGGCTGAACAGTGGTGAAACATGGAAACCAGACAATATCAGGGTTCTTTCTGAGAATCAGAGTTCCAGTTTTTGTATTTCAGTTTGTTTGGCATCTAATTCTTTTCCACCATGTCTCAGTTCTCTCTAGTTCTGAGTCACTGTGCTAATTTAAATGGATGGTCTGAGAGGTCATTATAGATGAAGTAACAAGCCTGTGGACTTCCTACTATGATGTTTTTTCTCTTCCATAAAATAACCTGTCAGTTACTATGTGCCCACAGTGATCACTAGAAGAAATCAGGCTGGAACTGAATGAAATTAGGTAGCAGTCCTAAGTAGGCCTGTCTCTCCTTTCTGAGAATGTCTCTTTCCCTCCGCTGCCCTCTTCTTTCTCCCGGCTTTTATTTGGATCTGTAGGGAAAGCTACCAGCTATATCCAGTGCCCTGGCTTCAAGTACCTCCTATATACTGATGGATCCTAAATTTTTACTTCTGTCCAAACCTTTTTTCTAAGACTTGTATACCCCCACATGCTGGGTATGTAACAGGCTTCTCATACTTCAGATGTCCAAACCTGAGTTCCTGCTTTTTCTCCCCAAATCTGCTCCTTCTGCAGAGTTTACTATCAGTGTCAAGATGAGTGAGTACTCAGCACATAATCCATGCTCAATAAATATTTGAAGAATAAGAAAATGAAGAGTTCATACCTCAATGCTTGGAGTGAGGAGTGGATCCATTCCCCACTCTGCAACTAATGAGCAGTGTGCCACTGGATGGGTTGCTCTCCTCCCTATCTCAGTTTCTATACCACTGAAATGTAGATAATATTATTTAATCTGCTGTGGATGGTGCCAGGACATAATGAGAGAATTGTCCTGCATAATTGCACAGCATGATATCATGTACCTTCCCCAGAGCATTCCGTGTCCCTCCTTTCCTGCAGCATCTTATGGACATTTACCCAGCTTTTATTGAAGACTGCCTCACACCTGTCTATCCCGTCTATCCAAATGATTTCTCAACAAGCTCCTTCTCTCTAAGGAGAAAGACTTCCTCACTGTCTCAGAAACATGGCATCACATTCCTGCTTGTAAGTCCCCTCTCCTTATCTCAGGCCTGGAATGCCCTTACTGATCCCAAGCCCTTCGACACTCTCACTACCTTTCAAGGCTTCCATTCCTACCTCCTTGCTCAGAGTCCCCCTGATTATGCAACTCCACGGGTACCTGCTTCTCTGATATCTCCAATACGGACCCACACTGGATTGTACTGGGCATCACTCTGCATGTGTTCATCTCATTTCCTCAGAGATGGTAACTTCTTGAGGCCAGGACATTCATTTCTCATTCTCTTTCATCCCTACAGTACACAGCATGAAACAACTGTGTACTTCACTGTTTTTTTTTTTTTTTAATAAAAATGATTGTGGTAGAATACACATAACTTAAAGCCTACCATCTTAACCATTTTTAAGTGTGTCGATCAGTGGTATTAAATATATTCACATTGTTGTGTAACCATCACTATCATCCATCTCCATAATTCTTTCATCTTGTAAAACGGAACCTCTACTCATTAAGTGGTAATTCCTCATTCTCACCTACCCTAGCCCCTGGCAACCACCTTTATACTTTCTGTCTTTATGATTTTGACTGCCTTAAGTGCCTGATATAAATGACTTCATCAGTATTTGTTTTTCTGGGGCTGGCTTATTTTACGTAGCCTAATGTCCTACAAACCCATGTTGTAGCCTATGTCAGAAATCCCTTCCTTTTTAAAGCTGGATAATATTCCATTGTATGAATGTATTTCATTGAGGTTATCCATTCATCCATTGAAGGATACATGGACTGCTTCTACCTTTCGGCCATTGTGAATAATGCAGCCATGACTATGGATGTACAAATACCTCAGAAAGACCCTGCTTTCCATTCTTTTGCGTATATGCCCAGAAGCAGAATTGCTAGATAATATGGCAGCTCTATTTTTAACTTTGGGAGGACCCGCCATATGGTTTTTCACAGTAGCTGCCCCACTTTGCTACCAGCAAATGCAAAGTGTTCTAGTTTCTCCACATCCTCACTAAGACATTTGTTGTTGTTTGTTGTTGCTTTTGGTAGTAGCCACAATTTGCATTTTTCTGATGATTTGTGATATTGAGGTGCATCCTGGCCATTTTTTTATCTTCTTTGGAAAAATGTCTATTAAGTTCTTTGCCCAATTTTTGATCAGGTGGTTTCCCTTTTTGTTCTAGAGTTGTATGGGTTCTTTATATATTCTGGATATTAATCCCTCATTGGATTATGATTGGCAACAACTAGGTACTTTTGATAGGGACTCATTGCTAACTGTTCACTGGGTATTGTAGGGGTTTGTATAACTGCAGTTGTAGGAGTCTGCACTTGAAGGTCCTGAAATGCCAGCTGGCAGGTGATTTCAAAGAATTTTTTGACCTTTGGATATATGCCAAGCATTTTCCATACTCGATCTCATACAAAACTCACAACCACCTTGTGAGGTATGCGGTATCACTTCCATTTTATCAATGAAGAAACTGAGGCTCAGAGAAGGCAAATAATTTACTCAAGTTCCTCCAGCCTAGTAAGTGGCAGAACCAGGACGTGGCGCCGAGCCTGCCGGATTCCCCTCACGTCCTGTGCCTTCAGGCTGCTTGTGAGAGCGTGCGAGCAGACTTCACACATGTGTTGCTCATCACCCTCATTCTCTGGATTTCATTAAAGAAACCCCTGTGCCTGGCAAGCAGGCCATTGCCAGCACCCCTGAGTCTGCAAAACGTGATCCCTCCTCACGTTTGGAGCTCAGTGTGACTCAAAAACGTGGTGTTCCTTTACCCAGCCTTCACAGGGAGGACGGACACTCTGGCTTTTCAGATCTCTCATCTCCACTCTCCTGTGTCTAGCTCAGGACTTCTCTTTGCTGTTTACATGCATTAATCAATTCAATTCAACAGGAAGTGTGTGCTGGGCAAGCGAGGCTTTGTGCAGGGGTGGGAGATGGGAAGCCAGCCCCATCCTGAAGGAGTAGACACTGCATGGGCTGGACTGGGCAGCAAACACAAATCTAGAGCAAAGAGAGGTGTTGCACCTTTGAAAGCTGAGTAAACGTAGTGCAGAGCATTTGGGCTCCATATACAGAGAAGGAACAGGACTTTCATGTGTTTTTGAAATATCTTCCCTGACCCACTATGGGTGTGTGCTCAGAAAAGCCAACTTGTTTGTAGTCAGGCTGAAGAAAACATATTCAGGAAGGAAATATGCTACAAACAGATTGTACAGTGTGGTCCAGAGCTGAGCAATGCCTTCTTTGGATTATGCATTTTCCTAGCTTCCCAGGTGTGGTTTAACTGGCATTGAATGTCTACCACTGAGTGTTGCTGGCATGTGACTGGCATCTCGTGGGATGTGGTTCTGCTACAGGATGCAGACCAACCACTCCGATGAACGCCTGGCATGAGCTAAGGGAACTCATTATGAGAGGGCTCCTTTAGCCTCAAAGAGGGATTCCACCGTTCTAGGTATGGAACAGCATTCATATGATGGGATTGCGTATTTGAGCACTTATAAAATTAGAACCCACGTAATGAGCACTTAAGTACTTTATAAATTTGGTCTCCTTCATTTTTTGTAAAAATGCTAACAAGTATAGGTACTATTATTAGTGAAGTATAGTAAATTTTCCATAGTCTCACAACTGGTAGATAATGGAACCCAGACTTGAACATGATTCTGCTTTGTTTCTCAAGTCTTTGCTTGCAAATGCTGCACTGAACCACTTCTTCAGCCCATGTGCTCCCCGAAGACAAGACACTGGTTGAGTAAATGCCTCTTACCTTGCCTTACCTCTTGCCCACACTTTGCATTCTTCCAGAAGTGTTTTTAGGGGCTAAGAACCATGTAAAAGAATAAGGCTGTTGTTTTGGGAGAACATCTTTTCTGTATTAAGGGAAACCTTACTCATTTGCAGCCTGAGTTCTTTCAGCATGGCTGATTTTTCTAGGTTCTTAAGTGCCGAGTAGGGAATAATATATCAACTTCCACAATTCCTTGTCCCTACCCCCAAAGGGTTGTTCAGTCCTGTTAGGGTTTTTTTAAATCATAATAAAAGGCACATAAGATAAAACATACCATCAGTGACATTTGGTACATTCATAGTTTTGTGCAACCGTCACCACTGTGTAGCTCCAGAATGTATTCATCACCCCACAAGGAGGTCCTGTAACTATTAAGCAGTCACTCCCCATCTCTCCCTTTTCCAGCTTCCAGCCAAGGTTAATCTGCTTTCTGTCTCTGTAGGTTTGACTCTGCCTGTTTCATATAAATGGAAATGTACAATATGTGCTTTTGTGTTTGTCCTCTTAACGTTACCCCACATGGGTTCTCGCTTCCACACCACCGTTTGCAGCCCTGCTGCTCTGTGGGGAGCTGCGTCTCACGGTAGGAATGGCTTTGGGATCAGAGAGACCAAACTGGATATGTGACTTCTCTGAGCTGGTCAAAACTGTTAAGTGAAATGATGTAAAGCTCCTTGTTCTTGACCTTGGGCAAGTTATTGAACACTGCTTTGCTTTGGTTTTCTTTCCCAATAATATGGAGATCTAATAGTGCCTAATCATGGGGCTATTCTGAGGATTAAATGAGGCAATGCATGGAAGTATGAAGAACAATGCTTGCACGCGGGAACTGCTTAGCATGTGCTGGTATCACGTGCTTGGCTTGATGGCACGACTTAGACCAGGTCCTGCATCATTCACTGGTAAGAATGGAGGCCCCTCAGTGGCCCGTCCTGCCTCTGAGCCAGCCTGAATGTTTCACCAGAGCAGTGCTGCTCACTCGCTCTTCATCCCAGGAAACTTCTCTGACTCCCTGCTACATAGAGTAGAAAGTTCAGATTCTTTAGCTTTGAAGCATTTCAGGCCCTCTGCATCTTGCTTCTCTCCTTTCTGGTTTCTCTTTCCATCTTATTCCTTGTGAGCCCATTTGCTGTCGCCGCTCTGGAACCCCCCCTCGGTTCACAAAGTCCTCTGGACTTTCCAGCCTCCAGGACTTTGCTCCTACTCTTCCCTCGGGTGGGAATGACCTACTCATCGCCGTCTGGCATAGCTATGCTCATTTCTTTCCCTTAGTTTTTTTATCCATCATAATAGTATGTACATCACAGGATTGTTCTGGGAATTATCTGACAGAATACATGACTGAGATGATACATAGGACATAATACTGTTAACTGAGATAAAAAGCAAGCATGTGTACCAGAGATGTCCGGTAATTGTTCAGGATGTGTTGGTTATCTTTATAGCATATCATATTAAGATATACTTGTGGATAAAATGAAGGTTCCTGTGACCAGGATTCTCACCTGGCCCTGGTTGGCTAGCTCACTACACACGTGTGTGCAATGAGAGCAGAGACGAGGCTGGAGTTGTGGCAGTGCGCAGGACAGAGGCCCAGAGGACGGCTGTGCAGGCAGAGAGGCCCAGAGGCAGAGACGGTTTGCTGCATGCAGACTTGCTCTGAGTGGATGGGATTCTAGTGACTGACCTGCCATCGTGGGAATAAACTTGGGTATAACCCTTTCACCCCAAGAACGTTCTACTGTCATTGTTTGGTCTCATTGGATCCACAGTGAACTTGTCTGGGGCTGAAACCCATTCGTAAGACATGCTATATTAAGTATATTAAGACTGTACACACCCGCTTTCCCAACTAGACTGCAAATCCCTTGAAAACAGGACCATACCTTCTAATGTTTATATTCCTGCTTGTGTCTAGATGGGGCCCTGCCTGTATTTTCATAATTATTTATTAAATTGAATTAAAATGGGCAATTGCTTTCGTTTTTCCCAACCCCTGCTTCCATTAGAGGAAGAAGTCAGTTGAAGTGAGGACCAGTTGGTGAAACAGGCTGAGTTTGGTTGGCTCAACCGTTCAGGGTCCCAAACCACCCCCTTGGCGCTCAGTGTCCCCTTGTCACCAGCTCCCAGTGACCCTCTCACGGGGCTGCCCTAGCCAGGTCCCCTTTGGTGCTTTGGGAATTTGGTGATTTGGACCGTTCCCTCCTTTTCCCCACACTTCAGAACTTTCCCATTCTGTGTCCTCCATTGGCCAGGCCTGTGGTAGGTAAATGGCTCATTAGTCTGACTGAAGAGGGGCTAATAGTGCTGCAAACTAACCATGTGTCCTTTGGCAGATTCCATCATCATCCTGACCCCAAACTGCTTTCAGCTGCTGTTGCTGGAGATTGCCTGCCCCTTCTTGGGCTCCTTCCTGATTTCTGTACCATTCCTGTACCCCTGTCTGTGCTTTTGTTTACTCTCTCCCCTGCATGGAACACCTCCTCCATGGGGACCTCCAGATTGTTGTCACCACCCTTGATTCTCTCCTCTTCACAACTGTGGGAATAGTCGGGGTTCCTATGGCCAGAATTCTCACCTGAACCTGAACTGCTCGATGATGTAACTGGCCTGCTGCTAGGCTACTGCTCCCACACCTGTAGGCAATAAGCAATTATTGACTGAGTCACTATATAAAGAGCTCTGTCCAGTGCTGTGGGCGGAGGCAGAGACAAGGGGGGTGGTTACAGACCTGTAGTCTGTTGGATGCAGACATAGTTCTAGTGCTCGACCTATCGCCAGGAAAACAAGCCCGGTAATAAACCCTTTCGCTCCAAGAACGTTCCATTGTCATTCCTCCGTCTCACTGAATCCATAGTGAACTTGCCTGGGACTGAAATCCATTGGCAAGACAACGACTATGTATATACACATGCACACTCATATACATGTATATTTGCATATACGTGTGTGTATGTAATCTTTGCTTGGTCTCATGTACTCATGGGTTCCTAAACAGTTTCTCTTGTTTCTCTGATCAAAGGAAAGAAAGACCTCTTAAGGAGGGCCTTTGGCTGCTTCTGTTCACTAGCTTGTGCAGACAGAATAGTATTAATCATACTTGACAAATTTAATTAAGTCTTAAAAAAATTACTGAGTCAGTGTGCGTATCTTAGCAATTTTTGAAAATACAAAAGTGCTATTTCCTGTAATTCCACCCCTGATGCTACCACTACTAACATTAGAATAAATTAATATCATAAGTAATAACTAACATTTAGTAAGTGCTTGTTGTGTGCTAAGCCCTTTGCCAAGTATCCACCTGATTTAACTCGTTTATTCCCACCATGTGGTGGGTGTTATTATTATCCCCATTTTATAGACTAGGAAACTGGGGCACAGAGACGTAACTTATCCAAGGCCACAAGACTTTTAAGTAGAGAACTTGCATTTTCAACACAAGCAATCTGGCCTTAGGGGCTATCCTCTTAACTCCATGCTTAACTGCTTTCCCTCTTCCCGGGACACAGAGAGGTGCCTCCACCTGGCTTCCCTCAGGGTTAATGGAATAAATTCCCCTGGCCCTCAGGGAAGCTGGATATTCTTTCCTTTATGCACTGACTGTTGTGACAATCACTTTACTTCTCTGAGCCTAAATTCCCCCACCTAGAAATCTGGGAACGGGTCTCAGTAATCTCTATTATTCAGCTAGGACGTTCTGTGATTTTATGAATTAAATACTGAAACAGGGACTTGCTTTTCTGTCATGCCTCCCCACCCTCCCTACCCCCACCGCCGCACCTGCAGGCATATTACCTTACGTCCTTCCAGGCAGGCAGTCAGGTCACCCTGACCCAGGTACCTCCCCCACCTCCGTGTGCCTGGAGAAGCCGCCAGTCAGCCTGCCCCTGTCAGTGGGGTTTGCCGAGTAGTTGGGATTCAGTGGGTTATGTAATCCATTTATGATCCGTTTTAATAGAGTGTGCCTCCTTTGAACTGCAGATGGGGCGCCTGCTGTTTATGGGGCTTCCTGGAGCACACGGACTTAGGGGGAGGGTCCTCAGGGGTTATGGGGCTTCCCATAGCGCATGCGTTGAACAGAGGCTGTGTTGTTTCTTACCCAGCTTTCTAGGCAGGGCAGTGGGTGTGGGGCAGAGTTTGAGCAGCCCGCGCGCGGATTCACCTCTGCTGTGTGGACAACAGGCTCAGGGAAATGTCTGGGTTATCCAGCGCCGCAGGTTAATGAACACCAGAATTCCCTGATGGTTCGTGAGAGCACAGGTTGCTGGGCCTCACCCGAGAGTTTCTGATTCAGTAGGTCTGGGGTGGCGCCTGACAATTTGCATTTCTAACAAATTCCCAGGTGATCCTGAAGCTGCCAATCAGGGACCACACTTTGAGAACTATTGTTCTCCAAGGAGAATTGGAACTTTACATCCCTTTAAGGACTGAACTGAAACTAAACTAAAACACTGCTGGCC
Source organism: Manis pentadactyla (assembly GCF_030020395.1). Lineage (NCBI taxonomy): Eukaryota > Metazoa > Chordata > Mammalia > Pholidota > Manidae > Manis > Manis pentadactyla. The sequence goes on along the minus strand of NC_080020.1, from coordinate 198,728,227 downwards.
GTGTTTTTAGACGAAAATAATTCACGTGTATTCCAGTATACCGACAAAGTAATTGAATATCTTTTTGATATAGTCACAATTATGACTTTTCATGATTGTGGTTGGCTATAATTCGGGACCTCTGGACACCCTGGACGTTGGCCCTGGCTGTTGGAGTTGTTGGTGTGTGTGTTAGGTCTTCTCCCTCTCTGTTGAGGTCAGGCTGTCTGCTCCCATGGGCGGTGTGCCTGCAGCGTTCTTCCCTGCCTGGGGTTTTTAAAACAACCTTCTTACTAAAAATGTTCCCACCTTTAAAGTAGAGAGAGTAGAACAATGAATTCCCATATACCCATCATCTAGATAGTTAACATTTTTGCTTCATTTTTTTTTTTTTGCAGAAAAATTCTAAAGCCAACCCTAGACATCATAACATTCCTTTCCCAAATATTTCAGATTGCATCTCTGAAAAAGAGAGGCATCTTTTGTATAACTACAAAGACCAGTATCACAACTAACAAATCCAATAGTAATTTCTCAGTTTCATCTAATACAGAAACTATATTCAGATTTCCCCAATTGTTTAAAAAAGTCTCTCCAGTTGAATCAGGATGCAAAAACATTTATGTCCCCATGGCCTGTGACTGTTAGGTAACTTTTTCTTTGAATTTGCTGTTTTGGGGGTGGGGATCTGCAGTGAATTGGGGATAGATAGTTGCCACTAGCTACCCAAAGGTGATGAAATACATCTAGACGTTTGAGTTTGGGTCTGTGAGAGAGTGCAGTTACTGCGCAGGGGCTTAGAGGGCTCTTCTGCTCTTTTCTATTTTCTTTGATCTGCAGAGGAGAGACCAGGCGTGTGGCTTCTAGGTCTGTGAGTCGCTTTCATGTGGGAGTACGTATCTGTTAGAATATGTTTATAAAGCAGCTTAGTTGCCCAGGGCTGGAAACAGAGTTCTTGGCCCTGAGGACTCTTGAGGGTATTCTGCAGTGTCTGGGATGTGTGTTTTATTCTCCACGGGCTTTTCTTTCTCCCTCTGTTAATAATCTAGCTTCCATCCAGGCTTTACAGAGGGAAAATATTCTTTGGTGCTCCAGGCTCTAGAGCTTGCACACACACCTGAGTCCCTTTGGGCGGCCTGGTTCCTTGCCAGAAGTACGATAAATAAATATTGATGGGCTGTGCCCAGCCCCCTCTCAGCCCTGCCTCCTTCATGTAGGTGTTTCAAACATATTACAGGCTTCTAATTTAGCTTTCCCATCGAAATCAAAGGTCCCTCACTGCAATTTAAATGCCACAGTGTACCCATGGCTAGGGCTGACGTGGATTGGAAAGCAAAGCTGTCCTGTGTCACGCAGCATCAGCTGCACTGCCATATGGCCCACAATGCCGTGCTAAGAGGGGCTGCCAACTGCAAGCTGGGCTGAGGATGGAATCACGAGGTTGCCAGGAAGGGGGGGGCTTTTCTGGACAGAGACCTGATTGTCAGGGGTTTCTGAGGGCTTTCGACCGCTGGTTCAAGGTGAAGGAGCAGCCACACCAGGCCCGGAAGATCCATGAGTGACCCTGCAAGGAAGGTCTGGAGGAGAGGGGAGAGGGCTAGGCTGCTTGCCTCATTTCAGCCCGGTGCAGTCCTGCGTGCTGCCTCCCCCTCCCCAGGCAGCCCCCTTCGTGTGGCTGTTGGGTCCCCAGCATGCTCCGTCAGGGCAGCATCCACACTGGGTCAAAGGGCTGTTGCCTTGTCCTTATCCTCCTTTGGACTGGAAGACTCGCAGGGGTAGTGTATGGACCATCTTGCTGTGTAGCACATAGTAAATGTTCAGCAAGTACAATTGCAGCCCAGGAAATGGAGGGAAGGAAGCGTCTTTGCGGTGAGTTAGGTTAAGCACACAGTATACAAACAAATCAAAGATGGTCCTCAATGTTGTAGTACACCTCACCTAACCTGTCCAGGATGTGGGGCTTCATTCTAACGGGGCTGCTGATGGCTGCCATTTCGCAGAGAAACCCTTATCAACATCCTGTTCCTTACCTTTTCCTGCCCTCAGCCCCCCACTACATTTAGCTCAAATTAATGGCAGTTATCAGGCTGTCTAGAAATACCTCAGTTGTAGCCATGTCTTATCCCTGAGCTAGACTTTATGGTGTATGAGGGCAGCATTGATGCTTGGTCTCTCTCTCCATCCTCCTTAGCCCTGGCACTGCGGTGTACATATACTAATCCAGTCTCCAATCTAGTTGCCCAGTGAAATACAAGGCTGCTCTGTTTTGTGAGTGCTAAAGAAATGGTGCAGACAATGGCACTTTTTGAGTTCAGTGGAAGGGGAGCTTCCTGGGTGCAGGAGTCCACAGGAGAAATCTCCTAAAGAAGGTTGAAACTGACTGTTATGTGGAGAACTGGGGAAGTTGGAGAGGAGGAGGAGGAGGAGGTGGAGGGTGGGCAGGGTGGGTGTTGGGAAGGTCAGAGGAGACTGAATCTCCACTGCTGGGCGTAATAAAAACGTGCAGCTAATTAGTTTGGAACCACTGGCTTCTGGGTGGTTACTAAGCACACAGTGAGCTGCCCAGAGCTATATAGACTGACCACAGGGAAGGGTGGCTACAAAATTCTTAAAATATGATGCTTACTCCAGTTCCTGGTGAGACTGATGGGGCTGTCTGGTTAGGACAGAGATAAACATTTGCTTATCAGATAGACATCCACTCTGTTTTCTTGGTTCTTAGACTTCGGGAAAAAAAACATGTCCCCAAACACCAAGCAGAAAGGAAGAAGAGGATTAAGGGGCTTCTGCCTCCAGGCTCTGGTGGTTTAGCTGGGAAAGAAATACTAAGGTGGGTCAGAGAAGATGGAAATGTGCAGAGTTCCATACTTTGAAAATGGATGATTATACATTCGCTTTGGAAAATAGTTTGGGAGTTTCTTAAAAAGTTAAACATAAACCCACCATGTGATCCAGCCATTCCACTCCTAGGTATTTATCCCAAATAAATAAGAGCATATGTCCGTACAAAGGCTTGTACAGGAATGTTCATAGCAGCTCCATTTGTAATAGTCCCACACTGGAAACAACTCAAATGTTCATAAAGAGATGAGTGCATAAACAAATGTGGTGTATCCCTACCATGGAATATTATGTAGCAATAAAGAAGAATGGGTGGCTGAATCTCAAAATAATGTTGAGTAAAAAAAGCCAGAAAAATGCAAACAAATCGATAGTGACAGGAAGAGAACAGTGGCTGCTTCAGTATGGATGTGCAGAAGGGGGAGGACGAGGAGATTACAAAGACGTACGAGGAAACTTTGGGGCTGAAGAATGTTCATTATCTTGATTGTAGTGATGGTTTTACAGGTATATGTATGTCAGATGGTTTTACAGGTATATGTATGTCAGAACTTAGCAAAGTTTACTCTTTAAATGTATTCAATACCTCAATAAAGCTGTTAAAAATAAATAAGAGTGGTGATTGAGAGATTCAATGTAGTTCAATTAAATAAGCCATTATTGCAAACTTAACTATATTCTCATCTCTTAATTAGAATTAATTCATTTCAGTGGAAATGGAAGGAGAAAAACCAGACAAGGAGCTTAGGAAGGGCCACTATTAAAACTGAACACAATTAAGGCAAGCCTTGATGGAGGCTTATCAATGCTGAAAACGAAAGACACTGCCTTTGAGGACTGATCAGGAAAAGCTCCGGTGGGGGCAGGGTGGCCTCACGAACAGACTTCATTGAGTGAAGAGAATGTTAAAAGCAGGGAGTTGCCAAATAAGCAAGGCCTAAAGGAGAGAATCAATAAACTGTTGAATAACCAGGGAGAGGGAAGTGCAGGGAAGGCTGAGGGTGCAGTTTGAGAAGGGCTAATATCAAGAACTGAGGCTGGAGGAGCTGGTGGTCAGGGGCATGGGGGATGGATCCAGACTGCTGGGCTGTATGTCCAGGCTGCATCACTGAGAAACTGGGCAACCTTTGGATAAATTTCCTAACTTCTATATGCCTCAGTTTTCTCATCTGTAAAATGGGAATAGTAATAGTCCCTACCTCACAGGGTTACAGTAAACATTAAAAGAGTTAATGTATGAAAAGTTCAGAACCATGCCTGGTGCTCAGTAAAACTAAGTGCTTAATAAGTGTCATTGCTGATATTATTATCTACATTTGGGCAGGACCTTAAATACCAAGGATGATCAGGAAACAAGCAATGGCAATATCAGGGAATCATCAGGAGCAAGCAGTGCTCCTAGCTTATTGAAGAAGTGCTCCCAGCTCTCCCCTACCACAGGGCCTTTGCACTTGTTGGGCCAACTCTGTCTGGAACTCTCTTCCTGGAGATGTCAGCTGGTTGCTCACTCACATGCCTCACATATATCAAGTCTCTGCTTGAATGCCACCCCATCAGAGAGGCTTTTGCTGACCACCAAATTGAAAATGCCACCCCTCACCCCCTACCACCTGACACAGATGTGTATCTGCTTATTTGCTAACTGCCCCCACCTTCAGCACACACTGTAGTTTACTGCTATATCCTCTGAGTTTGAGCACTTCCTGGAATGCAGGAGACGTTTGAGAAACAGTTGTTGCCTGGAAGACTGACCAAGCTATGTCCTGGCGGGGAATCATTTAGCTTCTTCAGGCCTTAGTCTCCTCACTGAAAAACTGTGGAGTTTGCTTACCTGATGAGCCCTTCTAGTCTGAGGGTGATGTGGTTCTGTGGGGAGGCAGGTGTGGTGCCTTGAACAAGGGCTGATATGATGAAAGGACCATGGGGGAGTGTTAGTGCTCACAAGATAATGAGGGGTGGAGTGGGAGAGTTTCCAGGAAGAGGGAAGGGACAACTGTGGCTGCGGCAAACAGGGCTGCCCTGACGTGTGCAAATGGAAATCACTTCATTCTGCTTATGACTCAGTCCCCTGCTGGGCAAGGATTTGAGCACCTGCTTGTACTCAGGCCTGTGCTTGGTACTATGGATTCTAAGAGGAGAGGCCCCTTCCTGCCCACAAGATATTGCTGATCTAGGCAGTATAGCAGCATTAGTGAGATATAATTCCCCTCCATACAATTCACTTGTTTAATGTGTACAGTTCAGTGGTTTTTAGTATATTCATGGAGTTGTGCAACCATCACCTCTGTCCATTTTTATAACATCTTCATCTCTCCAGAAAGAAACCTCATACCTATTAGCAGTCACCCCCTATTGCCTCTCCCCCATCCCCTGGCAACTACTAATTTACTTTTTGTTTCTTTGGATTTGCCTATTCTGGACATTTCATATTAATGGAATCATACAATAGGTGGTCCTTTGTACATGCTTCCATTCACTCAGTATACTGTTTTTGATGTCCATCCATGTTGTAGTATGTATCAAGAGAGCTCCATTCCTTTTTATGGTTGAATACTATTTCACTGTATGGGCCTTAGCATGTCCTGTTTTTCCGTTCCCAATTGATGGACATCTGAGTTGTTTCTGCTTTGGCACTATTATGAATAATATTGCTATGAACATTTATATACAAGTTTTTGTCCCCCTTCTTTTCTTTAAAGCTCATACTTTTAGAGACTGTAAGCATGTCCTGTCCCCCACATATTGTATGAAATTACAAAGTGAACTCAGTCATTTAAAGGTAATTTGAATATGACTTTCCAGACTCTCTCCTCTCTCGGTAGGGCACTGTGCTGTCTCCTCTGGTGCCCTGCGCTGAGACTCCCCACTGTAGGCACAGGAGAGAAGCAAACGTGCCAGAACGAGGCGGTCTTGGTAAATGCCAAATGAGTGGTATGTGGGGTCGTTTTAATATGTCGTGAGCTGCTCCGTTTTGAAAAGGAGCTGACACCAGGTTCTGTGCATAAGGAGCACATTAGGCTGAGGGGGCGTGGGGCTGGGAGAAGAGCTGACACATGTGTCAGAAGAGGAGCCAGCCAGATGGCTGTGATTTATCCGTGTCAGCGCAGGGCCGGGAAGGAGCCCAGGCCTGCCAGGCACTGCGTGAGGCTTCCATGCGACCCAGCCCTTGGGAGGCGGCGCCTCTGCCCTCGCACCTGAGCTCCTGGGGAAGCAGGGGCGGCAGTGGCTGGGAGACGCCTGTGTTCCTCAAGTTCAGCAATTAGTGCCATCTCTTTAAGGGCGGCCCTCCTCTCAGCTCTAATCTGAAATGTCAGTTATTACACTCTCTCAATTTAAGTATAGAAGCGCTTCGGTTATGCTCTCAGGAGTAAGACAGAAATAGCTAGTCAGTGTGGGTGAGTAATCTTCTGAAAGCATTCACAGGGACCGTCCTTGCCATGGCCCCGTGTACTGTTGAAGGTTTGAGTGCTGTGCTCAGGCATCCCACACTTGCGGGGGTGGGGGGAGGGAGGCAGAAGGCCTCGGGGAAAGCCTGGGTTAAATTCCTCACAGTTTCTGCACTGGGTGAACCACCAGGCACCTGGTACTCTTTTAGTCCCTCCGTGTGGCTGTGGGTAGATTTTATGGGAGGTACTAAAAAGCGCAGGACACAGCCCTTGGTTCTTGGCTTATGTACCAGTTAGGGAAGAGGATGCATTTGAAAGTGCTGCATGAGAGGGGCCATGGGAATTGTTGGCATTGTGGGAGGGAGGATCCCTGGGGCCTGGGGTAGTCAGGGAAGGTTTCCTGGAGGAGGCAGCATGTCAAAAGGTGAAGATGTTAAGGATAGAAGTTTTGCTTTTACTTGATTCTCAACCTCCCTTTGTCTACTAAGGATACAAGCACCTTATACAAGAAAGTGAACAAACATAAACAGAAAATTGAGGCCACAGAAAGAAAAAATTGGCTCATCTAGTTGCTCTGACTGAGCCTGCATTTGGTTTTGAGCTTCTTGGCAGCAAGGACATAATGAAAACCAGGTTAATATCAGAGCTCTCTTGATCAGAAAGGGGAGGCAAAATTCTTCCTGGCACGTTTTTCGAAAATCATTTTCTCCTGTAGGAGTGTATACAAAGGACACAGGGTCATAATGGACATTGATCCATCAGCAACAAAAGCCTTTACAAATATGGAGGATTGAACAACAAGGTGTGACACAATGAAGGTAATTAATTGGGTCAAGTGGCTGAGCTGGCGAGATCCAGTTATGTGGCTTTGGGGGCTCTAACTTGATGCAAAATGAACTTAGAATCATTTGCTAGAAGAGTGGACAGGAGAAATCCCCGATGGAGACTTTCCAGTGGAAATGCAGAGGGGAAACCTCCTTGACTCTGGTGGGATTATACCGGGGAAAGGATGCAGATGCCCCCTCCCTGGGTTCCCACTCTCCATCATGTCATTACCCTGTCTGGGCATCAGATGTGGTGCTGAGTGTCCTGGCAGCCAGGGTCATGAACGGAAACACACATTTGGTTGCGGAATCAGGGGCTGGTCTTGTCCCTCTCACTAGCACCCCTTAGTACACTGTTCATTGGTCTATTTTAACTGAGGCATTAAAGCACCTACTCTTGTTCTTGACCAGTGTTGGGGCAGTTTGAAGTCTACAAAGGGTAGACTTAAAAAAATAAGTCCTCAATAGGGGCAAGTATAGAAGAGCTTACGTGCCAGCAGGTTGGCTTTGGCAACTACTCCTACTATCAGTAGCTGTCATTTGTTGAGTATTTATTCTATCTCAAGACCTTTACCTACATTAAATTTATCTGATCCTCACAACTTCCAGAAGTGTGTGCTGTTACTATCTCCATTTTATCCGAGAGACTGGGGCTTGTGGAGATTTATATACACTTTTAAACCTCTAGTCCGAGGAAGATTCCAGCTGGCCTCACTTTTGGGTCTGATGGACCAAGTCTTGGCTGTCTGGTCCCTGGCTGTGAATCTCTCCCTCTCCCCTCTTGTGCCCCTTCTCTCCTGCTCCCAGCTTGTCCTGGACATCCTGCAAGCCCTGCTCTTTTGTATGTGACAGGCACTTCCCCATCTGATCTCAAAGGTTCTTCTGGGCCTTACGCTGCCATGTTCTGTCCCCACAGTGACACCCTTTCTTACCCTTTCTGCTTCAGCCTGTACCGTCTGCATCGCATTAGTCCTTTCCAAGAATTATAAAAACAGAGTCCAGGTCTCCTTGTTTTTAAAGGCTGCATTCTCTGCAGGACCACCCAGCAAGTTCCTGCTACCCACTGGGGGATACTGCAGATCAGGGATTGACCAAGGGTCAAGCCCAGCTTATGTTTCCATCCTACCCTGTCACTGAGGCTCCCCTGGTTGGTGCTCCACTTAGCCACTCTGCAGGGGAATAGCTACCACGTGCCATTGCCATTCTATCATATCAAAATGTTTTAAAACCAAATTAAGAATTTGACTTCCTCAGTGGAGGAGGAGAGGGTATTTTGTCAAGCTCTCTTACTTCAGAAGGATTTGGGATTCTTCCTACCTTGTGATCCCAGGATCAATGTGCATTTATTTGTATGGGAAGAGATTACGTATCTGAGGAATGTTGCCAGATTGGTCCCACTTTTTTTGGAAACCTGGTAACCCACTAAGTAACTCTTGGGTTTTGGCTGAAATTCCTGCCTTTGAATCCCTATCAAAATACCAACAGCATTCTTCAACGAACTAGAGAAAATTGTCCTAAAATTCATATGGAACCACAAAAGACTTTGCATAGCCAAAGCAATCCTGAGAAGGAAGAATAAAGCAGGGGGTATTATGCTCCCCAACTTCAAGCTCTACTACAAAGCCACAGTAATCAGGACAATTTGGTACTGGCACAAAAACAGACCCATAGACCAATGGAACAGACTAGAGAGTCCTGATATAAACCCAACCATACATGGTCAATTAATATATGATAAAGGAGCCATGGACATACAATGGGGAAATGACAGCCTCTTCAACAGCTTGTGTTGGCAAAACTGGACAGCTACATGCAAGAGAATGAAACTGGATTATTGTTTAACCCCATACACAAAAGTAAACTTGAAATGGATTAAAGACTTTAATGTAAGTCATGAAACCATAAAACTCTTAGAAGACAACATAGGCAAACATCTCCTGAATATAAGCACGAGCAACTTCTTCCTGAATCCATCTCCTCGAGAAAGGGAAACAAAAGCAAAAATGAACTCATGGGACTACATCAAACTAAAAAGTTTTTGTATGGCAAAGGACATCATCAACAAAACAAAGGGGCATCCTACAGTATGGGAGAATATATTTGTAAATGACATATCCGACTAGGGGTTAACATCCAAAATATATAAAAAACTTATACACCTCAACACCCAAAAAGCAAATAACCTGATTAACAAATGGGCAGAGGATATGAAGAGACAATTCTCCAAAGAAGAAATTCAGATGGCCAACAGACACATGAAAAGATGCTCCACATCACTAATCATCAGGGAAATGCAAATTAAAACCACAATGAGATATTACCTCACACCAGTAAGGATGGCCAGCATCGAAAAGACTGAGAACTACAAATGCTGACAAGGATGTGGAGAAAGGGGAACCCTCCTACACTGCTGGTGGGAATGTAAGCTAGTTCAACCATTGTGGAAAGCAATATGGAGGTTCCTCAAAAAACTAAAAATAGAAATACCATTTGACCCCAGAATCCCACTCCTTGGAATATACCCAAAGAATACAACTTCTCAGATTCAAAAAGACATATGCACCCCTATGTTTATCACAGCACTTTTTACAATTGCCAAGACATGGAAGCAACCTAAGTGTCCATCAGTAGGTGAATGGATAGAGAAGATGTGGTACATATACACAATGGAATACTATTCAGCCTTAAGAAACAAATCCTACCATTTGCAACAACATGAATGGAGCTGGAGGACATTATGCTCAGTGAAATAAGCCAGGCGGAGAAAGACAAATGTCAAATGATTCCCCTCATTTGTGGAGTATAACAATGAAGCAAAACTGAAGGAACAAAATGGCAGCAGACTCAGAGACTCCAAGAATGAACTAGTGGTTACAAAAGGGGAGGGGTGTGGGAGGGCAGGTGGGGAGGGAGGGAGAAGGGGACTGAGGGGTATTATGTTTAGTACACATGGTGTGGGGGATCACGGGGAGAACAGTGTAGCACAGAGTAGGCACATAGTGGATCTCTGGCAACTTGCTGCACTGATGGACAGTGACTCCATTGGGGTATGGGTGGAGACTTGATAATATGGGTAAATGTAGTAACCACATTGTTTTTTCATGTGAAACCTTCGTAAGAGTGTATATCAATTGTACCTTAATAAAAAAAAAATTCCTGCCTTTGTCCCTGCTCAGTCTGTCATTTGCTCCCATTTGACGTTTGTCACTGGGAACAGGGTGAGATGAGCTGGGAGTCCAGACATGCAGGTTTTCAGCAGCTCAGAGGGAAGTGCCTTTCAGAGCACCAGCGTTCTCTTTTATTCTGTGAAGCTTTTGAAGGACAGTATTTTCAGTGAGATAATTTTGTCCTCTTGTGTTTGGCTCTTCTGGGAGGGTTGGCCTGGGAAGGCAAAGAAGATGGATTTTAAAAGACAGATTGTGAGCAGCTGTCCCCTGGCCCACTCACCTGAAAGTACACGATAGCTTCGTTTCTCCATTAACATAATGCCTACCATTTATTGAGTACTCACTAAGTGCTTGAAGTGTATTATTTATTTAATCACACGGCAACCTAAGAGATACGTATTAGCCCATTTTGCAGATGAGTTAGTGGTGAGATGAGAACGGGAACCACTTGCACTGTGGGAGAGCCTCAGGCTGTAAGGCCCAGAGTAGTCAAAGAGCCTTTTGAGGTGGCCCCCTCTTTGGCACCTGGAGATAAAGGATATGCTTTGGCTTGGGCCTGTGGATGGGAGAGGTGTTTCCTCCTCACATAAGCAGCCCTTGCAGCACCAAATAGCAGAGACCTGTCTGATGGAAGATGGAGCCCAAGCTTATGCCAGAGGGCAGGAGCTGAAATGATTTCGTACCATTCTTCACCCCCATCCTCTGAACCCAGACCTAGTGCTGCACAGCCAAGTGAGAGAAATGTCAGTACTTAGGCCATGTCCCATCTCTCTCCCTGATGTCCTTTTGAGACAACCTCAGCCTTCCTTGATTTCTCCTCTTCTCTGAAAGTCTCAGCATTTGCATACTGTAATATCTAATCTAGCGCTTGATTCTCCAGTCTCTCTTGGAGGCACCCCGTCCTGCTTTTCAGATGCCAACCTGGCGTACTACCCTCCCCTCTCTTGCCATCCTCCTGCCCAGACTCAGTGAGCCCTAGAGTCAGAAAGGACCTAAGAGATCACTTAGTTTAACCTACTCATTTAATCAGTGAGGAAAAGGCCAGATCAAGGGTCTCTTTCTTGGTGGAGGTAAAAGTCACACACCTTTGTGGAAAGAATCTCAAAGTGCAGTGAACATTAGGGAGCTTTGTGTATTGTTTGTTTTGGTTGATGCTTTCCTGCATGCTTGCAATTTCTCCACTTACATCTGAAATCTTTTTACTTAATTAACCCCATCCTCTCCCCTACCTTACCATCTTGCTTAGGTTTTAGGCTGGTTCTGATTTTTATTATCAAATCACAGAATCTTTACGTGAGATCATATCATCAGCAAATAGCAACAGTTTTACCCCTTCCTTTCTGATCTGGATGCCTTTTGTTTCTTTGTCTTGCCTAATTGCTCTAGCTAGAACTTCCAGTACTATATTGAATAGGAGTGGTGGGAGTGGGCATCCTTGTCTTGATCCTGATCTTTGAGGAAATGCTTTCAGTTTTTCTCCACCAAGTATAATGTTAGCTGTGGTTTTGTCCTATATGGCCTTCATTATGTTGAGGTATGATCCTTCTATACCCAATCTGTTAAGGGTTTTTATCACAAATCGATACTGTATTTTGTCAAATGCTTTCTCCGCATGTTTTGAGTGATCATGTAATTTTTATTTCATTTTATTGATGTGAGTGAGTTATTTCATTTATTGATTTGCTTATGTTGAGCCATGCTTGCATCCCAGGGATAGGTCCCACCTGGTCACCACGTATAATCCTTTTAATGTGTTCTTGAATTTGGTTTCCTAATATTTTGATGGGAGTTTTTACATCTATGTTTTTCAGGGATGTTGATCTTCAGTTTGCTTGTGATGTTCTTATCTGGTCTTGGTGTCAGAAGGTAATGCTAGCTTCATAGAATAAGTTTGGAAATGTTTTTTCCTCCTTGATATTTTGGAAAGAGCTAGAAGAAATCTTTGAGGTCATGAAGTATTATCCCTTCTGAGAAAATGCTTGAGATTATTATTTAAATCATTCTCATCAGTCTCAGAAATGCTTATGGGCATGGAGTGGTGGACTCACGTCAGTGCTTCAGTTACAACCAAGAGGCCTCCACACCAAGAATAGTTGTCTTTAATTTATCTACTTTTTAATGCTGATTTTCTTATTTTGAGGCAAAGCCCATTTGTATGAATGTCAATAGGCGAAAGTATTGACTCACTTAAGATTGTGCAATACAAAATGGATGACATTCTAATCAACTTGAGGAAATTCAAAAATTTGTTTTATTGAGAGCCTGTAAATGAAGGCAATAGATTTTAGTTCAAGGAAATGAAATGATCATGATTGACAGTAAAATCCAAAATGGGACCCTATTTAATGAATAATTAAATAATCAACTACTTAGTCTGCTAACTGGTTTATGTTAACCAGGGTTGTATTTAGACATGATATATGAAAATGTGTGCGTGAGTCACCGTCTGCAGCTCAAATGTGTGTAGTGTGACAGTTATGGCCTTGAAACCCAACAGGGAAATTCAGATCTGAGGCTGAGTGGAAGAGGTGGGTGATGGCAGGCTTCAGCTCTCCAAATCTCTTTTTATCCATTTCCTGTACACTGTGAAAGTTGAGAAAAATTTAGCTGTTTATTTAGTAAGCCTACCTAGAAGTAAATTCAATTATTATTTCCATGCCAGAGGCTAAAGGTAAGGGATTACTGTTATCTTTGGAGTGGCAAGAAATTGCCATCTGCTCTGTTGGAGATGAATTTGATGATAATTAAAAAAATAAACATTAAAGTCATTTACCTAAAATATTTACAATTTCTCCCTTTATTCTTTGTGATCTTGCTCTTCTGTCTTATGAAATGGTTTGACTTGAATGCTTTAGAAAAAAAAGGACCTCTGGCTTCTCTTGGATCTCTCATCAGGAGCAGACATGCTGAAAAATGTGGACCCCTCCCCCCACTTGATCTCCAAGCTTTACTCCTATGGCCTTGACCTGGGGCAGGTCTAGGTGTCAGACCCTCAGAACCCACCCATTGACCAGGACGTTGTTCTCAGCAAATCTTCCAGCCTGGATGGAGGAAATGCTTTACCCTTATTTGCTCTTAAGCCATGTATAACTTTAAGAGAAATTTAGCCATGTGCTTCTAATTAATTTCTACTTAATTCTTCAGTGTTTCTTTCCTTCATCTTTTTTAAAGAAGTCACATGGTGAGTATGCCTGTGTAAGCTTTCTGTAGAGGTTTATGGACAACAGAAACAACGTTTATTGAAAGGTGCAACTAATGGCCAAGGCCTATTAAATATCCCGGACGTGTTCTCAGGTTGACCTGTGGATGGAATTCTGAGGAGATGCTTCCTGTGAACTCCCTGGTGCATCAAAGCTGCAGGGTCATGAGCTCCAAATGGGTCTCGTTCTCAAAACTCTTCTCCTTCCTCACAGGGCCGCTATGCTGTGTAGCAGAACCTTTTGTGGTCTTGCTTTGAAGGTTCCTCATTCAATATCAAGTATTTTTTTCCAGAGTGCAGTCATCCCCTTCTACTCCTTCCTTCCTCTCCCCCTCCTCCCTTTCATTTGGGGGGAAAGGCTTATGAAAAGAGGTCAAGTATCTTGGCTGAAGTTTTGATGGTGCTGGAAGTAGAACTCTGGACCATTGACCCCCGCTCCCCAGGCCTAAAGATGAGACCACCCAGTAGGCTGCCTCCAGGGCTGGGCTCGCCCCACACTGGGCTCTTGGCTGAGTTTGCCTTTTAGAACACAGAGCATTAGTGCTCAGAAGGGGATTTCTCCTTCTTCCTGCTACCCTCCCCTCTCCCACTTCCAGCCCAAGGATCCCAAGTTTAGGAAAAGGAATTACACTGGGTGAATGTGGGTGAGCAGAAAAACCTAAGAGCCTTACTGCAATGAACTTGCAAGTCCAAAATGTGGTTCCAACGTGACCCATCATATCCGTATGTCCAGGCGGCAGGCAACTAGGAAACTTCAAAGAGATATTAGAGATGGGAGAGATTCTTTCAGGACTCTGGCAAGCACAGCCATTCCTTTGTGTTGCTGGCAGGTACCCAAGTTTATCTGTGTTTATGGGGATTTGCACTGTTGAGCTGCAGTGGGTGGAAGTGTGCAGGTCTGCAGACTCCATATTCCATTAAGTTTCCTGCTCATCCAAAAACTTTAAGCCAAAATAATCAACTGGGATAAGGAAAAGAGGATGTTGTTTATTAATCTGAAGGACTTACACTAGTTTTCCATTACCTTTTTGGTACAGAGAGCTTTGTAAATCTCTGTTGATCCTGAAGGAAGACTTGAATGAGAGGCCAATCTAGTACTTTCTCAATTAACTGAGAGACAGCCCTGTGGTCACTTATGGGTTGATTTCATTCTCTTCTCTTTCTCCAGCCTGCAGATCTTCTATTTTACTTTGAATAAGATCAGAGAAATTCCTGGAGAGTTAATGGAAATATAGAGAGAGGTAGAGAAGAGGTAGCGAGAAAAGTTTGATAAAAAAATCACAGTAAGACAAAAAAGAGTTTGAGGTGTAACTGTTTAACCCCCAATAATAAATCTTAATGGTGGAATTTTAGACCCTGGGATGGGCTAATGGATGGGATAATTTTTGGGTTAGGGCAAATAGCATTTCTTGAGCCCCTGAAGTCATCTTCACAGGTGCCTCTTCTACTTTACATTCAAGTTCCTAATGGTGGGATGAAAGAAAAAGCGTGACTTCCTGTAAGTAAATTTGGGAAAATGGCATGTCCCTGTCCTACTTAGGTCTTTATGTTTACCTGTATAAGTATATGGAGATATACTTCTTACTTTGAAGGGATCTGCACAAATAATTACCACAAAAATATGATGGAGGCAACCGTTTTTTCAAATACTCCCCTTCTGGAAGGAGGGAGGAGAGGAATTAGCCTAACTTCCTAATTCAATACATTGATGTACTTTGTGATTACTTAAAAAAAAAAAAAAGGAAGGAACAAAGAAGTAAAAAGTATGCATAACAATGTCCTCTTTTAATCAACCTCTTAATGGGCAATTTCAAACACTTTCAGAAATTGGGAAGGGGTTTATGTCAGAAATAGGTATCATCTGAGCAGCCCTTTCAGGCTTACGTGAAAGTCTGGATCTTCCTGCCTCTCCTCATTCTGAGGGCACTTATATATAAAGAGAGAATATAATCAACCAAGTTCATGTTGCAGAGAGAGTTTATACGGGATGACTCTGGCATTGCCTGTGTAATATCAAAGGCTATACATGCAGAAAAATTGTATCATCTGGCACACTGGGACCACTAGGGCTTACTTTTTCCCTAATCATGGCCCTCGGGTCCTATTAAGGATCAAAGAAACAGCCTCACAAAGAATGTGCCTTCACTCTTAGCAGAATTTTCGTGGACTTGCCATCAACCCTGGCACGGGGGTCCAGTGAGAAGGATCCATGAATTGGATTCCTTACCAGATTGTTTTACTGGAGGGAGACTTAGGGCTTTATTTTCAGAGCTAAGAACTTCCTTTTCTCACCCTTCAAGCTGTCACAGGTATTTGCTTCCTAAAGTGATGAACTGTGAATAATATAGAAATGCCAAGGGATAGAAAACATTTGTGGGAGTAATGGATTCATGCAGAAATACCCCAAAGAGAAAAATTTAGCCTGATACCTACCACACAGAGGAGTTAAAATTCTGAGAGTGGAGTCTCAGAAGCCTTCTGGAGAGGGGCTATTCCTTGGCAGCAATGCTAGTGCCTTGGTGAGAGGGGAAACCACTGGCCTCGTGGATGGTTATTATCCAAATGCAGATGTCGGAGATCAAGCAGAGGAGCTCTGAGATGGCTAAGTCATTCACACTTTTTTCAGCCAGATGTTTTCCAATTGGTGGACCTGACCTCTGAGGAAATCTGGCAAATTTATTAGGAGGAGAAAGTCAAAACAATGGAAGAACCTCAAAGAACAGTCATACTGTGGAGAGCTTTTTGCCTTGCTCCTATCCTGGCCTGGCTCTAATTACCTACAGAGACATCTGATTAACTCCAAATGACATGGTCTATGTGTGAGTCCCCTGGGGATGGTTTTGGAAAGAGCCGTTCAGAACCATATCACATTTCATTAGTTGGGTCCCTTCTTGCATGGCACTATCCAATTTGGTTGAGAAACGAAAGATACTTTCACATTTCCCTCTCTCTTTTCCTCCCACAAAAGCTTAAGTAACTGATAGTTGGCTAGAGGACTCAGAGGATAGGGGAGAGTTAGGTAGGGACAGGGGGTGTGGGAGATAATACTAGATGGTTCTTTTCCTTCTTACCTGGAGCCACACCTGAATAATGAACCAAACAGATGGGCAAGAGAGGATGGTGAGCAGTTTTGCTGTCTTCTCTCTGTTTATTCAAATCCCCTGTCCTTTATATGACAGATGAAGGAAACCCCACCTCCACCTCCAGTTAGCTGCCCCTTTTCTGAATACCTACAGCAATTATGGTCTTCACCACACAGTTTAACACAAAGTTTGCACCTATTTACTGACTACTGTTTCTTATACCCAATGTATGTCCACTTGGCAGCAGGTTACGAGGAGCCTGGAAGGGGTTGGACACATTTATACGTCCACATCGCCAGGATAGGGGTTAGCCACAGATATTTATTGAACATCTGATTGTTCTGCCACTGACACAGTCATCCTATCAAACTGGTAACTGTGTTTGGCAGATTCAGGGCAATTTTGGCAGCAGAGCTGTGGGGCAAGATTTAAGTTATTTGTCCCTATTTATCGGTGAACTGGGCAGTCAATCCAAATTTAAAATTCTCTAATCAGATTAGCTCATTTTTAATCATCTGGAGTCTGGCTGGGATTGTTCTGTGTGGGAGCCAGCAAGGCCCAACTGTTGCTCTGACTTCCTCTGTACACTCTTGACGAAGGTCTTTTCATTCTCGCCCACCTTGCTCCTTAAAAACTGAGTCAAGCTGCGTTTGTTTCAAGGAGGTTTTTCTTCCTCTCTCCTCGCGGGTAATTTTTCATTGACATTTTATTTCCACCCCTTTTGTTAGGTTTATGGCTTCACAGTCATGCTGCCTCCCCTTTGGCAGGACTCAGAGGCATGTGTGTGTGTATGTGTACACCTGTATCTGTGAGTATATTTGTGTGTGTGTGTACCCATGCATGTATACATGTATATGCATGTATACATGTATATATACACACACCTGTGTGCACATAGATGTGTGTTGGCTTCTGTGTGTGTATCTGAGTGTTGTGTGCCCATTCATGCACATTTTGTGGGCAAGTAGCCCCTGAGCGAGTGACATGGTGTCTGAGTAGGATCTAGGGCCCCAGCAAAATGAAAAAATAATTTTTTTTCATATTCAGAGACTGTAATTTATTTCTCAGGGACATTAAGTGTGTTCAACCTGTGAATACACAATTGTGGAAGGGTTCTGTCTCCTGAGTTTAAGTCATTTTCTCTTGTATGGACGTGAGCCAGTTAGCCTTTAGCATGACATTTGCATGCCGTGTGCATGTGTTTTGGTGCGCTTTGCTACTTGCAGTCATACCTGTGGTCTAGATCAGTCAGATATAGATGAACCTGCAGATGGTTGGCCTTTGCTGAATGCATATTTGTCTTCGAGTCCTCAAATTCCAGCACCCTGGGTACGATTCTAGGAGTTGAGAGGAGGGACAGACACAAGCATGTACACAGCTCCAAACTCCATGCTTCCGTGCTTTTGCCGGGGAGCAGCAGGCGCATGCATACTCCCCACTCAGTCCCTCTGTCACTGACACCCACATTCCTGGATGCCCAGGTGAACACTCATGTGTGACCACCACAAAGGACTGGTGACTGTGCCAGAGGCAGGTCTCCTGGCCTCTGTCCGGTGGTCCCTGTGTAGGGGATGCCAGGCATTGACTGGGGTGAGCTCCAACCTGCTCTCAGGGACTGCTGTCCTGGTGGGTGGTATTCTTCTGCCCTCTTGCTCCCTGGAATTTCTTCTCTTCCCTGGGGTCAAGTGCTGAGCAGTCGGGCACGAGCTGGAATTACTATACGGGTGCATTGAGAAGGTGGAAATCCTCCTTCCTCTGTCTGGAAAACACAACACTGGCTGTGGCTTTTTTATTTTAGGTACATGATGTCGCTCTTCTGTTTTCAAGGTACAGTATTGCCCAAGCTTTCCACATTCATGTAGATTTTAGTATTTGAGTTGTATTCGCATTCATCTAGATTGTAACATTTGAGATATATTCTGAGATGTCAGACATATGGTGCCTATTCTACAATGCTGCTGAGACTCGCACAAGCGTGGTTTACTATTTCCCCAGCAGGCTGAATATCATTTTAACATCATACCTTCACCGGAGCACCAGGCTGGCATAGCCACGATCCAGCTCCCAAACCCACAAAAACACACCCTGTGATTGAGGCAGGTGGTAGTTGTGGTTATCTCCACGTCATAGGTGGGGGATGAAACAGGCGAAGAGAAGCCCAGCAGCCAGGGTGCCAGCTCTCTCACATACCCTCCTTTTGACCTGTAGGACATGAGGACCTGTCCCTCCCCAGCAGATTATTTCTTCCTTCCTAAAAATCCAAGCTGCTTCTTGCCCTGTGGAGACAATGAAATTCTTAACCAAGGGTGAAAAAGACCAACAACCAAATCAAAACAAACAAGGACTTTTTTTTTTTTTACACTTTTCTTAGGAAGTCATTAAGGAATTATTGAGCTAGGTTAATGTGGGTGGAAAATATTTAAGTTTGGTCATTGTTTAGGCTGGCCAGTTTGACTCTATTAGAAATTGACTTTAAGAAACCACTGTGCTAATCTCTCTAAGTGTCCTTTTAGCTCTGAAGTGCGCTGGGACTGGATCAGGTGACCCCCAAATTCAGTGATGATGAAGGACCCCAGTGTTTGGGGGGCCTGTTGGTGAATAGGGAGAGTGGGGGGGAAGGAAAGGGGGTGGTTATTTCAGACTTCGCCAGGCTGACGTTCTTTTGTGCCCTGTGTTGGCAAAAATGGAGATGACCTAGAGGATCTGGAAGCTGATGGGAAGACAAAGGGAAGGACTCAGGAAGAAGGCAAAGAGGAGCAGCAGAATCTGTTTATACAGGGTTTGCATTAAGCAGATCCTTTTCCTGGCAGATGCTGTTCGCAGTGGGCTGGGAAGAGCCTCACAGACAGCTAATGAGAGGTTCCTTCTCGCGGGTGCTGCCGCCTCCCTCCCCAGCCAGCCAGCCCGCGGGGGCCACGGGGAACCTGGCGGCCCTGGGGTGACCTCTCCCCACAGCTGCTGTCTCCTCCGAGGCTCAGGCACAATGAGCATGTGCTCTGTGGCCCAGGATTTTCCTCCCTCTGAGAGCTGCCCTTTGTGACGTGGACTGAATCCTGGCCATCTTCCCCTTCCTCCTCCTTTGTCTTTTCTCAGAACTTGTGTTCCGGTTTTGCACTTGCCTAAGACACACAGGAAGTGGAGTTTCTCTATTGGGGTGATTCTGTGTGTGTGTGTGGATGGGGGTGTCTCCCACCACCCGTGACAGCGGGCTGTGCCCCTTCCTCTTCAGAGGCCCCAGCCCATTTCTGCCCCCTGGCCCAGCTGGAAACCTTTTCCTTCCTAGGGTCCCACACTTTGCGCAGGCTGCTGGAGTGGACAGGAGAAGGAGCGGGGACTGTGGAGGTAACCCCAGCTTCCTGGCGGGCATGCTCAGTCACTGCCATGCGGGCCAAACCGTAGCCCTTCCCTCCTGGGAGCACACTGTAGACAGGTGGAAGGGGGTGGAAGGGATGGGCAACCCCTCCTCATCTCATTTCATTCTCCCAAGGGCTTTTAGAAATGGGATTGTCTCCATTTGACAGAGGGGAAACCGAGGCCCTGTGAGATTGAGTGCCTGGTTCAACCAGGTTAAACAGGGAGTTTGGATAGTAGATGGAGAGAATCAGCACCCAGGTGTGCTGGTGCCTACTTTTGTGCATCCTCGTGAGACTGGAGGGCAAAGGAAAACCAAGGGGAGTAAAAGCCAGTGGGGGAGAAGGGGCTGCGGGAAGTTTTGGGAAAGAGAGAAGAGAGGTGGAGGGACTGGGAGGCAGATGTTTAGCAAGGGTGAGGGACGTTCTTCTCTTGGCCTCCCAGGTCACAGGGAGGAGGAATGGCCGTGGGTACATCTTCCAGTAAATGCAGATTTTGTTAACTTGCCCCATTATTTCTCAGTCACTTTGATCAGTTTTTTGTAAAGTTTACTGAGCATCTTCTGGTCACTTTGCTGGGTATTGTGCCCTTTGGGGCCACTTGGGACTGAGGAGAGACAGGCTCATCCCTCAGTGAGCATAGAGCCTGTACCAGAACAGCGTGTTAGGAAGAGTTAAGCTACAGCAAAAGATTGTTGACTGAAGAAATGGGAGTTGAGCATCTGTGTGTGCTCATCACCCCTTAGGATCAAGTCGTGGGTTCTGAGAACAGACTCCGAGAGGGGAATGCCATCAGGGAGGGCGCCTCAGGGAGGACCAAGAACGCGGCCCCTCGCTGCCTTATGGAGGCGAGGCACAGGGGAGGCGTGAGGTGCCTGTGACAGCCTAGCGAGTGCCCTGCTTCCTCAGTGCTTAATGGAGCTGGTGAAGGGGCGGTGAGGGCAGGTGGCCAGGTGAGGTATCTGGGAAGGCTTTCTGAAAGGGGGGGCATTCTTGTTCCCGGGAAGGCACGAGCCCTGCCCAGGAGCCTCCTCCTGGCTCCCCTGTCCCTTTGGGTTTCCCTGGGCACTGGCTGCATAGCCCCTGTGAGGGGTTTCTGAGCAGGACTCCCCCAACAGGATGGGTCTTTTACAGACACGAGTCCAATTCGATTGGCCTCGGCTCCTGTGATCCGCAGCCCTCCGACCCTGCCCTCTGGTGGATGTGCCAGCCAGAGAGGCCGTGTCCCTGCCACCAGGAGTGCCGCCAGGAGAGGGGCACCGAGGCTGCAGGAGGTGGGGCAGTGAGGGAGCTGTGGGCTGCAGGAGACTGGTGTAAGGCTTGCTCCTGGCCAGCTGGGTGGCTTGGGTGGAGACGGTGGTGAAGGTGGCAGCAGTCGCCACTCACTGTGCCTGGCCTTGTGCTAAGCATGGTACAGATACCAGCTCACCTGGTGTCTCACAGCACCCTGTGAAGGAAGTGCTGTCATTGCCCTCCCCATGCAGATGAACAGCTGGGAGCTCATGAACTCCTGAGCACCTAGAGGCAGGGTTGGGATTCAAGCCTTCCTGACTCCCAAGATCTTGTGCTAATGATTAGGATACACCACCTCCCCAGTTGTTACCCCCCTGCCTCTCTTTTGCCACTCACCTGCCAGGGTGGGACTGGTTCCCTAGGTGGAGGGTTAGGAGTAAGGAAGGAAATAAGATTTATTGAGAGTGTGCTATGTGCCAGGCATTGTGATGGGCACTTTAACCAAATTCATTCATACCATGGTCACCGAGTGCCATCTGGCCATGTTTTTATTCCATTTGCTCTTTAGAAACTAAACCTCATGGACTTTAAATAAGTTGTTCTTGGTCACCTGGTAAAAAAAAATGTCCTAGGCAGGCTCCTGACAAGTCTGTCTGACTCAAAGTGTTGCTGTCTTCCTACTCTGTAAGTGTGTGAGCATGTGTATGTGTATGCATGTGAGTGCATGTGCATGGGGGCAGTCATGTAGAAGGGATGCCCTGGGGACCCTCTGTCCTCATGCTTCATATAGTGCTCATGGCACCTGCTTCATGCAGTGCTCATGTACCCACCTGTGCTGCCTTCGCTGGGGGGGCAGGGGGCTGGAAGAAGCCAGGCATTTGTCATTCTGGGAATTCCAGGGCTGGCCTTGGTTGGGTGCATTGGGGTGACCGCCCCTGTGGCCAGGGCCCATGACCGGCTCTCAGGCTTCAAGGCCTCCCTGTCTCAGGGGCTGCTTCTCAGGCTCTATGAAGGTGTCTTGATGCTGGCCAGGCAGAGTAGCACACTGTGCAATATGTAGCTTCCCCCTTTCACTGTGGAGGGTCTCTCTAAATGCATGTTACACTGAGCTGTGAACACAGCAAGGGGCGGAATCAAGGCCACCTCGGCACAGCTTCAGGGACTGAGTGCCACTTGTTCTTTCTTTTCACTGAATTCCCTGCCCTTCCCTGTCTTCTTCCCATGTGCCAAGCTGCTCTGTACCCCCTCCTCCCCACACCTGGTTATCTGACCTGGAGAGGGTTGAATGTTAGGACTCAGTGTATCTGGGTGTGACCCTGCAGAGCAGGGCAAGGGGAAGAGTGGTGTGCCACCGAGGGGGTGTTCTGAAGCCACAGCCCGGGAAGACAGATAGGCCTTGGCCTCTGGGACCGTCTGACCTCCATCCCTGCCTCCTGACAGATGAATCAAGCAGGGAAGCTGCCCTGCCTGGAGCTGCTCCTCCACCCGCAGGGGCCAGCCCAGGCTGCACACTCCTGGAGCCAACACACCCTTTCCTGTGGGCCTCTGAGCACTGCCCCTGCTTCCTCCCCCCACCGTTCCTGAGGCTGTCTCCAAGTCCACGGTACCTGGCAACCTGGGGAAGCACAGTGACAGTGGCCCCAGCAGGGTGTGGTAAGGGAAGTTGTTTTTATTAATGGCAAACAGAATAATAAAACAACAATAGCAGTGTAGACACTTCTCAGTTATTTAAATGTGATTCATCTGCATTCTGGATAATCCACAGCTTTCTCCTGCCAAGGTAGGACTGGTTCCCTAGGTGGAGGGTTAGGAGTAAGGAAGGAAATAAGATTTATTGAGAGTGTACTATGTGCCAGGCATTGTGATGGGCACTTTAACCAAATTCATTCATACCATGGTCACCAAGTGCCATCTGGCCATGTTTTTATTCCATTTGCTCTTTAGAAACTAAACCTCATGGACTTTAAATAAGTTGCTTTTGGTCACCTGGTAAAAAATATGTCCTAGACAAGCTCCTGACAAGTCTGTCTGACTCAAAGTGTTGCTGTCTTCCTACTCTGTAAGTGTGTGAGCATGTGTATGTGTATGCATGTGAGTGTGTGTGCATGGGGGCAGACGTGTAGAAGGGATGCCCTGGGGACCTTCTGTCCTCATGCTTCATGCAGTGCCCATGGCAAATGAGACCCCTCTGCTTGTCCCACCAACAAGAGTTGATTCAGACTGCAGTGAGTTTCTGGGGACATTTTAATTCCATATATTTGTTGCATTCCAGTTATTTTCATACCTATCTGGTATATGGAATGGGGGTGCTGAAACTATCACAGATTGGGAAATTGATGGTCAAAGGAGGAAATAAACCCCAAATCTGACTCCCTGTCTTCATTCCATCATGTCAGTCTGAGTACCTGCCATCTCCTGCCAGGATCAGTGTAGGAGCCTCCTAACTGGTCTCTCTCTGCTTCTATCCTTGGCCTCTCCCAGCTGCCCCAGCCAATGTGTCCTTCAGATTATATAATTCCTCTGCTTGGAATCCCACAATAGGTGAAAGTCCTCTTCATGGATGAAAATCTAAATCCTTACAGAAGCCTGCAAGGCCCTTCCTGGTCTGCACGCCTCCCCCACCTCTCTGATTTCATTTTGTATTTTTCTTTCCCAGTTCATTCCACTGGCCCTCTCACTGTTCCTCGAATAGGCCCGGCACTTTCCTGGCTTGTCTGTCTGCCTGAATTGCACCTGATATCCGAACCTCTTCCTTCAAGTCTTTGCTCCAAGGATCCCACAGTGACCTATGCCCTGAATACCCTACTTAAAACTGCCACCCTCTTCCTCCATCCTGCCCCTCCTTACCGTGCTCTAGCTATTCTTTTGTCCAGAGTATGTGCCACGTTCTAAAATGTCATGTAAGTTATTTATGGTTAGCCTGTAGGCTCCACAAGGACAGTGATTTTTCCCCTCTCTTCTGTTCACTGATTCATCCCAAGAACCTAGAAGACTGCCTGGCACATAGTAGGCACTTCAATAAAATTTGATGAATGGATGAAGTCACATATCAGGTCGATGAGGGACTCAGGACTAGAACTTGGTGTTTTGCTCCCAAGATAAGGATTCTAACTCCTCTACCCTCCCATGGGTTTTATATTAGAAGAAACAATTTCGTTTGTGAAGATAAATCAAAACTTAACATGGACGTAGAAAACAGAAGAGCACCAACATGTTCTGTGCATGAAATATGTGCCAGGCACTATATATGTACTATGTCACGCTGTCTGCACATCCTTCCCAGGAAGAAAGTGAGACTCCAAGATGATAAATGATGTGCCCAAGGCCCCAGCTACTCTGAGCCGGAGCTGGGTTTAACCTCAGGTTTGTGGGGCCTCAAAGCCTCTCCCCTCTTCCTGCTGGAGCCCTGACACCTGTTTGCTACTCACTTTCCTGCCAGCTGAGCAGAGAGCCAGGTTCAATGCTGAGCTCACCTCATCTGGGTCCTAATGTGGGCTGGCCCGCTGCCTTTCCTCCTTCCCCGTGATGGTGTCCCTACGGCCACCCATTAGTCAGGTCCTGGTGCTTGCCCAGCTTCCAGCCTGGAACCAGGAGGCTGCAAACAGCAACTGCAGGGTTTGGCTGCTCCCCGAAGGGCACGTTGGCTGCTGATTTCCAGGGCCCAGGCACTACTGTGGCCCTTCCCTCTCCAGACAAGCTTGGTTGTTAGACCAAGACCAACTTGCTGTTCTCGTCCTCCCACAGGCTCCTTCCAAGTAGGCCCTCCACGCTGGTGTCCCATGCTATCGAGACCCAACATGAAACTGGTTTGAAAGCCTCTCTGGATGAGCATACATCCATGCACTTCAGAAGGACTCACTTTCCTGATCGCGTTAGGGGCCAGGGAAGATACAGTGAAAGACAAATCACTTCTTTTCACTCAAGGAATTCCTGTTCTACGCATGGAGATAAGAAATATTATATATATACATATATATGTATATATATATAAAATATGTAAAGATATATATACATAAAAATACTACATATATATGTAAAGAAATACTATATATAATTACTAAGCAAATCCACAAAACAGGAACATAAATATAATCCATGAGCTGTGTGCAATGGATGTTTCCTTAATTGATACTTTGGAACTGATAAGTGCTATATACATATAGGGTATTCTTAAAAATTCAGAGAGAGAAGT
This sequence comes from Manis pentadactyla, assembly GCF_030020395.1. NCBI lineage: Eukaryota > Metazoa > Chordata > Mammalia > Pholidota > Manidae > Manis > Manis pentadactyla. The sequence goes on along the minus strand of NC_080020.1, from coordinate 198,702,973 downwards.
GAGGATAACCTGGCAAACTAGGGTCAGTCTCTACGTAGGGTGAGGGACACCACCCTAGCTGTACAGAAGTAGCATCGTTTCTGAGTGTGAAGGGCGAGGACACACCAAGCCCGGCCCTGGGTTATAATGGCTCACGCTCACTGGAAGGCGATACCGTTCTGTCCAGATGGGCCAGGAACCTGCTCCCTCCCTGCCTACCCGCCCCACTGTTAGCTACTCAGAGGGGAATAATTAGGAACATTGAGCACACCTTCAGAACACTGGGTTCCAGGGAAGTGAAGGCTTTGGAAGTTTCTGTGGGGATTGGAAGGCTTCACTTAGATTCGTGTGGTGGTTGAAGGGCACCTCTCGTCCCTCCTGCTCTCGGTACCGAGGAGCCCAGGCTGCTTCACCTCCCTCAGACTTGGATCCGCATGGACCATGGGGCAGGTTGAAGGGGACACAGCAGAACCCAGGAGGACTGAACTGGCTCCTGAGCAGGGCTTGCACGTCACTTCCTGCTGCGGTCTTAGAGTTATAATTCTGCCTTCTGACATATTAATTAGACACTGAATTCAGCACCTAATATGGGGTTGAATAGTGAAGCTTCAGAGAAGAGACAATCTGATGGATCTCCTTCCGCCCAGCTTAAGGACCAGTTCCAACCCACCATCCCAGCCCTTCACCTGGAAAACATTCTTTCTTGGCCATCAGGCCCACTGTACTTCAGCTCTCCTCATATCTGAGGCACTCATTTGGCTTTGTCCTTGATGTCAGGGATTAGACATCAAAATTGAATGCCCTACAAGCTTTGGCACATGTACGCACACACGCTCAGTAAGTGCCCGTTGATTTGAGAGGAGTAGAAGCTGCCGTTTTCCACTGAAGAGAATAAATACCCATGAGTCTGCAGGTTAAAGGACTTTCCTCAGGATGCCCTGGGCGCCCTAGTGAACTGACCAGGCCTAGAAGCTCATGCACATGATCTTGCTGGCTTTTCCTCAGGGGACTGGAGTCTCAACTCCAGCACCAAGTTCGTTATTTTCCAGCTGGTGGTCTGTTTGCAAGCTTGTTGGCTTTCACTCACGACCTGCCTGGGAGAATTATTAATTCAGATGATCTAATCAAAGCCACACATGAGGCATTCATGATCCTACTCTGCCTGCTGCCTCCTCCCCCATTGTATTCGGATTCTGTTTAAAGAGGCCCAAGTATGATTCCAGGGCCTTGGAGGAAACTGCTGGAGGCTGCCTCATGGCCCGCTGGCTGTTTTTTGTAGATGGCTCTGGTTCTTTTCTGGACCGGAACTCTCGGAGCACACTCCTCCCAAGAGCCCCGAAGGCCTAATAAGAACATTTTCACTTTCTTAGGACTAAGGAGGCCTGAGGAGCAGCATGACTTACTGAGAAGGCAGGGTCTTGTGAGAGGACGGGGCACCAGGGGCTTCTGGGTGCTGTATACTTACTCTGTCTCTTGATCTGGGCACTGGGCACTTTGCTGCCGGCACTTTGTGCACTTCTCTGTAAATATATTCCACTTCAACCTGAAGTTAAGAAAAGAAAATAAGCGAGAGAATAATAAACTGAAATTCAGGGTAGTGTCTCCTTGAGGGTGAGGAAAGGTGGGAGGATGGCAGCTTCAAGCCTCCATCCCAATTCCTTGGTTGGATGTTAGGTCCATTAGAGTTCTTCTTGTTGCATTTCATAACTCATGTGACTCACACGTATGTTATACATGTCCTTTTATGTGTATCAAGTACTAAATAATAAGCTACATGAGTGTATAGAAAAAATACCCTGTAGGATCAAACAAACCGTGGTTTGAGTCTTGCCCTGCCACGTACTAGCTTTGTGGTTCTCACATGACTAATATTAGCTCCTAGAACCTCAGTTTGCTCACCTCAGTTGACTTCTGGGGTATGTATACAAAATGGAAGGAGTTATGAGAGCCTGAAGGTGGGACTGAATGTACTTGAAGAGGGATGGGGTAGGAGTGGGGGTTGTCAGAGACAGTAATGTTGGAGCTGTGTGTTGACAGAAGGCTAGTTTGAAGTAGGCAGTCAGTACCTGAATTCATCTCCTTGCATACACGTATCTGGGTCTTGCCAGAAATGTGGGAGATGCCTTCCAGGGAAGCATGGAATTTCCAAGCCACCATGGACTTGAGAGAACATTATATAATCCACCCTCTCCTATGCTTGGTCTTCTTAGGTTTCACCAATGAAGAAAATGAAGCCCAAGACACAATGTGACTTGTTCAGGCCCCTCTGCTGAGGAGCAACAGAACTGGGACAGAACACGTAGCTGCTATTGTCCCTATTATGTGTTAGACACACTTCTAGCACTTTGCATGATTGATGTTTGATCTTCACCAGCTGTATACAGTTAAGTCCTGTTATCATTCCTTGTTTACAGATGAGGAAACTGATATCCAGAGAGGTTAAGTAACCCCCTCAAGATCACACAGCTCAGGGTTGTGTTAGGATTAGAACCAAGTCTGACTGCAGAGCCCCTGCATTTCTTATTATTACCCTGTACTTCCTCCTACCAGAACTTTGGTTTGCAGTATTTCTGCTGAACTGTAACATTTTCTCTGTCCTCACAGAGCTGTGGTCTTTTTGGAGAGAAAAGATGGTAATATAATACAACACAGACGAGAAAACCCAAGCAATGGGTTGGGTTTGGGAGGAAGTCAGTTCTTCTTTCGGGCTTCATTTTCTTCACTGGCAACACTGAGGAAGAGTGAGTGTGGGTTAGACGATGCTCTCTGAAGTCCACAGGACTGTAGGTGGAGTTCAAACCAGTTGCTGATGACTCTGTCACTGAGTAGAGGAGTTCAGACTTTGTGCTGAGGCAGAGGGAAGCCAGTGTGAGGTTTTGGGCAGTGGGACATGAAGAAGAAAGTATTGTTTTAGGGAAGTGGAACCTGAAGGGCTTCTGTCTTCCAACTTTCTCTGGAGACCAACCACCCAAAGGAACCCCCACCCCACCTCTTAGGTCCGTAGATCTTGAACTCTAGGAGTACCTGATGGGGACTCATTGTGACTGGTCACATTCATGTTCCTTTTCAGGTGGGGAACACTGGGTCATGGTTTGGACTTCTAGTAAGTTCTCACTCCTGCCTAGAGTTCCCTCTTTGAGATGGTACCCCCACTTCCACTCAACATCCCTCCACACCCTCCCTCCATTTACTCGCAGCATTCCTGCTTCTCCCCTGCAGAGGGACCAAGGGATCCTCGATGCGATTTCATCATTGGTATTTCTGGATGCTTTTCTAAGTTGGTACATTATCTTAAACTGACCTCTAGCTCAGTGTTATGAGGAAAGTAATATAGAAATGTTCTTTCTTTCTCAGAAATTGTTTTTTAGAAAAATATTCTCCCCTTCTGATGGCCCTCCCCTCTATTTGCATAGTGGCAAGAAAACAATACTGCCACCTAGTGGGAGTTCAGAGTGTGACCTTCAGAGTTCCTCCTCCTGACCCCAATACATTATTTATTTTATTAATATTTAAACTAATGAGCAGTTCTGAATACAGAGTTCTTCCCAGTGTATGGATCAAAGTGGATTTTCAGATCCCCTATCCATTCTCTTACAACCTCTAGTTGTAAGTTTCAGCAGGGGTGTTTTATGCACACTAGACAGAACCTTTGAAACAGATATAGGGAGCTTTTACCTATTTCCGTTTGACTAATTCTTCCAGCAATCCAATGAGGTAGGCACCTGTATTCCTATTTACAAAGGAGGAAGTCATGACTCCGCAAGGTTTATTGGCACAATATTGAGCACCCAGTCCATGTCAAAGGCCTTTGGTTAGTATGAAGATTATAGCCTGTTTCCTCTACAAGTATACTATCCAGACACAATGGTAGAACATTGTCAGGTCCTGGCCGTCTTGCAGAGGGGGAGACCCTTGTGACCTGAGGTAGTCTAGCAGGACTGCCTGGTTAGAAGAGGTGGATCTGGAGCTGGGGTTTGGAAGGGCTCTTGGGACAAGAATATTTGGTAGATGCAGGCAAAGGAACAGCTCAGGAACGGGAATGTCTATGGGCAAGGAATGGCTTGTTGGTCTGGAGCCAAGCCTGGTGTCATAGGTGAAGGTCCAGGATACAGAGCCTTTGAAAACTATGTTGGGGGCTTCAGGAAATCACCATGCATACCCCCATGCTACATTTGTAAATTGAGAAGTAAGACATGTTCAATGAGAAACTGAAACAATGCAGAAATACATAAAGTAAGAAAAAGAAGTCTCTCTCTCCAGTCCCATCTGCTGCCAGAAAACAGGATTAGTAGCTAAAATTTTGGTGTATACACTTCCACAAGATTTCATATACCTGTAAAATCATATAATTGTGTCCATTCATATGTACATAAATTAGTACAAGTATATACAGTATGAGTAATTTTTGAAAGGATTATTTTTCAATATATAATTTCTTTGTTGTAAAAAAACTCAAAAATATTTTGCAGTCATCTTTTTGCTTTTAAAAAAATCTTTTGTTGTTGAAAACTTTAAATATATAAAAAAAATAGAGTAGTGTAATAAATCCACTCTCCCAGCTTCAACAATCTTGTTTTACTTCCTTCCCCCTTCATAGGTTCCTTCCAACTGGATTATTTTAAAGAAAGTTCCAGACATTGTACATTTCACCTATAAACATATCTGTATCTCTATCTCAAAATATAAGAATACTTAAAAAATATAGCCACAATTCCATTATCACATTTTAAAAAGCACAAATTCTTTCATATCATCAAATAGTCTAGTCAGTTTTCAAATCTTTCCAACTGTTTTATAAACTTATTTTAACAGCTGATGTGTTTGAATCTTGATTCAGATAGGGTCCATATATTGCATTTGTTTGATGCTTTTTAAGCCTTTTTTTCATTCATAGATTTCTACTCTCTCTTCCTTTTTTTTTTTTTTTTGCCATTTATTTTCTGAAGAAACTGGTCATTTGTCCTGTAAAAGTTCCCACATTCTGGACTTTCCTGGTTGTAACCCTGTGGTGTCTTTTAACCTGTTCTTCTGTCCGTATATTTCTTGTAAACAGGTGATTATTTCTAGGGACTTGAGCAAAATCAGATTTGATTTCTTGGCAACAAGGCTGGAGTTTCTTAGGCTGGGGAATGAAGTGATCAAGAGTAAGACTGGTGGCTTTAGGAAAAAAGGAGACACTTCTCTGGTCTCCCCAAGGAAACTCTTGGATTTGCTTTCTCTCCATGCAGGTGAGAGACGAAGGGGGTATGCCCAAGCCTCTGTAGGGTTGGCTTCAAGGATGCTCAGTTGCTGGGGGAGGATCTCATTGCATCAGGTCCTTCTGTGGGGGCCCTTTGGGACCATCTCACTCCACCATCTGGCCAACAGGAGCTGACTAGCAGCTGGCTGTCAGGACAGGGGAAGCCTATGGTTTTCTTCTATCATGGTTTTGTGCTGGCTTTCTTCCTTTCTTTCCATAAGCCATTTATCACCACTTAAAAAAAAAACACACCATAAAAATGCTTTTCTTTTGCTCTTCTCAGCCAGTTCATCCAGTTGGCCCTACTGAGCCAAGAGGACAGCTTAGAGCTAAGAAGAGTCTGGGCAATGTGTGCAGACATCATCAGTGCTCTTGAAATGCTTTACACATCATATCACAAATTCCTACGGAAGATGCACTTAATTAAGAAATGAAATGACTAGCTCTGAATCCTACTTCCCACCTCACCCCTATAAGCCTATCTTCAGCTATATTTTTCTTAAATGTTCATTCTCAGTTTTTCAATACCTTTGATATTAATCTCTCTTCCCCCTACCATGGGAATAAATTCAGTTTCTTAAAGACAATTTTGATTACCATTTTCTATTAACCAAAGACCAAGGGCCACAGCTGCTCATCACCAGTCAATACAGGCCCTCTACACTGACATGACATTAAAGCAACTAAACTTGATAATTGAATTTGCTGAGCTCCTAGGAGTCTGGGGTACCACAGCAGGGGGTTCCTTTTTTTAGTTACTAGATTCATCAACATCCTTGCTGGAGGGAACCACAGATGATAACCTGGTCCAAGGTTCTGCCTGATCCATCCCCTCCCCAGCCCTTTCATTAAAAAAAAAAGTGTCAGAATCATAGATGGATTACATCATTTCTCGGAATCAGTAGGTCATAAATGGAGGTGAGGTTTGAACCTAGTCTTTGGTTATATCTGTTTGAGATTTATCAGAATCTTTGTATTTTTATGACTTACCCACAGAGATAAAGTCCATAATAAGGGAAATCCTCCATATATGCAGTCTGTGAATTGGAGATTACTCATTAAATCTGCCATGTAAACTCTTCTGAGATGACTTAAGGGAGGAGTACTTTCTTGGCTAAGCTACCAATGCTTCACCAGGCCTCTTCTTATTGTCTTTTTGTCCACATCCTTCTTTCTCTGACCCAGTAAGTACTTATGGGCTCAACTGCCCTCTTCCTGAGAGTCTATGTTGATTTTGGAGACTGTATATATACCCTTTCATAGAAGTGTTGTGATTCCTGAAACAAGCCACACAGACTTAGATTCAAATCTTTACTTCCTACTTGGCAGCAATGTGGTGTTAGGGCAAGTCACTTAGATGATGATTCTCAGTTTCCTTGTCTTTAAAATGGGCTTGCAGTTTATATCTGAAGACTGGCGTGGCCATTCCAGACTGTACATCTCCAGCCCTTGGCATATACCACATGCTTAATAAATGGTTGCCATTGTAATTGTGGGAAGGCAGAGTTGAATCCAGCCTCTAGGGAAGGAGGGATGAGAGAGATCTAAGATAGAAGGCCAGTGTTTTCACGATAATCTATGCTTTTGTTTGACCCTTAGATTTGGAAAAGATCATTGTTTTTTTATTTTTTTTATGAACTACTCATTTCCTTCCTCACAGGCTGTAAACTGAGTAGAGATAATCAGCTCTCTGTTATATATTCTCTTGAGTGGTTTTTGTTTGTTTGGTTGATTATATATATGCATATATTTGTGTACACACACATACACACAAATGATAAAACTCAGCAGACTTCTACCCACAGGTTAGCCTATGATTTCTGGCAAGTCATCAGCCATGGTTTCCTCATGTCTGAGTCCAGAAAGCAGAGTGGGTCAGAAGCAGTTCATGAGAAACATCCCCTCAGTTGACCTACTCACGTACTTCCTCTTTATTATTTCATTACTTTTTGTCCCAGTGAATTTTGCTCTTACAGTTTCAAGATAATCAATTTATTTTCTTGCGCCTTCCCCATCCAAATTGGATTACAAATAGAAATAGCTGTGTGCTGGCCCCAGCAGCCGTGTGCACTCCCAGGCTGGTGCTTGGCAGCCGGGGTCCTTGGGCAGGCTCTGCCTGTTTGTTTATTTTCAATTGAAGCTCTAAGTGCTGGAAAGACTTCCACCTCCTTCACACACAGCCATCTCAAAACCCCCTTTGTTCCCTGGCTGCAGAGGACAAATACTCAGGGTTTTCACTCGTTGGGGTAAGAATGCCAGTTCCCTCTACAGCATTCTGATGCTTGCTGTCCTGTGGTTAGTCTTTTTGTTTAAAAATTTTTCTGAATCACTAAGTGCATTTGTGCACACACACCCCCACCCACCCAAGGCTGCACCCAAAGTTTACCTTACTGTTTGTTTTCCTTCCAGGAACAGAAAAACACCACTGTGTAACGCTATAAGGAAAACAGGACGGGGTCCCAGGCCAGCAACTGTGGTTTATTTTGCTGGGGTTCAGCTTTTCCCTCATTGGGAATCTACTTCTATCTGCATTTTTTAAAACTTCATGCTCACCTTTGGTTTTATTAAGGTAGTGTTCTTACTGTTTAATCCCTCCAACAGTGACAGAGATATAATTAACTAGAACACAAATGAGGGTCCAGGAATGCCAGCCAGAAATACCATATTCCTTGGTCTCCTAGATGTGGGATGTTCATTATCCCACCCTGTTCTCTCTTCACAGGTGGTGTTTCTCTTGGTGAGGTCCATGAACCACTGGCACTAGAGTCTTCTAGGAGCTGGGAAATGTTCAGACTCTTGAGCCCTACTCTGGGCTTAAGTCTGGATTTCTAGTGTTGGGCCGAGGAATCGGATAGGGAAGTCACAGAAACAGTGTTGGTCTGTATTTAAAATGCCATCATGACAGATACTGCTGCCACCTCCATTCATTTCTCTTTCTCCTCAAGGCTATGACTTTGAACCTTGCCAGGATCCAGCCTGCAGGCAGCTTTTGTTTCATTTCAGTCACATACATCTATTCATCCCCATGGACCTCTCCCTCAAGTTGCTCAGGGTCTAGTTGAAGAGATAAGGTGTGTTCATATTAAAAGAAAAGTAACAATAGAAGGCAAGGAGGTCTCAGTATAGTCTAAAGTCAGTTTTAGAGGAAGGGAGAGGTGTTGGCCTCATATGGGATCCTGAGAAAGGACAGTGTAGTGTGGTAGGAAAGCAGTCCTCCGTGGGAGCAACATGCACAGAAGCCTGCAGTGGGGATGCAGGGCCCGGGTGGGTGAGGAGGGGAACGGACCCACCAAAGAAGGAGAAAGAGTTGTGCTGCTTGTGAAGGAATGTGAGTCTAGGAGGAGGCTTCCTTTTGGAGGGCTTAAAAGATAAATCCCATTAGTTGGGATGGAGGGGAGAAAATTTGGCCAATCAGTGCTATAATCAGGATCATACTGGAATCTGCAAAGTCAGAACCCGGTTTCCTAGTTTGGTGTCTTCCCCTCTCATTAGTTCAGGGTGCCTCAAATTGTAGGTCTGATTCCATTGGAGGGTCTGAAGATGGTAGGGAAAGTATGTCCAGGGCATTCCATAACTTACAAAAAACCTTTTTATTAAGAAAAATTTCAAACATACACAAAGGTATCACACATGATAACTTTTATACAACCATGAAAAAGCATCCCTTTGAGCCAATAATAGGAGTTCAAGGACAGAAAAACTACCTACGGGGACAGAAATCAGTATGGTGGTTGCCTCTGGTTGTGGGGAGAGGTTGACCAGGAAGGGGCAAGAGAGAAGTTTCTGGGGTCACGATATGTTCTTTCTCTTCACTGGGGCATTGGTGACACAGATGTGTACATTTGTGAAGCTCAGCAAACTGTACACTTAAGATCGGGCAACACACTGCGTATAACTGTACCTGAGAAATAAAGTTATTCCTTTTCCTTTTGCCCTAATTTTCTTTGAAAGAAAAGTCTCAGGTTGGCAGTAACATCTACTACTTATTATCTCTCTTTTTAAACAAAAGCAGAAGGCCTCAGAAGAATAGTATTTTGTTTTCATTGCATTACAAAAATAACTATTTATGGCCATTGATACTAGCTTTCCTGAGTAGTAGTGTAATTTTTTTTCAAAAATAAAACAATTTAAGGAGAAGTGATATCAGTTGTAATCACAGAGAGTGAAAACTATGTGCTATGTGCCTGGTGGACACTGAAGAAACACCAGTGGGATGGGGGTCATACTCCAGGGTCTGCCTGTGGGAAAGAGGAGAAGGGTCTTGATGAAAAATGATCTCTTCTTATTTGGTGTCACTTGGACGTTGCTTGTTGAATTTGGTTTTGTTTTCTGAACCCATGGTGACAGTTCCCCACAGAGCCAGTGGCTGTCAGGGTTAGGGCATCTGTGGTGGGCTGGAGAAAATGGGGCAGGCCTAGGAAACAGCAGATGTGAGTGGTTCAAAGGGAAGCAGAACTCTGCCCTCCACCTCACACACAACTTGGGGTAACAGAGGTAGGGGCGGCTGTGTCGTCTGTTGGAGTTAGGCAGAGACAGTGTCACGAAGTTGCCGTAAACCCTCTCCCTTACTCACCTGTGCTGTGACCCCAGTACCATCTGGTGCCCTGCTGCAGGAGAAGGGAACAGCTAAGCTGCCTTGGCGCTGCTTGAGGGCTGAAATAGCCTTCCTCTCCATAGACACATGCTGGGGATCTTTGTTTGAAATAAATAACCTTCAGGGAACATGGCTTGCAGACCTCCGGTGGCTTATTTATGTCCTGTGCTGCTCCTTGCCCTCTGGTTTCCAGGGAGTGGGGGCTGTCCGGGTCACGTGTCCAGTGTCTCTGTGTATCCCTGGTCTGGCCACACAGTAGAATTCATTCAAAATCTTAAGGAGTTACAGTGAAGAGACTGTTCAAGTGACAGTTGCTAGTTTAACCACTTCATGCATGGGTTTCCTAGAAAACTGTGACATCAGCGAAGTTTGTCTCCACCTGCCGTTTCGGTATGCCATCACCCCCCACTCATCTCTGTCGCCTCTCATGGTTATCTTCTGTCAGCCATTTTATCTTTAGGTCCCATCTGCACACGACCTGATTCACCTTAGTGAGACAAGGCCAATCCAGAGGGGCCAGGGATGGAACAAGCCTTCAGGGCACAGACTGTCTTAGTTATCTTAGGCCCTGGAGGTTCAAGGAGGAAGGTAGACTGTTTGCATGAGAGGCCAGAGGTGGGGGCCTGTCAAGTGTCTAAGTTCATTTCAAATAGCAGCAAGTCTTCCTGGGTGTTTACCATGTGCACAGTGGTCTCTAAATGGTTTGTGTACCCTATAGCCCACCGAATCCTGCAGTGACCCAGCAAGCAAGCCATTCTCGTTATTCCTGCTTTACAGATGTGGAGACTGAGGGCTCAGACAGCTGAGGTCACTTGCACAAAATTGCATGGTCATAGTAGAGCCAGGATTCAAACCCAGGCAGTCTGGGTACAGAACCTCATTGTTGACAATGAAGCCTGTGTTTCTCCAATTCACCCAATTAGAAGACTCACTTGAGGCTTTGGTTCACGTGTGGATTCCCTAGGTGGTTGCATCAGAAACTAGGATTGCACAGGTTTGGGAATCTGCATGTTAGCAGAGACCCTCAGCAAATGTTACCTGCTGGTGGGTTTAGGAGATTCTGCCCCAGAGCATTTGGAAGTGAGGTGCAGTTGCCCCAGCTAGGAAGAGGCTGGGCTCTGGCTGTAGGCTGGGCAGGGAGTTGGCTTATGGACATTGGCTTATGTGAGCTAGGACAGAGCCCACACCTAGGACCTTTATCAAAATGGGGTTCCAGGTGTAAGAGCTCAACTCGCGGACCTAGATGGATTTGGGGAACAAATAGAAAGCCTGGTAGAATAAATGTAATGGGGAGGAGTCTCACCTGTACAAGAAGAGCAGCTGGGGCTCCATACTAGTCATCAACACTAGGCCACACAGAGCAGGACAGAGCCTGTTGGTGGGTCTCGGGAGGGGGCCTGGCAGGTCCTTCCCAAATGGTTTTCTAACCAGGTGTTTCACGGAACTTTGATGGAAGGGAGGGGTAACAAGACTCCAGCTACCAAAAGCTCTTCAACCAGGGGTGTCCCAATTTGTCTTTGTAATATATTTGGTTTCTATAAAAGATTTCATCCAGAGAGCAGAAAATTTGAAAACAATGCCCTTACAGTATAATCAAAGGAGACCTGACAAATTGGCCACGTGTTTGGGATTTAGGTATTATCTATCCCGGGGTTTGCATTTGAAAGAAGTATCTGAATGGTAGGATGTGTGGCGTGGTGGGACGGGATGATGTTCTTTTAGCACAGTGTTGCAGGCTTGGAGGCCCTGTGCGTTGGAGATGTATTTAACAGGAGGCCCAACCAGAGCAATCAGACCCTAGCAACTGGGAAGGATTCCTCTGGGATTTAGCTGTGCCTGATCTTAGGTTTTTAATAAAAGCTCAGAGCACTCTGTGTCCTAATGCCTAGAAACCCTGAAGATCAGGATCATCCATTACCGTTTCCCCGCTGTCAGACCTCACTGTCTTTTGATTCGGATAGGGGAGGGGCGTTCTTGGTTCAGCTGAAGCTTTCCCTGCTGAAATGTCTCCTGCAGAAGTCTGTGGCTACCTGGGGTCCTCAGGAAATGAGTCATTCTGGGCAGCTGCAATTTCCAAATAGCTAAAGATTTATCCTTTAATTGCACTTACTTTTTATTATTACTATTTTTGATGGAAGTCATCACCTACATTTCAGCTTCCATAACCAGGTTAAAAATAAACATAATTTAACTTGTTCCATGTGACTCTGGGCTATTCTTAGGATATTGGTGATGTGGCACCTTGATGTCCAGAGTCCTTCCGTGAAAGAGCCCTGACCTCAATGCTATTTTATGCAGCGACTACTTAGTTCAGTTTTTCTGTCTCTTTCCTATTAACGGGCACTTCTCACTGCAATCAGGGGACCTGCTTCTAACAGTCTGTCTCCCCTTTCCTACCTGCCATGTCTATCACTTCTAATTTGCTTGATTCTAATCTACTGTTGGTTTAGAAACCAGATGAACAATCATGTTTCAACAGTGTATGAAATGAAATGAAACAAGCTCCCATGAGGACCTGAGGGACACTCAGCCTGAAAGAGATAAATGTGAGCATTGTGACAGCAAATGCAGTTGTTCACTTAGGTGCCTTCTTTACTTACTTCCTATTTGAGTTAGGCAAAGAGGGGATTTTTAGATCTGAAGAAATAAATGAAGATCAATTTCCTGAGTTCCCCATCTTCCTGTGGCAAAGGATAAGTCAATCAGAGAAGTGCATCAATTTAGACCAATGTCCTCAACACTGGCTAATACTCGAACAACATTCAACTATAGGACTCAGCCCCACCCTAGACCAATTAAGGCAGAACTATGGGGATGAGTCCTAGCCATTGATCTTTTAAAAAATAGTCTTGGGATTCTAATATGCATCCAAGACTGATAACCACTGATTGAGATCCTTGCAAAACCACGCTGAAGGCCTGTGCTCCCTTAAGACAGGGGTTCTTCTGTGTGCCCGTGGAGGACTTGAGGACAGTTTGAAAAATACCCCTTCCAGGTGCTTCCAATGAGCAGTGAGGGTTGAGAACCACTGCTTCAGAGTATTTGGCCTGCAATATTGCTGTTTATAAATCTGCTTTCTGAGAGGCTCGAAATTTTTTTTTTTTTGAATATGTTAGTGTCTTTCTGGAGATGATAACCTTTGTCTTTCATTTAGTTTTACAAATCTAATACCCAAATGGTAGCATTCCTTCATGTTGGTGTGGTATGAAGAAAAGGAGTTTGATCAAACATTTGGGAGACCACAAGATAATCTCTGATCATGACAGTGGATTCCGAGTGCAGCCATGAATTGCAGATTTGGCAGGAGCTCATAGATGGTTTGTGATGGCCACTTGGACAGGTGGCTTCTGTGTTACCAGCTCTTCAGTATTGTCTGTCATACACATTTGTATTTGCAAAAATGCATGTACACATAAATGAGAACATCATCCTTTTCAGCCTCCAGATTAAATGTACAGCTGAGTGAGGGATGCCAAAGAGATAAATCAATGCAACCATATTCTCTGATGTTGCATACAAGCAGTGGTTTAAACAGAGATGCGGGGAGAAGGATCTTGTCAATATGTCGGGGGTGCAGAGTGTGAGAAAACTTGTGGATGTGCCAGGAAAAACATGCACGTGTGTTCCAAACTCACTGTTTCAGATTCTCAAAATCTCTATCAGGGTCTGTGATATATTTAGCCTTGTTATCAGAGCACAGAGCAGGTTTTCAAGGCTTGTAGGATGTATCTATTAAAATAACCTATGTGACTGAGTAGCTGCTCACTATAACATTTTTGTTCCACTGAAATACAATGAGAGGAAATGGGGCTCCAGGAAATGGTCATTATATCAGGGGATCCAAAGCAGCACAGGGCCACTCCAGTATTTACACACCTTCAGGCCATTGTGCTTACAACCTTGGGTAACCCCCTGCTTTTTCTGCTCCCTTTTTGGTCTTCTGCAGACTGAGAAGGCCATCGTGCTTGAGGAGGGATGTACTAAGCTCTGGGCCCTGGGAAAGTCATTTGTGAATATACTTTGTATCTCTTTCTGTGCCTTCCTTGGATGTTTTCAAGGTTGTTGATTCTCTAGGCAAGCAGCTGATAGTATAACTTTGTGGTCCAGATGGTGGTAACAGTGGTGGGGAGGGGGAAAGGGCACCCTACTCCTGGAGAGCTGAGTCCTGTCCTTGATTCAGGACATCTATAAAGGCATCTCAGCCTCCTGTAGAGGCCAGGTCAGCATCTCCAGACCTTTTGTGTATATTCCCCCCCATGGGCATACTTTTGTAGTTTATAGCTAGCTCACTTGGGTGACAATGGGGAAGTTTCTAAACTGGCTTGGAGAGGTGCCTTTGTTTCATCATGGGGCTGGGGGAAGTAGGTCACTGTGGCCTAGGCTGCGCTGAGCTCCCTCATTCCCACCCATCAGCTCCCTGTGTCCATTTTAGAGATTGGGTGTTCTGATAAAAAGGATCCTACTACTACAGGATGAAACCCACCGCTTGGAAAAACAGCCACTAGAGATGTACGTCCAGCTCTCAGGCTTTTGATGGAGGAACATCACAGCCAAGCAGATGGAGGTCCCAGTCCATAGCCTGTGCCCAGTGGAGCCCCTAGGGCAGCCCCCCAGCCTGTGCCTGTGCCCAGGAGGTCTTCCTTCCGTCTTTCAGGCATCTCCTCAGGACAGTAGGATCCACATTACACTGTACTGCTGTAACTCCCTATTTTTCTCTCGTCTCCTTTCTGTCTTTGATCTCTTTCTTGAAGACCTGAGCTGATTGATTGATCTTGAATAACCTAATAGAAACCCAACTAAATACCTGCTGACTGAAATCCTAGTGCTTACTTGACCCCAGAAGCCTTATGGATAGCTATGTAAGATAGTTCCTTAAAGACAGCCTTTCCTCTCCTTTTTTGGGGGCTACTGTGCCCATGTCTGCCCCTGCTGACATTAAAACACTACTGAAGCTCAGATCCTCACCACCAGCCATACTCTAGTAGAGAATTATAGTTAAGAGCACAGACTCTGACCCCAGCTCCCTGGAGGGAAATCCTGGCTCTGTTATATATTTACCACGGGACCAACCTGGGACTCAGTTTCCTCATCTGTAAAATGAGGATAAAGGTGCTTATCCCATAGGGTGTTGTAAATGACAACGTGCTTATTGCTCAGTTGACCCTTAGTAAGCACTCAACAAATGTTAGGTGTTATTATTGTCAGTAGCCATTTCCCATCACTATCCTAAACATAAAGCTCAACACAAAGCTCTTCACCTCTGGTTGGCTCGTTCAGCTGGCTCTAAGACACGGGGGAGAATGGTGGCTGAATGCAGCTTCTGGCGTGCCAGACTGCCCAAGTCCATGGCCCACTTCTACCACTCACTAACCAAGCGATCTTGGGCATTTTACTTAACCTCTCTGTGCCTAGGCTTCCTCACTTGTAAAGTGGGGTTAAGAAGAGTTTCTCCTCCAAGATACTGCTTGTAAATGTACCTATCCCATGAGCACTGATAAATGGTAGGTGGTATAATTAATTTATATACCCTTCCTTGTTCCAGAATAGATTGAAACAGGGCTCTCTGATGACTGAGAGAGTGGTGAAACATACTTCCAGCGTACCGAATTTGGTCGTACGGGAAATGTCCGCTCTGAGCCCCACTGGATCGTGGTCTTTCCCGGGCCTCTGCTCTTCTCTCTCGCTTGTTCTTTCTTCTGCTAGTGTGTGTTCTGTGTTTGGTTGGACTGCTCAGGGGGGAGGGAAGCAAGCTGAGAGAGGAAAAAGGAAGAAGGAATGAGCGTAGACTTTCCCCGGCCCTGTGCTCCGGAAACGCCGAGAGCACCCAGGTGTTCTGCGTCTTGTTTCTCTGTAATGAGACTCACTAATCAATCTGAGCTTCAGGTGGTTTTCCTCTAGCAGTGGTGAGGTTTGCATCCAAAAACAGCTCTAAACCCTGGCCTTGGCTTACTGATACTCTCTCGATTTTACTTCTGTATAAGCACGTGTTGGGCAGTTAGCCAGTGCCAGGTGTGGGGTTGTGTTTCCGCAGCCCTGATCACCGTTCACCACTGTGCTTTGATTGAGGCCATCAGGAACCATCAACAGCAGCAACAATTGTTTAAATTTCCACACAGATATGTTTAGAACCAGGGTCTGGGCTCAGCTGAAACCTGTGCAGTGCCTGTGAAGGACACTCCTCACACTGACTCGGGAGCTGGTGCTAAAACGCCAGGCAAAAGAAGATGCTGAGTCATGATTGCTGGCGTTTTACTTGCTTCGTATTGGTTCAGTTATTGGTACATTAACAGAAACTAACAGATGTAGATAAATTCCCAGCAATGCCATATCCCAAGGCCCTAATCCCAAAGAACATACGATTTTGATTATTTTGGAAACATTGTCTCATTATCATGGGGCAGCAGGCCCGGACCCCGGGCTGGAGACCCAGGGAGCTGCAGATGCTCCAGCTGTAAATGAAATTGTTGCCCAGTCAATGCAGAACGCTTCCTCTGGAGGGTGGCGTCATTGATTTATGAATTATGACCCTTTTAAACTCTCTGCTTGCCTTCTCAGATATCGATGTTTTAAAAAGCAGTTTCTCGTACGGATCCTTTTCAGAAACACACACACACACACACAGTCCAAGATTAGCTTGTATGCCAGAATAAATGGAGTGGAGCACTCTGGGCTGACGTTTCCTTTGAATAATGAATTATTCAGGGAGAGAGTTTTGTTTTTGAAAATGTAAAGTGCATTGCCAGGACAGACAGGAAGGAATTACCCTCGGGGTTGGGTTTCTTATCTTTGAGGGAGGGGTTAACCAGCCTGAATGAAGCAAGCAGCTTATTCTTCTCTGCTCGTGCATTTTTCTAGCACAGACCCAATGCAAACCTTTGCTGTGGTTCAAAGTGCCTGGGGGAGAAACTGGGAATTACTGTTGCTGAAAATCTCAGGGAGAGTCTGAACATCGCCCAGCAGCACCATCTCTGGAGGGAAATGACTGATCTCCGACCATTCTCTGCTCTCTCCTTTCCCTTCTGAGGGTTTCTGACTTCCTGTGCTCCTCACAGTGCCAGTTTGGAATGGTTGAAGTGCTATTTTTCTCCACTTCTAATTATTTGAAATATTAGCCATAACTATAGTCACTATGTATGGTCGTCTGCTGTGTGCTGGTCACTGTGCTGGCTTGTAGTGTCTCATTGAATTTGCATGGAACCCTATGCTGGAGAGACTATTGCTGCCCCCAGTATGCTTTTAACAGGGTAAGAAACTGAACCTCAAAGAAGTAGAAATTTCAAGATCACAGAGGTAATAGGAGCAGAAAGATTCAGACTTGTTTTTTATTGTGGGTTTGTTATTGTTTTTAAAACTCTTCGTTAATTTCTATGCCACCTACCCTCCTCTGTCTGGAGAACCCTGTTGCCAGGTTAAGGGGCCAATTGCCACCTTCCTGAGGAGGCGAGGCCAGCACCTCTTCCTCCCCATCAGGTCCCACCCCCTGGAGTTCTCCAAGACTGCAGCACCCATGCTGATGAGCCAGCTGGGCCCTCTGGTCCCACAGATTCTAGTCCTCCTTGGCATGGGTGTGTGTGCTGTGAGACCAGAGTTCACACTTGGAGATTTTATTCTTGAGGCATCTTGGCACATGGCCCCTCTGACCTCAGGCTTCTAACCTCTTTTGCTGCTGCACATCCGTTCTCTGCTCTTCCTCCAACCTTAAAAACTTGAAGCTTTTCAGTTTGCCCAGCCTGTTTTTTGCTGCTTAGCCACTGGTTTCCCTGCCTGGCCTGAAGCTCAGTTACTTCAAAACCACACAAACTGGCTCCCTGGGGTGATTCCCTCCCAGGGGCTTCCTGGGGCTTGGCCCCTGTGCTCCTCGGTCCTTCTCACTTCCCTGTCTGCCAACCCCACCCAGGTGGCCGGAAGCAGAGCAGCGCTGGGCATTGCCACAGGACCCTGTCTGTGCATTGGTCCACTGCAGATTAACATTCTTTTTAAGCATGATCCCCCACTGGGACATGACAGTGCTTTAAAATTTTTTCTTACTACAAAAAATTCAAGAATTCAGAAAATTAGAGAAGAATAGAAAAGTAACCCAGCTCATTTTCTCGAAGCAGTTCTCCCATCCTCTGTCTCCCTTTTACTCTGGCCTTACTTGGATTTCTTTGAATGTGTTTATTCTTTGCACCTCTGTGCCTTGGCCCATGCTGCTCCTTCAGCGTAGAATACCCTTCCCTGACCTACTGGCCTAACCCCAGCTAATTCTTTGACATCTTTTCCAGGATCCCCACCCCAGTGCCTGCCCCAGGTTAGCTGTCCCTCTTCTGTGTTCTCATATGTCCAGATGTAGTTAGTGTAACCTAGTGGTTGATAACAGAGACTCTAGAGCCAGGTTGCCTGAATTCAAATCTGAACTCTTTTCACTAACTGAGACCTTGGGCAGTTACTTAACTCTCTATGCCTCAATTTCCTCATGTGTAAACAAGTGATAATAATTTGTACTTCTTGGAGATGTAATGAGCATTATGTAAATTAATATACATCATGTTGTGCAGTGAGAACAATGCCTGGTGCATAGTAAGCACCACACGTATATGGGCTGGCGATTATTGATATCTTTCGGTAGTATTTACTAAACTGAAATTGTCACTGAACTTGAATGTCTGAGAGGAGGAGGCACTGTTTTACCTTGACTTGGGCAATCTAATTCCAGGCAAGGTGACTTAACCTTTCTGGCTCGGCTTACCAACTGCTAAATAGGGTTACTACAACATCTACGTCGTTGGGTAACTGGGGAGATGAAATGAGCGAATAGACATAAAGTTCTGAGAACATTTTCTGGTATGTTTTGGTCAATAAGGGCAACTTATTGGTTACTGTGCTCTTTTCCCTTGGCTCAGGTCAAGAATTGTAGAGCAAGAAAGGACTTCAGAGGTCATGAGGCTTTTTAATTTTATAGGCAAAGGTGTCCAAGTTGTTAAAAAATCATTTTTGGTAATATAGGTCTATTTGCTATTTATTTGAGAAATAACAGTACAGGAGAGTATGTGCCTACGAGGTTCTAAAACATTTCAGACAATAGACTTGTCAGGAGGAAGAGGATAATGCTTTCTGTGTGGTGTATGGTATTTTCACAGACAGCCTATTACCTCCTCTGTGTAATGGGTTAAGTGGGTATTATTAGCCTCATTGTCTATATGGAGAAACTGCACCCAAATTCTAGCTGACATCATACAGCTGGCCACTTGTGCAGTTCAGGACCCAACTCACCTTATTCTTTCTGCCACACTGCTTAGTTTTCTTTGAGCCATACCCATACCAAAGACAGCCGGGTGGGTGTGGGGAGAGGGAGCCCTGAGTCCCTAAGTCCTTACCCGAGTTACTCAGCTCTCCATGACTGCAGTGACTTCATGTCCTGGTTTGCTCAGGACTGTCTTGGTGGCTTGCCAATGGGTTTCAGCCCCAGACAAGTTTGCTATGGATTCAATGTGACCAAAGAGATGACAGTAGCATGTTCTTAGGGTGAAAGGGTTTATTACCTGGCTTGTTCTCCGGTGGTAGGTCGAGAACTAGCAACTCTGCCTCTGCCCAGAGCACTGGGCCAAACTCTCTATATAGTGCAATAATAGCTTATTGCCTGTGAGTGTGGAAGTGGTAGCCTAGGAACAGGCCAGTTACATCATCAAGTGGTTTAAGTTCAGTGAGGATCCTGGCCATAGGAACCCCAACCTCCCCGCACGCCACTTCTCCAGGATTCTCACCTTACAATCTACATGCTCTCAATCTTCCACAATAGTCCCTGTGCGAGAAAGCTGGAGCACTGTAACCAGATTCCACAACAGCAACAGAGGATAACAACAACCTAGAGATAATAACAAAAATTAAGATACAACAATATTTTGATACAGGTAACAAAAACTATAATAATCCTTAAGCCAGAGGAGGTTCCCAATCCACAAAGACCTTAGGGGTGATAAGACACATGTTTTAATGACACCAACATAGGCAAATCTTGTCCAAAAGTGGATGCATGCAAGAGAGTGATCCTGTCATAGGACTGTAGCAGGAAGGGGTCCTGTCCAGGTCTAGTATACCATACTTTTACTCCTCTCCCCATGGGGGTTACTGAAGGGTCTATATATAGTGCTATTGGAGGTACATGTACTGGCCATAATGATAAAACAAAACTCCTGGTAAGATGCTCCTACCTTCTGGCCATTCAGGATACATTACTGTGATCATTGGGGGCCACTCTGCTGTTATTCCAGGAATACACAGGAGGCCAGCTTCCAGGCCTTGCTCCCAAGGTGCCAGGAGAGCCAGCCATCATTGGTCCATGTGTCCAAAGGTCCAAGGCCATGTCTACTCAATGGAGTCTCCAGGGTTTAGTGCAGTTGGTGCTGGCAGCAAGATACTATTCTGGTGGCCGAACCTCAGCTTCAACAATTTTTCTTTGTTTTGTACTTGCAGTTGTATAGGGGAGACAACAATATGTATTAGCATATCTATGGGGCTCAGGGATCCCTTTTGGGGTTTCTTGTTCAAATGCTGTGGCACAGTCCATAAGTGGACTGACCATCACTGCTGACTATTGGTATCTGACTTTAGTCCGGATTTTAACAAGCCATTGTGCCTCTCTATCATGCCTGCTGCGGGAGGATTGTATGGCACATGAAACTTCCATTTGATTCCCAGCTGTAGCACCCATTCTTATAGTACATGTCCAGTAAAATGGGTGCCCTGATCACTCTCAGTTACCTGTGGTTGGCCATAGGCGGCAAAGAGACCCTCCAGGCCTCTTTTGGTTATGTGCTGGTCTGCACAATGTGTAGGAAAAGCAACCAGAAGTCCAGTAGCTGTGTCCACACAAGTCATGGTATACCAATATCCTTCTGACACAGGTAGAGGCCCAATATAGTCTATCTGCCACTGGACGAGGGGTATAGGCCCCTTAGCTATTGTCCCATGTTGCTGTGGAACTAGGTGTAAGTCCCTTTTAGAGCATACAACACACTCCTGCCGGACTCTACTAACTTATTCAAAGGTCAAAGGCAAGCCCCACCGATGGGCTACAGCCCACATTGTCTTTTGCCCCACATGCAACAAACACTGATATAACTATTGCGCTACATCAGAGGCAGGCTTTCCTTCTAACCAACGTATCTGGGCCAGTTTATCTGCTTCATCATTTCCTGGGGATGCCAGTGGCAAATGACCTGTCACATAGTATACTGTAATTGTTTTAGTATGACCACAGGCTCATAAGTCTTGCCACAATTCTTGCCCCTGAAGAGGTCCATGACGAACTAGCCAGCTGGCATAATACCAGGTTGGTAGCCACAGGGTCAAGCCCCTATAGACAGCCCAGCTGTCAGTTCAGACAACTATAGGGGAGGGCTCCTGACTGGTCACAAGCTACACAGCCTGCAACTCTGCCCACTGACTGCTCTTCCCCTCACCATCTTCTATCCATATTGTCTCAGTCTTAGGATGGAAAGCTACAGCCCTCCATTTTGGGGGCTCCCTACAGCTGGAGCCATCTTTGTACCATGCATCTTTGTTATAGGGGCTCTTCCCTCCCAATAAGGACTCTCTGCTACTAATAGTTCTAAAGTAAATTCTTCCTGCTTTTTACTAGTGTATGTCACTGGCCCCAATAAGTGTTGGAGTTCTTCACTCAAGGGGCTACTAGAGAGGGCACTATGCTGCTGTAGGTAAGCACCCCACTTGGCCAGTGTGGGCATTTGTGCCACAACACTCCTTTACTTTTGGGTCCAATCTCATACCCACCCCAAGATGGGATAGGTGGTTATATCCTTTATCAGGACCATTCCAGTGATGGGTTCTGTAGCCAACAAGGCATGATACACAGCAGCCAGTTGTTTTTCTATCAAAGTGTATCGTACCTCTGCCCCTTTCCAGAGTTGTGACCAGAATCCAATAGGTTGGAATCCACCGTCATATGCCAGGAGCCATCCAGCTTTTTTATTGGCCACACTGGGGAATTGAAGGGACTATGGGTGGTCTTTTTAATGCCCACCTTTTCAGGTTCCTGGAGGGTTTCTCCAATTTCTTTATGCCCTCCAGAAGTTTGTATTATTTGGTATTGGTCACCCCCCGAGGCACAGGCAAAGCTATGGGCAAGTGCCTAGCATGTCCCCTCAGGACTGCTTTCACCACACATACTTTCAGTGAACTCACCTGCAGTGGTCTGCAACCATAGATCCTGCAGGATATCAATCCCCAAAATATACTCAGTGATGGGTGAGATATACACAGTATATTCTTTGGGGGTAGACACCCTATTCTCAAAGGGATATGGGCTTGTTTCACTCTGACAGCCTTACCCCCATATCCATCTATGATAAGGGGAGGTCCCAGGGAACCACTCAGGGTTACCATGAATCTGTGAACATTCAGCCCCTGTGTCCACCAGAGCCAGGACACATTATATGTTCACTAGGGACCAATGGATGGCTTTTTCAACATGTGGCCTCTGGTCCCCCCCTGGTCCCTCAGGGCAGGTACCTCGACCTCCCCCCCTCAGTTGAACCATGTTCCCTAATCATCTTTCTGTGTGGGCTTGAGTGAGGTTGGCTCACTCTCCAGCAGGAAGTCTTGCAAACACACAGGCTGGACTTATGGCTCTGTCTCTGACCTCTGCCTCTTTGGTCTTAATGGCTGGAGCTGTTGCTTCAGTTGTTGCCATAGCCCTAGGAAGATTCTATTTGACTTCCCATCTAATTTCCTTCCATCTGCTCCTGCCCGTATTAAGTGAACCCACATGTGGGTCCTCATAACCTTCGTGGGGCCCTTTAAATTCTTCTTGTGAGTAGCAGACCTTATTTTTTCCATGTTCTCATTGCTTCAGCCTCTCCTAAGTCTGCTACTGTACATGTAATCTCATTTATGGGCTGCCCTAAGTGAGGGGAAAGAATGGACACTAGAGACCCAAAGAGGGATGTGGGAGCTGTTTGAAGCACAGTATTCTCATCCCTGCAGTGAAAGGCTTTTCATCTGGGCCATGATTCTCTGGATTACAGATGGCATTTCTTATGCCTAGCTCCCGAACACCTGTTGGAGCTCAGCATATGTCTGCCATCTAGCAGGGGAGGATGGTAGATCACCTGGATTGGGTCACACAGCATGAAGTGCAGCCATAAGCCAATCAAAGAGGGAGTGATTTCCTGGGGTCTGATGTGTATTTTGTAATCGCTGCCTCAAGGCAGACTGAACCATCAGGGAAGCCAGCTTTCCCATCTCTGATCCAGACAGAACAATTCCATCCACCCCTAAGTCCCACAGACATAGGACCCAAGCTGATATTGACTCCAAGGGCTTTTGCCTAAACTGGGAGCCCAAATCCACCAGCTCAGCCTGCGTATAGGGATGGAGCATAGAGTGTGCCACGACCTGAGGAGGGGGCTGAGCCTCTCCTTGGGGAACCCTCTGCTGCTATGTCTCTCTTTTCTTTACAACCACTGGGCGTGCTTTCAATAGAGGAGGGGTGAGTGGTCCCAGCAACCCCCTTCATCCTTCCCCAGCTCCTCCATTTCTGAGGCTGATGGCACCTTTCTTTCCACTCCCCTGAGTGCCTCCTCTGCTACAACCTTTACCTTTTCTACAGTGCCTCACAGCAATGCCAGCTCAGTCTTCAGCAGCTCTCTCACCTTCACCTCAATGCTTCACAGCTGGTGTTCTCATGCCACCTCCACTTGTGCTTCCCTCAGGAGTTCATTTTTTTCCTTGATGGCCTTTTCCTCCTTCAGAGCACCTGGCAGTGCTGCTGTCTTATTTTGTAAGGAATCTTTTACCTCTTCAATGGCACCTCGCTGCCAGTGTTCTTGTGCTGCCTCCTCTTGTATCAACACCAATTCCTTCTTCAGTGAATCCACAGCAGTTCACAGCTCAAATTCTCATGCCGCCATTTCTTGGGTCTTTTTCAGGAGCATGTCCTTCTCTTCTGTGGACTTTTTTAATACTGTGAGAAGCAGCCAACCCACAGTCCCCGCTGCCTCACGGGCGCTCTGTCTCTCAAAAGACCTACTTACTATACCAAGGGCTATCTGTACTGCCTCAGGTGTCACCTCCACTTGCCTCCAGTCCTGGGGTGGGGCCCAGCCCTCTAGGAGGCAAGCCACCTCTGACCACATACCCACTGGGGGACAATCTAGTATCTCCCCATTCATAGGGGAAGCCCACTGAAGCACCCCTCCCATAAGGGCAGCCTGTCTTTTTCCTTGGTCAACAATGAACCCTGCCAACTATGCCAATTGTCTTGCCAATGGGTTTTAGCTCTGGGCAAGTTCACTATGGATTCAGTGTGACCAAAGAGATGACAGTAGAATATTCTTAGGGTGAAAGGGTTTATTACCTGGCTTGTTCTCCCAGAGGTAGGTCGAGCACTAATGTCTCTGCCTCCTCCCAGAGCACTGGTCTGAGCTCTCTATATAGTTCAATAATAGGTTATTGCCTAACGGTGTGGAAGCAGTAGCCTAGCAATAGGCCAGTTACATCATCAGGTGGTTTTAGTTCAGTGAGGATCCTGGCCATAGGAACCCCAACTTCCCCACACCTGGCTTACACCTTGCACCCAGTAAAATGATGCCTAGTGCACCTGTTCACTCTCACAAGTGAAGTTCCGGAGCTTGGGGGCCATGTCTCATGCCTTATTTTATAATCTTGCAATAGGCTTCTTCTGTGAAGGAGGCTGAAGTCATCGTTCCCCTCAATTTATTCTCTGCAAACCAGTCACACTACTGTGGCTTTGGGAAAAGGTCAAGCCCTTCATAAAGACAGGGAGCATTTAAGCAGGCCCTGCCCCAGGTCTCTTCAGAGGTCCCACGTGCTGGTGTAGCAGTGCTCAGGAATGGACATTGGAGCTCCACACAAGAAGGACTATACTGTACTTTGGGGCTTCTGCTCCAAGCCCCATCCTTTTGAATCTAGTCCACCTAGCACCTTTGATGTTTTTGCTTTTGGTGTAAATGCTGCTACACTCTACCAAGGTGACAGTTGAGAGTGTCTAGGCTTCCTCAGCATGCTCTAGGCTTTAGCTGGATTTTAGTTGGAGGGGAATGTAAACTGCCAAAACAGCAAAATTGTGCGCTGGGCTTACTAATGCCCAAAACTAGGAAGGTATGCTTGTCCCATATTTTATTTTATACTCCCATGAAGAATTCTCAGGAATAAACCCAAGAGCCAACTCCTTGGTGTCCTGTGTAAGGCCAAGTTTAATGAGGTTCCCAGGATCCCCTTTTTAGTGTACTGTCTCCCAGCTTGATCTCAAGGAGCACTGCAGGGTCATTTGTGCAAATGAAGTGCACAGCTGAAAACACTGTTCCCTTGGATTAGGCTAACTAAGATTGTAAAGGGAAGATAAGCATAAAAGTAGAGTTACTGAATAAAATAGAGGAACATAACTTTATGGAACATATAATATGAGCTAGGTTTTACCATGTCCATTTTACATATGTGGAAACTGAGGCCCCCAAAAGTTAAGTCCTCCCACTAATAAGCAGCAAAGCTGTGATTTGAACTTAAAACTCCCAGCTCTTACCACTGAAACATGCAGCTTTTTGCTTGGGCTCATACACAGGCCTGTCCCCAACATTTACAGGACCTGGTATAGGTGCTAAAGGAGCTCTTCATACCATGTGTCTAAATATTGAAATATCATATACCAAACTAACTGTTAAATGAGATAGGTTCTAACTTCCTAGTTTGACAAATGTACTTCCACAATGACAAAATTTTAAAATGTGTAAAGCCAGAGTTTTATTTGATTGAAAGTCAGCACAACATTAAGTTCAGGTTTTACATTTGATGAGAATATTTTTCTTGCCAATTTTCATTGTTTTGATCAGTAATTAAGCCTTGAATTTTTTTAAATCAAGAATTTATAATATTCAGTTTCAGATTGTGTATAGATCATGCTCAACAGAAATTTTCCATTATTTTCAGTCTTTAAAAAGTGAGCATTTTTCTTCATTGCCAATTTTCTATTTCTTTTTCTTTTCTCAGCTCCACTTAATTTTCTATCATGACATCAGCTTTGTTCATTCTCTGTGATCTAAAGAATATACAATAAAATGTAATTTTGGTTGAAGTACACAAAATTTTAATATATTTTAATCAAATATGTAAATTGGAGTAAATATCAAGATTGAAAAATTACATTGGAGTTTTTTTTAAAATTATTTTTCTTGGAAAATATTCAAAATTATCACATGAAATTAAAAGGCAAATGTCTTGCAATGGGTTTCAGCCCCAGGCAGGTTCACTATGGATTCAATGTGACCAAAGAAATGACAGTAGAATGTTCTCAGTGTGAAAGGGTTATACCCAACTTTATTTCCATGGTGGCAGGGCAGTCACTAGAATCCTGTCCACTCAGGGTGAGTCTGCATGCGGCAAGCCCGTCTCTGCCTCTGGGCTTCTCTACCCGCGCAGCTGTCTCAGTCGCTGTTCTCGGCGTTGCCACCACTCCAGCCTCTGCTCTGCTCTCCTGCAGCCTTGCAGCCCTGCCACCGTGTCACCCAGAGCACTGGGCAGAGAGTCAACAATGACGCACTGCCCACAAGTCAGTCTTCCACAATGGAAGATTTCTGTTGAGCATGGTTTATACACAATCTGAAGCAGAATATTACAAATTCTTGATTTAAAAAAAATTCAAGGCTTAATTACTGATCAAAACAATGAAAATTAGCAAGAAAAATATTCTCATCAAATGTACAACCTGAACTTAATGTTGTGCTGACTTTCAATCATGTAAAACTGTGGCTTTACACGATGACGAAAAAAAAAATTTAATTTTTCAAAAGGCAAATT
Organism: Manis pentadactyla; assembly: GCF_030020395.1. NCBI lineage: Eukaryota > Metazoa > Chordata > Mammalia > Pholidota > Manidae > Manis > Manis pentadactyla. The sequence continues at coordinate 198,676,349 of NC_080020.1, read as the reverse complement.
AAAATTTCAGCTTTTCTTAAATATTTTCATTTAAAATTTAATATTCATCAATTATGCTGACATTTTGTGTGAATAAAGTGAAGGAAGGTTCCTGTGGCCAGGATTCTCACCAGGCCCTGGTTGGCTCGCTCACTACCATGTGTCTAAATATTGAAACATTGTAAACTTTGTCATCGTGAAGGTAGATTTGTCAAACTAGGAAGCTAGAACATATCTTATTTAACAGTTAGTTTGGTTTACAATGTTTCAATATTTAGACACATGGTAGTGAGCGAGGGAACCAGGGCCCGGTGAGAATCCTGGCCACAGGAACCTTCCTTCACTTTATTCACACAAAATGTCAGCATAATTGATGAATATTAAATTTTAAATGAAAATATTTAAGAAAAGCTGAAATTTTAATTTGCCTTTTGAAAAATTAAATCTTAATAAGTGTTTTTATAAAAGTAAAGCTATTAACAATTTTAGGATTCTAATCTGTCTAGGTGCCAATATTCAGAATTAGCATCACCTTTCTCTTGCCATTAGCAACACCTAAGTCTGTACACATTTAAAAATAATATGCAAAATATTCCTCAGCTGCCATGAACCACCACTAATGCCCCACGAATCCAGGAATATCTCTGGAACTACGAACTGATATTCAAAGAGAAGCAAGGAAGTGGCTTCCTGGCACTGCTGACATGGTTAATGCAAGGCTCAACTGCATTCATTCATGCAACCTTTGAAGGAAGAATTGTTTAAAGTAATTGATTTCCTTCACCTCTTACTTTGCTTCTTAAGCATTTAGACCGCCCAGATCTGCCCACACGCCAAAGTAGGGTCTGTCTCCACTGTGCAAAGCAGCACAGGCCACACGGCTGATTGGCATTTGGATGGAGTTGTCTTTGGTTTGGGGACCTAGGACAAGAGATGAGGAGAAGCGTCCCTGAGGCCTGAGTTGTGTTAGCGTGCTAGTGGGTGTTTAGGGTCACGGGTCGCACTGGGTCTGTACTGTGTATTGGCTCCTTGGCAACAGAAGCAACTATGTATTTTCTAAATTAAACTTTCCATATGTTTTGATATGCACGGCTTTCTAAGCATAGGGCCCAGGACAGGGCCCCTCATGCCCAGATCTATGGGTACTGCTCAAATGTTTAGTTTGTTCACAGGAAAGACTTAGTTTCTTCTTGCTGAGGTGGTGGAGGGAGTAGTTACCAGACTCAGAGCCCATTGCAGGTCCAGGGCTGCCTAGCACAAGGCAAGGTCAGGAGGTGACATCACGTTATCAGGCTCTAGCTTTGGTTGTTAAGCCCTTAGCATCTTCTGGGTATCTGGACTTCTCATCCACAAGGCCAGGAGAGCCTAGGTTGGGAATGATGCCACGGTGTACCCTGGGAGGGGAAGGTCAGCATGAGGGTAATTCCCCCCAGTCTGTCCTAGTAGGGAGGGATTTCCTCCTAGCTCTCTGGGTTGTATAATGCTGAATAGATGAAAATACATCTGCAGGGGATATGGCGAGGTGGAAGTGGTGCTGGAGCAGCAAGCTGCCCAAGACTGGGTAGTACATTACAGCAAAGGTGTGAAGCAGAGCTATAAACTCCACATGGTCTGACCACAGGTTGCTAGGTTAGGTGGAGGCTGGTGTTTTCCAGAGACAGGAAGGAACAGAACATGCAGGGGGAGAAGTATGGGATGTAAACTTTGAGAACATAGGGGATCCCTGGCCTGAATCTCATTCCACAGACAGGAGCACTTCTCTAAAGCCCCATGCTAAGCCCGCCACTCCAGAGAGCAGTCATGTCATCTTCATCATTTGCCATGGTCCCAGGCCAGGTCTGGGGTAGCCAAAGCCCCAGCAGACCCCCAGCACCTGGCAGGTAATGAGGGACGTTATAATGAGTAGCTGTCTACAGGCCCTGGCAGCAGAGAGAACGCAGCCTTGGACTTGGGGTCAAGGGCAGCCTCCTTTCCCCAGGAGGACTAAGGACTGGAGAGAGACAAGGGAGATCTACAATCCTGGCTGAGCAAGGCTGCTGGGCAAAGCATCAAGTGCATGCCTTAAGTTTCATGGGAGTTTTCACCTATGGAGTAAGAAACAAGACAAAATAAGCTTTCCATTATTAAAATTGGTGGAGGAAGTTGGAGCATAGCTAGTAAAGCTGCTTTCCTTCCTTCTTTCTGCAAATACTCATGAACTGTCTCTCATGCACCATGCCTTGTGCTAGACATCACACATGAATAAGGATGAGTCATGATCTCAACATCTCCCCTGCTTCTCCTCCATCCTCAGTGATTAAAACCCACCATATGAGGTAGAAGAGAAAATAGTACAGTACCCAGAGACCAGTGCAGCCATAAAGAAATGGATCCCCTACCTGTGTCAGGAGAGATTCCTCAGCAAGTGTCAAAAGGTGGGTAAGAATCAGATGGTAGGGAGCGTTCCAGGCCCTGGGGAAGACAGTGCAAACAAAAGCAGAGTGGTGAGTGACAGGTCGGAGTACTCTGGGTTCTCTGAGCAGTGGTGTGTGGGAGATGTGGTAAAAGAGGGCTCAGCCACACCTGGGGGCCTGGTCTGCTAGACTGAGGGATTCCCCTTTGTTCGCAGTGACAGAAGGATTGAAGCTGAAGATGGGTCATTTTTAGTGCCTTGTTGGAGACTGGACTTTGAAATGAATTTGGGGAGATGCATTTGGAGAGGAAAAGACAGTGGAGGGAAACAAATTAGAGGGCTGTTCTAGAATCCAGGCAAAAGGCGATAGGAACTGGGGCTGTGTTTATTGAAATGGAGGGGGAGGGCTGGAGAGTATTTGAGAGGCAGAATCCACAGAACTTAGTGATGAGTGCTGGGGGAGGAAAAGAAGATGGTGTGCAGTTTGCGAGCTGGTGCGGAAAGGGTCTGTGCAAGGCCTGTGGGCTCACAGGAAGCATAGAGGTCCCAAAGAGGACATCCTTCCTCGCCATCTCTTCACAGTCACCCTGGCAAATTGCCTGGTCTGAGGGAGGGAAGCCATTATGCATCTAAGGGTGGTGACCAGAACTGGTCAGGAAACTGAGTCAGGGTCCCAGCTTTGCTGCCTGTATTAGCCCTGGGATGGGGGCCAGTCTCGCATCTCTCTTTTCCTTTCCTGCAAGATGTGGGTAATAATACTTACCATTCAGGTGCAGGTTTAAAAGCAATATGTATTTCACTCAGTCTAAGATGCAGTTCTGCACCTTTTAACATCTGTGAATTCCAGATACATCTTACAAAGGTAGTCTGGTATATACCCTATTTATTGGCATTTTTTCTTTCTTAACAATAGGTAAAATAATGGTCCATCTTAAAAGTGATGGTGTCTTAGATGAACTACTGTAATTAATGTGAGTTTGTTTTGAAAATCTCAACAGTGTAAGGCTTTTGTAAAATATATTTTTTATTGACGTATGGTTGATATACAATATTACAACATTGGTTTCAAGTATATGGCATCTTGATTTGATTTGACCCTTATCTACATTATTAAATGCTCACCCCAACTAATGTAGTTACTGTCAACATAGAAAGAAGTTACAGAACTATTGACTATATTCTCTATGCTGTATTTTTACCCCTATGACTAATTAATATTGTGACTGAGATTTTTGTGCCTAGGTGAAGGGGATAAAGAGTAAAACTATTCTAAGGCCTTTGAGAGCCTCCCTCCCACTGAAGATGAGGCTGTCTTCTGGCTTACTCTTCACAACAGCAAACAAATTAAAATGTATTAAGACACAATTGGAAGCTAATGGGGTCAAACCCTCCAGGGAAGCTGGAGCACTTGCGAATGCTCCACGCTGCTCGCTCTTGTAGCGCTGGATTGGACACATCTCCAAAAGCCAAAAGGTTCGTGAATGCACTTGGCCTCACCTTGTGTTCCTTTCAAAGGGATCCAGGTCTCTGGTTCTCAAACTTCAATGGGAATTAAGACCATTTGACGCAGAAGCATAAGCACACATAACATATATACTATATGGATTTAAGATTTTCTAAGATAATTTATATATTATTTCAACTTTGTTAGTTGCTGACCCAAGAACGCAATGAACACCTGTGTATGATGCGATGCCACTGTTCCCATCACCTGTTTACCGAGGAAGGCTCAACGGCTGTGTGAGCCGTGACCAAACTGGCATGGAACCCAGCAGACTAATTTTATGAAAGGTCTTACAAAGTGTAGCTACGTGGACATAGATGCGTATTTTTAAAAGTTAAAGTGAAATATGGCTTGAAAAGTGGAACTTGATTTCTAAATGATATGCCAAAGCAATTTTAAAGAGAAATTCAAAACTTAAAATGACTCAAACACTGGTGGATCACAGAAGCACCCTGAGCCCTGGAGAAAAAGGGGAATGTTTAGATGCAAGAGAGTAAGATTTAGTCCATGCCCAGGTGATTGAATTGTACAAGATGATGTGTCCATGTTACACTGCAGATTAAGGCATTTGAAATTAAATGCCAGGACCAGAAGGCTGGCGGTGCTTTGAGTCTGTGTGGAATTGTAGGAGCTGGTACCAGTCCGGAGCTGTCCAGTGTCTAGTGTGTGTTCGCCCTGGGACGTTGCCAAAGGGACAGTTTGAGCTGCCTTTGGGCTTGGGTTGGCATTGCAAGGTGGCCAGGGACTACAGTTTTCCCTCCACTGATGTCGTCAGAGATAGTGGGAAGAGTTTGCTAGAACCCCTTTGCCCGTTTGTCTCATTTGACTTAAGAGAGTGGCCATTGCTCTCTAGCCCCCAGCTGTAAGTTGGCCTCTAATATTTGTCGATGTCCTGAATTTGGACAGTCCTGGGCTTGTTACATCCTCGGTAGTAATGCCTGCTGGCTCAGCCACTGTGGGCTGTGCTCTATTTAGACCAATGGAATAAATGTTTAGTAAATTGTTTCTGAAATGTTTCAGTAACAGAGTGCTTCCCCCGCCAAATATTGTATACACTATAAATTTAGTTAATTTTAAACAATGTATTATGCTTTTGGGGGTGAGGTAGATCCATAAAACAGTCTGTGTAAACTTGCAGAGATTCTGCAGAGAGAATGTTGTTTTAATGAGCAAATCTAGAAATCAGGATTCCCAGGTCCTCATCTTCACCCCATCCTGGGAAAGGGACCTTGGTTCACAAATTTGAGCCAAGCCTCACATTCACTGTCTTACAGGAATATATTTCAGCCTACTGGATAGGGGGTCCTAGGATGCCCAGGCTGTCTGTGGCTAATTCATCTTTATCAGTACTGCTGTAGCATTAGTTCAGTGTCTTGCCTGCTAGCATGCTCAGTGCCTGACCCGAGAGGGAGCTGTATGAAGATGCTACATCCAGTAAGAGCAAACTGAATGCAGTGCCAGCAGAGCCAAGGGCTGTTAGGGAATATAGCAGAGTGGGTCTCAACCCTGACTGAACATCAGCATTATCTGGAGCAGCTTTAAAAACTACCAATACCTATGCCCCACCCCTGGTCTACTGAGCCAGATCCTGCAGCCAAGACCTGTGCATGCTGTGCCGAGGTAACTGTGGGTCATTCTAATGGTCATCCGGGGCTGAGAGCTTGTGGCCTAGGCTGGGTGAGACAAATCAGGAAAGGGTTTGTCCTCATTAGGAATGATTTCTCCTTCACTGAGTTACTGAAGTCTATGAGTAGGACTCCTGAAGGAACAAACCCTGAGAAAACGTCCTCTTCAGGCTGTTGCAGAAAGCACTACAGGCTTTGGAGTTGGCCAGCTCCTCAAGGAGGCCAACGTTATGGGGAAGGAACACAGTTCCCCTCAGAAAGCAATGCAACTCTCTGAGTGAGGAGAGACAGCTCTTCTCTCTCCCACCCACCCTACTACCTAGTAAATATGGAGCCTGAGAGACTTAAGTCCCTGGAAGAATGTTCAGCTGTGCTGCCGTCTGGATGTTAGGAATCAGAGGTTAGGGCATGTTAGCACAGGAAGGCCAACCAGAAATCATATTTGACTGTTTCAGAAGACTTCTCTGTTTGTTTCTTTGGGACAGAATTTTGTTTTAAGCCTTTTAAATCTCTTCAGTTAAGTTCATCAACTGTTTTTTGAGCCCTTGCTGTATGTTTCCAGCTCTGCTGCCTAAATCTTTTCTAGAATGAGGTTAGATATGTGAAAGCAAAGAAGAAGAAAAAAGAAGTCAAAGACACAATAATTACAATAGCTAAGCCATAAATATCTGTCATTTTCAGGTACTATAATGATCTTTAATTTGTCCAGTCTCTATGGGAACCCTGTGAGTTACACTATTTTTATGATCTCTATTTTATAGACGAGAAAACACAGGCACAGAGAAGGTAAGTAACTTGTCCAAGATCACACAGCTGGATTCCAACCCATTCTAGCTACATTGCTGTATGCTTTTAACCACTACACACTGCGCCTCTTACGGTGTTTAGAACCTGGTGAGGGGTAATTACACAGTTAGGGATGAATCCGCCCTTGGCTGGGTTTGGCCTCCCTGTATCAGTGCTCATGCCCAGTCACAGAGTCGTTTCCTTGTGACTGCTCATCCTTTGCCTCCCTGGGCCATGACTTCTGGGGGGCAGGAGTGGGTCTTACAAGAACAGATCATGGTGACTGAAGATCCTCAAAGAACTTTCATTTATTGACAGCTTATGCTAAGCACTTGCATGCATTATGTCATTTATTGAATTTGTGATAAATACATACCCTGAAATTTACCATCTTAGCCATTTTTTAAGACTACAGTCCAGTGACATTAAGTACATTCACATTGTTGTGTACCTGTGACTGCCATCCATCTCCAGAATGCTTTTCATTTTCCCAAACTGAAGCCCTATACCCATGAAACAGTAATTCCCCATTCCTCCTCCTCCCCCTGCCCCGGCAAACACCATTCTACTTTCTGTCTCTGAATTTGATTACTCTAGGCACTTCACATAATTGGAATGATACAGCATGTGTCCTTTTGTGACTGGCTTATTTTACTTGGGAATCACTTCTCCCCTCAGTTGTTTTCAGGTTGAGTGCAGCTGAGGGTGGGTGAGGAAACGAGGTACCAGGAGAGGCCGTGGGTGCCAGGGCCTACAGACAGGAGGGCTGAGGAAGTTCTCTGCCCCAGAGGCCTGTGAGGGAGAGGTGAGGGTTTGCCCTTCAGAACTGTGAGACTTGCTTAGAAGTTGGGTCCCTGCAGACGTTTTGCCTGGAAAGCCGCTGCAGGCAGCCCTCACAGAGGCTGTCAAGATGGGTGAAGCAGCATCCGGGAGCTTTCTGCAAGTCTGAGTGGGTACAGCATGACAGCCTTCAGGCTGCAGGCCTGGCACAGGCTGGGTACCTTGGTTTTGAATACTGGTTCTGCCCTTTGTTAGATGTGATCTTGAGCAAGCTACTTAACTTGTCTCAACTTCAATTTTCTCATCTGTAAAATGGAGATGAGAACCCTTGCCTTGCAGTGTTGTTCTAAAAATGTAATGTACGTTAAGTGTGAAGCACTGTGTCTATCACATAAGCATTCACAAATAGTGACAATGGAGTGATCCAACATGGGCTTCTCACACTCACTTGGCATTTTTAAAGAGGATGAAATCTCCACTAGGCAGTGTTTTCTGGTCTTTGATGGCCCAGAATCACGACTACTAATTTCTCTTAAAAACAGTGTGGTGTCTTACTATGCTGATGGACAGTGACTATAATGGGGCATGTGGGGGGTACTTGATAATAGGGGGAGTCTAATAATCATAATGTTGTTCAAGTAATTGTATATTAACGATATCAGGAAATAGTGAGGGGCAGAGAAGCTCTGTAAAATATAGAAGACCAGCATGCAAATTAAATGGAGCACCCATCCTGTGCCATCTCTCCCTAGAGGAAAGACGCCCAGGAGCCCCTGGCTGCCCCACATCCATGTCCCTCTCCAGGAGAGCCCAGTGATTCTCCGAGGGTGATCCCTGGACCAGCTGTACCACTATCACCTGGGAGCTTGTTGGAAATGTGGATTCTGACCCTCCACCTCAGACCTGAATCAGAAATCCAGCAACTTGTGCTTTTAAAAATTTTTTATTTTTAAAATTTTTGTATCATTAATACACAATTACATGAGCAACATTGTGGTTACTAGATTCCCCCCATTATCAAGTCCCCACCACATACCCCTTTATAGTCACTGTCCATCAGCGTGATAAGATGCTATAGAGTCACTACTTGTCTTCTGTGCTATACTATCTTCCCCGTGCCCTCCCCCCACCACATTATGTGTGCTAATCATAATACCCTTTATTCCCCTTATCCCTCCCTTCCCACCCATCCTCCCCAGTCCCTTTCCCTTTGGTAACTATTAATCCATTTTTGGGTTCTGTGAGTCTGCTGCTGTTTTGTTCCTTCAGTTTACAGCAACCTGTGCTTTAACAAGCCCCCAGGCACACACTCAAGTTTGAGAACCACTTCCCCAGCCCCCTGCCACGGTTTCTTCTTTCTCTCTCCCCGTTGTTCTACATAAACTCTCTGCTCCAGCCAGACTGGTCTCCCTTTTGAAAATATGAGGGATATTTCTACCCTTACTTCCTGCTGTGCCACTTCCTACTTCTAGAATGTTCTTTCCCTTACCTAATTGGGACCTTACCCATTGTCCAAGGCTGTTCTCAGAACTTGGTTCACCCAGACTGCTCCTGGTCACCCCAGCCCACAGTTGCTGCCTCTCTGATCAGCAGTAACCCTTAGGGTCCCATCCACTCACAGCTGCTTTTATCAACAGGTAACCTCTCTACAGGTTGATCATGTCCCGCAAGCTAGAGTTGTAGGTGTCTGGCTGGTAAGGAATGAGCCTTCCAGTTCTTTCTCTCCCCTTCAGTGTGTGTTTTACCATTATGAGCACCAATGGTAGACCCTCAAAATATACCTACTTGATTAATTAACATTTGTAGGCTTGGAGGTTTAAGAGAAAGAACTGTAGAAAATTGTCAGGCGAATGCCGTTCCTGTCTTTAATGGTACATCACGATCAACACTAACCACCACAAGAAACTGTTATTCCCTGTATGCCCAGCTTTTCACATCATTAGCAGAAACTCAACAGGTGTTGATGGAGAGCTGATTAAACAATTATCACCCCTCCCTGGCTTCCTGTTTGTGTACACTCTGGAAACATCGAAGTCACCAATCCTGCCAGCCCTTCCTCTGCCAGTGAGATAGCTGCCAGGGAACTGCCATGGTGGAAGCCCCCACAGCCTGGAGGTGGTGGTGGGGGGAGTTGTCTCTGCACCTGGCCCTGCTAAGCTGAAGATGCTTGGAGGGCTGTTTAGATGGTGTTTTGCTGTAGATAGAAAGATGTATATAATTTTAGGGTGGGGAATCATCTAGGTGAGTCTCAAATGGGGGAAAGTGACTTGCTCAGTAACACAGCTAATTAGGAGCAGATCTGAAAGGGATGCTGGCTTTCCTGATTCCAGTTTGTTCCAGCTCCCACTGTACTCAGGATTGGAATGTATAGAACTGTAGCTTGAGGACTTGAGGATTGCTTCCTATATCCTGCTCCCTACCTACTGCCAGGCCAGTCTTTAAATCACTACTGTACTCAGACCTAGTCTGCCAAGAGTCTAGCACCTGGTAATGTTCATCTATCTGGTGACTTGTTCCCTCTGTGACTTAAACGTGGGTAAGAGACTGAGTGATCTCATGGAAGGGAAGGACCTTCACATCCTTAGTGCTGCGCACATCCTGGGCTGATGGGAAGGGCTGAGACCCCTCCTCATCCTGAAACTCTGCAGGCCTTCACATAGGTCCCTATAGTTTGCTGATCTAAATCTTAGGAATAAGATGGGGTGTAAATCAATAAGTTTGTGTTAGAACCTGGACAACTGAGAAACTTGTGCTGATTTGTTACCCTGTAGCAGAAATGGTAATTAAATGTCATTCATGACTCTTTTGATACTAATCACTGCTTAGAATAGGACCTTGAGAAGCATTTTGAATAAGGGCCCTGGGGGGCCGGGGGGATAGACTATGATTGATTAATGATGAATGATGTCTGCCAAGAACAGTCTAAAGGAGAAATTGCAACTCACAAAGATGAAATTACTACATATTCTATTTGTAAAAATTTCTCTTGGAAGTCATTTCATTGTTATATTTGACTGTAACAGAAAACTGAGTAACAGTGACTTAAACAAGATAAACCATGTGTTTTTCTTGCACAAAAATGTCTGGGTGAAGTCCGAGGTGGGTGGGGCACTCCAAAATCTCAGGGACCCAGGATCTTTCTGTCTAGGGGAAGCCTCCAATCTATCATCTATATCTATATCTTTTATCAATCTTATTGTCCAGGATGGCACTATCTATGTTCCAGGCAGCAGGATGAAGAAAAGGATTATTAAAGGATAAGTTTTTGAAAACATAAAATCATGACTGCCATACAAATGTAAAATAAACACATTGTAAAGATTTTATTTAACTCAATTAACTAGGGTACCAGTAAGATGTTATAGCTAGTTCGAAGGAGAGCTAAACACACACACATATAGGCCACTGAGAATGCAAAACAAACCCACAATTAGATGCAAATTTGATCAATATTCACTGCAGTATCAACTTCATCTCCACTGGACATAATTTGCATTGTTATGAACAGAGCTCATTGGCACTGTTGACAGTGTTGTGCCACTCAGTTGTAAAATAGCTCAAAGACAACCAAAATTTGATATAACACAGAAGTGTGCTCTCAGCAGAACACCAGTAAGTATTTTTGTCCATTTCACAATTTTTCCTGACAAGATAAAGATGAAGCAAGTAAAGAGAGACCATCTGCTTTCTCTTAAAGAAAGTTCCTAAAAATTGCCACGTGCGTTTCTTACATCCTTTAACCAGAATTTAGTCACATGGCCATACCTAGTTGAAAGGGAGTTAGGAAAATGTGGTCTTTATAACATTCTTCTACATAGGACAACAAGAACACAGATATTGAGGAGAACCAGTAGCCTCTGCCTCAGCCATCATCTATGGTTATTGCACCATTGTTCTTGATAGCAGATGATCAAAGGCAAGGGCAGGTCCATTGGTACTGGTGGTACCTCCATGCAATGGAATGTTATGTAGTCATTAAAGAAGGAGGCAGCTGTCCAAGTACTGATGGAAAGATCTCCCAGACAGATCGTTCAGTGAAAAACACATGCAGGAGAGTGTGTATAACAGACTACTGTCGTGTTGGAAGAAACATGAATGAATATGTTTGTAGATATATAGATCCTCATTAAAAGGAACAAGAGAAAGGAGTAACAGTTTCTGGGTGATGGGGGCCAAAGAAAAAAGGGAGACTGACTTTTCCTTACTAGTTTTTGGTACTTTCTGAAGCTGTATGATGTACTATCTGTTGTCAATAAAATAAAATAAAAGTCACTGTCTTGTGTGGCTTGAAGGAAAATTGGAGTTGGACTGAGGCCTGGGAAGGAGTCAGGTTTCAAAATTATTACAGCAGGTTGTGCAGGTATTGGAAGAGGTGGGGGCTTGGGAAGACAGATGGAGCCCTGGCACAGAAACACACAGTAGGGTGTCTTTATTGTATATCCTTCCGTGATTCTTAAATTGTGAACCATTTAGATTTAATACTATTTTAAAACCTTAACACTATAATAACATTTAATTTTTTCAACTTTTGAACCCCCATTAGTACTTATTTTAATAAAAAATTAGATAAGATTTAAAAATTATGGTAGCCACTACACATCTGTTCCCCCCTTGGTATACCCTATTCTATGTATCTGTCCATATCTATCTCTGTCCATATCTGTACCCATATCATCCATACCCATACCTATGTCAATATATACCTGTCTAGAGGTTCCCACTTTAGAGAAATTGCCTAGCACTATATGTAAGCATCTTAAGTTGGGAAGGTAAGAAGCTGGGTTTTTAGCCTCATGCTCAACCCTGATGTGCTCTGTGACTCTGGGTAGGTCACTCCACCTCTCTGGGTAAAGATTGAACCTTAGTTAAAAGAGGCTTACATACACTTGTACTATATATCTTACATACACTTACATATACTTGTACTATATATCTTACTACCCACTGAGAGAGAAGAACCCATAGATCTCAGGTCATGTATAGAAAATTCTATCCTAGGTAGCAGGAAGGTTGTTTGAAACCTGAAGCCTAAAGAGTGAACTGTGGAACAGCCTCCCAGTAAAACCAGTATTTAGAGCACTGATGTGTGTCCAGCACTGTGCCAAGGGGGGTAGGTAGGGCAGCAGTGGCATGTGATGGGGAAGAGCACACACTCCACTACTGCTAACTTCCCATTCCACTTGCTGGGTGACCTTGGTCTGGTGACTTAGCCTCTCTGTGCTTTAGTGTCCTCTTCTGTACAGTGGATATAATATTAGTACCAATGTCATAGGCTTGTTTTGAGGATTAAATGAATTAATAGATGTAAAACACTTAAAACAACACTGCCTGCCATGTGGCTATGAAGTGATAATAATAGTACCCACCTTAGTAGGTAATGATATTAAATGTTCTATTGATTTGTAAACACCTGATGCAGGGCCTAAAGCCCACTGAGGTGGCCTCACAGTAGGAGCTGTGGTGGGAGTAGGAGAAATAGAAGTGTTAACAGTGTTGTTCTCTGCTGTTGCAGAACTTAACAATCAAGTGGTGGAAAGACTCATGTGAAACAACACACACTAGCAAAATAGTCATATAGCAGGTGAATATTTCAATATTGAGTGGGCATATTAGAGTTATTAAGCCTTGGCAGCTAACCAGTATGTTAAGGAGAGTTTTTAACTTGCTGTGAACAACATGAAGGGCAATTAGAAAAAAATGGTTATTCCATTTCTGAGGTTTCCTGGCCCCACTAGCAGCCCAGGAATGAGCCTTGTCTAGGATGGAGTTAATAAGCCTTTGGATCTAGTTCCAGGCTGCAAAGCATCAGGGAATTTGGCATTATCTCATTTAGTGTGCTAACCATCAGCCAGGAAGCCATTACACCTTCCTGAGGCACTTACCTAAGGCGGTTCAGAAGCACAGCTGCCTCTGAAGTCCTGGGATGGGCTCCACTGGGACCTTGCTGTCCAGCCACGGGTCATCTTTCAAAAGGGACCTCAAAGTGACCCCTTGGCTGCATTAGCAGGAAGGTGCTCTCAGGGTTAATGGCAGGGTGCAGATGGATTACTAGCAACTCTTTGGAGTGAAGCAGATGTGGGTGCAATGACAGTGGGGCTTGTCCTTGAGCAAAGAGGAGAAGGAGGGCTGGCTCTGTACTCCCCTTCCTTCCAACTGTGTGCCCAGCTCCCTGCTAAACACATGTGAGGACATGAAGAGACCTCAGGAGCCACTCCTTCCCTTTCATAGATGAGAAAACTGAGGCTCAGGAAGGTACCAGGAGATCGCTCAGAGACTCAGGCCTTCAGAGTCCCAGCCTCCCAGACTGGGACTCCCAAGGCCACATGCAGTACAGCTTAGGGGGCAAAGGGGGAGAGCAGGGTCCAAGTCATGGCCTGTCACAGTTTTCCTCTATAAAATGGAAATACCCCTATAGGGTGTATGCTGGGAATCAATGAGATGGTGTAAAGCACCTAATATGGCCCATGGAGCATGTGTTCCACAATGTCTGCCTCAATTTTCTACCCTAAGGACATAATGCAGCTGAGCTTAGCTGGGTATCTATGAGCATATACAGTAAACTCAAAAATGACCGTTGTCTCTGTGTGTCCAACCTGAATCATATAAATTAAGCCTTATCAGGAAACAGAGTCTCCAGCGTAAGCAGGATAATCAGAAAAGCAGCCCCCTCTCCCCAGTCGTCTTATCCCAAGAGACTGATTTGGAGAAAATGTTAGATTTAGGTAGGTAGATTTCCTGAGTAAGCAGGTGGCCCCAGGCCCCTCGCCCTGTGGCAGAGGGCTGTCAGCTGACTCCGCAGAAGCTCTCCCCGTGTGGAAGGCAGAGGTTTCCGGGCTGCAGCTGGAGGTCAGAGCCCTGCCTCTGTCCAGATCTCCGGTTTCATTCCTGGCACCACCACTGGGGTCCAGGATCACTCCTCCTCCAGTGGGATTTTAGGAATCACTCATGGCAAAAACACAAAGGCAAATAAAACTCATGGACAAAGTATGTAGTTGTATGTGGAAAAGGATGGAGGGATAATCCTGCATCACCGCCAGTTTGAAAGGAAATGAGCAGCTCCAGTTCTCCTGGGGTCCCAGCTACATGAGGGCTTGAGACAGGCATCTCGATTCTTTCAGGCCTCAGGCACATTCAGGGGGTGGTTTAGGTGCCACGAATATTTGGTCCAGCAAAGTTACTGAAATGTCCTAGCCCTGGACAGTGGCTTGCAGGGCACTTTATACTCTCCGCAGGGTGGGGGATGACTGCACAGCGCCTCAGCCACAGGCTGTGCTTGTCCCGATGGGCCCTTAGGAGGAGACGAGATCCAGGAAGGCCTGGGGACACTATTCCACGTCCCAGGCTTGGAGGCTGTGACAGTGTGACTTCTAAAATAAGTCCCCAAGGGTGTTGGTTTGGGTGCTAAATTCCCTCGGCTCTAAGGCTCCATGCTCCTGGTTTGAAACGGCTCCAGCCGCTCTCATTGAAGAGGGGACCAGAGGTCCATGTTCCCACCCTGTTTCATATAATCAAACACTGCCCCCCGCCCCCCGCCTGCTGTAGGAGAATTATCCAGTGGTATAATTTAGTTCCCAAGCCAGAACCTCATTACCATTTAAGAAGGCACTAATCTCATAAGAGGATTATGCAGGAAATCTGATACAGCACATTCCCCCTCTTTGCTCTCTCTCTTTGGTGGTTCAGGGTAAAGAATATGATTTTTTTAAAAATAAGATTTAGCAAGAAATGTGCTTGGTAAAGCGCTACTTCTGGATTCAAAAGAAAGGAGTGTGTTCTTTGAGCTGTGACCATGGCAAGAGGCCGTGATTCCAGGTGGGTGTTTTAAATCCTCCCTTGTCCTCGAAAGCCTAGCGGGGGCGCCTCCCGAGACAGCCCAGCGTGTGCATTCTGACTCTTGACCACGTCTCACGGGCCCCTCTGCTTACTGGGCATTTCACTGTCTCCTGACAGCTTCCAACCCTGGATGCTTCGTCTTTTTCTTTCTGGCCTCTCCCATTAGACCTCAGTAAAGACCCAGTGCCCAGAAGCATTTCCCGAACAGTCACCTCAGCCTAATTGAAATCCCTCAGGCAATTGTAAATGACTAAATGTTTTCAGCCTCTATGAAAGGGAGAGTGTCTTATTGATAGAATATTCCAGCAACTATACTACTTTCTCTATCTTGCATATGGGAAAGGACTAGTGTAGGTAGTTGGGGAATGACATGGAGATAGAGTAGCAGTCGCTACTATGAGAACTACTTGGCTCTAGTTCTGCCTCTGCCATTTTCCACTTAGATGCTCTTGGGTAAATCATCCTCAAGTCTCAGTTTCTCAGCTGAGAAATGAGAGCCATAGTATCCATCCCACCAGTCCAGGGCCAGCACTGGGTTGATGGATGTGAATGCTGGGAAGTACAGGTGAGATAAGAGTGTTAATGGTGCCTTTATGAATCCGGCAATTAAAGCAAGGTGTAGATGGGGCTCTCATTTAACCATTTGCTCTTGGTCTGTGCAGAACATTGGAAAGAAAAGTCTTTATTTGTATTTGTTCATCTGTTCACTTTTATCGTAACTACTACAATTCCAACTACTATTGTTGCCCAGCACTGCATCTCCAGAGGTTTCATGTGTGGCCCTCTCCAGCAAGTGTATGATCTCGGGATTCGGCCATGAAGGCCCCGTTTCCTCTTCCCTGGGTGGCAGACCAACTAAGAATTACCCCAAATGATCAGGCTGGAAGGTATTTGTTTACTATCCCCTGGACTGTAGTGAGGTTTGAAGTTCTGGGGGTGCCCTGGCCCTCTGGTACTAGGAAACCGATCAGTGATTTTTCTTGGGGATGAGACCCAGTGTACTTCCCGCAAGAGGAGGCACATAGATGGAGAGTTCACACCTTGTCGTCCCTCACACCTAGAGGTGTACTTGCCTTTCTTTGTCAACTAGAAGCAAGCCAGTGCTGGCCAGACTCTGAACTTCTTGTGAATCTCTGATTCTTGTTTGTTTTGTTTTATTTTTAATTAATATTTCTTTCTTTATTCTTAGATTCCTGCCATTTTATTATTATAATTATTTTTCAAGTGCCAGGCCTGTGTTTTTGAAAGGCTCTTGCTCTTCCTTCTGCCCTGTCTTCCGCTCCCCTGCTCCTGTGCCCCGGCCCCTCCCCACCACACTACACCCATGTTTCAGTTTCCTCATGTATAAAATGAAGGATGAATGGTACCTACTTAGGGGTTCTTGAGATGATTAAATTATTAAAAACATGTAAAATGTTTAGACTAGGACCTGGCACATGATCAGTATTCAGTTCATGTTAGCTACTGTATTTTGTTAAAAATAATGACTCACACATAAACAGGCATATACACACTCAAACAGATATGAAAGACTGGGGGGAATATGTTGCAGATTATCTTTGGGTAGTGAGATCATGATGATTTTTTTCTATTTTGTTCCTTCTACATTTACAACTGCCAACTTTTGTAATAAACGTGTTGCTAAAAAATCCATACGAGCATAGAAAGTGCGCAAAAAAAAGATTGTTCTGTAAGGATAGGGACGTGCCCCTGCAGGAGGGGCATGCCTCTGCATGGCACTCTACACCACTAGTTGCCACTCTAACCTTGTTAAAATAGCAGTAGCTAAGCTTCCTAATGGGTGCCACGGTTAACGGGTAGTAAGGCTTTACCATTTACGAAGTACTAACTTTCAAATATCTTTATCTTTTGAAATCCTCAAATAACCCTCAAACTCTGCTGACAGTGAAGCTCAAGTAGGTGGAGTGGCCTGACAGTGCCTTGTTTCATAAAGGAGAGGCCAGGAGTGGAGTCCCGTGTTGTAAGGCGAGGGCAGTGCTCGCTCTACTTGCCTGCAGAGAGTGGGAAGAAGAGGGGCCACCTCACAGGCTGCTCTCAGGGCCCTGGGCAAGCAAGAGGCAGGGTTCGGTCTAGCTGGGATAGAAATCAGACGAGGCTCAGTCTTCCTGGAATTTCTCCTTTTAACCCTGGAGCTGTGCAGAGTGTAGATCAGTTTGGTCTTTAGAGTGTGACAGGAGAAAAGAAGGTGATACATTTGTGATTTGGCGACGTGCTCCCTTTCTGTGCAGTAGGAAGTTCAGTCATTTTGCATAATCGATCCATTGGTCCATAAGGAAAAATTTATTGTCTATCACATAGAGATTTTACTTCTTTTTTTTTTATTTCTTGGCATTCATAGGACATGTTTTTGTTACATCAAAGTGTCCATTCCAAATATTTGGGATTGAAGGGGTAAACAAAAATCAATCTTGTGACTTGTAGATTTCTATCTTTTTGGCTTCAGAAGATGGATAGCCTGGTTACACCACACCCACTTCTTGATTTGAAAGTTGGCTTTCATCTGAGCCACAAGTATAACATTTATGAGATCAATACCCCACAGGAAGTTTTAGCAAAGAATAAACTATGCTGGGTCTCAGTCATCATAACAGATGTTTGCTTAGGAAGGACAGGACTCTGGCAGGCAAGTCTCAGAAACTGTGTTATTAAATGAGAACATCTAAAGGGTTTCATCTCACACCATCGGATTCACCCCGTCTGCTCCCCTTTCATCCTCAGTGTTTCCCATCTGCCTTATCTCCCTCACAGGCCTGCTCTTTGAGCTGACAGTTTGAATTCAGCAGAACAGAAGACTCAGAGAACCTTGGCTTTGGTGGAGAATGACCATTACAGTTTTAATACCAGGAGGTGGAGACCTGTTTCTGATCTTTTTAATGCCTCACTTTCTCCTTTGCCCTGCTTCAGTACTCACCATGCGTGCTTCCAAAACATGTGTAGGGATAAAACCTGTGTAGACTTTCCTGAATTTGCCACCATGTGTATCCAGTAACTTGCAAGAATCTAGGCTGTTGAAGAGAAAAAGCAAGTGAGCAGAGTTCAGTGTGGTGGGTTGAAGTTTGAATGGATATTTCATGTTTGAAATGTTAGAGGCAAAAAAAGAAGGTAGGGAGGAAAAAGGATTTGCAGTGTAGTCTCCAGTGACAGGGAGATCTCTGTGAGGAGTGTGAGGCTTTGCTCTTCTGCTTAAACAAAGCAAAGGAAAGGAGGTGATGATGATGACAATGTTGGTGATATTAATCATAATAAATATTTACTTTGTCAGGCACATTTTCTATGCATTTTATATAAATTAAAAGCAACTCTATGAGGCACGTACTGTTGTTACCCCCCAGTGTGCAGTGAGAATGAGGCATGAAGGGAGTAACTGACTTGCCCAAAGTCCCTCAGCTATTAAGTGGAGCTGGACCCCAGCAAGTCTGGTTTCCAAGTTCCCTGTCTGCGCATTGTGGTGTAGCTTTTCCTCTTGTCTGAAGAACTCACCTGGCTTGGAATGCTGCCTTTCCTTTGGGGCACCACTGCTATGAGTCAAGATCCTAGTGTGGATCCAAGAGGACATGTTGTCCTCAATTGTTCCAGCCATGGGGGCGAGTGGCCACTCTGTTTCTCCAAACCTTGGAAATCTTCCAAGCGCTTTCAGGGACGATTGTCTTCTTCCAGTTTGCTCTCTGCCAGGCTGCCTGGTTGTTAGAATGTGGTTTTTCATATTCCTGGGCCAGGGATGAGAGTCTAGGTGATAGAAAGGCAGCACGCACATAGCACAGATAGGATGTGGGAGGTGGGAGGATGGAGGCCAGGTCTGGATGACACCAGATGGCAAGTTGGTTTGTGAGATTGTTCACCTCGAAGCCTTGAGAGCCCCTGACTAAGGCTTTGAAACCCATGGTAGTGCACTGGGAAGTGTGGACTATAACGCAAGTCATAATTCATTTTTCCTATAAAGCTTCAGACATAGCTCTCTGGGTAAATGAAGAACAATGGTGAGACTGCAGGGAAGCAACAGCACAAGGAAATAATTGCATCAAGATGGGCTGGCCCATGTCATTGCACAGCCCAGTGCCCTCATAATGTAGGGATCTGGGTGGCTGTTTCTTTGAAAAGTAATAGGGAGTTTAATGGGGGTTGGAAGTGATCACTGGTCTGGGAATGCAGATGGAAGTTGGATGCAGCACTTTCACAGGATGGAGATGAGCTCAGCAGCAAAATAAAGGAGGATGTTTTAAGGAGGTTTGATTGAAGGACTGAATTGTCAGTGGGGTTTTCCAGCTGAATGTAATGGAAACATCATGGAGCTTCAGCTTCTCTTGTGCTCCTGGTGGGGAGAGGAGAATCTCTGGGGCATATGGAAGGATAGAGGGGAGGATCTGCTTTTGAGGGGTCCGAGTATAGGGAGAGGAGGCAGATCCAGGTGGAGGTACACCTGAAAGTTTAGATAGATTTCATTTGGAGGTTTGGGGGTGAGGAGGGGGCTTGCTGGAAGGCACACACAGTGCTGAGGAAGGGAGGGAGGAATGGGAAAGGCCTGGTGGAGTAGGAGGGCAACATGGCTGAAGCAGACATGGGTCGGGGGAAAGACTGCAAATTGCAGTTGGGGCTAAATTTTAAAGACTGTTAAATGGCAGCAAGAGAAGTTGTGACTTGTGGCAGTGGGAACTACAAAACTGAAGATTTTAACTTTGTTATTTGGAAGTGAGGTGCCCAGGGGGCCTTTTGTCCTAAAGTCTTGATTCAGGATCCAGATGCCATTGAAGTTTCAAACTGTAAGTTTTGTTCTCTTCATTTGTTGAGTCCTTGATTATTCTAAATACTCCATTTTATGCACAGTTGTTGCAGATCTCTACCCTGCCCCTGTGGGAGTTTATAGTTGAGGCAACTGAGGCCCTGAGAGATTGTTCTGGGTCATGTGGGCCTTAGTGACAGAGGTAGGATGAGAAACCTTTGGGATCTTCTCCTCCAGGACGACGATCTGAAATTCTGTGAGGTCCTCGCTCTAGCCCTTTCTTTCCAGAGAGTGTGTTCAGGTCTGGTGACAGATCAGCTTACACATGACCGCGTGGAGCCAGCATCTCTGAGCCTTGAGGGTTGGGGGAGCCAAGCCTAGGGAAGGGAGGTGGGGGAGGCTCTGTGTCCAGGTCTTCCAAGGCCTGTCCAGGATAAATCATCCCTGCAAGCCCCTATGCCCTGTGGTCATCTCCTAGGCTTTGGGCGCAATACCTTTTTATGATAGCGAGGCACTGGTTGATTGATGGAAAGAATGTATAGCATAAAAAAAATTGTGTCTGGAGTCCCGTTAGTCAATACTGAACACTTGGAAGTTGAAGTAATCATCTCCCCTAAGTCACAGATGCTGGAGGAAGAGGGGGAAGCTGGGGGTCTGGAGCGGAAGCAAGCCACACTTGTTTATTGAACAGCTTCTATGTGTGAGACCCCTTACGGGGTCCTAGGGGCTAAGAGATAGGTGAGAAAGGACTACAGAGTAGGTGATGCTCCCAGAGAACTACCTGGGGTGCTCACCTGGAGACTAGGAATGCAGGTGGGTAGAGGGCTCCTGACAACCTAAAACCTGCGCAGTGCCCAAGGAGTGGCTCAGATGGGGACCATGGGAGGAGACATGAGGAGTCAGACTGGCCCCAGGAGGGAGTGTATGTGGTGCCCGTGTAAGGCGTATTTGGTGACTGGCATGGGTGGAGCACTTGGGCAGGCTGTTGGCTAGGAGAGCCTGGCTGGAGCACTGGGCATTTGCAGTGGCAAATAAGGCACGAGAGGAACACAGAGCACAGTAGAGGCAGTGGGCTGCTATGGTGAGGAACTGAGTGTCACTCGTGGACAGCGGGAAGTTTTGGGCAAAGAGGCATTGTGATGATGACTGCTGTGCACCAGTCAGTTGGGTTTCCACGTCTAAGGTGGATTCAGGCTTGAGGAGGAAAAGGGAAGACCTAGGAGCTATCCGGCTGGATTCAGTGAGGGCCAGTACAGGGGTGGGAGTGGGCCAAAAATCAGGCACAGCCTCAGTGACCGGCAGGACCTGCGGGGCAGAGTGTGGGAGGACCCGGAGATGGCTCCAAGTGGGGGCCCGGAGGACAGGCTGCAAAATGTTCTGGCAAGTGTCCAGCACTCTCTCTTTCCGCATTCTTTGTATATATCTTTCCTGAAGTTGCTGTGTAAAGTCAGCATATATCAGTTATTGTGCATATCAAATGTGTGTGTGTGTACAAAGGCACACAGAGACAGGAAGGCTCATGTTCCTGTTGTGTCCAGAGGAGAGAAAAGCAGTTTTGTAGTTTGGGGAAGGCCCATGGCATTTTAAAAGCAGCTGGTTTCCAGAGAATGAAATTTGAGCCAACTCTGGAGGGAAGTGCGGTGGCTCTTGGGAAAAATTAGAAAGCAGCCAAAACTGTATTCACTGGTGGCCCCAGTAGGTAAGGTCAGGGCTTGTGGGGCACAAGCCCTTGGGAACTCTCCCCATCCTGTGTGCACAACTGAGGCTGTGTGTTCGAAGTGGAAGGGTAATGCTTGCAGTCCCCAACTCTGCACAGTCTCTTCCTTCCTTTTGCCTGCTTTGAATGCCTGGTAAGACCTCCGGGCAAGAGAGAGCATTGCACACTGGGCTTGGCTTTCCACCTGGTTAACTCGGATGGCTTGGCCATTGAGGTGGCGGTGGGGGTGCTGCGGGCCGAGAGGTATGACTGTGGCATAATCAAAGGTTAGATCTTTCTCATAAGGCTGACTTCTGTTTTCTCTCTTGGTTAGGAGTGTGTATTTTTTAACCTCTCAGGGGAGTTGCCCCTTAACTTTTTGTTTTGGCAATGATTTCCTTATGCAAAACATAAACTCACAGTAATTATTACCCTTATCCCCTATGAGAAGTCCTGTGATTGATATATAACAGTCTAAACAAATTGTAACACCAAATAAGTGAAGCTTCTGTTTAGTCTTCTGGTTTAGTTGCTTGCCTTGAACTAACACCTGTTATCTCCTCTCCACCCCAGTTGCCCAGGTGCCACGCTAGGTCTGGGAGGTGAAGGTGAATGGGGACCTGTCCTGGAAGAGCCCAGGCTCCCCCTGAGGTTGCTCCCCATTGTCAGGCCCCAGGTGACCTGGTGAGGAGTAAGTGGGCTCAAGTGGGGCTCTATGTGCTGGAGTGAATTCGTGTGGCTGGGATTCTTCAGGCTTGAGAAGCAGACCCCAATAATTATGTCCTCCTCCCCCTGCCTCAGACAGCTCACTTGAGGCCACCAGGCTTATCAGCAGTAACTCTGGTCCTCAGCTCTCTCTGGGTGAAAAGATACTGGAATTTGTTGGAAAATACTTCACATCAAGTGGGTGGCCTGTTGAATTCACTTTCTCATGCTATTGCAAGCTTTGGATACCATTAAATTAGGAAACTTGTGATCCACCAATAGGTAATGAATGAAAGAATCAGAGAGTAACTTGATTTTCAAGAAGCAAGTGGTGGATCTTCTCATGTTTGACTAAGTGGGTGCCAGGTGTGTGTTGCACTCCAGAAGGAGCACCCACAGCAATAAAATTGGGGTGGGGCTGGTCAGAAAGCAAGCTATGGGTGGGCCATGGTGGCAGCCCTCGCCAGCTGCTTGTTTTGAATGCCACCTGCAGGTTTGTCCAAGGAGGGCATCTTCCAGCTGTGACAGGGAGCTTCAGGTTTTCCATACCCATTCCTCTGGCTGCATTTTGTTTATTTCCCAGGTTGTTCCCTGGGCCCAGGTGCACCTCTGGTGGCACGCCCAGCTCTGCTGCTGGCAACCACACAGGCATCTGTACTCTGGATACAGGATTCTGAGGATTCTGTTTCTTTGCCGGTGGAGTGCACAGCAGATGCCAGCCAGAGGGTCACAGTTCCTGGGATGCATGATGGCAGGGTGGCTCAGCTGACATGGACAAGCTTTGCACTCCCAGGGTATGTTCACAGGGTCCCTGGCATTTCCCTGGTGTTGCTGCGAGCTTGGCAGCCTTATTTCACACTCTGGAAGCTGCCACAGCCTTTGTGCATACAGAGTGCTGACATTGCATATCTGGCTTTCTACAGGGGCACAGCCGAGCATGGCTGGGTGGAAGGTTACCAAGTGTGGAGGTGGTGAAGTCATCTTGAGGCAATCAAAGGGAATCAGGAATAATTTGCAGGCTTAGGCAGGACAGTCATATTGTTAACACAATTAGTTCCATTAATCCTCCCTAATCATCTAAGTTAAACAGACAGCCTTTGAAGTCAGGGAAAACATCTTAATAAAGAAAGGAAAGGATGAAGTGATCATCTCCTTTTTTCTCCAAAGCACTTACCGTCATGAATCCTGAACAAAACTTTCAAAGCAGCCACCACCTGCTGTGTCTGCATGGGAGGACTGGGCAAAGGGCTTGAGGTGTCCCCCCACAGTGGGCAGGCTGAAGGCCAGAAGGGACAGCCGAGGAGTGGCTTTACTCATCCCTCGCTCGCTATTGAGTCCAGGGTTGGACTGGCTGGGGAAGGAGGTGGGAAGGGTTAGGGTTGGATGAGGCACCTTGCTTCCAGTTGAAGTTTTAAGAAAACCTGGGATTGGCCATGGGGCATTGGTCCAATTGGGCTGTTGAAGTTGACTACTCCCCTCCCTGCTTCCCTTGTCCTCCCTCCTTCTCTTCTTCTTCTTTAGGTCTCATTATGGAAAATCTCAGACATATACAGAAACAGACAAAGTGGTGTAATGGGCTTCTCTGTGTGTTGAAGCCACCCAGTTCTAACAGTTACCATGACCAGCCACCGATTTTCCATTGGTATTCAATTATCAGCACCCAGGTCTCCATGGTGGTTTTCTTTGTTGTTGTGTGTTGTTAAACTGTTTATAATGAATAATTTCCTGGGATTTCTGGTAGCGATTTCTTGTCTTTCTTTTACCTCTTCCTTAGAAGTTGAATGGGTCAACAATGTTGGCCAATGTAGAGGCTTTCTGAGCCTCAGAATGTACATCCAGGGCCAGAGAAGTGGATGTAAGAAAGTTGGGTAGTAGGGCCTGGGAACACAGTGAACCTGGTGCATTTGTGGGCTGGCTGGGTTTCTGAGTGGGATTACCTTTCATTGCTTTTTTTTAACTGTTTACAATACTTATCTTCAGCAAACCTGCCTATTCAGAGCACATTTATCCACAGAATGAACATCGGGGTAATGGTTTCTGTGATAGCAGCTGTGTCAGCACCAGCTTCTCCTGGCCTCTCTTCCAAACCCTCTTGCCCCTTCTGTGCCTTGCCTTAGAACATGAGGCTGCCCCTGTGGGGACCCTGGGGCTCTGCAGCCCAAGAAGGCTCAGGCACCAGCCTCTCGCTGCAGGGTTTTACCACAGCAAGGCTGGGACTAGGGGCGCCCCACTGCAACCCCCTGCTACTGCATCTGGACAGAATTTTGGAGTTGGAGTGTTTGCTGGTGGGGAGAAGGACACTTGACCTATTAGAGCAACAACAGCAGGCAGACAGGCTTCCCAGAAATAAGAGGTGCCTTTATGCTAAATTCAAGCATTATTTCAAATTGTCTGCATTTTTTCTTTTTTTCCCTTATCACACAAACTCCACCTTGTAAAAAGTGCAGGGAGTTAGTTCGGTGGTATATGAAGTCAGTGTTATAACAGGCTTAATAAAAAACTACAGTGTGAGGGGTGTGTGTGTGTGTGTGTGTGTGTGTGTTGGAGATGTTTTTTGCCACCTCTTTTGAAAACACAGAGAAAGCAAAACACAAGACTTTTATAAGCCCCATGTCTGTGTGGGTGGTGATGGTTTGGATGAAGGAGGGGTGTCAAAGTTGATTCCACCCAGGGTAGTAGAGGTCGGGCCTCTGTACTGAGGTCTTTTTGAACATCTGGGAAGGATCCTCCTCATCTTCTCAGTCTCTGTGTGATGGAGGGTCCTGAGATCAATTATCCCTCCAGGCTCCTGGCCCAAACTACCAATTCACATCCCTTATGTAAAACCCTTTGGGCCAAATTTGTTTAGAAATTCAGATTTTTTTCTGACTCTAGAAGGTCAATATAGTATACATTCTGTATATTAACACCTCCAGCAGATTGTGGGGCATCCTTCATGATCCAACTACTTAATATTTCTGTAATGTGAATATATAAACATTCATACCAAGTGGAATAAACAGAAGTAATAAAAAGCCTTGTATTAGCTTGGGTTGGGATTTGTTGCCAAATAATTTCAACCCAAACATCAAAAAATGTCCAGTTTTTACAGCCATTTGGTTGTGAGGATTTTGGGTTAGGGGGGGTTGTGGTTCTGTGCCATCTATCTACTAGTGTCTGTCAAATTCAGATCTCAAGCCTGGGCCTTTCCCTGAGCCTCAGGTTTGTGTGTCCCGGTGTCCTCGGCCGTCTGAGGTGTCTCCAGCCGAGCCTGTCCCGGCCATTCGGCCCTGCTCCACTCAGTCTTCCCCTGCTCAGCTCAGGGCAGTTCCATGTTTTGCTCAGGCCCCAAATCTCCATGCCATCCTTGAGCCCTTTCTTTATCTCATGTGTCGCATTTAATCCATCAACAATTCTTTTGGCTCTATCTTCAAAATATATCCAGAATCCAACCGCTTTCCATCACCTCCATGAGCCACCATCTTCTCTCACCTGGATTATTTTGAGAGCCCCTTCTCTTGTCTGGATTATTGAGGTAGCTGCCTATGTGGCCTTCCTGGTTTCTCATTTGTGCCCAGGGTTTATTCTCCACACAGCAGTCAGAGTGATCCTTTCAAAATGTAAGTCACAGCCTGTCACTGCTCTGTTCATCCTCTCCTCTGGTTTCCCTTCTCACTCAGGGCCAAAGCCCAATAACTGAGCAAACTCTGTCCCTCTGAGCCCGTCTCCAGCCGCTCCTCCCCTCACTCTGCTCCTTACGCCCTCCTCCTTCTTGCCAAGGCCGAGTCCATTCCCACCTCTGAGCCTTTGCGCTTGGTCTTCCCTCTGCCTCGTACGTTCTGTTATCCTCCCAGAAACTCGTAGGCCTGGCTCCTCTGAGTATCAGGAAAGTCTTCCTGAATAAATCTATAGATAAATCAACCAAACCCAAACTTGGAAATCTGCCTCTTTGTAACTAAGATATGAAATACTCTAAATGAAAACCAACAAAAGGTCCAACGTGTTAGAAAATACCTACAAACTGAAACTAGGTTCCAGTAACATCTACTCTGGGCAATAAACAAAACATTGCCTGTTACAAGGAAAGACTTGAGAGTCATAGACTTTAGTTCTCTTTGATGTCTTCAAAAGGTTGAGAGCTTTCTTTCTGCTTGAGTAGTGGTTTATTTCTCCTATTTCAAGCCCTGCCCTCTCTCAATTAATTGATGATTGTAGATGGTCCTTACAAAGTAAATTTGAATTCACAAAGTTTGTCTCATAACGTAACATGCAAGGCTTGTCCACAGTTTGTGCAACTAATATCCAGGAGAGAAAACCAAGAATGAAGGAACTATTCTGACATTCAGAACTTAAACAGACAATTTTTAGGGCCCCTTTGCTGTGTACTTCAGGAAATATCTTTCCTTCTGATCTAGATGTTGGTATGGGCTTCAGCATATGTGTGTCTAATCTGTGTGTCCAGCTGGACTAGCCTGTTCATTTTATAAGGCCTGGGACTTCATAAAGATGTAGAAAACAAGCCCGGAAAGTACAAGGAGAGTTCCCCATATTCAGAGACTAGCTTGGTTTTATATCTAATTTGCACCTGAAAATTTACATATTCACTTGTTTATAGAAAAATAGCCAGTCTAACATTCATGCATACTCATTAGATTGCATGTTAAGGTGGCTCTATTAGAAAACTAGAAATTATGACAAATTTCCTATTTTTGTCTTCTTCACCTTTTTGATGCAAAATCTTAAAGTTTTTAAAATTTGGTATTTTCTAAATTCAACAGTCAACTGATTAATATACAAAGCTTGGGTAAAATTTTACTAATTCTGATAGGCCTAATCAATTATATTTTTCTGTATATTATGTAAGTTTGAGACCTCTGCTTGGATTTCTTAGAATAGCATTTTTAATTTTTAAAAATTTTCCCTACCTTATAGAACATTGAAGAAATATGGGAGAATATATTCCAAAGAATTCCTATAGAAACAAAGATGGTGACACTGCATAGCTAGGTGATAGGTGCTGTACTGTCATGTTGAAGGAGAGATGTTTGCTTATTGCCTTATAAACATAGTCTATGTTGTTATGTAAGTTTGTTACATGAAAGATAGTTGGAGGTAACAGTGTATAGGTATAAAATTGTGGGCTGTGTCATCCCACAAGATGGAGAAACACCATCATAAAGAGAAGGAGATGAGATCAAAGCAAAGGATTTTTAGCCTAGTGCATTCTATTTGGTTGAGCTATTGAACCTTTTCCTTAGTATGTTCAAACTGTATCCAGCTAAGAATATGCCTGGCTACTTACCACTCTTAACTGATGATTAGGATGAGTAATGCTGTTACCATTTGACAAGGAAATTATACTTGTGAAAAATACATAAATTTAAAATCTCATTTTAAACTTGCACCTTAAAGAATTCTGGACTAAAAATCAGGATAATAGAGTTGTGTTCCCAAACAGCAGCAGACTCACAGACTTCAAGAAGGGACTAGCAGTTACCAAAGGGGAGGGGTGGGGAAGGGCTGGTGGGAAGGAGGGAGAAGCGGATTGAAGGATATTTTGATTAGTACATATGGTGTGTGTGGGGGTGGGATCATAGGGAAGACAGTGTAGCACAGAGAAGACAAGTAGTGACTCTGTGGCATCTTACTACACTGTTGGACAGTGACTGCAATGTGGTATGGGGGGGACTTGATAATATGGGTAAATGTGGTAGCCACAATGTTTTTCATGTGAAACCTTCATAAGAGTGTATATCAATGATAGCTTAATAAAAAAAATAGAGTTGTGTTCTTCCCCTCCCCCATCTGTAGGTAATTTACTTAGGTGCCTGAATGGACTGCTTATCCTCACTGTGCCTCAGTTTCCTTACCTCTAAATGAGGGGATTGAGCTATGTAAGGTTCTTCAAGTAACAACAGATTTATTGTTTCTTTTTTTAATCACAAAAGTTATACTGAAAAGTAGAAAAGAAAAATGTATAGAAAACTATAAATATGCAAAAAGAAAAAAATCACACATTATTCCACTTCCCCATAGATACCCTTTTTCCCCCTTTGTATATGTACCTACCCATACACATTTTATTTTTACAAAATTGGATCATAGAATACATATTCATTTGTATTCTCATTTTTCCTCCACTTAATACCATATTTTGAATATGTTTCCATCAAATTTCTATTAAATATAATTCTATAAGACTTTTTTTCATGATGGCATGATATCTAATAATTTGAATATGCCACAATTTATTGAAATAGCTAGCTGTTATTGGATAATCTGTTTCTGATTTTACATGCTTAAGAATGCTGAAATGGTCATCCTTGAATTTAAATCACTTTGCACATGTGTGATTTGGGATAAATTCCCAGAATTAGAATTGCTGGGGCAAAGGATTTTATATGTAATGCCAAACTACTCACTACAAATTTTGCACCAATTTACACTTCATCAGCAGTGTGTAAAATGGTTTTTCTCCTCCAGTCTCACAAGCACTAGATAATCTCATTTAAGGTGATATGTTTTTGGATTTTCTGTAAGTAGTCTTGAGCAAATGTGTTTTGTTTCTTTGTCCTATTCAATATCTATGTAATAGAAAAAGCAAAAGGGGTTGGAGATAAAATTCTATAACAACTAAGCAGAAGAAGCCATCATCAAACTGTTTCAGTGAATTTCTGGGAATGAAAGTGAAGGGCAGGGTGGCAACTGATGGAACAGAGCAGAGGTGCTAAAGAGCCAGAGCCCAGAATATGGCAGAGGGCACTGCAGCCTAGCATAGAGCCAGCTGTGCTGTGTAACCCTAATGGAACTCCAGGTCTGGAGATTGTAGTTAGCCCAGAGAAAAAGTAAGATGTGCAGCTGAAAACGTGTGACTCTCTGAAGGTCTATGGGTGGAACTGTGTACTCTCTACTCTCATTGCAGAAGGACCTAGAGCCAGATTCTGACTCCCAGGGTGAAAATTGGAAGGGTCTTTTAGAAAGAAATGGTATAATGGTTTGCAGACAACTGGCAAAACTGGTGTGGGGATCTCCTACTACAAAAGTGAGCTCCCACTCTCTAACCTAGGAAAGATGGCTCAGTATCCATAGAAATATGTTGCAATTGTAACTCCCCCCCATCCCCCAAAAGGGGAAAAGATGTATGAGAGAGTAGCCATAGAAAATAGGAAGGCCCTTCTGGAAATTCAACATATTATTGTCAGAAATAGAAGTTCAGTGGAAGGGTTGTAAGGTAAAGTCAAGGACTTATCCTCAAATACAGACCAAAATGATAAAAGAAATGTAACATATATAACAAATAGAGATACAGGGATCAATCCTACTGATCCAACATCTGAATAATAGGAGCTTCATAGAGCAAATGAAGAGGCCTATAGAAAAGAACAAATAGAAAAGTGTCTTTCACAAGTTTAGCTTCATTCAGCACAATGAATCAGAAAAAGACAGCCCAAGACATATCATTGTGAAATTTCAGAACACTGAGAACAAAAAAATATCCAAAACTTCAGTTGTGAGACAAGATGAAAATAAAACAAAGAAATTCATATACTACCCAACAGTAATCAGGCTGAATAAGAGTCCATTGGCAATGTTTGTGTTTGAAGAGAGTTCTGATAGATGCTGATTTTTTTCGACCTAGAATTCTATATCCAGACACACTGTCAATCATGTGTGTAGACTAGCATGCAAGGTCTTAGAAAGCTGGCCTTCTATATACTCATAATCAATATTTCAATCAAAATATACTTTATTGGTAAAAACAAGGGACAAACCAAGAACAAACTAGATGATAGATTCCAGCAACAGCGCTGCATGCAGCAAAGCCGTGAAAAAAAGTCACAGTACTATAGCTGTACAGCAGACCAGAGGGCAGTCTGTCCAGATTTGGAATAGGACAGTGGGGGGTCTCCAGAAGGGCAAAGCCTGAGAGAAAAGGACCCAGGGAAAACTTGAAGATCTGAGAAAGGCAATTGCTAGAGTGAAAAAAAAAAAAGAATCCATTTGACTATGATGCTGGTATATTCTCCATTGAGTGGCATATGGGTTGTCACACTGGGCCCATGGAAAAGAAAGTATATATGTAGTAACATTTACAAAGTTATAACAAATAACATTTACAAAGTTATAACAAATAAACACTATTAACTTGTTTTTCGATTCTGGAACTAATGTACACACAAAACATGGAACTCAACTATGATTAGAGAACAGAATGTCAGCATTGTCTATGCTGATAATCTAACCCAAAAGACACAGAGGTAGGGGTAGAGTAGCAGAGACAGGCAGTGAATATGGAGGGCTGGAAGCACGAATGTCCTCTAATTAGACTTTGGAGTGTCAAGGGATAATATCTATAGTTGATGGAACAAGAAACTGACCTTCCAGATTGCTTTTTTGTGGTGGTAGAGAATAACAAAGAGGGAACTGAGAATTGTGATGTATAATTATTTTGTGCAGGGTGAGGTGGTGAGTGAACAAAATCCTCATCTATCACTGCAGCAAGCCAAGAATGTCTAAAATAAGAAATCAGGAAATTGAGGTACAAACACTTTATTTAGGGACATGACAGTGACCACCAGAAAAACCCAAATAGAAATTATTAAAATTGGGTCTCTCTGGGGAATATTAGGGCAGGGGACTATTGCTTTCCATGTATTTTTTTATTTTTTATAACTGAACACATCATGATACATACATTTGTTTGTATTTTAATAAACAAACAACATAGAAATACTTAGCCAAAAGCAACCTTGGCTAATTTGATAGGCAAAAGAAAGGGAAAAAAATCTTAACATTTTACTTGTATTTTTTTGCTTATCTGATTCATGTGATTTCTAAGTTGCTTATGACTTGAATTTCATGCTTCTGTGATTTTATAAAACTGTTCATTTCCTCAGAGGACATGGTTCCAACCCTAAAGTGAAAAGTGGTGACCAATAGGACTTGATATAATGAAAAATCCCTATGCAGCAGTATTTCCAGGAGGGCATTTATCTCCTGAAGTCAGTGCTTTTGTGTCTTGTTGTCTGAGCCTCCCAGTTATTTTGCTGTGGGTTTGGTGTGCTTTCAACTCTGAGTTCCAGGAGGATAAGGAATGAGTTTTAGTTTCACTGTTGTTGTGTCCAAGAAGCATTTCTATCCTTGTGCACAGTGTGAGCTCCTCGGCCAGCTCACATCACGTTGTTCCCACATAATCTCCGGAGCCCATGCTATTTGCTGGGCAGTGTGCCAGCCCCTAAGGTAACAGGAGCATTGGGCCTGGAGTTGGAGAACACTGCTTGAAGCTATGAGAATGTGGAAGAGTCATTTAAATCCTGAAGCCTCACTTTTCTCATCCCTGAAATGGTCAAGAGTAAAGATATTGCTCCTCTTACCCAGACATCACATGTAAAGTGCTAGGAAAGGATGTTTATTAGAGTTCTGATTATTATTACAAATAAAACAGTTTCTCTGCTTGAGGTGCTCAAAGGGATGCACAACAGTTATAATGTCTCAGATTTTGAGGGGAGTCAGGAACTGAGTGTCTTCGTGAGCAGCCACTCTGAAAGTTTGTGTTGGGTTGTGATATTGCAGAGAGAAAAATTCCTGGTCTGAAGATAGTTTTTCTGGTTTCACAGTCCCGAGCTCCCAGCTGAGCCTGCCTCTTTTCTACCTGGGTCTATTCTGTTCCACTTGGAGTCCCTTATGATTATCTGCCTTGGGCCCAGCCTTGCCCCAGAGGTGCTCACGGTCCGCATGGGAAATAACTTAATGACCCAACAGCTTACATTTACAAGATGCTAGCTGTGTGCCAGGCACAGCTCCAAGTGCTTCCCTGTTTCATTTACTCCTCCCAAGACTATGAGGCAGGTGCTATTGCCAGTCTCAGTTTATAGAGGAGGAAACTGAAGCCAGGGCACACAGTTTGTAACAGATAAAGCTGGGGTTGGAACCCAGGTAGGCTAGCTTCAGAGCCTTTATTCTCAATCACTGCAATGTACTGGCTCAGTGTGAAAAATAGGAAATGTAGAATAAAACACATACATACAAATATACCCAGTGAGAGAGACCTTTGCAAAGCAAAATGCCAAATGCAAAGTGCAGATTGGTAGCGGGGTGTTTTTCACTTCAGAACACTGGGGTTAAGTGCCTACACTTCCTGCTGTTTGCACTTACTACCTCCACTTAGCATACCCAGTCACACACTTCCATTTCCATAAAAGAGTATAGAACTATGCCGTGACTGGGTAATGTAAAGCATCACATACTCTTGATAGGAGTTTGGCACCTTTGGATGTCTTCTCAATGCAGGAAAGCATTTGTGTACACACAGTTATTTGTTTTTAGCCTCCTCAGTCATCAGAGGGAGCCAGCGCTCTGGGTCTATTTCTGAGCCTGTTGAAAAGGGGAAGCAGGTGCTAAGTTGAGTTTACTCCACTTGTGGCCTGTGGAGAGCTGGGATGTGTAATGTAGGCCTCCAGTCCAGCCAGCAGGACTTTGCAATGAAGCTGATGGCTGCTGCTCAGTTGGTTCCAGTGACCTGGCTACAGGGGATGAGAAAGCAATGCGTCAACCAACTTTGAGGAATGTTAATTTAAAATGTGTCTGGTAACTGAGGCAGGCTACTCTCTGGGGGACTGGAGGTTAGAAATAGCTAGTGAAAAAGATATTGATTTAACTTTTCTAACAAGTTAACTCAAGAACACAATTTTAAAAATAAAATGATTCAAAAGTGCATGGAGTGAAGAATTAGTGCCCTTTCCTGTTTTGTGGTCCCACACACACACCCATTTTATTCACACAGTAGCCCTGCATAATGAACATAGTGTACCTTGCCCCTACCTAATACATCCCAGAGATAGTTTCCTATCTTCAGTACATTTAGATCTTTTCATTATTTTTTATGGGCTTGCATAGCAATCTACCAAATGATGGACTGTAATTTATTTAGCAGTCCCTTATTCATGGATACTTAGGTCCTTAAGGTCACTAAAAGCCATTCTAGAGCATTTGGTTTAATTGTCTTGTTTTACAAAGGAGTAGATTGAGATACACACATACAAAGATAGATTGAAATTATTCAGCAGGCTCTGGAACCTACATTTGGGTGTGTTTTTCTTGCTATTATCATATTTTGATCACAGAAGACAGATGAAGGTGGCTGTGCCTGTGAGTGTGTTTTGCACACATGGGTGTGGGTGCCTACACAGGTAGGTGTACATTATATTGTGTGACAGGTATGCTCTTGAAAAACTTTAAATGAACCATTTTATTTTTAAAATGGGAATATGAAATTTTAAATGCCCTGAAGGTGGGAAGATGATTTATTATTTAAAGGAAACTTGTGGAGGAATCCTTGTGTGAAATGATGGCTCTGTTTTTCCTTTGTAAAAAACTATTTCATTTGAGGTATAATTTACATGCAACAAAGTGCATACATTTTAAGTGTATGGCTTGATGCAGTTTGACAAATACATATATTCACATGAATCATTCCCACACAAGATAACAGAAAACTTCCATCATCACAAAAAGGTCCTGTGTGCCTCTTTTCATTCAGTTCCAATCTCCACCTCCAGACATTATCTGTATGTTTTGGCCACTATAGATTAGTTTTGCCTTTTCTAGAACATCATAGAAATGGAATCACACAGTATGTACTCTTTTGTGTTTGCTTCTTTCCCATAGCATCCATTGTATTTCATATATCAGTAGTTCATTCTTTATTGCTAAGTAAAATTCATACGGATGCAGTATGGTTCACTTGAATCTTTAACCTGTTGTTGGACATCTGGGTTCTTCCCAAAATATAGCTGTTGTGAATGAAACTACTAGGAATATTTGCGTCCACATTGATGGCTGTCCAGGTGAATCATCTCCATAATTCAGGTGTGTAAATCCAGTTTAAAGCCAGGCTATTGGCCCATTGAGTCAACATGTAGAAATATGTATTAAATCCCTCCCATATGCTGGTCGGATAAGGATTGTGCCCTGCAGGGACATACACTAAAGCCTGCAAAATATCTTTGCATGACCATGGTAAGTTTTTGAGAAAGGAACAATCCTCCTCTCCCTTACTTTATGGAACTAAGTGCTGCTGGAAGCCTGTTAACAGGATAGAGCCCTTAAAATATTACATGTGCACTCTCTGCTTTTCAAATGGGGTATTCTACCAGTAGGGCTAGTAGCAAACTCTTCTCCAAATGAGAAGTTTTTAATGAGCTGCTAACTTTAAAATCTGCACCCAGCAGCTGCTCTAGAGTTGCCCGTTGTGGAGCCTCTTGGGTTTGTGCTTTCCTAAAGCAGAAGGGAGGGGGATGCCTGCTGCGTGGTCTGCTCTGTCTCGCTTGCTTCTTCCCTGCCAGGAGCTGCGGGGGCCTGTGGTGTGCCTTTGGGGCCTCCAGGGGCAACTGGCCAGCAAAACAGGGGGTGTGGACTTGGGCAGAGGGCTTCCACTTTGGGCAACAATCCCGTAGTCTTCTCTCTTGATGGTTTCTCTTCTACCCCCTCCTACCTCATTCACCGCCCACCTCCAGCTAAAAAAGAAACAGTCTGTTATCTATGACTTAGTTGGTGCAACATGGGCAGCACAAGCCACTCTTCCTCCTTCTCATCCTTTCTAGATTCATCTTTTTCTGACCCACTCCATGCCTTTTGCTTCTTTCTAGGCCCTAGTGCCCGACAACACACGGAAAAGGGAAGTGAAACTCAACTTGGGCATGAGACCTTTGTGGGTTGTTCTGAGGAAAGGTTTGCCTAGAGGTCTCTGGTGAAAGTTGAGCCCTGCTTAGGAGGAAGCTTGTCTGTGAATTTCTTATCTCCTTTGCCTCGAACTCGGTCACCCCCCAAAACACAGGCACACAGACACCTGTGGGTCATGGTGGCACAGGGCAGTAACGCCTACGCGGGCTGCCCCAGGCCACATCATCTGTGGGCTGCGAGCCTTGCAGTCAGAGCTCCCACAGGACAGCTGCGGCGTGGCTGGAGGAATGTCAGAGGAGAGGCAGGAGTCGCAGATGCGGTTCTGCTGCTACCTCGTACTCTGGGCCGCCTCGCTGTAGAGACTTGCACGTGAATGGCGCCCCTGCGGGTGTGCGGCTGTGCGCTCACTCCAGCTCTGCTGCTCTGGCCACTTCCTTCACCTCAGTGTTCTCATGCACACAATGGCACTAATGATACTTGTTACCTTACAGGCTACTGTGCGGAATAAATGATACAGTGTGTATGAAGTGTTGTGTGAATAACCCCAAAAAGTGCCCATGCTTCTTTTTGCTTTTCAGAGATTGCTCTTTCATGGGCTTCTGTAGTTTGGGCTTGTTCCCCATTGCCTTGTTCCTAAGTCAAATGACTGGGGCTCTTGTCTAGCCCAGACCTTCCCCTAGGGTTCTGGGCAGGGCGGCAGGGCGTCAAAGGCATTGCCCTGCCTAAAACGGGCCTGGCAGAGGAGCCGGTCAGTTGCAGCTGAGGAGAGAGAACCTGCAGGGGCCCCAGAGGCTTGCAGGAAGGAGAACCCTGGGACCGGGCTGTCACAGAGGGCTTCGTGAGCCAGGCAGGACTTGAGATGGGCGTTCCGTGGGAGTCAATTCTCCTGTGCCCTCCAGGCAGCCCTGGGTGGGAATCTGGCTTAAAGCTCTCTGAGCCCCAGTTTTTCCATCTGAGAAGTAGGGAATATTGCCAGCCTCACAGGAGATTAAATGAACTAATGTAGGTAAAGCATCCAACACAGTGTTTGAGACGTGGTAGGTGCTCAGACAATATGTGGTCACCCTCCTCTTCTTCTCTCCTGAGCATCACATGACCCTCTGATAAGCAGTGCTATGACCTTGTTTGCCCCTGGGTTTCTCCCAGGCTGCGTATGAAACTCTTGCCTTAGTTCTTTCTTTATTTACAACACCATAAACTCATCAGATACCCTGGAATGACATGTCATAATATCAACTCCAGGCCAGAAAAAACCTTTTTTTGTTGAGGGAAAGCTTGATAAAGTGGAAAGAACATTGGATTAAGTAGCAGATTTGAAGACTTGGATTTTCAATAACAGTAACACCAACAATTACCGAGTATTTTGTGCCAGACACCATGCTAAGTAAGCACTTCACACAGATGATCTCATTTAACATCATGACAGCCTAAATGTCACAGGACCTGTTATTAGCTTTGTTTCACAGAGGAGCATTCTGAGGCTTAGAGAAGGTTGTGTCTTGCTTCAGTCTGCAGGGCCAGTAAGTTCACTCTTAACTGCCATGTACTGGGTACTTCCTGAGTGCCAAGTGCTTTGAGTGTGTGTCTCATGGAATTTTTACAGCAACCTATTTCACAAATGAAGAGACTGAGGCTGAGGCTCAGGGAGAGGAAATCATTGCCTGAGCTGGTAAGGGACAAAACTGGGATTCAGCCCTGTCTTACTCCAAAGGCTGTTTGTCTTCCCCACTGTTCTACTGCCTTGCTTGGGGCTCAGCTAGAGGTATAGCCAAAAGCACTGGAGTTTGAAAGGGAATCATGGTCAAAGAAAGCAGAGCTAGTAGCTGGGAGGAGTGTCAAAGAAAGGTATGAGGTAGGGAGATTCGATAAATAGGGTTACATGTGGGAGAATTCGGAGGAACCTGGGGTGCCGGAGAAGGAGCTTGGAACTAACCCTGGGAATGGTTGGGAGGAGGAGTAGACCTGCTTTTATGCAGTGCCAGTTGCCTGTGGGGATGCAGCCTGACAGCTTGCAGGGTTGTGCAGGGCTGGGCACCTATATTGCTTCATTATCTGGGCCACGTAATTGTGAGCAGAATCTGTGATTAAATTAATTTGGCCATGAAGTGGCCCCGCACTCCACCAGTTTTGTATCTGATAACCCCTCCAGCCATCAGCATTGAAGTCACCCTGCTGGAGATGGATTCTGAGAGTCTCCTCACTGGCTGGCAGGGGCTCAGCCAGCAACTCTGTGGCCATCTGCCCAGGCTGTGAAGCTCATTGTTGCTTTTGGCATGTTTAATAGCTTAATTTCTATTTTTCTGTTTGGAAATGCAGTTCATCGGCATGGAGGCAGCAGTGAGTGTTAAAATGGTTTCTGATTCCTATCTTGAATGTTAATATCCTAATACATTTTATCGTCAGTGACCTGTCCCCCCTTGCCTCAAGTTCTCACTCCCCTTTTGCACAGAGAGAAATGCTGCCTGCCTTGGATCTGGCTGGCTGCAGCCCATCTCCCTCCTTCGCTGTCTCCCTCCCTGCTTTTCACAGATAGCATTGTACTTTGCCAGCGAAGTCCACAGTCGTGGGAAATCTTTGACTCGGAGGATATGAGAAACTGTTTCATTCTGCCGGCAGGGTTTAATAGGAATGATCTAATCTCTAAAAAGCACACATTATTTAAATTCCATGCTTTAGGACAAGGGGACCCCTGATATTTTTGAACTGTGGCAGAGACTAGATTCTGGTTTGGCTCTGTTCAGTAGAGCCCACTGTTGGTTTTGCCGTTTGTAATTCAGTGTTGCAGCCCGGTTATGCTTGGGGCAGGGCGGGAGGGTGGGAGAGAGGGGGCAGGCAATACGTTGGTGAGGGTGCTGGAGAACATGGTCCTACCCCAGAAACCTAAAATCATGGACTCTTGGGGCAGACAGGATCGGGGGAGTCATCTTGTGGTGCTGCAGGTCTATTATTTCATTCCCACCTGGACCCCAAGCTCAAGATCCCAAATTCAATTGTGAGTGGCCCCTATGGGGCAGCCTGAGATCTCCCTGCACTCCTCGCTGCCTGCTCTGACAGAGTACCTGAAATATCACGGGGAGGGGGGGGGAGCTCACCTCTGGGGCATTGAAGCCCCTGTTGATGGAACTGGAATTTTCAGGGAAATCTTATCCACTCTTAACCCCCAAAGGCTGAGCCTGGAAATACAGTGGGGTCAGGAATGACTTGGGGAACCTGGATTGTGAGTGGAGTGAGACGTGGGGAGAGCTCTGGACATCCATCCAAGGTGAGTTTTGTTACCTCATAGGGAGCATGTGGTGTTCATGGTATAGCCACCTCTGCTTCCCCTCCCAGCTTGTTTGAATATCACTTTGGTTCAGATCACCTGCCTGCCTGCCTTCCTGGGGTGGGGTCTTGAAGGGGCGAATGATCCCAGAATCGACTCTGGGAGTTCTGAAGACAGAGCCTGTCCCACCTGCATAAAGGTTGACTTGTTGTCTCCTGACTAACAGACAGTAAGCTTAGCACTCTTGATGCAAATATGACTCCCATACTCTCTGTCTAGCAGAGGAGAGAGACATGTGGACAGTGTATTACAGCTTAACAGGAGCCGTGGTTGAGATATGTATGTGCATTACGGGGACACAAATGAGAGGGTGACTAATTCTGTCTGTGAATATCTAGGAAGGCTTCAGAGAGGAGGCAATAATTGACCTCGACCTTGAAGGAAGAAGAGGCATTGCTAGGCTGACCTTTCCTAAGGACTGCTTGTTAGATGTGTGCCTGCTC
Organism: Manis pentadactyla; assembly: GCF_030020395.1. Lineage (NCBI taxonomy): Eukaryota > Metazoa > Chordata > Mammalia > Pholidota > Manidae > Manis > Manis pentadactyla. The sequence continues at coordinate 198,637,886 of NC_080020.1, read as the reverse complement.
TTTGCTGGGGACAGTGAAAAACGAAAGGAGGGGGAGTGGTTCCTGCCCTTAAGATAGTCACAGCTTGTTGGGGAGACAAGCCTGGCATGTAGGAGCCAATTAAAGCTCTGCACAGACAGATGGGATTGTGGAGGCGGTCAGAGGCTCCTGGGGGTACTTGGTGATCCAGGGTTTCCTGAGTTACTCCTCCCCCTTGTGGAGAAAAGTATATGTAAGGAGAGTTTAGACCTTGCAGACATGTTACCTGCAAGCGGCCAGCCTCTCTGACTTGTCTCATCAGCCTGGTTCTGTATAGAAGTAACTTAGCTGGATTTGGAGGTGGGGAGGGAGGAAGTGAGGGTGGGGTGGAGAAGATGGATGGTAAGAATTTAGTGGTATTGGTAGAATCTGGGGTTTGCAAAACACATCTGCCAACACACAACCTGAGCATGGGGGTCCTTCAGTCTCACACAGCACCATGCACATTCCCAGCCTTTGCTTATGCTGTTCCTTCCCCCTTGAGAGCCTTCCCTTTCTTGCCTTCATGAAGTTTTCCTGGACTGCTCTTCTACACTGATTTTAGGTTCCCAGATACTTTCTCTGTTATCCCCTGTCCCTCCCTCATCATTAAGCTGGGTTCAGCATTGTTCTCTAGGTTTTAACTCCCCCATGAGACTGTAAACACCTTGAGAACTCAGATAGTGTCTTATACTTTTCTTACCTTTCCTGTGAGCAAGTTGTGGAATACAGAACACAGGTTTCTTTAGACAGTCTTGGCATTGAATCTCAGCATTGCCAGTTACCCTGGAATTTAAGCTGTTTCCTTATCTCTAGAATGGGATAACCCAGGGTTCCTCAGCCTTGACATTACTGGCACTTTGGGCTGGGTAATTCTTTGTCATGGAGGCTCTCCCGTCTGCTGCAGGATGTCTTGCAGCACCCCTGGCCTCCACCCTTCAGGGGCCAGAGGCGCACTCCCTCTCCAGGTGTGATAATCAAAAACATCTCCAGGTATTTTTGTATCCCCAAAACGTTCCTTGTATCCGATGTCTCCTGTGCAATGAAAATGATTCCAGTTGAGAACCCCTGGGGTGACACCACCTATGGAACTCTCCAGTTGCCCCCACAATGCACTAACAGAGTCACTGTCATTTTCTTAATTGCAGATTGACCTGGAGCCAGAAGGAAGAGTGTATGTGATCATCGATCTTTCAGGGTCATCTGGTGAAGGTAGGAGAGCATGACCGTGGTTGTCATCCATTGACCCTTTGTCTTCTGGTCTCTCCCTTCCCTCCTTGGCTGGGACACATTGCAGTGACATTTAATTAACTGGCACACTTTAAAGCAAAAGGTTATTTTGAAGATGCTTATGCCTGTGTATCAATAAGGACCAGCCATCTGTTAACTTGGTGAAACAGAGGGAAGATTTTTGACTTGTCAAGTGAGGCCAATAAAGCAGGTGTTCCTGCATGCTGGTGCACAAGGCAGGCTTCGGTGGGGCAGCAGGGTGGCAGCCTGTCCCCTGAGGCTCGCGTGGGGTTGTGTGTGTGTGGTGGGAAGGAAGTAAAACCAGTTGGCCTAACGGTATTCAGAAATGAAACAAGGTGTCAAATTTCAGAATCTTGTTTCTTTAGAGCTTTTATAGAAGTGTTACTTCTTTTTACCAGTTTCTTATGCGAAAGCGCTGCTCTGAGATGGAAATGATGGGGTGAGGGAACGCTGCTCCCGTGGGCTGATGAGACGGGAGTAGATGTTCCCTGATGGTTGTGTGTCCCTTCTGCTCACAGCCCCATCTCTTGACCCTGTCCTTGCCCACTTACTATCTCTAAAGGCTTGCCAGGTGGTGAGGACTGAGCAGTCATGGTAGAAGGGAAGACTGGACAATAAAGCCTTGTCCACCTGGGAACAGCGAGATGGTGGCAGATTCTGGCTCTAGGGAGGCTGGCGATCAGGACCGAAATGTAGTTATCAGGCCGTCTCTCCTGTCCTCCTTTCTCTGTGCGTGGGGGGACAGAGCAGTTGGCTTTAACTTCGCAGCAGAAAGATGGAAGGACCAAGGCTTGTACTTCTTGGCAATCAGAAAACAATGGCATTTAGGGGCTATGGCCCAAAGACAAAGACATACAGCTCCCTCAGCCCCTGCCTGGAAGACCTGGGCCTTTTACAGCATCTCCCCAGAATATTGGAAGTTACAAGCACAAAGTCCCAGCCCTGCACCATTTCCCCCACATTAAGGAACAAGCTCTAGTTTAAAGTTCTGTAATGGGAGGAGGGATTACTTAAGCAGATTCAAAGATGCTCATCAAATGATGCACTGCACAGTGGTGCCTGGTGATTTTCATTTGGCTAATTCATCCCCCAACTTCAACAGGTGCTCAGAATAGTTTGATGATTGTGGGTTGTGTATGTGGGTCTCATAATAGAATTCAGTCCTCTTTTAATAGATCTCAATTATTTGGCAGAGGTTTAAAACTTTAAACATCTTTTCAAAGTTGGTCTCTTACATTTTCTGCCCTTTATTGCAATTGCATTTTGACATTTCCAACTTTCCTTCTTTACCCTCAGCTCTGAACAGCCCCAAATAGAATCTGTTGTAGAAGGTTTGGGGATTTAGCACGAGTTAGTATGAAATATTTAAAATGTGCAAAAGGGCCTGAAGAATAATAAAATGAGCACAGTGTACCCTCCACTCAAATTAAGAAATAAGGCAACAAGTAAGGGTGAAGCCTTGCATAGCTTTTAACATAGCATGTTATCCCAGATTCACCAGGTTTAAAAATATTATCATGGCCTCTTGATTGTTGATACTGGAAAAATACTTCAGCAAAACCAATTACTTTTTTTCCCTTGCATAATCTATATGAAGAAAGATAATTATTTAAATATGTATTTTTACCATTTAAATGATAAAATGCCCAAGATGCTGGGCAACCAAGGAGAGGCTTGGGCTGTTTATTTTCTTTGAAAAGATTAACAATTTGAAAAATTATAGAAGATGTCCTTTTTTTACATTACAGGGGAAATCTATGGACAAATGAATGAATATATAAATCAGAAGCAATTGATTTTTTTCTTCTCAGTTCTACAGCGTATTGCATGTGAACAGTCAAAGCAATTTTCACTGGGCTAAATTCTTAGTCTTTTTTTTTTTTATCTCTTTCATCTAAAGAAAATAGAGTTTACTTCAGAAATGCTGACACATGCCAGACTCTGTAAAGTGCTTGCATGTGTTACTCTGAAGAAAAGGAGACAATTTCTGTTTTTTTTTTATCCTGTTTCTGGATTGGGGGTTCTTTCTCTGGATGGTGGGAAGGACTTCCAGCAATCTCTTCCTGGAGGCTAATCTGGTTGTGCTCTGTTCGTGTTCTACACATCTGTTCTCCCGGTCCTGCTGCTGGGGCTTTGTGGGCTCCTAGTCCAGAGGTGGTTGTGTTTTTGGAAGGGTTGGAGGGTAAAGAGAACAGCAGAGGACAAGGAGCCCCAGCATTTATTAGCTAGCCTGCATGAGAAAGGTCCAGTGCGAAACCCGGTTATCAGAGCTAGACTGTGGACCTCCTTAGATTCTTATCTAAGTCCCTTCCTTTAATAAAATCACTTAACTCTCTATTCTGAGAAAGGATGACAAGAGAGTTGAAATGAGGCATAGCTGATGTTTTCACCACTCAGTTATTTTGCCATCAAGCACCCCTTCATTTTGCCTGTCTCAGACACTCCATCCCATCAATGGGAAAAAATATATTCATAGAATTGCACAAACTTTACAACACATGCAAATACCAAATTGCTCAGAGAAAGGTGTGGGGGTGAGACTGTGTGAATACACCCCCCTCTTCTAGGATGTGCCAAAGGATTCTTTTTCTTGCTAACACACTATAGAAAGCCTGGATGCTTATGTCTGCTAGAGATGGAGCTAATGTGATTTCTAACTGTCTAATAAAATTCCATTGCTTGCATGTCCTGTGCAGTTCACCATAATCAGATTTGACTGGTGTGTGCTTCATCTAAACCAGGCAACCTAACCCCAGCTGGAAGGGGTCAGGCTTGATGACATTTAAGGCCATTTCCAGTCATGGGATTTTGATCTTTGGGATAATTTGAATAGCTATCAGAGCTCAAGGCTGAGGGCTGGCCAATAGATGTAGAACGGAGAAGGGGTTGGAAGAAATGGAGCCTTTTTGACTGGTATTGTGCTTTACCTACATTATCCCAAGTAGCAAACCTTCTTGGAATGCTCCCGTGTGATTGTCTAGTCTCCCATGCCTCTTAGTGTTTGGATTTATTGTAAGTAAGAGCCATATGACTTTCTGGTAAATACTGCACTGCAGGCTCACCAGATACTTAAATGAGAGCGTAATTAACCCAGGTGGCAGAAGCATAAACAGCAATGTAATCCCCAAATGTACAAACTATTGTTTCCTGCTGCACACATTAGTTCGTATTTTTTCCCTTGCTGTGACATCATTTATGTATTATCTCTCTTCTTTATAATGCTATTATAATGAACCATTTGCAGGATCCCAGAGGAGGGACAATCAGGGTCTGAACTGGTGATTTCTAGGCTCTTCTTCTGCTTCCCATCCAGGTGTGGTGTTCACCCAGGAGAGCTCTTCAGCATCTAAATATGAAGAACAAGAAGTGGGCTTCACTGGCATGTTTGGATTACCAATCTGTTTCTCCCATAAAATGCAGAAGAAACAAAATAATTAGAATTATTTCTGCAACACATACAGCAGAAATAATGCACTTAAATCAGGTTCTGGAGTGATTGCTTATTGCAGAAGCAGAGGATGAAGGAAGAATGGGAAATGGGGTCCACTTCTTTCCCATTCTTTCTGCAACCACATGAAGCATTCAGTCTCCTCTCTGGGATTGGCAGCAGATAGAGTATAGCCTTCAGAGTCCATCAGTCCTGGATTCAAATCCTAGCTGTAGTGCTTACTATTTCAGAGCTTCAGATTTCTCACCCGTAAGTGAGCATTACATAAGACCAGTGCCCAGGTTCAGCACCCTTTGTACAGGTGATGCTCAATAAATACCAAAGGCCTTGGAGACCTGAGGCAAAGCTTTAACCCAGTTCCCCTGAAGGAGCAGCAGGAAGGATATTCAGGGAAGCCGTCTGAAGGCAGGTTTCTGAATCTGGGGCATGGCATATTCAAAAGGTACAAGAACAGAGCAAGGTGACAAAGGCAATTTATAGAACAATATCTGTGTCTGGCAGGGGCTATGAGATTGCTTTCTCTAGAGTTCAGACCTTGCCATCATTTTGCCCATTTCCTGTCTTTCTCTTCTTCCCCGCCTTTCCCTCAATTAAATATTTCTCAAAAGGACATTCTATAGCTTGTTTGTGTTGTGTGGTCCTTAATATCCAAAACGTCTCCTTGTCAGACACTGGGCCTGCCCTTTTTGCTCAGTGTGGACTGAGAACATGCAAGCCTCATACTCTCTCTGGATCCTGGGTAAAAGCCCTTTATGTACATGAAGACAGTTATTAAATCTCTCTTCTTCAGGCTGAAACTATCAAATCCCTTAACCTTTCTGAGGGGATAATTTAAAATCTTAACTCATCTTTGCAGCTCTCTTCTGGATGTTTTATCAAGTTGCACAGACAGACATGATCAAACCTGCTTTGCCTCATTCTGAAATGATAACAAGTGTAGAGCACATACCTGACAGTATTACCTTCAGGTGGGAGATGTTGATGTTAAGAGATCCAATGAAAGGCCCAAAGCTAAAAGCTTGGTTAAACGGGCCAGTGGGATCCAGACCCCAGGGCTACAATCCAGTGCTCTGCTTAAATCATGGCCTCATAGTGAGTTTTCTAACATGGCAGAGACCTCTCCACTGCTCTATTTTAATTCTTCACTTTTTTTTCCCTAGAGATATAGAGCTAAAGTTCTTAGCTTCAAATCTAAAGATGACCCAGAGAGCCCCTTTTATAAATAAGCAGATCTCTTTTCCTTTCTCTTAGAAAAGAAAACTCCTTTGGTCCCAATTCTGGAATGGTCAGCTCCTTCTCAGGCTCTCTGTGTGGAGGATCCATAATTAAGTACTGGTCTGCAGCTAGACCGGACTCAAATCCCATTAGGATGGTAATCTTTCTGACTGTGTCACGGCCAGCATTAGAGCACTGCCCGCAGTATTGAAAGAGAGGTGGAGGACAGGAAACTCGGCCACAGCCAGTGGGCAGTTTCTATCCAGATAACATCACTCAGAGCCCAGAGTCCCACTGAAACTTCAATTCATAATAATTCTAGCTTTTTTGTTCAGAATTCTACATTATTTAATCCAATGCCTTCTGGTTATCAGATAGGTAAAAAGAACCGTTTGTTCAAATGAACAATAGTCACCAATACACTTCAACAAATCAGCAGGCTTGGTGCCCATGCTGGGTTTGGGGAATGGGAAGTGGGGAGGGAAGTGGAAAATGAGAGATGGTATTCACAAAAATACATTGCCTTGCCTTCAAGGAGCTTGCAGTGCAGTTAGGAATCCAAGACTGACTTGCAGGATGAAAGCATTAGAGAACAATGCAGGCAATTTCATATTGAGTGCTGAACTGGGTGTTACCAGGAGGTCTCCAAAGGGGAATAAATTGGGGCTGGAATAGTCCAGGAAAGGAAGAGGCAGGGCTTAGGTTGAAGAGGCAAAGGTAGACTAGACAAGAAAGAAGAGGGAAAGTCATTCTGAGCAGAGGAGGATCATGTCATAACTATCAAAAGACATTTTTTGAAGCTCTTATTTTTAGTTAAGTCTGGATAGACATCATAAATTAAATAGATGCAATCTGTGTTCTCTGGGAGCTTCTAAATGATGATAATCATCAGTGTTGCAGACAGAAATTTTCATGCTATGCAAACAAGAAAATGAAATGCCTTTAACGATTAAGCTGTTTGAAGGTTGAAAGTAGTTCTTTCTGGATGTGTCTTCATGGTCAAGGCCACTCATTCACCTTGGCTCCCAAGAAGGAGGAATGTTCTAGGCAAGTTAGATCAAGTCTGGGACTTTGAGTAGAGCACATTTTATAAGCATGGATTTAGGTGATGAGAAGGTCAAGTCTAGGCACAAGCATCCCTTTTTGATCTTCTCTGTCCTCTTTCCCTTTTCTCCCTTAGCAATCTCATGGAGTCCCATGGTAGATGCTCTACCCCCCTCTGAACTGTCCCTCTTCTTCAATGTATCTAGCACATGTTGTGGCAGCAAGCCTGACAGTCCTATTCTGTCTCTTTGCAAGTTCTCTCAGTTTCCACATTGCTTGAGAGGTTAAAGAGAGCCATCTCCTTCCCAAACGGGACTTCAAAGTCAGGCACCAGCTCCAAGATGCTGAAAGGTTTCCCTCCCATGAGGTCTTCCTCCAGTGAGGTGCTGTAGACAATGAGATCCTGGTCCAGCTCACCCTGCAGGCTCCCCAAACATGCATGGACATGTTGGATTCTTCAATAGTATGTGAAGTACAAGGAGAGCCTCAGTGTATGACCAAAAAAAACCAGTGTATTTGTATTACCTGGATAACCAAGCCCAGGTGTTCTAAACATTGATCCTGCCATGTGGACCCCACAGCCCCCCCAGCAGAACTACTACCACTGATACTCAGACCCAAGGAGTGGGCCCCTTAGTCTTCAGATTTTTGGTCCATCCTTTGTCCTAATGGAATAAATGCTTGTTCCTAGAAGTGACCATCTGCGCCAGATGAGATAAGAGGAGTCATCTTGAAAGCAGTGAGCACCAGCCCCCATGTCACAGAGACAATGCTAAAATACTGGATGAGAAATAAGCCAAGAAACCCTCATTTCCTTCCAAATAGGCTCTAGATGCACAGCAGTTCCTCTGAAATGAATCATCCACGGTTAACACCACCAAATGCCAACCATAAGCAGATGAAAAACAATTGAATCTTGAGTGTTTGGAGAGCAGAGCGCTTTAGGATCACTACTAAAGCATCTTTCCTCTCTGGTGCTGTGGGAACATAGATGTGTATTTCCTGCTGACTTGTGTGCCTGGGTTACTAATGACGTAATTGCAGAAGGGATAGGTATGTTGAAGAAACAAACTTACAGAAAGGGTGGGCTTATATTCTTATTGAGAAGTGAGCACCATACCTCCAGGCATGGCCTCCAATTCTGTCTTATTTGTCTTGCTATGTATCATTTCTGTGTCTTATAAAGAAGATTGTTTAGGGAAATTCATGTTTGCAGCTCAGATGCTACTGGGTCAGAGTGGCCTGGGGTTTAATCATTTACTGTTGTTGATATCCTTGTGATCTGGCTTAAAACGAAAGGGTATTTCCAGTCTTCTAACCTAGAGAGGTGTCTTTCAGGACCGATTACTTTATTCTTTCATCCAGTTAAATTGGCCAGTGCTGACAGTTTTGATTGTCTTTATTACCCAGCTTTGTTGAAACAGTCACATTTTCACAATCAAGCACATTAACCATCTCATCCAAGCTGATAACACTTGGGATTTTATCTCCTTCTTTATTACAAAACTTTGGTGTGAGCTTGTGGGGCCCGTGAGGGTGTGTGCATTTGCCCGCATAGGTGCAGATGAAAATGAATGTCTCTGAATCACCTATTCTGTCTCTCCTTCGTCCTCGGTTTCCTTCATTGGAAGCATCATGCATTTGCTTACCTAAGATATCCTAGGCCCTGGGAGTGTAAAGCCAATGACCATGGTCGCTGCTCTGCATCTGCACTCTTACGGAAGGAGGTGGGCAAAGGACTAGTTAAGGACAGTCATGTGTTTTAGCTGTTGGTAGAATGGGGTGCCGCAGGACCACCAAGGAGGCTCCCTTCTACTTGAGGGCTCTCCCTGGAGTAGGCAATCAGTAGTGACAACCCCAACTCTTCCACATGCTGTCATCAGCTCCACATGGCAACCCTGAAAGTCAGCAAATAACAGTTATCCTTGTTCTTTGGTTGAGGAAACAGTCACTGTCTACTGAAGATGCATACAATCAGAAGGTAAAATAAAGGCAGACTAGGACTTGATTTACCAGAATTTGAGTTTTTCAGAAGTACATCTGACTTATGCATTCACTCATACAACATATACCTATTGGGCAATTCCTCTTTTCAGTGCCAGGGTCACAAAAGTGAACCGTATAAGCAGAAATCCTTGCCTTTGTAGGCCTTATAGTCTGGCAGATGTGCCTGTGTCTGTAGGCTGTCTCTGCAAGGACAGGTAACATGCTGGGCACAGCAGCTGTCTCTGGGGAGGGGAAAGGGTGAATTCGGAAAGGAGGGAGCCTTTCCCTGTCAAGGTCTATAATCTTGTTTTACTTTCCCATGTATGTGTATGAGCTATTAAAACAATTACTTAGAAATTTTGAAAAATAAAATTAGGTGGAAATATGAACCTTCCCGTACACACAGAGACAGTGACTTTTCTATTGGCCAGAGGCTGTGACAGGCTTCTGAAGACCTCTTCAGAGAGAACTGGCTCACTGAATACACAGGATAACATCTGAGGACCGGGCACTCCAGGAGTAATGCTCTGCATCACTCCACAGACACCTCTGATTTGTAGTCAATATGCTGAAATTAGGGAGTCCTTCAGATTGTGCCTGTCATGCAGAACTGGGAGCTCTAACACAGATAGGCAGGCGGGCCAGGCAACCGGACTCCCACAGAGTGGGTGACAAGTGAATGACACCTTCTCTTGAGGGAGCCTCTTGCCTTGGCATGCCTAACCCTGCTGCTGCTCGGAGGCTCGTGCCTCTCCAGATGGACTGTGACTATCCCATGACGGCGTTTTTACGAGCACCAGGCAGCATTCTCTAGCATTTATGGTCAGCTGCTGTGTGTCACAAGCTCAGTCATCTCCACAGACTGAGTGGCTTCACTAGCTGTGGGAACTTCTGTCCAGCTAAGGGGAGCAGGCTGGCTGCCGGTGGATTATTCCTACTTTTCAGGCACTCACGTTTGTCTGTTTCTTGACACTGAAAATAATGGTGATGTTTAGCTCAGAGACGATGCTCTTCACAACAGGAACCTATGGCCTCTACTATTACCCAGGTGTGAATTGTCAGGAAGAGTGAACTCAGAGGCAGTTCACTTTCAGGTGCATCTAGTGTCATTGGGACTAGGATTTCTTAGACTACTGCAGTGTAGTTCTTGCCCCGCACTGAGTGAGTTACTTGATTTATGATTGATTGCATAGACATATATTGAGAGTCTGTTGTGTGCTAGGCACCATGCAAAGAGCTGGAGAAACAAGATGTGAAAGACCAAGGCCCTGCCTTCTAGGCCTCCCAAGCTCGGGCATGTCAGCAACAAGTGAATGGCTTTACTTGGGCCTCAGTGCTTCCTGTGTGCATGGAGCAGGTGGGATTATGGGCTCCTGCCCACTGCAGTTCTGAGTCAAAACCAAGAGAAATTTGCACACAGCCAGGCACCTGGAAGGGGAGAGAACAATTTTTTTAAGCCAGATCTCTGTGCAGAGATTATTTTATTTAAGCCTAAATAGATATGCCAGGTAGGTTTTATCACTCCTGTTTCACATGTGGGGAAAATGAGGCTTAAGGAGTTTAAGACTGAATCACCTGGGATCCTGTGAAAGTGCAGATTCTGACTCTGTGGCCCTGGGGTGGGGCCTGAGATGCTGCATTTCTCACCAGCTTCCAGGAGATGCCCATGCTGCTAGCCCTCAGACAACACTTGGGAAACAAAAGACTATTATACCTGTAATTGTCCCCCTGAAATGCTAAGTAGGCATCAGTTTCTAGTTGATTGAAAATTAAGAGAGAAATTTACTGATTTCTCCTCTTCCCAACTTCCAACCATTTGGCGCATCTCAAAGAGAATACTTCAAATCCTGTTTTGTTTAGTATCTTTTCCCTCCACATTCTCCTTTCTTCTAGGACAGGGGCCAAGAAGGCACTTGGTGTACTTAGGGAGGCTGGGCCATGCTCAGGCCTTGGTTTTCCAGTCCTGCAGAAGGTCAAAATGGATAGTGTTAGGGTTCTTCAGTTAGGAGAACAAGAACCATTTTATATCAAGAAAACAAAAAGCAACCAGCCAGGATATTGAGATTTTGTTTTTTTGTTTTTTATTTGCTTTTCTATAAATACTCTTAAGTATTGAGTGGTGCTTGAATTTGATCCCACTGTGCTAATTTTCTCCTGGTTTCTGGGGCTTTAATTAAAACAACTTACCCAGGGACCTCACTAGAACTTCCTTTGCGTGATCATCCCATGAGGCAGGCTAGTCGCACCTGCCTTTAATGGCTGGGGAAATGCTCAGGGAGTTCTAGATTAGGGGCTGGGTACACAGTGGGGCATAATTTTACTTCTCAGATAAATGAATGCATGACTAAATGAAATAAAAGGAAAAAAGTGTCACTTTAAAAGGAAACTATTGAGATAAACAAGGTGTTGGGACTGACTTTGTTTCGGATAATCACTTGTTTCATATTCCAGTGTACAATCAATTTCATTGGTGGGCAGGGTCCTGCATGTTTAAGCACCATGCCTGGTGCTTATTAGGGGCTCATTGAGGCCACCTGGGAGCCTCCACAGGCACCAAGTACCCAATTACAATACCCTTCTCCCTCCCTGTTTATTCAACTCCTTCTTTGCTCTTTCAGAATTTGATTTTAAGTTTGCCTCCTCCTGGGAGTCTTCCCACCTTGGCCTGCCCACGCCTACTTGCTGGTTCACTACACTGCATTTGCTCCCACACACCTCTGTGTCTTTCTGTGCAACCATGTACTCATGTATTTATGTTGTATCTATAATTAGAGTTCTGGTTGTGCTCTGCCCACCAGTAAGCCACAAGCTATTCAAGGACAGAGGTTTCTGTAAAGTGGGCTCAGAACTGAGGGCTGGCCCAGAGCACATGAAGCTTCTGGCTGGCCTCATGATATGGCAGTGCCTGGATCACCATCAAGTCATTCAGACTACACCAAGCCAGACTGGGAACAAGGGCCACCTCATACCTGGGGGGCCTCTCGGTTCTGTGGGCAACCAGACCCCCCAAACCTAGTGTGGTACTGGCTGCCATAGAGGCACAAAGTCATGGGGACCTTGATTACTTGCAGGGCTTTGCCAGTGATGGGCACAGGACTCCTTACATCATTAAGCAGCTTTACTATGAAGTGTGATGGGAATAACCCCTTTATTGAAATCAGAAGCCTGGTTTCTGTTGCTGGCTTTGCCACAGACCAGCCAACTGAAGGCGAACAAGTTATTGGGTGTTTCTGGCCTCCCGACTGGATTGCATCGGCAGCGTTAAGATGCTGTCACTCACTGGATGCTCTGGATTTCAGCTTCTCAGGCTGAATACTTTCTGACTACAGATGTGAGTCAATGAGATATCCTCATCTCTCTTTCTGCTTACCACCAGGGAACCAGACTCAGTTATTCCTGGCCAAAGCATAGGATCCTTAGTAGTGGGCAAGACATGGTGGGTGCCTTAAGAACTTAAAGTGTGGCCAAGTAGAAGTGGGGAGCACTTATCCTGCAGCTCCTTAGAGTAGTTCTAGGACCAGAGCAGAAGTTATAAGGAGGCAACTTTAAGCTTTGTTTATTATACAGAAAAAGCCTCTAATAGCGACCAATGAGCATTTTACATCATTATAGATTCTTCTTCTAGTGGTCTTTTGTGAGATCTGAATATTTGTAACAGATAACTTCCATAGGTATATACAAATGGAGGATAATAAGGCAATTGTTTATCTGAAAAACAATCTAAGGTCCTCAGTGTAAAAAGGCAGAGAAACAGAGTGCATGAATAATGGGAAAAAGGAGTATGTTGGATCTCAGCATCTATTTACAGAACAGTTATATTTCTTGAAAATTTTGGCAAAAATAAAAATGTTAAAACTTTGATCTTATTTCTAAAGAACTAAGGAAAGTCTCTATTTGAATAGATCCCAAATCATGTGAACCTGTCCTGTAAACTTTTTTTTTTTTTAACCTAAAGAAGATTTGGTATCATTTTTTATTTGACAATGCTTTCCATTTAATTTAACATTAAATAAACCTAAGTACTTTAATCCCTCTCTTTTTATAAAGTGAGAGAATGAATTCTCTTAAGATTTTCCAGGGGCTCTCTGGCAAGTCTCAAAGTTGGTTATAGGTCAAAAGACTTTATTTAGAATTTGATTTTGGGAAGTTTGTAAAAAATGTCAAAGGTTTGAACACTTGATTAACTAGGATCACAGATTACAGTGAAACAATAGTTACATAGTTAACCAAAGTGACAATAAAAGCTTTTAAAGGCAAATACAGAAAGTTACATAGCTATATAAAAATATCTTAGCTCTTTTAATATTGAGAAGATTCAGTTTTTCTAAGTATACAACAACCTTATGATAAAGACAACATGAAGCATGGAAACTATTTTGCTGAACATGGAATCTTTGCCTTTAAGGTAAATTACTTAACAAGGAAGAAAAATATTTTACAATAATCCAAGTAAATTTCTCCTTTTTTTTTTTAAAATAATTATTTTTTATTGAAGGGTAGTTGACGCACAGTATTACATTACATTAATTTCAAGTGTACAACACAGTGATAAAACATTTATATACATAATTCTAGGTTCCAGCTATCACCCTACCAAGCTGTTACAATATCTTGACTATATTCCTTATGCTATACATTACATCCCGGTTACTTATTTATTTTACCATTGGAAGTCTGTCCTTTTTTTTGTGTGTGTGAGGGCATCTCTCATATTTATTGATCAAATGGTTGTTAATGACAATAAAATTCTGTATAGGGGAGTCAATGCTCAATGCACAATCATTAATCCACCCCAAGCCTAATTTTCGTCAGTCTCCAAACTTCTGAGGCATAACAAACAAGTTCTTACATGGAGAACAAATTCTTACATAATGAATAAGTTACATAGTGAACCGTACAAGGGCAGTCATCACAGAAACTTTCAGTTTTGCTCATGCATTATGAACTATAAACAGTCAGTTCAAATATGAATACTCATTTGGTTTTTATACTTGATTTATATGTGGATACCACAATTCTCTCTTTATTATTATTATTTTTAATAAAATGCTGAAGTGGTAGGTAGATACAAGATAAAGGTAGAAAACATAGTTTGGTGTTGTAAGAGAGCAAATGTACAGGTGTGTGCCTGTAGACTATGTGTTAATCCAAGCTAGACCAGGGCAATAAAACATCCACGTATGCAGAAGATTTCTCTCAGAACAGGGGGGGTGAGGTTCTAAGCCTCACCTCTGTTGATCCCCAATTTCTCACCTGATGACCCCCCTGCGACTGTGCCTGTCTTAGGTTGTTCCTCCCTTGAGGAATCTTACCCGTCTCTGGCTAACCAGTCATCTTCCGGGGCCATACAGGGAAATGTAAAGTTGGTAAGTGAGAGAGAAGCCTTATTGTTTGAAATGGTTAGCTTTTTATTTCTTTGCATATTTATGCCCTGTAGCTTCTATGCCCAGCATTTGTCTTGAGGTATCTTTACCACTTGGAAGAATTATGATACTCGGTAAATTTGATATGAGGCACGAATTCTATTTAAGGGTTGTAATTAGGAAGGAAGAAGAAAAGCTATAGAAGTAGCAGGCGGAAGAAAACATGGGAAGATTGATTATTTCTTTGACATATCTTCTTGTAGAGTAACTTCAGCATGGATAGGTTTTTAGCTACTACTTAAATTGAGCACACACATTAACATAATAGGAGTATAGTTACATAACCAAAGTATATCTGTAATTACCAGCCATCTCCAGTGAAATCAAGAAAACCAGTTAGGCACCTTAGGCATTTGTGAAAACTTATCTATGACATGGTGGATATTGTCCAACTGAACTTGAACAGTCTGAGAGAAATCAGACAAATTAAAACAACCCATTCCTGGGGACTGTTCACATCCCTTATGTTCTTTTAACAGTAAATAGTCTGTAGTTGTAAGATTTTGGAGCACTACAATTTGCACTTCTCCTAATTCTTGATTGAGTTCCAACAGTATAGATCCAGTCAAATTTGTTGTTTTACTGTATGCACAGGCCAGCTTAGATATCTCCTTCATTCCCACGGCAAGTCCAGGAGCTGGTGGGATGAATGCATCTACAGCTGTAGCAGTGCGTGGATCTTTGTTGGGGTTTTTTGATGATCATCTTCTGGCATGAGTCTTCCAGAGAGTGCTGATGTTGGAAGTTCTCTTTCATATCGTATCTTAGTTCATTTTCGGGGTAGCCCAATTAGGCTTTGATCTTCTGTATAAACACAAACAGACCCTTTGCCTACACTTTTATATGCCCTTTATACCCTTGTGTAGAACTCATTGGAGGTTACCACACAGGAACTGCCCTGTTTTTTTCTGTTTTGTTTTGTTTTGTTTTTGGTATCACTAATCTACACTTACATGACGAATATTATGTTTACTAGGCTCTTCCCTATACCAGGTCTCCCCTATAAACCCCTTTACAGTCACTGTCCATCAGCATAGCAAAATGTTGTAGAATCACTACTTGCCTTCTCTGTGTTGTACAGCCCTCCCTTTTCTCCTACCCCCCCATGCATGCTAATCTTAATACCCCCCTACTTCTCCCCCTCCTTCTCCCTCCCTACCCACCCATCCTCCCCAGTTCCTTTCCCTTTGGTACCTGTTAGTCCATTCTAGAGTTCTGTGATTCTGCTGCTGTTTTGTTCCTTCAGTTTTTCCTTTGTTCTTATATTCCACAGATAAGTGAAATCATTTGGTATTTCTCTTTCTCCGCTTGGCTTGTTTCACTGAGCATAATACCCTCCAGCTCCATCCATGTTGAATATGTTTTTCCATCCCTTGACTTTTAGTCTGTACATGTCTTTGGGTTTGAGGTGAGTTTCTTGTAAGCAGCATATAGATGGGTCTTGCTTTTTTATCCATTCTGTTACTTTGTGTCTTTTGATTGGTGCATTCAACCCATTAACATTTAGGGTGACTATTGAAAGATATGTACTTATTGCCATTGCAGGCTTTAAATTCGTGGTTACCAAAGGTTCAAGGTTAGCCTCTTTAGTATCTTACTGCCTAACTTAGCTCGCTTATTGAACTGTTATATACACTGTCTGGAGATTCTTTTCTTCTCTCCCTTCTTGTTCCTCCTCCTCGATTCTTCATATGTTGGGTGTTTTGTGCTGTGCTCTTTCTAGGAGTGCTCCCATCTAGAGCAGTCCCTGTAAGATGCCCTGTAGAGGTGGTTTGTGGAAAGCAAATTCCCTCAGCTTTTGTTTGTCTGGGAATTGTTTAATCCCACCGTCATATTTGAATGATAGTTGTGCTGGATACAGTATCCTTGGTTCAAGGCCCTTCTGTTTCATTGTATTAAATATATCATGCCATTCTCTTCTGGCCTGTAGGGTTTCTGTCGAGAAATCTGATGTTAGCCTGATGGGTTTTCCTTTATAGGTGACCTTTTTCTCTCTAGCTGCCTTTAAAACTCTTTCCTTGTCCTTGATCTTTGCCATTTTAATTATTATGTGTGTTGGTGTTGTCCTCCTTGGATCCTTTCTGTTGGGGGTTCTGTGTATTTCCGTGGTCTGTTTGATTATTTCCTCCCCCAGTTTGGGGAAGTTTTCAGCAATTATTTCATCTAAGATACTTTCCATCTCTTTTCCACTCTCTTCTTCTTCTGGAACCCCTATAATATGGATATTGTTCCTTTTGGATTGGTCACACAGTTCTCTTAATATTGTTTCATTCCTGGAGATCCTTTTGTCTCTCTCTATGTCAGCTTCTATGCGTTCCTGTTCTCTGATTTCAATTCCATCAGTGGCCTCTTGCATTCTATCCATTCTGCTTATAAAGCCTTCCAGAGTTTGTTTCATTTCTGTGATCTCCTTTCTGGCATCTGTGATCTCCCTCCGGACTTCATCCCATTTCTCTTGCGTATTTCTCTGCATCTCTGTCAGCATGTTTATGATTCTTATTTTGAATTCTTTTTCAGGAAGACTGGTTAGGTCTGTCTCCTTCTCTGGTGTTGTCTCTGTGATCTTTGTCTGCCTGTAGCTTTGCCTTTTCATGGTGATAGGAATAGTTTGCAGAGCTGGGACGAGTGATGGCTGGAAGAACTTCCCTTCTTGTTGGTTTGTGGCCCTCCTCTCCTGGGAGAACAGCGACCTCTAGTGGCTTGTGCTGGGTAGCTGCGCGCAGACAGGGCTTCTGCTTCCTGCCCGGCTGCTATGGAGTTAATCTCCGCTGTTGCTGTGAGCGTGGCCTGGCTCGGGCAGCTACTCCAAAATGGTGGAGTCGCGTTGGAGCAGGAGCAGCTGGGAGGCTATTTATCTCCATAAGGGGCCTCCCTGCTCCCTGCAGCCCAGGGGTTAGGGTGCCCAGAGATCCCCGGATTCCCTACCTCTGGATTAAGTGTCCCGCCCTGCCCCTTTAAGACTTCCAAAAAGCACCCACCAAAACAAAAGAACGACCACAAAAAAAAAAAAATTTTTTTTTAATTAAAAAAAAAAAAGTTTTTTTAATTAAAAAAAAAAAGGTGGTCGCTCGTTTTTCTTTATTCTCCGGTGCCAGCCTCAGGCCTCTGCTCACCGGTCTTGCTGCCCTGTTTCCTAGTATTGGGGTCCCTATCCCTTTAAGACTACCAAAAAGCGCTTGCCAAAACAAAACAGAAAAAAAAAAAAAACGGGCACTTGCTTTTCTGGTGTCCTCCTGCGCCAGGCCACCAGTGCCCGCTCACTGTTCTTGCTGCCCTGTTTCCCTAGTATTGGGGTCCCTATCCCTTTAAGACTTCCAAAAAGCGCTCACCAAAACAAAACACCAAAAAAGCAAAAAAAAAAAAAATGGTCAGTGCTTTTCTTATGTCCTCCGGCGCCAGGCCTCCGGTGCCCGCTCACTGTTCTTGCTGCTCTGTTTCCCTAGCATCCAGGGCCCCCTGGGCACGTACTGTGTCTGCACTCTGGCCCGGATGGCTGGGGCTGGGTGTTCGGCAGTCCTGGGCTCCGTCTCCCTCCCGCTCTGCCTACTCTTCTCCCGCCGGGAGCTGGGGGGAGGGGCGCTCGGCTCCCGCCGGGCCGGGGCTTGTATCTTATCCCCTTCGCGAGGCGCTGGGTTCTCTCAGGTGCGGATGTGGTCTGGATATTGTCCTGTGTCCTCTGGTCTTTATTCTAGGAAGGGTTGTCTTTATTATATTTTCATAGATATATGTTGTTTTGGGAGGAGATTTCCGCTGCTCTACTCACGCCGCCATCTTCCGCCCCTTCCCCTGTAAACTTTTAAGTGGAAAAATCTCTTGTAACATCAATGTTCGCTGCTTAATTCTCATCTCACATGGATATGCACATGGAGTTCACTTAAAGAGTGGTCCATTGGTGTGAGTCCATGAAGAGGTCCACCAAGAGGGGCCACAAAGGCCCCTGAGTTTAGGAGAAACACCATTTGGTCATGTTTGTTTACGTATGCTGGGAGATAAGGATTCTGTTCTCAAACTTAGGAAGCTGTTGCATGGGAGCTAGAGAAGTAGGGAGAAACCGAGGTTCCTTTGAGAAGGGTTTACTTAGCCTCATGCCCTGAGAAAGGGTTTGATTTTGGGTAGATAGGTGTTACTACAGTGGGTAACATATTGCTATAAATAGGCTAATAATTTATTGCCTATGTGAGGTGGGCACCAGGAAGGCGGTTGGTTGACCCCTCACCTCCAACACTGACTTACCTTTTGTCTAATGCTTGAAATTTTATCCTAAGAGCTTTCACACTTGATAGTGGTTAAGCTCTTGATGCCTATTACATAGCTACTCTAACTTCCTAAAAAAAAAACAGAAGAAAGAAGACCAACCCTTATAGAAAGATGAAATTCTAAGCCTTTCTTGAACTTCCTTGTGTAAAAAGGACCAACAGCTATGTTTGTAGGCAGTTCCCTAATTTTGCACATGACACTTTCTAAAAAGGTGCCTGAAGATCAAAAGAGTGAAAGTTTGAGTAACTGAGTTAAATGTTATAATGGGAGATTCCACTCCCAGAGAACTAAAATATACTATAAAACCCTCTCATTATGTTTTGTTGTTTAGACACCATCTTTGGTAGTATTTCCAGCATTTTGTTCCCCACTTGGTCATCTGGGCAGCCTGTCAACCTGCTGAAGTGCTGGGAAGGTCCAGCCAAGCAGGGGCCTTGCAGTCCCCCAGAAGTCCTTTGTTTATTTGTTATAGTAGACTCTGATCTCTAAAGTACAAAAGTTGCATCTTATCACAAGGGCCAGTATTTTCATCTTTTCATTATTTTTATTTAACAAAAAAGGGCAAGAGGGAATAAAATTCAAATAATTGCACAAACACTTTAATTAGACTCTAAGCTCTGTGAAGGTAGGGACTTGTCTGTTTTGGTCTCTGCAGTACCTCCATGGCCTAAGACAGTGCCAAGATACAGTGGTACTTAGGAAATATTAACTCAATGAATTAACGAGGGACTGCTGTCCAGGTAAATATGGTGAAGGTGTGGAGGTGGCACCGTGGCTTGGCAGGCTTGAAACGTTACTGCCAGCTGATGGCCGAGCATCCATGCATGTTGTTTGAAGGTTAAATGTGTGAATGTCAAGAACTACCTGCGCCAGGTGGGTTTGGGGTCACCGGGGTTGTTGGCAAAGCAGCTGGAGCCTGAAAGACAGACTTCAGACTTCACCTGCATAATTACAGATGTCCACCTAGCTACCTGACCTCTCGCAAACTGTAATTATGGCCTTTGTAGCCACCATACTGCCAAGCCAGCTAGAAATACCTAGCTCTGCCTGGAGAGGGACCTATTTTGCTTTTATTTTTATTTTTTTAAAGCATAAATCACATCAGGGGCCTTTCGATTTAACATTCACTTCCTATACTGCAAGAGGCCTTCACCAGGTTTCCTTGCCTTAGAAAATGAACAAATGCTAATATCTTTGTTTGATTTAAGGAAAAAATGCCATCTATGATTTGTTTCCTTGAATCAATCTGTCCTTTGGGATTACAGTAATTTGAATCAGCCTTACTCTCCCTTCCTTCCACTATTTTTATTTTGAAATTATGTATTATATATCATGGTCATAGGTTTCTATGATCCAAATTAAGTAAAAGAACATGTCTGGTGCCTTTGCTTCCCCTTGGGACCCTTCACTGATCTTGTCTTCACTCTTTCTTCCCCAAAGTAACTACAATCCTAAATTTTGTGTTATTTTCTTACATTTATTTACGTGTTTACCACCTATGTGTATATTTTCTTAAATAATATATAGTTTTGATTTTACCTACTTTTTAGCTTTATTTAAATAGTATCATCCTTGAAATCTTGCCCTTTGCAACAACATGAATGGAGTTAGAGGGTATTATGCTAAGGGAAGTAAGTCAGAGGAAGGCAACATATGATTTCACTTACATGTGGAATCTCAAGGAATAACAAATGAGCAAACAAGCAAAACAGGAACAGGCTCATAAACAGACAACAGACTGGTGGTTTTCCTGGGGCTTTGGAAGGATGGGTGAAATAGGTAAAGGGGATAAAGAGGTACAACATTCAATTACAAATTACAGGGATACAGCATAGGAAATATAGTCAATAATACTGTGGTATCTTTGTATGGTGACAGATGGTAACCACATTTATCGTGGTGGGCATTTAGTAATGTATATAACTGTCGAGTCACTATGTTGCATACCTGAAACCAATGTAATATTGTAAATCAAGTATATTTCCATAAAATTAAATAAATAAAAGTTTGAAACAAAAAATAGTATCATCCTATGTAAATTGTTTTGTGATTCATGCATTATACTGTTGAGATTCATGCATGCTGATGTGTGTGGCTGAGGTTCATTCATTCTTTTTGCTGTATATTATTTCATTATATTAATATATAAAAACTCATCTGTTCTGTTCATGGACATCTGGGTTGTTTTCTAGTCTTTGCTATTAGGGGCAATACTATATTCTAGGGCACAATTACTTCTATGGTTTCTATAGGTCATTTATTAGGTGTGGAACTCATGGTTCAATATGCATATGTATGCTCAACTTTAATAGGTAATGATAAATTGTTTTCCAAAGTGGTTGTTCTAATTGATGCTACCACCAGACATGTTTGCAGTTTCTAGTTGCTTTATATCTTCATGAATACTTTGTATTATCACACTTATATTTCTGCCAGTATGGTGGGTAATATGTAATTATAGTTTTAATTTGTATTTCTCTGATTATTAATGATATTGAGAATCTTTTCATATATCTACAGGTTTTTGATATTTCCTTAAAAATCTGCTCATTACTTTTATGCGTTTTTCTCTTGTGGTTTTGTCTATTTCTAATGGTTCAGAAACAGTTGTATTTGTTATAAATTTCTTCACCTAAAATGTGGCTGATATTTCCATTCTATGGTCATCTGATAAACAGACATCAAAGAATTAAACTTGTGGACCTTGGACAAGTCATTTCACATGTTTGGGATTCTGTCCCTGCTCAATTAAATAAGTATACCTGATGCATTCCCACCCTTCTAATGCAACAGTGAGTGATGGCAAAATGGGTTGATATGCATGAAGACATACTGTGAAAGTAAAGTGTTATATACACTTATGTAGAAAGTCTAGTTTTCTCTCTACATTATCATACTGCCTCCATTTTTATGCCCTAACTACTGTCTGGGAATACATTGTGTTGCGCTGTTTTTATTATTGCCCTTGGGGCCTTTTATTATTTTTTTGTTTACTTATCTGTCCTTCTAGAATATAAGCTCAAGAGGGCAAGAATTTCATCTTAGCGGTTTATCATCACATTCCTAGTAATCTGGAATAGTGCATGGCACATAGTAGGTGCTCAATAAATATTTGTTCAATGACTGACTGAACCAATGGTGTTAGTAGTCATGATATCACTGTTTGTGATCATCCAGTTACTGTATTTAGGATTTGCTCCCTGTTCAGATAACTTTCAAACTTCCGCAGTGTATTGTTCAGTCTCTCTTTGGCCTTTTCCTTTCCAGAGACGGTGGGTGGAGTCAGAGGAAGGGAATTGTGCCCTTGGGAGCTGAGCTCAGTTTTTAGATGTGTAGCTGGGGCCCCTGTTGGGTTGGCACTCCTCTGAGGGCTGATTTCTAGGGTGAGACCAGAATTTCCCAGGCTATTTTTTTTGCCTTTCTGTATGGTCCCTGTTAAGTTTGCTGCTTTTCAAACCCTGTTGGCTTTTGCTTTGTTGCTACAGAAACTAGAGCTGGTAGTTTGGGGGAAATGTGTGTGCATATGAGTGCTGGGGAGGGGGTATTGTGGAAGAGGTGGGGACCCAGAACTGGGAGGTGGCTGCAGACTTGGAGCGAGGACATCAGGAGGACAGTCACCACTGAAGTCTCTATTAAGGCCCTACCCACTTTGGAGAGCATTATCTTCAGAGAGCTTTTGATTTCTCATGGTGCACACTTGGGGAACAGGCATCCCTTTGTAGATCTGCAGGGCTACCCTGGCGCTGGTCCAGCCCTTCAGTGGAACATCTGGAAAGCCTTGGCCCCTCCCTGTGCCAAAGCCACTGAGCCCTGGAGACAGAGATCAATGACCTCTTCTTGGCTGCTCCTTAACCCGTGTCCCAGACAAGTGTTTTTCTGGGAACCAGTGAGTAACACAGATCTTTGATGCCAAGGCTCGTGTACTGGTGCAGTGAGACTTTCACTTGTGATAAAAGGGTTGGGGGCAGAGAAAGGGTCTGGGTAGGCAGAGCAATGAGAATTTGGCTTTTCAGGAAATCAGAACCCAAGTGGGGAGCCGTGCTTCCTACTCAATCATTTCCTGGCTGGGAAACAGCAAGCTGAGCTATTGCCTGACGTTAGTGCTCCTTCATGCTGGGGCTGATATTATGGGTGGGGGTGGGCTTAAGGCTAGAGACTAATTGTTTCTGATCTCCACAGGCAAGCCTTACAACCCCTGGGAGATAATTCTGAAAAAGTGCAGGGTGATTTATCACACACTGGGTTGTGCTGAAGACAGTGAAAGGAATTCATGAGGTATAATTACAGTAAATATGCCATGTAATTATCTTTCTTGCAGTAGTTTTATAAGCCATGTGTTAGGTTGCACATTTAATATTTATCATGAAAAATATATGTACATATGATGGAAAATATGTATAGATAGCATAGAAATGTCCTTAACCTGTCCTTCAATAAATGGCCTCTTCCTACTTGGGGTCAGGTGCCAAAGATCAATTTAACTTCATTGTCATTAAAATAAAAGCTGCTTATTCTTACTTTAACCCTTTCTTGCACATGGTAGGTACTCAGTAAACACCATTTGAACTGTTGGTGAGAATGTAACTGGTTTCCCTTGACCCAGAAATTCCGCTTGCACATTTATCCCACTAGCAAACTGGCACAGATAAAGCAAAGACAAATCGCCAGGTTTGAAACAGCAAAATATTGGAAACAAGCTAAAAGCCCATAGCTAAGGGCATTTTGTACCTCCTTATATAACGGAATAATAAGCAATCTTTACAACTTTAATGTTTGATTTTTTAATATATTAATGGGAAAGATGTTAAAAATAAATGCTTAAGTAAAAAAAGTAAGTTGGAATAGTATATATAATATCCCATTTGTGCAAAAAGAAACACATACACACACTAGACATGTACACAAGTAAAAAATTTACCTCTAAAAAGCAGGAAGGAAAGGATTTGTGCTTTCCCCCATATCCTTTTAACTCATTGACATTTTTGCCTTGAACTTATAATCTATTCAGCTGAATTCCTCATGCTGCCTCCTAGTATATGTAACTACCTCCTCCCTCCCGCTTCCAGGTCTCACCACCTCCATAATGGCTCCTGGACCCTCCGTGGTGCAGCTTGGCTTCCTTTCTAAAGCTCCACAGGACTCCCTGGTCATATAATTTGGCAGTGCGTTAGGCCTGTCTTAGGTTGTTCTCTGTCTTGTTTCATGGTGTCAACTGCTCTTGAGCTAGACTGTCAGGAGGGAAGATATTACTCTGCAGAAGGCATCAGGGTGCTGTCTGAGGGGCAAGGATCTCTTTGCCTGGTTCTTCAGGCTGCGTGCGTCCCTGGAGCCGGGCTCTAAGTCACTCTAAGCCCATTCCCAAGGGATGCGGTGCTGGGAAACCTATTTCCTTCTCACTGTGCAGGCGACATGAACAGGGCGCAACGCCCATGGCTTTAGGTACTGCTTGGACTCAGGCCGGCAGCTTTTTACTGAAGTCAGCTGCGTTCTGTCCCCAAGGCTCCATGCCTGCGCGTGCGTGTGCGTGCATAATGACGCACACGTATGCACACGTGCACTCAAAATCATCTTGCAGCGTGCTTCTGGCCTGCAAGCTCAGCGGACACTATGATTCTACCAGCTCTGCAGAAGCTACATTTGCGCTAGAAACTCAGGTACCCTCCCGCCGCAGATCAGAGCATCTGGCTGAGACCCATTTTGAAAAACATAGCCTTTGTGGTTCTTTGTCCTACACTCTGGTGCCCACAGGCTCCCCCACTCCGCCCCTACCCTGGCTTGCTGGGGCTCTTGGAGGGGAAGGAAGCAGTTGGGGACCGTACGTGTCGTTTGAGGGGCTGCAGGGTTATGGGGACGGCAGCGGGACTTGCAGTTGTCCTGTTAACGTGTGTTTGGCATTCCTGGAAGGTGGGTATGCAGAATTAGGCTCCCCCCTTTCCAGACATCTCATTAGCATTCAGCCTAGTCCGTGCGCTGGCTACTTTGTTAGGAAGAACTTGACTCTTCAGGAAAAATGGAGGGTCTCAGGGCCACCCACTGAGTATACAGTGTATACATAATGCCTATGTAATACGGCCTTGGTACTTCAGGCATAAAGATAGGAAGACTTAACCTTTGTCCTCAAAAGGCATAAAGTTTAGTCCTGGAGACAGTCTTGTATGAAACACAACAATACCAGGGTAAAGCTAACACTTGAAAAGTTACGAAGACCGCACCACGGTGACTCTGGAGCTGGAGTAGTGCCTGCCGTTATTTCCTCGTGTACTGAATGCTCACTGGCCAGCTCTGGGGATGCAGAGGTGAATCACACACAGCTACACACAGCTACATCAAGGAAATGGTGCTTTAGTAGTAGGAATAGGGATTATAATAGTCAATGTGTATAATGTCATTATTTAAGAGCTCTTTCCGTTTAGGATTCATTGAGGCTTAAAGGATGGGTTGGCCACTCTACCTGACTTGGAATAGAGGTGGGAAGCAGAGATGGGTCTCTCCTGGTAGGGAGGGCGTCCTCGGCACCAGGCCCCCTCCCTTACCTTTAGTGTTGCTTCAGTTTTCAAGAATTCAAGACCTCGGAAACTTCAGCAGTAACTGCTCTGGAGAACGGTGTCGGCTCCTACCATGCCTCCCTGGTGGAACCTTTCTTCTTGCTCGCCCCCACCCCCTACCCCCATTTTTAGGAATGAAATACTTGACACAATAGACTGTTCTAAGCAATTATTATTCACTTGAAAGAAATGTAAAATGTTGTAATAGAAATATTTCTAAAATGTAAACTTGGTCTCCTTTTCAAGGAGAATGTACTGAATACAACTGATATGTTTTAATGCCTTGGACATTTTTATGAACAGTTCTTGTCCTGTGCTTTTCTAAGGACCCCAGGTTGCTTTCTTTGTTTTTAATTCCTCCCCACCACCCCTGGTTACTTTTCCTATGTCATGGATCATAAAGAGATACCTTGATTTATGTATAATTATTTGTGTCGGGGCTCTAGGATGGCTTCAGCTTCTTTTTTGAAGTGCTGTGTTTTTTTAAGCATTACTTGCTGCTTGGAGGATGTGACGCTATGTTCTAGACTGCAGAGCAGGGGGATTTGAACTTGAGCTTGCATCAGAATCACCAGGAAAACGAGTTATATCCCCAAACGTACACCTGAATCTTTGTGGGTGGAGCCTGGGCAGAAGTCTAGATCCCCAGGTGACTGGGTGTGCATTCAAGGCTGGGAACCTTGTTCTGAAGGTTGTGAAGTTGCTGAAAGTCTGTCCTCCCATTAAATAGAGTGTTACAGGACTGAATGGTTGGTTGACTTAGTCATTGGTCTCCGACTGTGGTTTCACATTTGGATCATCTGGAAAGCTTTAAAAGATATTGAAACATGGGTGAAATAATAAGACATCTGGGATCTGCTTCAAAATAACATGGCTGGGGGAGAAATAGGTAAGGGTATTGATCTGTGATATCCAATAAGTAGCCACTAGCCACCTGTGGATATTTAAATTGAAATTAATTAAAAAGTCTTTAAAAACTGAAAATGCAGTTTCTCCGTGAACTAGCCAAATTCCAAGTGCTCATTAGTCTCGTAGCGGGCAGCTACCCTATTGGACAGTGAAGATATGGAACATTCTCATCACTGCAGAAAATTCTGTTAGGCAGCCCTGGAATATGAAATGAGATTGGCTATGAGTTGATAATTGTTGGAGCTGAGTGGTTGGGTACTTGGGGGCCCACTATCCTTTCTTGTCTACTTTTAGGTATCTTTAAAGTGCTGTATTAAAATGTTTTAAAAAGATGCCCAGGCATTAGGAGTGGGTCCTAAGCACTAGGGGGATTTGGGCAGCTCCCCAGGTGATTGCAAGGTTCAGCCAGGGTTAAACGCTCTGGGCTAACGGAACCGGTGGACTAAAGAAGGCTTAGCCCTGACTGTGTTCCTGACCTGTGTGGCCTTGGCCCCATTGCTTGGTGCCTGTTTTTTTGTTTTTGTTCTCATCTGGTTAATGAGGATGGAAATACTTGTTCTGCTTTCCTCTCAGACATGAAGTAAATCTGGAGAGAGAGGAGTTGAAAAGGCTTTGAAAAATGCCAAGCACTGACTACACCTAAGAGGTTTGTTACTTTTCTGTGTTCCAGGCTAGGCACAATGACACCCCGGAGCAGGGGTGCCAGATACCGCAAATGAAAATACAGGCAACCCAGTTAAATTTAAATCGTAGCTAAACTACCAATAACTTAAATTTTTAGTACAGGTATGTTCCACGCAATGTTTGGGATATATGTATACTTAATACTCACTTGCATTTGATTTAGCAACCAGGTCTTGGTGCCTCTTTCCCTGCTATAGCCCTCAGTGAGTGCAAGCCCTAAGAGTTTCATTTGTAGCTGTGTATCTGTGGGGCTACCTTTGTTTAGGGGATTTTTCTGTTAACCATCATTGTGAAGGAAGATATTTCTAAATGTCTGGTTTGAGATCAGGGTAACAGAGTTGGAGAGTTTGCTTTTAAAATTCAGTGGAGGAATAGCAATTAATTTAGATGGTCTTTCATTCCTTTCATCCAATGTTGTAGTTTTCCTTGTTTAGATCATGTACATATTTTGTTAGATTTATATCTGAGTATCTTTTTGTTTTTGATGCTAATGTGTTTTTAATTTTAAATTCCAATTGTTCATGTCTAGTATATAGGAAAGCAGTTGACTTTTGTATATTAATCTTGTTTTCTGCAGCCTTGCCCTAATTGCTTATTAGCTCTGGGATTTTTTTGTCAATAAGTTGGGATCAGCAGTTTCCAGAGGGTCAGAGGAATGAATAGGTAGAGCACAGGGAATTTTTAGGGCAGTGAACCTATTCCATACGTATAGATGGACACGTGTCATATATTTGTCAACATCCACAGAACATACAACACAGTGAATCCTAATGTAAACTATGGACATTAATGTATCCATATTGGTTGATTAATTTTAACAAATGCACCAAGGTATTACAGAGGAAATAATACAAGATGTAATTAACAGAGGAAGCTGTGTTTGTTGGGGGCGGGGGGTGTTTGGGAACTTTGTACTTCCTAATCAATTTTCCCATAAACTTAGGACTGCTTTAAAATAGCCTATTAATTTAAAAAATTGATAGAGAACCTTGGTGAAATGAAGATGCCCAGGGCTGGTTGGCATGATTTGAGTTTCTCCTCAGCCTAGAGAATGACCTGATTATCTGATTGTGTTTCTTAGTTTCTTTCTTGTTGTTTAGGCTAAGCGTGCCATGTTTTTTTCTCCTTATCTTTGGGGCCTTGAATGGATATATGCATCTACAAGGTGCTATCTTGTGTTTCTAGAAGAAGAATGAAAGAGATTCAGGTAATGGTTACAATATTCATAACGTAAAATGCCACATTGTAATACATGACCCAAGAAGAGTGGCTAGAAAGGGGTGGTGGGAAGGAGTAGAAACTCCCTTTCCTCATCTGGAATTGGCGAGAATAATTCTCTCCTTGGGCTGTGGTGATTAAATGAGGTAAAGTGTGTGAAGTGCTTGGTATGGAGTGAGCGCTCAGTGATTGCAAAGATGCTCGGTCTTTGAAGAGAATAACCCCAGGGGGCCCAGCGGCACTTGGGAGGAGTAGGCTTCCCAGAAGATGCTGAGTGAATGCTGTGTTCCCACAGGTGTTTGGGTGAACAGTGGGCATTGTGGTCAGGGACGTTGTGGAAGGGACTTCTTAGAGAGTGGAATGCTCCAGGGGCCTCTAAAGGTTGGTTTGCTTCTTTCTATTGAGGTATATACAGTAAAATGCACAGATCTTAGTGTACAGTCAATGAATTTTGACCCATGTAACTGCCACCAAGATCAAGATATCAGACCTTATCACTAATTTTTTCCCCTTTTACCTATTTTACCCATTCTTCCACCCCTCTTCCCTCTGGCAACCACCAGTCTGTTCTCTGTGTTTGAGTCCATTTGTTTTGTTCATTTGTGTTTTTTTTTTTAAGATTCCACATATATGTGAAATCATACAGTATTTATCTTTTTCTGCCTGGCTTATTTCACTTAGGATAACACCACCTAGGTACATCTATGTTGTCACAAATGGCAAGATTTCATTCTTTTTTATGGCTGAGTATTATTCCATTGTATGTATGTACCCATTTCTTTATCCATTCATCTACTGATAGACATTTACGTTGCTTTCATATTCCAAATGATTCTTGTCTTCAAAGATTCTGGGGAGTCCTGTTGGTAGTGGTTGGATGTGGAATGATAAAGTAGGATCTTACTTAACAGCAGAGATAGGAAGAGACCCTCTCTCCTCCACCCCCATGTGGCTGGCTTGGACTTGTTGGCCCCACCCTGTGCCCCTGGAGAGGCAAATCACATGGGATTAAGTTTTTACAAAAGCCATCCTAGGGGGTATTTTCCTTTGCAGAGATGAGGGTGCACAGCTGTGGCTTAGGAATCTGGGTCAGTGGTGAGGAGCAGACCTTTCCACGGGAGACAGGCTTCTCTCACACATGCTGGAGTTGTCTGCTTAGACACTGGGTGTTTACCATCTGAGTCTCGTGCCCAGGTGGAGAAGGGCAACCAGTGGACCTCAGACAAGCTGGACCAGTGACCTACAGAACTCCTTTCCTTATAAGTGTTGAGCACCTACCTTGTGCCAGGCACTGTAGAGACACTAGGGCTGTAACATGGACAAAACATATAAAAATCTCTGCCCTGTGGCACTTACATTTTGGTGGGAGAGACAGACCACAGACAAGATAAGTAATAGTTTGTTACATAATTGTAACTACTAATGAGAAAAAAATTAAGCTGGAGAAGGGGATATGAACTATATGGGGTGGGGACCCTGAGAGGTTAGAGGACAGGGAGACGTTTGAGTAAAGTCCTGAAGGAAATAAGGGAGTAAGCCACGCAGGAATGAAAGAATATTCTGGACAAAGAAAACAGCAAGTGCAAAGGTCCTGCATGCAAGGCCTGGCTGCAGCGGAGAGAATGAGGAGGCACAAGGCAGGCAGATCTTGGTAGATCACAGGATGCTGTCCTTTGCTCTGAAAGCAGGTTCTGAGCAGAGGAGTGGCCTGATCTGAGTTTTAGCAGGATCATTATGGCTATAGTGTGAGTGGACAGCAGAGGGACAGAGGCAGAACCAGAGGTCTGTTAGGAGCCACAGCCATGAGTCAGGCCAGCATTGAGATGGTGATTGCCTGGGTCAGGGTAGTGGAGATAATAAATAGTTGGATTTTGAATATATTTGAACAGGGAAATTGAGAATTTTATTGATATATTGGAAGTTGTGAGATAAAGGGAGAAATCAAGGATGACTCTAAGATTTTGGTCTGAGCAACTGCAAGGATGGAGTTGCCATTAACTGTCAGGGGAGCATCTGTGAGTGGGGTGGGGGCTATTTTGGAGCTCCATTTTGGTCACATTAATTTTGAGATGTCTGGAAAATATTGAGAGCTGATGTCAAGTAGGCAGCTGGATGTGGGGCTCTGGTGTTCAGGGGAGAGGTCCAGGGTGGAGATAGAAACTGGGGAGTCATGAGCATGGAGGTGGTCTGTGGAGCTGTGAGTCTGGAGGAGGCATGGCACCTGAAAGCCAGAAGGGTCTTCAGTGGAGAAGGGCATGGCACCTGGCACCTGGCACCTGGCAGGGTCCTGAGTGGCTGCCTAGTTCAAACTGTCATCTTCAAGAGGGAAACTCAATCACATAGAAGTAAAGGGTTATACCCAGACTCATACCTTGTTTCAGTTGGATTAATCTGGATTAGAACCTGGGTCTGGTAAGGCCTACCCAGGTATATCTCTTTATAGTATTTTACAGGAGCTAAAGAACTGACAGTGTTTACTGGGACTGTCTGGACAAGAGGTGGCTTTTAAGCATAAGCACTCTGATGTTTTAATGTGGGGCAGGCACTCCCCAGTCTCCCAACCTAATCCCTAGAGTGCTTCTCAAGGCATGGTGCAGTCCATGAACTGCTGTGGGTGGTGAATGCTAAGTCGAGAAATTGACAGGAAGCATTCAGGAACTCATAACAACTTGGCATCGCTCCAGCATCCGGGTGCAGTAGACTTGTCTGGTTAAGGTGTGGGTCGGTGTGGATGGTGTTGACCTCACGTGGTGACTCACTTCTGGTGTGAGCCGCGTGTTAGTCATGCATAGCAGGACCATGTATTAGGTTACAAATTAAATAAATAAGAAACCCAGATCCTTCACCGCAGAGAGTTTGAGAAGCACAGTCCCAGTATGATGCCTTCTGAGGAAAACACTCTGTAAAAATTTGTTAGATGTTAAGTGCAGGATCTTGTGCCCCTTCTGCTGTTGTCTGACACTTAGGTCATGACTTCTGCCACATGATGAAGTCAGCAGCTTATTTGTCCCCAGAGCATCTCCATTTCTTTCTCCCTGTGCCTGGAAGTCCTGTGGTTCCACCATCCCGTCTCCCTGGCGACTCCATGACTCTCTGCTCAGTGGCAGTCTTCACTTGAGCGGTTCTCCCGATGATTCCAACCTGTTTTAGTGTCACTGAGTCCAGCAGTGTGTGCTAAGGAATGCCTACAACCCACAAGAACTGAGTCATCTTGGCCTTTCACGGGGGAGATGTATTTTGACTTCAGTCTAGAGGGAGACACTGAGCTATTAAAGAAAGAATAGGAGTTTTGGAGGGAGATAGATCTTATAGCCAGATGCTGCTGTTAACCTTTCTGAGTCATAACCCCTCCTTCTCTATAGAATGGGGCAGTATCCCATATGTCATAGGTATGTTGGTGGGGTGAGGTGAAACAGTGGTGTAAAGTACCCTAGGAGAGGAACTAGAGCTAAAGGGATTGTCAGCTCTCTAGAATTGTGACTCTGGACTTGCGCATCTTCCATCTCATTCTGTGACCTTTGGGGTGGTCCCTTTTCTCCCTGTCCCTCCCGTGCCTTGTCTGCCTGTAGGATTATGTGATCAACGTGCTGGGACCCAAGTTGATGGACAGGCTGCCCCCCTGACAACTCCAGAGGGCTCCGTTCCAGCTGGTGATGAAAGGCGGAGGCTTTAGGGGCTTCTGTGATTGCTTTGGCTTGCCCTGAACCTGTACCGTCCTCCGACCTGCTACCCTGCTATCTTGCTTGTGGAGGGAGGAACTTCTCAGCTTAGAGTGGGCTGCCAGCTCTCAAGTATGCCTTCTCTACAATTGGGCAAGGCCTCCCAGAGCTGTCTTTTCAACTTGTCACTTGCCGCTGAGCCAGTTGCCAAATGCTGACTCTTCCAGGGCCCCTGTCTCCTTCCTTCTAACCCTCTGACTTGGGTCTTTGGAAGAGTAACATAGGGCAGGGCATGGCCACTGAATATGTCAAATATCTAGCTTAGGTGTCCCACCTGTTTTATTAAAGTGCCATTTAAATAACCCTTGCCTTCAGGTTCTAAATTCCTGGTGATTAAATGCAGCTGGTGGCTTATGGGTCCAACAAGCTGTATTCCACTGTTTACAGAGAGAGAGGATTCCTGCTTTCTGCTCACTGTTGGCACTGGATCTCAGCAATTTCAGAATATGCCACTGAACAGATGGCATCTGGGAATATTGGGGAATTAAGTGCCTCATTCTATTTCGTTCTGGCCTATCTTGATTTGGGGGTATAGCTGATGTCTATTTGGCCTATGTTTCAAGCAGGTAAGAGTGCACTGTTTTTCTTACTTCACTAGGAGGAAATATATGGAGATATAGTATATGAATTAATTATGAAATATGTATTACATTGTGTGTATGGTGGTGGGGGAGGGGGAGGGAGGGAGGGAGGGAGAGAGAACACACCAAATAGGTGCACCTGGACTCCACAGGTCCCCATAGGAGCTGTGAGATGGAGCGTGTGGATGATGTGGACATAAGGATTGGAGGCATAAGCCTCAGGCAGCAACTTCGGGTGAAGCTCAGCAGAAATGTAGAGCAGAGTCTGGGAGGAAAGAATGACCAGGTGCAGATTTCCCAGCTCATTAATAGAGAAAGTCATATATTTGAGGCCACAGTTGAGTCAGCAGTATTTGTGATAAAATGCCCACAACCTATCGAATCTCTCTCTTGGTTAGCATTTTCATCTATTGCCTCAAGTTTCTATGATTTAAAGCTGCTAATTCAGTGTTCACAACTGTATTGCAGACTCGTGCAGTTGGCGACCAGTTCTGGGGTTGTATGTTATAGAGTGATGACACACCAGAGCCCAGCTTTGCAGGGACAGGGAGAGGGGTCTGGAGGGTTGATGGAAGGGAGGCCTCGCATGTGTCAAGCCTTCAATCATTCCCAGAGGAAGGGTGATTTTATAGAGAGATTAATTTTGTTCTTCAGTAATTAGGAAAATGGAATATAGACCCCTGGGGTGAAATGTAAGCTCAAGATAAGTTTTCCTACAGTTAAACTGGCTGCTTTGTGAAGAGGGTGAGCTCTGTCCCTCTCAGTGTTCATGCAGATGCCAGCTGACCTTCTGTCTAAATAGGGTCTTGGCAGTGCCCGGGAGGTTGGAGTGAGTCTGCAAACCCATCACAGATGTTTTAGAAAATGAATGATGTGATACCTCTTCCTAGTGAAAGGTGCTGAGTCTTTTGTATTTCCCACCAGGCTGGGCAGATACCCAGTCCTCAGAAAATGATAAATAAATAACTGTTCATTTATTAATAGTACAGTGGGCAGATGTTGGAATTTCAAAATTAAGCCAACTTTTGAAGAGTTTGGTAACAATGGTGGGAATAACCTTCTAGGGGTGCTGAGACAGACCACAATCCACTCCCCAGATTTTGGTCTCTCTGTCTGGGGAGTGGAGAATAAGAATCTGTGCGTCCCTGTATGTCAGAGTGTATGGGATTAAAAAAAAAGACAGTGACTGTGAAATCAAGAGCAGTCTAACTGCTCTCCTCACTTCCAATCCCCCTCTTTTTTCATCTTTCACAGTCTTGTCTGAGTGGTTTTAAATGCACATCTCATCAAATTACTCTCCAGTTTAAAATCCTTCATCAGTCCCCCCGCATCCTCTGTAAAATATAAATCTAAATTACTTTATCAGAATACAAATCCTCCACTGTCTGCCCCTGTGGTTCTTTTCAGGTCATTGTCAGCTTATCCTCACCTCAAAACTCAGACTCCAGCCACATCATTTCCCAAATGGGCCAAGTTGCTGTTAAAAGCATTAGCTCTTTTTATTTGTGCTTCAGTCTGTTGTGTTGCAATTTGAGTCATGGATTGTGTGTTCTCTGTCTTTTCCAACACTTTTCAACCATTTAGGATAAATTCTGTGACTCTTTTTTGGCCTGCTTCTGTTGTGGACTGGCTAACCTACCCCTTCCAGCTCAGTTCAGGCTATATTTCCCTTTAATCTCTACATCTCACCACACTGACCTGCCAGTTCTGTTTTCCTACTGCTGGGTCTTTACAGATGCTGTTCCTTCTGCCTGGAAAGCTATTCTTGGCCAGGTTGACAACTTCTCATTCCTTATTTTTTACCCTGTTTCTTGTAAATAACATACTGCTGGATTAAAAAAAAAATCCAGTCTGACAATCTTTGTCTTTTAACTAGGGCATCTAGTCTGCTTATGTGTAATATAATTACTAATATATTTAAGTTTAAACCTAACATTTTATTCTTTCTACATGTACCCTGGTCTGTGTTTCTTTTTCTCTCCTTTTTTGAGTTTTTTAAAACTGAGTTTTTAATTTTGTTTGCCTCATTTACTAGTTTGGGAAATGTAGGTTCTCTTTCTATGATTTTAGTGATTGCCTGGGAAGTGATCACTTAACATACTGTAAAGTTAATCAGGCTTTTACCCTCTTTCTGGATAATACAAGGACCTTAGAATAGTAATTACGTTTATTTTCCCCATGCTCATTTTACATGCTATTGTTGATTTGATTAAAGGAAACTCACCAAACATAATTATCATTTTATGTAGTCAATATTTATGTTGGTGTAGCCACATATTTACCACTTTCTTTGCCCTTCATTTTTTCTTATACTTCAGACCTACCATTTGGGATACTTTTCTTCTGTCTAAAGTACATCGTTTGTAACTTCCGTTACATTTCCATGACAATGTATTGATGGTAAACTCTCTTGTTTTGTTTGTTTGAAGATATTTTCAACCACCTTTATTCTTCAATAAGTGTTGTTGGTATAGAGTTCTCAGTGGGATGTTATTTTCTTTCAGCACATTTAAGGTGTCATTCAATCATCTTGCATTGTTATTGAGGAGTAATCTGTCAGTCTGTCACTGTGTTGAAGGTAATATGTTTTTTGGCTTACTTTAGGCTCCTTTCTAAGATTTTCTCCTTGTCATTGGTGGTGTATATTTTTATAGTAATGTGTCTAGCTTTGGCTTTTTAGTTTTCCTTCTTAGAATCTGATGGAGTTTTAAAATTACATATTGGTATTTTTCAAAAGTTCTGCAGAATTTTATAGTTCCAATTCTTGTAGACTTTGTAGTTCTGTCCTTATTATGTTTTTTTCAACTAGTTCTTGCTCATGGTACCTTGTTCCCTTGTGGACTTTGTTATCTTTGTGTTCTTTGTGCTAACACTTTTACTTGTGACCTATTAGGAAGATGCCTTCCTCCAGTGTTTGTTTCCGTTAGGTGCTTGGTATCCAGAGCCAACTTACCAAATGCAGGGTTGCAGTCTCTGTCTTAGTCCGTCCAGGCTGCTATTTCTGCCTTAGTCTGTTTGGGCTGCTATAAGAAAACACTGTAGACTGGGTGGCTTATAAACAACAGAAGTTTTTTTTCTCACAGTTCTGGAGTCTGGCCAAGCCCAAGGTCAAGGTGGAGGGCCTGCTTCCTGGTTCTCTCTGTGTCCTTACATAACAGAAGGAACAAGGAGATGGTATGGTGTCTTTTATAAGGGCACAGATCACATTCGTGAGGGCTTGGCTGTCATGACCTAATCCCCTCCCAAAGTTCCCACCTCCAGATACAGTCACATTGGGTGTTAGGATTTAGTATATGAATTGGTGGGGGTGGGTAGTGAACAAACATTCAGTCTGTAACAGTCTCCCAAATTACAAATCTACACAAGGGTTTATTTCCAGTCCACTCTTTTAGGAAGAGTTGTCTTTGTTGTATTTTCAAAAATATATGTGGTTTTGGGAGGAGATTTCCGCAGCTCTACTCACGCCGCCATCTTGGCTCCGTCCCCTATTTCCAGTCCACTCTTATGCTAAGGCTTGGCCCCTTTGGGTCCTGGCATGTGGAGGAAAGAGTCCCTGATCTTTTAATTCTGTCCTTCTAATCTTGAAAAATCTCCCAAACTAAATTTTAATTTTCCAGGATTGGCAAATGTTCTCAGGACAAAAGTGCCTCTCTGGGTTCCTATTTTTCTTCAGTGGCCTTAGTGCTTCACCACTATCTTGTCTACACTTTGAAGCTTTGAGGAATTTTATCCAGCACCTTTTTATGTAGTGGTTACTTTAGTGGTACAGTTGGCTCAAATAATCTAGATTGAAGGTCTTGCTGTGGATGTCACTTACTCAGTGCAGAACTGACTGAGCCCAGTCTTCATCAGGTCTCCTTGATACCCAGTTTCATAACCCTGCTTTTTTTCTTCATGACATTTATCTCAATTTATAATTTTATATCTATCGTTATGATTAGAAAATCTGCCTAGATGGCTATGTGAGGGCAGAAAGTGTATGTATACCAGTGCCAGAAACAGTGGCTAGATCATAGCAGATAAATAATAAATATTTGATCTCTAGAAAAATGAATGCTGTAGAGTGTTGATATGTGGGTACTAGCTAGATAGAAAGGACTGTGGTGGTTTGGATACAGTTTTATAAAGAAGCACAATTTGTCTCATTTTTGTAGAACAGTAAGAACTAGATATTACAGGCTCCAAACAACTCTTTCAAGATTTCAGGGCACATTTGCCTACAGGGACTGCAGCTGGCATCTTAATGTGCCCACCTTCTCCTGCTCTGTAGAGTAGAATCTGTTGGAAGAAGCAGCACCATGGAATTAAGGCAATCCATGTATAGAACATGTTGTGTTTTAATTTTGTCCTTTGGGTGCCAAAAAACAAAGGGCAAGGCAAATATTGCCATCTAGGCGTACATGTTTAAGAATACCTAGATGTACACATTTTAAATGGACAGAATTTCCAGGCCTCATTACTCTTTTTTGATAATATATAACACAGATAACATTTAAGTATCCAACTCAGAAATTTATGAATATAGTTGCTATTATTATTGCAATTTAAGACATAGTATTCATAGTGCTTAGTAGGTCCTCAGTAAATGCATTAATTAATTATAATTAATAATAGTCAACTCTTGTATAGTGCTTTCTATATCCCAAGAATTATTTTAACCATGCTACGTATATTAATTCACTTAATCATCTCAGTGCTATTTGGTAGGTGCT
This sequence comes from Manis pentadactyla, assembly GCF_030020395.1. Taxonomy (NCBI): domain Eukaryota; kingdom Metazoa; phylum Chordata; class Mammalia; order Pholidota; family Manidae; genus Manis; species Manis pentadactyla. The sequence continues at coordinate 198,600,897 of NC_080020.1, read as the reverse complement.
GTTATCATCCGCATTTACAGATGAGGGACCCGAGACCCAATCTGGTGGAGTAAGTAGGTCTCACAGTGAGAGGCAGAGATCTGAGCACAGTCCTTCCCTCCTGTTCTGATGTCTGTGTGGAATCTTACACTCTGCTGATGCAAGACTGAAGTGGAGGCAGCTTTTCTGAGGCTACCCAGGGCTACGTGCTGCTGTGCGGGTAACTAGAGGCCAGAGGCCCAGGGGCAGCTTGCAGACCTCTGGGCACGTGGGGCTCTATGCACTGTTATGCTATAGCCTCCAAAGAGACACTTCCCTGCCTCCCATTGGGTTTATGAGTTATTTCCAAAAAGCTCATGTGTCAGGTCAGAACATTTCTGTGGAAAGTAAAAAAAAAAAAAAAAAAGTAAAAATTTTTTAAAAGTTTAGAGGTAACTTTGCTATATTGTAGCTGTTTCTTCTCTTTGGTGACTTATCTTACCTTCTTCCTTCCTATTTCATGGTGATGTAATTAACCATGAATTTGGGGTTCTGAATTTGGGGGTGAGGCTGTCCTGTTGGCATGCCTCCATGTAGAAGCTGTGATGGGGCACATGTGGGTTAATGAGACACCCTTGCCCTGATGATCTCAATCACAGGGTGGTCTGAGGCAGTGACCCCTGGGGGTGAGTTATTCTGTGGTGTTGGGACCTCCTGCAATCTCTGGGATTGAAAAATACAAAGTGGTCATAGGGACTTGCATTCAGTGACTCTGGGGAAAAACGATGTTTGGCAACTCATTGCAGGTTAAGAAGGAGTTGATGGCCTTCTCTCAGATGCTTTTACTCACCTTTATACTTGGTGGGCATTTTTCTCTCCTGAGTTACCCAGAAAATTGGCCTAATTCTCAATGACTCTGTGACCCTGGGGACCTGTCCACAAATGGAGGAGAAGGACGAAGAGGAAAGAGCCTGCCTTATGATCTCGAATTCATGATTCTGCCTTTCCCTTTGGGCTGCACGGAACTTTTCTTCTTAAATCTTCATGTGGCACCTGTGAGTCTGCTGGTTCTAGGGCAGCTCTGGCTTCTGTCATCGCCCCTGGCAGATTGAACCTGTGTGGAGGCAAGCAGGCTCCATTCAGAGTGACTTGGAAGTTGCTGATAGAGCTGGCCACAACTCGGAAATATAAAGGCTTGTCATTCGCTCATCTGGCAGGGCTGGACTGAAACCACACTCTGAAGCAGTGTGTAGCATTGACCAGTTGCTGCCAAAATACTTGACTCTCTGTTCCTTAAATCTTAGTGTGGTGTAAAAAAAAGTCCTCACATATTCAAATTTACATTTTAGTGCTGTTTTAGGTCTTCACTCTTACTCCTTCAGCCAGCTTTTGTGTGTGTGCACTGCATTTCAGCCCTGCCATCTGGGGGCTACCCCTAAGCAGATTGTCCATGCATAGAGCCGAGGTGGATTTTGATTTTGTAGAGATTAAGCCATTGAGTTTGCACTGACTGGACGCTGTGGAGCAATTACAGAGCAATCCAGAGAGGACTCTGAGGCCCCTGCCAGGATGACTCCTGGCTGGTCCCATGGTGTGGGTGAAGGGGTGAGTGCCCAAGGCCCATTGCACCCTCCCTCTGCCCCAGGCTGGGCCAGTGGCTAATGCCCTGAGGGAGCCAGGCCCCAAGCTGCCTCTCTGCCTTTGTCATTCTGATTGACTCCCACTCATCTGTGTGGGGTTTTGCCTTTTTAGGTGGGAGGAGTTAAATTTATACTATATTTTTCACACATTTATAGTTATTCTTGTGCATGTGTTGAAAGTGAGCCCTCACAACTGCAGTGCCACTCTGCCTCCCCTGCCCCGATGGTGTTAGTTCTGTAGGACAGAGTTGCTCTCCCTTCCCTCCACGTTGCAAGGAAGGGCAGGCTGGACTGGCGCATCCCATTTCTGCACAGCCGTGGTGGGAATCGGGAGCACGGTCACGGCATAGGCAGGGGAGCAGGTGCGAGATAGTCCCTTCTCCGCAGCCCAGAGAGATGTACAGGCTCTGGCTCTGGGGAAATGTCCTGGGAACCTTACCTTGGAAATTGCTTACTTAACTATCAGTGCTCTGCAGAGCTGAGGGTTTTTCTTTTTTTTTTTCACCCCCACCTTTCTGCACGGCAGCTTGGAATATGTGAGGCTGCTTGAGGCCTTCTGGGGCACAGAGTTGTGTTTTTTGGCAGATGCCGTGAGCGTGGGGGGCCCTCTGGACTGCTTCTCAGCCTTCGTCCCTGCCACACAGTTTCTAGAGCACCTGTTTTTGCAAATTGTGACGTAACAAGACTGTTGTGAACACCTGGGGGCCTGAAACCAGCACTGTTTTAGGTAGAGAGGAAAGTTTGGAGAGATGGCCTGACCCAGCAGCCAGGAAGTGGATGAGAGGGCTTCTGGGTTTTAAATCTTGTCTGTTAGTGGGCAAGTTACTTGACCTGTCTGAGTTCAGTTTCCTGTTTGGTAAAATAGAAAAGATACTATTTACTAGTTCGTTGAAAGGATACCTATGATAAGGTCTCCATTTTATTGATGGGTGAATCAAGACCCAGAAGTGACCTGCCCACAGTTGACAATATGAAGACAGGATGGTGGTGAGGAAGGAGGCCTGGGTTCAAGTTCAGGTCCCCCCATTACAGCCCCTGTGGCCCTGGGTAGGACTTCTGGCCTCCACAGCCTCTGTTTCTGTGTAGGTAAAATGGGAGCAGTTCACTGTCTTGACACCTGTGACAGTATTACAGGAATAAAGGGAGACAGTATATGCTTTGTAACCTGTAAGGAATTTTACAGCTGCAAAACGTTTCTACCTTTACAGCTTCTTGGTGACTGAGCAGCGCTGACACTGAGCCCTTCAGAGTTCCTGGCCTGCGGGCCCTTGAAGTGATTTTAAATGTGTTCATGGCTAGTTTTTCTAATATAAAAGGTAAAAATTCAATTAGGACAGAAGGTGTAGAGTGGAGAATGAAAGACACCCCTCCCTATTAGTTCTACTCTACAGTGGTGACTTATATTTACTTCTTGTGTGACTTTCCAGAAATTGTCCAGACATGTGGCCACATGCTGATATATACTTCCCTAAGTATATAAACTACATGCAATCTCATTTATATGGGTCATAATTTTTTTCGTCAAGAGCCCAGTGATGAAGATCCAAGTAGCTTCCGGGTTTTCAGTTATTAGACGTAGTGCCATGGTGAGCAGAGATATACTTCTATCTTGATACCTCTGGATGTAAAACAAATGTTGAAAGTGGTGCCAGTGACTCAAAGATTTCAGAATTATCCCTTTCGCACTTGGCAGAAACAATCTCTCCTCAAAAAGAATTATGTGGTTAATACTGTGGTTTTCCACTGCTCCACCCAGTTAAATTTAATCACATCATGTGACCTCCAAATAAAATGATGTGTGTGTCTGGAGGGAAGGAACCTGACAAAGCTTCCCCTTTTTTAGATCCTAGAGAAGACAGCACACGCTCTTCAGAAGTCCCTGCATTCAGAGCCCTTCTGCCTGGGACATTTAGAGTTGCAGCTAACTCCTCAGTGTCCTTGAGGAAGCTGCTGCCATTTATTGGGTCGTCGAGGCTGGCAATGTGTATTTTAAAATGTCTTCCTACACACAAAACAACCCTGGATAACTTCATTTTGAAGAGCTAGTGTCTATATGAATTCATATATGCCTTTGGTTGCACTTGGCCTGGCTGGCTCTTCGGGCAGGGCATAATCACACCCTAACCAAATTTCTTCACCTGTCACTGATGGCACATGGGGTTTAGTTCTCTCATTAAACACTAGAAACATCCTAAAGTGAATATATTCTGGGCTTCAAGCAACTCCTGTGATTTCATATGGCAGCGTGAAGTGTTTTTTCTTATGGTTAAAAAAAAATCCACAAATTTGTGGGTTTTGGGGCTTTGATTTTTGTGTTAACATTTTCCAAGACGTTATGTGTAAGACAATTCAAAAAGAAAAGCTAAATCTTATTTTAAGTTCACAAGGGAGCCTCAGAGGATCCTGTGGAGTTAGGTGTTTTGTTTTAATGAAAGCTTTTTGGTAACATAAATCCAGGAGTTAGGAGGTGTGGAAGGAATGCCGGGCCCGCTCCTCTTCAGGGCCTGGCTCCTTCCCTCAGGACTCTGCATCAGCGGCCTCCCACTCCTCCTCAGGAGGCCTGTCTGGGCCTCTTACTGACAGGTGTAACCCTTACCTGCCCTGACCCCTGTGTCCCACGTGCTGTTCTGGGCCCTAGAATGTGTGGAGAGTTGACTGCAGAGCTGTCCTCAGCCCAGGGAGCCCGGGGTGCTGGTGACTCTGATTCCCCTGCTGTCACTTATCCCAGTTCCTAATCCATTCCCTCTCTGTATGCTGAGAGCTCTGAGCAGCTTCCTCTTGGCCTGGGTGCTGCCTGCTTCCCTCCCTGCTAGACTGTTTCCTCCTAGGAATCCCACCTGTGGCCATCTCTTATTCTAGAGCAGCACTTTAAGATTGTGTCAAGAGGATTTGTTTCAAGGGGACAAGGCGTTTTAAATCTAGCAGTGAAACACACATGCCATAGTGTGTCAAAAACTGAAGAAGCAGGAGTGATGTTTACTAAAAAAAAAAAAAAAAAACAAAAAAAAACCACCACCACCACAAAAACCCAGACCTCTGTGGGTACAGGAAATATTCCAGCCATCTTGTAGGATGACACAAAAAGACAACTGACATGAAGACAGTAATCTGCGATGAATCTTGAGAATGTTGTTAAAGTGAAATAATTTCTTTGAAAACCTCTCCAGTGCCTGCCTGGCTATGATCGGAAGGGAGGAAGCACTGCACTCTGAGTCCTCTGGGTTTTTATGAATTTCATAAAACTTTGTCTTTAAATGCCAATCTTCTGAAAACTTACGAGTATTAAAGATTTTGCAAGTGTCTTTAAAGGTATGGACAAAGGTTCTTTTCTTGGTTATGATTTCTGGATGCTAATAATAATACTAATTCATAGAAATAAATGCCATCCTTTAATAGAATACTCTTACCCATACCCTCACCTCTCCCCAAAGACCTTTCAGGTTTAATCTCTTCCTTCCTAACTGCCTATGAGGTAGATGATGTCACTGTCCCTTGGCAGAACAGGGGTCTGCAACTCAGTTTAAATGACATGGGGTGAGATTAGAAACAAGGCATATTGCTCCTTCCTATAAACTCTGCTGCCTGAGTTTTACATGGTTTCTACCTCTGGTGGCTTCTCACTTATAGTTGCTACTCCAGAGGGAGTTTGGGCTTCATGACTGCTTGGAAAGCAGGTGTCTGTGTTGGCCTGACCCAGATGCATGCTTGGTTGCAGAAAACCAGCTTTCCAGCATTTTGCCTGCAATCAGCCATACAGGAGTTTTCCTGCCTGGATGGAACATAGGTAGGGACTCTGGGATCCTACAGTCATCAGGGTGAGACTGAGAGGCTAGATCATCCTTGCTGGAACACAGTCTGAGTTGAAATATTCGTTAAGGTTCAATTGCAGAAAGCAAAATTCACTATAGCTAACTTAGGGAGAAGGGATTTATTCTAGGGAATTAAATGGCTTGAAGAATTATTAGGAGTTCTGAAGACACAGTTCTTCAAGTGGAGATTTCAGGAATGCATGTCTAAAAGCCACAGTGAAGAACTGGACTGGTACAGTCATGAAGCAGCCTCTCTAGAACCACTGTGGAACTACTGTGCTTGAGGCCCCCACGATCGGAACCATGCCCCAGTGCTGTGATCTACACTTGCACACAGGTATCCTGGCCCTGCTGATTTATACTCACGAAGATGACATCTGGATGCTGCTGGAACCTTGGTTAAGACTTCCATAGAAGAACCAGGTTCCTCCTGGTCTTTGCTTGCTGAGGAAAGAGCAGCAACCGCAGAAGTATGGTCTCTGTCTCATTTTTGCTTTCCAAATTTCACAAAAGTACATCTGATTAGACAAACCTAACTCATATCTGGAACATTGTCTGTAAGAGATCCAGAAGATGTGGCCTTAGCTTTCCAGGTGGTTTAGCTTTCCTTCTGTGGGGCAGGTGGGCACATGAGGAGGAGGGTAGAATGTATGTTGAAAACAAGTCACTCATTTCCACCAATGTTGATGATCAGTAGAAATGGACCTGTATTTCCAAAGTCAGCTGAAGAGGACAGAACTGTTACAGCCAGAGTGTGGAATGGTCTGAACCTTGTTGAGGCTGTGTGTTGATGACTCCCATATAATAGGCAGCAAAAGGCCACAGGTGTGCCCTCTAGCTTTTGCTTAGCTTCTTGGGACTGTTGGACTCTAGTCACAGCGTTCCAAAGGGGCGCTCTAGAAAACTCTAATTTCACTGGATGCTATTACTGGAAACGATATGTTAAAAAACTGTCTTAATTGCAGTGTCTTCACAATGCTGTGTGTGAATCTGCTGATGGGGATACAGCATGCAAGGGTTCCCCCAACTTATCGGGCCACAGGAAATCCCCACTTTTAAAAGATGCAGAAGTATTTATTTCCCAACCTATGTGAGAAATGCTGTTTCAAAAAGGAAGTCAGGAAGTACCTTGGAGAAAAAGTTTATTTCCAAGACATTGGTGTTTTTAGTAGCCTCAATTAGGTATTTATCATTGAAATGATAGGATTTCCTCAAGGGAGGATGGCATTCTGCTCTACAAGGACAATCATAAAGGAGGAGACCTTGCTTGGCAAAATGAGCCACTGTGGACAGGGGGTTCTCTTAGGGGTCCAGACGGCCTGAGAATCATTCTTACAGGCCTCTAAGGAGGTAGCCTTGTAATCACTGGTAGAAGTTACAGTGGTAAAGTGTTAATCACTTGTAGACCACATCTCACGCATATTGATCTGCTGTGGAAACAGATGGCGGTAGAGGAAGAACTGTGCTTACAAGCTCAAGGAAAGAAAAGGGCAGCAAGGCAGGGAGCTTGGTCTCTGGTGAGAGTGTCCTGTGTGGAGGGTGCCTGGTGCACGTGTGAGTGCAGGAGGCCTTTGAGTGACAGCTGCAGCTGAGCAGTGCATGAAATGCGTGAGTGCAGAAGGTGTACCCCTGCTTATGAAGATTCGCAACCAGGATGGCAAAGCTCCAGAGATAGTGATGAGAGTTGGACCAGCCGAAAATGTAGTCAGTAAGCACCTTATAAAAATCAGATGATGCAGAAGAGAGTAAGAAAAGACCCTACAGAGATGAAGTTACATCTTACAGTGCATCTTTCTTTAATGTTTATCTAACAAAGAGTTTGTCTGGCATGTGTGTGTGTCATTCTCAAACAGGTCCTTTTCGAAGTCTCAGTTTAAGCACTGAAACAGGGCACTGGCTGTTTGAAAAATCGGAGTGTACCCCTCTGTATCTTAACACTGGGTAAGGTTCCCATAGGAAGTCAGTCAGACATGCCTTAAGTAGATTTATATGCAGCATTCCCAGGACTGGGGAAATGGACCTTACAGGAGTAAATTAGTTTGCTGAGAGGTGGAAGTGATGTCTGCACAGAGTCCTGAGCATGTTTCTGACTCCCTGAGTTTTATGTGTTCTGATTTACTAAACCTGAAGTTAATGGGATGGATACCAGTTTCCTCTGAACCCAAAGGTATTTCATGGTGTCACCCACTCCTGCATTTACCGTGAAGGGCAGAGTGAGGGTGGGCATTGTGTGAGCCCCACAGTGGATAATACCACCATCCCTTCCCCCTTCTGTGCTCTATGGGCTCAAATCCCTCAGTGCTGATCCCCTATTGAAGGGCCTCTCCCCACCCTGTAAACTCTTTAATAAATGGAGATTTCAAGTTATTACTAAATCCCAGCTTTTCCTAAAAATGTGGAGCTTAGTGTCTACTGTCTGTCCCAAGCAATTACTTACCACATGGTCACCAGAGGTTTCAGTCCTCTCTCCATTCAGGACAGCCATTTAATTTTGATGTTACTTAATCTTTTCAAGTTTTTATTGTGGAAAATTTCACTATCAAAAATAGGGTAGTATAGAAAATCCCCGGGTACCTGCTCCTAGCTTGAGTCATCTACTAATGCATGGCCAGTCTTGTTTCATCTATACTTGTGCCCATTTTCTCTTCCCCCTGGATTATTTTGAAACAGATATTATCATAAAAATATATTTTTAAGTGACTCTAACCATTCTTTATCTACCATATTTCTCAATATTTTTACAACATTTTCTAAACTCTGCAGCAATAAGGACTTTTGATTCATGTGAGGGGCTTTTCAGATTTTACATGGAATAAGTTGTAAATGAAATTCAGGTCTCTTCAGGTATAGACAGAGTGCCTGCCCTGTCCTCAGCACATGCTGGGTGTGGGAATTGGTCAGGTTTTTTCGCATGGATGGAGGTGACAGAAGTGAGCTTAGTGCAGCCCACTTAGTCCTTGGAACATTGGCTAATGGAAGTGAACACAGCTTTGGTGCCCAACGAGCCTTTCTGTTCAAATGCACAAAGTCCAGAGAGACTGTGTGGTCTGGGTGTTGAGGGATGAAGGCTTTGAGGAGGGGCACAGAGCATGGCTTGGCTTTTGTATTGTTATTAGTGTGATTCTGACTGAAGGAATTTGTTGGCAGCTGTGGGTAACTAAAGACTCTCCAGGCTGGAGCGTGGCTGGAACACCACACTCTCCTAGACCACAGGAAGCTCAGCCCAAGTCATACCACAAAAGCTCTCAGGTTCAATCCGTGATTCTCGCCGTCGCTGCTGGATGCCTCCTCTGAGATTGAATTCTAAACTGTCCCTATATCCTTGTCATCCCTTGAGTTTCAGAGTCCCAGGTGGGACTGTCTGATTGGTGAAAGTCAGTCACACACCTGAAAAGTGGCTGCCTGTGGAAGGTGGAAAGGATGGTCTGACTCCTTTGACTTCCCTAAAAGACATGGGGCTCTGCCTTCCATCAAGAAGCATTTGATGGGATTCTCCCCAGATAAAAAGGGGTTTAGATGCTAAGCACCCAATAAAAAATAAACACCCACTCTGAACATCACTGTCATCTTGGACTGCTTACTCTCTGTTGTTCTCAGCATAGGCACAAGCCCTTTGTTTTCTGCAGGAAACCAATTCATCTGTTGTTCCTGTTCTTCCATTCCCATGGCAACTGCGAGAGCCTGTGTGCCACCTTGCAGGTGCCCCAGAGCATCTCCCATGCAGGCTTCCTGCTTGTGGTCACCCCTCCTCCAGCCCTTCCTACGCAGCACTGCTGCTGGTGTCTGTACCAGAGCAGCTTGGTGGCCTGGGAAATCTTTGATGTCCAGCTATTGCCTGGAAGATAAAAGCTAACTCCCTACATTGACCCTGCCTTCCACAGCTGATATCTGGTTTCCATTTTCTGCCTTACCTGACATTCTGGAAGCCCTCCTCTCTGGTAAACAGGTCCCTAGCACACCCTGTACTTGCCAACTCCATGCTGTGCTCATGGATAGCTAGTTCTGTTGTCCAGAGGCCTTCCCTTCTGCTCTGCCTAACAGAATCCCTGTGCTACTCATGTTCTGCTGACCTCAGAGGGAGGTGCCTGCTTGCCTTCGGCTTCTGTGGTACCTGTGTGCATTGTTCACCAGGCCCTTTCATGTCCCATATCTGTGTCCATGTAGATGGGTGAACTCATTGGACAGCATGCTAACAGGTCTTCTCAGTTCTCTTATGTGCCAGCACAGTGCTGGACACATGGGAACTCAGTAGATACTGAGTGCTTTCTTTTCTCATAGGAATGAAGAGGGGGAAAAAACAGAAACAGGGCAAGTCAAATATAAAATGCAGAGGTAGAAATGCCTTGTCACAATTTGAGGTCAGTCAAGCTGAGTAGGAGGTAAGTGTGGGAAGTTGGTGGATAGGGGTCTGCTCTGTTTGTGGTGTACACCAAATGGAGACACTGCGGTCATATGCTCCCAGGTGTACTTTGAGTGCCCACCTGGTTTAAAAGGTTGCTCTGGAGGTGGTCAAGGGTCAAGCAACAAGGTTTTCTGGAGACTCAGGTGTCTGTGTAAACAGAGCTAACAGCAGCAACATCAATGTTCTTGAGCCACATTGGCTGCTTAACAGGATGGGGATTCACCAGGGCACACTGATGGCAAGAGGATGGTTCTTACAGTTTGCACTGACACGGATCTCAGATACATATCATTGTGTTCTTTGCAGAGAGAGATGAGAAATGTGTAACAGTCAGTAATGTATCTGCTGGTGTTGCTGTTGGCTGATGACGTCTCAAAGGGCAGCATCCCAGGCGGTTCAGGAAATCGGCACTGAAGTCAGCTGGGCTTCCTGCCCACTTTCCCATCAGCCTAGTTCAGCTGTTCAGAGAAGTGTTGAAAGGGACCCCTGGTTTGGGCTGTCTGCTTCCCTCGCAGTACCCTGGAGGCCATGTCCACAGCAAATTTCATGTATGGAAGAGTGAGAAGACGGTGTTGGGAAGGGTCAGGGTACTTAGAGAGCATTCAGCTGGGCAGTTTGGTGGAAGCAAAAGGAAGTAGTGACCTATGACTTCAGAGAACCTGTAGAGAGTGGGCCAAAGAAGGGAAGGCTGTGAATGACTGATGTACAGCAGGCGGCATGTGCTGGGGCCTCACAGGAGAGGCCGTCTCTCAGGCTCAGTCTCTTCCCTCACGGCAGCCTGGCTCAGGCCATTCTGTGCAGGGCTTCCCCAAGCGCCCACCTCCTCCACCCTCAGGGGCCACCCTGTTCAGGTACTCACTGATCCCACTGCACTCACTCACTTGAATTGTAGATTCTTTTCCTGTTGATCAGCCAGGCTTCACAGATAGGCTGAAGCTCCTGGGGGGATGATGTATGCCCTGGGCACTCAGCACTCTGCTGCAAGGCATGTCAGGGCCACTGAGGGGCTGGGGCCCTAATCCTGGGCCTCTGCTTCCAGGTGAAGGGTTCTCACCTATCTAAATCTCATTTGTAAAAGGGATACAAATGTATCTCCGATTAACAAAGTAACATTTATGATACCCCCCAAAACAATAGGCAATCAGTTATGCAGGCTGTCCAGATGGCCACCCTCCCACAGTTCTTAACCCTGCAATGGCTAATGATGTCAGTTTCCGGAGGTGATGGGGAGATGGGAATTTAGGAAACTAGGCAGGCAGAGGTGCTAATTGGGGACATTAGTCCTAAGGGTTTGGCCGCATGCTGAGAAGAATGTCTGCTGACAATGAGTTATATTTTTTCCAGGATAAATGGTGTAGGTACCTTTTCACAACTTGATTTGTGTCCTGGTTGTTTGTTCATGGTGGGCATCCCATACAGGTGGCTACACAGGACAGATATATAATAACTGTCACATAAATACATGTCTGTTGATTAATGGTGATGAGAGCCATTGTTATAAGAGGTTTTGAAGGTCTCTGAAAGCTCTGATTTTAGCGTGCCAGCATTCAGATCCAGAACCACAGGGGAAAGCTTGGAACTTGTCTTATTCAAGTGATTAAGGAAACAGGTTGTTTGATAAAGGAAGATTAAGGGAACTAATTACTTAGTTGAGCAATGACTGTCTGGTTATTATCAGGAAGACACATGTTAAGAGAGAAGAAGTTACCCATTACCCGTCCAATAAAGGGAACAATAAAAATTAATAAGGCAAACTTAAAGGGGAAAACAGACCAAATGTGTCTGGGAGTTTGAGAGTGTAGACACTGAAGAATCTCCTCAGGTGAGGCGGCTTGGCGGGATGTCGGGAAGGACAGATTTCTGCAAGTCACTCCGCATGTCTGAGCCGGTTGTCCTAACTCTGCAATGGGGTGATAGTAATGCCAGTTCCCAGAGTGGACGCAGAGATGGGATTGGCCGTGTATGTGAACACGCTCCCCTAAAGTAGGAAATGTTGTTCATTTTAAGTGAGCTCATCAAGATCATCCATGCTTCTGTCTCTACCCGTGTAAACGTAGGAACCTAGGCAGGTGCTTACCTGGGACATCAGTCCTAAGGGTTTGGCCACATGCTGAGAAGAATGTCTGCTGACAATGAGTGACATTTTTTCCATGATAAATGGTGTAGGTACCTTTTCACAACTTGATTTGTGTTGTCCTGGTTGTTTCTTCACTGTGAGTGCAAGCTGTAGGTGAGTTCCTCTGGAAAGCATGCCGCCAAGTAACAGCAGCTCCCCAGCCGTGGTGAGCTTGATGCCAGAAAGACTGACTTCGGGGAGTTTCCATGGAGAATGTGGGACTTTCCCTAGAACCTCTACTTTGCAGTGAGGGCAGGCCGGGCTCTCTGCCGTGTGCCCTGATGTACTTGGCTGGACCCTGGACTGTGGGGATAAATGGTGTTGCTTACCATGGCAGGAAAGCAATGTGATGATTTTGAAAGAAGTAACTGTAGGACACCAGGAAAAGCCTAATTCATTCTTTACTTCTTCAGTTTGGTTAGGGAAAAAATGCTTTTCAGAGTTTATGCAAAGTGATCATGTTTTATTCATCATTTGGTAGAAGTCACTCTTAAGGCATGCAGGGTAGATGATGTCAGCTTTTCCATCTTGGCTGAGTCGGTTTCACTGAGTCCTTAGGCTGTTAGGGTCTGGGAAACGGAGGGGAAGAGGGCATAGTTCCATCCCAGTGTGTTAGGAAAGCAGGAGTTGTCTCAGCAACGTGAGATGTGTGCTCGGCCGGAGAAGTGCTGTGGGGCCGTGGGGGGTGGAGCCACTAACGTAGAAGGCTGTGGAGCCTGGGTGACAGGTTCCAGAGGAGCTGGTGTTCGGGCTGCAGCCAAGGCTCACTGCCTGAATGTGTGTCCCCAAAGAAGCCCTCAGGCACTTCATGGGGAGTCCCAGGACTTCATGATGGCTGTTCTGCACATGCCCATGCCGGGGCTGTCACCCACGAAGGGAGTGTGTGTAACCTTGGTGTTGCCCCTGCGCAGAGTGAGAAGATTTGGGCTCTGGTACCTCGTCCAGGCCACTTACCTTCTTTCAGGCGCACATAGATCTTTGTGGCTTAGATAAACGGCTGTAATCTGCCCCGCATAGGCACCTGCAGGTATGTAGGTGGTCTGCACAGGCTCCCTGGGAAAAAATTTGAAAGTCAAAGGCTTTACATGGTCATGGTTGAGAAGAAGCCCAAGAACCTCTTTGCTCCATCTGGTGTCCTGAAGATCTCATCACCCAGTCCTTCTCCAAGGGTGATATGACCACATAAATGCCTTTTTCCCCTTCAGCTTTTTTTCTATATTATTCTTCCCTGGCTTTTTATATATTGGATTTGTATATTTGAATCAAGAAATTGGCTTTTTTTTTTTTTTTTTGGTTAACAGCATAATGTACAGATTTTCCTTACAAGATGAGGCAATTTTGAGTTGATACACCCTTATTGGAGTGGTGAAGTAGACAAGTGCTTTTATTTGAATGGATTATAGAAAAAAATAACGGAGTTGGGAAATAATCCTGACATGAATATATATGTGCTCATATGTAACCAGAGGTGGCCTGTTTATGGTCCAGAGCTTCATGTGCAGCTTTCAAAGCAAACATACATGAGAAAAAAATAATGACCACTAAAAATCAATTGGTGATATCATTAAACATAACATTTCCTTTGAAATAGCTGAAATTATATTGAACATAGACTTAAATAATTTAGAGAACTGTCTACGAGTTCAATAAGATGTAGAGGTATTCAAGTCTGTTTTATGTCTGTATTACTCATCCATCCATGTAACCTTGGCCTGCATTCCCCAGACCGTATCTCATAATACTTTCAGACCTCTTGTAGGCCACCAGTTTTCCTCAGGATACAAGTTGGCCATTGCTCCACAAGGCAGTGTGTCAGTGGGTCAGTGAATCAAGGTTCTTCTTTTTGGTCAGGCTGCCCATCTTGGTCTGTGCTGACAGAAATAAGTTATTTGATGGTTTTCTTTTTTTACATTTTATTTTAAAAATCTAAGAAAAGTTTATTAGGCAAATTGTGAATGAATACCTGGTGTCATAGACCATAATGCAACTGAGGAGCTTTGCAGTGGGGGAAGGTGCTTTTGCCCAAGATAACCGCCAAATAAGGGTCTGGAGGTGCACCGGAAGGTGGTCCCACATTTTCTACAACTGCATTTGGTGACTTTTGGGGCAGAGATTATCTCTTACTCCTCTCCTGGTCCACCTGGCATGAAGTGAAAGGAGTCAGAGTCAGTTCGGAGGAGATGGAGACCTAAGGCAACATTGCACGGGCAGAGTGTGATTTGAGAATAACATTTCCTCAGTCACCCAGGTATCTTCTCATTGGTCTGCCCGAAGTTTTATGAGCAGAGATACAATTTTTGGAGTTAAAAATCGGCCTTTAATAACCACTGTTGTTAGCTAGGGTATGGTAAGACAGCACCCTGATAAACCTCTGGGAGGTTATAAATTTGCCCAGCCATGGATGTAATTTGTCAATAAGTATGACAGTCATTTAAGAAGTATATACCTTTCCTTACCCAACAGTTCCATTTCTGTCAATTTATGCTAAGCACATACCTAGGCAAGCACACAAAACACACATGGACAGTTATCTACTGTAGTGTTATTACAGTGTTATTATTACAGTATTACTGTGTTATTGCTGTATAACAAATTACCCCCAAAACTTAGCTGCTTTAAATAGCAACCATTTATTATCTCACATAATTTCTGTGGGTCAGGAATTCAGGAGCAGATTAGCTTTGTTGGTTCTGGCTCAGGGACTCTCATGAGGTTGTAGTCAATCTTCTGGCTGGTTCTAGAATCATTTGAAGGCTTGATGGGGGCTAATTTGGATACATTTCTAAAATGACTCTCTCACCTGGCTGTTGGCAGGAGGCCTCAGTTTCTTACTCTGTGAGTCTGTCCATAGAGCTGCTACAGTGTTCTCCTAACATGGCATCCGGCTTCCTCCGCAGAGAGTGATGTGAAAGAGAGCAAGGGGGGAGCTGCAGTGGCTCCTAGGACCTGGTCTTGGAAATTGCACATCATCACTTCCTACATCAGTTCATTAGAGGCAGGTTACTAAGTCCAGCCCACACTAGAAGGGAGGGGAATTAGCTCCACCTCTTGAAGAGTGTAACATAATGTGTGGCTATTATAAAACACCTGAGGTCATTTGCAAACGTGAACATGTTAGTATGATTAGATGTAGTGGGAGCCATCTTTCCTCTCAGTGGGTAATTGAGAGCAGTCCTAAAGTATGAAAATTTTGGTTTTGAGATTAGTAGGCACTTGGGTATTAAGAAACAGGAAGCCACTAAAGAAAGACAACTGGGTTTTTGGAGTCTGGAGATGTTCTGTCACCCATTCCTCATGTACCTTTGGTAAGTCAGGTTTCCCTTTGGTTTTCCCGTCAGGTTATGCTGAGGGTCAAATAAATGAATGCAGTTGGGAGCCCTATATAAACTGTAAAGCAATAGAGGAAGCTGGCTCTTGCTATCTTTGTCACTATGGCTGCTGTTGTTGGGAAGGGGCACTGGTGTGGGAGACGGCACAGAGTGGGACATAGAAATGGACTTGGAGGGTAGAGAGAGAGAGAATGGAAGATGATTCTAAGGAGGTCAGTATTCCCTGGGGTTGGCTCTGAGGCAGAAGGGGAGAAAGCTTATTTGGATCATGAACTCACATGAAGCCATGATAGTTACAGGGACTTCTGTGAAGAAATGCTGGCTTGGGTCTTTATAGAACACTAAGGCTTAGTCCATGAGAAAGATAGCAGTCAGAGTGGAATGTACCAGGAAGCCTACATCCTCTCACTTCTGGAACCAGAAAGTCCTCACACTTCATAGATTGGTCATCCATTCATTTTTGTTTCAGGAAAATATATTCATTCCTAGCAGGGTGTCAAGCCTTGTGCTAAGGGCTAGGGAGACAGTTAAATAGGCCCCAGTCTTTTCTTTCCAGCAGGAAAGGCTGATGTGCAAAACATTCTGAGTGGAAGACTGAGCCTTGGCTGGTGGCCTCATTCCCCAGCCTGGATTTGAGTTTCAGGAAATAGTTTTCTCAGATGGCCTTATTCTCTCAGAGGTCACATAGCTCTGAAAATTTTATGTCTTTGGAAATTAAACCTTTTTTTCTCCACTGATGTTTATAGGCTCTTAGAGTGTTGGGCAAAGATAAAGCCAGGCAATTGCATTCAGATGGCTGTAATTTCCATTCCTCCTTCCTTCCAAGTCTTAATGGCCAAACTGCTTGGTTTCCAAAGGCCCTTTCATGCTCTTCCAGAAGTGACAGGGCCTAGAATTTTGCACAAAGCAGCTCCTGCCTGAGATCCCACTTGCTGTTGGCTGGACTATTGCTAGAAAGGTTGACACCAACATGGGGAGAAAGCTATCCAGCAGTTGGTTCTCTTTTCCTTTACTTACATTTATCATGTGGGGTTACTCTAAATATTCAGAAACAATCCTTGTGCTCTTAGTCCAGGCTGAACCATGTAAAGTAAATTATTTAGTAATTCATTACCTCTGACTGTGCATTAGGTGGTAAACCAAGTCCTATTCAAAGTTTCTTCTCATTAGATCCATTAATCCACAATAGACATGAGTGGGACCTGTTGCTTCAGATATGCTATAATTGGCAAAACAAGAAATTGGAACTCTTGTGCATTGCTGTTCCATATATAAAATGGTGCAGCCACTATGGAAAACAGTATTTCATTCTCTCAAAGTTTGAACATAGAATTCCCATACACAGTAGCCATTCTACTATTGGGTGTATACCCCAGAGAACTGAAAGGGGCTTCACCAGATATCTGTACACCAGTGTTCAGAGCAGCATTATTCACAGTAGCCAAAAGACATGAAGAAACTCATATGTCCATTGACAGATGAATGGATTAACAAAGTTTGGTATATACTTACAGTGGAATTCTGTTCAGCCTTAAAAATGAATGATATGCTGATACATGTTACAGCATGGATGAACCTTGAGGACATTATGCTAAATAAAATAAGCCAGGCATTAAAAAACAAATCTTCTATGATTCCACTTATATGAAGTACCTATAGTAGTCAAATTCATAAAGGCAGAAAGTAGAATGGTGGTTTCCAGGGGCGGGGGAAGGAGGGAAAGGGGAGTTAGTGTTTAAGGATGCAGAGTTCAGTTGGGAAAGATGAAAAAGTTCTGGAGATGGATGGTGGTGATGGTTGCACAGTAATGTGAATGCCACTGAACTGTACACTTAAATAGTTAAAATGATAAATTTCATGTTATGTATATTTCACCACATTAAAAAATTTTTGATGTGATTCATTTACAAATTTATGCTGCCAGGCCCTGATATAGGCACTGGGCTACAGCACTGTCTAGGCAGAGAACCTGACTACAAGGGGATATTTTAGATTATTTTCTACTGATGGGAGAAGGGCAATAAACATTTAACAAATGAGGAAGCAATACAGGTACTATGAGGACTTTGAGAAAGCTGAAATCAGGTAGTGAATGTGTTGGAGATCCATGTCATTCATGTGCATAGGGGTGAGGTGTGTTAAGTAGGGTGGCCGGGGAAGGACTCTGAAGAGTTGACATTTGGGCTGAGTTCTGAATGATGAGAAATGATTTGCTCCATCAAACCTTACTGAATTTACTTGGACTCCGTTTTACCTGAAATCTCATTGATGTTACTGAGATAAAGAAATTGCTACAAAATCCAAAACTTACTGTGAATTGTGCTTGCAAAACAGCAGTGTCTGTGTTGAGCATGCCTAACTGATTGCTTGAGGATTGAGATGGGGATAAGCAAGGTATTAGTGGTTTAGAAAAGTTGACATGTTTCTTACCAAACAGCAAATGCTCACACCTGGCAGCGTTTCCACCCAGGAAATGTACTAGCTGCTTCTCATATTTTTCATTTAATTTTTTTCATTTAAAATCGTTTCAGTGAAGTTCACTGTGGACCTTCTTGGAACAACTTTTATGCCTTTTAGAAAATACTTGATTTATAAAAACCAGTTTGTTACTGATATTTTTTTATCAGTTGTTGGTCAGAACAAGATCAGTCAGTTTCACCTTGGAAACCAAGGCTGTTTATTGAAGTCTTTGAGTGTAGAGTTTGAAGATTTTTTTTTTAATAATTGACTTGAGATGGAAAGAAATATGCTTCTGGGACAATAAGTGTGTGTGCAGTTGATTTGTACAATGTGTTTAGGTTTCCATAATGTATTTTAGAGACTTCCTAGTTGTTGACCAGATTTTTCTTTTTAACTCAGAATCTAGGGATAGAAGATAAGAGCCTCCTGAACACTATGGGAATGTAGCTGATTTGTTAAAAGTCTGTATTGCATTGGCTTTGATTCATGATGGAGCTCATAGCACAATGTCTATAAAACACTGAAGTCTGGCCAGACAAATGAAATAAAAGAGTACAGTGACTTCAGAGCTTGAGAGCAGATCATTGTATAATCTGTTCCTTTTTGTAAGAGTACATGGCTGTCTTTGCCTTAGGACAGTGAAATGGTATTTCCCAGGACAGAATAACTGAAATCATTTTAATTTTTAGGCTGTAGGCCCCACAATCCTTGGGAATTTTGACTTATAAACTAACTGGGGAATTATTTCAGTTCCATGAAAATCTCTGGTCCTCGCAAGTCTTTGTCACCTCCACTTCATTTGGGTTGAGAGTTGGGGTGTCTGGAGGAAATGCAGTGACTGATAATGAGGGGCGAACAGTGCATGACTCAGAAAGCAATTCTGGGATTCATCTTCCATGGTGCTTGAGAGAAGCCAGCTCATGGCTTTTGTAGAAAAATCATCCATTGTTTCTGAAATTTGCAAAAATTGGAATACAGGTACATAAATAGACATAATTCTGTCAACAAGTATTTACCAAAGGCCTCCTGGATACCCAGATCATCTTGCACAAAGGGGCTGCAGTAGGCAGGAAAAGCCTTATCTCCAAGTAGCTTCTTCTTGGTTGAAGAGCCAGATATATAGAAATGAAAGAATCAGAAAATATTAGCAAAAGACTCAAATCAGATGTTTGGACTACGGTCCTGAGGGCACAGGATGTGTAAAATGTGTGCTGGGAATAATTGGCGATAGAAAAGGTCAGAGAAACAAGGAAGAAGTCAGTGTGGGCAGGAGAGGTCAGGAGGTCATGGAGGCTTCTCAGAGCAGGTAGAGCTTCTGAAGGAAGACTGACTGAACAGGTCTGGGAGCAGGGCTAGGGAGACTTCTGAAGAACTCAGAAAAACCCCAGACCTCAAGTAGGGGTAGAAAGAAATACTGACTCAAGAATTGCGTTTGAGAAATGCATCTGTTTCTCATATTCAAAGTGTTATCTGTAAGGTTACTAGGTATTAGATGGGGAAGTGGGGACCAGTGGGTGCTGTGGTTAGTAGGTTTGGATAGCAGTGGAGTAAGCAGCTGAGAATTTCCTTACTGCAAGACTCCTCAGGCCTTTTGTACGCTGATGTTCACAGTAACGTTCCCAGATGGGCATGTACAGCCTGCAGTTCCCTGCTTGTTCAACCACAGAACCATGTTTTTTTTTTTCTCCAGCAGGTTCCTACAGGAGTTCCAAAGAGTATAACTTTCCAAAGAGTTGGGGAAATCCTAGCCAAAATAATTTTTTTTTTTTTTTAGTTCAAGTCACTAGCAAGAGTCACTTTTTCAGTGGCCTGAAGGCTCTAGGGGATTGATTGGAAGGGAGTTTAGAGGGACTTCATTTAAAGAGACTAGTGCCTTAGTGGTTCTCTAAGAATGCCCAGCCTGGAGTAAAATATCTTAGGGCTGTCTTAGTGCAGAAGTTACTGCTCAGTACGTTAACAGACATGTAACACAGGCTTAAAAAAGTACTATTTTTGTTAACGTCATTCCTTTTCTTCTCTTGAAATATAGGGAAGGATTTTGTATTAACAGTACTTCCTCCCCATTGGGGCAGAGCCTTGGGTCACTGCAGCCGGGGCTATGAGTGAAAGTGAAATTCAGAGCTGGCAAGATTGGGGTTGACAGATAAAATACAGGACATGCAATTGTGGTTGAATTTCAGATCAACTCTGCACAATTTTCAGTATAACTATGTCCCATATATTGCATGGGACATACATACATGAAAAAATTCATTTTCTGAAATTGAAATTGAACTGACATGTTGTATTTTTATTTTCTAAATCTGGCACCCACTCTCAGGATGCTTGCAGGGAGCCTAGACATACGGACCAGAAAGTGACTTAAAATGTAAAGGCAAGATAACCCTATATATTCCATGTTCTTGAAAGCCCAGACCCTTCCTTCTGAGAGATGGGTTACTGTATCCTCAACCTCCCTCCCCAGCTCCTGTTTTCAGTTTGGAAGAATTGATACGTGAGAGGTCTTAGTTCGGAAGGTATTTTATTTGACACACCCAATTTTACAGACAAAAGAATATATCCCAAACAAGCAAAACTTGACCCCTAAAAGCACAGATATCCAGTTTCTCTTGAAAATGCAAAAGCTTTTAGTTTCATAGAAGCCAGTTGTGTCTGAACCTACACGTCTTGAAACCAAAGAATTACAAATTCCCTGCCTTCAGTGAACACAGTGGAGGTGGGCCCAGTGTCTGTTGCAGACAAACCTTGTTGGGGAGAGAAGACCTAATAGGGTTTAACCCCACTCACCATTTTTGGAATTTTGGAATTTGTAATTGAGGACATTGAATTATCTTACATGTAAAAAGAAAACAATGTTTTTTTTTTAAGGTATCATCGATATACACTCTTGAAAGTTTCACAAGAAAAACAATGTGTTTACTATATTCACCTTTATTACTGGGTTCCCTCCATACCCCATTGCTGTCACTGTCCATCAGTGTAGTAAGATGCTACAGAGTCCCTATTTGTCTTCTCTGAGCTACACTGTCTTCCCCGTGACTCCACACACACTATTGTGATAACCCACAATCCCCTTCTCCCTCCCTCCCTACCAGGCCTCCCCCACCCTTTCCCTTTGGTAACCACTAGTCCCTTCTTGGAGTCCGTAAGTCTGCTGCTATTTTGTTCCTTCAGTTTTGCTTCATTGTTATACTCCACAAATAAGGGAAATCATTTGGTATTTGTCTTTCTCTGTCTGACTTATTTCACTGAGCATAATACCTTCTAGCTCCATCTATGTTGTTGCAAATGGTAGGATTTGTTTCTTTCTTATGGCTGAATAATATTCCATTGTGTATATGTACCACATCTTCTTTATCCATTCATCTACTGATGGACACTTAGGTTGCTTTCCTATCTTGGCTATTGTAAATAGTGCTGCGATAAACATAGGGGTACGTATGTCTTTGAGTCTGAGAACTTGTTTTCTTTGGGTAAATTCCTAGGAGTGGAATTCCCAGGCCAAATGGTATTTCTATATTTAGTTTTTTGAGGTACCTCCATATTGCTTTCCACAATGGTTGAACTAGCTTACATTCCCACCAGCAGTGTAGGAGGGTACCCCTTTCTCCACAACCTCGCCAGCATTTGTTGTTCCTAGTCTTTTTGATGCTGGCCATCCTAACTGGTGTGAGGTGATATTGTGGTTTTAATTTGCATTTCCCTGATAATTAGCGATGTGGAGCATCTTTTTATGGGCCTGTTGGCCATCTGAATTTCTTCTTTGGAGAAGTGTCTCTTCATATCCTCTGCCCATTTTTTAATAGGGTTATTTCCTTTTTGGGTGTTGAGGCATGTGAGTTCTTTATATATTTTGGATGTTAACCCCTTGTCGAATATGTTGTTTATAAATATATTCTCCCATACTGTAGGATGCCTTTTTGTTCTGCTGATGGTGTCCTTTGCTGTACAGAAGCTTTTTAGCATGATGTAGTCCCATTTGTTCATTTTTGCTTTTGTTTCCCTTGCCCGAGGAGATGCATTCAGGAAAAAGTTGCTCATGTTTATATTCAAGAGATTTTTTGCCTATGTTTTCTTCTGTGGTTTTATGGTTTCATGACTTACATTCAGGTCTTTGATCCATTTTGAGTTTACTTTTGTGTATGGGGTTAGACAATAATCCAGTTTCATTCTTTTACATGTAGCTGTCCAGTTTTGCCAACACCAGTTGTTGAAGAGGCTGTCATTTCCCCTTTGTATATCCATGGCTCCTTTATCATATATTAATTGACCATATATTCTTGGGTTAATATCTGGACTATTCTGTTCCACTGGTCTATGGGTCTGTTCTTGTGCCAGTACCAAATTGTCTTGATTACTGTGGCTTTGTAGTAGAGCTTGAAGTTGGGGAGCATAATCCCCCCTGCTTTATTCTTCCTTCTCAGGATTGCTTTGGCTATTCGGGGTCTTTTGTGGTTCCATATGAATTTTAGAATTATTGCTCTATTTCATTGAAGAATGCTGTTGCTAATTTTGGAATTGCATTGAATCTGTAGATTGCTTTAGGCAGAATGACCATTTTGACAATATTAATTCTTCCTATCCATGAGCATGGAATGTGTTTCCATTTATTGGTATCTTCTTTAATTTCTCTCATGAGTGTCTTGTAAGTTTTCAGAGTATAGGTCTTTCACTTCCTTTTTTAGGTTTATTCCTAGTATTTTATTCCTCTTGATGCAATTGTGAATGAAATTGTTTTCCTGATTTCTCTTTCTGCTAGTTCAGCATTAGTGTATAGGAATGCAACAGACTTCTGTGTATTAATTTTGTTTCCTGCAACTTTGCTGAATTCAGATATTAAATCTAGTAGTTTTGGAGTGGATTCTTTAGGGTTTTTTATATACAATATCATGTCATCTGCAAACAGGGACAGTTTAACTTGTTCCTTGCCAATCTGGATGCCTTTTATTTCTCTGTGTTAAGAAAATAATGGTTTTAAGGTGCATTTTACTGTATCTTTGTGTTGACTGGAGATGGAAGTGACAGGAGGGTTGCACTTAGTTGGTATACTACAGGCTCTGGGTGTTCCTTTCCCTGCCTAGAAGTGAAATGTCTTATCCACGTTTAGTGACAATTACTAATAGGCCAGGCTTACCACAGGGCTCTGCTCAGGGATATCATCAGGAGAAAAAAGAATCAAATTAATCTTTTTGTGAGAAAGATCTCCCTGTGACCTGCTAAGTGGCTTGGTCACCCACTCAAGCTGCCCCCCTCTTCTCAGTGACTCACTACCCTTCTTCTCTGCCTCAGAAGTCCACTTTTCACCCAGCCCTGTGTGGAACATGCTCCTGGCAGCAGGAGGGGGGTGAATGCAGCCCCTGTGCTATGAATGTGAGTTAGTGGGCCCTGTGCAAGGAGGAGTCAGGGAGACACTGGGGAGCTGGAATGGGGGCCATTTATGAGGGCAAGGGCACGGAGCATCAGCTGGCCATTGTGCAGACACTGGCAGGGACTCCAGGTTGCCTCTGCAGGCATTGTGACAGGATCATTGGGTGACATGGATGTTAATCACACCACTGGTGCTTGCTGTATCCTATGGCAACAGCAGCTCCTTGTTAATTCTGTGCTTCTGGGGGCCATCAGTATTACAGGCTACTTTACACTGACTGGGGAAAACCATGGGTCATGAGCATCCTTGATTTATGGCCAAGCCCCAGGAACCTCTTGGCTTGTTCTCCAACATTCCAGCTACCTCTACACCCCGGTTTGAAATTTAGTAGTGGGAGGGGAGGAAAGCTCCGATACAATGTTATTTCAGAGGTCAAGCTGAACTCTGAATAAATGAGTCCATTAGATTCCACAATCAATACAGCTTCTAAACATTATGTATATTGATGAGCTGATTGCTAGGAGACTAGTGCTGAGGGAATTGGAATCCATTTTACTGGGGCAAATTTGGTTGTTGCTGGGCTGTAGTAGACTGTGAGTTTAATAATCAGCTAAGAACATCCTGCAGCCTAGTGAAACACCGCTACAGCATGTTGGAGCCCTGTGTGCTTTCCTGAAAGTCAAGGAGAGCAGAGTTTTCACTGAGCTCTGCACGGTGGTCCTGCAGGCTCTTCCTAAGGATGGATGGGTTGGAGCCTTGGCGGAAGCCTCTACTGGTGCTACAGCCAGGTGGGGAGGATAGAGGCAAGGGGTGAACCTCTGCAACTGTGATAGGAAGACAGGATGTGTATTGAAGGGGTCCCTGAGGACTGGCTCTTGCCCCTCCAGTCATGAATACATCCTTACTTGAACTCTTACCAGATCTTTTCTCAGGATCAGAGTCACAAAGTGGATGAGGCGTGGCTCTCACAGTGGGAAATAGTTTTTCCTAAGGTCTTAAGTCCAAAAATCTCAGTGGGAGAAGGGCTATGTTTGTCCCTAGTGTGATGTGTGTCTGTGCTTGTGACTGCATGTGTCTGTGTGCATGTGCACAGGGGCGTTGGAAGGTGGTGTTGTGCTCAATGAAGCACTCCAATCTTCTTCCTCCCCCTACTTACTTGTACATGGATCATGACATGGTACCTGGTAGCATGCTGGAATCTAATATGAATTCTAATTAGCTTGGCAGCTAATAAATTGAAGAGTCTCAGGCTCCTGGACTACTGGGCATGTCCTCATTTGGGCCACTGCTAGGCATGGAGATGCTGAGCCTGGGAGTCTTGCACTGCTCCCAGGGCATAGGCAGCTCTGCCTGGATGGGGACCACAGGGCCAGGACACTGCCAAGGTTGCTAGAACAGGGTTTTGGAGGCAGGAAGTTGAAGGTAATTAGGTTAATTAAACCCTTATAGCCCTCCAGCTTCAGAATGACCCCAAGGTACTCTGAAGATTTAAAATTACGCATTTATTAAAACAAAGTCCAAATGCCTACAGTTTAACCCAGGCAAGCCCTTTGTAACGATAGTGTTGTGCATAGATCAGTTTAATTCAGGTGGGGAGGAGGGACAAAGGTTTCCTATGTTCCCTATAAATACTGTCATCTGATTTGAAAACAGACCTGGCTGGTGTGATACTGGGATTATCCTTTGATCTTACCCTCTTCTAGGTTGAAGGGCAGCTGCTTGTGCCTTGACAGGGTGATGTGCTTCTCTACATGTCCCCCGGTTAAGGGGCAGTGGGAGCCAAGGCCATGATCTGTTTGCTGCTGACCCATCCTCTGTCAGGCAGCAGCTCTAGGCGTCAGAGTTCCGGCAGCTTCTGAGATGCCTGCCTGAGTGTCCAAGCTCTGCAGAGGCCTGGAGCCAGCACTGCCTGGAACTCCTATTGGAGATGGGTCCCAGCCTCTGCTTGGCTGGGGCAGGGTTGACAGGGTATCTGCCCGTCATCCTTCTCTAAAAGGGCTGCACTGGGTTTCCGCCTCTCAGTCCAGGTACAGAGATCCTGGAGTGGGGGTTGGGGGACAGCCCTGGGTGAGAGCAAGGGGCACAGGTGGGGCCTCTCCCACAATTCCCTGTCTGCTCCAAATTAAGGCAGGGAGATGTGTGGTAAAGACGGAAAAAAGACCATCAGAAGGGAAGCCTAATATGTTAAATTGCTGAAGAGCAAAGGTTAAGTGATGGGGATCAGCAATGGAGGAGAAAGCCCTAGAGATATGAAAGTCAGGCCTTAAATATCACCGAGCATATGACTGGGAGTGAAAGGGTCTTAAGTGGACTAGCAGTTGGCAAAGGGAGGAATAAATCAGTCCCCTGTTGAGTGACTTTGAGGAATTAGAGGCAAGCCAACTAGATATTGAGGAAACAGTTGAATGTATTGGATTGTATTTGAGTTAAGAAGCCAAGAATGTCTTTGAGGCCCTTCTGGGTTTTCTGAAGAGCTTCAGGGGGTAACTTTCCTATAACTTAAAAGTCTAGTCCAATTAGGAAAAGACTGGATTAGACTGGATTTTCCCGGATGTAACCAGGGATGGAACCCATTTCTTGGAGGGCTTTGGCAGGTGCCCTGTCCACGTGGAGGTGGTGGGTGAGGACCCCTGTCATGCATGCTGTGTTTTCCCCACAGCTCGCCCTCACGCCTTTTACTGTTTTATGGACTCTTCTTTCCTTGGGAAGGAACAGCAGGCTAGAGCAAGTGGGAGGCTTGGCTGTGCGGCCCAGGTCTGCCGTGGGCCTCTTCTCCAAGACCACATGGAGCACAGACCTGGAGCTCTGCCTGGCATCACCGCAACCCTGTGCCACTGGACTCCCTGGATCTATAGGCCTCATTCTAAAATGGGCATACTAGAAGTACCTATTTCATAGCCTTGCTGTGCCCATTAGATGGGTTATTAATAAAGTGCTGAGAACAGTGCCTGGCATCTATAACTGAAACACCTTTCCAACGGAATCTCCATTTCCCTCCTAGTTCTTCCTGAATTCTGTTCATCCTCTACAAGTCTCTAATGTGGGGAGAGTGATTATCATCCCATTTTGGGGATGGGGAAAGCACAAGGAGATTTTCCCAGAGTGCAGGTAGCAGGGATGGAAACTGAGAACCTGGAGCGCTCAGTCTGCCTCCCCCAGAGGGGCAAGGAATTGCATTCCAGTCGCGGGGCTCTCACTGCCTCCCCAGGGCCCAGTCTCCTCACTGGTCAGGGGACCGACTTCCCAGACACAGGATAACAGCAGATGAACAGATGATTAAATAAGTCCTAAGCACTGATAGGAAACCGTTGCAGAAGAGGCCGCCAGACCCCTGGCGGTGAGAGGAGGGTAGCTCTGCAGGCCAAGCACTGACAGCCTGGAGGGAAGAGCCCCGGGGCTGGGCTCAGAGGCACTGCATGCAGCCTGCTCCCAAGTGCTAAGGAAGTGTGGCTGGAAGTGACCACTCCAGCCTCTTACGTTCTTTGGATAAAGGCCTAGGGAACTGGGGAAGCACATTTTCCACAGCACTAAAAAGGCTGAGGCCATAGGTTGCCCTGGGCGGAGAGGAGGCAAAAGCTGTCCTCTAAAGGGGCCCATGCAGCCTGTGGACTTCTGGCTGAAAGGTGGTGTGCCCTGGGAGGTGGTCCTACCCCTTACCAAACAGTCAGGATGCAGGGACTGCCGTGACTCATAAAGATCAAGGCCGCTGGGAGAAGTTCACCAAACACACCACTAGGGAGTCCTCCCCCTTGCCTCCAGTGCCCCCTAGCTCTTGGGTAGCAGAGTGGAGCTGCTCAAACTTTCATTCCTCAGGGGTAACCTGGGCATCGAGTTACATGGAGATTCTGACCCAGTGGGTCACATACTATGCATTTCTATCCAGGCCTCAGTCTTGCATTTACTGTTGTTCATGGATGGACCTGAGCTGACCAGTGAGGGTCTAGAGGGCACATTGGCGTGTCCTGGATGTCTTTCCCATAAAGAGCTCTCCTTGGGCACTGGTTCTTCTTTCCTTCTCATGCTCACAGGTCTCAACACCAGTCAGATGGGGACAAGACTGAGTGGGGCTAATGGAGTCCCATGGGGGCAGAGTGGAGGACCTCTCAGTGTTGCTGTGCTTTCTCTGTGAGGGAGAGATTATCCTGCAGGGTGGGCACAGCCCTGGAGAGAGGGAAGCAGGCAGGCTGTACAGCTGGTAGATCCTTCCTTCCTTCCTCTGAGCCCTGCGGTCATCTGTTCAGGCAGCTTTCTACTTAGCACTCTGATTTCTGTGTCCAATCGATTGGCCACTCTTTGTGCCACATAAAAATGCATGACTGAG
The DNA here is from genome assembly GCF_030020395.1 of Manis pentadactyla. Classification (NCBI taxonomy): domain Eukaryota; kingdom Metazoa; phylum Chordata; class Mammalia; order Pholidota; family Manidae; genus Manis; species Manis pentadactyla. The sequence continues at coordinate 198,573,494 of NC_080020.1, read as the reverse complement.
TTTTGACCTTGAAGCCAGCAAGGCATGAAGGCTTCTGTCTTTCACTGTCCCTTTGAACTTAGAAAAAGGTTAGGGAAGAAAAACAGAAAGCTGTTTTCCTAAATTGTTGTCACTAGTAATGCAACTTCTTTGCATTAAATCCTGCATTTATTAAAAGTATAATGATAATAGCACTATTCTCTTCCATTTCTGAATTAATATTATGTTTTACGAAGCACTTTCATAATCACTATCTATTTGTTACTCAAAATGCATTATGAGATAAAAGATTATCCTCAGGAAACTGAGGCTCAGATTGGTTTATGAGCTTGCCAAAGATCACAGGGTGGTGGGTGAGAGAGCTGGAATGCATGTGCATATTCTTACTAGATTTGACGCTGACAGTTCAGTAGACACACCAATACTGTGGGTCCTAATTTTCCTCATCCCAAACATTGTGAGTCTTTCAGGGCAGACTCTTAAGGTGTGGCCAGCCTGTAGCTGTATGTTAGGGACTATTCCTGAAATGATGTTGGCCATATCACTCCTTAAGTGCATAGCTAAGAATGCTCTGAAGCTTAAAAAAGTGTTAAAATAGCAAATAAAGCAAACAAAATCATAAGGATATGAGCTGGAAAACGTGCTTTAGTTACTCAGTTTCTCTGTCCCTCTCCCCCACACATGCACAGACTGTGCTCCAAGGTTCACGTTCCACAGCGAAGCACTGAGAAGAGCCACGCAGACAGGCGCACTTGGGCAGTGCTTGGCGGGCTCACTCCTGGAGTGCCCCTCCCAGGCCACCATGCCTGTCTCCTTCCTTTGGGCAGGCATTCCTGGCCACTGCCCATGACAGGGCGGGACAGGTCGTGGCCAGCCACAGCTTAATTTTCTGCAAACCTTCTTTAGGTCCTTACTCCACATGCTGCTTGGGGTTGCCATGGAGATCGTCTACTGCCTTCTCCCTCAAATAGAACCGGAATCACACTTTTGCTATGTGCAAGGTAGAAGTGACAGCAGTATTTCTGTAAATGGCCCTTTCCAGTAAACTCACCTCCAGCCGGGTGCCCAGGAATGTGTGAGTAGGGCACCTGAACTCATGGAACAAGGTACTTTAAAAGCAAAGCAAACAAAACAGCTAAGAATAATCTCTTGTAAGTTCCATTTGTAGTTAATGATTCTAGGAATGCTACTGCTAAGTTGCTGCTTAAAAAGAAAAAAGCCACCATGCACAACTGGAACCTCACCATAAAATGTCCTTTGAAGGCCATTTTATGCGCACTGGTTGTTCTGGAGTTCCTTCTGGGCTGGGAGTAAGCGGGATGTGGGGGGAGGGGAATCCAGACAGTGCTGAAACAGGAACTCTGCCTGGAAAGATTTGCCATTTGGAGGGGAGACAATCATGGACCCAAATATGCTGTCTGTTCCCACGCTTCACTGGGACTCAGGCCGTGTGGTAGAAAGGGAGACTGCGGGCACCTTTCACAGAGGCAAGCTGTTCCCATCCTAACTGCCACTCATCAGCTCAGGGTCTTTGGGTGAGTTTCTTAGTGTCTCAGCACCTCGACTTCTTTGCCCTTTCTCAGTGAGATGGGTGTGAGCATTATTTGAAATTACATAGGTTGAAGAACCTAGCAGGGTCCTGCATGAGGCAGATGCTCAGTGAACATTAGTTGCCTTTCTCTTCTCCTTTCCACTAATCCAGGTAAGGGACGTGTAGCAGAAGGGGAGGGGAGAAGGTTCTGAGTGTGGTCAAGAACCCAGGGCACCGGGGCTGGGACTGCACGCGTGGACAGGGAGCAGGGAGTGGTCTGGAGAGGCGCTGGATGGGGGCACCCTGCATTCCCCCGCACAGCAGAGGACTGTGGCCTGAAGCCCATGGGGAGGGTGTGCTTAGGGGAGCTTGCTGAGGGTCGTGGATGTGTGGAAGAGAAGTGGGAAATAGGGCAAGAGGTGATGCCGATCCCAAAGAGGAAAACTGGAACTTCTGGTCCTGGGTGAGTATTTTCAGTGTTGGAAAGCTGGGCTTATTGCTCTGAGAAGCTCACAGCTGTGCTCCGCTGTTCAAATTTAAGCAAAGGCCTGAGTATCTGCCTTTATCCAAGACATTTTCAGCCTAAAGGAGTTTTCTTTCCTCTGACTGGAATCCAGGGAAAATGCTTATCAGTCAACATTAGGAAGCAAGGGGTTATTTAAAACAAAGAAGAAAAGTGGTGTCTTTTTGCTGTGAACACCTTCCCCAGCCCCACCATTACACAGCCCTCCCTAGCATTTCTGGAAAAGCAAATCACTGAGGAAATAGGCGGGGCACATAGTGTCCCTGCGGAGCGAGACGGTGAGTTTTGCCTGTTCCACAGTGCACATGATGCATGCAGAGCATGGCAGGCTCTTGGGATAATGGGCCAGCAAATCCCAAATGTGGCTTGAAGCAGCTGTGACTCTCCATCTCCAGGGAGGCCATGCCCCTGGGCTGCACATGGTCTCGTTTCCCTAAACCCTGGAGACCAAATGAGAAAATGCTTTCAAATATTCTTTGTAAGCCCTGACTGCAGGCAGGACAGACTGATTTGATGACTACTCAGAGCTGCTGTCAGCCCATTTTCTGACACTTTAGGAATCCTCCAGGCCAAAGGATTCCTTAACAAAGGTCTCTTCGTGTGATCTGGCTTCAAGGACTGTGGACAGTGTGGTCCAGTGGTCACAAGCAAAGGTGTTGACAAAGACACTAGAGAAAAGCACACTTCTTAGTTTGCCAGGTTGCCAGGAGAGTACTGCCCAAACCTTTTGGTAACTAATTGAAGGGAGTGAGTGTGTTTCAGGGGCTTTCTCTCTCTAGAGTGGCTTCTCACCAGGGGCTTATTATTTGTAGCAATAAGAAAAATAACAGTAATGAAATCAAACATTTTCCAGAGTACTTTCATGGTCTAATTGGATCTTTCCAACACTTTGTAAGTTAGGCAGGGGATGTGTCATAGGTGAGATGAGGGGTAGGTGTCCTGCCTGAACCATGTAGCTGGTCAGTAGCTATTGGAGACCCCAGAATCTGTGCGTTCCCAGTGGCAGGTCAGTGGCACTTCCCTCTGAGTGAGCTCCAGGTGCAAGGAGGGCAAGAGAAGAAAAGAGAGGAACGAAATCACATCCAGCCATCAGCCCCATCACCCTGGGCCTGCTCTGCCTTCAGCTGATGGAGGAGGGGCACTTTGCCTGGGGACTGTTGCTTCCTGCAAGTGGTGGGGGAGAGTCCTGCCACGTGCCACAGGGCCCTGATTGTGGAGGGGTGGGGTGGGGCTCACGGCCCCAGCCTTTGTCAGAGGAGACGTCTGACAGCTCCTGGCAGTGGCATTGATGATTTGGGAGGCTGGAAGGACTGTCCCTGGGGGCAGTGAGAAACAAGGCTTTGCAGGTGGCACGCAGTGGCTTCGGAAATGCACCCTAGAAACAGTCTTGCCAGAAACCACTACAGGAACAGCTAGGACTCATTCTTGGCTCCTGGCTCCAGCCAGGTGGAACTTGAAAGCTTCTGATACAGAGCAGATTTCACAGGAAAAGCTTTGAAGGGAAAACAGTTTGTGAAATGGAGGGTTTGGAAATGATGATACAGACTTCCTTAGCTCAGGAATCGCATGTATGTTTGCAGCCTGGAAGCCCCCTGGGGCCAACCAGTCTACCCCGACCAGAGCCCAGAATGAGTGTCCTGATGAAGATCAAGCCCACACCTCACTGGAACACAGCAGTAACATGGCCATGTTATTGAAATGTATGAAATTGGTGCTCACAAGTCACTTAAGGAGGGAGCTAGACAAGAGAGACTGTGATCACTTTGTATAAGGAGAAGGCCTGATCAACCACCAAGGGGAGCACTGGGTCCTGGTGTTTCTGGGATTAGGTGATTCTCATTTGACAGCTGCTTGAAGTTTGAGGTCCGGCCTCATCTCTGCAGCCTGTTTTCAGGACCTGTGGCTGAAAGATCTACCTAAGCATCAGTAGACCAGTTTTTCTGTCCACCTGTCCATCTACTCACTCAGCTGGACAGCTCTAATATAGTGAGCCTAGCCCTGGGCTTCTAGGCCTATAGCCTGCAGACATTGTCCCTATTGTGCAGGTGTTTTGTGTATTGTTGGACAGGAGCCAGATGTGGAGATATGTGACAGTGCAATACAGTGTATACCTCTCACCCAGGACCTCTTATTATCCAGGATAATTCCAGGACTTTACTGATAATGCTGGCCAGCCAAAACCTGAATGTCTTTTCTTCAGGTACTAGAAAAACAAGGATTCCCCCCTCTCTTTTGCAATGCAGAATTTACCAAGATTTTGTAACCTACAAACCCAATGGAGCCTTGTACTTTTCTTTCTGGGTAGAAACATTAACAATACCAAGAGCTTAGTGGATGCAGTTTTTTGTGCATGTGTAGCAAAGTATAATCCACATTCTGGTTCCTGAAATAACTTACTGTTGACTTAAATTACCAATATGTATATGACATTTTGCTAGGTATTTTGAGGGCACTAGGAGTTACTACATAATTGTTAGGGAGATAATAAATCCACATGTGAATTCAAAACATAATGATACAAGCCAGGTTGAAAGTACATACCATAGTCCCTTGCATAGCTAGTAAGATAGGTGGGTGGTAAGTCCAAGGACTGAATATGGCAATACAAGAGGAAGTGACAAATTCTATTTGGACATGTGAAGTTGGATATATCTTGGGGACAGAGTGTCAGGATCCATGGTGTCTCTCTGGGTCTGGCTCTGGGAGAAGTGATCCACGCGATAGATCTAGATTTGGGACTTGTAAACATTTGGAGAATCCTGATATCGAGATAGTCAAGGAAGTGTGTGTAGAAAGAATCTAACAGAAAGCCAAGCCAATCAACACAGCCTGAAGAAATCCCAGTTGCATAGGTTGGGCAGAACAAGAAGAACCCACAGTGCAGGGGGAGGAGGACTGACTAGAGAAGCAGGAGGAAAACCTGGGGTTAAGCGCTGGTACCCAAACCAAAGAGCATTTGAGAACAAAGCAGTAGTTAACATTTTTGGTTGTTGAAGAATAATCAAAATGAGAACTCAGTAGCAGAACCTGTTGAATCCTGGTGTCCTCAGGGAGAACAGTCTCAAAAGTTTAGGGCAGAGACCAGAGTGCACCTAGTTACTAGAAAGATGGTGTCTCGCCTGAGGGTTTCAGCCCCAGGCAAGTTTACTCTGGATTTGGTGACACCGAATGACAACAATGGAATGTTAGGGGCCAAAGGATTTATACCAAGCTTTATTCTCATGATGGCAGGTCAAGTGCTGGAGACACATCTGCCTCTTGGGCATTCTGCAGGCAGCAAGCCTGCCTCTGTCTCTGTCCCCCAGCAAAGCACTGGGTGTAGCTCTTTATATAGTTACACTGACAATGATGGCTCACTGCTAACAGGTGTGTAAGCATTAGCCTAGCTAATTACATCATTGAGTTGTTTAGGGTCAGGGAAGATCCTGGCCAAAGGGACTTCCATTTTCCCTACACTCCACCCCTCCAGGATTCTCACCCCACAATCTACATGCCCTCAATCTTCCATGATGGTCTACAAGCTAGAGCACTGTAGCCAGATTCTACAACAGCAACAGAGAATAACAACATACAGATAACAACAAAAATGATAAGAATCCTCAAGCCAGAAGGAGATCAACTGCCACCAAGTGGTTGTCCCAGCTGTATTCAAACCAGTTCTACTCAAATGAGTTCATGACTTGCACTTTCCACAGGAGAAATCAATCTTCCGTGATGATCCCTGTGCAAGAAAGCTGGAACCTTGTAACAACAAAATTATAATAGCAGTCACCTTCTAGGCTGAGGAGATAGTTGTCACCAAGTGGTCATTCCAGCTGTATTCAAACCAGCCTCAGATTCATACTTTCCACAGGAGGCCAGTAGCAGTACTGACAGGGAGGCCCATGTACACCCAGCGAGTAGCAGTTTTTGCTAGGGTGTGTGCCCGGCCCACAAAAACATTAGAAGAAATTAACCTTAAGGGTGATAAGACATGATTTAATGACACTAACATAGGCAAATCTTGTCTATCAGGTAGGATACATGCAAGAGAAGGGTCCTGTGATAGGACCTTGGCAGGAAAGGGCTCCCATACAGGTCTAGTGTACCCTACCTTTACCCCTCTTCCTGTGGGATTTACTGAGGGGTCTAAGTATAGTGCTACTGGAGGTGCATACACTGGCCATAAAGATACAACAAAACTCTCTGGTAAGATGCTTTCACATTCCAGCCGTCTAGGGTACACTACCATGATCTTTGGGGGGCCACTTTGTCATTACTCCAGGAATACATTGGAGACTGGCCTCCAAGCCTTGTCCCCAAGGTGCCAGAAAGGCCAGCCATTGCTGGTCTGTGTGTCAAAACGTCCAAGCCACAACGGGGACTATGGGTTGGCTGTTTCTCAGTCTTCAAAAGGTCTACAGAGGAGACCCAAGAAATGGCGGCGTGAGAACATGAGCTGCAAACTTCAGTAGATGTCCTGAGGAGGGAAATGGCCTTGATGCAGGAGGAGGCAGCACGAGAGCGCCGGCAGCAGGGTGCCATTGGAGACGAGACAGCAGTGCTGCCAGGTGTTCTGAAGGAGGAAGAGGCCATCACGGAAAAAGACGAACTCCTGAGGGAAGCACAGGCGGAGGTGGCGCGAGAACATCAGCTGCAAAGCATTGAGCTGAAGATAGACCTTCTGAAGACTGAGCTGGCATTGTTGCGAGGCACAGTAGAAAAGGTAAAGGTTGTAGCAGAGGAGGCACTCGGGAGATGGGTGAGAAAGGTGCCATCATCCCCAGAAATGGAGGAGCTAGGGAAGGACGAAGGGGTGGTGCTGGAGGCACTGGCCCCTCCTGTATTGAAAGCATGCCCAGTGCTTGTAAAGAAAATAAAGACCCAGCAGCTGAAAGTTCCCCAAGGAGAGGAGCAGCCTCCTCCCCAGGTCGTGGAGCACTCTATGGTCCGCCCTTATACTCAGGCTGAGCCGGTGGCTATGGGATTTAGGGGTGGATGGAATTGTTCTGTCAGGATCAGAGATGGGAAAGCTGTCTTCCCTGACAGTGCAGCCTGCCTTGAGGCAGCAATTATAAAATGCACATTAGACTCTAGGGAGTCACTCCCTCCTTGATTGGTTTATGGCTGCACTTCATGCTGTGTGGCCCAATCTGGGTGATCTGCCATCCTCTCCTGTTAGATGGCAGACATATGCTGAACTCCAACAGGTGCTACGAGAGCTAGGCATAAGAAATGCCATCTGTAGTCCAGAGAATTATAACCCAGATGAAGAGATTTTCACTACTGGGATGAGAAATATAGTACTTCAAACGGCTCCTACATTCCTCTTTGGGTCTCTAATGGCCATTCTTTCCCCTCACTTAGGGCATCCCATAAGCGAAGTGACATGTACAGTAGCAGACTTAGGAGAGGCAGAAGCAATGATAATCCGGAAAGAAATAAGACCTGTTACTCACAAGAAGAATTTACAGGGCCCTGTGAAGGTTACGAGGACCCAGATGTGGGTTGATTTAACATGGGCAGGAGCAGATGGAAGGAAAGCCTGCCTCTGATGTAGCCCAATGGCTACATCAGCGTTTGTTGCATGCAGGGCAAAAGACAATGTGGGCTATAGCCCATCCGTGGGGCTTGCCTTTGACCTTTGAAGAAGTTAGTGGAGCCCAGCAGGAGTGTGTCGTCTGCTCCAAAAGGGACTTACACCGAGTTCCACAGCAACATGGAACAATAGCTAAGGGGCCTATACCCCTCGTCAGGTGGCAGATAGACTAAATTGGGGTTCTACCTGTATCAGAAGGATATCGGTATGAGATGACCTGTGTGGACACAGCTACTGGACTTCTGGTTGCTTTTCCTACCTGTTGTGCAGACAAGCAGGTGACCAAAAGAGGCCTGGAACGTCTCTTTGCCGCCTATGGCTGACCACAGGTGAGTGAGAGTGATCAGGGCACCCATTTTACTGGACATACACTCCAAGAATGGGTACAACAGCTGGGAATCAAGTGGAAGTTTCATGTTCCATACAATCCTCCCGCAGCAGGCATGATAGAGAGGCACAATGGCTTGTTAAAATCCGGACTAAAGTCAGATACCAATAGTCTGCGGGGATGGTCAGTCCACTTATTGACCGTGCTACGGCGTTTGAATGAGACACCCTGAAAGGGAGCTCTGAGCCCCATAGACATGTTAACACATATGGCTGCCTCCCCTATACAACTGCAAGTACAAACCAAGGAAGAATCACTGAAGCCGAGGTTCGGCCACCAGAATAACATCTTGCTGTCAGCACCAACTGCACTGAACCCCAGAGACTCCATTGAGTGGATGTGGCCCTGGACCTTTTGACACATGGACCAACGATGGCTGGCTCTCCTGGCACCTTGGGGGCAAAGCCTGGAAGCTGTTTACTCTCCTGGAATAACAGCAGAGTGGCCGCCAAAGGTCACAGTAGTATATCCTGAATGGCCAGAAGGTAAGAGCATCTTACCGGGGAGTTTTGTTTTATCATTGTGGCCAGTGCATGCACCTCCAGTAGCACTATATATAGACCCTTCAGTAACCCCCACAGGGAAAGGAGTAAAAGTATGGTATACTAGACCTGGAAGGGACCCCCTTCCTGCTGCAGTCCTATCTCTTGCATGCATCCTACCTGATGGACAAGATTTACCTATGTTGGTGACATTAAAACATGTGTCCTATTGCCCCTAAAGTCTTTGTGGATTGGGAACTTCCTCTGGCTTCAAGATTATTATAATTTTTGTTATTAGGAACCTCCTCTGGCTTGAGGATTATTATAATTTTTGTATCAAAATCTTGCTGTATCTTAATTTTTATTATCTCTAAGTTGTTGTTATCCTCTGTTGCTTTTGTGGAATCTGGTTACAGTGCTCCAGCTTTCTTGCACAGGGACCATTGTGGAAGACTGAAAGCATATAGATTGTAAGGTGAGAATCCTGGAGGGGTGGAGTTTGGGGAGGTTGGGGTTCCTATGGCCAGGATCCTCACTGAACTTAAACCACCTGATGATGTAACTGGCCTGTTGCTGGGCTGCCGCTTCCACACCTGTAGGCAATAAGCTATTATTGCGCTATGTAGAGAGCTCGGCCCTGTGCTCTGGGCAGAGGCAGAGACGCTAGTGCTTGACCTACCGCCAGAGAACAAGCCGGGTTATAAACCCTTTCACCCCAAAGAACGTTTTGCTGTCAGTTTCTTTGGTCACACTGAATCCATAGCGAACTTGCCCGGGGCTGAAACCCATTGGCAAGACACTTCCCCTCACCATCTTCCATCTGTATTGTCTTAGTCTTAGGATGGAAAGCTATAGCCCTCAGTTTCGGGGGCTGCCCATGGCTGGAGCCATCTGGGTGCCGTGCATCTTCAGGTATAGGGGTTCTTTCCTCCCAAAAAGGGCTGTCTGCTACTAATGGCTCTAAAGCAAGTTCTTCTTGCATTTCACTGGTGTATGTCACTGGCCCCAGTGAATGTTGGAGTTCTTCACTCAGGGGGCTAGTAGAGAGGGCACTATGCTGCTGTAGGTATGTGCCCCATTTGGCCAGTATAGGCATTTATGCCACACCACTCTGTGGCTTTTGGGTCCAGTCTCATACCCACCCTGTGATTGGATAGGTGGTTATTACCTATATCGGGGTCATACTTGTGATGGTTCTGTAGCCAGCAAGTTATGGTACATGGCAGCCCACTGTTCCTCCATTAAGGTATACTGTATCTCTGCTCCCTTCCAGAGTTGCGACCAGAATCCAATAGGTTGGTGAGTTTTTTCAAGCTGCTACCAGAGACCCCAGTCACAACCATCTTTGGTTACATGAACATCCAGCTCAGAGAGAGCCTTGAAGGGTCTGTCACACTCAAGGCCAGCACAGCCTTGACTGCCCATTTTGCAGCAGTAAAAGTAGATGCACATGTCTCATCCCAGTGCAACCTGACTCCTTTTCATACCAAATGGTATAAGGGCTTCAGAATTTGTGCCAAGTGTGGGATGAATTCTCTCCAATAGCCTAAAAGACCCCAAAACTCTTGTAATAATGCCACAGTTTTAGGGATAAGGAAGGCCTGGACTTTTATCTATGACTGCTTCTGAGATGACTTTATTTAGGCTTACCCAACCAGACAACCCCCAAGAATTTGACTGACAAGCCAGTCCCTGAACCTTGCTGCTGTTTACAGCCTATTCTTTCTCCTGTGGATGTTAGCAGTCTTCTAGGTGCTGCACTTTCTAGGTCTGTAGCGAATCCTGCTGACCACACCATTGTCTCACCTGTGGGGGATTACCCTCAGGCAATTTCATTCTGTATTCGGTGAGGTTGAAGAACAACAATGGGACATGAGGGGTAAAAGGATTTATACCAAACCTTATTCTCATGGTGGAAGGTTGAGTGCTGGAATCATGTCTGCCTCTGGGGCAATCTGCATGCAGCAAGCCTGTCTCCATCTCTGCCTCCTGGCAGAGCACAGCACAGAGCTCTTTATATAGTAGCACTGACAAAAATGGCTCATTGCCAATGGGTGTGTAAGCATTAGCCTAGCAGTAGGCCAGTTACATCAAGTACATTAGGGTCAGGTGAGGGTCCTGGCCATAAGAACTTCCATTTTCCCTATACTGAATAATGACAGTGGAATGTTGGGGGTAAAAGGGGGCTTATACCAAACTTTGTTCTCACAGTGGTAGGTTAAGTGCTGGAGTCCCATCTGCCTCTGTCTCAGCCTCTGCCCTAGGTGCTGCCTCTGCTCCAGGCTCTGCTCTCACCTCCAGCCTTGCTCTCCTCTCTCCTACTTTCTCACTCTCTTCTCTAGGCTCTGCTCTTAACATTGGGGCATCTCTTTATAGTAACACAGGCAATAATGGCTTATTGCCAATGGGTATGCATGCATGTGCCTGTGCAGTAGGCTAAGTATCACATCATCTCTGTATACAGTGGGTAGATTAGGATCAGATGAGGATCCTCACCATGGAACTACCATTTTCCCTACAGATGGGAAAGTGCAAGGGAGGCTGGAAGGAGGTGAGAGCTTTCAAGGTCCCAGCTAAGGTTAGAGTTATTTTCTGTTTACAGAGGAGACTGAGCACAGAGAGGTAAAATAATTTGCCCTTTTTAAAAACATTTCTGTTACAAATAGAAACCCTCACTCCACTCCAATAAAGGTCATTAGAAATGTTTTCCAAAGGTATTGCAAATAGAAAGTGGCAGAGTAGGGATTTAAATGCCAATATACCTGGCTCTAGTCTAGAGTCATAGTTCTTGCTACTCAGTTTGGTCCAGGGACCACAAAATGGGCATCACCTTGGGCCTGATTAGAAATGCAGATTCTCAAACCCCACCCCATGCCTTTTCAGCACCTGCATCTTATCAAAATCCAGGTGAAGCACATACACCCACAGTCAAGCATGAGAAACCTCCTCTGTACTTCCCTCCATACTGCATTTTAGTGATCCAGGTTTCAGGTAAGGAGAACCTGCACTATCAGGTTAACATAAAGCTGAGAAATGGTGGGAGAGGCATGCAGCTTCCTTCTTTCCCTTAGTAGTGGGAGACATCTGCATGTCCTCAGCTGACCTTGAAGAACTCCATCAGGAAGGGCGTCCCCTGGTCCTCAAGCCCATCTGCTGAGCTGGGGCCACAGTGGCCTCCTTCAGCATAAGATGGGGTCTGAGCAAGTTTTGCAGCATTTTTAATTAACAGTCATTTTCTTCAAATAGTAATGCAGGTGCAAAGGAAGAAAACACCCTATCAGTTGCCAGCATAATTAAGCTGCATAGATTAGTCTATCTTTGCTGCCTCTTAAAGCTCTCCAAGGAAATATAAATCATGTGCATGGAGGTTTGCTCAGATGTTTTGCTTCTGAAGGATTCAGTAACTGCCTACCTGTGATGTTTTTTAATTATAACAACCACTTCTTTGGATACTTATTTTCTGAATGAGTGCCCCCTTCAAGGTTCTGTTTGGTCCCTTCTCATCCGTACCTAAAACAACCAAACCGCATGTGAACCGCCAAGAGAAGCTAAGCCTATGGTTCCTTTTGCCTGTGGGCACACTCTTTCTCATTTTCACTTTCTGTTTCTTTGGGTCCTTAGAGGTTACATAATTCAGTGTTTTCCAAAGTGGCCCATTAGTTGGTTGTAAAATGTATTTGAAGAGTTTCAAGGAGCTTTAAAAATAGATACACAAAATGAATGTGCTAGAAAATATCAAAGTGTATCATATGCAGTAGGGACAACAATTGTTTTGTGAAACTTCTGTTTCAGTTGTATAAATATCTCAAGTTTCTGTTCAAAAATGTTTTCCATAATATTCCAAGTTTCTGTGCAAAAATGTTTTCCATACCATGGTCATGGTTAAAAAGTATGAGAGCTACTGATCCATTTCAGTGGTCCCCTATTTATGGAATCACTGAAATCAGAATTTTTAAAAATTACCTATTTCTTGGCCATTTCCCACCCATTGGTTTCAGTAATCTGCATTTGAAAGCATTCCCAGAGAGGCCAGCCATCAACCATGTTTAAAATGTGTTGTCTGGTTCAAACTCCCACCCAAAAGAAGTTTCCCTTTGGTATTATTCTTGGCAGGTGATAATCAAGCCTTGGGTGCCAGCATTCCCTCCCTGTGCACACCAGGCATGTGTATGAAGAGTCTAATTTGTGAGCACACTTCCCCACAGAACAGTGTGCAGCCCAAGCCCTGTGGGTTGTGCCGCCTCATTAGAGACTTTTTCTGGGGTCTGATCCAAACCCTGCTTGACCATAGCTTTCAGTCTTACAGGATTTAGTCATTTCCCTGGAGCTCGACAGAGCAAATCCGTCATGTCCTTCTTGCTGACAGCCCTGCAGAGAATAAAAAGCAGCTTTTCTTTTCTCCTCCAGCTTTTCTTTTCTCAATTCAAGCAATTTCAGGGTCTTAAGCCATTCTCCATTGGATGGTGGCAACAGTTTTCCTCATCCTATTTTAACATCTCTGAACTACTCTTTTGTCCAAAAGGAAACGCAGTTCACTAAATACAGTGTAAACAGCACTGTGAGCAAGGAGTTCTGCTTCTCTTTGGGCCTTGGTTTCCTCATTTGTAAAGTGAGGCTGCTTGACTGAGTGGCCCACTTTACACAGTTCTGATTTTAGCATTAACTGGGAGGAAAGTATGTGACTCTCAACAGCAAATATTATTCTCATTTTCATGTTAAAGTCAATGAGCCATAATCAGATTAAGAATTTTTTAAGAGTCCGTAGAGTCTCTCATAGATGGCAAATTAATCAAGTGTTGCTTTTATTGGCTTGGTGTACATAGGAAGGAATGCATACCATGCATAGCGATCCGGGAGCACCCAGCTCTTGGGGATTAAACATGCAGACCCAATAGAAAACCCTTTCTTGGGCTTCCCTCCTCAAATTTCTATTGTCCCTTATTATCAGCCACTGAAAAGAAGTATCCTTCTGCAAGGATTTTACTGTAGTGTGTTTTAGACTGAAGAGGTTTTTGTCCTTTTCCTACACCTGTGGTTTTGTGCAAAATCATTTAAAATAATGGAGGAGTAGGGCATACTGTTCTTTCAGCCCAGTCGTGATTTTTGTTTTTAGGAATAAATAGAATTTTGAAAAGTGTTCATCCAGTGCATCTGGTACTAGCCTCTAAGCACATCTTTAAGATCCATGGCATGAATTGGCAAGAAGAAAGTTTTAAATAGTAATAAGATTGGGAATTTGCTGTTTTGTATGAGTATTTTAGAATTCATGAAAGCTCCAGTGAACCCTAAAGAATCAGCCCCTCATCACTAGAGAGTCAGGTTCCCTGGGGCCCAAAATTTCTAGGAGCAAGGACTTTCTGCCTGCAGAGTGAACAAAGCACAGAGGAAAGGCAGTGGAGCCTCCTAGGGGGATGGATGGAGGTTTTCAAGTCTCCCCAAAGTTTTACCAAACCCACACGGTCTTTTCTGCATTTGCTGGTTAGCTCAGCAGAGGCGGTGCTGGTGGGGCCAGGTCACGGCCTGGTTTTGGTGTGACTCAGTTATGTGTGTGCCCTTGGTTGCAAGGGGGTAATGGCAGGAGAAGTGGGTAGACTTGAGAAACCTGAGAGGACTCCTGGGTATGCCCCTGTGCCCCAACAGTGACTTCTAGAGCTTTTGGACCCTCTCAGAACAGAAGTGTCACCAACCAGGAAAAGCAGGACAGGTTTCTGAATCTGAGCTTACCACTTCCTGGGAAAAGATGGCAGAACTTGGGGGGCTCAGGATGCTTTGGGTGCTCGTGTGAGAAGAGGTGGCGGTGCTGAGAAGGAACTCACCTGGTATCTAGTGGGTTTTGTGTTGGTCTTTTCTGTCACTACTTACTTTTCCTTTAGAGTTATCTAGATTGTAGTGTTCTTATGACAGTAGACAGCAATAGTTTTCTTCTGTTTGTATTGAGGAAATTTCCTACTTAACAAAAGTGCAGTAATAATGTTTTATTTGGGCAGTTTTCACATCCTTTCACATTTCGTTAACTAGATAAAGAATCTTAGATGCTCTCATTCTTCTAGGCTATACTTTTAAAAGAGTACATTATCCAAATACAGTAAAGTACCATTGTAAAGTGTCCTGCTATTCATAATTTACTTAATATTGCAGGTAAAGCCATGTATGCTAGCTGTAGTGGCGTGTTTCCTTCTCCACCTGAATGGGAAGTTTGCCTGGTGGGCTTTAGCTTTGTCTCTTATATCTAGTCTCTAACGGTGCTTTGCTTTTTTTTTTTTCAATTGTGACTCATTTATTTTTAGTTGATTTCTGATCATTGTGCCAAAACAATGTTATTAACAACACACTTGACATTAAGCCTCTACTATTCAACTAACAATTTGCAAGGACTGTGGAGGATAACAGGTCCAGAATCAAGATGCATCTGTACTTGTTAATGTTGGTAAGGCCTGTGTGTGCAAGCACACACACTAGATCATGGCATAGAAGACCATGTAGGATCAAGGACCAGAAAAGGGTTCAGACAGTAAATGCAGTTGGAGAAGAGAAATCACCATGTAAATCATTTTTAGATTTCTATAGTTCCTTTAAAACCAAATGATTCAAATTCAGCCCAAATCCCTGAAGCTTTCATGGTTGTGTATAGTAAACAGTCTGTCCACCAGCTGGGAAATAAAGACACCTATAGGATTATCTTTCATGGGCCAGCTTTATTGCCATTTTGAGTCCTCGATGGGGGGCAGGTGGGGTGGGGTGAAGCATACAGGAGCCTGTTAGGGGGCAGAGTGTGGCAAGAGGACACTGGGGAGATGGGGACAGGAGGGGAGACCTGCACGTCCTCAGGGCCTGTCCCACAGGTGTGTCTGTGTTTTGCAGGAGCTTGGAGGACAGGTTGTTACACAGAACATTGCAGAGGTTAGGTGGTCTCTCAGCTCCTTTCAGGGCCCAAGTCCTGTTCCTCTTTCTTGTCAAACAGTCCTTGTCTTCAAGGAGCTGCTGCTGCTTTTTTTTTTAAGTGTCATTAATACGCAATCTTATGTTGGTTTCAAATGTACATCACACTGGTTCAACAGTCCCCATGATCAACTTATACTGTGATTGTGAACTATTGTGCCCCTTTATCCCCCCTGCCCCCTCCCCTGCACCTGTCCCAACCCCTCCCCCTTGGTAACCACTAGTCACTGCTGTTTTTTAAACAGAAATATAGGAGGGGCAGAACTAAAAAGCTAAACAAGACAAGATCTGTGATGTGAACACACACACACACACACACACACACACACACACACACACACACACACAGCCCTCTTCCTGAGAGGAACGACTTCAGAACACTAAGAATGTTGTGTTTGGATGGTGGAGTTTTTATTTTTCTTCCACACCTATTTAATTTGCCAGATATTCTTTGGTAATCTTATAGTGTTTATGATAATAATATAAAAAGGTAGCTATTTAAGAGATGTCACAGGCAGATAAGAACGAATGCCAGAGGGGTAGTACCCACAGTGGGGGCTGGCGTCACTGCTCCAAGGCCTGGGAAGGCCTCTGTGGATTAGAAGCCCTGCTGGGCTGGGCTGGATGGGGAGGACTGACTGGCTGGTGGGTATGGAAAAAGGCCACTTCAGGGGCCTGGAGGTGCTCACCTGGGGAGAGCTGGCAGGATACGGCAATGGCTGGGGTTTCACAGCTGGGACGGACAGCCACCCAGAGAGTGTGTCAGAATAGCCCAGAAGCCAGCATGTACTGGCTTGATAAGGCTTATGTACATCCAGGCAGTTATAAGGAAACAGCTGGTATCACTTTAGTTTAATTGAAAACAAGAGAACCCCGGGGGTAGGAAGACAGGGGAGGGAGGTGGGTGGACAGAGGGGAAATCAGCCGATGGGGGTTATGCTATACAGACAGCCCATCAGGAGAGATAAAGCAGGCAGACACATTGTCAGCTTATTGTGGAAGACCAGGTGTGTGCAGGCCAAGCTGGACAGCCCAGCACCGGCCTGGCCTCAGAGATCCTCTTCCTTTCCAAAGCACGTGCTCTCTGAATTTCTTGGCAAGGATGATTGCGGGAGACCCAGTGTATGTAAAGGAGTTTGCCTTCTACACTCCAGCCTCGCCTGATTTGCTGCCTTTGCACTGGAGTGTGTGTTCATGCCTGGTGTTTGGCTTAAATTCTGGGGACCCTCCTCTGGGAGAGAGCCCATGCCTTTCCTCCTGTACCTCTTCCCTGTGATGAGCCGGCATCTGTGGGGTGCTCTGTGCTGTTCAGCTCAAGAAAATCTGGGGTGGGGAAGGCTGCCAGGAGACAGAGGCTGTGGAAGAGCTGAGGAAGGCAGCCTTTAGTTTAAAAATCCAAACCTTCTGTGGCCGGAGAAAAACACAGCAAACAACCTGCAGGCATTTGTCATATGCATGGGGTCTGTTCTGACAAGGGAAAGCAGAAATAAATTAATGTAAGAACCTCTCCAAAAGAGATACGCGTGCGTGTGAAGCGTCCACTGTTCAGGCAAGTGCTGGTGCCAGTGTCCCTTAGGTATGGAAAGGGGATGAGTGGGTAAAGGGAAGATGCTAGCACAGTGGAAGAGGAAGGGACTTGGGAACAACAACTGGCTTCTCTCATTCTGATCCTGCCAGTTGCCAAGTAACTTTGGGCTGGCCAGCGCATCTCCTTAGGCTTTGTTTCCACCTGCATGCATGGTGGGCTGAACCAGTACAGATACCCTCCTGCCATTTCAATCTCCTGCAGCCCTAAGGCTGGTAAGGCAAACACCAGTAGCCCCATGGATGGTAAGGATGCAGCTTTACTCTTAGATGTTCAGGCAGCATCTGAACAACCTCACAAGTTTCTCTTTGGAGAAAAACATTGTTTCTAAGAATTCATAGAGGAAGGTAAAGTGACATCTCCTTGCAGGCAAAAATTTAGAAGGTAAGAGCTTATCCAGGACCTTAGCTTTAGGCTAACCATTGATTCACAAATTAACCAAATATAGGAATGTAAATGGTACAACTGCTTTGTAAAACAGTCTGGTAGTCCCTCAAATAATTAAACACAAACTTACCATATGACCCAGCAATTCCACTCCTAGGTATATTCCCAAGAGAAATGAAAACATAATGTCCACACAAGAACTTGCAATGTTCATAGGAGCACTATTCATAATAGCCAAAAAGCAGAGATAGCCCAAATGTCCATCAACTGTTGAATGAAATGTGAAATATTCATACAAGGGAATGTTGAGCCATAACAAGGAGTGAAGTACTGATACATGCTGTGACATGATTAATCTTGAAATGTAAGTAGAAGACACAGATACAAAGACTATATGTTGTGTGATTCCTCTCATGAAATCTGTCAAGTAGGGAAATCTGTAGAGACAGAAAGTAGATTAGTGGTTGCCTGGGACTGGGCAGTTGGGAATTGGACGGTTGGCGGGTGATAAAGGATAAGAGATTTCTTTCTGAGGTGATGAAATGTTCTAGAATTGACTGGTGATGGTTGCATGTTATCTGTGAATATACTAAAAAATATTCATTGAATTGTACAGTTTAGCTGAGTGAACTATAGCATGGGAATTACACCTCAAAGTTCTTTGAAAATCAAATAGTTGTCTCCGCCTTCCTCCTATTCCTCGTCTCCTCCTTCCACCCCCACCCTAGGCACATGCCTGCAGTTGGGCATTGCCAGTAACCACCCAGGTTTGCAGCTCATCTCTGCTGCAGAGAGCTGAAGAGATCATTGTTGCCTTTAACTGAGCATTACTCTGTTCCAGCACTATTTTATGTATGTTTCATATGTATCAGCTTGTTTGTTCCTCACAACAAGCCAATGAGTTATTTGCTATTATTATCCCCATTTTCTAGGTTAGGAAACTCAGTCACAAGTAGTTGGATCATTTGCCTGAGGTCATACAGGCTTTAAGTGGCAGATCTATGGTTAATTACTCAGTGGTAGCCAGGGCCCCTGGGCCTATCATCTCTGGCTGTGAGCAGCTTCCTTCTCTGCTTTTTGGCTCTCTGTGCAGATCAAATATTATCACTTTCCTAGGTATCATCCCATAACCAACATGGGGTTTTAATGGCACTGGACCATAGTCCTCCTGTGAGACCTTTGAGGGGAGACCTAGTCTCCTTCATTTTGATATCTCCTCCTGGTATGAGGCCTCCTGACTTGGAGAATGGACTCAATACATATTTGTTGCCTTGGACTCTACTTATTTGGATGTATAATAAATGGAAGTGGTTAACTGGTTTCTAGATTGTTTTTGATACTTGGTTTAGTAGTGGGGATAGAATTGTAATTATAAATAATATATATCAATATGTATCCTTATATAGGAAAAATGATTAAGGTTCAAATGAGATTATAGATGGGCAGGTGATCTGAGATTTCAAAAACCTTTTCTGCCTAGGAGAATTCTTCCTCCTTGGGACTTTATGTTCTTTAGGGTACCTCATGGTGTGAATGTGGTTGCTAATGAGCTGATGTTCCCCTGGGAGGTCAAGTTGAAAGATCTTGGGTGGAGATGGTATGAGTGTCTCTCTGTTGACATCTATTTGTATTTGTCTCCAACTCTGGGGGATTGCTGTAGGCTGGGTGATTAAAATCCATAGATCTGGTTCAGGATGCAGACCATTAAGACCTCCTACAGTGGAGCTGTCCCTGAGGACCTCTCTGAATTAGTGTAAATTGCTTTTCCTATACTTCCCATTGCCCAGCTTCTAGGCATGAGGTTAGTAAACTGGGCAATAGGAAAGAGACTCCAGTCTCTTGATTCCTTTTTCCTGTAGCTTTGCTGTGCACCTGTTGGCTATTTCACATTGTTTCCTGCATTGCTGTCTCTCTCCATCCAGGTCAGCTCCCTTTTAGGGCAGGTATCTTGATTTGTTATAGTATTAGTACTACAGTTCCACAGAAAGGCAGAACTTCCTGTAGGTGCCCATTTTCTCATTTGATCTGGGGTGAAGAAGGCAAGTATTCCTTATTCTTCTTCCATAGATGAAGCTTGGGAAGTCATTTTTTTCATGGTTCCAGAGCCGGTTAGCTTTCCAATTGTATTTAGTATTGGTTAGCTTTCCAATTGTATTTAGTTCCAATTGTATTGTTTAATTCCAATTGTATTGTTTAATTCCAATTGTATTGTTAATTGCAATTAACAATTGGTTAGCTTTCCAATTGTATTTAGTGTGGTTCAGTGGAAAAGAGCTGGACTAGAGCCCCCAGTTCTTAGTACTGGCTGAGCCACTGAACACCTAGGAGACCTTTCTCAAGCCAGGCCTCCTTGTGCCTTCAAAGGGGCATCGTGTCTAGAGAAGGGACACAGGCAAATTAAGTGTCAGGAAGTGCTTTAGAGCTCCTGGGAGGGTGTTATCTGCCCTCCCTGGAACTGGAACTTGTGCCTTATTTTGAATTCCTCCTCTAACTTCTGGATAACCTGCTGCCCACTGCCTTCCTACTGACTGTCTTCATTAAACTCTTCTTCCTGGGCTTGCCTCACCCCAAGTGGGGTGGCCCCATCTCTGTCGGGAAGCTGCCTGCCCAGCGCACCTCCAGCACAGGCTTGTGCTTACCAAGACGCAGGGACTGCTTTTTAATAGAGACACAGGAGCTGATCCTGTAGCTTGTGTTGCTAAGCAGCTGGCTTTTGGTTGCTTGGAGATTATCATGGAGTTGAGACTGCATAGTGGGAGCGTGTATATCTCATCTGGTGCTGGGATGTGCTTGAGCACCAAAGAACCACCAAACCTTTCTCTTGCAGCTCTGATTTTATATTAAATCCCTGAGGATACATCCTTCACGTATTAGTCATTGGAAATAGTAAGTGCACAAAAGATCATGTTCTGATATCCCTGGGTTTACAGGGATCGGCGATTCTTTCTTTAGGATATAAGAGGGGAGAAAATACCACATACCTTCTGTAAAGCACGATAAAGGAAAGAAACAGAAATTGAGCCTTAGTGCTTATAATGGAGGGAGGAAAGTGGTGCTTTTGAACTTTCCTCAGGGTGACTGTTTATTCATATAGGGGAGGAAATAGTTGGAGGAGTAGGCCTCACCGAGTCGGGGGAATTTCAGAAAGTTCCTGTAGGAGAGACAATGGCACTAGAAATCTAGAAAATGCAGAAATTTTAGATCTCTGGGCCCCCAGGCTAATACTGTGATGTATTTACCTCTTCTTCGGGGTTTTGACAGCTTTCAGACCTGAGGATAGGAGTGCTGGATAATTTGGGAGGATTTAATCAATCATTTTGACAACAAGTGTGCTTGTGTGCCCAAAACCGTGTCCAGGCGAGAAGCCGTGAGCAGCTCACAGAGCAGAGCCTGGGGATCTGGGGAAGAGGTACTGAGAGGAATGGATAGGATCTGTGACTCTGGCCTGTAAATTGTCATTTTGACACCAGCCTTGGAAGTAGAGCAGAGCCCAGGGACATGTCTAGTTCCCATCAAGCAGCCAAGTGTGTTTATCACTGTCACTGTGTTCTCAGCCCTGTTTTAGACACTGGCAGATAGAGAACTCTAAGACACGTGATTTCTGCCCCCAGACTAGTTGAGAAGATGCAAGTGAAACAGGGCATGATGGTGTATAATTAAGTGTGACTTTCGTAAGCACAGGTTTTGTGAGGTAGGAACGCAGAGCAGGGAGCTCTCCCTCAGGCTTCAAGGGGTTGGGAAGACTCCAGGATGGGGCTGTCCTAGGAGGGTGGATTTCTCTGAGTGGCAGGAAAGGGAGAGGAAATTTCAGGCAGGAAGAGCCTTATAAGCAAGGTGAAGTGGTTAGAGTGAGCTAGAAATGTAATAGGAGTGTGTGGAAATTGTGCTGATCAGAGTTTACTGTTACTGAGTCTGGCAGGCCATGTGGGGAGAGTGGTTTATCAGAGGTTTTCAGAAGAGGAGTGTGAATAAATTGCACTGACACCTGAGTTTGCTGTGTGTGTGTCCTAGGCTCCTGGGAGATGTTGTACATACAGAGAAATTGAGATTGGTGGTGGTGGTGGGGTAGCATGAGCCACAAGCATTCCTGCCATAGGCCTTGATTCCCAGTAATAAATGGGGCCGCCCACCCATTCGCATTCCCCCTTCTGTAACTTGAGTCTGTCTGGAACTTCCAGGGGAACCTCTCCTGGGGGTAGGAAATGGGCAGTGGCATAAAGTATTCATCCCTGGCCTGGCCATTTAGTTGCTAAGTTATTTGTTTCTTGGTCATTTCAACAAAGGAAAACAAACACACTTTTGTTTGGGGAGAGGTAGACCAAATGTGTCTGCTGCCAGAAGAAAGAAGTCCTTATGCCAAGCTTGAATCTTTCCTTCAGATGAGTTGTTTTTGAATAGGAAAATGAAGGACTGAAGGTAGAGGAGATACTAAGACAACACTGATTTGGGGGGTCAGTTGTAAGGAAGTATTCTTCAAGTACTTGGGTATTCCCAGAGGCAGGAGAGCAGAGAGGGTGGGTATGCAGCCTCCCTGAGACGGCATGTGGCTCTACAACGGCCCAGCACTTGGGCCAATTATTGAACTCAACAGGGAAAATACTAGGGGTGAGTATTTTCATGTACTGCCTCATAGGGTTGCTGAAATACCTAAAGGGGTGAATGCATAAAGTGTTTGGAAGAGTACTTGGCAAATGGTATGTGCTCAGTAAATGTTGGAGATGCCATTATTTTATTACTGGCATCAAGCACAATGCTAAGAAAAATAAGTGTTTTAATCTGTACTTGTTGCAGCAAAGATTTGCATAGAATTTGGTTGACGGGAGAAGCAAGGCTGAATGCAGGGCTTGGATTGGGAGCTGTGCAGAAAGCAGCAGAGCTCCAGGTGCCCAGGGCTCATCAGCCAGCTGGGGTGCGGACAGCTCTGAGAACAGAGGACCTGGGCAGCCTGAGGGCCCATGGCAGTCAGGGCTGAGCAGCCAGAGTTCTTGGGAACTGAGGAACACGAAGAGGACCAGGGCTCGCTGCTCGGTAAGATGTTTTAAGGGAACCATCCCTTCCTCAAGGGTAAGCTTGCTAAAGTCTTAAGGTAGAGAAAAATATGGAGCCTCATATCAGGTCACGAGGACTTGAGGACTGTTCTTTAAGATGTCCAGTTTCTTGTTTTTGAGACCTATAACTGTACTGAAGGGAAAGGGTCTCCCCCTTTCCTTTCTTACAGGCCCTATAAGCTAGCAAATTGTCCTGTTACTTATTTCATCTGACCTCTCTAAGCATCCTGCATTTTTATCAGTTCTTATCAGCAAGTATTTACTGTGTACCTAAGATACACCCAGTTCAGCAATGAAGCCAAGGGAAAATACTGGAGCATAAGCTCAGAGGCTGGTCAGGGATCGCTTAGACTGAGCTGCTGCTGCTTCAGAGCTAAGATCTGTGTTGCTGATGAGAGATAGCTGCTGTCAATCATCGTGGACTGGGAAAACCCAGACTGACTTCTAGCAACAGGTGGGACTTGAGCAAGGACTTAAAGCATTTCCGTAAGCAGACAGAATGATGGGTAGACATTTTTCACCCAGATGCAGGGGTACCCTGAGGGTGGGGTTCAGTGGGGAGTTAAAGCAAATTTAGATGGGTAAAGTCAGTTTAGGAGAGTTCAGTGGGGCAAAGTATTAAAACCCTCCATTTTTGGTTGGGAGTTTCTAGAAGAGCATTGTGCCAGTTTCTCCTACATCTGAGGAAACTGGGGACTTGAATCTCACAGTCTTGTGCAGTATAAATAACTCAGAAATTTTGAGAAATGACAAGGTTGGCAGGCATGAGTTTTCAGTCTGCTGCTCAGCAGCTGACTGCATTTGCTGGGGTTTGCAATGATATGCATGGAAACTTGGCTGGCTAATTTTGAATTCTCCTTTCTCCAGGGCCCTCTGTGGGGCAAAGGGGTTATCCAGTCCTTGTTTCAGGGCAACTGCCATACATAACCACTTTCTTCAAAGAAAAGCCTGACACAAATAAATTTCCATTACGTAGCCAGTCAGGAAGAAGCTAGTCATGTGAGTGCCCCCATCCTAACGCCCCTTTGTGTGTTACACTGATGGTGGAAGAGGTGGTGATGGTGGTGATCATGACGGAGAGAGCGACGGTGGTAGCCATGGATGGAGGTGGTGGCGGTTACGATTATGGAGGTGGTAGGGATAGCGATGGTGACAGTGGTGATGGTGGTGGGGAAGAGGAGGCGGCCTTGTACTTACACAGTCTTGGCAGATTACGTAGCTCTTCCATGCAGCCAGGCTTACTTGAGCCTAAAGCAAAACCATGAGGTAGACAGAGACGGTATTGTTACTTCCACTTGGAAGACAGAGGCTGAGATTCAGAGAATTTGTAGGGCAAGGTTTTTTTGTGTTTTGTTTAAAAACTACTGTGTTTCTTATCAGTATCAAATGAGTGACATGGGCAGCCATGGCTAGAAGTGTTCAGAAAGAAAGAGGCTCCTGCAGGCCAGAGGTACCAGGAAGGGTTTCTGGAAACAGAATTTGAACGTAGACGTTTGGGCTGAAATGTAGGACACAAGATAGTCAAAGATGTCAGAATGTGTGTGTGTGTGTGAGTGTGTGTGTGTGTATGTGTGGTCAGAGAAAGGGGAGATTAAAAAATAAGGATATAATTTGTGAACTGACAAATCTAATTGCAGTTTCCTGGGGTTGGAACCTAGAGAAGGGAAGGACGTTAATATTTGTCAACTCTCCTCAACAGGCCAGGCCCTGTGCTTTTCATACACACTTTTAAAAAAATGAACACTTTTATGTGCATCATCTAATCCTCACAATGTCTCTGAAGCAGGTATTATTATCTTTCATTTTACACAGTTGAAAATTGGTGCATAGGCTGAATAAGTACCTTCCTTAAGGTCACCTGGTAAAGCCACAGGAATCCAGGCTCCTCTGAGCCAGTGGCTATAACTTTCTACAGCACCCGAGTGCCTAACCAGGATCCAGGCATACCGGGTGCCAGTCTGAAACTGCCAGTCCAGAGGTGTACAGCTTGGCATATGTTATTCGATTCTGCAGCTCAGTCTGAGGTTGCATCAGAGAATAGGTTTCATCTCTGGAACTGCAAATCATCAGGAGGGTGCATCTGTCTCATGGAGGTCGGGATTCTCTCCTGCAGTTGGATTTGAATATTTGTCTTCCCTTTAAATAGGTAGATGTGGAATTGCCAACTGCTGGTGTATGCTGAGAAAAGTACATAGTTTTATTTTTCTTTACCTCTGGAAGGACTTTTCCATAGTGACTTCAGGTAGTCTTCGGGATATACAAGACTTCATTCAGATGTGTGCCTGTCATGGTAACTGTTGCCTGGTGCATAACCTGGGAGGAGGAAGAGCTTGGATTGGCTGAAGGATCCCAGTGTACATGGACCTACCTTTGATGAACTCAGGACCTGAGGAAGGGTGTCTGGGTTTTATATTTTCTTTTAGACTCTAAGATGATACCCCAGCACTAAACTCTGCAACTTTTAGGGTTCCCTCTCACCGCCCTCCATGCCTTTCTAGGCTGTGGTTCTAGAGGAACTTGTTCCACTTTATGACCTCTGGGAGGAGGTGGCCTAGCCCCAGTGCCCTCCACATATCTTGGGGTTTGTAATCATGGATCACAGTTCAGATTCAATAATAAAGTATCACATCTGAATGTAATTTTGTACTTTCCAGATACGTTCATTGTTCTATTTTGGTCCTTCTGCAATCCTATGTGTAGAAGTGATGGTAGATATTTTTAACACAAGGTTGGTGATCCTGAGAGAGGTGAAGTGTCTTCCATAGAACAACAAGAGTGATGACAGAGGTGGGGCTAGGGTGAGGTTTTCTCAATCCCACTTCATGCTTTTTCCTGCCTTCCACCAACAGGGCTAATGAACATATTTTTCCTAGAAAGGCCTGCAACCCGTGCATATAATACATGTCCAGCCAGAATTGGATGATTCTGCAGCTGATGGAGCCCCTGGAGCCTTCATACCTGAGGCCAGGCGCCTCCATGCCTTGCTCAGTGGAAGCCGGGGCCCCTGCAGACGCTCCCCTCCACCTGTCTGCGTTGTGCTTCTTGTCTTCGCACTTGTCGTGGGTGGATCAGCCCTTTCCTAATGTGTTACAGTTCAGTTTGGAATTGTGCGTTCTTTCTGCTTTCCCCTTTTAGAAGAGATGGATTTAGCTCTGGCATGCCAAATACAAACCCTCGCTTCAACTCGAGAGCTCTCTTTCCGTCCACCCCTCCTCGAGCAGGCTATTTACAGACTTGTCATCCTACCATGTGGGTCAATCCGCCAGTGAAATGAAAGGAAGGAAAGGCCCCAAGCCAACGAATTTGGGCAGATGAGCCTTATATAACACGTGCTAAAAATATGCAGCTAATTGGAATGGAAAAGCGAAAAATGACTGTGCTTAAGCCTTAGTCTGAGACACCAGAGAGTGATAGGGAAGCAGTTTCTCCCAGCGGAAGCTGCCCATATATAAACAGTTTTACTCTTGTGTGTACTCTCCATTTTGTGGCTTTTCAACCATGTTCAAGTCCCCCCCACCTCCCCGCCCCTGGGGACTGAATTCAGGCAGCAGAAACCAGCCCTCCAGGAGCATCAGAAAAAATGCAGGGAAGCCACCGCCCCTTACAGGCAGGATGAGGCGGCGTCTGGTGCTGTGGCCAGGTGTTAGGATGGCCAGTGAAGCACCCACTGCTGACTTCTTCCCAAACCTAACACTCAGAAGACTCCAATTATCCAAGAGTTCTTTCTGCCCTGGAAATGTTCTGGAAGCATTAGGGCTTCTTCTAAAACCGAGGGGAATGCTGTTCTCTTCCAGCTGCATCTCCATCTCCCCCCATGCTCCCCACAGGTCCTCACTCTGTCAGTGAGGATCTCTTCTCCTTTCATATCTTTCATAGCTTTTCCCCACCTGCCTACAGCATGCTTGCCCTTCCCTTTCCACGCGCACTGCGAGTCGTGCTTAGAGTCTGCATTTCCTGTAGAGCAGGAGCACCCTTCGTCTGTCCCAGTGCCCAGCGTACTGCCTGGTTCAAGATGAGCACTCAGTTCTTGCTTGTTGAGTAAGTGACTTACTTGGTGAATCAATGAATGGGTAAACCAAAGGGGACATGTTATGGTTTCTGAAAAATACAGTGTGCGAGAGGAACTCTGCCGCTGTCACTCAGGTCTGATGCTGGTCTCCTCTGGCGGTCCAATGGCACTTCCGCCCACCTCATCAGTCCCCTGAGTACTGGTGCACGTGACACCCCACAGTGAGAATGTGAGCAATCTAAAGATAGCTGAACAAGATGTCATGGAGTGAATTAGAAATAGAGGAAGATTAGCTCCAGTGTTTGGAAAGCACAGGGGTTGACAAGAGATTTGGAGATGACCTGGTGCATAACCTGGGAGGAGTTGAAGTGAGGAGATGAAGTGAGGAGATGAAGGCCTAAGGTGTTCAGAAAACCTGACCAAAATGGCGTGGTTGGTGAGTGGTGGATCCAGGACTGTGCCGGCTCATGTTGGGCACTCAGTATATCTCACCAGGTTCAGAGCCCTGCCCTGGCGCTGCCCTGCCTCTCGCTGGGGAGAGGGGGGCCATGAGTCGGTCCTGATGCAGGGCAGCCCTCCCCAGTGCATGCAGCCCCAGAGACGGCTCTTGCCACCCACCCAATCTGAACGCTGTGTTTGGTCTGCAGAGGGCATGACAGCTGCAGTTACTCCATAATGACTCTGCTGCAGGGTGTTTTGGGAACACAGCACCTTCACCGACAGGATTGATTCCCTGTAGAATCCACTTAATGCATCTGTTGTTTGTTTGCTCTGTCTCAAAAATTAGTGGCTGCCTAGAGCTGAGTCACACTGATAAGAGGCAACTCTACAATCTCACCTCGCTGGGGTGTCCCGGGCAGCCCTGCTTCACTCTTCCTTTGGCTTGGGGTCCAGGTCTTCCCTGGAGTCCGTGAGGTGGTCCACTGTCCTCCTAATAAATTCCCCTTTGTGCTGAAGCTGGTTCTTTTAGTCTGTTTCTTGCAAATGGAAGACTGAAGTGATGTAAATAGGAGCAAGAGAGAAGAAGAGCATCTAATTCCTCACTTTTCAGATGGGAGAACTGAGGCCCAAAGAGAAAAAGTCGATGGCCCAGTATCTCTCAGGCAGAGGGTGTCAGAGACCAGCCTGAATCTCTGTCCCTGGACTGTCCATCCAAGCCCACAGGTGATTCTCACCTCTGAGAATCACAGCAGGGCTGTGGGGTCCCGGCACCTGCCTCCTCCAGTTCTAAGAGGCTCTCAGTGGGTGTTGGGTTAGGGACAGGAAAGGCACCCAATGGGGGGAGACCTGGGGAAGAGGCTTATAACAGTTCTGTGTGGCATCCAGCACATATTCATACTTAGATTTGTAAAGCTTTTATAATCAACTCCTGCCCTAACAGCAGTATCAAGATATTCATGAGTTAGGAAATTTAATCAAGATTTGAATTACAAAATTAATAAAGAAGATATATCTGACTCATAAAAAAAAAAAACTGTGGCTGCAACAGGGATTCCTGGTAACAGGTCAGGAAAGGATGGTGTGCATTCCCTCCCTGGAACTGGCTTCAGGAGGATTTGAGAAGAAGCATGGAGAAGTATCCAGATTCTTCTTGATGCCTTTGCTTTTGCTTAAGGTCAGAAGTGTACTCAGGCTTTGGGAGAAGATAACTGCCATATCGCCTATGTGCTGCAGGACACATAGCTGTGTCCCCGATACCCCATTTCCTCAGCTTTACCTCATATAATTTATTTCATCCTTAAACCAACCCTGTGAGGTCACTGTTCTCCTCACTTTGAGGCTGCAAAGCACAGGCCAGGGATGTTATATAACCTGCCCAGGATCTGTCATGCTTCAAAGCCAAAGCTCTTTGATTATTATAAAGTTATCCCTGGGTAGATATTCTAATATTTCTGAGTCCCTGTATTAGCTGGTAACATGTTTATTATATTGTTGTTATATAATTCTGGTATTATGGTATATTATTGTTAAACAGATGGCTTTGATTCTTATGACATACCTGGCTCTGTGCTAAGTTCTGATTTGTACTAGAGAAATATCACCACAGTCCCTGCTTTCAGGGAGCTTATAGTTAAGGTGAATCCACATCAAAATTTAAATAACAAAACAAGGCACCATGTGATTAGATACCAAGATGAATGACATAGGTGGTAAATGTTCCAACAACACCTTCTGGTGCCATCAGTTTGTTAACCTAAATTTTCCCCTCTCTTAAACGACTCCCTAATGGTGAATTACACTCCACTTGAAGCAGCATGCATTATTTCACTTTCCCAGTGTTCCATTATGGCTTAACTTCCCCATGCTCTTGTGTCTAGAATATTCCATAAGTGAATACATCATTATATGCAATTCTGCACATCACTGACTTTGTTATTTTATGTCAACTTTTTTAAGTGACATATGCACAGAGAAAAACGCACAGCTCCTAATTATACAGCACACTGAATTTTCTCAAAGTGAGTACACCATTTGAGCAGCAGCCAAACGAA
This sequence comes from Manis pentadactyla, assembly GCF_030020395.1. Taxonomy (NCBI): domain Eukaryota; kingdom Metazoa; phylum Chordata; class Mammalia; order Pholidota; family Manidae; genus Manis; species Manis pentadactyla. The sequence continues at coordinate 198,544,553 of NC_080020.1, read as the reverse complement.
GAAAAGTGTGACCAGTGGCCTCTATGGTTCCTTTCTGTCACTATCTGCCTTCTGCCATCCTGGCTTCCAAGAGCATAGAATAATTTACTTGGTTTTGATCTTCAAATAAATGGACTCATATGGTACATACTCTTTCGTATCTGGGGTCTTTCATTCAGCATTATGTTTACAAGGTTCGTCCATGCTGTTGTGTATAGTTTGATCATTTTTATTGCTGTGGAACTGTGAAAATAAATCTATCCATTCTACTGTTGATGTACATGTGTTTGTTTTGAACTGAAGGGAAATACAAATAACGCTGCTGTGAGCATTCTGGTTTGCATCTTTTGACGAACAGATGTACGCCTCGGTGTTGCATGCATACCTAGGACAGGATTGCTGAGTCATAAGGTTGCAGCTTTTCACCATTAGTAGGTACTGTCATTGTTCCAACAGGGCTATACTGATTTAAACTCCTACCAACAGCGTGAGAGCTCTGGTTGCTCCGCAACCCTGCCCAAACCTGGAATGTTGTTCATCTCTGTTTCACTTTTCAGCTATTTAGGTGGATGTGTTTCATTAATGTCTTTCTTTTTTTATTGTGGTAAAATATACATAACATCAAGTATACCATTTAACCATTTTTAAGTGTACAGTTCAGTGGCAGTAAGTCCATTCACAGTGACGTAAAAAGAATGACCATCTGTCTCCAGAACTTTTGGCATTTTTCCAAACTGAAATTCTGTACCCACTAAACACTATTTCCCCCTTTCTTCTATTTTCAAGGAATTTGACTAAATACCTCATATATGTAGAATTGTACAATATTTATCCTTTTCAAAGTGGCTTATTTTACTGGCATATAATATATTCAAGCATCATCTATGTTTTAGCATGTATCAGAATTTCCTTTTTTTTAACATCTCCTAGATTTTTCTTTTTAAGGCTGAATAATATCCATTTTATGAACATACCATATTCTGTTAATCCATTCATCTTTTGATATCATTCTGATTTTAATTTGCATTTGCCTGATAACTTTATATTTCTCCTGAGCACCTGTGATTGGTGGCTATTTGGATATCCTCTTTTACAAGTGCCTGCTCAAGTCCTTTTTTTGTTTTTCTACTGAATTGTCTGCCTCTTTCTTACTGATTTGTAGGAGATCTTTAAATAGTCCAGATGTGAGTCTGTTAAATATATGTATTTCAAGTACCTTCTTCCAATCTGTGGCTTGCCTTTTCACTCCTGAAGAATATATTTGATAAGTAAATGTTCCTAATTAGTCTAGTTAATCCTTTTTTTATTTTTATGGCTAGTACTTTTTTTGTGTTCTATTTAAGAAAATGCCATCCATGCAAAGGTCATGATATATCCACCTGTGTTTTCTTCCAAAAGTTTTATTGTTTTATCTTTTACCTAGTATGTCTGACTCTTCAACTGGAAGTGGTTTTTCATCCTAGGGAAACTGGGCTTGCAGCGTAAATTTAGGATTTGGGCTGCACTGTAGTGAAACCCTGTTGTCATGGGCCAGTGGTAACTAGCTCAGGTGACTGATGGAAGCATACATAGGTGCCAGTGATCTTTGCTTAGGCATCGTATTTGTTTTTCTGAAGAGGTGCATCTAAATTATATCTAGCAAATTTGGCCATACTATAAAAGCTGAGTCTGTGACTTTTCAGCCATTTCCACCAGTTTAGGTGGTGTTCTCTTAACCCATCTCTGCTATACAGACTTGATAAGTTAGCTCTGTCTCCCATTTCCTCTGACCAACTTCCAGGGGCACACTTGAAAACTCTCAGCTAGAGTGCAGCAGCCCATTCTCTAGAACACTGGGTACTTCCGTCCCCATCATTTTAGTTGTATATTTATCAAAAGTCGCTTACTTGTGTGTGCTGTTCTTACTATAATTACATGATTTTGATTCCGTCTCATTTAAACTAGTAAAATATGAGTATGAAAAGAAAAGGTTTCTCTGAAAACAAAGTTGAATGTGTTGGAAAGTCAATGAAGATGGGTTGCTAATAACATTGCTGTTAAGTTTTGTGTCAGAGAACAATAAAATTCTGGGGTGTGGGGTGGCAGACAATAAAGCTGTAAAAGATTCTGAATTCATATTCATAAATATCTTGAAGTCTGTAAAGAAATTGAAATAAGAAATCACAGATAATTCATTATCTGTGATGGCACGGAACACAAAACAGGCACTATACTTTACAAAGTTCTTGGCTTCTTGTTACTGTGCAGTGTGCATACACATTCTCAGATAAATGTTTTAAGTTTGAATGTATGCTCTCAGTTAAAATATTTAAGTGTGTATGTCTTATTTGTGCATGATCCTCTGTCTTAATGGACTCTCTTAACCCAACATTATCACACTTATCATAAGTAAGAGGGGACAGGGGATGAATCCCTCCTCTCCCCCAGTTGGCCTCAAACTAGGAACTTCTTTGAAATAACTGCTTCTGACTTTAAAAAGTAATAACAATATTAATACTTCAAAATTTGCATTCTACTCCTTATTTAAAAACAAAACTAAGTGTTTTTTCCTTTCCAAAGTCTTCAGTAAAACCCCAACTTAGTTGAATTCTTTTGTGATAGGTGTTTGGTGACTTAAATCACCCTCTAGTTTATCTGCTGAATCAGTGCCATTGGGATCCATCGTGATGTTTAAGGTGGACCCAGAGTCCAGCAGCCCAGGGTTGCCCACACCTTGTGTTGCTGGTGCTGCTGGGTGTGTGCGCTGGTGGTCTGTCCCCTAGGCGTGGACATGTGTACGTGTGGTGGTGAAGAAGTTGCAGCCTGTGCGTGGACAGCCTCTGCCCCAGGAGCTCAGCACTGCACCGTTCGGGTGCCAGCCTGCAGCCTTGCATCTCAGGCTAGATTCTTTATCCTCTGGGCAGAGCTGGCAGGCTCTGGAGGCAGGCATGCCTTTCATGCCAAGGACACCATGCTGACACACTGGAACAGACCAGTACTCTGGGTTCCCACCCACAGCCTGCTGTCCCGAGGTTCTCCTTTGGTGGGTATTCATTTACTCCCAAGGTGGCAAGTTAGGTGGTTATTTTATTTGTAAATTGCGTTTATTAATTCATTTCTCCTCTACCCCATGGGCCCCCCTCCCCTGATGTAGTAATTGCAGTAACTAGGGTCCCAGGCGTGGTGCTGGGAAAGTGCTTAGAAAGTGAGGGGGAAACCCTTCTGGTCGGCACCCACACAGCTTTGAAACACCCAAGGCCTGTCAGCCTGAGTCACGCGGCAGGGGTCCAAGCCAGGAATCATCCGGCAGCTATTCTCAGCTCACCATCGCCTTCCAACGTTGTTTCCTGCTCTCCCGAGAGGAAGCCGGCAGGAGGCCCCGGAGCCAAGACGTTGCCTTGCGCGCCCCCGTGTGGCCACAGTGGGCGCGGTCAGAAAATGCAGCCAGGTTTTCCTCACACGGAGGCCGGGGAATGCAGCCAGCAGCCGGCAACCCCCGCACCCATCTTGAAAGTAGACATTTTGCATAATCTTTGACTGTTTCCTGCTGTTATTTCTTTTTAAAGTTTTTATTGCTATTATTTCTGAACAATTAAACATCCTAAGGCCTTCTTACACTTGAGTTGTGAGGCATAGTTTTTGGTGGCCCATGGATTTTCCGCAGGTGTAGGGTCTGCCCCCTCCCAGTTCTGGGAGACTTCTTCCAACAACTCGCAGCCTCTTACAGGGGCATGCTGGTGTTACAGCGGGTGGAGACAGGAGCTGTGGCTGTGCCTGCCCCTTACTCTTTCAGACTATGATCTATCAGCAGGCATTTGCCAGACACCTGCTCGGGCTGTGCTGTTCTATCTCCAGCACCAAGCCCAGTAGGGACACAGGCTTCCAGTGCTTGTATTTTGAAACTCACAGATGCTTGGGCCATCTTTTATGGGTTCTTTGGAAAATGGCCAAGAGAGGGGAGATATGCTCCCCAGGGGATGAGCCAGTAGATCCCCCTTGGGAAGAGAAGATTCAACCTTCATCCATATTTATTTTTTAATCTCTTTTAAAGTGCTTTGTGTGTGTATAGTTTCATAATTTTACTTAAATAAAAGTACCTATTTGCGGTTTGAGCAGATGCTGTTGGTGCCTTAGCCAGAGTTGTGTCCCTAGGCCCACCACCCGGGTCACCCGTAGAGTATCACTGTGACTTCCTGGTGTCTCTGCCTGAGGGAGGGGACTTAAGCCATGATGTTACAGGGTGGGGGTAAAACCTGATGGGCTCCACATTTTAGGTGGCTTGGTTTTAAGAAACTTCCTCTTAAGTATCTATCACTATTCTAGTAACAGCTACCATTATCGAGCTCCCATCATGTTCCTTGTACTTTATGATGACATCTACAGGTCACTAATTCTGGAAGGCAGATATTGTCCCTTACTTTAGAGCTAAAGGATCTGAGGTTTAGCAAATGACTGCAGGATCTGCAAGCAGAACACAGTTCTCATGGACCAGGTCCACGCACCCTCTTCACTAGCATGTCCATGGTGAGAGTGATCTCCACTTACTTGCCATTAATGTCCCTCAGAGCCCGCAAGCCCCCAAATCACAGCTCAGCTGTCTCTTCTCCTGGGCCCCCCACCCACCCCACATTCCTCTTGCACTCTTAGGAGCCACTGTGGCCCCAGAAACAACTGTAACCTCACGCTATCATCACCTGTTCAGAAGAAAACAGGAGCTCTCCTACCTTAGGGCAGGCTGCTGGGGTGACTTTTAGCCCCTTGGGGAAGTTGTGCAAATGTAGAAGTGAATATAGACAGCTTGGCTGAAGGAGGAGCTCTAGGGCAATTCAGTGCATCTCATGGGTCTCTGCATAGTTTATCTTCCAAAAAAGAACACAATTGAGAATGAAAGGTGGCACTTAAATTCATAACTACTCTGGGGAAATAGGCAAAAATCTAGGACTCTCTTGGGCAAATCAGAACTTATATTCTCTCTTCCTCCCCTATAAACCTCCCAGAATTTCTCGCCTTGCTTCCATGACTGACCTTTTGGTGCCCTTTCTGCATGTGAGTACCCAGCCTTCTCACCCCCACCAATCTGTGCAGCAGCAATTTGTTCAGTTAGCAGACTTTTTCTGGCCTCCACTTTGCATTCTTTACTAACTTAGGCACCCCTTCTCTTTTGGCCAACCATTGCCTTTTCCTGGTTGTTGACCATGAACATACTGTATCATGCCTTATTCAGCAACTTTCCCAGTGAAAGGAACACATTCATAGTTTGCTTAAACTGAGACAGCATACACTTGGAAAATTATGCCACTTTTCTTTCTCACTCATTTACATTTCACACACATTGGCCCCATTCATGACCTAGTCTGTTTTAAACCCCTGAGGGCAGAGGCCCGTCTTCTCACCCAGTTAGGCATGGTGGGCGCCTCACTCTAGCACTTTCAGCACTCTGCCCTGCCAGAGGTTTGTGACTGAGTCAACACTGAGGAATCCAGCACAGTAGGCTGATTCCCCCTGGCTCCCACCTCATTCCTGCGCCACCATCACCACCATCACAGTGAAATCCAGCCCAGCACACCCCGCCAGGGTAGGGGAGGTGCTGCATGGTAACTCTCTAAGTTGTTTCTTCTAATGGGAAATGCAAAAAGAAAAAAACCAGACTTTGTCCATCGTACTTTTCTGAGCCTCATGCACATGGTCACTGTAAGTCTTCAATAGAAATATGGACATAGGTGTGCTTTGGGAAGGAAATCTGATACAGGCTTGAAGTGTTATTATTGAACACCTTAAGGGTTTATCTTGGTAGTGCCCCTGTAGTGACAGACAAGAAACCGGCCTGTCTAAAACCAGCAGCACCCCCGTCCTTGGGGTTCACAATTTCCTTCCCCTGTAGGTCATACCATCAGGTGGTTGGCCTTGGAGCTTTTTTGCTCTTTTTCATCATTTTATTCCATATTCTCCTGTAGAGTACAATCTGGGCACTCTCTTTGACTAGATTACTAAATCTTTGAAAGAAATATTTGGAAACCCCCTACCATTAACAGAAATGCAGTGAATTAAAAAAGTTTTACTTAAATGATTCCAGCAATAGTTATCTAATACACTCTTAAGGAATGCTGCTGTAAACTGTTTTGGGACTCTGCTGACATTCTGAGATGTGTGTGTAACTCAGCCCCTCAGCATGCCAGGCTGGCGGTTCACTGCCAGTTGAGTACATTCAGAAAACATAGTTATGCCGCCTCCGCCCCCTAGCCTTGGTCTTCTTGCTTAGTTGACTTCATGTTTTAGACTCATCTCTGCATCTCCCTGTCTTCTTTCTCTTGTCCCTCACTTACTGGCGCCTAGAAATTGGCATCAGCAATGCAAATTGGAGGTTGTCTTTATGTGCAAAAGAACACAGACCCTATTTCCAGACTATCACCTGACATCATTGGCTTTGAGTAGCCCAATACTACCCTCAGCAGAAGGTGTGTGTGTGTGTGTGTGTCTAGGAGGCGGGTGAGAAACCAGACTGGGGACAGTAGTGGTTTAGAGGAGTGGCCTCCTAAGTGGGATTTGCACACAGTGTGAGCTAGGCAGCCTGAGCTACTGGGGTATGGGAAACAAATAGTAGATCTTCCATTTGTATTTTCTTACCTAGGAAACAAAATGATTTTGCTTTAATACTGAATATATAGATTGCTAGTAGTACATGTTTATAACTTATAAGAAAATAAACATATATACCAAAAAGCTTTTACTGGTATTTAAGTCAAAAAATTTTGGAGACTTCTGCCTTAGTCAGTGCAAATAGATCCAAGGAAAAAGTGGGAAAAGCAGAGAGCATGTCAGTTGGAGCAAGAGCAAAGGTGGTTACTTGTGTCCAGAACCTGTATACCACTTGTATATGCACACTCATGTGATACACACAACATGCATTTGCACACTCATGCATGTGCTCACACATTGATACACACCATAACCATGTGCCACATGCACATCACACATACACATGCATACCCCTCACATTCACACTTACATCATTCACAAATACTCCACACTCTCCCCTATTCTCACACTTACTTATATACACACCACACATACTCACATACATGAACTTTTGCTTAATAACCTACAATGGTTGAAAACTTAATAGACACCTATTCCCAAAGAACAAATGACTTGAGTGTTAGCCCAGAGCAGGGGCACACACTCCTGGGAATGGAAGGGGAAGCGGTAGAATGGTTAATCCCTTGGAGAAACTTTAGTGACCATTTGCTGACTGCTTTAACTCATTCTGAGGACTGGGATTCTGAGAGCTGAGCCTTGGGAAGTCAGCACAGGACAGGTGCACACTGGAGCTTAGCTGCCAAGGCATTTTCTATACATTCAGCAAGTACTGGGTAGACACTGTATGTGTGGTCATCTATAGAGTAGGTGACATGAGGTTGATGATAGGAAAAGGCATTGTCTTCAGCCTTAGGCGTAGTGTTTGGATTGGGAAGTAATACAAACCTCCATCAAACTAGGCACTGACAGGTGTTTATAACTGTGTAGTTGAGAGGAAGCGGGGCCAGGAGGGAGCAGGTCACTGGGAGGGCTTTGAGAAAGATTCAGGACTTCAGCTGGGCCTTGAAGGATGGGTAGTTGAATTAAAAGGAGGGAGGGAACGAACGGTAGGCTCAGCCAGCACACTGCCATCTGTGGAGGGACTGAGGACGCACTGAACAAACATCTGAAGTAAGAGGAACCCTGGTCATGGGGCAGTTCAAGCATACACAGAGGAGCCTGGGGTGGATTTCAGGTGATGGGAAGTTACTAACCTAGGTAACATGTAAGGTCCCCTTAAGCCTTGAGATTTTATAATGACATGACTGCCTTTCTTGGCTGGCTCTTGCTAGGAGGTTATAAATTCACTGATTATGAGGAGGTTGTTCACTGAGACAACAGATCCTTGTTGCTGGAGAGGTTTACTTCTTCTACAGGAGACCCAGGCAAGAGGTTGCTGTGGTCAGCTGAGTGGGCTCCATCTTTCCAAATAGCCATGACAGCAGGCTCTTGGAAACCAAACCTAATTGCTGTTCTCCATTTGTTACTTCTTGAGCCATGATACCCCTAGCGTAGTCCAGGGAACGTGAACACGCTTGCTTAGAGAAGTGTAGAAACTCGGTGTTAAAGGCCAATAGTTTTTCCTTCTTGTGCTCATCTAAGGCTGATTCAACAAATCATTGATTCAATTTCTACCTGTTAAGTGTTGACAGAATGAATCATTGTGCTAGTTAAGTTCCACAGACACCAATTAAAGAAATATTCCTTTCTGTGGCATCTTACTACACTGATGGACAGTGACTGCATTAGGGTATGGGTGGGGACTTGATAATATGGGTAAATGTAGTCATTACATTGTTTTTTCATGTGAAACCTTCATAAGAGTGTGTATCAATCAAACCTTAATAAAAAATTAAATTAAAAAAAAAGAACTATTCCTGGCCAAAGGCAATGCTTATCTGGGTATACCCTGAGACCCCTAGAAAAAAATTTACATGTGGGGTAGGATAATATCATTTGGTAGATGACTTCTGAATTGTATAGGTAAGAAAAAAAAATGATATAAACAGCAGTTCCTTCCTAAAATGCATTTAGGTGATGCAGATGAACAAGTCTCCTGTCCACTTCATGTATGCATCATTGATGCATGTGTGAGGTCCTATCTCTGGGGAGGGGAAGAGTGGGGACTGGCGCAGGGTGTGTCCTTAGTGAATTATGTTGGCCTATGTGTGAGGTCCTCACAGGAAGCATTAGAATGTGAATGGAATATGAATTTCTCTCTTCTCTGTGCTTTTTTACATAAGCACACTGTTTTCTGATTCTGCAGTTAACTATTGGGCAAGTCTCAGTCTCCTTGAGATTCAGTTTTTTCAACAGTAAGATGCATTCTATTGCATTGTTTGTACGCTTGTAAATAAATGAGTGCATCTGTGCCAAACTCTGTAAACTTTAATTTTAATTAAACATTATTTAACTGATAAAAACCTCATATGCTTATAAGAAACCATTTAACAGTCCCGAAGATGCCCTAAGGAGCATTATGAAAGTTGCCTGACTTCCCTGACCTCCCACTGCTCAGTTGGCTGCCGGGCGGCTGCTTCAGTTCCTTGCTTTCTCTGCCTCCCAGTGCTACACAAATACATGGGATTCTTTTCATTATTTTTTGTTTCAGATAATCTTTCAATTTGTATGGTGTTTTGTAGATGACTTGACAAATCATTTTAGTCAAAGAGGATAGTTGCATTCTTGTGGCTGGGACACAGCAATGAAGATTCAGGAAGGCTTAAGAACTCATTTTAGGTAATTTTCTACTTTTGAATATTGTAGGAGTTAAGTTCCTTTGTGAAAGGATGTAATTCGAGGTACCCTAAACCTGCCCAACACTTACTCATTTATTCCTCCCCTTAAAAAAGGATTTTGCACTTAGCATGTAGAAAGCACTTAGCAGTGAATGCAGATGAAAGGGAGCGTGACTGTCTCAGCTAGGAGGTAGGAGTGCGTGCAGGTCACCCTAGCCAGGGTGTATGTGCTGCAGAGGGCTCCACGTAGAGCACCATGGGAATTCTCCATGGACCCCTCTAGCCAGGGGCAGGAGCCTTTTCCTAGGAGGAGCTAATATTTGAAGTGGGCCTTGCAGGTTAGTTAGAATTTAGGCATGGAAGATGAGAACTCATTTTCCCACAAAGATTTGAAATCTTTGCGATTATGCAGACCAGAATTTCTTCTTTCCAGATCTCTTTTCTTTTTCTTGAAATATTTTTAAGTTTCACTACCCTGAATGCCTTTGAGAAGGACACAGGAATATAAAGTTCTCACCAGACACCAGGATATAAAAAAATGTGTCAGCTAAGTTACACTGTGTTGGCATAAACTGAGTTACACTGTCTTGAACACCTCCTGCTTCCTGATGTCATCTTTATCAAGAGTCCCAGCTTTGCAGGTTACACCGCAGCTGCAGGCGGGGCTGTGTCTGTGTTAAGTACACAAGCGAGAATTTGGAGTCACCACGCAGCGAAACTGCCCTGTCTGGATCATCAACACGCGATTGTAGAAGTTGCTGCTGCCAGAAAAGACCCAGAAAAGCATTCAGTCCTCTTCTCATTATTTCGCGGGCTTGGGGACTGAGACACTGAACTTTGACTGACTTGCTCCAAGACAGACAGTGGGGTGATGGCCACGTCAGGTGTGGAAGGAATCTGGGTGCCACGAGTCCCTTCAATGCTCAACTACTGTGGAAACCCACAGGGTCATTTCCTGCAGATTCTTGCCCAGACTCACTGGCACTGCAGTCCTCTAAGACTGAATCACTTGGTGGCTCGGTTGGACTCTGTTATGCCGCACCACTCTAGTTCCATTTACTCCAGACTTCTTGATGCCACTTTAGTTCCACACATTGTGGATTGCCTCTGGTACCAGCTCCATAGGGAAAGGTCTGTGCCTCCCCAGTAGGTGTTCCTGACTTGTAGGCTCAGCATGGAAGCCTTTGAGCCACTATATAAAAGATAGCTCGGGTTGAAATGGTGGCTACACAGTGTATGCATTTGTCAAAACTCAGTGACTTGTACACTTAAGGTCTATACAGTCCACTTTATAGTAATTAATCCTCAGTAAAAAATAAAATCACTCGACTGACCTCACTCGTAAATCCTTGGGTGTGTAGATTCCGCCCACCTGCAGGATCATTTTGCTGTGGATACAGAGATGGCCCTCAGTGAAGTGGAGTCCCTGGCCTCACCCTCCCAGCTGTGCCTCCTGGTGGCCTTTCGTTCTCCATGGATGGTCCTTCCATTTGTGACTGCTCTCCAACCACCCACTTTCCTGAGCCTTCAGCTGCCACTTGTACTATGTGTGAGGCCAGCACTGGATGGAAGTGATGATGAGCCAGAAAATGGACCGGATTCAGTGCCCTGCATGTACAAGTTGTTTTGTGTTTGTTAATGACGAGAGCAACCACTTGTCTCTCATCTGCAAAGCCAGGGTTGACTATGAACCTGACAGAGGCCTTCCCAGGGTGTAGGCTGTGGGTTGAATACCAACCAACGTGACCAGAGTTTGCACAGCTGCTCTGCAGAGGAGCAGGAGGAGTCCCACCTCTCTTAAATCCCCGCCCACCCCTGGGCACCAGGCCGTGGGATCCTTGGTAAGATCATCTGTGGCTGTGAGTCCCGCTTGGTCAGTCAGTGACTGTGCAGTAAGGCCACTTGGCCTGCTTGCCTTCCCATTTGTTTTCTGGTTCACTTCACCTGAATCTATTTTCCACTTAAATTTTATGGAAATGAACTGGGTTATAAATGACCCAAGTCAGAACCTTGGGACATGCTGGCTCAGCTCTTCCTGTGATTTGCAGGGAGAGTAGGCATGGCTGAAACATCTGTCCATTTTTGAGGCAAAGGAGGACGAGGGGCTGGAGAGCAGAGATGTCTAGTCCCAAAGACATCAGCCCTCAAACCTTTGTTTCAAGAAGGTCAGCGGTGATGAGAGAGTCCCCCTGGTGGTTCACTGCCCCTTAGGCACTTTGAGATCCAGTTGCTGCCCTGGGAAACAGCCAGTTGTAAGAGGTTCTCATTGGAGTGCTGAGGAGGAGATGAATTCAAGGTCAGGGAACCAAGCTGTAACACAGGTATCACCAATGCAATCGGGTGGCTTACTCCTCCCCTGCCTGCCTCTTGGGGCTTCCCTGGAAAGAAAGTCCAGATAAAGGTGGGTGTGACCACATTCCTGATGAGCTCAGGGTGCTGCCCCTGTGCAAACCTTAGCTATCACCGCCCTCTACGGGGTCTCAACTCCTGTACACCATCAGATATAACGTGGCCCCGTCTTGGCTGGCAGGGCCGGCAGCTCCAGGAGCTGCTGCTGTCTGATGTGGGTGCAGCGAACTCACGGCCGGCCTCAGAAGTGCACATGGGCTTTGGAGTAAGACTTGGGTTCAGAGCCTGCTTTCTTGCTTTCCATTGTATCATTGTATAACGTCTTTAAGTCTTAATTTTCTCACCTGTGAAACTAGGGTAATACTGGCACCTTCCTTGTAAGTGGTTGTGAGGATTAATGAGATAATACATGTTAAACCATCTATCACCATGCTTGGCGCACAGCAAACGGCCAACAGTGGTGCCAGTTATTGTGATGATGACTGATTTGGTTCCTACCTCCTAGTCCTTTGAGTTGCAGGGCTTCTGTAACCTTAACCCCTCCTTAAGGCTCAGTCTACAGGACCCGAGGACAGCATCCTCTCTGCCCTGCCACCCCTTGTCCTTCTTTGGCCTCAAACCCCTCAAACTCAGGCTGAGTAGCCTATTTCTGCCTTGACCAGGCCTTCTGCACTTAGGAGCTGCCCTGCCTCCACAGGCCCACCCTAGTCTTCTGTTCAGTGTGCCAGGGCTTTCCATGCATCTAGGCCTGCTCTGGAGCCCCAGCCTCTGCTTGGGTCTCTCCTTCTGTGGCCGGATCCCCCAGCCGCTGGCCACCGGTAAGGGCTCTGCCTCTTCTGCCCTGCACTCCTTCCCAGCTCCTGCCTGTCCAGCCTCCTCCCCTTGCTCAGGAAGCCCTCTTTGCTTCCCCTTCTTTCTACCAGCCTGCACCAATTGTCAGTTCTGCCCCCTAAAAACTTCTGGTCCCTGGATCCCAGCCTCTTTTGTCTGGCCTGGCCTACGTACCGACCAAGTCCCAGTTATGACCCAGTAGATCTAGACTTTATGAGATATTTAGCTCTCCTGAGATCTCCTTTCAGCCACCAAAATTCATGGTCAGAATAGGGGATTGAAAACTCTCCAAATCTCTTTCCAGCACATATTGTATTTATTGTTATTGTAAAAACAGTGCCACATAAATAAGGTGTGGTATACCCAGTCAGTGGAATATTATTTGGCAATAAAAATAAATGAAGGACTGATACATGCTACAATATAGATGAACCTTAAAAATGTTATACTAAGTGAAAGAAGCCAGACACAAAAGGCAACATATTGCATGATCCTGTTTATATGTTGTGTCCGGAATAGGCAAGTGCATAGAGACAGAAGTAGATGGATGATTTCCAGGGGCTGGAGGGGGAGCAATGGGGGATGCCTGTGAACAGGTGCAGGGGTTTCTTCTTGAGGTGATTACAATGTCCCAGAATTGACTGTGGAGATGGTTGCACAACTCTAAAAATCATTGATGGTACATTTTAAACAGGTCAGTTGTATGGTATGTGAATTATATCTCAATAAAGCTATTTTTAAAAAAAGGGGGGAAATGCTTCAAAATGTTAAAGAAAAGGTGAAGGTCACATACGCTGACATGGCTATATTGGTTTTTACATTATCTTCTGATCTTCAGCTTTTTGGTGACATCGTTTTAGTGATAGTCACAGTGTACTCTTCTCATTTCTCTTTTTAGCAAACACTTGTTCATTTTGTTACATAGTCTTTATAATGATCATTTGAATTCTGTAAGTTTGATATTTGCTTAATTATTTTCCCTTTAGTAGACATTCTGGTTCCCAGGTTTATTGCAGTGCTAGTAATTACTATAGGCAGCATTTCTATAGGACTAAAGATTTCCTTAGGATTATTTCTTTGGAGTAGGACTATACAGCTCAGATTTCTTACAATGAGATTGATAGTCTTTTTCTAGCCTGTTTTACCCAACAAAGTTGGGAGGTGTAAAAATGGTTTAAAAGCAGAAGGAAGTCAGAACAATACATGTGTAAAGTCAGCAGTGACCTCTCTGAGCAGTAATGGAACTCCCTCTCCCCTCTCCATCCTAGACTGCATTCAGGCGCTGCTCACATCTCAGCTATCTGGATGTTAGACTGGCTAAGAACTACAGCTGTAGGAACAATAAGCCTTTAAGTTGCACCTGTCTTAAGGTTATATTGTGCGAGATTGTACAATCACTTATGTGTATTCATGTGGCACATCTCCAGATTCAGTGGACAGAAGTAAAGTCTTTGCTGTATGCTAATGTGGCGCCTTCAAAACAAACGCTCTTTGGCACGTGGACACACAGTCTTTAAAAATGTTGGAAATATGCCAGACATACGTGAAAAAACAAGAATAACTTGGTGGCAGTCTAGTTGCCCCTACTTTGGAAATGTAAAAATTAATATTTGTTTGGGGTCTGTTTCATTAGCTTTGTTGAAAAAATAAACCAGTGGATACCGTTGAAGTCCCCTTGTGAGAGACTGCAGCTTTTCCTCTCTCCACAGGGGTAACTATTCAGCTGAAGTTGGTGTTTAGCCCATTCATGTGTGTGTATGTTTTATATATGCATGTGTGTCCATAATGAATTGTATGTATGATACTATTCATAATCTTTTGTAACTTGCTTTTTTAAGGGAACTTTGTATTTAATGATTTGTCTGTGTTGTTACAATACATCTGGTTCATTCATTTTAGCCCCTAGATGATATCCTTTATATGACAGTGTCACAGGTTTTATCCATTCACTTGGTGGTGGACATTGGTTTTCAGCTTTTTACTGCCATAAACAGTGTTCCAATGAACATCTTTTTGTATGTCTCTGGGTATATTACAGTATAGCATATAACGTGTATAGTATACAACTAGATTTGTACAATATGTACCCCATCGCCTTAGTTAATTATTGTCAGATTGTTCTTCAACAGTTTTATTCGTTCACACCCCCCACTGGAAGTATATAAAAGGTTGTTTCTTTACATCCTCACCAACACTAGTAAGGCCAGATTTTAATATTTTGCCAACTAGTAAGAATAATGTAGCATCTCATTACTGTTCTCATCTGTATTCCCCTGATGACCTATAAGGTTGAGGATCCTGTTAGAACTATTAGTCAACTGTATGTCCCCTAAGAAGAAACTGGTCATGTTCTTTGCTTATTTTTCTTATTGACTGGTTGTCTTTTCCTTATTAATGGTGGAAGTTTTTGATATATACTGAACTACTATATCTGAGTCTATTTATTGTGTGTTGCAAATATCTTCTCACAGTGTCTGTAGTTTGTTGCTATAATTTATGGTGTCTTATGTGCAGTTTCACATTTTAGTATGTGATTATATTTGATTTGTGCTTTTTGCATTCTTTAATAAATCTTTCCCTATCTAAACAGCAGAAATATTTTCCTATTTTTTAAATCAACATTTTTGAGTTTTGCTCCAATTAATTTTATTTTATATATTCCAATTTGACAACCTGTGGACCTACGATCATGTTGTGGTCAGTTGATCCTCTTGTTTCAGATCTGTTCTCTTCCTTTGGTTTGTCCATCCCTGAGTTGAGTATATATTGTTTTAATTGCTGCAAAACAAATTTTGATGTCTGATAGAGCATGTTTCCATTTTTTATTAATGTGTGTGTTGTGTGTGCATGCATACTCATGTGCATTTTTGGCCATTTTTCTTCTGTGAATTTTAGGATCAACTTCTCAAATTCTATGAAAAACCTATTGGGATTTAAATTGGAAATGAATTAATTTTTTATTTTTAAAAATAATTATAGATCTATTCAGGTTTCAGATTTCTTCCTGAGTTAAACTTTTAAAGCAAAACACTTGCCCAAAATAAATCCTTAGAAAATATGTCCCTAATTGATATCCCAGGTACATAACAAAGGTAATTTTCTGCAAAATGAATTTTTGATCAAAAGCGAAAGCTGTCTTCAGCTCATTTTTTTGCTTTTAATAAAGCCAATATATTTACCAAAAACTAATGCTTAGTTTTAATAGGCATAAAAACAGAACAGTGCTTTATAGATCAGGTAGTTTATTACTGTGTAATGGACATCAGCCAACCTCTGGTTTTTAGGTGAGTGCATTTGATCATCATGTTTTCTTATGAAAAGCTTTATCTTGCAATTTTCTGGCAGAATTTCAGTTACACTCATTACAAGCAGTTTTTTCTTCTTCTCACTGTCTAATTTTAAGGGTAGCTGGTAAAGATGTGGATAAAATGAGAGTTCCTGTGGCCAAGATTCTCACCTGGCTCTGGTTGTTTAGTTCACTGCACATGTATGGGTAATACATTGCTATTGACTCTATGTAAGGAGCTCTGCCCAGTGTTCTGGGCGACATGGTGGCATGGTTACAAGGCTGCAGGAGAGCAGAGCAGAGGCTGGAGTGGTGGCAGCGTCAAGGACAGAGGCCCAGAGGATGGCTGTGCGGGATGACTGTGCAGGCAGAGAGGCCCAGAGGATGGCTTTGTGGACAGAGAGGCCCAGAGGATGGGTGTGCAGGCAGAGGGGCCCAGAGGCAGAGACTGGCTTGCTGCCTGCAGACTCACTCTGAGTGAATGGGATTTTAGTGCTTGACCTGCCACCATGGAAATAAAGTTGGGTATAACCCTTTCACCCCAAGAATGTTTTACTGTCATTTTCTTTGGTCACATTGAAACCATAGTGAACTTGCCCGGGGCTGAAACCCATTGGCAAGACAATTGGCATAGTCGGCGGGATTCATTGTTGACCAAGGAAAAAGACAGGCTGCCCTTATGGGAGGGGTGCTTCAGCGGGCTGCCCTGTGAATGGGGAGACAGTGGATTGTCCCCCAGTGGGTATGTGGTCAGAGGTGGCTTGCCTCCTAGAGGGCTGGGCCCCACCCCAGGACTGGAGGCAAGTGGAGGTGACACCTGAGGCAGTAGGGGAAGCCCTTGGTATAGTAAGTAGGTCTTTTGAGAGACAGAGTGCCCATGAGGCAGTGGGGTCTGTGGGTTGGTTGCTTCTCAAAGTATTAAAAAAGTCTACAGAAGAGAAGGACATGCTCCTGAAAAAGACCCAAGAAATGGTGGCACGAGAACATGAGCTGTGAACTGCTGTTGAGTCACTGAAGAAGGAAATGGCATTGATGCAAGAGGAGGCAGCACGAGAACGCTGGCAGCAAGGTGCCATTGAGGAGGTAGAAGATTCAGCAGCACGGAACGAGACAGCAGCGCTGCCAGGGGCCCTGAAGGAGGAAAAGGACGAACTCCTGAGGGAAGCACAGGCAGAGGTGGCATGACAACACCAGCTGTGAAGCATTGAGGTGAAGGTGAGAGAGCTGCTGAAAACTGAGCTAGCATTGCTAAGAGGCAGTATAGCAGAGGAGGCACTCAGGGGAGGGGAGAGAAAGGTGCCATCAGCCCTGGGAATGGAGGAGCTGGGGAAGGATGAAGGGGTGGTGCCGGGGGCACTGACCTCTCCTCTACTGAGAGCACACCCAGTGGTTTTAAAGAAAATAAAGACCCAGCAGCTGGGGGTTCCCCAAGGAGAGGTGCAGCCCCCTCCCCAGGTCGTGGAGCATTCTATGCTCCACCCCTATACTCAGGCTGAAGCAATGAGAACATGGAAAGAAATAAGGTCTGCTACTCACAAGAAGAATGTAAAGGGCTCCATGAAGGTTATGAGGACCCAGATGTGGGTTGATTTAATATGGGCTGGAGCAGATGGAAGAAAATTAGAGGGAAGTCAAATAGGATCTTACTGGAGCTATGGCAACAATTGAAACCAGAGCACAGTTCAAGCCATTAAGACCAAAGAGGCAGAGGTCAGAGACAGCAACAAGATTGGCCTGTGTGTCCACAAGACTTTTTGCTGGAGAGGCTGGAGAACAATGTTCCAGCTTCCTCACACAGGGACCATTGCAGAGGACTGAGGGCACATAGATTGAGAGGAGAGAGTCCTGGAGGGGTGGAGTGTGGATAAAATGAGAGTTCCTGTGGCCAGGATTCTCACCTGGCCCTGGTTGGCTAGCTCACTGCACACCTGTGTTTAATAAATGCTATTGACTCTATATAAGGAGCTCCACCCAGTGGTCTGGGTGACATGGTGACAGGGCTATAAGGCTGCAGGAGAGCAGAGCAGAGGCTGGAGTGGTGGCAGCATCAAGGACAGAAGCTCAGAGGATGGCTGTGCAGGACGACTGTGCAGGCAGAAAAGCTCAGAGGATGCCTGTGCGGGCAGAGGGGCCCAGAGGCAGAGACCAGCTTGCTGCATGCAGACTCGCTCTGAGTGAATGGGATTTTAGTGCTTGACCTGCCACCATGGAAATAAAGTTGGGTATAACCCTTTCACCCCAAGAATGTTTTACTGTCATTTTCTTTGGTCACATTGAATCCATAGTGAACTTGCCCAGGGCTGAAACCCATTGGCAAGACAGATGTCATAGTGCATTTGCTTGGGTAACTCTGGCTGGGTGAGGAGAAAATAAATAGCTTTTAAGGTCATCACTGAGGTTTATTCTACTCTGCCCCAGTTTCTCCAGGGACTACCAGATGCCTGGTTTGATGATGCCCTGGGCCAAGTGTCTAATAAGAAATGGAATAAAAAATATCTCCACCAGCACATACAGGGCAGAGAGAGGTGGATACTGAGGGTGAGATGCAGATAAGCACAGTTTCTGACCACTGTCTGTGGGTCACACTCCTGTTGGCTAAGGGCGAGAAGTGTTTGGGGCTGAGGAGTAGCAGCTGTAGGAGGAGTGGGAGGATTGATGTTCCTTGAACTCCTTTGAGAACTCGGCTCCGCTTATGTCCTCAAACTACCCGGTTCATTTCTTTAGCATATCTTTACCAGTGGGCTGGCCCCAGATTTTCTGCCTGGGACCATGTTTATTTGGCTGTGACAGAAAGCCCCAGTGTCCTTGCTCTTCCCCTGCTGGCATCTGTCCCTGGTCATGATTGTGAATGATATTCCAGTCCTTTCCACAGTTTAATCCTCATCCAGTGCCTGGGTGCTTGCTGTAAACCGGAATTCTTCAAACACTGTAATGCTATTGAGGCATGTGCTGGCTGCGCCAGATTTCCTGGGGACTTGCTGAAACGACAGTGGGACTGGAGAGTGGTTCAGGGGTCTGTGGTTGTCCCAGCTTCCCAGGGGACTCTAATGAGCAGCCAGGTCTGAGAACCACTGCTCTATACAACTTGAACCTAGAGTTCTAGGGAGGAACCAGGTCTAGGAACAGCTTTATACAGACTTCAGTTAGTAGTGTTTCCAGTCACCATCATGTCCTTCTGCCTTGAAAGTCTTGGGGCTTCCATAACTTTCCCTTAACCCTGACTTCCTCACTGAAACTAAATATTTATTGTACATGATCTCCACAACCTAAGCCAAGCCTCCTCTGGCACAGAAAGGTAGCCCTTTTGTCATGGGACCACATTTTGATGTTAACCACAGATTTGTGCTCTGTCTTCTGTAGGTTTAAAGGTCCTGCTATCACCGGGGCCTGGCTAGACCATGCAGCACCTAACACAGTGGGGCCCCAACTGACCTAATGCAGCCCTGTGCTGGGGGCAAATGTAGCAAAGGCTGGATGCCTTTGTGTATTGCACAACTTACACAGCCAAACACAGTAAGCTTTTTTCTCCCACACCTCATCCTGGGACTTTTTGCCAAGCTGGATCAAAGCACTAATAGAGCAGTTTTAGGACTGTAAAATTTCACAACCCCAGATGATCCACTCTCTCCAAAGGATCCTGAAATCTGAATGCCAGAGCTGAAAAACACTTTAGAAGTCACGTAGTTCAATATTTCCATCATGCAGTTAAACAAACTGAAGCCCAGAAGAGGAAAGGGGCTCACCCAAGAGCACACAGCTAGGTGACAGTGAGCAAAAGAACCTCAGCCCTCAATGCATAGTGATTATGCTCATTTCATTACTTCCTGCAGCTCCTGGGCTTGTAACAGTTGCTGCTGTTCTGTTCTGTATATGTAAGTGGCTCAACACACAGAAGCACACTGAAGTTTAAGCTAATAAAATACCCCTCCTTTTGCTGAAAGTATTCTAAAGGAGCATGAGGTATAGCAGAATTTATTATAACATACCCAAGAACTGCTTGTTAAGGGTTTAAATTAAGGGAACATAAAACAACCTCTACTTTACATTGAAATTGCTATGTTAAAATTAGATTTACCAAATGGTTGAATTAAGATGTAATTATTAGCATTACCAAAAATTTAGTCACTCTTCAAAAGCACTCAGCACAGGGCTCCCGTACACAGCATTTAATGTACATTTAAAATTGTGTTTGATAGATGGGAATTACATTGACATGCAGTTTTCCAGGAACACAACTTTTAGAGGGAAAGTAGGAACACTGAGAGTGCTTTGTTTAAGCCATGCCACATTAACATCAAGGTTCTCTTTCAAGGAGCTTTCAAGTTCCGGCTTTCAGGGAGCTTATAAACTAATGAAATAGAAGCCACAGTAGCCAAATAAGACTATAGGTAACAGTATGAGAATTTGCTTCACACAGTAGGCTGGGTTCACCCCAAAAGCTATTTTCATGGACAGGCCAGCTACCTGTTTTTGACATTACTGATTGGTGGTTGATATAATGAAATTCTCAAATAATTGATAGCTCTGAAATAACCCTCAACCAGTTCTCAAACTAGCGTTTGCTTTAGATTGAGAAGGTACTCGTTCTGATACCCCTTCCCCTTCCCCACTGCCATGGGGTCCAGGCTTATGTTCATTTAACACCAGGTGATTTTGATGGAATACACCTGGAGATCTCAGCCACAAAGGACTTGAAAACACACATCCATCCATGTTGTTTTGGGGAAGCTGAGACCAAGGTAAGCTAAAAGGTTTACTCAGGGGTCACATATCTGATTAGTGTCAGAATAAAGACTTTATTCTCCATGATCAGATTTCTAGTCAAGGGTGTTTTTCATACTGTTCTCAGTTAGGATAGGATCTCCTTTCTGTCCCTTTATTCCCTCCTTTCCCTGAATACCAACTGTCTTTCCTTCTTCTCTCTTATCCTTGGAATAACCTGTCCTGGAATACCCAACTCTGAGTTATGCCCCCAAAAATATAGAACCCAAATATTTGTTCAGTGTCGCTTGGTCCTTGGTATCTATGGAGTCACAGATCACTGGCTTAATCACTGTTGTCCCTCCAGAAGCCTCCCCTGATTCTTAATTGCACCACCACGCACCCTTTCCATCAGTGCCTCCCAATACTGGCTGCACATTAGAATCCCCTGGTGAGCTTTAAAGACATGCCAGTGCCTGGGCTCCACCCCCAGAGACTGTGTTTCTGTTGTCTGGGGTGGTTCTAGGCACTGGCACATGTCAGTATTCTCCAGGTGAGTCTAATGTGCAGTCAGGGTTGAGAGCTAGTGCCATGCAGTATTAGTTCTAATTATGTTTGTGTACCTGCTGAAACTAATTTACCTGTTGATGGGGGCGAAGCACAGAGGCGGTTGCGTTTCCACAGAGGTGAATGGATTCACAAAAGCTGTCTATTTTCCTAAGGTATAGAAGCTGTACCACCCCTTCTCCCCAATCTATGTACTGCCTTTGCCTATTAAGAAAAACAAGAGAGACATATTTAAATGCCATTTCCTGTAGCTTTCCTGGGTTTTGAAATAAAACAAATCTCCTGACTGAAAATGTTCTCATCACCAGATGAAAGGAGGGGAAGTAAGTTCACAGGCTTTTATGGGGGACCAAGATCTGGCTCACCAGTTGTTCTCCACTATAATTCCAGGTTAAAATGGGAATCTCTGAATGGAGGCCAAAGCCTCTGTGCCTGTTAAGCCTCCCGTTGTTTCACAGGGAGAAAGGCACCAGGGTCTGTCCCTGGGAGAACACACGGAGAAGCTCATCATAGACCAGGACTTCTCAGCTCCCAGTGTTGTGCAAACCCCAAATGACCACAGGAGAGGTGAACTGCTGAGGGGAGGAAAGGGTGGCCAGCCCTCAGCCTCGGCATAAAATGCTGTCCCAACAGTCCCTCTGTCAGTCCCTGCAACTGCTGGGCTTAATTCTTGGCATAGCAGTGCTCTGGAGATGATGGGGATTTGAGTGTCCACCTGGTAAGGGGGGCCCCTCTCCCTTTTGTACCTACATGTCCATCACACAGCCGTTTGTTCTGTGTTCCCTTGACTGCCAGTCTCCTTCCCTGGTCTTGGTCACCTGCTCTCAGGAGATGCTTCCCCAGCTGACCCAGTAGTTCTTCTCCTAGATAATTCTGGTGGTCCTGGGGAACATCAATAGTCCAAGGAAGTAGGGAGTATTAAAGTGCAGTCAGTTGTTGGCCTAGCAACATTAGCAGCACATTCACAGGCCTACTGACTAGGAACTCAGGGGGACCCAGCATCCTGTACTTCAACAAATTTCCAGGGGATTCTGATGCAGGTTAAAGTTGAGAACCGACTAGTGGTTTTGTTTAGTCACTGCTACAGTAGCATTTGCATGTCTGTTTTATTTTGTCTGCCTGGGGATAATACCTAAACTCACACCTTTAGACTATAACTAGAAAGGATGTTCTTTGGCAAAACTGTCAACTTGGAAAATAATCTCCAACTTCCCAAACCTTTTTAGTGCCCCCCTCTCACTTTGAAGGGGGCTTTCAGGGTGTGCAGGGCCTTTATGGAGCCCCAGTGATTCTGGGCAGGCAAGAAAACAGTTCTCAAACTCATTCCCACATGTGTGTTCCTGATACTATTGAAGGGGGTCTGTATATCCCCACCAAACGAGAGTTGATGGTTCCCTTATTTAAAGCTTCAACAGAGTCAAAAGAGTTTGAATACTGGTTAGAAAATTTCTAAAGAAAACAATTTCCCAGAGAACAAAATAATTCCATATCAATACTGTATTTTCCATTTATACCTTAACTGTAAAATAACCAAAGGACAAACTTTACATTTCTCTGTATGGCCCCGGAAGATGACTGGTTAGCCAGAGACGGGTAAGATTCCTCAAGGGAGGAACAACCTAAGACAGGCACAGTCGCAGGGGGGTCATCAGGTGAGAAATTGGGGATCAACAGAGGTGAGGCTTAGAACCTCACCCCCCCTGTTCTGAGAGAAATCTTCTGCATACGTGGATGTTTTATTGCCCTTGTCTAGCTTGGATTAACACATAGTCTACAGGCACACACCTGATCATCTACATTTGCTCTCTTACAACACTAAACTATGTTTTCTACCTTTATCTTGTATCTACCTACCACTTCAGCATTTTATTAAAAATAATAATAATAAAGAGAGAAATGTGTCCACATATAAATCAAGTATAAAAATCAAATGAGTATTCATATTTGAACTGACTGTTTATAGTTCATAATGCATGAGCAAAACCGAAGGTTTCTGTGATGGCTGCCCTTGTACTGTTCACCATGTAAGAACTTATTCACTATGTAAGAATTTGTTCTCCATGTAAGAACTTGTTTGTTATGCTTCAGAAGATTGGAGACTGACGAAAATTAGGCTTGGGGTGGATTAATGATTGTGCATTGAGCATTGACTCCCCTATACAGAATTTTATTGTTGTTAACAACCATTTGATCAATAAATATGAGAGATGCCCTCACAAAAAAAAAAAAGTACACACTTCCAATGGTAAAGTAATAAGTAACCGGGATGTAATGAATATAGTCAAGATATTGTAACAGCTTGGTATGGTGACAGCTGGTACCTAGAATTATCATGTATATAAATGTTGAATCACTATGTTGTACACCTGAAACTAATGTAATGTAATACTGTGTGTCAACTACCCTTCAATAAAAAATAATTATCTACAAAAAAATAAATAAATAAATAACCAAAGGACAAATAAGGAAATGTAATAGGAGCCTTGGAATGTGGTGGCAGTAACCCAGCAGGATGTTCTTCTTGCTTAGCAGTTCTGTGGGATTAAAAGACTAATTAGCTTGGCCTATCTAGTTAAAACATAGCATGCATGAAGACAGAAAACATCTATAAAGATAGAAAACATCTATAAGCTAAAAGTGGACATATCTAGTTTAAACATAGCATGCATGAAGATAGAAAACATCTATAAAGGATGCATATTAACTCAAGTTGCTTGACCAAAGACTTCTGAAAGACCAAAGTATAGAATTTGTTTGATAATTGTTTTTTAAAAAAAGAGGGAGGGGAATAACCCAACCCAGCCCTCATTTCATTGTGCTATCATGAAAAGAATCTAATGCATGGAAACAATGATATGTCAAGAAATGTGTGTGTTTACTGCACTATTGCGGTTCCTTTAGGGATTCTTACATTGGTTAGAACCAGAAATGGCTTTTATTTTAGGGCATTTTAATCACCTTGTATGTAAGGAAAAAAATTCATAAAGATTTTGAGCTGTAAGTGGACAAACTGCAATGTGTTCAATATCCCATTTCTTCTCTTACCTATGTTGTTGGCACTCTGGTGCTATTTTATTCAATTAATGATGATTAGAACTAGGCAGTGGGGGTGTTGGGGGTGAGGTTGGGGAGAAGGACACAAAAGAAATCTTCAGGGCATCTTTTCCTACAGTAACTAACAGTAAGCTGAGGAAACATGAATACTACAGCAAGCACCCAGAAAGTAATTGAATGTTTAATGAATGGTTACCAAATTGAATAGTAAAGACTACAAATACTATGACAGTTCAAAGAGGAGATTCCTGTGAATTGGTCTGGTAAAGAAAGGTTTCACAGAAGATTTAGATCTTAAAGGATGGCAATGATTTAGAT
The DNA here is from genome assembly GCF_030020395.1 of Manis pentadactyla. Taxonomy (NCBI): domain Eukaryota; kingdom Metazoa; phylum Chordata; class Mammalia; order Pholidota; family Manidae; genus Manis; species Manis pentadactyla. The sequence goes on along the minus strand of NC_080020.1, from coordinate 198,520,175 downwards.
TAGGAGAGGGGAGAAAGAGCCGAGTGCTGGGCAGGAGGGCTGATGGAGGAAGGAATGAACAGGACTTAGGGAGGGGCAGTCAGGACACCGATCAGGCTAGGGAGGTGAGAGCATGAGAGAGGCTGGAAAACCTCAAAGCCTTTGGATTGAGGGTAGATGTTTATACCAGGTACCCCAGCGTTCCCTCCATTCTCAGTTGTAGGTCGTGTCAAGTGCTTCAGGCAGATGTTGCTCCTAAACTGTCCTTAGGGCCATCCTTTGTGTCTTCAGCAACTGTTGACACAGGGCTGAGGATATAGTAGGTTCTCCCTATTTACCTTAACATATTTTTTAAAAGGGACAAAAGTAATATTTATATAAAGTGAAACTGACTCATTTAGTATACATTTCTGCCAGTTTTGACAAATGTATACAGCTGTGTAGCTACTACCATGACTAAAATACAGAATAGTTCCTTCACGTCCCCAAATTCTCCCATTATTTTTCCCTTTTACACTCGGATCCTTTGCCTACCCCCAGCTCCTGGCAACCACTGATCCCTTTACAGGGCCAGTAGTTTTGCCTGTTCAAGAATGTCATTTGGATGGACTCAGGAGCATGTAATCCTTGGAAAATTTGGCTTTCATGAGCAAGGATGTGTTTGAGCTCCTCCCATGTTGATTGCTGTAACTCCAGCGGGGAAATGTGTTCCCCACCTGGGGAAAATTACCTTTGAAGCCAAAATCAGTCAAAGGGAGAAATAAAATGGGAGAAATCTGTTCATTGCCTACAAGCAGTCATCCACTTCTGCTCACCCATGTCACTTGTGACCTGGCTGCAAAAAGGGACCCCAGCCACCTCTCTGGTCCAGATATGCCCTCCCTCCCCCCTGTAATCTATTGATACAGAGATGAACTACTTCTCTCCACTCCTTGGAAACATCTATTGATAGGGAGATACACTAAGGCCAGGCAAGAGATTCTGGAAATATTGCAAAAAACCTACAGCCCACCCCTCCAGAAATCTCACCCTACTATCTACTCACTCCCCATCTTCCACAGTGACCCCTGTGCAAGAAAACTGGAGCACTGTAATCAGACTAATAACATACAATAACAACAGCAATAAAATCATGATAATCCTCAAGCTATAGAATTCAGCTACGTTCAAAGTCCTATGCAGATTAAGTCCATAGCTCACCCATTCCACAGACACCAGTAGCTGAATGGGTAGGGAGCTCAGAGCAATTACCACGTGGCAGCTGCAGCCATGGGGCAGGTCCAGGCCACAGGGACTGTAGAAGAAAATAACCTAAAGGGAGATAAGATACATGTTTTAATGACACCAGCATAGGCAAATGTTGTCCATCAGGTAGGATGCATGCAAGAGAGTGGTCCTTGGATAGGACAGTGGCAGGAATGGGATCTTGTCCTGGTCTTGTATACCAGACCTTCACCCTCCTCCCTATGGGAGTTACAGGTGGGTTAGTATGTAGAGCTACGGAAGGTACATGCACTGGCCATCAAGATAAAATAAAACTTCCCTGTAAGATGCTCTTACCTGCTGGACATTTTGGGTACACTACTGTGATCTTTGGGGTCCATTCTGCTGTTACTCCAGGAACACACAGGAAGCCAGCTTCCAGGCCTTTTCCCCAAGGTGCCAGAAGTACCAGCGATCAGTGGTCCATGTGTCAAAATGTCCAGGGCCAGGTCTACTCAACAGAGTCACCAGGGTTTAATGCAGTCGGGGCTGGCAGCAGGATGTTGCTCTGCTGGCCATATTCTGGCTTCAATAATTCCTCTTTGGTTTGCACATCCAGTTGTATAGGAAAGGCAGCAATGTGTGTTAGCCTGTCCGCAGGTCTCAGTGCTCCTTCTCAGGGCTTCTTATTCAAACGCCGTTGCACTGTCCATAAGCAAACTGACTAGCCTCGTAGACTTTTAGTGTCTAACTTCAGGCCAGACTTCAGCAAACCATTGTATCTCTCTATCATGCCTGCTCCTGTAGGGTTATATAGTACATGAAACCTCTACTTTATTCCTAATTGCTGCACCCATTCTTGTAATGCATGTCCAGTAAAGTGGGTGCCTTGATTGCTCTCAGTCACCTGCAGCCAGCCATAGGCTTCAAAGAGATGCTCTAGGCTCCTTTTGGTCATTTGCTGATCTGCATGACGTGCAGAAAAAGCAACCAACAGTCCAGTAGCCATGTCCACATAAGTCATGGCATACCGATATCCTTCTGATATGGGCAAAGGCCCAATATAGTCTCTCTGCCACCTGACAAGAGGTATCAGGCCCTTTACTATCATCCCATGTTGCTGCAGGACTCAGCATAAGTCCCTCTTAATGCACAAGGTACTCCTTCCAGGCTCAGCTGACTTCTTCAAAGGTCAATCACAAGCCCCACCTACAGGCTACAGCCCACATTGTCTTTTGCCCCATGTGCAACAAATGCTGATGTAACCATTGGGTCACATCAGAGGCAGGCTTTCCTTCTAGCCAGCCCACCTGTGCCAGTGTGTCTGCTTCATCATTCCCTGGGGATGCCAAAGGCCAATGGCCAATCATACGATATATGGTAACTGTCTTAGTATGACCAGAGGCTCATAGGTCTTGCCACAACTCATGCCCTCAAAGGGCCCAGTGACCAACCATCCAGTTGGTATGGTACCATGTTGGTAGCCACAGGATCAAGTCCTGATAGACAGCCCAGCTGTCAGTACAGACAACTACAGGGGAGGGGTCCTGGGTGATCATGAGCTATACTTCCTTTCCCACAACTCAGCGCACTGACTGCTCTTCCCCTCTCCATCTTCCATCCATATTTTCTCAGTCTTAGGATGGAAAGCCACAGTCCTCCACTTCGGGAGCTGCCCACAACTGGAGCCATCTGTATACCAAGCATCTTCAGGTGTAGGGGCTTTTCCCTCCTGATAAGGACTCTTAGCTACCAATGGCTCAAAGGCAAGTTCTTCCTGCTTTCCACTGGTATACATCACTGGCCCCAATAAGCATTGGTGTTCTCTGCTTAAGGGGCTAGTAGAGTGGGTCTACACTGCTGTAAATATACACCCCATTTGGCCAGTGTAGGTGTCTGTGCCACACTACTCTGTGGCCTTTGGGCCCAGTTTCATAGCCACCTTGTGATGGGATAGGTGGCTATTACCTTGGTCAGAGCAGTTCTGGTGATGGGCTCTGTAGCCAGCAAGGCATGGTATACAGCAGCCAGTTGCTTCTCTGTCAAGGTGTACCGGACCTCTGCTCCTTTCCATAGTTGTGACCAGAATCCAATAGGTTGGGGCTCCTGTTCAAGTCACTGCCAAAGGCCCCATCTATAACCATCTTCATTTACATGAACATCTAGCTCACAGGGCCTTGATGAGTCCATTACACTCAAGGCCTTTACAGCCTTGACTGCTCGCTTAGCAGCAGTAAAAGTAGCTGCCATGTTTAATCCCAGTCCCACCTGATGCCCTTTCATGCCAACTGGTATACAGGCTTTATAATTTGTGCCAAGCATGGGATAAGTACTCTCCAGTAGCCCAAAATACCCAAAAACTCTTATAAGACTGCCACAGTGGTAGGGGTAGGGAAAGCCTGGACCTTGTCTATGACTGCTTCTGGGATAACTTTAGTTTTACCTGACCAGACAACCCCCAAGAACTTTACTGACAAACCAGGTCCCTGAACCTTGGTGCTGTTCACAGCCCATCCTTTCTCCTGTAGATGTTGCAGTAGTCTAGGAACTGCCCCTTCTAAATCTGCAAGAGAATCAGATGTGAGCATATCGTCAGTGTAGTGATACAGCCGCGCCATTTGCGGTTTCTTCCATGTGGCCAAGTCCTTGGCCTGAAGTCCATGACAAATGATGAGACTGTGGAGGTATCCCTGTGGAAGGATAGTGAATGTCCACTGCCAGCCTTCCCATGTGAAGGCAAACTGTTCCTGACTTTCCTTTGTATGTCAATAGAGAAGAAAGCATTAGCAAGGTCCATAACACAATGATACATCCCTAGTTCATGACTGAGAGTGTCCACAATTACTGCTATAGAGGGGACAGCAGCATGCAAAGGGGGTGTGACTTTATTCAGTCCCCTGTAGTCCATGGTCATATGCCAGGAGCTGTCTAGCTTTTCACTGGCCACACTGGGGAATTAAAAGGACTATGAGTGGGCTTTATGATGCCCACCTTCTCCAACTCCTGTAAAGTTTCTCCAACTTCCTTGTGTCCCTCAGGCAATTTATACTGCTTAGTATTTGTCACCTGCTGAGGTTCAGGCAGAGCTACAAGCAGGTGCTTAACATGTTGCCTCTGAACTGCCTTTATCACATGTATTCTCACTCTGAACTCACCTGCAGTGGTCTGTAACCCCAGGTCCTGCAGGATATTGACTCCCAAAATATATTCAGGGATGGGAGAAATGTATACAGTATACTCCTTTGCGGGTAAATGCCCCATCTCCAATAGGATTTGGGCTTTATTTGCTCTAATTGCCTTACCCCCATAGCCATCTGTCACAGGAGGGGTCCCAGGAAAACACTCAGGGTTGCCATAAATCAGAACATTTAGCTCCTGTGACCACCTCCACCTGTACCAGGACAGATTGTACATTCACAGGGGACCAATGAACTACTAATTCTACATGTGGCCTCTGGTCCCCACCATGTCCCCCAAAGTGGAGGCCTTGCCTCCCCTCCCCTCAGACCTCAACACTTCATTGTCCTCCTGTGGGGGTGAGGGCCCAGGTGGAGCCTGAGTACTGTCACCCAGGAAGTCTTGCAGGGGCACAGGCTGGACATAAGGTTTTGTTTTCCTCTGGTTTCCATATCCTAGACCTCAGTGGCTAGAACTGTTGCTCTGGCTTTAGTTGGTGCCACAGTTCTAACAAGATTCTATTGGGCTTCCTATCAAGTTTTTCTTTTACTACCCCACCTTTATCCAATCAACCCACATCTGTATCCTTCAGACCTTCACAGGGCCCTTTGTACCTCTCCTTTCAGTTGTAGCCCATACTTCCTTCCATGCTTGTATCGTTTCAACCTCCCTCAGATCTGCTAAAGTTCGAGTAGCTGCACTTATGGGTTACCCTATGTGGGTGGGGGAGAATAGTCACTTGGGACCCAAAGTGAGGTGGAGGACCTGTGTGGAGCACCAGATTTCTCATTCCTTTTGTGAACAACTCTTCTTCAGGGCCCTGGGGGTCCATATTATAGATGATATTTTTCATGCCCAGCTACTGTAACAACTGCTGGAGCTCTGCATACATTTTCCAGCTAGTGGGTAAGCATGCTAAATCACCTTGATTAGGCCAAACTGCTCTGATGGCTGCTGTCAGTCAATCCAGAAGCATCTGATTCCCTGAGGTATGATGGACACTTTGCAACTGCTGCTGGAGAGAAGGGTGAGTCATCAGGTAAGCCAGTTTACCGATTTCAGAACCCTTCATAACAATGTTTTCCACCCCTATATTCCAGAGACACAAAAGCCATGTAGGCAGAGGTTCTGACAGCTTCTGCCAAAACTGAACACTCACGTTCACCAGCTCATCCTGCGTATAGGGGCGGAGCATGGAGTGCTCCACAACCTGGGGAGGGGGCGGCTCCTCCCCCTGAGGAGCCCGTGTTTGTTGCATTTTTACTTTCTTAATTACAACTGGGCAGACCTTTAATATGGGAGGAGCTGGTGCCTCGGGCGGTGGCCTCAACAACAGTTCATCCCTCAGCCCCAGCCCCTCATCCTCCCCTGACATCTCCTCTGCCATCTCTGGGGCTGAAGGCACTACTCTTTCCTCCCCTTCCCAAATGGCCTCCTGCACCGTGGATTCTCCTGCTGCCTCCTCCCTCACTGCTGCTAATGTATCTTCCAGGAGTGTGACCTGTCTTCTCAGTAACTGTCTCTCTTTCTTAAGGGCATCCCATAGGTCATCGCCCAGCTCCTTCAAGCAACGCTAAGTGTGTCTCTCCCTTGCTAAAGTCTCTCTCCTCGATAACCCTTTCCATTATCTTGAGAAATACAATCCCAGCTGCTACATGACCACTCAGGGCTTCTCAGGGCTAATCCCACAGCTTCCAGTGTCTTCACACTTCCCCAAGTGAAGGGCCCACCCATCTAGGAGGTGCTTTATCCTAGACCAATTCCCCACTAGAAGCTCCCCAAGTGGAAGCCCCACAGATAGGGGGCTCCTGAGTGAAGCTGCACTCTCCACTGCTGCCAGAGTCAAGGATGAGTCATCACCCTCCCACTGCATCAGTCACTGGGGCCTCCCCACCATCCACAGGGACGTTTCTGGGTATCTCCCCGCACCCCATCTCTAGGGGCAGCTTGCCCAAGGGCTGCACCCAAGAAGACAGATTTCAGGTTCAGAGAACCTGCCAACTACACCAGCTGTAACTCGGGGGGGCAAATATGTTCCCAGCCTGAGGGCAAATTACCTTTGAAGCTGAAATTAGTCAAAAGGAGAAATAAAGTGGGAGAAACCCATTTATTGCTTACAGGCAGTCATCCACTTCTGCTCACCTGTGTTACTCACAACCTGGCTGCAGAAAGGGACCCCACCGAACCTCTCAGGTCCAGATATACCCTCTCTCCCTCTTGTAATTACCTACTGATCTGTATATGGACTACTTCTCTCCACCCCTTGGAAACACCTATTGACATGGAGATGCACTAAGACTAGGTAAAAGATTCTGGAAATATTGCAGTTTTACCCACAATTGTATCAGTAATTTGTTCTTTCTTGTTACTGACTAGATTCCAACATATGGATGGATACCAACCTGTTTATCCATTCCACAGTTGAAGGGCATTTATATTGTTTCCAGTTTTTGATGATTGCAAATAAAGCTATAGATATTTGCATATAGATTTTTGTATGAATACAACTTTTCATTTCATTTGAGTAAATACTCAGGAATAAGTTTGCTGAATTGTGTATAGTAAGTGTGTGTCTGATTTTATAAGAAACTGCAAACTTTTTTCCAAAAGGACAAAACTTTTATTTTCCCACCAGCAATATAGGAAAATTGCCATTACTTTGCATTACCACCAATTGATATTTTCAAGTTTTATTTTGTTCTTGTTGTTGTTATTGTTAGTCATTGGAACAGGTGTGTAGTGGTTTCACTGTGGTTTTAATTTTTGTTTTCCTGAAACTATTGTTCAGCATTTTCTCATGTGCTTTACCTCTATTCATGTGTCTTTTTTGGTGAGGTATCTTTCAAATCTTCAGCCCATTTTTTAAAAATTGGGCTGTTTCTTTATTCATGACTTTTGAGAATTCTTTATATATTCTTGACTTAAGTGCTTTACCAGATATGTAATTTGCAAATGTTTTTTCCCATATGAGAACTTGCTTTTCATTTTCTTAACAATGTTTTTTGAATAACAAGTTATTTTGACAAAGTTTGAGTTATCAATCTTTTATGAGTTGTGCTTTTGGTTTCATATCTAATTAGTCTTTACCTAATCCCAAGGTCACAAAGATTTTCTCCTGTTTTCCTCTAGATGTTTTATAGTTTTAAGTTTTACATTTTTGTGTATTATCTATTTTGAGTTTATTTTTGTACAGGTGCAAGGTATGGATATCTGCTTTTTTTTTTTTTTTGCATGTGGCTATTCAGTTGTTCCCACACCATTTGTTGGAAAAACTAATTTCTCCCTTGACTTGCCTCTCCACCTTCATTGAAAGTCAGTTGAACATATATGTATAGACTAATTTCTGGGCTCGTCTTTGTTCCACTGACCTATCTGAAATGGTGGGAGTGATGGTCTCTCCAGTTTCGTACATCTAAGCAAGGCCCTATTACTTTTGAATAAATAAGTGTATCCCTTTTGGATGTTTCAGTTATGCTGGCTGTGTGGTCTAGACAGTTCTCAAAATGTGGTCATTATCACATAGTCAGCAACATGAGCATCACCTAGGAACTTGTTAGAATGAAATTCTCAACCTTCACCAAACCTGTTGAATTAGAAACCCTGGGGATGAGGGTTTCAACAAACCCTCCAAGTAATTCCAATATGTGCTGAAGTTTGGGAATCACTAGGTTAAGGCAATGAAGACCTCAGAATTTAGGTCACTTAGAAGAAAATGGTGATGGAATTATGTTAATAGACTTAATCTAAGGCCTACTGTGTTCTAATTAAGATTTGACAAACAAATTAGACGTAAACTTTGTTTGAAAGAGAGGACCCTTTTTCCCTTTGGGCCTTTAAAAGATTTTTCTGAACTCCCTTTAATCATAACATTCCAACAGGAAATAAAATTATCGCTTAAGGAATGAGGGGCCATTTCTGATATCTACAAAGGTTTTCAAGAGAGACATCAGCTTCATAGAGAGCCATACCTGGGGTCTGATGGAGGTACATTTCAGGTTGATAGGTTGAGCATCAACTGGAAGTTCTTCTTGTTAACGGCTTGTCAAGTTTCAGGTCATCCACCCCAGAAATCAACTGGATTTCCCTTGAACTGCAAATAGGAGGAAAGAATATTGTGCAAGCTTTCAAAAAGCCCCAAACTTCCCAAGTGCAAGAGGAGAATTGTTGCCTTGTTACTCCCATGTCCAGCAGTTGTGCAGTAAGAGGTAGCCCCAGAGTAAAGGAAGGAGGCCTTCCTCAGCCCTGCAGGCTGTTCTTCCCGGGAAGAGGGTTTGAAAGAAAAAAAGATACGTCACATCTTATTCTTAATTTCAGTTCTCCTACCTCTCTCTCCCCCCCTCTCCCCCTTCTCCCTTCTCTCTCTCTCTCTCTCTCTCTCTCTCTCTCTCTCTCTCTCTCTCTCACACACACACACACACACACACACACACAATCTTAACCTCTTCTGATTGTCCAGTAATAGATTTGATCTGGGCCTTTGTTAACTGCTCTGTTTGGAAAAAGATGATAATGTCTACTAAAACAAAACAGTACTAAACTTCCATCTTTGTAGTCTCAAGATTAAGAAGGAGATGAACCTGGCAAAAAAAAAATAGACTTCTCCCAATAGCCGTGTATTCCGGCCAGACATAAGATGGCTTTGGGTCAGGTTTGGGGAACACTTTGGTCTGAAACTTTCTTCCTTGCTAGATTGAGATAGACACAAACTTTTTGTTTCAGGAGGTTGTTGCCTATATGATGAGTGTATTTGCTCCTGCATCACACCTCACACATGGCCCCTGCTTTTCAGAACTCTGATGAAAAGGCTGGAACCAGTACAGATGGTCTCTGGTCCTCTGTCACCCTCTTGTGCCCCCTGGTGTGTGTGTTGTGGTGTGAAAGTGAGTTGTCTCTGTGAGTTTCCCTTTTCTGTTACTTTGCCAGCAGTCTGGTTTCCAAAACAACCTTCAGAACTTCTCATCAAGCCCTATACTCACCAAAAGGAAACTGGCTTTTCCCCTTCCAATCTGCTACTAATATTTCATTTATAGCATTTGAGAAGGAAAGTTCATTGTTTTAAATATCCATAAACCACCTATTCAAGCATGCTTGAAATTTCTTGTTATTTCTGGTTTCTTTACAAGATGAAAAAGGAGGCAAATGCCCATCCCACAATCTTTAATGTGTGTGGTATGGTGGGGAAACCATAAACTTTGGAGCCAGACAGAACTTGGTACAAATCAGGCTCTGCTACTTAACAATGATGCACCTTTGGGTGAGTCACTTAGATTTTCTTAGCCCTAGTTTCTTCATTTGTATAGTTGAGATAGTAATACTCTCGTAGGGTACTTTTGAAAAGTTATAATACAGTAAATGGTGTCTATTACTTTTTTTTTGGTATCATTAATCTACAATTACATGAGGAACATTATGTTTAATACACTTCCCTCATCACCTAGTTCCCCCCACATACTCCATTACAGTCACTGTCCATCAGCATAGTAAGATGCTGTAGAATCACTACTTGTCATCTCTGTGTTGTACAGCCCTCCCCAAGACCCCCCCCACATTATACATGCTAATCTTAATGTCCCCTTTCTTCCTCCCACCCCCTCATCCCTCTCTTCCCTCCCGTCCTCCCCAGTCCCTTTCCCTTTAGTAACTGTTAGTCCATTCTTGGGTTCTGTGATTCTACTGCTGTTTTGCTCCTTCAGTTTTCTCTTTGTTCTTATACTCCAGAGATGAGTGAAATCATTTGATACTTGTCTTTCTCCGCCTGGCTTATTTCACTGGGCATAATACCCTCTAGCTCCGTCCACGTTGTTGCAAATGGTAAGATTTGTTTTCTTCTTATGGCTGAATAATATTCCATTGTGTATATGTACCACATCTTCTTTATCCATTCATCTACTGATGGACACCTAGGTTGCTTCCATACCTTGGCTATTGTACATAGTGCTGCGATAAATATAGGGGTGGATATGTCTTTTTCAAACTGGGCTGCTGCATTCTTAGGGTAAATCCCTAGGAGTGGAATTCCCAGGCCAAATGGTATTTCTATTTTTAGTTTTTTGAGGAACCTCCATACTTCTTTCCACAATGGTTGAACTAATTTACATTCCCACCAGCAGTGTAGGAGGGTTCCCCTTTCTCCACAACCTCGCCGACATTTGTTGTTGTTTGTCTTTTGGATGGTGGCGATCCTTACTGGTGTAAGGTGATATCTCATTGTGGTTTTAATTTGCATTTCGGTGATGACTACTGATGTGGAGCATCTTTTCATGTGTCTGTTGGCCATCTGAATTTCTTCTTTGGAGAACTGTTCAGCTCCTTTGCCCATTTTTTAATTGGATTATTTGCTTTTTGTTTGTTGAGGTGCATGAGCTCTTTATATATTTTGGATGTCAACCCTTTATTGGATCTGTCATTTATGAATATATTCTCCCATACTGTAGGATGCCTTTTTGTTCTATTGGTGGTGTCCTTTGCTGTACAGAATCTTTTCAGCTTGATATAGTCCCACTTGTTCATTTCTGCTTTTGTTTCCCTTGCCCAGGGAGATATGTTCATGAAGAAGTTGCTCGTGTTTATGTCCAAGAGATTTTTGCCTATGTTTTTTTCTATGAGTTTTACGGTTTCATGACTTACATTCAGGTCTTTGATCCATTTTGAATTTACTTTTGTGTATGGGGTTAGACAATGATCCAGTTTCATTCTCTTACATGTAGCTGTCCAGTTTTGCCAACACCAGCTGTTGAAGAAGCTGTCACTTCCCTATTGTATGTCCATGGCTCCTTTATCATATATTAATTGACCATATATGTTTGGGTTAATATCTGGACTCTCTATTCTGTTCCACTGGTCTGTGGGTCTCTTCTTGTGCTAGTACCAAATTGTCTTAATTACTGTGGCTTTGTAGTAGAGCTTGAAGTTGGGAAGTGAGATCCTGCCTGCTTTATTCTTCCTTCTCAGGATTGCTTTGGCTATTCAGGGTCTTTTGTGGTTCCATATGAATTTTAAAACTATTTGTTTCAGTTTGTTGAAGATTGCTGTTGGTATTTTGATAGGGATTGCATGGAATCTGTAGATTGCTTTAGGCAGGATGGCCATTTTGATGATATTAATTCTTCCTAGCCAAGAGCGTGGGAAGAGTTTCCATTTGTTAGTGTCCTCTTTAATTTCTCTGAAGAGTGTCTTGTAGTTTTCAGGGTATAGGTCTTTCACTTCCTTGGTTAGGTTTATTCCTAGGCATTTTATTCTTTGTGAATGGAATTGTTTTCCTAATTTCTCTTTCTGCTTGTTCATTGTTAGTGTATAGGAATGCAACAGATTTCTGTGTATTGATTTTGTATCCTCCAACTTTGCTGAATTCAGATATTAGTTCTAGTAGTTTTGGAGTGGAATCTTTAGGGTTTTTCATGTGAAATATCATGTCATCTGCAAATAGTGACAGTTGGACTTCTTCTTTACCGATCTGGATGCCTTGTATTTCTTTGTTTTTCCTGATTGCCATGGCTAGAACCTCCAGTACTATGTTGAATAACAGTGGGGAGAGTGGGCATCCCTGTCTTGTTCCCAATCTTAGAGGAAAAGCTTTCAGCTTCTTGCTGATAAGTATGATGTTGGCTGTGGGTTTATCATATATGGCCTTTATTCTCTTGAGGTACTTGCCCTCTATACCCATTTTGTTGAGAGTTTTTATCATGAATGGATGTTGAATTTTGTCGAATGCTTTTTCAGTGTCTATGGAGGTGATCATGTGGTTTTTGTCCTTCTTTTTGTTGATGTGGTGGATGATGTTGATGGATTTTCAAATGTTGTACCATCCTTGCATCCCTGAGATGAATCCCACTTGATCAAGGTGTATGATCCTCTTGATATATTTTTAAATTTGGTTTGCTAATATTTTGTTGAGTATTTTTGCATCTATGTTCATCAGGGATATTGGTCTGTAATTTTCTTTTTTGGTGGGGTCTTTGCCTGGTTTTGTTATTAGAGTGATGCTGGCTTCATAGAATGAGTTTGGGAGTATTCCCTCCTCTTTCTTTTTTTTTGGAAAACTTTAAGGAGAATGGGTATTATGTCTTCTCTATATGTCTGATAAAGTTCAGTGGTGAATTGATCTGGCCCAGGGGTTTTGTTCTTGGGTAATTTTTTGATTACCACTTCAATTTCATTGCTGGTAATTGGTCTGTTTAGATTTTCTGTTTTTTCCTTGGTCAGTCTTGGAAGGTTGTGTTTTTCTAGAAAGTTGTCCATTTCTTCTAGGTTTTCCAGCTTGTTAGCATACAGATTCTCATAGTATTCTCTAATAATTCTTTGTATTTCTGTGGGATCATTGTGATTTTTCCATTCTCATTTCTGATTCTGTTGATGTGTGTAGATTCTCTTTTTCTCTTAATAAGTCTGGCTAGGGGCTTATCTATTTTGTTTATTTTCTCAAAGAACCAGCTCTTGGTTTCATTGATTTTTTTCTATTGTTTTATTCTTCTCAATTTTATTTATTTCTTCTCTGATCTTAATTATGTCCCTCCTTTTGCTGACTTTGGGCCTCATTTGTTCTTCTTTTTCCAGTTTCAATAATTGTGACTTTAGACTGTTCACTTGGGATTGTTCTTCCTTCTTTAAATAGACCTGGATTGCTATATAGTTTCCTCTTAGAGTTGCCTTCGCTGCATCCCGCAGAAGTTGGGGCTTTGTGCTGTTGTTGTCATTTGTCTCCATATATTGCTTGATCTCTATTTTAATTTGGTCATTGATCCATTGATTATTTAGGAGCATGTTGTTAAGCCTCCATGTGTTTGTGAGCCTTTTTGTTTTCTTTGTACAATTTATTTCTAGTTTTATACCTTTGTTGTCTGAGAAGTTGGTTGGTAGAATTTCAATCTTTTTGAATTTACTGAGGCTCTTTTTGTGGCCTAGTATGTGGTCTATTCTGGAGAATGTTCCATGTGCACTTGAGAAGAATGTGTATCCTGCTGCTTTTGGGTGTAGAGTTCTATAGATGTCTATTAGGTCCATCTGTTCTAGTGTGTTGTTTAGTGCCGCTGTGTCCTTACTTATTTTCTGTCAGGTGAATCTGTCCTTTGGAGTGAGTGGTATGTTGAAGTCTCCTTGAACAAATGCATTGCATTCTAGTTCCTCCTTTAATTCTGTTAGTATTTGTTTCAGATGTGTTGGTGCTTCTGTATTGGGTGTATATATATTTATAATGGTTATATCCTCTTGTTGGACTGACCCCTTTATCATTATGTAATGTCCTTTTTCTCTTGTTCCTTTCTTTGTTTTGACATCTATTTTGTCTGATACCAGTACTGCAACACCTACTTTTTTCTCCCTATTATTTGCGTGAAATATCTTTTTCCATCCCTTGACTTTAAGTCTGTGCATGTCTTTGGATTTGAGGTGAGTCTCTTGTAAGCAGCATATAGATGGATCTTTGTTTTTATCCATTCTATTACTCTGTGTCTTTTGATTGGTGCATTCAGTCCATTTACATTTAGGGTGGTTATTGAAAGATATGTACTTACTGCCATTGCAGGCTTTAGGTTTGTGGTTACCAAAGGTTCAAGGGTAGCTTCTTTACTATCTAACTGTCTAACTTAACTCACTTATTAAGCTATTATAAACGTAGTCTGATGATTCTTTATTTCACTCCCTTCTGATTTCTCCTCCTCCATTCTTTATATGTTAGGTGTTTTATTCTGTACTCTTTTGTGTTTCCTTTGACTGCTTTTGTGAATAACTGATTTTATTTTTTCCCTTTAGTTAGTATTTGGTTGGTCTGCTTTCTTATGTGTGATTTTATTTTCTCTGGTGACATCTATTTAGCCTTAGGAGTGCTTCCATCTAGAGCAGTCCCTTTAAGATATCCTGTACAGGTGGTTTGTGGGAGGCAAATTCCCTCAACTTTTGCTTATCTGGGAATTGTTTAATCCCTCCTTCATATTTAAATGATAATCGTGCTGGATACAGTATTCTTTGTTCAAGGCCCTTCTGTTTCATTGAATTAAATATATTATGTCATTCTCCTCTGGCCTGTAAGGTTTCTGTTGAGAAGTCTGATGATAGCCTGATAGGTTTTCCTTTGTAGGTGACCTTTTTTCTCTCTTTGGCTGCCTTTAATACTTTGACCTTGGCTTTGATCTTTGCCATTTTTATATTATATGTTTTGGTGTTTTCCTCTGTGGGTCCCTTCTGTTGGGAGATCTGTGGGCTTCCATGGTCTGAGAGACTATTTCCTCCCCCAATTTTGGGGAGTTTTCAGCACTTATTTCTTCAAAGACACTTTCTATCCCTTTTCTCCCTCTTCTTCTTCTGGCAACCCTATAATGCGAATATTGTTCTGTTTGGATTGGTCACACAGTTCTCTTAATATTCTTTCATTCCTGGAGATATTTTTATCTCTCTCTGCCTCAGCTTCTCTGTATTCCTGTTCTCTGATTTCTGTTCCATTAACGGTCTCTTGCACCTCATCCATTCTGCTCTTAAGTCCTTCCAGAGATTGTTTTATTTCTGTATTCTCCCTCCTGACTTGATCCCTTAGCTCTTGCATATTTCTCTGCATGTCCATCAGCATGGTTATGACCTTTGTTTTGAATTCTTTTTCAGGAAGATTGGTTATATCTATCTCCCCAGGCCCTCTCTCTGGGGCTGTCTGGGTAATTCTGGACTGAACCAATTTCTTCTGCCTTTTCATGGCAAAAGAGGTAGTTGCAGGCAGGTGGCACATGTATCAGCTGGGAGAACAAAGTCCCTTCCCGCTTGCTGGTCGCCTTGCCCTTCTCCACTGCCTGTGTCGGTTTCCTGCACACTGGGAGCAGCGTCTGGGTTAATCCCCTGAGCCACTGTGGTCGGGGCAGCCCAGAGCTTTGCGAGGAGTGGCAGGCATGCCAGGAGTGCTCTCCTGAGAGAATGGTGCCCTTCCACCGTGCCTTGCCCCGGCTTCCTCTGCCTGCACCAGGCAGCTGCGCACCAGTGGTGGCCTCTATGTCTGGTCTGGGTGGCTGTGCACTGGGAGGAAATTCTGGGTGGCTGCTGTAGGCTCGGCTGCTCTCAGGCTGCTCGGCCACTGTGGCAGGGCTGCGCCAGCCAGGGGAATGAATGGCAGGCTGTTTATTGCCGTGAAGGGCTTCAGGGCTGCGTTGCCATCCAGGGGGCTGAGGCGCCTGAAGTTCCTCAGGATTCCCAGCCTGCTGGGCTGAGTGTACTGGGACGATTCCATCCAACTGTGAGGCCCCTGTCCCTTTAAGAATTTCAAAAAGCAATCGCTTTTTTTTTTTTGTCCCAGGGGAGCCGGTTGCAGGGATTTTACTTTTCCATTTCCCCAATCTCCAGCACACCATGCACTGTGTGTCTGCACTCCCAGTGCAGATTACTAGGGCTGGTTATTTAACAGTCCTGTGCTTCCACTCCCTCCCTGCTCTGACTCCTCTCCTCGCACTGGTGAGCTGGGGTGGGGGGCACTCTTAGGTCCCACTGGGCTGCAGCTTGTATCTTACCCCCTTTGTGAGGTGCTGAGTTCTTGTAGATGTAGGCGTAGCCTGGCTGTTGTACTATATCTTCTGGCCTCTCTTTTAGGAGTAGTTGTATTTGTTGTATTTTCAAAAAAATATATGGTTTTGGGAGGAAATTGCTGCTGCCCTACTCATGCCGCCATCTTAGCTCCTCAATTCCCTATTACTTTTATTGTATTTTTTAAATGGATTTTGTCTTCTGCTTTAGATATGCTAAGTTCCTATCAGCCTTTGACTATAAAATTTCCAGGATTTATCTCCTACCTCCCAGTACCATCTCTCCAGAAAAGATCTGAAATTCATCCATGCTAAACCCATAATAGCCCTTCCAGGGAATCTATGTTTTCATAGGGCTTAAAGCCTCAGGCCTAAAGGATAAAGCCAGAGCAGTGAAGCTGAAAGCAGTGAGGACCCTTTGGTTTTTAGGACACTAGGATCTCTGATTTCCCAGCTCTTAGGATCTGGGTCAGCCCACTCACTTTTACATAGGCTCTGCCATCCATGTGATAGTGATTCTAATATAATCTGTCCTGTCATAGGCCTCTCACGACCTATCAGGGATAGTTTGACTCCCTAGCACTTCATAGATGGGGCAGACATGTGCTTTGTCTAGGGGTAGTACTAATCCATTATTCTTCTGCTCTTTCCCCCTGTAGGCAGGATAAATGTGTAATACAAAGTACAGGCATGGTGGCTAGTGTCTAAGAGGCATGCAATAAACATTGATTGAGTAAATGAACAATTCTCACAGTTAAAATCTTTTCCTTCCAATGTTCACCGTACATCTCTCCTCCTTGGTTTATCCATTACCTCTTGAATTAGATATCTACTGCTGTGTAACAAATTCCCCAAATTTAGCAGCTTAAGACAATGAATATGTATTATCTCATATGTTTTGTGGGAATGCTGGAGCAGCTGCAGCCAGATGGTTCTCGCCCATGGTCTCCCATGAGGTCACAGTCGGGATGCTGGCCAGGGCTGTGGGCTACTGGAGACTCAGTTGGGGCTGGAGAATACAATTCCAACATGGCTGATGCACATGGCTTGTGAGTTAGTGTTGACTGTTGGCAGGAGGTCTCAATTTCCCACCAGTTGGACCCCTCCTTAGGGCTGCTTGAGTGTCCCTATGACATGGCAGCTGGCTCTCTCTGGAGTGAGTGATCCAAGAGAGCAATGTGGAAGCTGCAATATATTTATGACCTAGCTTCAGAATTCACACTGTCATTTCTGCAAAATCTTTTTGATTCCCAACTCAGCAGACCATCTGTATTCCTTGTAGGAGGGGCCTGCACAAGGGTGTGACTACCAGGAGGCAGGGATCACTGGGGGTCATCCTGGAGATTTGTCACCATACCTCCTATTTAACCTTTCTTTTTTCTCCCAGAAACTGAAATCTTTTTACCTTCTTCATCTAGGTGGATTTCAGTTCTCTCCTCATAGGCCTCTCACAACCTATCAGGGATAGTTAGACTCCCTAGCACTTGAGAGATGGGGCAGACATGTGCTTTGTCCAGAGGTAGTACTAATCCATTGCTAGGGATTCTTGACTCTTAAGATCATTCAGTAGGCCTTAGCTTCACCTTGACCCTTGCTGCCTAGTCCCAGTTACTGCTTAAGCCAAAACCTAGTGAAAAGGCCAGCAGGTAACTGCCCTGGATGCAGGGCCCAGTTTTCAGAGTTAGGAAAGTGCCACCTCTTATAAGTAAAGGCCCAACTCTTGGGCTGCCCTGATTCAGTAATGTATAGGATGGGAGTTGTGTTTTTAGGAGAGAGGTTAGGGCATGTTGAGCCATAACTACTTCCTCCCCAGCACCTCAGTGACCAGGAATATATACCTGCAAGAAGTTTGCTGGGATTTAAGGCACCACCTGTGGCCAGTAATATTTCCCTCTGGACAAAAATAGCTTACTTATTTGGGGCATTTGAGCTCCACTTACGCTCCATTAGCACTAATATCTAGGCTAACTGGTTCTCCCTTATACATCTGTGGCCTCAGAATATTTTCTTAGGTTCATTGAATGGAGGGTAAAAAAAGGTTTTTCCTCTTGGCAATTTTCATTTTTTCTGTATGGAAGCTTATGTAGATGTACGGCCCTAAATGTAGCAGAGGTCTCCATTGTTTTGCAGAGCTGTTAGAAACAGTTTTCTCCTTACCTAGTGGCTGCCCTTTCCCCAACATTCTCATATCACTATGGAAAACGGCTCAGGAGGAGATAGGAGTTTCAAAGGCCCTAAGATGCAATAACTAGGAATTCATTAGGTTTTCTAGACTGCAGTGTCCCCTGGCCTGGGAGAGGTGCCTGCAGCAGGGAGTGGGGGTGAGGCATACTGTGTGTGTGTGTGTGAGACAGACAGACAAAGGTTAGCCTGTAAGCCTTGAAAGGTGGAGCATGGGTTGGATTATGGGATGCTTTCTGTTAATAATAAAAGCATTATTGCTTTTGACCTTCTCATCCCTCCCTCTATATGCAGTTTTGGTCAATTTCAGGAACTTAAAACTTGAAAAAAAAAGTTTAAGCAGGTTTTTCTAGTGAAGGGAAAAGACATAAGTTTTGTAGACACTATGACTATTTCAGCTGTTTCTGTAAAAAGGTTTGGGGCTTGTTCCTCTACGTTAAGTTTCCTAAGGAAGGTCACTCTCCCCGCAGCGCCCTGTCCTGGAAACCAGGCCTGGGTTACTAGGAGGGAGCGTGCAAGGAAGGCAGGCTCACGTCTTGGTCAGTGTGCACCGAAGGGCTGTGGAGAGTGGATCGTGTGACTTAGGACGAATCCACCTGCTTCCTGGGAAACTGGAGGGTTCATTTACCCAGTTACTAGTCTGGTACCAGTTACCATAATTATCTTTGCTTCTTTTTATCTTTTTGTCCATTTCCTTCATCTTAACCATTCTTTCAGTGCCTTTTATTGTCTTCTTTTTATCTTCCCACTTTCCCTGGTGGCTTCATACCACCCTTGCTCAGCTTCATGGGAACCCTGCTCAAGGCTCCAGGTCTTTTTGGAGAGGCCATGATTTTTCTTTTTAATTTTAACTTAAGATATTAGCCAGAGCTCAAGAATGCCTTAGCAAAGAAACAGCCTGGGGGAAAACAAAGTTAGTTCATTGTGGTATTTCGGGAAATGGTGCAGGCACTTAATTTTGAGAAGCTCTGTGGAGCCCAGGATGAGGTGGGCGGTGAGGGGGTCGGGCATCTGGGCCGGTGTATAGTTTTCAGCTCTTTCTGCCTGCGCTTTTCTGAACGCTGCCTGCTGATGACTGTTTGATGTACCATGACTGATATCAACACTACTGATGGGTGCAGGTTTCTCAACAAATAACCCATAATTTTTTTGGCTGGGGTGCTGGTGGCATTAATAATAGCTTGTTGTGTGGTTGAAGGGGAGCAGTGTCAGCCTTGGCTTGGTGTTGACCCTTCCCACAGCCACCAGCTAGCAGCTGGGAACGGATAGGCTCCCTCCTTAGTCTTCTGCCACTATTCTCTCATAGACATTTCTTAATACAACATTTTTGAAACATGAACAGTGGGCAGAACCTGACCTCATGGGCATGAGCTCCAGAGGGCTCAGGTGCCCAAGAATTCAGCAACAGCTCAGTTTCCTGTGATAGGGATCACAGACTATCACTAGTACCGGCGGGGTCTCCAGCCCCACCCTAGGCTGGTGCCCTGCTTGGTGAATTTCCCCCGCTGGGAATGCCCTTTGAGCTTTTAGCATGTCTGCCTGGATGGTTCTTGCTCTGTGGTTTCCTCCTGGCAGGTAGTAACTTTCCTGAGTGCCAGAAGCATGCAGTGAAATTCCAGCTTGACTCCAGTATCTAGTTTTGAATGGATGGAAGAGGAAGGAATGAATGCGTGAATGAATGAACGCAGATGGGCAGGAGGAAAAGTGGACTTCGGCTCAAGTTCAGGCAGTGTTCTCCAGAGGTCCTCTGTGTTCACGTGTGCTTTGCATCAGAACACAGGGTGCTGGGTTTGGGGTTTGGGCCCCCCCTTCTCCCTGGGGCACTGTCCCTCAGTGACCACCCCATTGTCTGGCCATCACTGAGTTTGACCTTGGTTTACACTAGTGCTCCTTCCCCTACCCACAGTGTCCAATTTCTTCATGTTTTTTTCCTACAAAGCACAAACTAGCTTAAATTTTGTTTTAATAAACAGAGCATAAGCTCTGCCATGAACACAAATCACTCAGAAAGTGAAGAAGAGAAAGAAGAAAATGGTTTATATTAAATCTGAGATGCTAATCTTGAAATGCTACCAGTGCTCTTCTGATAAGAGTCCAGACGGAATAAGACATGCAGGCAATTCCAAGCCTCTGCTCTCAGACGTTTTGGATTCACGTGTGTAACTCTCTGGGAAGATATAGATAGCCTAGAATAATCTCTTTCAGGGAATTAATTGCTGTTTCCTTTTTCCTGTTTTCAACAGAAATTTTCTTTATTGTGTGAGTACAATATGTAGAACATATTCTTTGGCATCACATAAATATTTACTTAATATTTAAAACTCACTGTCATTGAGCATTTATTTCACTTGAAAATATTATAACCTGTTTTTCTCATGGCGAATAAAAAACAAAAAGCACCAATTCTTCATTTTCAGCACTTTTGGTTTTTTGTTGTGTTTTCCTTCCATTGATGTTGGATTTTTTGCCAGTAAGTCCATAAAGTCAAACCAGAGAATTTTGAGAGGGAAAATAAAGTAACCTTCCTCAGAGACTAAGTGAGAAAGATTCCATCTAGCTTCCGCCAGGAACAGTCCGCCCATCATAACCGCTGTTGTCTCAAATTCTTGCTTTGTTGGTGAAGCTCTGTCTATTAAGGACCAAGTCAGAATATCTGAGAACAGTAATTGACAGAGTGGCCGTGTTCTATCCTTTATGGCAAGAATCTGTGCCCAGAACAGTGCCTAGCATCCAGTGTCCACACAATAAACATTTTGGATGAATGGTTTATTTTATACCCCTCAGAAATTTTCAGTGTGTATTTCTGCTTATGTCGTTTTAGTGTACTTATCCTTTCGTCTTTCTCATTTTCTACAACTACAGACAGTATACTTTTTTTTTTTTTTAGATAATTATTTTTTTATTGAAGGGTAGTTGACACGCAGTATTACATTACATTAGTTTCAGGTGTACAACATAGTGATTCAACATTTATATACATGACAATTCTAGGTACCAGCTATCACCATACCAAGCTGTTACAATATCTTGACTATATTCATTACATCCCGGTTACTTATTATTTTACCATTGGAAGTGTATACTTTTTTTTTTTTTTTTGTGAGGGCATCTCTCATATTTATTGATCAAATGGTTGTTAACAACAATAAAATTCTGTATAGGGGAGTCAAAGCTCAATGCACAATCATTAATCCACCCCAAGCCTAATTTTCGTCAGTTTCCAATCTTCTGAGGCATAACAAACAAGTTCTTACATGGAGAACAAATTCTTACATAGTGAATAAGTTCTTACATGGTGAACAGTACAAGGGCAGCCATCACAGAAACCTTCGGTTTTGCTCATGCATTATGAACTATAAACAGTCAGTTCAAATATGAATACTCATTTGATTTTTATACTTGATTTATATGTGGATACCACATTTCTCTCTTTATTATTATTATTATTTTAATAAAATGCTGAAGTGGTAGGTAGATACAAGATAAAGGTAGAAAACATAGTTTAGTGTTGTAAGAGAGCAAATGTAGATGATCAGGTGTGTGCCTGTAGGCTATGTGTTAATCCAAGCTAGACAAGGGCAATAAAACATCCACGTATGCAGAAGATTTCTCTCAGAATGGGGGGTGAGGTTCTAAGCCTCACCTCTGTTGATCCCCAATTTCTCACCTGATGACCCCCCTGCGACTGTGCCCAGACAGTATACTTTTGTTTGTTTTCTTCTTCTATTTATTGTTTCTTGGTGGACTTACTATATCCTCTTTTTTAAACCACTACATTAAATTCCATTATGTGGGTGTACCATGAATTAATCAGTCCCCTTTAGCTTTTCTAAGTCTAGGTAAGAGCAGGGGTGGATGTGTGGAGAGGTGGGTGGGCAGCAAGCCAGAAGGAGACCTCTGTACTGACACACACAGTTGGCACAAGTGGGTCCCAGGCTGTTCTGCCATCCTTGGAGGGTGTGGATGGATAGCCCAGTTGGGAATTCCTGAGCTGACATTTACTGTTTGTCATCTGTGTGACCTTCAGCAAATTAGTTATTTGACCCCTTGGAGCGCTGAATTCTTTGCAAGTTGAGAATAATACCACCTCATGGTATTAGAGGATATTTATAAGTTGCTTATTTATCTCATGTCTATGTAATAATACGTCATGTATTTATAATAGCACCTCATATGCATTCTGTTTTCACATTTCCCCATGTTCCTATTAGTTTTTCCTACCTTCGTTAAATTGCTATAGATGTAATATAATTCATCAGACTATTCTCCTGATGTTAGACAATCAAGTTACTTCTCAGCCAATACAGAGAAATAATGGGGAACATCTATAAGTTATAAGTATAAAGCTCTTGGTTTCTATTCAATTATTGGCTTAGAGTTAATTCCTGAGGAATTCCCAAGCAAAGGATGGGAATCTCTTTGTGGTGTTTGCTATGTGTTGCTGTACTACTTTCTGAAAATGATATGTTCCATTGCCTCTAGAAAGGCATGAATCAGTCAGTTTCAGAGCAGCCTTCCCAGTGGTGGGTAATACCATTTAAAAATCCATTGGTTTCTTTATTAGCTGTTAGATGGTAGGTCAGTGGTATGCCAGACAGTTCTACTTTGCATTTTAAAAATTCCTAATAAGAGTGAATATTGAATACTCTATTTCTCCTGTACATATTGCATTCATGTCATTCAACAGTTGTCTGTAGGGGTCTTGCTGGATATATTTGGATTTGTTGATAGATAGACCTCTGTGGTATTCTTGCCATTTAATAGGAAAGTAATTGGAAGGAAAGAAATCCAGATTGTGAAATACCCCATAAGACATCATCCTAGACTCTTCATAAATGTATCATAAAAAGTAAAAAAGTCAAGAAAACTGTTCCAGATTAAGGAGACTAGAGAGAGAGATGGGGGCAACCAAATGCAGTGTTTGAGCTCTCATTAGTTCATGGGTTAAAAATGTTTAAACAACTGTAAAGGGCATTTGGGGGAAATTGGAGACATTGGAATATGAACTATATATCAGTGTTATATCAGTGTTCAAGTTCTTGACTCTGATACTGTGGTTATGTAGGAGAATGTCTTTGTTCTTAGGAGATAAAGGCTACAATATTTAAAGTGAAGTGTCAGAATATTTGCAACTTTCAAATGGTTCAACAAAACTCTAAGTGTTTATATCATGTATATTATCAAAATGTTAATATAATTGTATTAATTATATATTATTATTGTAATATGCTATATTTTCATGAAAAATATGTTAACATACTAAGTTATGTGTGTATATAATATAAATTATATTTAATATATATTAGGATATTATACACACATAGATACATTTATAACACACAGTGCATTACCCATGCCCCCAGTTTAATAGAGATGCTTCACAGTGGTGGGAAATGGTGAAGGGATCAGTTTCTAGTGGCTCCAGGCCCCAGCAGAGAGGTTCTCTCTGGGGCTGAGGAGGCCTGAGGTTCCCCTCCTCACATGACCTAGGCTATTCCTTCTCTATGTGGGGGTGGCAGGCACGAAGACACTCTGGTGGAACCCT
The DNA here is from genome assembly GCF_030020395.1 of Manis pentadactyla. Taxonomy (NCBI): domain Eukaryota; kingdom Metazoa; phylum Chordata; class Mammalia; order Pholidota; family Manidae; genus Manis; species Manis pentadactyla. Next base: position 198,496,598 of record NC_080020.1, on the reverse strand, counting down.
TGGCTCCTCTGTCCCAAGAAATGTAGATTGGGGGTGTTTTCACCAGCCAAGGGCCCTCCCCGCTTCCTCCTATTGCTTGTCCTTTGCACATGGTGGCATGGGGGGAGCTCATTGGAGCATGGCACTGACCTATGGTGTTCTTCTCCCATAGCCTCTGTTGGCTAATCTTTTGACACAGAATCTGAGTTAAAAGGCGGTGCAGATGTCCTTGGGGCAGGAGTTGCAGTATCCTTTGGGAAAGTCCAATCAGACCCAGACTTAGCAGCAGTTACCTTTGGCTTCTGTCTAACCTGCCCCCAAGGCCCTCTCCTCACCTCACCTGCCTCAACTTCAGGCAATCTCTCCAGGTATCAGTGCACCCCACCAAGAGATCTTTCAAAGTAAATCTAGTTAAATTAACTGGTTGTTTAATTAACCTATTAAATCAGTGTAAACTCAGTTTAGAATATTCAGTCTGGTTGCTGGTCATTTCTGTAAAAAGGAAAAGAGGCCCTCAGGGATGACTGTAACCCCATTACGGTGCTCCCCTGAGAAAACTGGGTTGGAGTCATCACCATTTTAACTGAAAATACACTTTCCAGGAACAAAATGACTAGTAAATTTGAGGGATTTGTAAATCAAATCCATCTTAAGTGCATTAGGAGGCTGGCTTTCTGTTTAAGTATATTCCATGGCTGATCCTTCTGGGAGGGAAATTGGAAGGATGCCTTTTACAAAGAGAATCCCCATCCTTTGGCCCCGGCTGCCCAGGGCTGGGGTTTCTGATTTGGATTTTTGTAAATCAGGTTTGTATCAAATAAGGGCTACTGAATAGATTTGTTTCTTAAATTACCACATTTCTTCCTGCTTTTATTAGAATGGTAGAGTATTCTAAATATAGTGAAAAGTATGGAACGCAATGAAAAACACCTACAGTTACACAATTGAGTGATTACGATTGCCATATTTCTGTGTATGTGTGTGTGTGTACTTGCACACTATTAAACAACTCTCATCTTCCTGTAAGATTTTGTCGTGGACGTCAGATGTAAGGGATAATTTGGGGTGTATTTTTAAGCTGTGCCACTGCAGGTGACCTTCCAGGGCCTGCACTGCTCCTAGGAGCCTGTCTCCCCTGTCCTTAGGAGCCACAGGCAACTCAGCTCTTCCCCCAAGGAGCCACTCAGGTGGGATCTTTGGCGTCTTGCTGTGGAGAGGGCGGGCTGTCCCACAGAGCAGTGTGTGGACGGGAGAATCAGCTTCTTCCCGACTCTCTGGGTTGGAACGTGGGGTCTACCGCTTAATAGCTGTGTTCACGGGAATGGCTTACTTAAACTCTTTATTCCTCCGTTTGCACACCTGTAGAACAGAGATACTGTTGGTACCCTGCAAGAAGGGATTCAGTGAGAACCTGCCACAGAGGAAGCCCTCAATAGACGTTAGCCATTATCGTTATTATGTTAGTCCACTTGGGCTCCCGTAATAAAACACTATACCAATTTTAGTTGCTTAAACAGCAGAAATGTATTTCTTACAGTTCTGTAGGCTGAGCATCTGAGATGAGGGTGCCAGCATGGTTGGGTGAGGGCCATCCATGGCTTATAGTCGCCTTGTTGTTGTGTCCTCAGATGGTGGAGAGAGAGTGTGGTCTCTTCCTGTTCTTTAAGGGCACTAACCATCATGGAAGCTCTACCCTCCTGGCCGCATCTAAACCCAATTACCTCCCAAAGGCACCACCTTCAGATACCATCACCCTGGGGTTGGCGCTTCAACATAGGAATTCAGCGGGTAGTGGGATGGCGGGGGGTTGGATACATTTAGCCCGTAACAATCATCACGGTCATTGTTGCTGCCATCTGCTTAGCCCCCTTGCAGGGCATTCTTGTTTGGAGCGACCTCTGAGGTGGAAGGAAGGAAGAAATGAAAAAAGTCCTTTGTCTCCAGTAGGGTCTTAAAGTCCATGGCGGTGGGTCTTGAGCCCTCTAGAAACTGCTTTCACAGTGCTCTATTTCTGTCTCTTTTTGACCTATAGATAAAGGCTCCTTTTGACTTTTGTGAAAAGGCTCTTTGTTGTCCTGGTCTAGATAAGAGGGAGAAGGAAGACAAGTCAGATTTATAGGCTTCTACTTTTCTGAGCCAGGCAGCTGGATGCAGAGGGAGGCACAGTGCCCTGTGGGGTCAGCACTGTTACGTCCTGTCACAGAGGGCGACTCCCTCAGAGCTCAGGGTGAGGAAACACTGGCTGTCAAAGGTGTCACACTGCTTGGGAGTTTGCAGTAAGATTTGAACCTTGAGCCTTTTGACCCTACATCCTTGCAATGTGCAGCTGGTATGGGGAGGAATCAAGCCACCTCCCCGGGGCAGAACTGGGATTCAGATGGATTTTAAGGGTGCTGCTGGCACAGGACAGGAAAAGACCCGGTCTGGGCCTTCCCACCTGTGTCATGCTTTCTGGCTGGAGACCCCAGTGTCCCTGTGCCAGCAGAGGCTGCCTCCGCACCCCTCTTACCTCCAAGCACTCGGGATGGAGTAGCTCTCCCACAGGAGGTCAACTATCAAGGTGCGCTAACCCAGACTGTTTTCTTCTCTGCTCTTGTCCTTCCCCAGCCCCTAAAGACAATGAGGAGCGTGTGTTCAGGGAGCGCATGCGGCCCAGGAAGCGGCAGGGGGCCGTCAGGCGCAGGGTCCACCAGGTCAACGGCCACAAGTTCATGGCCACCTACCTTCGGCAGCCCACCTACTGCTCCCACTGCAGAGATTTCATCTGGTAAGGCCCTTTCTCCCAGGAACCTCTGGTTATTATGCCTTCCCTAGAGCGAGAAGTCAGGGGTGCGTGCGGGAGATTAGAGACTTTATTTAAAAAGTGCTGTGTGTTTTATTTAATTGCAGAAGACTTTTCTGGAAGGCTGAGTACTTGGTGCTTGGGGGTATAAATGGAAAGAAGAAACTATAGTTCCTGGTGACTTTATTCTTAGGATCATATATTAAAGAGTTAAGATTTTGTAACCAATAATGGTGTTGTTTGTTGTTTTTTTTTAAGAATCCATTTTTTTAGAAAGACAAACTGAATTATTTACAAATGTTGTCTAGGACTTGTTTAAAAATAATCTGGAAGGATAGGAGAGTGTCTAGGGGTAGAGACCAAATGAGACCAGCCATGTATTGATCATTGTTGGAACTGGTAACAGGTACATACGGTTCTGTTATATTAATTTCTTTGTTTTTGTATACATTTGAATTTTTCGTTAATAAAGTTAAAAAAAATACTTGATTGCCAATATATGTAATACAAAGCAGTTCTTAACTGTTATAACACTGGGGGTGCTAGGATGCTCAGATTTCAAAAGAGTGAAAGAGCAGCATTGGCTGGAGTATTCAGGGAAGGCTTCCTGGAGGAAATGGCATTTCTTTCATGATGGCTAGGATTTCAGTATAGATAGGTAGATAGTAGGCCTTTTTGACAGGTAGAGGAAGATAAGGAGCACTGGCCCTGGAGATTGGAGGGGCACTTTAAGGCAGAAATAACACCCACTCCCACCCACAGACACATCTCATTCCAAGGGCCGACTGTGCCCTCTGACCTCCATTTTCTGTATTTTGGTCATGAATTGCATGTTTGGGAGAGGGAGCTCTGAAAGCTAAGTCTTACAGATTTAGGTCTCCTCCATGGTAAATACCACTGAGTTCCAAGTTTCCTGAGGTGCACCTGAATGATGTCAGGCTCCTCCAGTTCCTGGGCTCAGAATTGCAGGGGCTCCCTGACTGGGTGTTGGTGTACTGAGGACAGGGCTCAGGTCGGGTGGGTTCTATCATCTTGTGCCTATGTTGACCCTAATCCTGCCGTGGAAGGACCTCTAGTGTTGACCTTCACCCAAAGGGTAGATTGAACCCCTAGTGCTGGTCACAGATTGATGTCTAACCCATGACTGCTTCTGGAATGTCCAGGGCGTGTGCCTGCCTTCTGCAGCCCTCCTCCACGGTTATCCACAAGGAAGGGCACATTGGATTAATCGAGGGCTGCCAAGAGCAAGCGGAGTCTTTGTAGCTTTCCAGAACACTACTGGCCCCACTGGAATGGCTGTTTGTTTAGGAAACCAAGCCCTGACGCTGACCAAATCTTGCACCATTCCAAATGCTGAGGCTGCCCTCTGTTGCCTTCTGGAGGAGTCATTTTAAGGCACCCTGTGTTGGGAGTGAAGTCACGCTGCTAGGTGGACTCCAATGTGCTCAGTGTATTGTGCATGGCAGTCAGAATGGGGTGGCTTTGTTTAAAAATTTTTAACCTAAAATTCACTTTCTTAAAGGGTTGTATTCTTCTTTTCAGGGGTGTCATAGGAAAGCAGGGATACCAATGTCAAGGTAAGAGGTATTGCATGAACTAAATCTTCAGGAACCCATGGGCCAATCCAGAATCCAGATCACTAATACTCGTAGGCGTGGGCTGGGATCGATCACAGTTAGAGGCTCCGTATCATTTGCATGCTTAGGTTCCTCTCAGAAGCAGAGAGCCCTTGTGGGAAGCCCCTGTCTGCAGGTGTCCTGGGGGTCTCAGCCTTTCTGTGCGGCTGGGGCATGCAGCACTTTCATCTTTCCTGGGGGACATGACACCTCACACAGAGGCCCTTTGAGGGTCCTAGTGTGCACTGAGCACTTCTGTGCATCTGTCAGCTCCCTAACTCTCTTGCTCCCCAAAGAAGCTCTCTTGCCTGCTTGCTTTATTCACTATCATCGATGGTCCTGCTGACTCTTTTTTATCTCTACTGCAGAATCATTAGCTCTTAAACATTTAGAACTCACTTGAAGTTATTAAAGTTTGTTTTCAATTAATTGGAGAATTGGAGGTTGGAATGTGATGTGGTCATGTCAAGATTTCTCTGTGGCTAGAACTGGGGGGCCATTCCATCTCTTCACCCAGCCCATGGGTAACGTTGGTCTCACCCCTGGGGGAACTGGGGTAGGCGCTCTTGAACATTGCTGAGTCCTTGGGATAGCATGTGTGCAAACAGTTACTCACCTCTTCAGCCACCTACTGCCCATATTGCCCCATGACACTAAAGACAGAGCCTTCGGCCACTTCTTTTGGAGATAGTAAATGGAAATTCTTTAGTTCGGCATGTAAGGCACAACCAGATCGAAAAGCTTAAGAGCTTCTGTGCCACAAAACCCCCGCTGCTCTGCTGCGGTCCTCCCTGTCGCTCCCACCAACCCTATGGTCCTGAGCCAAGCACAAGGTGGCTGCACCTCCTTTCATAGACATCGCTTCATGGAAGAGAAGTTGTTCTCTGACCTTGGCATATAGAAGCAAGAAAATTGATCAGTATTCCTGGAACTAGAGAAAACTGCTGATGCCCTTTGGGTATAAATGGTTCCTTCTCCAGATCATTTAGGAAACCCTAATGGCTCTGATGGCAAAGTGCTTTGAAATAACTGCATAAAGGGCTTCGATGAGGGTGGTTGGTACATTGAGACCCAGTGAGCTACCCTCCTGCTGCCACTGAGGCCTGATTAAATCTTGGCGTGGAACCTTTCTTCCCCAACCTGTTGCTCAGCCTTCCCATTTTTTGCTGTTTGCAGTTTGCACTTGCGTTGTCCACAAGCGATGCCATGAGCTCATAATTACGAAGTGTGCTGGATTAAAGAAACAGGAAACTCCTGACGAGGTAAATATTTATAACGTTGACATTCTTCATGGGCATTCCCACCCTCCACTACCTCCTCTGCGTCTGTAAGAAAAACCTTATCTCTGTCCGACGCCATTGCTTTCTTCATTGTGTTGATCAAAAATGGAGGGAGTTGTCCATGACCTTCCGGCAGGAAGCACCATCTACCGAGTGAGCATGGCTCAAAGTCAGTGTTTTGTCTGTGGATATTATGCCAGGAGCTGAGTGATCCCAGAGCTAAAGCCAGCAAGGAAAATGTGAATTCTTTTATGTTATTATCTCATTGGAACAGTGAAGTGGCTAACTGACATGTCAGTGGCTCCACACAGCTCATAAACAGTGAGGGACACACACACAAGCGGGCACCTTCTCTTAATGAGGTGATGGGGTAATGGGGTGGAATTGGAAAACCCAAGAAACAGGAGGAGGAAATAACCACAATAATAATAATAATAGCTGCCATTATTAAGCACTTTAGCATATATTATTTAATCCCATAAAAACTTCAGTGAGATTGATGTTGTTATCATCTTCCTTTACAACATGGGGCACAGAAGCACAGAGAGGTCACATTAACTTGCCCCAAATCTCACAGCTAGTATGCGAAAAAGCCCCACTGAAACCCAGGTAGTCTGTTCCAGGGTCTAAGCCCTTGACTCCTGCACTATGTTGTCTCTTAATCTTACAAACTATTGTCAGATTGACTATTAAGGAACTTGCTAGGGGTAAGGAAGCAAGAAAATTAACAGTGAAGCTAGGTTTCTCCTAACTGAGTGGTTGGGGAATGGTGTGAATGTGAGTGTCAGTGTTACCAGTGTTCATGGTAGTTGATTTCAAAGGCATGTTTTTAATTCTCAGTGAAATAAATACTGTACAATCATAGGCCATTAGAATTGGGGCTCAAAGAGAGAGGCCCTGGGTGGATTTCTAATGAAGTGGATTTATAATTTGGCTTCCAAAAGGAGTGACACACAGAGGCCTTCTACTTCTTAGAAATCAACCAAATGGCATCTTGGCATTCAAAGCATTTCCCATATTTTATATCCTTTTGCTTTCATATCATCTTGGGAAAGCAGCAAACCACAAAGCTCAGACTGAACCTTCCATGATGCTGAAGGGCAGAGAGCCCGACCACCAGAGGGGTTTGCAGGGTTCTCCTGTCATGGTTCAAGTGGCAGGTCATCACCACCTGGGTCTCGTGACTGCTGGCCTAGGATCATAACCAGGGTATACTGTTACTGTCATTACTTTTACAGGCAAATGAAAGAAAGATGGCTTGCTTGCTGTCTGTCTTTATTCCTTCCTGTGAACATTCCATTGAGTGTTTGTCGGCACTTCCCGTGTCAGATATTGCACCAGGTCCCACGGAAACAGGAATACATGACTCCTGCCCTCTGTGATCTCTGCAGGTTTCTAAAGCTGTTTCATATTTCTTTGGAGGGAAAAGTTCCATATGAGTTCACGTCATGCAGGTTAGAGGCTTGAGATTTGAAATACCCATAACCCAGCTTAAACTGTGACCTAATTCTTTTGTCTTTCCTGGCATATTGAGCAGTGAGAAGAAGTCACCAGGGAGGTGTGTTCCCAAACTTGGCATGTGTCCCCAGGGAAAATTGCCAAGGACTGGAGAGGGGGACTTCAGGTTTCTTAGCTCGGCAGAATGATTGCCCATCCTGTGCTTGTCAAGGCCAGTCTGCTTTAGTGCTGGTGTCCCCCTGAGCCATCTGGGCACTGGACATGCCCTCTGCTGGGTACAGCACTGCTGGAGACCAGTGTTTGAATTCCTTTTTTTGTGTAACCGCCTGCAGTATGATGTATGTGCACATATACATCATACATACATAAACACCCCCAACACACAGCTCTAAATACCACATTTCTGATGTCTTCCTATTAAAAGGTGCTTTGTCAACAGGCTCCTTGAAACCCTTGTGCCACGAGCACCTGGCCGATGGGCTCTCCCTGTCTTGCGTGTGTGTTTGAGTGCTTAGGATGTACAGCCCTCCCCGCTCCTCTTGGGGTGGTGACCAAGGAATGCTCTCTGGGTCCCCCTCCCTTCCTCTTTTAATCTTCCAATATTTCTTCCTCCCTGTGTCCTCTGGGTTGGTGTAACTCACTCCTCTGTTTCTAAGCCTTCCTTGGTTAGAGTGCTGGGTGCCCCTGCATGCACATGGCCCTGGTGTCTGTCATGCAGTCTGTCTGATTTCTGTGGCATCCTTTTACATTGCTCACCCTTCTCCCACCATTCTCTGATAACTTAGAGTCCTTAGTGGGTGCAGCTGAGGGTCACACAGGTCTCCCTGCCGCACACAGAACCTCCTGGGCGCCTGGGACACTTTCCCACCCCTTCACCTTTGTCTGCCGTCCATATCCCTTAAAGCTCTTCCAGGAATACCACTACTCTATTCTCAGTTTAGGTCAGCCATGTCTTCAGCATTTGCAGAAATGGAGTGGGCACAATGATCTCCTATGTCCTTCAGGGTGAGCAGGTAGATAGAGAATTGACCTGACTATATTCACATATAGACACATCTAAGCCATTAATATAAGAAGGGGTGCACACAATTGTTTTCCATAAGTCTGGGAATCTTGGACTGGGGTAGGAGCTTAATTGACAGCCCATGCAGGAGTCAGTAAAATTCCCTTCCAGTGGACGGATCAGCCGTTCCTTGTTGCGGGGTGATAGGAAACCTGTTACAAAGTTGAGTGACCTTGAGCAGAAGCCCGCACCCAGGCATGCCTCTGTGCTTGTGTCCCGTCCACATTCCGCTCTCACCCCCACTTCTCGGTCCTGCCCTGGAGCCTTTCACTCGCCAGTTAGCCGTGAGCCCAGGACAGCTTCTCCGCTGCATACTTTGCAGTTCCTGCTTCCCGGGGTAGCACAGGTGACTTTCTCCCCAGGCCACAGGGCTGTCAGGGGATGGTGCCCTGCCCATTCTGAGAGGAGCCTGGCCAGTACAGCTGCTGCACCAGAGATGGACAGTAGCTCTGGAGGGAGCCCAGGAAGGTAGACCATGCCGACGGTCCATTGCTTCTGTGGAACATTTAATGCTTCTTGCTTCTTCCACCCCAGGAGTCTCATCCACCCCAGCAATCCTGTGACGTTGGGTGGGCTGGGTACTGTCCTCATTTGCCAGAGAAGGAATCGGAAGTGTCAGTTAGTCAGCAGACTGCCTGAGACCTCACAGGGGGTTTGGGGCAGACCCAGGCCTCCAGATCAGATACCTGGTTCTTCTTCTCCCTCCTTTCTCCACCAGTCTTGCCACCTTCTCTTTACTTTTTTTAATGAATCAGTAATTGGCAGCATAGTGGTTAAAAGGTCTGGGCTCTGAATTCCAACTCATGGGCATCAGATCCTGAATCTGCCTCTCATCTACTTACCAGGCATGTTTCCTGATCTCAGGGCACCTTAACTTCTCCACCTGTAAACTCAGGCTCCCAGTGGCGCCTACCCTGCAGGGTGGTGGTGAGGTGTAGCTGTGGTAGCAGTGCTGGCCCAGGGCCAGCACCGAACCTTAGCACCCTTAGTGGTCACAGCTCTGTGTTAGAAGTCTTCACTGTGATTAATGTTGGTTCTAACTGATGACTTACAGTTTCCACACTGTGCTGGGTTTTCAGGGTGCGTGTAGAATCCTGCGTCCACTGCCGAAAGACTCTGTCTTGGCGAGGCTTCCAGGCACAAAGTAGCATTGAAAGTGCACAGTGACATCTCATTCATGGTGAAGTGCCAGGTACAGGTTGAGTGCCATGCACGGTTCAAGTTGGAGACGTAAAGTCCTGGAGGGACTCAGCGGGGAGCAGATCTGGGCTCTCAAAATCAAACAGAGCCACAGAGAATGGGAAAGGGCTTCGGGGTAAAGGCCCAAGGACAGGAGGGTTTTCTCTCTCTACCTTGTTTCTCCGGGCAGCTTTCAGAGCCATGCTAAGGCCTGCTACCGACAGAGACCATGCCTTCTGGGAAAGAAGTTCTGTAGCAGACCCAAAATGAGCACTCCAGGCTGCAAAGGAGCTTGGTGGTGACCCTGTGTTTTGCCATCCCTGCAGGTGGGCTCCCAGCGGTTCAGCGTCAACATGCCCCACAAGTTTGGCATCCACAACTACAAGGTGCCCACCTTCTGCGACCACTGCGGGTCCTTGCTCTGGGGCCTCCTGCGGCAGGGCTTGCAGTGCAAAGGTAAGGCGCCCTGTGCGCTGCCCTCACCCCCCAGCACCTGCACGCCCCTTTGTCTCCTCTTCTTAAAACTTTGTCTGTTCTCCAAGGGGACTCCAGAAGGGGAATGGCAGGGTGGAGGTACAATTCCACCTTTTAAGATAGTTAACTATCTAGGCAGACAAGATGAATTGATTAAAGTATAGAAATAAGTTAAGGAAAAGATACATTGGAGCTGAAGGGAAGAAATATTTTTGGAATTAGGCCCTGAAATAAGTAATAGATATTTTTGTGTCATAATCCGTGGTTTAGTGCTTACCCTTGGAAGGAGCCAAGCTAGAACTTCATCACATGACATCTTAATGATCCTTCATAGGCCTGCAGGGGATATCCCTGTGTGCCCAGTGAGGAAGCTGAGGCTCAGAGACCAGCTTGGTCCCGGCACACAGCTTACTAGCAGGAAGAGTTTGCAGCTTGACTCCTCTTTCGTGCTGTCCTGCTTGTGAATGTCTTCTGCTCAGGGGTGCACACCAAGTGACGGGGGTAGGAGCACTTAGTATGGGGATGTCGGACATACTCTGGGCGTCTGACTGGATATCTTGGGTCATAAGTTAGTCCATCTGTGCAGAGTTAGACAACCAGGCATCACTGGGCAGGAATAGTGTGTGGACATTACAAAAACAGTGCTCTAGTCTTTGTACCAAATGCATTATCAATAAATTCTCACTGTGTGAAAATTATAAGAAGAGGTAAAGTGTAAGGAGAACTGAGGCCATGAACAAATTGGTCACTGAGGGCATCCCAGTGAGCCGTGATGATTATCCTGGGGATAAAGAGGAGAGTAACCTGAGAGAGATTGAGGAGTAATTTACCAGTGGTAGTGGCCAGATCCAGCCGAGGGTAGTGGTGATGCACTGTGATAGGGAATCCAGGAGGGACGACAGGGCTGGCGGCGGGGTGTGTAGCTGAGCTGGGGACACTTTGAGGTGCCTCTGGGAAATCCACACGGAGCTGCCCACTGTTGGGCATTCTCACTGAAATTCAGGGGGAAGGTCTGGGCTGCATTTAGAGTTGGGATTTGTCAATGTCTAAGTAGTAGTTAAAACTGTAAAGTAGGTGCCACCCGCAGGAGAAGTACCTTGAGTATGAAGAGAGATTAGTTAAAGCTGTAAAGTATGTGCCACCCACAGGAAAAGTACCTTGAGTATGAAGGAGATGATGACACCGTGGGGCTCGGGGAGCAAAGTCGGCAGCCTCCGAGGGTAAGCCCGCAAAGGCAGTGGGAGGGAAGGGCCTGAGAGGCAGGAGGGGAGCTAACACAGAATGGCATCCTGGGAGTCAGAAGAGTACAGAGGGTTTTTTAAAAATTAAAGAGGAAGTGATGGGTGATACCAGATACTTCCAAGAGGTTATTTAAGGTAAGAAGTGGAACATGGGCTTGGATTTAAGGATGAGGAGGTCACTAGTGACCTTGGCAGGAGCTGTCTCACCAGGACAGTGGGAATCTAAGCCCAAGAGCAGAGGGGCTGAAGTGAGAATGGAGGCTGAAGTATTTCCAGAATGTTTTATATAATCAGAAAAAAGATAGTGGAAAAGAAGAGATTAATGAGCTAGAAGAGAGGGGAGCCATTGATGCAACAGGGACGGAGGAGGGGGGCTTGTGGGGAAAGATGAATATCCCTCCTCCCAGATGGAGGGAAGGCCTCAAAACCAGGCCTGGGTGCAGCCTTCTGTGTCAGCGACACGGAATCCAGGAGGAGGAGGGGACAAAATGATCATTCATGTTCTGAAGCCTTGAAGCACGGCAGTGAGAATCCCCACGTTGTCCTAAATAGGAGATCTTCTATAAAGTGGAGGTGAGCAGCGGGGCTGTGGGAAGCCTGAGGACGGTGGTGAAGCTTGGTGTAGCCGTTGGGGGACTGAGGACGCCCTGACCTGGGGCAGGAGGAGGCGCCGTGCTGCCTGTTGGCATGCCTGCATGAGCTGCTCAGGCGTTCAGTCACCCTTTTCAGTAGTAGTCTAGCACACAACTATGAAAGGAAAGGGCCTGCCTGAAACCCTTTTTGACCATTAGTGACATTACAACAATGGAAAAGGAAGAAGGAAATGGAGCCAGAATCTCGGATGTTTTTAGCAGAGGAGTGATGCACTTTGGGAAAGTTGATTGGGGTTGCCGGGAAGCATAGAGCCTGCTTTGGATGGGACTGTAATGAGGCCATATCTGGTTTTTAGTGAATATACTAATTATTGGTCTACCTAAGGAATCTAAATGATTCCTTCCATCTCATAAATACTGATATTTTATCCGAGCGGTACATTTGTTACAATCACCGTACCTACAGTAACACTTACTTACCACCTAAGATCTGTAATCTACATGAGGACCACTTCTGGTGTTGGACATTCTGACAAATGTGTGACATAAATCCACCCTTACAGTGTCATACAGAATGGTTTTACTGCTCCCAAATCCCCCCTGTTTACTTTTGATCCTTCCTCAACCTCAAGTCTTTTTGTCCCTGCAGACCGCTTACTCTGTGGAGAGGGTGATGGCCCGAAAAGGCCAGCACGGGTCAGGGAAGGGGCCTGGGGCTAAGCCTGGTTCTGCTGCTGTGATTACCAAGGAAAAGGAATCGAGACTTAGTGACCTGCTAGGGTCCCAGAGCATGTTCCCCTGGAGGTGGCATTAAACCCAGGTGGCCTGGCTCCGGCACCCGACTCTGGTCTGTGCTCCACACGCTCTGCTGGTGCCTCTGCAAGGTTTGCCCCTTGGCTGGACAGTGCTGACATAGCCTCCTGGGCTGGAGCCCTGCCCCCTGGCCATGGAGGAACCCAGCCATTTGGCCTGCTGCGCTGTAGCATCTGCTTTGTTGCCCTTCTCACTCCTGGGAATAGGGTCAGATATTTTCAGCAAAACAGGTTTCTTTGAGAGCTTGGGTCTACAGGGAAGGATGCAGAAAACTGTCTTTGTCACTCTCCCTTTCAAATTGTCCCAGTCACATAGGTTCAAGTATTAGGTATGTACTCTTCCAGGGCTTGTTGCTCTGTTAGCCAGGCAGGGGGAACACAATTAACCCCACTGTGCTAGTGGGGAACAGAGAGCTGGAGATGGACAACTCCCACAGGGCTCCCAGGAGCTGGAGCGGCCCATCTATGTCCTCTGGGCTGCCGTCCCCCTGCCCACAGCCCTGAGGCTCCAGACAGGAGGGGGATGCTCACGGACGGGTGCTGGGTGACTGAGTTCCTTAGTCAAGGGCAGAAAAACACCTGCACTAAGTGGGTAGGCACACTATTTCATTCCTGTCTTTTGTCTTATAATTTAAGTACCATAAAGTCTCTCTCTCCAGACTCAGGTGTGTGTCTGAGCGCTTCATCCACAGCTAGAGGTCCAGAAACTAGCTTCAAATGTCCAAATATCAGCATCACTAAGTCTCTGAGGCATTTGAATCCTTTTTGCTCTTCACTTTAGCTGTGCAGCTTCCCCCACCTGACCTTCACCTGCATAGTGTAACCTCTCTAGGACTATTTTGCACCTGTGTTTCATTTTTCCATTGACCCATGGAGTCAGTGCCTCCCCATGCTACCCCTGCCTGAGGGAAAGATAGTGTAGCTTTTTATTTATTTTCCTTCTCTAAAGAAGATCTGGGGTTTTCACCTGCCCTTTGGCCCGTCCCTCATTTCTCTTCTGCCCTTGGTCCCACGCATCTCCAGCACAGTTGCCCTCAAGTCATCAGGCACCAAGGGGCAATTTAACAGAAAGCCAGATCTCTTTACACAGCTCCCAGCCTGCCCTGCAGAGACCTGCAGAAACCCAGTTTCTTTTTCTCATCCCCACGTGGGCCGGCCCCCTGCGCCTGCTGGTCTGCTCTGATTGCAGCTCTGTGCCCAGGTGGGGGCGAGGGCGCACTGGGAAGGGTCTGGCCTGGAGGTTCCTAAGAGGGCCCTTTCTGCCTCCTGCCTCTCTCTGAGATCCCATCTTTGCTTTCAGGGACTAAGGGGCAGAATGTCACTCAACTCTCCAGGAAGTAATGAAGAATGGTCATTTTGTTTGAGGACAAACCCCTTAGGATGTTGTGGCCTGTGGAGAACACAGGTTAGGAGTTCGGGTTGCTGTTCTGGTCTTGGTTCCATTACTGCCTGGCTGGACAATTATAGGGAGGTCACCCTGGTTTGGTGACCCTGGGCTTCCATTTAATTCCAAATGCCCTCCTGCCCTCTGAGAAATGTGATGAAAATAAAGAGCACAGTGATCTTAGCAGCATTCCTCATGGAGTGGGGAGCCATAAAGATTGAGAGAAGGGAAGGTCTCCCTCCCTGCCCCTTTGCTTTCCACCTTCTTTCCTTCCTTTCCTCTTTAATAGGGTTTAGGGTATTTAGAAAGCACTAAATACATAAAAAAGGGTTTTTTTCTCATTTCTGAAAATGTTAGTCCTTTACTATTTTCATAACAACTAGTCTCTTTGTCATAACTTCAAGTTTCATTTATATGTTTAGAAAAAAAAGATTGTAAGTGATATGTAAATAATTCTCACTGTAAAAGATTTCATCAAGACTTAAGAGTGTGTGTGTGTGCATATACATATATATGTATAAAATATTAGACTCCTTCTTTTTGTTCTCTTTCTACTTCCATCTCCAGACTTAACTGCTACTAACAGTTTGCTATGCATCCTTTCAGGCCTTCTTGTATACTTTTCCTCCATGGATATGTGTGCATGTGCATGTGCATGTGCACACACACACACACACACACACACACACACACACACACACACTCCAGCTCTCTGTATTAGATATCTCTTGCTGCATAACAAATTATCCCAAAACCTAGTGGCTTAAAACAACCAATATTTGTTATCTTTCTATGGGTCATAAGTCTGCGTGAGCTCAGCTGAGTACTTCTGACTCAGGGTCTCTCATGAGCTTACAGTCAAGCCATCAACTGGGGCTATGGTCTCATCTGAAGACTCACCTGGAAGAGTATTCCTTACAAGCACATTCATGTAGCTGTTGGCAACTGCAGGTCCTTGCTGGCTTCTCACTGGAGACATCAGTTTCTTGCTACATGGGCTTCTCCATAGGGCAGCTCACACCATGGCAGCTGGCTTCCTTCAGAGCAAGCAAGCAAGAAAGGATGCTCAAAACAGAAGCCAGTCTTTTGTAACCTGATCTCAAAAATGATTTCCCATCACTTCTGACATTTTTTGTTCTTTGGAACAGAATACTATGTCCAGCCCATACTCAGTATGACGGAATTACATCAGGACATGAATACTAGGAGGTAGAGATCACTTCAAAGCTGCCCCCCTCCACACCCACGCACCACCCCTACACACACAAATGTGATCACTTCTCTGTGAGGTCTACTCTGAGCACCCTTTTCAAAACTGAACCTCTTATCTCTCACCTTACATCACTTCTGCTTGCTTTTTCTCTGTAGTGCTTATCCCCTGCTAATATTCTAAAACTACTTATGTATTATATTTATTTCTTTCAGAATATAAGGCCCATGAAGGCAGAGGGTTTTTGTTTGTTTTGCTCTGTGCTATTTCTCCAGCACCTAGAATGGTGCCTGACACATTAACACTCAATAAAAATTGTTAATTAAATCCCATATGCATTGTTATATAATTCGCTTTTCCTGCAATATATCTTGGAGTATTTCTAAGTGTATATGGGTCTACTTCATTCTTTTAAATGGCTGCTTATTTCACATTATGGCCATTCCATACATTATTTAAAGATTACCCTCTTTATGGACATTTACTTGTTTCTGTGTTCTTACTATTTTATGCTGCTGCAGACATCCTCATACATGCATCTTCATGCATATGTATGAATAGTTGTGGAGGAAACGCCTCTAGAAATCCAATAGTAACTAAGCTCTGTTTTTTGTGTGTGGTTGAATCACATAAGGAGGGAATTATATAAGGGACTTTTGTTTGTTGTTTACTTTTAAATAAATTCATGTTAACTGACTGTTGTACTTTCTTTTGCCTTGCAGTTTAATTTTGCATGACCAGAGAATGTTTGGGTAGGGAGTTTAGGTTTTTAGTCACCTATTATCTCTTGGGGGTCTAGTCTAAGAGTAGTCATTTATGTTGCCTAAGTTCCATCCATAGGGTTAGAATACACTAAAAGCATGACATCCTCATTTGTGCAGGACATCATGGAGAACTTGGAGATAAAGCATTACATTAGCCTTCTAGAAATGTGCACTGTACATTAAACATAACAAACTAAATAATAGTAATTCAAGCAGTGAGTCAGAAATAGGTGGGAGCAATTCATGGGCAAGAGAAATCTTCAGGGCTTGGATGGTCAGGATAGACTTTGGGGGATGGGTGCGGGGATAGGGCTTGAGCTATACTTTTGAGGGTGAAGGACCTGGAAAGGAGGACAAAGGGAAAGCATTTTAGGTAGGTAACCATTATAACTGCAGGCCAGGGAAGGAAGAAGCAGTTCTGTGCTCAACACTGAAACACCATGGAGTCTTTCTGGTTGACTCTGAACCCTTTGCAGTAGTACCTGGAAATGCCTGGGAACCCTGACCAGTGCTCCCTATCATGTGTGGAAGGAGGGTAGAAGATGCAGAGCTTTCATCTGAGGATAGCAGACAGTGACCAATCCTAGTCTCTGGAAAGCTTTGAATGATGTTCCAATGTAATCAAGATCCCCACATCTCTAGTGGGTGGCATTCGGTGCCTGGCGTGACCCCCAAGGGGCTACCCCTCTCCTCCCTTTCTTATCTTTCTCCCTGGACTCTACAGTCTGCCGCTCTCCCACCGCTGCCAACTTGCATCACACAGTTACACAATTTCCTATTCACAGTTGTTTGTTCTCTGTCTCTGAGCATGGCGTGGCCGACTTATGAAATCAAGCCATTGCCTGGCTCCTGCTCAAGGGCCAAATCACCCTCACCTAAAGACATTTCTGCGGGACACACAGGCCTGCCTATCTCCTCAGGCATGGCTTGGCCATTGTTCTCAGGTCGCCTGCTTGCTTTGGAAGAGCTCCCAACAGCCTGACCCACATCTAATCCTAGCTTTAATCTTAGCTGTGAACAGGGTGGTAACATGGAAATAAAATCTCCCCGAAGAATGGTAGAATGGATGACAGAAAATGAGGTTCAGCATGCCTGAGACTGTCTGTCGAAAGTAAGATTGCTGCAGCACCACCCAGCACACACACAGTAGGAGCTCAAGAAATATGTGATGAATAGCTGGGTAACAGTGGGATAATGAGTCTCCTTTTTAAAAAACCCCAGCAAGGCTGCTCTGTTTCTTCCCAACACAGATCACCAAGTGAAACCACTGCAGATGAGCAGTAGGAGACAGCCTGGGCTAGCGTGGATGGGCAGTCCAGGGCTAATGGCCCTTGCCTTCGTGCACACAGTTGTGATGGGGTGGGACGTTGGCTAAGGCTGGGAATTTGGGTGGTTTCTTGGCCCAGGTTAATGTGAACAAACCTCGGGTTCTTTTGGTTTTGGTTTTGGCTGGCACATCCATTTCCTTTCTTGGTCTGTAGCCTCTGGGTGTCACCCCAGCCTCCCGGAACCCCACTGTGACTGCATGAATTAGCTCAAGCTCCCCTTCCTCAGGAGGCTTTGCTCTATTTCCAGACTTTCAAAACACTTTCAAAGTTACTAGCTCATGTTGTCTATTTGAACTGATAATGATATTAGGATTTTATTTTTACATATTAAGACAACTACACAGCCCTGCCAGGGAAATAAGAGAGTTTTTAAAAATAAAAACAAAAACAAAAAACAGAAGTCCTCGAAGACCCTATCTATTTTGCGGTCCTGCGAAGCTAATTGTTTTGTTCAGAAGAACAGGTACAGCATTTCAACACCAGAGGGCGCCAGTGGCTAAGTTATGTAAACAAGCTGCTCTTGCTAAGAAATTCTCTAAATTGGGGTTGCTTCATTCTTGTCCTTTCTGTCCCCTCATGAAGAGGCAGAAGAGAGCTCTCATGGGGCTGGCGGGCAGGAGTCAGCAAGGCACACTGAGTGTCAGTGAGGAGCTCTTGCTAAGAGGGGCGGACAGAGAATTCAGAGCATGCTGCTGCCTGGAGTGCATGGTGGGCCTGTGGACTTCCAGGGGTTGCTGGTAATGACTCAGCGGAGGCAGCACCACAGCCAGCTGGGGCGGGGCTTTCCTGCTTGTTTATATTGTTTGAGCAGGTGCCTTTCCCACCAGCTTCCCCCACCCCACACCCCACCTTTGTTCTGCGGCTATCTTCAGTTCCAGAGCTCTGTTGAACTCTCCAGGCCTGGGTTGGGGGGATCTGTACTGTCTCCTCTTCCAGGACAGTGACCAGGCTGTTGCCAGGACAGCAGGAGGTCTGACCATCCTGCCTGGTTTCATTCCAGAAAGAGAGAGAGAGAGAGAGAGAGAGAGAGAGAGAGAGTGTGTGTGTGTGTGTGTGTGTGTGTGTGTGTGTGTGTGTTTAAAAATAGACTTTAATTTTTAGGACAGTTTTAGGTTCACAGCAAAACTGAGGGGCAGGTACAGAGATTTCCCATATACCCACTTCCCCACACAGAGTCTCCCCCATCATCAGCATCCCCACCAGAGCGGTACATTTGTCAGAATCAGTGAACCAACATTGACACTTCATTGTCACTCTGTTTACTGGTTTCACTCTTGGTGTAATACTCTTCCATGAGTTTGAACAAATGTTTTATACAGAATAGTTGCTCTGCCCTAAAAGCCCTCTGTGCTCTGAACTTTGCTGTTCTTCAATAATGGGTTAGCTACTCTGGGTCTTTGCCTTTCTGTATAAACTTAAAATTCAGTTTGTCAACATCCACAAAATAGCTTTCTGGGATTTTGATTGAGAATGCATTGAATCTATAGATCACATTGGGAAGAACTGACATCCTGACAACACTGAAACTTCCTACCTATGAAATGGAAACTTTCTCCATTTATTTAGTTCTTTACTACTTCTTTCGTCAAAGTTTTATAATTTTCCTCATAAATACCTTGTACATATCTTGTTAGATTTATACCTAAGTATATTAATTTTTAGGTATAAAAGATCATTTTTTAATTCAAATCCCACTTGATTATTGCTGATATATATATAAAAGTGATTGACTTTTTTATATTAGCCTTGTATTCAGCTTTGCTCTAATCACGTATTAGCTCCAGAAGTTTTTTGTCAGTCCTTTTGGATTTTGTATGCAGACAATCATATCATCTGTGAACAAAGACAGTTTAATTTCTTCCATTCCAGTCAGTACACCTCTTATCTCCTTTTCTTATATCATTAACTAGTACTTTTAATACAATATTGAGAAGGAGGTGGTGTGGGGACATCCCCATTCCTATAATTAGAAAGCTTTTGGCTTCTCATCAGTTAAGTATGATGTTGTAGGATTTTTGCAGATGTTCTTTACCAAGTTGAGGAAGTTCCCCTCTATTTTCTCATTGCTGAGAGAATTTATCATGAATGGGTATTGGATTTTGTCAAATGCTTTTTCTGCACCTGTTAATAGGATTGTGTGAGTTTTCTTCTTTAGCCTGTTAATGTGATGGATTACATTAATGGATTTTCAAATATTAAACTAGCCTTGCATACCTAAAATAAATCCCATTTGGTCATGACACATATTGCTTGTATGGATTGCTGGATACAATTTACTAGTATTTTATTGAGGACTTTTTTATATTGATACTTCTGAGAGATATTGGGCTCTAGTTGTTTTTTTCTTGTAATGTCTTTGTTGGTTTTGTTATTAGGGTGATGCTGGCCTCATAAAATGAGTTGGGAAATGTTCCCTCTGTTTCTATCTCCTAGAAGATATTGCATAGAGTTGGTATAATTTCTTCCTTAAATGTTTGGTACAATTTGCCAGTGAACCCATCTGTACCTGATGCTATCTTTTTTTGAAAAATTATCAATAATAGGTAGGGATTGCTAATAGTGTTCATTTTTGTGTAAGTTCTGGAAGATTGTGTCTTTCAAGGATGTTTTTGCTGTACCTGCTAGTTATGATAGGTTGTATTTTCATTTTCAGTGAAGTCAAAATATTTTTAAATCTCTCTTGAGATTTCTTTGACCTGTGTGTTTTTTAGCTGTGCATTAGTTTCTAAGTCATGGGGGATTTTGCAACTATCTTTCTGTTATTGATTCCTAATATAATTCTACCATGGTCTGATAGCAGACATTGTATGACTTCTTTTCTCTTAAATTTGTTAAGAATGTGTTCTATTGTGGAAAATGTTCCATGTGAACTTGAGAAGAATACGATTTCTGCTGTTGTTGGATGAAGTAGTCAGTAGATAAATAATTAATTATAACCAGTTGATTGCTGATGATGTTGACTTCAACTATGTCCTTACTAATTTTCTGCCTTCTGGATGTGTCCATTTCTGATAGGAGGGCATTAAAGTTTCCACCTGTAATAGTAGATTCATCTGTTTGTCCTCGTGGTTCTGTTTTTGCCTCATATATTTTGATGCTCTATTGTTGGCACAAAGACATTAAGGATTTTCATGTCTCTCAAGCAGTTGACCCCTTTATCATTATGTAATGCCCTTTGCTGTCCCTGATAACTCCTTGCTTTGGTCTGCTCTGTCTGAAATTAATGTAGCTACTCCTTTCTTCTTCTTTTAGTTAGTGTTAGCATGGTATGTCTCTCTCCATACCTTTAATTTTAATCTATATGTGTCTTATACTTAATACGGGTTTCTTTAAATGACATGTAGTTGGGTCTTATTTTTTGATTCACTCTAATAATCTCTATGTTCTATTTGGTATATTTAGACCATTGGTATTTAAAGTGATTATTGATGTAGTTGGGTTAATAACTACCATTTTTGCTACTGTTTTCCAGTGATGCCCTTGTTCTTTGTTCCTATTTTATCTTTCACTCTTTTTCTGCCTTTTGTGGTTTTAATTGAACATTTTATGTGTTCCCATTTTCTCTTAGCATACCAATTCATCTTTTTCTATTTATTTTAGTGGCTGCCCTAGAGTTTGCAATATACATCTACAACTAATCCAAGTCCCTTTCAAATAACATTCTAATACTTCAGAGGTAATATTAGAGAGCTAATTCCTCTCTACCACTCTTTGTGTCATTGCTATCATTAATTTCATGTATATTAAGCATATATATTTTTATATATTACATATATAAACCAACATAATCAAATACATTGTTATTATTTTGAAAGGTTGTTACCTGTTAGATGAATTAAAAATAAGAAATATAAAAGTTTTAACTTTGCCATAGATGAATTAAAAATAAGAAAAATAAAAGTTTCTAGGTTACATCACTTACTCCTTCTTTAGTGCTCTTCCCTTCTTTATATAGACCTGAGTTTCTGACTGATACAATTTTCGTTCTCTCTGAAAAGAACTTTTTTTTTTAACATTTCTTGTGAGGCAGATCTTCTGGCATAAATTGTCTCAATTTTTGTTTGTCTGAAAAAGTTTTGATTTTTCTTTCACTTTTGAAGGGTAATTTCACAGGGTAAAAAATTCTACATTGCTGGGTTTTTTTTTCTAAAAGTCCACCCTCTTGCTACAATGCTTTTTTAATAGAAGTCAGATTTGCTGGTAGATCTTTTCTTTGCTCTTCTGTAGGGAAGATTCTGGCATCTTTTAAGATTATTTTTCTTTATCTTTGATTTTTTTTGCAGTTTGTATATGACATGCCTAGGTGTAATTTGTTTTTGTTTGTTTTGTGGTGGTTGTTTTGTTTGTTTGTTTCATTTGCCATACTCCTTGTTCTCTGAGCTTTCTGGATCTGTGGTTTGGCATCTGACATTAATTGAGGACATTTTCAGTCATTTTTTTCTTCCAATATTTCTTCTGTTCATTTCTGTCTTTCTTCCCTTTTTGGTATTACTATTAAACGTATGTTACACTTTTTGTGTAATTCTCATATTTCTTAGATTTTGGTACCTCTTTTTCAGTCCTTTTTTTTTTTTCTGTTTTGGAAGTTTCTATTGTCATATCCTTAGACTATTTCCTCAGCTATCTCTATTCTTCTAATGGGCCCATCGATGGCATTCTTCATTCTGTAGCAGTGTTTTTGACCTCTAGCAGTTCCTTTTGATTCTTCCTTAGAGTTTCTATCTCTCTGCTTACATTGCCCATCTGTTCTTACATGCTGTCTACTTTATTGATTAGAACCCTTAGCATATTAATCATAGTTGTTTTAAATTCCTTGTTTGATAATTCCAACATCCCTGCTGTGTCCAGTCTTGTTCTGATGCTCACTCCATCTCTTCCAACTGTGTTTTGTCTTTCAGTATGCCTTGTCATTTTTTCTTGATAGCTGAACATAATATACTAGATAAAAATAACTGCAGTAATTAGGCCTTCAGGAATGGGGTGGTAAGAGGGAGAGGAAGCATTCTGTAGCCCTGTGATCTCAGTCTTTAGTGACACTATGCTTCTGAACTAGGAGCTTTATTTTTCTCAGGGCTTCTTCCTCACTGCTTAGCTGGAACAGGATGGCTAAAGTGGGCTGAAATTAGGTATTTCCCTTCTCCCAAATGGAAAGCTAGAGGGAGCTGGGGTTGGGTATTTTCCTTCCCCCAGGTCAGTTAGGATCTGATAAAACTATATAGTTCAGGCTCTGATAAAATAATTTCTCCTGAGAGTGGTCCTTGTTAAGAACAGAGTGCTCTGGTATATTTCAAAATGGTCCTCCACCCATGCCAGTAACATAAGGGAATTTTTCTACAGTAAAACCTGGTCCATCTCCTAGAATTAAAACTCACAGAAGTGGGGTGGGAGCCCCCTATTTTGACTCTTGAACTTGTCTTTGAGATTCCAGCGATTTGCCAATTCAGTTCAGGTTTGGGGTCCCGCAGAGGTCGCTGCTGGGGATTTCTGCTCCAGTATGCTCTGATTCACTGCGGTTCCCATCTGTCTCCCCCGTTCTGGGGGCAGCAGTTTACCCTGTGACCTTATTTCTCTGGGAAATCTCAGAAGAGTTATTGGTTTTTTACTTTGTTCAGCTTTGTACTTGTTAGGGCTGAGTGACAACTTCCATGCTCCTTACATGCTGGACTAGAAACCAGAACAGTTTGTTTTTACCTTTGATGTTCTACACCAAGGACAACTGAGTGATATGCACAAAACAAAGACATTCAGGGATGGATTCTGTTCCTTTGAAATTGGATTTTAGATTTGAAAAGGGCTTTGGAGGTCACCTCATTCAATCTCCTCATTTTCAGATGCGTATCTTGATATGCTCTACTGTGGACATTACTCTCACAATATTCCCACATTTTAGCAGAGTAATGAGATGGGTATATATGTGACCCATTTGGGTTCGGAATCCAAGTGAACTTTCTTCAGATAAACCAATCAACTTCTTCTACAGTCAGTGTTCTGCTCCCTGAAAGGAGATATAATGTGATATTTATCTGTAAACAGTGGTTATCTCTGTATGGTGGTTTGATGGATGAGTTTAGTTTTGTGTGATGGGATGATAGGCGATTTTTATTTTTCTCTTTTTGTCTTTCTGCATTTTCCAAATTCTGTCAAATGAACATGTATTACTTTTGCAATCAGAAAAAACTAAGGTCATGTTTCAGTCTGTGAACATTTGGAAGTCTCTTCTCCATGTCTCCTTACAGTCTGCAAGATGAACGTTCACCGACGCTGCGAGACCAATGTGGCTCCCAACTGCGGAGTGGACGCCAGAGGAATCGCCAGAGTGCTGGCCGACCTAGGCGTCACTCCGGACAAAATCACCAACAGCGGCCAGAGGAGGAAAAAGGTACCCGGTTATTCGGGGGTATTTCTGGAGCTCTTTGTGGGCCAGCATCTCTCTGCTGGCTTCCTGAGAGTCTTCTAGAATGAGATTGTATGATTGCTGGGCTTGATACACTGTACTCTTAAAAATAGCATGTGTTTCAAGGAAAAAATAAAACCAACAGTGGCCAGGCAGGTAACATTTAAGTCTCCTTTCAGTCCCAGAAGTAATGGAAAAACAAAGCAGGCCTCAAGGATCATGTTTCTCAGGGGAACATAAACTTTGAGACAAGGACTATGGAATTCCCTCTAGAAAAGGACAGCTCCAGACAAGGAAATGACTTATCTGCTCCTAGAACTGGCATGAAAGCAATGTCAGTGTTTGAACTTTGTCCCTGGTATAACTATAATGAGGGTACATGGATGAAGTGCAGAAAGCACATTCTTTTCTAGAGAGCAAGCCAAGAAAATTTGTGATAGTGCTGGCCCTCAGCTGACCAAGGAATATTGTCAGTGCCCCCACAACATGAAACATCTGGGCCTTTCTTTGGAGACCAAAGCCCCATCTCTATTTGTGTGACATGCAGAATGTTAGTAGGAAGAGATCCATTTGTTAAAATGTTTTTTTGGTAAGTTAGGGCCCATAGATGTAAACAAAGCTACAGGCATCCATTGCATTTTGTTTGAAGGCTTTTCTTAGCTTTGGCTCCCAGCCTAGAAAATGTAAGAGGTCTTTGAAAAAGTAAGTTATGAGAAAATGAGAATCATGTTAACTAAGCAAGATGTCCTGGTGAAAGGTGGGGGAGTGGGCAGTGGCCCTCATTGCCCAGTATCAGGCATTCTCAAGCTTTTCCAACCTGGGTGCTTTTCCAATCTTGACTCCTAAATGTTCTCCCTTAATCTTGCCCTGAAATATCTCTGAAGGGCTCTGCATTTCTCTTCTCATTTTAGAAGCTGCCCATACCATTCCCCTGGTGCTTCTCAGAAGAGACTTTTCCCTTGAACAGGGAAGTTTGATTGTTTCCATCTTAAATTTCTCCTTGTCTACCTTCCCAATAAACAAAGCTGTTTTATAAGCATTGGAGGAAAAAATTCTCTTCTCCCTGGTTAGCTGTGAGATTGGGCTTCTGGGGGCTCTTCTAGCTCTGCAGATCCTACTGCAGGAAACAGGGCTTCACATATTGACAAGGCATTGCAATTGCAAGCAGAATGTCAGCACCTAGAAATACTAGGGTCCCACTGAAGAGATGGATTAAGCAAATACCCTGTGATGACAATGTTGGACACACATGAGCTATACAGAGAGCTCTTTTCAGGAAACATGGGTTTTTTCCTTGCTAGAAGTGAACTGAGACAGAATATTAGTTGTTATGAAACATTTAAAAGAAAACTATTTGCCTTCTTCCCCATATTTACATGAGCTATAATGCCAGTAGCCAGACATCATCAGTCTCTCTTGGATTTGGGGGAGCCCAGTAGTAAGAAGCCAACACAGAGAATTCAGGGATGGCAGAGTAAAAGACTAAGGGACTTGAGTCCTGATATTTTTATTGCTACAGTGCTCCTGATGCAATTCCTGAAGGGAAAATAAAGGGAGCCGTGTAGCCATTCCAACTGTGTGGGAGGGTGGGGGAGAGGTGCCCTCAGTCAGAGGCTAACAGCACTTCTTTACAGTAGTGTTGGGCTTACTGGGCTTCACTTCCCTTCACGTCACCCCTTGCATGTAGTCCATTGTTCAGAAAGGTTGTGTGCATGCAGCTGGTAAGATTACGAGCAGATGTAAGCAGAAGAGCTTGTGACTTTGACAGGAACTTAAAACGGATATGCCTGCCTTTATGCCAGGAAGGAGACTTCACTGGGGGTGTTCTATTAAAATTTGCCAACAAATATCAATACATCTAAAAATATCTGAGCTTCAATTATGTGTATCATTTTGTGCAGGTCACCAGGAGCAATACAAATACTGGATAGAGTCTTACCTTCAAAGAACCTATAGTCTACCTGAGTAGAGCGCCCCACATAATATACACACACAGATATTATTACGTAAATAAAGCTGAACAAGATAATGAATAAATGCCACATAGGTGTTAAAGTCAACAAGTGTCAGATTGCTTTGGATGAGGTAACTTGCATTGCTTGCAAAGGCAAGAGAGGATTTTAGGAGGGGGTGAGGTTGAACTTTGTTTTAAAAGGTCAGTTATATTTGGATAGAATAAAAATTGAGCAAATTGAAGTTTCTTGTTTTCTCCCTTGAATTGTCTAATGGCACCTTGAGTCTGTGCTTTCAGAATATGAGTTCTGTGAGTGGGACTGTGCCCCAAGGATGCCCTTTGGCCTTTTGCATAGCGTGCTGATATTTCTGACCTCACAGACACTCACCATCTCCCTCTGATGCTTCTTTCCCCTCTTTCCCTTTCTCTAGCTCATGGCTGGTGCTGAGTCCCCACAGCCTGCTTCTGGAAGCTCACCATCTGAGGAAGATCGATCCAAGTCGGCACCCACCTCCCCTTGTGACCAGGGTGAGACCCTCAGATTTGCTTGTACCTCTGAGCTCTGTCGCTGGAAGGACCAAGGAGCTTGAGGCCTCTCCACCCGGGAATGACCTTGTTAGCTGAAAGAGCCAACGGCCCTGGAAGGTCTTCAGACACCCTTTCCCTGTTGACTCATTAGCTGTTCTTTTACTCTACAAGGCTTTCTTGAGGGTGAGGCACTATTTGGCCTTGCCTGCCTTAAGTCCCTTCTAGGCTGGGGTAAAAGAAAGAGCATGTGATGTGATGGTTCACCTTTCCCTTGCCTCTCTCCATGGTTCCAGGTGCAGCACAGGGTGAGGGTACAGCCCGTCCTCCCTCTGCCCCGGCGTCTGCTCCCAGACCCGTCAGCACCACTCGGTTGAGTTGGGTTTGGCCCCCTTCCTGACTCTGATCATCACACCTAGAACCTAAGATTGGGGCAAGAGTCAGGGGGTGGGAGTGTGTCTCCCTCCTGATGGGGAGTGGGTAGGGATAGGGAGGTGAAGATGGAGACTGAGAGAAGTGGGGGAGGGAACCAGCTCTAGACCCTATTCCTTCCTAAAGCCCAGCCCAAGATGTCACCTCCTTCCCCATGGGAATACTTAAAGTAATGTGACATTTCTAAATTGTACAAGCATCTAGGAAAACTGAGGCTGATGTGAGGCTAACACACTTAAAACCTTGCCCTCTGCTGGCCAGAACCAGACATCCCCTGGAAGGGATGTATGTATCTGCACATCAGGAATAACCATCACTACAGAACAATAGTACCTTGATTTTCTGTAGCCCCGTTTGTATTTGTTATCCTGATATTATGCTCACATCAGCGGTATGCAGGGTTTGCATTACTGTCCCGTGTACTGGGTGGGAAGTGGAAGATCAGAGAGTTAAAGTCTGAAGACCATGCCTCTCCTGGCTTTAGGACCCCACTTTCAGAATCTGTGCCATCAAACCTTCCCCGGAGGTCAGCAAACCCAGCTTTACTTACCCAGGAACAAAGAGAACAGCTTCAGGGGAGGGTGCCAACCCTGAGGTCACTAAATAATTGGTCTGAGCCCCTCTTCTTGCTGCTCTGAGTAACTCTCTGCATTTTCATACTTTGCTTCATTCCAAAAGAGATTTGATCCATTCAAAAGTAATTTGATGGTACTCTGGGGCCTCCAGACCAGTAGGTATTATCCTGGACCAGTGTGGGTATTTCCATATGTCCCTTTTAGGATTGAGACCTCCTTTGAGAACTTCAAGGAGACAGGGTCATATGGTAAAGAGACCCCAAGTAAGAGTGAGATGGCCGTGGTTTCTAGGCCCAGCTTCTGCCCAATGTACTGTCTGGTATTGGCAGGACACCCTGTCTCTTTTTGTCCCTGGTCAGTCTAGTACCAGTATTACACAGCAGTGATGCGAGTGTACGTGGATGCAAAAACCCTCTCAGCAAGACACACCATTGTTACAGAATAAATAAGATCTAGTTTTCCTTTCCTCCATTCCAGGAATGCATAGACGTTTTCTTCAAACTTTGGTATCCCTGAACACCTAAGTTCTGTCTTCCAAAACCCATTTAATAACTTACCTTGGAAACTGAGACTTTTAGCTGTATGCTGAGACTCAAAGTTACACTTAAAAGCAAGTAATAGAAAACTGCTGAGTTGGCAGGGGAATACCTGTGGACTCAGACTCAAGTTTTCCCCCTGTCCGACACATCTCAGAGGAGCCAAACTCCAGATGAAAGGGAGCTCTGCAGATGCCCTACACGAGCTCTCATGCGCCTCAGTCCTGAAAAGCAGTTGAAGATGCCTTTATGTCACAGCACCTGATCGCTCATACCTGATTGTGACTTCCAAGGGCAATAGGTGGTGTTCCTCTTCTGTAATCCCAGTGATTCATGAGCATCTTTTAAAATCGGATTATACTTAAGATGCCCATTTCTGCGCTGAGGAGTGTGTGTCTTGGTGAATGAATAGCTAACAATAAAGCTTCCTCAAATAGAGAAGGTCACAAGATCATCTAGCATTATCACCCCGGGTAGTTCAGGTCACATACTCTGGAGGGGCACAAGACTGTCCCATAGTTGTGAAATTGTACTGAGGAGCCCCTGCCCCATCTGAGATAAATTTGCTGCATGTCACTCTTAGGAAGCAATTCTTTAGTTAATGATAAGCCCATTGCTCATTCTGTTAAGTAGCCTTGTGTGAGACAGGAATTTAGAATAAACCCAGCAACAAGGCCAAGTGATGTCCTTTAGGCTTCCTGGGAATAGCTGTTGAAATAATTATGTCATCAGTGATTACTGTGATGGCAATTCTCATTAAGTCATTTTAAACTTCAAAGGAAATTTGAATACCTATTGCTTTTGGGAGTCTGCAAGTCCTGGAGAAGGCCAGGATGTCTGCATTATACCTGTAAGGAATAGGCTGCTCACTGAAGGGGGCTTTCGGGAGGTGACCTGGTCCCGGTGTCATCTGGAGGGGTTGGTTGGTGGGGACTGTGTCTGCCTTGCATACTGAGGCCCTGCTATGCATTAGGTGCCAGTGAAAGTGTGTAGAGCAGATGAAGGAACATACAAAGGAATGCCAGGCTCGATCTGTTCTTATGAAGAACCAGAAAGAGGGTTGAGAGCTCATGGATGGACATTTGAGTATTAACTACTCCCATTAGAGGAGGGGCTCATGAGGTGTGCACTAATGCAACATCTTATCACCCTTGGCCCTAGAACTAAAAGAACTTGAAAACAACATCCGGAAAGCCTTGTCATTTGACAACCGAGGGGAAGAGCACAGGGCTGCATCATCCAGTGATGGCCAGCTGGCGAGCCCTGGCGAGAACGGCGAAGTCCGGCAAGGCCAGGCCAAGCGCTTGGGCCTGGATGAGTTCAACTTCATCAAGGTGTTGGGCAAAGGCAGCTTTGGCAAGGTCTGTGGCGCGCCGGTAGGGTGCTGATTTTCTCTGCCCCATAGCATCGCTCCATCTGTTTGATCTAAGATTAAGTGATGAACATTTCAGCCTGGTCTTGTTAACGTTTTCCTTCCTTGTGAGTGGAAATGTCCTGAGGCCAGGAGATAGGACCTGGGTCTGCTGCTAATTAGCCATGGGACTTTGGTCATTTAATCTCTGGGATTCAGTTTTGCATATTTGTCAAATGAGGACAGGAATCAAGCAAGATGGTGGGTGAAAAAGCCCTTTTAAAAGTTTAGATTGCTTTATGTGTGCTTGGCATTCCATTATCACTAATAGTAACAGTGTACTTCTTCCTCTCTTCAGAGATCCATCTGAAATTCTGGTTTTAATTCATTGCAAAGATTTTGAAAATGAACTCCAGAATCTCTCTGCCTTAGTGAACTTCGTGAATGTTTTGTTTATCCTCTATAAGTGGCAAGAGAATGAAAATCATTGTCTCACGTACCTCAGGGTCCCTCTGCCCTTGTGCCATTTTCTCTGTCCACCCCCCTGAGATGAATGCAGTAGTGCGAGGGTGTATGCAGAGTGTGCTCAGTGAAGCATTCGAGGTGAGCAGCCACATTGGATGGCCAGGGAGACTGAAGAATAATAATTATAGAAAGAAAATGGAAGGGCAGAGAGCCTAAGGAGATGGTTAACATTTCAGCTGAGATCCCTGATTATTCTCTTGCTCTTTGCAAACCTGTGCCTGGGAGTAGTTTTCCTAGGACCTCCCAGAGCAGAGAGGCCTGTTCTGGGGCCGAACACTTGTCTCTGGCAGCTCCCAGGGGTCACATGCCCTCACATGTCCTGGACTCTTAAATAAAGCAGCAGCCTGTGGGTCAGTGACCTTGCTGAGCTGCAGAGCCTCTCCAGTGATCTCTGAAGGGAATGGCTCTGTAAAGCCCCCGAGGCATGGGACCTTGTCCCCTGCCTTTCTCACCTGCCCTGATTTTAGGCCGATTGTCTATCATGGCAGGAAGGTAACTGGAATTTACTTACATGGCAAAAGCTGAAGCAATCACATTCTTTAGAGACTGGCTACATAAGAAACAGAGCCCAGTCCTCTGGCCTAGGTATGACTCTGGAATGTGAGCAGGTTTAATTTTGAGCAAGATTCAAGGGAAATGAGCAGGCAGAGTTTCTAGGTTTCCATGTGGTGTAGGCATGATGGGAAGTTTGATGACTCTAAAGCATTTAGATTCTTAGGAATAATCTCAGCGAAAGTTTAAGTCAGTTTAATAGAGTTTTCATGATATGTATATACTGGAAGGTCTTCAGGTTAACATCCTGAATTCTCTCCATAAGCTTCTGAGCTACTGCTCTTCAACTCTGACTACTTATGCTGGAATATTATACTCAGGAGTTAGTTATTTAAAAGGAGAAAAACTTGTCACATTTTATAGAGAAATGAGTGCAGAAATACCAAATGGTAGGAAAACTTTGAAAAAATTGAACTGTTAATTGTCTCTGGAGAAGAAATCACATTCCCAGCTTTTAAGCTGCAGAAGAAACTATAAAGGCAAGTAAGTTTCAGCCACATCAAGAAAAATGATACTGTTCGGTAAAAAGTAAAGCAACAAAAAAATCATTAACACAGGCTTAAAAAAACCTTTGTAGCAAGTGAAAGGTTTATATCTTTATATATCAAGCTCATACAAATTCATAAGAAAATAATATAGGAAAAGACATAAAACTGACAATTCACACACAAACACAGTTAGAAAACAAATATTGAAGTTTCACTACAACTTAAAAAATCATTGAGGTAATATTTAACACCTATTACATGAGAAACAAAACTTTTTGAGTGAAACAGCCAATGTTGATATATTGCCATGAAACTAAAGCACTTCTATATTGTTAGTGGCCGAAATGTGCAAAATATTTAATTTATAATCTTCTACTAAGTCTTTCCATCTTAAGGGTATGATCCAAAAGAAAAAAGATTGTATGTACAGAAATACTCAGATACTATTATATAATACTTGATTAAATATAACAAGTGTCTAATTTAAGTGATTCAATAAACTGTAATATGTTCACTTGAGTTCGGTATCAGCAGCCGTAATAATGATGGAGACCATGTAGATAAATGCTTA
Organism: Manis pentadactyla; assembly: GCF_030020395.1. Lineage (NCBI taxonomy): Eukaryota > Metazoa > Chordata > Mammalia > Pholidota > Manidae > Manis > Manis pentadactyla. Next base: position 198,465,532 of record NC_080020.1, on the reverse strand, counting down.
TGAAATAATGTTCAGTTAATACATTTGCTGTGCTATAATTGCAAGTATGACAAAGGTATATGAACATGTGAATAATTATTTAACATATGTGCATTGAACTTCTCCTTGCATGCACCCATGCTAGAATTACAAACAAATAAGTAAATTGTAGTAGGTATATTAGGATGGGTAGTTTTTCTAAACATTTTTTAATGCTGTTAAAGTATTTAAAGTTCAAAAAATTTTTCTTAAAGCATTCAGTATTGATTTGTGTGTCTTGTTTTGATTCCATACATGTGGAGACTGATGGTGGTGGTTTGGGTTGACTGCAGGTCATGTTGGCAGAGCTGAAAGGCAAAGATGAGGTATATGCTGTGAAGGTCCTAAAGAAGGATGTCATCCTTCAGGACGATGATGTAGACTGCACCATGACAGAGAAGAGGATTTTGGCTTTGGCCCGGAAACACCCATATCTTACCCAACTGTACTGCTGCTTCCAGACCAAGGTATGTTGGGGAAAAGCTGGTGGACCTCCGTCTTGTGGGGGTAGCACCAAAGGACACTGGTATCTTGACTGTCAGATGAAAAGATCAATTATAGACCCTCTACGTTCTCTTCTCACAGACCTTGTAAAGTGAAATGGATTTTACCCTTGAAAAGATCAAGGGCATATTTGACAGAATCCGCTTTTTTAAGGGCATGGAGTTTTCCATTCAAGATTGTGCTTGTGAAGGGGTATGAGAGCAGTAGAACTCTTTGCAAATAGAGCTGGACAAAGCCAAGTGACTAAACCCAGTGTTTGCTCCTAGGAAAAACCAACAGGCATGGTTAGTCTTGCTCTGTTTCTCGCTGGTATCATTAGGCAAATCACTCAAGTTCTCTGGTGCCTTCAGGTCAAATGAAAAAGAAAAGGCCACGCTGACCATTTCCAACTTGTATAATGTCATGTGAGGTAAAGGATGTGAACCAGTCCTTAAAAACGCCATAGTGGCTTAGAAATGAGGTGGTATTTTAAATTTACCATATGGGAGCCTGGGAACCAGAAGATGTCAGTAAACAAACAAAGATAACTGTAACTATGTTGTGCTGTCTAATCTATTATCAGTGTCATAATTGATTTTTTACTTACTCTTTGTAAAGAGAAACGTCAGCATTCTTCATGAAGCGCATAGTACCTCTTTTTGGGAAGAAAAATGACTAAGTCTTGTAGGATGCCTTAGGGTTTGTAGCCCTTAGCTTCTGAGGAAGGTAAAGGAAACCTCACCTACCACTCCTCCCTGTGCCATCTGGAGCCCAGACAGTGAAGGTGCCACCGTGGAGAGGTGAGTCCCTGCTCCAGGGCACACTCCCATCCCCATGTCATTGGCAGTGTTGGCTCATTCCAGTTTGAATTGAATAATTACTTATTCGGTCATTCAGCACATTTTTATTATATTCTATTGAATTCTTCCCACATGCCCAGTGTTGTGCCAGGTGCTTGAGATACAGTGGTGAGCAAACCCCAGTCCTTGGCCTTAGGGAATTTACAGTCTCTTTGGTGCACTGTTTCTTATGGAGTATTTTTCTCAGAACCCTCATCACATGAGAAACTCAAAGGACTCTGTGGCCCATAGCTTGGGACACTGCAGTCTTGACCTCTTGTAGAGTATCTCAGCAAGTTTGCTTATTAATGTCCCTGAGGATACCTGCCTTGGGGGAGGGGGGTAATCTTTATTTAATCTACTATTTCCCAATTACTTGATTCCAAGTTCCACCCCTACCACCACATTTTCCACACTGATTGAGAAACACTGATCTAATGGCGTTTTTCCTATCCCCCTAATCTCTCAAGAGAATAAGAAATATCTTTTAAAAATCTGGGCATCCCTTTCTGAACAAGTACAGAACTTTTTACCTATCCTTGCTTTGGATGTGCGTTATATGGTGCCTAGTATTTGTGGGTCTGTGCACGTCCCTGTACATGTACACACACGGAGCCCTACGTGAAACAGATCAGTCATGCAGTCAACTTTCTTTTTTCTACTTTAGCGTAATTAGAGATTAATGAGAAATGTATCCTACATGTCTTTATCCTCTCTGGTGCCCATCACAGGGCCTCACACCTGGTAGGTGTTCACCATCAGAATCAGGTTTGGAAGATTTTTTTTCAGATTTTCTCTTTTGTACCAGTGAGAAAATCAGATTTCAGGGACATTGAATTCTTTTGCCCACAGATACCCTGAATTGGCCAAGTTGGCCTTGGCATCCGGTCTCTGGGATCCCAGCCCAGTGGGGCCTTGCTCCAACGTCACTGTGTTACTCGGTTTTGCCCGATGCAACACATTGTCCCCTAGTGAGGGAGTCTGTCTCCCCGTCCCCTCCCCTGGCCATCTCTCCCACTGTCTGAGGTGGTCTCGGGCATTGCCAAGAGGTCAAGTGCCCTTGGGAAGCCACAGTGGATGGTCAGCTTTCCGACACCTCTTGGTGAATGAGTAAGGGGGTGGGAATGAGTGTTCTCCTCCGTGCACTGCAGAACATCCAGGCTGAGGCTCCTTATTGTGTGGCAGTTTGAGAGCACAAAATGGTGTTGAATGACACCAAGGGTTTCCTTTACGGCAGAACAGTAACCAAACTGACATGGAGATGGGGGTCTGGGTAGCTGAAGGGTGAGGCTGGGGACAGAAGGACTTTCCTCTGTAGTTCAGAGATTTGCTGACTCTTTTCTCAGGCCAGTGTCAGGTAGCCACAGTTACAAGAGCAACTTTGCTCTGCCTCTGCCGTGCCGTACTCAGTAGAATATGACATCCCTCACTTTACACAACAGATGTATGTTCATCAGTACTTTTTTTTAAGTGAATCATATTTTAACCTCACTAAGGACCTTAGATTACTAATGAAAGGAATCTTATTAAGAATCATTTCATAAACCCCCAACTTAACTTTTAGAAAACTGACCTTTTCTATGAGAATCAGTAGTCATAGTTTTACAGGTTATTCTCCTGACTTTGAGGTAGACACTGGGTATGGGGTTATCAGCAAAAAGGAAGGTGAGTCTCAAGTGGAGGGGTTTCCTCAGTCAGGGATGGGGAAGTTATACCCATTTCCATAAGCAAACAGAGCAGCCAACAGCAATGTGTAGTGGGTGTGTTCAAACCAAGACGACTTAGCAAACAGGGTGCTCTTCAGGGTCTGGAGTGGGGAAGGAGCTCAAGCCAGGCTTTGAAGAGTAGGGAGGATCAAGACAGCATTTGGGTGGGAATGGGAGCTAGGTTCCACAGCCATAGTTCAGTCCTGCTTTGCTTTCATGTTTTCTGAAAAGGAGACTTCCTCTGAGCCACCCTGAACGTTGTTTCGACTAAGACCCTAATACATAATTCAGGAACGCTAAGACCTGACTGCAATGCTGCTGAGATTTCTTTCATTCTTGTTTAATTATGACACATAGGACAGCAGTAATATTAAGTGAAGTTTAATTATTTTTAGGTGGGCCTTTATTTTGTAGTGTTAAGAAAAAACAGCCCCTATGGAAACATTCCTTTGAGAACCTCTTGATAGATTGCATATCGCTTCAGGCCACACACTGCACAGGCTGCCTGAGGGTCTTTGATGAGTGGGAGGTGCAGGTACCATGTCTGGTATGGTGACCAATGGCGATGATTGTGTAAACCCATTGGCGTCATTATGAGGTCAGGTCACAAGTTAGAATGGTCACTACTACCCACTGAATGACCAAGTTACAATTAAAAAGTGATCTGGCCTTTTCTGTACCATACCTACCTGCTCTTGGCTCGTGTACTCTGAACATTCTCCACGGGATTAAACAGCTTTCCAGTGGTAGGGAGATAAGGCAGACAGGCCGATATATTAAGCCAGTAACTTTAATTTCAGTCAAATTCAAACCAGTGTGTTTGACCTGAGTTTGTTATGTTGCATGCTCTGTGGGTTTCTAGAGTAACCCGAGCTAACTAGAAAAAGCTGCAAAACTATGCTTAATTAACTATCAAATGTATGGTATCAAAAGGGGTAAGGACTTCTGACTCCAGACAAGATGGAATGATCCTATTCCTCTCAGTTTCTCTCTCCTACAACTAAAAACCCTGGACATAATTTTCATTTCATAAAGGGATTATGCTCAGTAAGTCCGACAGAGCCAGAAGGAATTATAGAAATTGCATCATCTGTTGAGAAACTAAAATTTTCAAATTTAAAACTGCCAGATGATTTTTAAATGGATGGCGTTAAATTATTGTCAGCAGTGTAATATTTTTACACACAGACACAATGATTGTTTCCTGGCTTAAAAAAAAAGGTATGGCCTATAATTATTTTAGTAAAAGTTTAAGTATTTATTGAGCATATATTATATTTTAGACACTGCTAGATTCTGCGGCTGTAAAGCTCAAAACATACCAACCCTGAACTCATGGAGATTCCTGTCTGGTGGGGAGATAGACATGCAAAGAGTGATAGTCTACAGCATGACAGCTCTTCTGATGGAGCCCTGTAGGTGATACATGTGGAGTTCTGCAGAAGGCAGTTGGAAAGGCTTCCTGGAAGAAGTGGAACCTGACCTGGACCTTGAAGCATGGGTAGTGTTTGAAAGAGAGAAGGGCAAAGAAATGGCTGAACTCCCAACTCTTTCTGTGTCCTGTTTCTTTCAAGGAGATGACAATGACTGAACAACAGCAAAGAAGGAGAAGAAGAAATGGAGAGTATTTGGAAAAGAAAGGGAAATTCCTGCCTCTGCAAGATTAAATGCAGATTATTAGAAAGAGGATGGTAATACTGTAAGCCTCCTTCACTGGGCTAGATAAACCTTGAGAGGCTCTAAGAGTTATGAGCTAGGTCACTGTTAGGGCTTATAGCAAGGAGTGACTTCAGGTTTGCCTCTTCTGGCTTCCCACTCATACGCAGAAGGCTGGGGATAAGAAACCCGTTTAATGTAGGTTTGTTTTTGGTAATTATAGGAAATGAAAATTCCCAGACATTTTTAGATTCTGGTATGATCCCATTGTGAAATAATCCCTTCCAACTGGACCCTATAAAACCTGTCCTGAATAATTTCATCCATGATGCTTCCCCTTTAAAGATATTACTGTCTACCTAATCATCCCCCTCCTCACCCTTCGGCATTTCCCACCCAGCCTGGGAAGCCAGCTCCAAGAGGGCTTTGCCTACATGAGCTGCGATGAAGGAAACAGACAGAGAACTAGAGAATCTCCCTTGGCCAGCCTACCCCCTGCTGTCCTGGGGGAAATACAGAATGGAAAAGTCCATAAAAAGCAACTGGAGACATTTTTCAAATGAGTTTTAATAATCTGTGAGTATGGGGTAAGAACTGTCAAGGAGTCTTAGCAAAGTAGGCAAAAATAGTTTCAAAGAAATCTGATGCTTATTTTGACTGTTAACTCTGAAGAACAGCAAACATGAAAGCAAAAAACCAAGTGAAAAATAGGGCCATTGGTAGACTTCTTTTTAAAAGAGTTGACAATGTCAGATTAAATCTAAGAGCCAAGGAAGCGACTGAGGGAAGTATGGGTCTCTTTCCTACTACAACACACCGAGGCAGCAGGATGCAGAAGGGGCTGGTGGGTTTGACTGGGTCTGGGGAGTGCCTCACAGGAATAGAGTAATGTGTCCAGCACCATGAGTTGGTCTGTGGGATGGGCAGCCACCTGGGAATCAATATGCTTGCCAATACAAAATTTCAAACTGAGGTAGCCTCAGTAATTTTTAACAGATTTCAGTGAAGTGAGGTCCAATGAGAGGGTACAGGCTTAGCATTGGTAGAATCAGTTGTCAATGTGATTAGATAAACTTAAGCAAACTCTTAACTCCTTACTTCTGAAGACCATCCTTGCCTGATAGAGGGCTGGACAACAATGCCATTTCTTTTAGTCATTCGAGGAAGTCATCTTTAGTGAGGACCTATGCAAATCACTGCAGGGTGTACCGAGACTTTTATGCCAAGGCCCTCTGTCAGAAGAGGTGGGGGATAAGTTCTGTTCTCTCAAGGAGGGGTTGCCTGAGGCCTGTGGAGAGCTGGTGGAGGTTAAGGGAGGTGGGGTGCTCTGTGCAGACAGGCTAGGGGTGCCCCAGCCAATCAGAGAGAGGAGATCATGGTTTTCATAATCATTGTGCAAAGCTTCACAGAGGAGGAAGACCTGACCCAGGTCTTGAAGCATGAACAGGATTCATCCTGCATGAGGAAATGAAGGTTGTAGAGTTAATTAATGCTCACGTGCCCCCAGCGCGGGGAAGTATGTGTATTGGCTCTTCACCTGCAGTGCTGCTGCTTCATGTAACTTCTCTGCCTCTAAGGAAACCTGGCATTTGAATAGGACGGTTGCTTTTAAAAATGCCTTCACTGTGTCAGCCATCACTCTTGTTCCTCATGATGTCCGCATGAGACAAGCATGGCCAGTCCCTTTCACGGATGGGAAAACTGAGGCCCAGCGACGTCTTACAACTTGTCTGTAACAGAACCCAGATTGGAATCAAGATTTCCTGACAGCCTTTGTTCCCCTAACTTCAGCTCCTCCCTCCTGCCTAAATTCTGTACTTCAAATACCCTTACCTCCAAAGCCTCTTTCCGCAGTCCCCGTTTGCTATCACACACGTGAGAAAGGGTCTGAGGATGACAGTTCTGTTTGGCTTGTACTCAGTGAGATTGGAATTTTAAAAAATTAATGTCCATGAGTCTGAGAATAGAGGGATCTGTCAACCTGTTTCTAGAAACATTTCTGTTTTCTAAAAGTACAAGAGAGAAGGGAGAGAAAGGGGACATACTTTGAATACTGCACTAAAAATGGAAAACAGAACTGTTGTATGGGTCTAGAAGGGTTGTAAGTACATCAGTTGTTTACCTCCATGATTGCATGGCTGACTGGGAACCTCAACTTGACGCTGCTGCCCAACATCAGGGGAGAGTATCATGCCATATATGGCAAGCCCAGAAAAAGATCAAAATTCAGAAGTTTAATATGGCTTCTACTGAATGTTTATCACTTTCAAATCATGGTAAAGTTGAAAAATCATTAGTTGAACCATCGTAAGTTGAGGACTGTCTATATATCCAAAATGGGCTGCAGTAGGATGAGGCCCTCATATATGTCCTCTCAGCTATCACTTATTGAGCACCTGTTGTGTACTGTGCCATGGGCATCCTAGGGCACCATGCTACCTGCCAATGGATTTAGTGATTTAGTGGTGAGCAAAGTGTTTACATTTCCTGACCTTTTGGAACTTGAAGCCTCCTAGGAACATATTAATTGCACCACAGTTTGAAAGCTCTGGCCTCTATCTGGTGCCCAGAACTCACTGCTTTGTTTTCCTTCAGAAATTGTTGGCTTTGACTTTTAAAAAAACAATATTTAATTTTTTTTGTCACAAAGAACACTTGTTAATTGTACAAAATTGGAAAAATTCAGAAAAGGACAAAAGAAATAGCATGTTCCTAATTACTGCTACTATCATTTTGATGTGTATATTTCTAGTTTAAAAATATTTGTTCATACATCATATTTATAAAATTGTTATCATACTCTGATAAACTGTTTCACCAAGTGATACAGTGTAACTGTTTCAGCTGTCACTACATGTTCTTCAACCAAATTATTTCCAAGGTTTCTATAATATCTGAGGGCCTCCTACAGAGAGATCCTGCATTTGGGGGTTGCTGGGTTGCCAGTAAGTGCTTGGCTTCCTGTGGAGCTGATGTTAGCAGTTATGTGAACCAGAGTGCACTCCCAGGGATGGCGTTTTCCTCTCTGCAATAGAATCACCTCCTCCTATTTATAGTTCTCTTTCTATAACATATACTTGAGTACAACTTATAAATAATGTTTGACATTGACATATAGTAGATTTAAATTCTCTTGACATTAATGTATGTATGTATATATGTTCATCTAGTAGGTATCTTTTCCCTAATAAGGAATATAATTGCCCATTCTCCAAAACTATTTGCTTATTCTTCTAGGCTGTAGCTTTCAAAACAGGTTTTATGGAGCTGCCCTTGGAGCTGCTGTGTGTGCTCACATCTGCACACACAGACCCTGTATAGGCTGTGGCAAGAGGACCCTCATGCTCCTCTTCTACTCCATTCAGAGCAGCCCCACTTTCAACAGGTTCACATGTTAGGATTCCAAGGAAAATACCATTTGAAGAAAGGATTTCACCTATCCAAAACAAAAAAGTTGAAGACCACTGAGCTACTGCTGAGAGTTTGGAATAAATCTGGTTGATTTTCACCTACCCATATGTAATCTGATGTATATAGGCAGGCAGGGCTCCATTAAGAATATCCTTCCATTGTTAAAATGGGCATGTTCCTGAGATACTGTTAGAGAGGGAATTTTTGGCAGCAGATTCAGAACTTATATTTCTCATACTCTCTGTGAGTGCTGTCTCTAATTTGGCTAGATCATTAGTAGAAGGGCCTTCAAGAAACAATTCCTAAAAGCATGTGTTTAAACCACTTTGGCTCTCTCTATGGTTTTCCACCATAGAGAGAGTAAGTGACCAGGACATTCTACTGCTCCATTGGCAAACAGTTGATCATGAGAATCTGCTCTGTGCCAGCATCTTAGTAGGTATCCTTGAGAGATAACAGGGCCTGGGACTCTTACGTTCAAGGAGAGATGATATACATCAAAGAGTAACTAGGGTAAAGAATATGTGATAAGGAGGAAGGAGAGACTTAGCTTAATGAGCATCTAGTATGTGGCAAACCTTGTGCAAGAACTTGTTTAATAAATCTTACACAAGTCCCGTAGGGTATAGGTATTGTTGTCATTTCTTTGGGCAGATGAGGAAACTAAGAGCCAGAGAGATTAGCCACTGGGCAGGGGTCACACAGATAGCCAAGTGGTGGAGCTGAGTTTCAGACCATTGATCCCTACCCCGCCTCCTGTGGGAGAGAAGGGCTGCTGTAGAAGGGGTGGATGAGGAATGTGCCCTCCGGGGAGTCACTGGGTGAAGGGTGAGGAGCCGGGCACAACAAGTTTCAGGAAAAGAGGAGTTTGCAGGAATAGACCCCTAATTTACGAGAGTAATGACATGTCTTGCTGGAACAGCAGGCTCACACTGAGAGGGCGTGAGAAAGCTCCATAAGGAGATTCTGGCTAAGTTGTGGAGTTATTACAATGCCAGGCCAGGTGTTTGCACTTATTCTGGAAGTAAAGGATTCCTTGAAGATATTATAGGAAGTGGTGACTTAGAAAGTGCAATGTGACAGCTCTGTATCGTATGGATTAAAAAGAAAAAAAAGTAGAGATACCGGTGGGAAGGTTATTTCAATTACCCACAAGTCCAGAGGCAGTGGGGAAGAACTTCTCAAGGGAGACTTGCTCTCTGCATCTGGGAAGGCCGGCCTGCTTATGACGAAACTAGAGTACCCCATCAATACTCTAGAAAATAATCGATTGTGTAACCCTGGGCTGATGAGAAATAAGAACTTAGCTTGCTGCCAGTTGGGTTAAGTGACCTACACACTTCTAAAGTGTCAGTTGCTCACAGTTCAATGGGTGCATAATGATCCAATTTAAATAAAAAGATTCATTTTGAAATCCAAAACCAGAGGTCCAAGTCATCTAATCTGTTCACCAAACAAAGCCAGTTTCCTCCTTGGTTGACGTCAGACCTCTCCTCTCCCCCCAACACCATCTGTTGGAGTTAAGAATTTGCCTTTCTTTTAAGTGTCTATTTTTAGATTCATGTTGAATTTTGAGGGTGGACTGATGTTGTTCTGCACCTGGGGCACTTTGTAGAGAAGGTTCTGCCCAGTCTATTGAGATTACTCAGCTTAAGCAATGGGCTTTCCTCACATAACCTGAATTTTTTTTTTTCAGATAACCCTGCTGGCCCTTAGTGCTTTGGCTTTGAATATCTTGCCAGGTGGTGGGTGTGTTCCATTTGGCTATTTGTGTTTATTTGTGCCCTCTTGATTTGTAGGGGACACAGGATATAGGAAAGAGGGCTTCATGAGTCAGGAAACTCTGGTACTAGCTATGGCTTCTGCCACTGATGCTTGCACTGAGATATTTCTCTGGGTGTTGATTTCCTTGCTAATGATAAAGAATAGGGGAGGACAAAGAGGGGAGTTAGACAACCTGATCTATCTATAAGATTCCTGAATCTGATTCCAAAGATCTGTGAAAATGCAACTGCCTGGGAACTGCGCATGGGCCCATTAGAGACTCACTTGTTATTAATGTGTGAGTGAGAGAAGAACAATGGTAAAATCAATGAACTTTACTGCCGGTTAGTGTTCCTTTTCGAAGCTCAATTTAGTAAATGCTCCTACCTCCATCAAAGCTTCTGTGATCACAAGGCTGCCATTCTACATCAAGAGTCCAAATTCAACACACTTTCAATGACTAATGGTCCTACGTCAAAAAATCTGCCAGGAAGTATCACAGCTATCTCATTAAAGCACAGCACAGTTTCTAGCACACAGCAGGCACAATAAATTTTAGCTTCTGTCTTACTGGTTAACAGTTTCAATATACTCTACAAAGATAGATCCCAAGCTGGAATGAGAGCTTTGCCATCTTTATTTGCCTATAATGATGACCACTTTTGATCAGTTGGCCAACTGTTTGTGAAACAGCACTGAGAAGCCATTATTGGTAGATTTGACCCCCAGACACACTAGCTACATAAAGAGAAAATACGTATTGCCAATCCCCTAACCTGATCCCAGATTATTCTTAACTACAGCTATGGCCCATTGTCTTAACCCATCTAGTCATTTCACATGTTCATCAGGAGGGTATCAAGCAAGAGATGAATGAGAGCCATCCCTTCTCCAAGAAAAAGTCTCTGCCCAACAGATGAATGCTTTGTTATATCATTTTTGTTTCTTAACGGTGAAATATAATAAATTGAGAACCATAGCTAGTTAATGTGAGGAACACATATTTGGTGTGTGTCCCCAGGAGTTAGGTGGATCACCCTCTTGACCAGCCAATTCATAGCCTGAACTGGGGCCAGCACAAGTGTGACGGCATGTCTGGCTCCTGCATGGCTTCCACAGGATTCCAGGGGATTCTTGCTGCCCCGCCCCCTCCTTCCTTCTCCTTCCTGTCACTGAGGTGGGCAGGGTTTACGTAATTGGAGCTGGGCCCCCAGTGTGGAAAAAAAAGGTTACTGGTTCCAGTAAAGAACATCTTGGACAAAACTGCCTCTGTGGTGGTTTGTCTCAGGCTGCTGTTGTAGTAAGACTGAGAGAGAGAGAGAGGGGTGTCATCTAGGTGGGCTTGTCATTACCGAACATTTCAAGGTTGTCCTTGGCTCAATAATAACAAAGATTTATATAGTACTTATATATTGGGTTCAGTTTAAAGCATTTTACATGAACACTGTATTATTGTTAATGTAAATTATTTAATCTTCAACCCTCTGAGGCAGGACTGTTATCTCAAAGTGGCAGAGCCAAAATTCAAACCCAGTTAGTCAGCTTCCAAAAACTTCATTTTGTCTGAATGCCCAAGGGAGATCAAGCTTCTGAGGTTTGATGAGCACTAACCAAACTTCCAGGAGACCCAAGTGTAAATTAAATAGCAGTTGGTTGATTTATCATGGGGTGACTATTTGTGTATGTTGCTCAGGGCACCCTGGAATAACTCTTGGGGAGTAGTATCTTAGGCACTCTGAATTGGGAAAGCAATGGAAGAAAAACCAGATCCTCTTCCTACTAGAACTTTTTTTGCAGAGGCAGTGGGAAGTTGAAACATTCACTTGTGTCCCCATCCAAGCATTTGGTTTTTATCATGACATTCCAGGGAGAATGCAAGCAGGGCTCACAGGCAAAAAGGATTCTCTCAGTCAACCTGTCGTGTGGCAGGAGGTACAAATTGACTCCTTTGTTGGGTCTGTACGACGTTCACTTGGGATTCATCAGCAATATGCAATCCATTTTATCAAAACACTTGTGTACAGGTTGTTAGGGAGCTAAGCTCATTACCTGGCCCCGGCTTGTGAGAAATATGAGTGGCCATGGAGTTTGGGGCCTTCCCATCCTCCAAAAGGATCAGGGAAGGTGCTGTACATTAGGAGTCTGAGGAGGGAGTGCTTGGCGAAAAGGGTACCTTTGTTCTCAATGTTTCTTCCACCATTCACCCAATCCACACCCATTTTGTTTATGTTTCAGCTCATAAATTAAATCCGACCTCTTTATCAATTCCTAATTCATGAAGGCTTTCTAGATTCACCAGTCTAGCACAAAAATACTGCAACCAAATGGAACACAATTGCCATTAATGTTAAATACTTCCATAGTCTTAATTCACTCAGAGTTTTGTAGCTCTGGGAGAATTTATTAGAGATGTGACAAGTTTTTCTTGATGTTCATAAACTGGAAGTGAACTTCACAAAGGAGTAGTAGGTCCACTAGAAAAGATTTGAAAAAAATCTGACTTTAAAAAATAATACATTTAGGTGTGATTGTTCACCTTACACAAAGCCAATTCCTTTTATACAATGTTTATACAAAATATTCACCAGAAAACATCTTGAGTTGGCAAGCTCCATTTGGGTCACCAGATGGAGTGACTGATTTATAGAGGTATTAGGCAGAGTAATGAAACCCGAGGCTTTGCAATGGAGGAGCAGTACCAGGGAAGGTGAGGTGCATGGGAATACATACCATCATCATTTCTGTTTTCATATACACTAAATACCCAGTATTTTTTCGATACCTGGTATGTCTTCAGTTTAGGACCAGGTATGCCAAGGATAGAGAAAGACACAGTTCTTGTCCAAGGAATTTATAGTTTTACCTAGCAAGGTAAGACTAGCATAGGTGAACCAGAAAATTAAATGTTATTCTGTGCAAAACTGAGTTATGCAGAAATTATCTTAGACAAGGAAGGGAGATCAGTAGGCATACTCATACAAATCGGAGAGACACTCTCCTCTAGCACATGAAGGACTTTGTCACAGCAGCAAGAAGTGGGGGTCCCATCTGTCTTTTAGGAACACAGTGGTGAGAGCCCATTCAAGCAGAGGGGTTGGTGCCGTGCCGTCAGGTCATTGTGTGAAAGGGAACAGATCCTGTCTGAGTCAGAGCTAGATGTTTATGTAATTCAGATCCTCCCATCCAGCTGCCTTGCCCAGTGTTGATCTTCTGCAGCTTAAACCACATTATTCTGGAATCAGCCATAGCCCGGGAACTGAAGAGAGTCCGGTGTCCTGGGCACTGGATAAACACAGGAAGCCAATGTCCTGTGTATGCCACAGGCAGGAACTGGGTCCTCCCCAAATCTTAAAATGATAGATGCTTCCACTCAAAACTGGTGTGATTCTTAGTTCATCTCGATCCCTAGAAGGGTAGATTCTGGTTAGCCCTTTGAGCTACTTGTTAATTCCTGAATCTTGAAGACACTAAATTTAGCATAAAATACACACATTCAGATGTCCCTTTCTCCTCTGTAAGAAATGGTACAGTTTGCAGGGTTATGAGAATAAAAAGCCCATTTGATCCAAACAGGCATTTTTTTAGGAGGGAAGATACAAAGTTAGAGGACTTCATAGAAATCTTCAGATTGTTCAAAGGCTATGGTAAAGACATGAAGCTTAAAATCCCAATTCCACGAAAAGGAACATTTAGACTTCATAGGTAAGGAGCAAACACGATAAAGGGAAGTGTAACAGTTGGACAAAACAGGAAAAAAACGTAAAAGACTTCACGAAATGTGAAGAATATTGTGCTGGGAGAAAAGATCTCCTTTTGGAAGACGGTATCACTGAAAGGTTTGAGCACATTTCTTTGATCTTTACCTCTACCAAAAATGTCACTTTGATATAAGGAAGTGATATTTGAATTGAAAAGGTGAGAAACTGATGCCACTTACCCAAATGTGTAAGACAGTTTGCAACCAAGGGAACAGAACAGAGCAGTTCAGTTGTGGTGCCATGATGTTTTAGGGAGAATGTTTGAAGGACGTTTTTTAACGCACTTTTAGAAGAGCGTAAGACTCCTTAAGAACTGAGCCATAAGAGCAGGTGATGAAAGAGGAGAGGATACCCAGGCAAAAGATGCAGGTCCCCGGAAGACACATGGAGTATGACTACATTTATATAAAGTCCCCACACAGGAGAAACCAAACAATGTTAGAGGTTAGAGGTAAATACATAGGTGATGAAACCATACACAAAACAAGGTGGTGATTACCAGAGAAATCCCCACAGCGGTCACCCGTACCCTGGGCTAGCAGGTGGGGAGAGGGTGCAGAGGCTTAAAGGAGCTCCTGAGGGCCAGCAGCTCTTGTCTGCTTGTCAAGATGTGTGCTGGCTAAAAGGGAGTTTGTTTTATTTGATTATTCTTTAATATGTATGGATATTATATATCTTGTGTAAGTATGTTTTATAATAAAGGGGGAGAGAACAAGATCATGAAAGTATCCAAACTACCATACCTATCAGCATTTTAAATGATATCCCTTCAAAAAATATTCTCACTGTAGTAAAAACTGAACTTGAGGACAGTGTCTGCATATCATCTTTTTTTGCCACTAAAGTCTTTCCTGTTGTCTTTGGCAGTGAGGTCTGTCTCAAGGACAGGAAGTGTGGCAAATGGTCACATGGTCTGTTTAGCTGGAAGGATAAAGCATAGCCCCCCTCTCCTTCCCAAGCCCAAGGCCAGGATGGGGCTGAAGTCTAAGGGTTATCCTAGGTGGAATGCTGGACCACCCCCAGCCCATCCTGCAGCCTCCCTTTCAAAGGTTGAGAATTCTTAAGGAGTCACCCAGCCCAGCCTCACCTTTCAGCACACAGCTCTGATTAGGGGAGACATCTTTCCTAGTTTCCACAATGTTGGTGTTACTTAACATTTTTTAAACCATGTTTTATAGCCAAGAAGATGTAGTCAAACATTGCATTTGGCAATTGATACTATGAAAACATAGACATCTTTCCATTTCCCACCTACAAAGTTATAAATTAACTGTATGCTAAGCTGTATACATACATGCTCCTTCCAGATTCTGACATACCCTGTGTGGGGGACATGCCCTTTCCTGGGGCACCCTCCCCCACGCCTGCCACCAGTGGAAGGTAGCTTTCTTTGCTGCCATCGCCAAAAGCAAACATTTATAGAATGGTTTCTATAAGCCAAAAATAATAGCAGCTGTCATTTTTACAGCACTTACTATGTACCAGTCATTTTCAAAGCTCTTTACAGGTACTGATTAATATAACCCTTGCAAGGGCCTCGTGAGCTCGGTCTCCTGAGACGTGGAGAGGTAGAATGCCTTCTCCAATATTGCACAGCTAGTAAGTGATAGAACTGGGACTTGAACCCAGGCAGTCTCCACACCTTTGTCCTTGTGCTCACCATTCCACTCTGCTGCCTCGGATAATATGCTAACAGGCTTACAGTTACTGTTAGGCTGTTACTGCACTTCTGACAGTTTTATCACCACTTTCCCCACTCCCCCCACCACCCACCCACCACCACCGCCATTTTACAGAGAAGCATACTGAGGTTCGTTCAGGCGAGCTTAAACAGCAGAAGGAGCCATGAAAGTAGCTTGGAGATGGGACCAAAGGAGATCTCATTTTGTTGGTTGTCCCCCACTCCTTCACTCCCCCACTCACACCAGCCCCTTCCCACCCCACCCCCATAAAGTGAGAAGTCCTCCCTATGTCCGCATATCCTAGGGTGGGTGGCTTCTGAGGCAGGAGGAAGGAGCAGATAGATCGTAGAGCAAGAGCAAGCCTGTTCATGTGTTGCTAATTGCTTAAACATCATGGAAAGGAGTTTGTCTTATTATGGGTTTTTTTGTGGGAAAGCTTTTCATACAATGCTGGCTGATTCCTGAGCCTTAAAGTAAACAACTACATCATCCTGTACAGAGAGAGTCAGGAAAAAGGAAACTGCAAGAAAATATCAAACTCTTCCAGCTCGCTCTCTTTTTTTAAAAATGTAAGTGGAGGAAGTGATCTTTAGGGGGATTTGCTGGGGTTCTTTCATCAGAAGGCTCTGTGGGTAATGACCACCTTCCCAAGCTATGTATTTGAGTAAATGTTTCCCACACTGTGCTTTCTTCTCAATGCCCTCACCATGATGTAAGGAGGAATCTGCCCACAAAACATGGCTAGAAGATTCTGTAAACCCATTGGAAAGTTAAGCTACTTCTCATCAAGGAGTGGTGAAAAGTCCTCACTTGCAAAACCACTCGGTTCCAGAGTGGGGTGACCCAGCTGACAGCTCTTTGTGGTCCTCACAGCCTGGAGGGGAACATGTCCACTTCTGTCTTGGTCATCTAAGAGCATTCACAATATTCTAGGCATCCCCCTTGCACATGGAAAAGATGGTCCGGGAGAACCTTCTCGATAAGGACATGCTCCGAAACACGGCAGACCTGCCAGAAAGCCAGCTCATTTGCTCACCAGCATCCCAGCTGTAAACCTCCCTGTGTAATGTCCACATCTATTAAACCTATGCTAGGGCTCTTTGGAGGGTCTCCCTAGTTGCCTAGTCAGACTTAAGCTTTTCTTGTCATCCCAGACCCCCTAAGGGGCTGCAGGGCTTGGAGAGTGGGGGAAACTAGATGGCACCCTCAAAGATGCCCATGGGCATCCCACCCCTGCACTGACCCTGGAGATTCTGGAGTTCTGTCCTTCCCCTCCCACACCACATCTTCCAAAGGAGATTGGGGTGTGTGTGAGATGTGGATCTGCTGCCTTTAGGATGGCTGAGGTCACTGTCTCCCAGGGCTGCTGGTGTAGCAACACTTTCCTATACAAACTGTAACTGTGCCCCTGTGGATAAAGTGAAGGTTCCTGGGGCCAGGATTCTCACCTGGCCCTGGTCGGCTAGTTCACTGCACACCTGTGGGCAATACATTGTTATTGACCCTATATAAAGAACTCTGCCCAGTGCTCTGGGCAACATGGTGGCACAGCTGCAAGACTGCAGGAGAGCAGAGTAGAGGCTGGAGTGGTGGCAGTGCTGAGGACAGAGCCCCAGAGGACAGCTGTGTGGGCAGAGAGGCCCAGAGGCAGAGACCGGCTTGCTGCCTACAGATTCGCTCTGAGTGAACAGGATTTTAGTGATTGACCTGTCACCGTGTAAATAAAGTTGGGTATAACCCTTTCATCCCAAGAATGTTCTACTGTCATTCCTTTGGTCACATTGAATCTATAGTGAACTTGCCCAGGCCTGAAACCCATTGGCAAGACAGCCCCAGCAAAGAGGAATTACCACTTAAACAACTTTGACCTTTTCCTCTCCCAACCCACCACTTGTTTCTCCTGTTTGTTCATGATGCAGGACAGTCTCTGTCTTCCTGCCCCACAAACTCTGGGGTCCTAGTCATCTTGTTATCCATTGTGTAATCTGCTTCTCCCTGAAAATAGTTTTTATTTTGTGTTTCCTTTTATGATGGCACTTCTCTGGGGTGTGTGTCTTGCACTTATCCTGTATACATCATTCATTGCATGTTGCAGCATCCTGTTTTTAAACAGCCTCCTTGTGGATGATGGTAGTAGGGGTGCATATTAAATAGACTTCCCTTAAATACTATTTTGTGTGGTTATAGTGGGATTAGCCATCTTGATTTTTATTTGTGGAAGGAGTTTTACAAATAGACCAGAAGAGCTTGCATACTTTGCCATGCTATTTTGAGACTGACTGCTGCCCACAGCCTATAAAATGAAATGTCCTTCATCAGATGTCTGCCTGCCCTCCTCAGTCTCTGGACACCACTGTGCAAATTTCTGCCATATTGCCTGTTCCTCTGCCTAGGATGACCCAGCCCCACTTCCCTATCCAGACACACACCTGCTCATGTGCGTCCTCTTCCATGGACCCTTCAGTTCATCTGAACCCCTTTAGCATGTATTACTCTGCTTACTTGACACCCAGTGTATACAGCGTGACTAGCTCTTAGATTTGTATGCACAAACATCTTACCTCCTCAGAACACCTGTAAGTGTCCACAGGCCAACACAAACTTCTCACAACTGGGGGCCTTTCTCAAGCGTGTGTGCATTTGTGTGTGTGTGTGTGTGTGTGTGTGTGTGTGTGTGTGTGTGTGTGTGTGTGTGTGTGTGTGTGTGTGTGTGTGTGTGTGTGTGTGTGTGCAGACAAAGCCCACTTACCCAGAGTGAGTCCTCAGTAAATGCTTCCTGCTGTAGTGGTGTGAAGGTAGTGAAAGCAAGCATGATCACACCCAGCAGGAATCACTTTGGGGATAAAATCAGCTGATTGAATGGCTATTGTCTTGCAGCTAACTCATCATCCTCCCTCTTGCACTACCTGGCTGTGGAATCTTGACTCTAGCACCCTGCTTCTCACAGCGCCCACTAATTAGTTGCAATTAGCACGGGAGAGGATCCAAACTTTTTTTTAACTTCCCCTCAGCTTAGACAAACTTGTCTCACAGCTCCTCAGGAGCCGAGTCTCATTTTGAACAAGCGTTTGAGTTTCAGAAACCTATTATTTTGTCTTTTGTTTTTTTTCTTTAACTGCCAGCCCATGAACCTTAGTTTTTACCTCTACAAAGTACAAGTACTAATGCTATCCTCAAAGAACTGCTGTCAGAACTCAGTGATAACATATATGACCTTTAGCACAGGGCCTGGCAGGTGGCACACATACAACAAACTGCTTTTCAGAGGCCTTTGCATAGTATCACCTTTGTCTTCACAGAACCTGTGGGGTAGACAGGGTGGTAGTGTTATATTTTCCTCTGTTCGACAAGGAGACAGGCACAAATCAGTGACAGGAATTGTTCAAGGGCCCATGATCTATGAAGATCAAGGACTCAGATGAGATCCTTCCACACCCATTTTGGCTGGTCTCCTGGCAGCATTCATTTTGGAGGACAGTGGGGAGAGAAGGCAGCCTTTCCTATGGAGTGAACTCTGGCGCCTGGCTTCTGCCTGAGAAAATTACCATCCCTCTCTTCAAATGGGCATGGGTTTGCTGGCAGGACTTGCCCTCATGATGGCAGGCCACCTCCTCACCCTGAGCTTTCCAGAACCTTCCTCTATGCTTACCTCCAGTAGTAGCATTTGGTCATGGGTACCATGTATTATTCATGCATCACAGTTATCAGAGAAAGTTCCAGATGACTTGGGAGTTTTTATTGGCTAGGCTGAAAAATACTGAGGCAGTGATGGTGTGTTAATGCTCAGAGTCAAATTGGTTAAGCAAGCAGTGATTTATGAAAAGCCCTGTAACCCTAGAAGTTCCTAATCAGGAGGCTGAGAAAGGGATGGAGCATTTTAATCCTCTCCATAATTTCCTCATTAAGAGTGACTCTGATTAGTCATGGGTAATGTTTCCAAGGTGTGTGCTTTTTGGAAATTAATGAAATTTCATGTTTCCCAGCTCAGACTTCCACATCTGTGGGCTAACAGTGATTTCGGCTATGAGAAAGGAAGTCTTTGCCAAGAATTCATCATGTACTGGAAACAGGAAAGTATGGAAAATGAAGTAGCTATCATCCGTGCTGCTTCTCAAGGTCAAGGTTTCTTTCATAGAACTAGAGCCATCCAGTTGGAAGAGAAAAGCCCCTTCTCATCTGTAATCAGTGAGAATGGTGTAGAAGCATGGATCAGATGGCCTCATTCATGATGCAATGGCAAGAAATCAACATGTAGTCTTTACAAATATCAGTCATTTCTGGGAGGATTAGAGAGGAGAAAAGGGGAACCTAACATTAAGGGACTTAAGCTTATCATTTTCATCTACAGGAATAACAGCCCATCACCACATTGACATTTGAGGGGTCAGGTAGCCATTGCTCCTCATCTTTTTCACTAGGCATGGTGGTGGGAAGTCCCACCGAAGTGGGAGGTTTCATTGGTTTCCACAGAGACAGAGACAGGACAGAGCCTACACCCTGTCTCCCGATCACCTTCTGACAGAACTTCTAAGTTGGTTATTGTATCATCCCTTATGGCAGGGTTCTCACTATTTGCATCTCCCAAAGGAGCTGATTAAATGGAAAATTATTGTAGGTCCTGCTCATGGAGATTTAGATTCAGTAGGGCTGGGAATTAGTATTTTTTTTAGTGCAAGGTGTTTGCTGACAACACTGAGAAACACAGCCCAATGGTGACCTACCCACCTGTCATTGGAAAGAGCTGGCTTTAAAATCAATCAGCAAGTGATTGCCCTCGGCCCTGTCCTAGGCTTGCTGGGATTTGCGAAAGATTCCAACACTGAGCCTTATCCTTAAGAAGCATGTGTATGAAATGGCAGGGGCAGTACAGGATTTGGCAGAACCAGATGCTGGAGCTGGGCAGGTTCCACCAGAGCAGGAGAGTCAGGGCCCCTGGGCACGGGAGGTGTGGCTGCAGCCGAGTGTGGAGGACTGCAGAATTTG
Source organism: Manis pentadactyla (assembly GCF_030020395.1). NCBI lineage: Eukaryota > Metazoa > Chordata > Mammalia > Pholidota > Manidae > Manis > Manis pentadactyla. Next base: position 198,445,232 of record NC_080020.1, on the reverse strand, counting down.
CACAGATGACTCCAAAGGGAAAAGGGGAATTTCTGATGAGTGGCCACCAGTGTGGGGTAGCCGTGAGCTTGATACTTGACCAGCCTGAAGGCATATGCTTCAGTGTTGAGAAAGTCATAGGCTCAGAGGGCATTGGCCTAGGCTTCCTGAAATCTGGTGTAAATGAACCTGGAACAGACAGTAGCAGGTAAGGATTTAGCCCAGACCGTGATGGAGAAGGCACACAGCACTCTGGGCTTCTAGAGCTTATGCTCTGAAATAAGGGTGTCGTGGGGCACCATAGACTGTGGTCAGTATTATACCTCAATGTTGCTTGTAAACAGTGTTTCGGATTTTCAAAACTCTTAACTTCTAAGTGATCCTCAGGTGGGTCTTAGGGGACTATCACCTCCTTTAAATGGATAAGAAAACAAGTGGGGTGTTCTTGAAATTCTCAGTGATATGAGTTGGAATTGGGTTTCTTGTGCAGGCCTTCTGACCCCCAGCCAAGGTGCACCTGGTGCCCCACACATGAAAAGTTTGTATGTGATGACTAAGGTTCTTGGAATCATTTTATGGCTCTCGCTCTGTAAAAAATCTCATTTCCGTCCGTCAAACTTCAAAGATCCATCTACAATGTCTTTCTTTACAAATAGCTGTGAGGTCTGCACCCATCTAATCTTCCTAAACAAGAGTATTCTTTTTATCCTCCTAAGCCTTTGCTGCTTCGTGGTGCTGTGTGCCCTCTCCTTCTTTATGCCATGCTTATGTCTGTGATACTACTTCCCACCAAACCAGACTATAAAGCCTCTAGGTAAGGAAGTAGGTAGTACTCAGACTTTTTTTCTCTTTCATCTGCTTTGGCTCTTAGGATCACTGTGGATAAAAATACTTGTCCTTTATTTGTGTACTTAACTGATTGAGGTCAATCTACCTAATCACAAGAATTACCATAGACGTGTTGATTGATTCGGCTCTCCATGACTATGTGACAAACCAACTCAAAACCTAGTGGCTTAGAACAGCAGTAAATTATTTTACGTTATTCTGTAGGTTCTGTTCCTTACCTGGAGGTTCCCAGGTAACTGGGCTAGGTGGTTTTCTTCTACCTGCGATGTCAGCAGGCTTCCCTCTTTCAGCTGCATTCAGCTGGTAGTTGGGCTCAGCTGGAAGGTACCAGGAACCTTCACCCCTTCGTGTGGTGCCCTCCACATGGGGCCTTATCCTTTGGTGGCTGAGCATAAGCTTTACACCAGCATGGTGGCTGGTTGCCCAGAGAGCACAAAAGCAGAAGCTGCCAGACGTTCCAGAGTTAGTCCCAGAAGGAGCACGGTGGAAATCACTTCTGTGCTTTCTCTTGTCCAAAGCAAGCCGCAGGCCAGCCCAGGTTCAAGGGGAGGGGAACCAACTCCACCTATCGAGGGTAGGAGCATGCCCATCAGGGGAGGGTGGAGTTGATGGGGCCATCTTTGGAGACCATCTACCATAGTCATGAACACAGCTCATGTTGAGCTTTCACTGTCATCAAGCACTATGCCAAGTATTTTTATGCATTTTTAAATTTAAGCCTCACAACAGTTCTGTGAGGAAGGTGCTATCATCATTTCCATTTTACATCTGAAGAAGCTGAAGCTTGGAAAAATCAAGTAACCTTCCCAGAGTTACATGGCTCTCCATTGAGAGGAGTAGACTTGAGTCAAGGTGGGCCAATTTAGAACCCCTTCTTGGTGAAGAGACAACCTTGATGGAACCCACAGATAGGCTTTGAGTTCTTCTATGTGTGTAGCTTTGTGTTACTTGCTGTGGGGAAAGTATAAGCCATATCTGGGAAACAAGGCTGAAACATACAAAATAAGTAGAGACACATATGCCAGTAAGTAATAATGTGTAAAATGCTATGGGCCACACAGTAAGTGATAGAGGTGCTTGGGAAAAGAGGAAATGCCTGTGTCTTGAAGGACTTAGGGAATCGGGGCTTCTGCTGGTCCTTAAGACTGGTCCTTCGGATGATCTGCTGTCCTTAGGAATGTTGGGTGGGTTTAGGAAATGGCATGAGCCGCAGCAAGGAGGCTGGTAGAGGCTAGTGCTCACAGATGAATCAGGAAGGTGGATAATAAGCTGGGTCCTGACCCAGAGAGCTGGAGGAGCCACGGAGGCGTTCGGCTTCCTGAGACAGCCTGGGAGGGTCCTCTGGAGACGGCGCCTCCGATTCTATGACTGGAATGTATCCCTCCGAGATGTGGGCTCCTTGAGAGCAGAGACGGCGACTCGCCCATTTTTGTTGCCTCTGGAGGAGCTCAGGAGAAGCAAAGAATTCCAGTCAGTCAGTGTATATCAAAATAGTAACCTTAGAGGTCACCTATCCAGCTTCTGCTTTCAGAGACGGGGAAACCCGTGCTGCCTGAGTGAACTTCCCAGGGTGGGCAGAGCCCAGACCACTGCAGAGGTCCTCTGTATTTCAGGGTGTCCGGCAGCCTCCGTGGACGTTAAGAGTTTGGACTCTGGAGTCAGACTGCCCTGTTCCTTAGGAGCTAAATGACCTTGAACAAGTTTCTTAACTTCTCTGTGCCACAGTTTCTTCACTTGAAAAATGGAGATATGAATTCCTATGTCATAGAGGTGTCATGAGGATTAAATGATGTAACTTGAGTGAGGCCCTGAGAGCAGCCCCGAGTGCATAGTAAACATTCAGTAAATGATGGCCGTTACCAGGGCTTTGCCGCAACTCTCTTAAGGAGGCGGCCGTGTGCCTCTACCTGCATACTTGGTATTATGTTCTCCCTTCATCAGAGGATCTCCCAACCAAACTCTTAATTTTGAAAACATTGTCTATAGATTTTTGGCCACCTATCCATCAAAACTGAAGAAGTAACAGAATCACAGCTTCCTTTCCACAGAGCTCCCTCCCACATCTGGAGGGGTGCAGAAGTAGCCTGATTTCTGTAACCTTCACCCTGCATGGTCCTGGGAGCACTCTGGGCTTCTGAGAAGCAGACCCAGACCAGGATTCCAGTGTAGGCTCTGCTGCCTAACCCTCTGGGGTCCTTTGGCAAGTTTACTGCTCTGCGCTACCTTGGAGGGGGTTTAGGAAGATGAGAGGCATTATTCCAGCACAGTGCCAGTCAGATATCAGAGACTTAACTCCTTCCTGCTGATGTGTCGTGAGGTTTGTAAATTTGGAGACTGCTGGTGCGTGGGCACATGCCACCTGTGCTTTGGAGGGACTACCCGGTAGCCCCACCTTGTGCAAATCTGCACGGTCTCTGCAGATCTTGGTTCTGGGAGGGGGGCCATGAAGCTGGGTTTTACCCAGAGAGTCCATTCTCAGAAGCCACCCATGAGCTGTCCTTCTGCAGCAGAAGGTCTCACCTAGCCTCTTGCTTCAGACAGGGTCTCCTTCTCTGTGCTTCAGCAAAATCAGGATGACCTTGATCTCTAGGCTTACGAGCAGAGATTGTTCATAGCCTCCATTGGCCAGCTGTGATGGGTCCCCACACACCAGCAGGCCTGCCCATGTCTCACATGAGACCCCACTTCAGGGTTCCTTTGGTTCTTCTGTAGAAACATGAGAATTGAAGCTGAGCTGAAAGCCCAAAACTCCCTATGGCCCTGAGCGCCAGAGCTCCTTTCTCACAGAGAGCGAGGGCCAGATCTCCTGTGTGGGCAGGAAGCACCGAGCCAGGGCTTTGTATGACTAGACCGTGCCTCTCATTGAGGCTTCCTTCAGGCAGAGGCAAACTAACTTGAAAAATTTTCCCTTGACTTCCTAGAGCTCCTAGCCAGGGATTCATCCTAGAGCCAGATGTCAAATGGGTAACTCTACAGCTGTCTTGTGAGCATGGACTCAGCCTGGCTGGGAGATTGTAAGGTTTGGAAATAGAGTGACAGTGGGACACTGTCCTTTATAGTCTCTGCCTGCTCCAACCCCAGCCCCCATACTTCCCTTCAGAGCAAGGGATGCCCTCCCAGCTTTGGGGAGGGAGCAGATGAAATGCATAGACCAATAAGAGTCTGAGCCCAAGGGTAGAATAATACTGTCATTTATAACAAGTATCTGTTGAGCATTTATGAGATGTGGTATATATACATGTATGTATACACATATATATAGGGGTGTGTGTATATATATATATATATATATATATATATGACATATACCTTATGTATGTAAGAAACACACACACATACATCACATGTATGGCCTAGCATTGTGCAAGGCAGAGGGGCTATAATAACATAGAGATATTCATTCATTCAACCCCTGTTTATCATGTGTCTACTACATGCAAGGCATTGTCCTAAGTGTTGGGGATCCAACAGTAAATGAAACAGCTGGAAATCCTGCCTTTATAGAACTTATATTTAAGTAGAGGAAGAAGGGCAATAAGCAGATCTAAAAACCTTTGATGTAAGGTAATGAAAGAAATAAGACCAAGAAAGCAAGGGAAGGTAGGTGTTGATATTTTTGTTTGTTGTAATCTGGGATAGTCACAGAAGCCTCCCTGATAAATTACGTAACATTTGAGCAGGGCCATTAAGGAAGTAAAGGAGTAGAGTGAGCCATTTACCTGGGGGAGGAGTGTAACAGACAGCAGAAGCAGCTGGTGCAAAGGCCCTGGGGCAGGAGTGTGCCTGGCATTTCTGAGGAGCAGTGAGGAGGCCAGCATGGGTGCGGCAAAGTGAGCTAAAGGGAAGGTGGGAGGAGATGATCTCCGAGGCAGAGTGGGCAGTCACCTGACCATCCTAGAAAAGAAAGAACATGATAAAAACTTAGGTAACTAGCCAAGGCAGGATGTGGTGAGCACACTAAGAGGCACAGACAGTTATAAAACACTTGGAGAAAAGAACTTGTTTTCTGGACTGGAGGTGGTCATGGAAGACAGTGTGCGAGGGCTGGGGCTTGACTGTCAAAAGGAAGGACAGTACAGTCAGGTGGGAGCTGGGGGTGTTCTTGGCCGGAGAACCGTGAAGGACGCCCCAAGGAGAGTTTGTAGAGGGGCCTAATGGAGGATGAAGCTGGACACAGAGGTGAGAGCTGTGCTTAGAGGGCCTTGGCTGGCAGATGAGAACGTTGTGAACAATCCGTGGAAACCTGGCTGTCCCATGCCCTGTTCCACCAAGCAGGCAGCTTGTTCCAGGCCAGCCGAGATGCCGGCTTTCTAAACCTTGCCCAGGCCCAGGCCCGTCACCCTGCCTCGGGTTCAACCCTGCCATTGCTGACTCAGACTTTCCAGTATCCCTTCCAGTGGTGACTGTTGCTCTGCCAGGGTCCCTTCCCACCCACAGACATCTTTCCCAGACATAAATCTCTGAGGTCTTCAGGAATTCTCTTTCTGTCTTTCTGGAACCACTGGAATCCCACAGGCAGGGGATGGGCAGCTATTCTTTTGAGAAGTGTTGCTCAGTTTCTGGGCTAAAAAGGCATGCAAGAGCTGAAGATAAGGATTCTCAGTTCCAAGTCAGGCTTATCTGGAAGCAAACCCTGGACTTGCTCACCTCTTTCCTTCCCTTAGCAGTCACCCCTGTGTGGGAAAAGCAGGGAGGCACTGTTGCCATATGACATGGCAAAAAGGGATTACCGGCTAATGCCATTTGGTTTAGAGATGCATTGTTACATAAATACTCTGGAGGAGTTTGAATGTCCTCCGGACTAATGCTTACACCCCAGGTTGGTAACACTATAGCTGAGGATTGTTTTGCTTGCCATTTTCAAAAGAGGGAGAAAATACCCAAGCCATTATTCAGCCCAGTAATAATACTTTTGAAGGAAACGACCACAACTCCCAAACCTTACTTCTGTGGGCAGGATGTTGTGGGGCTATTGTTCCTTCACAGGCCACCCTTCAGCCTACAGAAACTGGTCTGGGTTACGGTCAGATTACAGGGAGTATCAGGAGGTCTCTGGGAGTTGGAAGGAAAGTCTTAAAGATGGCAGCTGAGCTGAGCTCTGGCATAGAGGAAGTGATCACTGACTTCCAAGCCAGACACATGTGTGACCTCTGTTACTGGTGCTGGTTGACTTTGGGGAAATGATTGAAACTCTGTGAGCCTTAGTTTTCTCATCTATGGGGCAAATAAATGGGGCAGCTATTAGCTAACACTATGGTGGTAATCATTTTGCAATATATAAATGTGTCAAACATGTTGTATCTGCAATGTTATGTGTCAGTTCTATCTCAGTAAAGATGGGAAAAACTGGGTTAGGGTAATAATGACCATCTCCCCTAGTTGTTTAAAGGTTTGGACGTGACCATGTATGTGGAAGTACCTAGCACGGTGACTTACTAATGCCAGCTTCCTTCTTTCCTATCTGGCATCAGCTGGAAAATCAAGAAGAGCAGTTGGGTGTGGCACTGACTAGCTGGAGGTCTCTCTTCTATATTTATCTTATTTATAAGCCAATTATACTCTTAATTTAATTTTGAGAAAAAAAATTCAAGAGGCTGCATAGCATTTAAAATTCTTTTACAAAAACACACTGGTAGCAAATGCCAAAACTATTGAAGTTCCCAGACAAGGGAGCGAATGTCGGGTCTTGGCAAAATGGATGGGGAATTTCTGACAAGAGGTATTTGAATAAAGAAATCTAAACTAGGAAAAAAAAAGTTTTCCCAGATCTTATCATTTGCACAATGAAGAGTTGTATAAAAACTGTTTGTCCCCACCGCATGTTTACTTACCAATGGGCAGGATATCTTGCAGGCCAAAAGTTCAAACTCCTGTGAGCTCCCAAATGATGTGTCAACTTATAATGAACTGGCTTCAGAAGAGGCTGGAAAAATGCTTTGACCCACAGATGCTCCTACCTCCCAAGTGTTCCCCAGCATTTGCGACTGTCCTTGGTGATAGGGTGTGAAATATCTGGGAAGATGAAATAAAGGCATAGAGGTAACGACCTCCCTCCCAGATGTCTTTTTCTAGAGATTTCCTTGTGACTAACGTTCTTGTTCCATTACATCAAACTTCCAGGCTTAGCTATACTTTATTGATGATAAACAGAGCTGCTCTACCAACTCGAAAGAGTAGAATGACAGACATAGATGATTTATTTAGGGTTCTTTTTAATGCTGATTTACTTTGAATTTTTGTACTTTCTGCTCTAGCACCTTTGAATGTCTTATGTTGGGCAGTAGATCTTAACCATCAACATCTGAAGTGCCAGCACATTTCCTGGCTTTGCATACATATTCAGGAAATTTCTTTCAAGTGTGATTTATTTGTACCTTAGTCATCATATCTACTGCTAAAATGCAGCTTAGTGTGGTGGTACCATCACAGCTCTTGTTTAAATCCCACCTCTGTTTTAACTAGCTGTGTGATTTTGGTCAAGCTACTTAACAACTCTGTGCTTAGTCCTTTCATCTGCAAAATGAAGATAACAGCAATAAGGTTAATTCCAAAGACTAAATAAGTGAATGTAATGTGAAGTGTTTAGTAAACTATGTGACACACATAATTTGCTCTGATTTTTATTACTATTCTCTTCAAGTTTACTGCCTCTCACTCTCCTACCTCTTACCCAGTTCCTCTGTGCCTCTCACACATTCCCTCTGTGAGAGTAGCAGTTCCAGGAAGCCTGGAAACCAGTCATCAATGCTGCCACCATTTTCTTTTCATAATTGCACTTGACTCATCAGAGCTTCAGGTCTCCAACTGATGTGTCAAAAAATTGTTGGTAAGTAAACCTTGACCTAGGCTGTCCCTTTTATCTCTATTGACCATGTTTTTCTGGCTGCATTATTAGTTCATGTTATTATAACAACAGCAATAATAACTTTGCTCCCAGGGTCTAAGTTGGATCTCTGGATCGGCTCTGTCATCTTCTTCGAGAAGCCTGCTTTGGCCTGTATTCTTATTGTTTATTTGAGAAATAGTTCAGGATGACAAATAACATTGAGGGGAGGTCCCCTCAATTAGACCCAACTCTCTGCTTGCTACTTTCCTCTATGGCTCATGTTTGCCACTGATCCAAGAAGACAGTGTTTGGGGTCCCACCTTATCTACTCCCATTGGGGCCCTTTGTAGGTCTCCACAGCATCTCAGATCTATTCATCATCTACTTGAGTTGATTGTGGTTGTATTTCTGGGCTGCCATACTTTCAGGCCTACGCTGTTTCTGGAATTGCCGTTTTTGCTTACTGAAGGCAGGACATTTGATTTGGGTTTATATCTCAGAAAATTTTGACTTTTCAACCATGCTGGCAGGCCCCTGAAGGCAGGTCCTATGCTTTTTGTTTGGCTCACACAGTGTCTGGTTCACTGTGGGCACCCAGGGAATGTTAACTAAATTGAACTGAACTAGGCCTTGAAGGATGATTAGAATTGTAGCTGAAAGAATTGGAGAGCTCTGGCCATTCCAGGGAGAGGTTTCCATGTACAAGAGGAGATGAGTGGAAATGGGGATTGTGAAGGGTGAACACAATTAGACTGGAGTCCAGTTATATACAAGAGTAACTGGAGGGGAGACAGATGGCAATGTGCTTTGACTGCCTAAGAACCATGTTATCTCCTCTGGCTTCAGGCTAGAATCACCTGGGCCACTTTAAAAACATACCCCCTTCTGGCCTCGCCCTAGTTCAGTTACAGCTGCACCGCTGTGAGTGGGACCTGCGGAGGGTTCTGGGAATGTGTTGAGAACCACCGACTTAGGACTTGTATATTTTACAGAAAGTGGTGAGAGTCCCACACCATGAGACCTCTTTTATTGTAAATTGCTAACAATCTTGAAGAAATGAGAGGATCTGCTTCTAAGTCTTCCAGGTTAGAGTTTAGAATTCTAGAGTGATCCTAGAAAGAACTGCATAAAACTTAGTGAAGGAGATCTATTTATGACAGAATTAGCAATAGCACTAGTAACAGTCTAGGAAGACAGTGATAAAGACTTAGTAAAACTTCACTACCTCCCATTAATTGTAACCCTTGCGCTCTGAAAGTTGCTGATTTCCTGAATACTTGCAAACTGACTAATCTCAATTTTAAATATCATTCAGACTTCACCCTATATCTAGGTCACAGCGAAAGCTGCCATATGTACCAGGAATGAGAACTTTGCAAGTTAATTAGGGTACTGTTTATATTTCCAGTATTCAGAATAAATCGTCCGGTTTAACTGTCATATCCATATTTTGAAAATCATTTCTGTTAAGGGTAAATGACATGAGGTATTCATTTCATAAGTAGGTCTGTGTCCCTCAGGTTTTCAAGTTCATGGCAAGGACATGGTCTCAAGGGTTTCTTATACTGGTACCAGTAATTAAGCCACAGTTCCTAAACAAACAAATAATTGCCCTTGATCATAGAATACCAGGTACATCCATGTCCTGAGTAAGAATTTTAAAGCAATATTAAAACAAAACAAAATGTTTTCCATGGAGGGATCAGTTTGTTAGTCTTTCCTTCTAAGCATTAACTGATGCTCAGGCTTTCATTAAATCATGTACACTCACAGGGAGAGTACATATACCCTCTTGGGAACACACTGGGTTCTAAAGAGAGAAAATCACATACGCTTACTTCTCCCTTCACCTGTCTGAACTCAGGTCATACTCATGCTGCCTTCTAGAAGAAAGAGAGAATAATTTACAGTGCAGAAAGTTGCAGCATTTGCAGAAACTATCGAAATCTCAGCACATAGTCTTGGAGGGGCTTCACAGGTATTGGCCAGAGTAACCATAAAGCCGGTGACTTTGGTTTACTAAGCTAACTGCCAAGTTACAAATAAAAGCTTTTTGCCTAATGTAGAATGAACAGCATAGTACTGAAGTGAATACCTTTCCATATACATCATGGCAGAGTATAAATCAGTTTATAATTACATTGTTTAGTTAAATGTAAAATTTTCCAAGTTGGAGGGTTTCCCCCTAAAACTGTAGTGTGCTGCCAGCTATTTGATTTTTCAAAAGCCAGTCTCCTTTTTAACATTATAGCTCAGAGTACTCTTACTTTCTACACTAATGATATTTTATGAGCTTTTCTTATCTGTGGTTGATTTTTTAGTTATCAAAATGTATGTCCTCTAATCACAGGTTGTAATATAATGTGGTATGGCAGTCTCCTTTCCAGAAACTCCTATTTTTATTTTTAGTTGCTTTTTTTAGTATGTGAGTTATAGCTAAACTTCAAAAGTTGAGTACTGGAAATACCATCCATTTAATATTAACATTATTGAAAAATTAGGTTATTGTGAGGAAGAAAAGTCAGAATTGATAAGTTAGCAGTTTATTGAGGGCTGGTGCCTGCTGGTCTTTGTAGTGTGGGAATCTCATTGATTCCCCTGGCTGAGAAGGGCAGTCACTTGCACTGCTGACCTACATTCTGTCTCTGAGAGTTTCCCCTGCTGGTCACTGTTTTCCCCAATGTACTAGTCCCCCAGAAATAACATTGCCCCCTTTTTATTCTTGAAGGGAGGAAAAAGTTTTTCCCATTTGTTTACTGCCTAGATCAATTGGAGATTTTCAAAAGCAACATTGGTAAGAAGGGAAAACAAACATGTAAACAGGAGAGGTTAGAGTCCAAGATTCTGTTCCAAATTTAAATAAGGTCTAACCATAGAGTAGAATGGCCAGACTGGCATAGGCCTGTGGTTCTTTTCTCTTTGCCTCTGGAAAACCAGGACCAAAGCTCCCCCTTGAAAGCCCATAGTGTGTCTTCTTTCTGGTCCTTCTGTTTAATGTCAACCAGTGGCATGAGCCCTGAGCAGTATACTGGTAAGTAACCAATGGGAGAGGAAATCTCCCCCAGGCTTCTCAGTGGGAGCCTCCTAACCATCTTATAAAATACCAGAGGCAGGGGGCTGGGCCTCACTCCCCAAAGCCCCGCTTGAGTCCTCCTTCTCCCAGGGTAACCAGTATGGCTACTCCACGCTGACTGAGGGCTTCTCCACGGACATCCCTGTTCATAGACACTGACTGGTCAGCATTTTGATTTGTAGACATCACTATACCAACACAGTTGTTTTGTGTGTAGCATTTTTAATGGGAGGAGAAGAACATAGTAAAGTTTCAGAAATTATATTGACCTCTGTAGTTCCTGCCTTTTCAAGCCCTTTTAAAATTGCAGTGGTTTCCTGAGAGACCCTCTTGGTTTAATAACTTTATTCTAAACTCATGAGGCAACTTCCTATCCAAATTAAACATTAGAAGTGGGAAAATTTTGTAGGGCCTTCAGAAAAACAGTTTTTGAAAGGTGTTCTGTAAATACGGGATTATTCCTGCTCCTTATGCCAAAATCACATTAAATAAAACAGTTTCAGATCTGTACTTTTACTGACCCACAGCCCTCTTTCATCACAATTATGTCCTTAATCTGTTCTAGGATCATTGCCATAATCTTATCACTCTAATTATAGCCCCCAAAAATGCAAAATATGTTATATAACCCAGAGCTTGTTTGGACTCCTTATAGACATGCTTATATGGCAAGAAAAACAACTTTCAGTCCAACAGTGAAGGGTAAGAGTCATACATGTGGTAATAATTCCAACTTGGTTCTTTTAAAAGTAACATCAGAAATGCCCAGTTGATATCTTTTTTACATATATTCCGTTAAAAATTTTTAACTGGAAGGGCAGTTACACAGCACACCCCTACTAGAAATACATGGGTCTGAAAGCTGTTGTTGCCTATAGGAAACATGCAGCAAGCTTAATTCTCAGTAAAAAATGAAGAGTCCTTGGTTGTGCGTCTCGGTGGTGAGGATGTGCTGCAGGTGGGGGGCACGGGGAAGGATCTAGGCAACGGGGAAGATTCATCAGAGAAAGTAAGGTGAGAGAGAAGTTCTATTGCTTCCAACCATTCCCTGGTATCTCCATTATGGAACTCCAGATGCAAGGAATCAGAAAGGCATTTCTGTTTCAGTGTCTGTGAATCATTAAAGCTCTTATCAAGTAGGGTGTTTTTGTAAGGGAAATAATGGCTTTTTATACATGGGTCACTTCTGTTCTTGTGGCAACCACGATGCAGACGCAGGTGCAGCAGATGTGGAATTGCGAAGGGGGAATCCTTCCCATGTAGGAAGGGTCATTAAGTGTCTGGACCTGCTACCTTGAGTGTCCTGCACGTGACAGTGATGGATGACATCACGAGCTCTTTCCTTGCTAGGACTTCATGCCAGCCACCTTGGATCTGAGGCCAAAGTGCACTTCTAATCTTGGTCACCAATTTTGCACATTAAATTCAACCCAATACAGTAAGTGGAGATGGGAGACTATAAAACGCTGGCCTAGAGACTCAAAATATAAGAGAAGGCTAACTTGGTGCTTAGTGGTTTAACTATTTGGTAACTATTTGTTGAATGAATGAATGGAGAGAGAACATCTGGACTTCATCTTTAAGGCACTTAAATTCATATTTGGCAAGGGAAATTTAGCCACATGAAATAACTAAAGGGCACTTTGAGTCCCCATCATATAGCATGATTTATTAGAGAAAGGAGATATTGATGAAACCTGGTCTAGGATAGGGAAGGCATTCGTCAAGGAGGCGGAATGGCAGTGCTTGAATTCTTAGAGATGAGCAGGTGGGGTGAACACCATAGACCAGGGGCTGAGCATAAAGTCTTAAAGGCAGAGAGAGCGGTAAGGGTGGAGTAGTGGATAGGGGCAGGGTTAGGGAGGGTGGTGAGAACACTCACAGACCAGAGCTGGGGGAAGAAAAAGAGTTTGGGGAGGTAACTTTGGATCCAGGTGGTGGAGGGCCATAGATCACACTGTGGAAAAAAGGCTGCCTCCTTGGATGACATAGTGCAAAGTGGGAATGTTTGGTCCACCCGATTGCTGACTGGAGGAGCAAGTGTGAATCCATCAGTGAGTCCCGAATGCCATCTCTGACTGAGTAGTGGCCCATATTTATGTACACTAACAGGCATATGGCAACCCGGAATGGTCTTGTCATTCTCCTGTAGTGGTTCAAGTGTCTTTCCTTGCAGAATAATCAGGCCAATGGCTCTCAGTTCTTCCATGCATCATCCACTGTCCCAACCTGTTGTCAGGTCTCAGAGGAGGCCATCAGTGGCCTCAGCTGAGCTTACATGGTGCTTTGGGGGGCATTCATTCAAGTGTGACAGCTTATATTTTGACTGGAGATGTTCTGTATAATAAATACAGTTGTATTTAGCAGTGATGTGGCCCCATTTCTGTGCCAGTACTCAGAACATTATCTTTAAGCTCTTGAGATGACAGGGTTGCTGATTAGTATGCTGTTGCTCAGCATAAGGTTTGTATTCGTTAAACATTTTCAGTGCAGAGTCCTATGGAAACCTAAACTCCCAACCACTCTTGACAGCAATAGGGACGCTGTCTGGTCAACACACAGAAAGATTTCATTTACCCTGTTAACTTTATTTTAGCTGGTTGGCAAATAAATTATGGAAAGCATGCCATGGACCTGCTCAGCACTCGGGGGTCTCAGCTCCTCCCGGCCTCTCCAGCCAGGGAGAGGGCTTCATGGTATGCTGAGTGTGAGTCTAGTGATGTTAAAGCATGTACTTGTACCTTATAATTCTATAGTGTACTGACTTATTGTCTATGTTATATATTTGTACTCCCATTTTATTTTATAGAATAGTACACACAAAACCATGTATCCTATATTGTCAAACTTCATGCCATATTTCACTAGTAGATCATTGAAATTCATTTAGTGGGTCTCCATGGGCATTTTTTCTTTAATGGAATAGAATAGCCTAGAAAATAGTAGGGTGCACCCATATTTTCTACATGCAATAAAGATAACAGTTATATTGGGAAACTTCATTTTAGTTACTTCTATGTATATATACATGTATGCATTCAGAAATATGAGTTTGCTCCCATATTGTCTACCCTCATATGTGTGAATAAGTTGCCCATATATGTGTCCACACATACATATTTATGGTTTCATCACCATGTGCTATAGTTAAAAAACTGATTTCAGGGGTGTTCAAGTCTGATCACACTCCTTGACATATACAGTTTTGCTTCAATGCTGACTTAGTCCTCACTCCTGCCTAACACAGGCTATCACTGCATGCACTGGTTTGCAGAGATGCTTAGGCTAGTAATACTGGAGGTACTTCACAGGTTCTGAGGAGTAGGGTGTGCATGGCATTTCATTCCTTCTCCCTTCTTCCTCTGGAGTATCCAGGACGTCCACTCTACTCTAGAAAGTCGGGTATATGAGACTGTAGGTGTTGACCTGCAGTGTTGGGTCCTGGCAGAGGGAACTAACTCAGCAGGTGAGAAACCAAAATAGCATCCCTGGAGGGCTGACAACACCTGGAAGGAGGCCTGAGTCACAGAGGACATCCTCAGCTCTGTCACGGGAAGATGGCTTCCAGTGGTGGATGAAATGCCTCCCCTTTCCCTGGAGAGATCAGTGCCCCCACTCACAATGCCATAGCTTGCTGGGATTCACTCCTGGTAGAAGTCCTGGGGTGAGGGCCCTGGGACAGACCTGCTTCCTAAAGGGGTGGGAGCAGCTGCCCTCCTTTGTTTTGGGCAAAATGGCTGCTCAGAGTTTGGCTGAGCAGCCAGTCTCCGGGCGTCAGCCTGGCTTGGCATTCTCCAGCCCTGCAGGGTGGGCTCTGGGCCTTGTCCCATGTCTAGGGCCAGAGCTGATTTTTCTTGGCTATATGTGGGAACACCTGGCTCCACAGGGCAGTCTTTCTCAGAGTGGCTCACACCAAAATCACCTGCAGAAGCAGAACCTCTGGGCTGATTCCCAGGTGATGTTAACAAGCCTTCCAGGGGATTCTGCTCCACGTTCAAGTTTGAGAATCTCAGCTTTAGGATTTCTTTGATATACGTATCATACTGAAAGATGGAAAAGCTTAAACATGTAAGGTGTATTCTTTTACAATTACAAAAAATTTAGGATGACTTAATTTAGGGTTCTTCTTCTTGGTTGAGTTTTTACATTGCATAACTGGTTGAAAATTCAAAAGGGAGGGAAAAAGTCAGCTGTTTATCTACAGCAACAAAAATGTATAGCACTGCCCTTAGGGCCCACACCTTGGGTAAGACCCCTTTGGGAATCCTCTTGAAAATACCATCTTATCAACAAGGACTTGGATGGGATTCCAGAAGAGATCCACACTCTGTTTATTTCTACCAATAAGGTAATGTTGTTGTAACAGCCCTAGTTCCATTTTCATCTGCCGGTTAGCAAGCAGCTCTTAAAAAGCTTGCAGTGGGCCTGACACTGAGCTCTCCACACTCCCCTCAATTCAGCATGGAAGGGCCATTTTTTCTCTTCTTTCTCCTCAAGTGAATTCTTCTTAGGAGAGGTGTGTCTGATATCTGAGAACCATTTGAGGGAGAAATCCCGGGGCATTTTTTTTTTTCTTGGAGACCCAGTCTTCCCAGCCATGTTTCTATCCCATGTTTAAGAGGAGGCTGGGCCAGGTGAGCCCATGGCCAAGGGCTCTCACTGAGCTGTGCCTGTCTTTATAACATAAAGATAACTCTTTATCCAGCTGTTTTCTGAAAACTTACTGGAAAAAGCGTACAGAAATCTCATCTCCAGTTGGCCAAGGGAACCCAGAGACTTGCACTTAACAAGGTCTCATAGCAGTTGATAAATACAACTGATACCCGGTGAAGCAGGTGCCCTCTTAGCAGGGGGGACATGGCTAGAGCAAGAAAAAGGCAAAGCACATGTTGGGGAAAGCGTTGTTCTGGGAGGTCCTCCTGCCCTCTGCCCACCCGGCAGGCTGTGCCAGCTTGCGCAGCAGTACAAGGAGGCTTCAATTGGCTCCCCAGGTAACCTGCTGAGTCAGAGATCACCGTGAAGCTCGGGCCAGCAATCACATCTTAGATGTTCCGTGTTTGAGAAGCTGTACATAAAAAAACACTGAAGTGGATCAGGACACACTGGACAGTGTCAGTTTCACTTGTTCAGATCAAAGCCATTCCCTTTCTCCCCACTCTTATTTACTTAATGAATTAACTCATTTATTTTTGAGTGAGAGTGCTAAATGACTCAAAGCAAAAACTTAGGGGAAAAAATTTTAAGAGAGGATATCTTGGCCTGAAAAAAAAACAAAGAAAACTATCATGGCATTTCTACTTTGATTGCTGATCTTCAGCCTGCATACAGGAAACTTTCTGTCAAATAACGAGCAAATCTTGGAAAATTGAACTTGATTTTAAAACGCAGTTCTCTTTTGGTTTCACCAAGACCAGCTGGGTAATTCATTAAATGTAAAAAGTGCTTTGAAAATTGGAAGACCAACATACATGCTGTTATCAATAGTCATAAGATCAGTGCCTTTTAACTCAATTCATATACTTTTGCACAGTGGGCCAGAACACCACAGATAAGCCCCCTTGCCCACCACAGTAAGGTTAGTGACTTGCTTAGGGGCATGTGGGGAAGCCAGGAGAATTATGTTCCTGACTAGTTTGAGGACTTTAGGGCAGCTAAATGATCCCTTTGCACCTCAGTTCCTTCATCTGTGACATGTTGTCACACGCCTTGCCTATTCCATTCATAGAGGTGTCCTGAGGCATAAAAAGCAGCATTTTGGAAAGCCCTATATATTAATAAAATGAAAAGTCCTACCATGTATTCCCCTATCAGTTTCCCACTTCCAGGGATTCCTTACCTCCTAAAGTGACCCAAGTGGGATTCACCGCATTTAGTGTCCCACCAGCACCCCTCTGCCAGCACCTTCCACCAAACAGATGGCTTTTTGAGCAAGGACCTTCTCCCAGCCCAGAAGGGCAGGGAAGGTCTGCCCAGGGTAAAGATCTGTCCAGTTGTCCTGATACCTTTTGTTCCTAACACTTGGCCTTTCTCTAGGGAGAGGCAGGTAATAGCTGGAAATGATCTGCTCGGCATGGGGGTTTGGTGGCAGTGAAGGAAACCAATGTCTGACAGGTTAGCTTTACCTCTGGGTGGGAAATGCCTTGAGCTTTGAATACAAAAGGATCTGGTCAGAAAACTCAGAGCCTTTTCCACCTTGGGAACGTCCACTTACCCTGTGAAACCCAACTCAGTGTGACTCTTGCCCTTTCCCTTCTCCTTCCCAGGAAGAACACACTCTCCCCTTGCACACCGCCACATGGCAGGAATCCCAGCATGTACTAGTTGGGGCTGGTCACATGACTCCAGTGACGCCTCATGTCTGACCTTTATAGAAGGAACTCAGTAGAGGTTTTAGGAGTAGTTTAGTTGACTATTCCCTGCAGTCTATACTCCCAAAGCCTTTGTTAGAGTGCCCTAATAGAGAAGAGTTGACTTTATAGTCAGGGTTGGAAGGGCAGGAGGACAAGACAGGGCCCTTTTTCCCCTTCTGAACTGAGTGTGGGGCAGGATTGTCTGTCCATGCCCATCCTACCTGGAATTTTGCTCACCCCATCCCTTGCCCTATTTAGTGGTCTCCGGGGGCCTCAAGGTTTCTGCTTAGAAGCTTCCCAAACATTCACTAGTTGGGGAGTGGGCTTGGAGTCTGATGGAAGCCCTTACCCCTGGATTCAAGCTGCCCTGGTTTCTTTCCAGTCCTCACAATGTACACAGCCCAGCCCTCTCTCAGGCCTATCTCAGGCCTACAGATCCTTTAAGCCTCTATTGACTTAAAGTGGTCTGAGATAGGGTGAGATGGGACAGCATGCATTAGATTGGTGCAAAGCCCTGTACATACACATTTTGCAATTAACTGTAAGCTCAGACCAGAGTCCAGGCCTTGAGGAGCCAAGTTGGTTTAAGCCTGAATTCTTCCCAAGAAGTTCTCTGGTCAGGGGGAAACATCAGCAAGTTTTATACCTGCTGCAGAAAATACCTTTTCGTTTCCTCATAGCTGTGGGGCAGTACTCTCGCTTGCTTCCATGTAGGTCACCAAGGGTTGAGGGACCTCCCCTCCCCTCTTCTACTGTGAGTCTCATAAGGCCCACCTGCTCTAGGAAGCCCATCTTATCTCCCCTCTTTGCTCTCCCCCTGTCCAATTCCTCATGCTTCATATCTGCTTAGCTCTTGAGAACATACCGTTTATGTTCTATGATGTGTATTTCCCCAGCATGACTTTAATTCCCTGGGGCAAAAATAGGCCCTGCTGTCCACCGAATCCAGCCCAGTGCAGGCCCCTGAGCACCCGGAAGGCGCCTCACTCTGGGCAACAGTGCTACAGGCTGGAGGGTAAACTCTGAGCCCTGACGGGTGAAGGAACTCGGAGCACTTGAGGTCTTGGAGGTTCGGCGTTTCCTCCACGGCCTCCTGTTGCTCACTCAGCTGCCCTCTTGTTCACACGGCAGCTTAGATGAGCTCATGGCCTGGGATGCACATCCCCAAATCTGTGAAGTCACTTCCCTGAAATCCTGTTTACCTTTCACAAGAAAAGGGTCAGAGCAGGAAAGCTTAACAGGAGCACTGCCACCAAGACTGTGGCACTGGTAATTTCTTATGAGCCCTTTGTGACTGTGGAGTTGATGAAATTTAAGTCAACAGTCTTCCTTCTAATCCTCAAGCCGTGAGAAGCTGTGTTTATTTGCCGAGCCGTCCCTGCATGCCTGTCCTGGGGCACACCTAGGCTCCGGTGTTCCGCTCCTTAGAAGGTGTCTAATTTCTGTAATCACCTCAGAGTTTAATGGCTTTCGACCATATGGGTTGCAGTGAAGAGAAAACATTACTTCTACTCTTCTGGTTCCCTTTCCTGCCTTCCCCACCTCCTCGCTCCTTGCCCCTCCCTTGTGAGCTGAATGGATTATAAAATCTTAGGTGTGACCTTGGAGGTTGGTAAGGGACAAAGGTTTTGTTTCCCCCTCCCTGCCGCTCCCCCAGCACTGGCCCCTGATTAGGCTCCAGAGGTAACTGGGGGCCATTTCAGGCACTGCCACTATGGCTTGGAAAGAACATGACTTGGTAGATGTATATACATGTATATATATATTTTTTGTAGCCATGTCCAAGGAGCAATTTGGGGTCAGGCTGGCACATTTTGGATATGTCTTCTCCCATTTCTCTTCCTTCTTGTCAAAGCAGCACTCTTTTCTAGGAAAAAACAAACAATTTTTCTAGATGCCCACAATGGGCAGAAGTGCCTCTTATGTCATATTCTGAGATCCTCTGACTCTCCATGATCCTCCTCTCCCCTGCTCCCCACATTTCCATCCTGTGTGCAAAGGGAGAGGATGGGTGAGGACAATGTGAGCATCATGTCAAGTTGGATGCTGCTCTCCCAGGCAGCCCACAAATTTAAGTACCGAGGTGATTTCAGGCACTCCCACAAGAACTGAGCTGATCATAAATTCTCTTTGGTACTAAAATTCTTACCACCTTCAGCTCGTGTCATTTGATTCCCAGATCTGACCTTCCCAATCAGGGGAAGGTCATGAGGGGTCACAGGGATGCTGTGATGTGGCTCCCGTCAGCCCTGGGGACAGCCCTGGGGCAGCCTAGGGAGGTGGGGCCCTGGGCTAGTGGTTCCTGGTGGCAAGGAGCTGTCCCCATACCTCAGTGTACTGTGCATGTGCTGTCACTTCCTCTCTGAGCCTGACTGTAAAGGCTGGGAGACCTTGAGCAGGGCGGGCGTCTTTATCTCACCTTTACAGATGAAGAAATGGAGGCTCAGAGAAGTTACAGAGCCTGTGGCACAGCCCATCCCGAGTGAGGCTGTGTATTTGCCTTTCTTCTCACCAGCTGTGGATTGTAAGGTGCCTCTGATCTCTTCTGGGGAACCTGGAAGCTTATTTCCGGATCTGGCACCCACTTGGAAGTCACGCTGCATATCATCTTCTTAGGGGTTGTCCTATCTCCTTGGTGCTTGGCCACTTGCAAGCATTGTTTTCTGTATATATTTTTTAAGGCTTCACTGAAATAAAGTGAGAGATACTCAGGGTTGGTTTCCAGTGCATGGGAAGAGAGGGGAAAAGCCATGCAATCTAAGGCTGTGTCTCTTTCACGTGGTCTCCTGTTGCCTCTGATAGAGTATAACTAAGGTTTGGGCCTCTTTAGAAAGTCACTGTGTTCAGACAACATGATGTTGTATGTGGAAAATTTTGATGAACACACACAAACTACTAGGACTAATAAAAAGAGTAGAGGAAGGCCACAAGATGCAAGATCAAGCTATAAAAACCAACCGTATTTCAATATACTAGCACTGAACAATCCAACATGACACTAAGAAAACACTTCCATTCACAAGGACATCAGAATTGAATGCTTAGGAATAAATTTAACAAAAGGAGCGGAAGACTTACATACTAAAAAATACAAAACATTGCTGAGCGAAATTAAGGAAGATCTAAATAAATGGAGGAACAGCCCACATTTATGAATTAGAAGCCTCCATGTTATTAAAATGGCATTTCTCCCCAGTTTGGTCTACAGGGGCCTACAGAGTCAAATCCCAGCAGGCTGCTTTGCTGACATTGTTGGTCTGATCTTAAAACTCATGTGGAAATCAAAAGGACTCAGAATAGCCAAAGGAGTCTTGAAAGAGAACAAAGTTGGAGGATGCACACTTTCTGATTTCCTAATTTCTGATAAAGTACAGTAATCAAAACAGGTACTAGTATAGGGATGAGCATACAGATCAATGAAACAGTCGAGAGTTCAGAAATAACGCCTGCCATTTCTGGCCAGCTGGTTTTCAACAAGAGTGAAGACCACTCAGAGGGGAAAGGATGGTCTTTCCAACGAACGGCGCTGGGACATTTAGACCCTCCTCCCATATCTGATACTAACTCAGAGTGGATTAGAAGCCTAACTGTTCAAAAGCTTGTCATACAACTTCCTATGACGTTTCAAGGATAAGCATGTCAAAGGCTGGGGCACCAGCAAGAGCAGGAGTCTGACATCATCTTCTTGTCAAAAACTTGAGTGGTTTTTCAAAGAAAGCACTGAATGTGAGAGGAGAAAAGCAGTGCAAATGTGGTGAGAAGCCCTGCTCTGAGGAGGACACAGCATTCTTTCACTGTCTGGACTCTACTCATCATTTGTAGCCTAAGAACTTCGAATTTAATAAGGGGCCTTACTATGTTATAAAGGAACTTACTTTTTAATTTAAGGCAGCTACCTCTTATTGCAAATTCTTCATCTTTCTTGCTTCTATGTGTAGCTCCTTTTTTCACTCTCACAACCCCCTGGTGAGAGAGGAATAGAGTCACCATCATCTTCATTTGACTAACACCTCGTGCTGCTGGGCGCCAGGCTGTGCTCCAGCACATTACAGCTCACAGACTCGCTGACGTCTCACACCAGCCCTAGGAGGTGGGTACTGTTATCACTCCTACTTTATAGATGAGGACACTGAGGCAAAAGTGATTTTTGTGACTTGGAGCTAGTAAGATGCAGAGCTGGGATACAAATCCAGGCAGCGTGGCTGTGACTGCTCCCCACTCCTGGGACTGCCTCCTGTCACTTGCATTTGATAATTGAGGAAACTGAGTCCAAGGGCATGAAGTAATTGGTCAAGATTGTACAGAAAGTCCCACGTCACTTCATCTAGTGTTTTTCCATTACATCACATATTTACCCAGCCTCTGCCCACTGAGAGTGCACATCCCACATAGGTAAGGTTTTAGGTAGAGAAGAATTACAGAAGAATGAAAAATCTTAAATCCTTAGGGTAACTCCTGTCCAAATTTAGAATCTCTGCAGTTTCAACCATGCACAGAATCACAGGGTTCAAGGCTGCCCTTAGACATCCTCTGGTTCAGTCTCTCCATCAGAGCTCAAGTGCTTCAGAAACTCTTTATGTAGCTTTTGCTTGTACATTTTCTGCCATAGGAAGCTCACTACCTTGTAGCTGTCAGTTACCTGATATCCCTACTAGTGAGAAAATTCTCCTCCCTTTTGAACCTGTTGACATTGGCCTTGCTTGGACTTCCATTCTCAGTCCTGGGTCTGCCCTCTGACACAATGCTCAGTAAGCCTAATTTTTGCATACCAGTTCTTTGTAATTAAGAGCAGGACTCAGCAGTTTGATTTCCTGTGTTTGAATCCTGGCTTTGCCACAAGCACATTCTGTAACCTTCAGCCTTAGTTCCCTTGTCCATCAAGTGGCCACAGGCTGTGATGAGGAGGGTGTCAGGCAAGCCACAGTAGTTGGAGCTTAACAGCTGTTTGTTGTCACATCTGTGGAAGCAGTGGCTGCTTCTGTCTTAATCTTCTTCACTATTGGTTCTCTAACCTGTTCTTTCACTACATCTCATGACTTTCAGGCCCACCACTTAAATCTCATGCTTCTCGGTGTGTTTTATCTTCAAATGTCTGTCCCCAAAGGCAGAAGCCAGGGCTGAGCTCAGTAACTCCTACTCACCTGAGCATGCCCACTTGTGGGCCGAGCACACAGTGACTGTGAGATGGGATTAATTTGTTAATCATTCATTCATTCATGAGGCCTTCTGCTAAAGCTGTTCATTGCATATGAGTTACCCAGAGCAATTGTATGGTACTTTCTCCAAATCCTCTCTTCTTTCCTTTCTCAAAAGGTATTGTATTAAGACAAAAATTGGCAGCAATTAGTGAATTTAGGTGTTTCCAGATTTTAGATCATTTCCTCCTGAACTGCTATTCATCAAGTCCTTTATGCATTATGACCAAAAATAACTACTGGATTCTAGCCACACCTGGTCTTAAGTTTTGTCCTTATCACGCCATCCTTCCAGTGGGTAGTGGCAGGGCTGAAATTACCTTCTGCCACTCTTAAAGATAGCTTTCAAACTTTTTCTTTCAGTGGTGAAATTCATGGTTCTAATATTAATGACAAAACTCAGATGAAAGCGCTTCGCTGTGACTGAAAGGCGGGACTTGGAGCTGCTTTGGTCACCACCACTGCCAGAGAGATCACCTCGGAACCTGGAGGCGTGGCCGCTTCATTCTGGCTCTGCAGGCGGGTGGTAGGGGCTGGGGCAGCTGGGGGCTGGCTGGCCTTCTCTCTCTCCCTGGAGTCTCAGAGCATCTTATGGGGCAGCTACACAGGCTGCTTTGGGCTTCCTCTTAGCATGGTGGCCTCGGGGCAGGCATGGTGGCTAAAAATTTCAAGAGATAATATTCCAGTGAACAATGGCAGAGCTGCATAACCGCCACAGCCACACTGCATCACTTCTGCCACAGAAGCCCAGTTTCAAGAGAATGAGAAATAGTTTTGTAGCAATTTGGAAAACAGTCTTCTTCCTGGCCAATTCCTCCCAATGTAGGACTCTTTAAAACATAGTTTATAAAGTTATTGATATAAAGTATTGGAAAGAGTGAGACAGCATAAGAAAAGAAAGATCCTTTTTTTCAAATTCTTTTTTTATTTTGCTGGACAACTCAACTCTGAGACCTTCTGTTTTTGTTTTGTTCGGGTTTGGGTCTTTTACTCAAGCATTCAGGAGTTCAGTTTGTCCCTCCACAAAAGTGGGGATTTGTATATAGCCATGCAGTTTCCTTGGCCAACTGTTGGGAGGATCATAAGAGCAACCACTTGTGAAAAGACCTGAGTGTAAATAACTCTATTTGAGTTATTCACAGGGACATCTCTTACACTAGCCGAAACACAGACGAGGCCTAAGGCCACTCTCCAGCCGATTGACAGATGAAATGCAAACTTTAGATTCAGACCTCAGGAGTTACCTTCTAACCCAGTTCCCTTTCCTCTAGCTCTCTTTGCCCTCACTTGTCAGTTTGCAGCAGCAAAATAGTGGGTGAATACATGCCTTTCTCAGCACTTTACAGTTTTAGCTGGAAGGAACCACAGAGAGCATGCAGATTAGTTCCTGTGAGGTAAGGGGACTGCTGCAGCTGATACATATGCTAGACAAAGCTGGAGGGAATGCTGGAGTTTGCAGCTTCTGCAGGGAGCAGGTGACTTTAGCTTTCTTTCCTGATAGACATCAATGTCCTGGTTAGTGGCCTATAGCAGGTCAGGACAAGAGGAGGTCTGCTGGCCACACCATCCATACAGCCTCTGGCAAGTTGGAATAGGATTGGCTGGGGATGGGATGAAATGTTTCCAAAGGAACTGGCTCATTGTTCAGGGTGCTAAATATTTTTGATCAAATCAAACTTCAACTGAGGAAACTAGAGGGTCTGAATTTTAAGTCCCATAAACCTAGCTCAGAGACAATAGGCAGTGGAGAAGGGGAGATGATTGCTGCTTCCAAGCAGAAAATTGTGGTAAAGATGTTACTGCAGGACACAGTCCTCTTGTCAGCTGGTAGGAGGAGGGTTGGCTCCCACCAAAGTGGGACGCACCCAGATGCTCCCAGTTTTCTAGATGTTCCAAAAGGTTCACCAAACGCCATGGGCTCATCACACTGAATAATCCTTTATTACTTAAAATGACGCTTTTGAGTGATATAACATAGTATTAATGCCTATTTGCTTGCACTTTGTTTCCTTTGGCCAGTGAGATTCTCTTCTGCAACTTCTTGGGCACAGTGGCCTCAGCACATACATCATTATATCAGCCAGAATGGTCCCTGTCACTCAGCTTCTCTAAATATGCAGGGCTGCTGTAAGTGATGGGTCAAGTCTTTACAGAGCAAGTGACTCAGAAACTGATTCAGAAAAATTCATCCTTGAGATCATTGGGGTTCGTCTTGCTTTTATAGGGATTAGTGACTGCTAATGTTTCCAAGTAAATACGAGAAGCATTCCATCATTTTGGTTATTCCCTACTTTGTCTCTGCAGCTTAATGTTCCCAAAAGCCAGTGTCTGGTTGGGCCGTCTGCTCGCTACTTGTTATGTGCTCATTTAAGACAGAATTATTTTTTAAATTACCTGAAGTTCAAAAGACGTTGAACATTTTAGAGATTAGCCAACAAGTGCATTTCTTATTGCTAATTTGACATTTCCTTACTGCTTTGTGCTCAAGGTCATGTGTTTGCACTATTACCACATATACTGTAAAAAGGAAAACCAAACAAAATTAAAAACTTCAAAGGATTAAAGAAAAAGTAGGCATTGAATTAATTGAATAGGAATTATTCTGTATTAAAGACATTAGAGCATATTTTTGCTTTGCATTGTGTACTATTAAATGTTGGGACAAGGCTAGTTTTGCTCTCTCTGTTTTCTCTAGAGAACATACTATTTCAAGTTAGGAATGCATGTTCAGCTTCTCAGAACTGACGTTAACAAACTGAGTGACTGAGCAAGCAAGTTCACATATAGTCACCACATACAAGCTCAGAGAGCCCTTCCCTTCCATGAGCACTGCCTGGGCAGTCTAAGAACCGGCACCACTCAAGAGAAGACACCTAGACACCTATCCAAGGTTTTGTGATACTTGTTGTGAGTGAGACTTTGCGGGGGCAAAGCAGCAGAAGGTTGAGTCTCAGAGTTCTGCTTCCCCTGGGCGGCCCACATACACACCAAGAGGGAACCAAGGACCAGAGAAGGCAAACAGTATCCCCTCGTATTAGCTGCACAAAGCACCCTGTCTCTCCAGTGCTACTGAGCTACAGTGGGCCAGTGGGAACAGGGCTCCAGGAGCCATCTGTATGCTTCTAAGATACTCACATTGATGGTGTCTGCATCTGTGTGTCCATCCCAGTGACTCAAAGGATACTGTGTATAGTCCTGTCACTCTTACAGGTTTTACTTTTTTTCCTTTGTGTCCTATTTATTCTAATTTTTTCCTGTAATTAGCATTGTTCTCTCTAGTTCATTGTTATTCCACTGAAGCTAGTGTCCTAGACCAGTTGTTTCAGGCTTTTTATAGTAATGGAATTCTTCCTTAAAATGAAACCTGTAGAAGCAGCTCACTCTATAGAATTATAAAAGGGGACCCCCTTTTATTTAAGTGAGCTGGGAGTTCACTGATTGGTGGCTGGCCTCCAGTGCACCTCCTGTCTTTGGCATCTGTGATTCCTAGAGTAGTATTTTAAATTGCCTCTTTTTGTTGTTGGGGGGAAATCAGGACCAGTGATCAGAGCTTTCTGGAGATTAGCATCACGCTTGTTTTCCTGAGCACCCTTTCAGCATCTTGCCATTCATGCAGAAACTAAATATTTCTTGCTCTCCTGCTAGGGATAAAGCTCTGTGTTAGATGCTGGTGACATGAAAATGGGTAAGATAGACATTGCATTCCCCCTTGCTGAGGATAGTGTTTTAGACTTTCTGGAGCAAAATCTATCCCAGTGCTTGGACTCGTTTGTGTGTTTTGGCCACAGGTGGTCCCTGTGGGTATTTCCTGGGCAGATGTGTTGGGCCCAATCTAGTCAGCCTCTTCATGCAAGGCTTCCCCTTAGGAATCCATGAGAAGCCCAGCATGCCAAGAAAGTCCTGCTGTGATTCTAAAACTATCCCTGAGAACTAGGGAGTGGATACAAACTATGGGGTAAAGGTAAATAGGAAAGTTGGGCAGAATGGTGGCTAAAGTTCTGTACGATACTGATTTCTTTATTTTGGATTGACCATCCCATCTCCCTGTTCACATATTCTTTTAACTAGGAGTTGAAGGATAAAAACTCAGCTTATTAATGTAGGTTTTCCTACATATAAAAAAATAGCACCCAACTCTTCAAGCATGTCTCTCATTTTACTAAACGTATTCTTGGAAATTACATCAGAAAGCAGAGTGGGGAAAAGCGGATCATTTTTTTTCCTCTTTCGTCCAGTTGCCTAGTAGCTTGCAGTACATACTTTTGCCACTAGAGGGGGTTAATAGCTGGAGAGGTACAGTTGAGCAGGTCAATCAGTATTGGACCAGGGGATATTGACGAAATAGCAGCTGGTTATTATATTTGACTGATGCAGGGCCAGACAAAGCAGATTGAAGACCTAAAATGCTTTAGGCTTATCTACGTGAGTGAATTTGTGATACTCTAGGAGAAGAAATGTTGAGATTGCCTCCATTTCTACCATTGCCCCATACTTTTTTTATGAGCAAGATCCTGCAGTTAAGCAGGGAAAAAATTGAACCAGAAAGTCAGGAGTAGAGCTGTGCTTTTCTTTTAAAAATAGATACACAGAAACATGTGTTTGTTTGTTCCTACTTGGTGTTTTTGTTTTACTTCTAAAATGAGAACAGCTGAAATAATTTCTGAATTGTTCTGGACTTTTGAACAGACTCCCAGACAGTTTCTCTGGTCTGAGCCCTCAAAAACCCACCTGATGAGGAATGAAGCCCATCTTTGGAAAAAGCTATCTGAGGCTATGTGAAGCAGCCCAAGTTTGTTTGTTTTCCCCTGCATTTGAAAATGGAAGTCAAACATGCTCCCAGAGCAGAGAATTCTGGGATTGTGAACATCTTTAAAGGGCAAGGAAGAATCTACATGGCATTTGGCCAGACACGGCCTCATCCCCAGGCTTTCTGCTATGATTAGCCTTACTAGTGATGCCTCTTCTGTCCAAACTGGAGTAGCATGTTCCTATCAAACTCTTCTAAGATAGGAAGATAATAAATAACCTGGGAAGAAAGTGAAAGATTCATTTTTGATGACTTGAAAGAATACTAGTTCCTCTCTGAGCCCCAAGAATTGTTGACTATCATGAGGTTTTAGTCCTCAAATCCTCCATTTGGTAATTTTTGCTATATATAAGAAGAGTTAACTGCCTTTAGTCTTATTCCTTTGACACCCAAAAATCATCTACATATATTTACAGATGAAGTTCACATGAATTTCAGTTGACGATGTATTTCTTTATATTGATAATTGGCAACCCCCAATTAATTAAGACTTCCCTGCACTGATGGTTTCTTTAGAAAAAATAGTATTAGATGATAATGGGAAGGTCAGTCTTGGCAACAAATGCTTAAACTGTAGCCCAAGGGATTTAGATTATCATCAGCAGCCTGTACCAGAAGCAGAGTCTTACTGAATGCTATCTTTTCTAGATAAGATAGAAAGAAGAATTAGGGAGATATGAGGAAAAGTTTTCTAAGGCTGGTTATACTCTGATTTGGGTGACAGTACAAACTGTGGGAATTGGAAAGTGCCTCGTCGGCTTAGAACTGGTAGCATGATAAACTACTATAGGAGGCAAAGTTAATACTTACAGAAATTTTTCCAATTCTCTTGTGCTGTCTCTGGGATCCTTAGTATTATTGAATTTTGCAAGTTTATGCTAACTTGTCTCTCTTTGTCTAAGTCCAGGGCCTGTGCAGTTTATCTCCATTTGCATGTGATCGAAGAGATGGGCAAATGGAGGATGCACAGGGGGCTCTTGCTTCTGACAGTGAGTTTAAGCTTTCTCCAAATATTGCTCTTCATTTTTAACCAGAATATGAAGAACAAAGTGTTGGCTTTCTAACTTGCAAGACCATGCTCTTAAGTTATTTGTCTCTTGTACATTCTTGACCATTCAGAATATTTAAGTTCTCTCACACTTTGGAGCTAGGACCACAGAGTACATGCTAATAATTCTCTAAGCTTCTTTTATTTAGACAGATAAAGGAGTGGGGGTTGATGTAACTCCTGTTTATTTAAATCTAAAAGCATATTATTAAGGGAAGAGAAAAGGGGGAATCAACTGCTCAAGACCTGTACCTTGAAAGAATGCTGTTTAGTGTTTCCCGGGGTCAGGGAGTATAACATGTCTTCAGGTGAGCTACGCGACTCCTCCAAGAATCTCAATGAGAAACCGTGGTTTGGGTTTGTCATAGTTTCTAATATATTCTTGAAACAGTCTATTTCCCAACAAGTGAAAGCAGACCTCATTTCATGCAAAGACTTTCTTTAATTTCACCAACATACCTTCCATCTTATCATCTGTAAATTAAGCTTCCCAGTCAGGAAAAGAACAGCCATTTTAGTAAATGCTTTGTTGTTCCTCCCGTCTGAATAGCCAAATATTATTTGTATGTGAGGCTCACAGTTCAGACAATCTGTGGTAGCTAAATTTGGAGAAATTACTTTTCAGATTTTAGCAAAATCCCTTTTACCTTCCTATTCTAGAATTGAATTAAGCTGCTGACAGGGCTTTGCTTTATCTTAATGATCAAGATCTCATGTCACTAGTGATCAGACACATATGCAAAAAAGAAAATTTCAGTATTTTTCAATTGGAAAAGTATCTGAAATATCTGTATTATATTTCCAGACTATGAATGATCACAGGTGCTTTGAGTCATGATGCTGATTCCGGGTAAGTGTTTGTGCAACTTTAGAAAATGGAACAGACCAGTTGATTCATGCTTTAGCTAAGGGCATTGTCTCCTGGGAGCTAAGGCACCCTTGCCTTTTGCATATGGTGCTGGTGGAATGCTCTTCTTTAATTCATCTTAAGTATGACTTCTGAGACTATTGCTCGCTCCCCACCAACCCACCAATCCATTCAAAGATCCAGTAGCAGCCCTCCAGAGATTACTATTTCACAGACCCTCCAAAAGGGTTGCGCCAATAGCTCAGCTACCATTTTTAATGTTGGCATTTCCCTTGAGAGAATATAGGAGCAGCAGGCTGTGACCTGGAGGAAGGACATGGAAGTGGTAAGGGGCTCCAGGGGTCTTTGGGGAGATGAGATAGCCCTGTGCAATATCAGGTGAAGGGGAAGCATTTATAAACTTCCTGTCCTACATTTTGTTTCCCCACTGTTTCTGCAAACACACCCATTTGAGTGCTGGGTTGGCTAAAGTCATCCCAAAGGAAATGTTGAAGTAATAAGACTCACCCATCTTTATTTAGATCTTGCTTTCCTTCCCTTTCTTTTCCCCAAAATTTATGAATGGAAACAGATGAGCAGAGGTTGAATTAGCTAAGGCTGTAGGTCTTATTTTGATTTTCCAGTCTCTGGCAAAAGGGGGCAGAGAATCATCTGCTCTAATTAGAATTCTAGACTTATACTCATTTAACAACTTTCTATTATCCCGTACATTTTGTTCCAATAAATTGTGAAAATCAGTTATTTCTAGTGCTCAGGGCATAGTATGTGAACTGCTTGGTCTGTAGCTCTCGTAAATTTTCCACTTGGGTGAACAGAGCAGGGCAGAAGTTTCTAGTTGTGCTCTTAGGCTACAGGCAACTGTTGTCACTGGCTGACCTTGGGTTGTAAGTACGTGGGAACTTTGTTGAGGGCTTCACAGAGAGGAGGAGAAGAGTTAGTTCTGTGGTGAGGTCTGTCTTCAGGTTGGTGGAGCTCTTGCTAATTATTTTTTGTAGATGCTTTTGTTTAACCAAGTTGACAGAGTTTTATCTTACCCAAATAGAGATTATACAGCAAAAGACAACTAATTTGGGCAATTAGAATTGGTGGTAAATCTCACATAATACATGTTCAAAAATATTATATTACTTCTGTGCATACGTAGGAATTGAAACTGCTAACCAATTGTTGAAGATTCCTCAGAACCTTCCATGACAGCAAATGATAAGGGTACTTCAGTTAGCTCATCTGCAAAATAGTTCGATGCTGTCAGTGTGCTTAAAAATCTGTGTTCTTATATTAGTTACAAGTTTTTGTGTATTTGAATTAGCTATTAATTTCCCAAGCAATGCATTTCTTTATGAAGATATCAGTACCATGTTTGAACAAATGCCAAATGGATGGAGTATACTATATAGTGAGTCCCTATCTATCAAAATAATTTGGTTCAAAAGTTTGATTTCATGGGAGAAGAATGGAATTGGAACGTTGGTTTAAAACCCTGAGAAACAGCGGAGGTGGCCTCCGAGAGCCAGGTCACAGTGCCTGGGAGGTGGGGCTTAGGGTGTAGCTGTCAGCCTACTGCCGTGAGCTTTGTGCTCTCCTGTGGTCTTGCACATCTCTTCTGCATATTCAGTGCGTATTCAGATTTATGCCCAGCCTACATGGTAAAACATGAAACACCAAGTGTAATTTCAAGGGCAGATATGTATTGGAGTTCTGAGAGAAAGACGGAGAAAAAGCAGTTTACACGTTGGAGGCATACTTCTTTGCATCTGGTAGATGCTCAAGAAATATCTGCCAAAGGTTGATTGGCATTTGTGAAATGCCTGCGCCAAACTTTCAGTTACTTTAGCAAAGCCTGGGAGCCCAGAGTTGCAAGATTGCACATCCTTATGAAGCTAGTTCACTTCCTAATAGTTACTTAGCTCTACTACGGCAAACTAAGAGTCTGACGCAAAGGAGAAGAACAGTAAAAGTCATGTGAATCTGGAAATATACCCCCTTTCCAGGCATTTGTTTAGAGCTTCCTGGCACTGGATTTTATGTAGGTCAGTATTGCAAGAGAGTCTCATTTTTTACATAATACTGTGGTTGAAGGCAGGGTTTCCTCACCAGTTCACTGATTATTTCATGGAGCAAGGAATTAGTCAGAAGGCAGTTGGAAAATCTTTTGTGTTTTTGCTGGTTTGCTTGACTTTACAATATTGGTGGGTAGATTCCCTCTGTGGAATTCTTAAAAGAAGGATTGTGAATGCATGTAAACCTTAGCTGGGCTGTAACCAAGATGAGAGAAGCAATCTATTTGATTGAGTGGCTTAACTAATCAGCCATTTAACTTATTAGCATGCCTGCTCTGTCAGGTCCCAAAAAAGAATTCAGAAAGAGACCTCAGGGACAGCTCTGGCAACCAAGACCATAAAACAGTGTTGAATTGGGATATCTAGAGTAACAGCACTCACCCATCTTAGTAATTCAGAGTCTTAGCTGAGCAGAATCAAAATTATATTAAAAAATTGATCAACAAGTCTAATTAATCAGTCATTATTTATTGACTGACTATAAAATGCAAGGTATAATTCCTGCTGTCAAAGACGAGAATGTCCAGTTGAAAAAGTAGGGTAGAAAAGTAACAGTTAAGTAACCCCCCTCTGCCTCCACAATTCAAGCCAGTGGTATAAGGTTTAATGTACAGGATATGATTAATCATGGCATGGGCAGTTTAAGAACTGCTTTGAATTCATAAGAAGCAGCACTCTCTAACTGCTGTCTTCATTGCAAAATATGCCCGTTTGACATGTGGAGAGGAGGGACTTGGAGCAGAGCTGCCCGGATGGTTTAGAAGTGACTGGGAGCAAAGAGTAGTTGCAATAGAAAAAGAAACCAACTCAAGTAGAACTGGTGAGATAAGTTGAAATTTAGATTAACACAGACTGGGAGAGGTTCTAACCTGAACTACTCAGGGTGATCCCTAGACTAGCAGTATTGCATCACCTGAGAGTTCGTTAGAAATGTTCTTAGGTCCTAACATACATTTACAGGCTAAGAATTTCTGGGCATGAGGTCCAGGAATCTGTGTGTTTAAGAAAGTACCCACTTGATTTGTATGCATGCTAAAATTTGAAAAGCACTACTACTGATAATTTGGGCTTTGTTCCAAGTGACAGTAGAGACCCTTTGAAGGCTCTTGAGTGGAGAAGTGACATGTTCTTTAGTGAGCTAACAAGCCAGGGCATTGGGAAACTGCCCTTTAAGTAGAAGGGTCTTCAGTGTTCTCAGTTACAGTTCTCACCTACCTGCTGCTCACCACCTGAAAGGTGAAGTAGCTCCAAATTGCCAGTCATGTTAACTGTTCTTTGAACTGGTTTCTGCAGGCTGAGTGTGGTTTTTGTCTGGGTAATGGTGCGGTATGCATGCATGGTATATTGCTATAAGTAGGGATATTTTTGCTTTGCAAAACATAAAAGCAATAGCAAATATCTATTGGTGCCTTATAGTTTAAAACATAAATTCTTATATTTTCCAACCATTTAAAAAATCAGTTCCCACTATTTTGAGTCAGTTCATATTTTGGGCATTTATCGGGAAACCCAAATTCCATATTAGAAAGCTAATATGGGCTCTTATAAACAGATAAACCTTTTTGATGGGAAAATTTTCCAAACACTATCATCATATAATTATTAATACCAATAACATTACTATTGTAATATATTATAATAGCATTGTAATATTATAATAGTAAAATAAGTACATATTTTTAAGTCTTGGTAAACAGAATTTTGAATATTATTTTAGTTTTACTTGGTGACTTTGGTAAAATAATGCCTTCAAGGCTTATAAGAAGTTAGGACTCCTGCTCCTACTTTGTAGCCCCAGATTAGCAATTTTGGGGTTAATTCTAGCAGTCACCTTTACCTTTATTTCTCACCTTATTGCTCTAATAAGCTAGAAAGAATGGATTTTTCTTACATTTAAAATCCTAACCTTAATTTTGCCTGTAGTGTCACAAAGTGATCCTTGGCCCATGGACTTGAGAGTGGTGTTAGCTTCTGTTATCATGGATCACATGGGTCCTGGCACCAGTGTTTTCCTCCCCAACTCAGAGTACTTTTTTCCCCTTAACAGATTCACAGCACTGGTCCAGGTGGTGAGTTTGCCAGAAAGCAGATCACTGTATAAAAAGACATGACACTCTGTTCACCTAGACTCTAGGTTGACTCTGGTGAGGGCTAAGTGTCCCAGAGAGAGGAACAGATCCTTCAAAAAGCAGCAGAGTTTGTGTTCTAGAGATTCAAGACCACCCCTAAAGTGTAGCCCGAGCAGAGGCTTAATGTGAAGACATGAACACACAGTCTTGAACCTAATCCCAGGCACCTTTATTTTTGATGTACAAAATGTGAGCTCTGTTGCCGGCCTTATTGAATGATGCTGAGGATGACTCCTGGTGGTGGAAAGGGCCCTGGATTTGGGACAAACAGACCTGGGTTCATATTCAAGCAGGACTACTTACTAGCTCTGTAACCTTGGGCAGATAAACTAATTTTTCTGAGTTTCTGTTTCTTTGCAGAAAATGCACATATTAACACCTGTGTTCAAGGTTCTTCCATCAGTGGAGAAGTTGCTCATGCTGTGCATCTAGTAGGTGCTCAACAAATGACAGCCATTATTAGTCTCTACTTGTTAATTGTGTCCTCACATTAGCCTTAGATTACAATTTTCTAAGAAAAACAAAAAGGCAGAGATGGAGATGGCTTGCTTCAAACAGCTAGGTCTCCTCACTGTTCCTGAAGCATACCAAGCACACCCCTACCTCTATGCCTGCACGGCTCCCCACGCCTGGAACACCCAGGCCCTCCTCATCTTGCTGCCCTCCCACTGTGAGTCCCAGCCCTTCAGGGGCTGCTTTCATCAGTTCTTCACCTCTCCTCCACAAATAATGAAATACCATCCTGTGGGTTTAACTCCCATTTCACTGGAGTTTCTCATTCCTCCAACAGGATTGTAGCCTTCTCGAAAGCCCTCTCTAAAAACAAACTAATTGACTGATTTGAAATTTGTCCATCACCGAACCATATGCTGCCACCAAATGAAGACCTGTGAATGGAAAATTAGAACTAATATTTTCCTAAGCAGTGTTTTTGGGTCAGGCACCTAAAATAAGGATAATCTGTTTTAGTTTTCCATGAAATAGTAGTAGCTACTACTACTGAATCTTGATTTTACAGATGGAGAAACCAACACCTCTTTGTCCAAGTTCACACAGCCAAGAAGTAACTGAGTGAGGATTCAAAAGCAGGCAGTCTGGCTCCAGAGGCTGATTTTGGACCACTACAGTGAGGATGTGGATGGAGAAACCTATCAGAACATTTAAAAACAACCTCTAACAGAGTGCCACAAACAGGGATTGCCTACAGTCAAGGCATGCACTGTTTCAGTTGAGGTTCTCAAGCTCCCAAGTCTTGTTTCTCATTCATGGCATTGACAAATCTGTTTAGATAATGGATTTCTACATTTAGAGAAACCAGCCACTTATCCGAATTGTCAGCCCTCAGTCTGTATGAGAGCTGCAACTCAGTCCTGAAACTGACATGCTCTCTTTATATCACCACCTTTCCAGGTCCTTAAGAACAAAAGGTTTGTGAAGGATTAAATACAGGCTGGTTTTGTTCTGCTTCTACAAGCACCTATGCCTGCTTAATACAGACTGCATAGTGTTGACTGGAGTCTGTGCTTATACACTTCTAAGAAACAATATATATCGGAATCTAGCACCTTCTTCAAGTAGCACAACTGTGATTAAACAGTTCCTTGGAGAGGATCCTTTGGTATTACACCAACTATTTGTTTACCTCGCAACACCGCTCGGCATTCAGAGTAAACTGGGGCAAAATATGAAGATCAAAGAATTTAATAATCAAAAATCCTTTCACGCTCTAGCTATCATCAAATGAAAGTATTAGTGAAGTGGTATGGAAATCCTCTTCAGCATCCTGGTCACCAGCCATGCCAGTTAAGATCTAAAACAATGTGATCGAGTGTTCAGAATCCACAGGATCAGGTTGTGTATCCACAGTAGTGTGTTATTTCCAAGTTGCTAGTTTTGCCCAGATAAGCACATTTTCATTTTGGCTATACGAAAGGCGTCAGAACATGAAAGGTGTTTAGCACAGTAGAGATGTCAGTCCAACTTTCCTGCATCATGGAGTGGTTTATTTGGTTCTGGGGCAGCCATGCATATGTATCCAGCAGTGTGACTGTATGACTAAAAGTCAAGCCAAGTGGGTTTGATAGCAAGAAAAAGACAGAGATGCAATCACATAGTGAAATCATAGCTCTCTAGCCATGGGTGGGAATTTCAGGCCCCTGATTTGATTTTGTATGACCCTACAGTTACAAACACATGATAGAGCATGGTTTCAGCTGCCCAGTAAATGCTTTATTATGGTATTGTTCAAATGGCTTAGATGAGCCCAGCATGGTATTAAGAATTTTGGGGACACAGGCAGGTGCAGGAAACATGGCCCCGGTCACTCCAGGAGAGACCTCCTATTGTGGAAAGTCATGGTGTTCATGAGTGTGCACCTTATCCATCAGAGTGCTGAGGTGGAGAAGGCTAGAAACCACTGGTCCAAGAACTTACACTCTAGTTGGATTTACCAACACATGAAATTCTCATTAAAGATGCAGAACAAAATGCAATAGAATCCCCAAATCTTCATGTTAGTATGCACCACAGCTGTTGCCTGGTCCAGTGGTTCCCAAAACTCACTGATCATTAAGAGCTGCCTGGGGAATTTAAAACTAAAAGAACATTCCCAGGGCTCCTCCAGAGTTAGAAGCTCTGATGGAGAGGCCTGGAAATCTGTGTGTTCCCAAGGGACTCTGCTGCCCGGCCAGCTCATCTGGTCCATTCCCTCAGTGAACAAAGGTTTCTGTTAAAAGCCCTGCAAAATGATTATCTAGCCAAGGCTAGCATCTTCAGGCTGGAAGAAAATCACTGCAGAACAAAGGAGCAGGTTCTAATGTCAGACAGAGGGTTGGAGTTCTCAGAAGTCTTTCTTAGAGGCCTCACTGTGTCTTCTACCTGTCGGTCTTAGCTGGGCCCTCTGCAGTAACACAGACTGAATTCACCAATGGGTCACTCCTTCTAGTAATGACCAACATGGCAACCCTCCAGATGTTCTAAGACTTCCTCTTCAGTTTGTGCCTTTGTTTGAGAGCTAATTCCTTTGTTCATTCATTCATTCATTCAGTTCAGACTTGTCGGCATCCTCTAAGTGAATTTATTGAGGCTGACTGCTGCCACTTCCTTCAGCTGCTCCCTGTAGGTCCCAGCTTCTCCTCACCTTCTGTTTACCTTCCTTGGGACAAACTTTAGTTTCTCAGTGTCACATACGATGCCCAGAGTCAGACACCCCTCTGACCATGTGGTCTGACCAGCAGAGTCCAAGAGGAGCTACAGGAACTGTTGCCTTCGGTGCCCTGCTTCTACTAAAAAGTGTTGTGAGAAAAACTAAGGGTCCAGACTGGTGTAGACAGGAAAACTGGAGCAGAGCAGAAAGGGAAATCATCATTGACTTAACTTATCCACCATGTCCCTGTTCCTAGTGAGTCAAAGAGATATGGCTTCCAGTATTCCAACTGGAGAAATAAAGTTTTATTGAATACCAGGTAATTGCTACATAGACCACAGTGTGTGCGTATTATCTGGTCTAAACAGATTCTCTCACCACATCATTGTTCCTTGTACATAGGATCAACTCCAGCTGCTCTCCAGGGTCACCCGAGGGGTGTGAGGGGGCAGAGCTTTTCTTTCATCTCTGTATGGTGTGATCAACCTAAACAACATGGACACTTGAACGACATGGATTTGAATTGCATGGGTCCACTTATACGCAGATTTTTTTTTCAATAAATATATTGGAAAGTTATTGGAGATTTGCAACAATTTGAAAAAAAATTTCTCTAGCTTATTTTATAGTAAACATACAGTATGTGATACATCTAACATACCAAATATGTGTTAATTAACTATTTATGTTATCCATAAGGCTCCTTGTCAACAGTAGGCTTTAGTAGTTAAGCTCTGAGGAGTCAAAAGTTTTACTCAGATTATCAACTATGCAGGGTGTAGATGTCCCTAACCCCTGCCTTGTTCAAGGGTCAGCTGTGTTTCTATCTAAACAGGTTTAATGTTTCCTTCCCACAATTAAAGGGAAATGTTGATGTATCTTCTCTGTTTAGGCTCAGCTACCTGGTATTTGCTTATCTTTAAAACTGTCACAAGAACTTTGCATATTCTTTGGAAAGAAAAGAAAAGAGGAACTATTGTGATGGTGACAGCCGATTGTAAAGTGAACAGCTCCAATTAACTGGTCAGTTGTTTTATATACACAAGATTGAAAAAAGTATCCTTGATTGCTTTTCACTGAATAGACTGGTCATTTTAATATCAAGGTGGGTCACATTCTAATCTGTGATTGGTGTGCAGGATTTTTTTCTAAATAGAATTAAGCAAGCAAAGAAACAAAAAACAAAGAACAAATAGCAAGAACAGTAGAGGTAACAGCAATAACGTTGTTCAAGGAGTGAGTGATCTACCCCAAGACCATGGGCTCCATTTACAACACCAGTAGGTGCCTGAGCCTCCTGGAATTCAGGCCTCAAGTTTGACCTCTGTAGGTACTTCTTTTTGTGTTGGACACAGGAAACAATGAGGTGACATCTGAGGTTCTAGAATCAGAGGAGTGGCCTCATGGCTACTTCAGTTCTGTGCGGGGGATCTCTAGCATCTGAGCTGGAGACCAGAGAGACTCGTCTAGTTCTTTTCTGAGCTACCCACGCACTAAGCTGGATGAGGTGGGACACACAAGAAAGGGATGTCCTGAGCCCCAGCTATTGAGCATTGTGTCCTGCTGGAACACAGCAGGCGTGTGCATGGGAAACAATCAGAATTTGAAGCAATCACACACAGGATTGGGATGAACAGCCTGAGTTCATGGAAGGAGTGTTAGTTAGAAAAGGACAAGACTGTCATATATGCCATGGCTGGGTTGGGGAAATGGGATTAAAACAAGAATACTTTTATTTCTATGCTTAAAAACACTTAACAAGGAACATTCCATAGGTCCTTAACTTAAGCTTCAAACAGCAGACTACTGGTGACAGTGGCCTCCAATGAGCGACCGATATTTTCTTTCTGTTTAAACTATCTCTGGTATCATCTAAGACAGACTTGGTCTATGTTGCTACCTTGCCCTAAAGGGCAGACCAAATTCTAGGTGGACAATGGGTACATCACAGAGCATGAAATCTCTGCAAGATGACCAGGTTGCTGAGATGGGCAAAGAGTTGAGGGGTTGGATTCCTGACACCTTGCTGCTTTCTTGGAGTCTGGGTCAACAGCTAGGGACAGAGAGTGGTAGTCTGATGCCATACCCCAGGGGTGGCATTCAGTGGAAAAAGCAGCCGGTGGGTGAAACCAGGAGGAAGCGATGCTCTAGGTGACACTGAGGTACAGGCACTGACGCTCTGATGATGCCGTGGAGTAAAAGGAGTCCCAGCAAACCCACACCACTGCACTTTTTATGGCCATGTTCCCCATCCAAAGTGTCTTGATTTTATCATTTTCAGAAAGGAAACTAATGACAAGCCATTGTTCCTGCTTAACTCGAGATGCGGCTTTATTCATGGTAGATCACTCTCATGGGCAGCATTCTGAGATGTAACAGTTCCACAGGTACTGTTATATCACAGGATAGAAACTTCTTTCTCCAAAGATTCTGATGGCTCCTATAAAAAGGAAGTGTTCTCTGATGTATTGAACCAAAACTCTTCCCCTTGCCCGTTTTACACACAGATGAAATACATGGGGCAGGTTGGCAGTAACTTGACATTGTTCCTAGACTGAAGGCAGCTCTCGTTTTTTGGGTGAGTTGGTTTGGTACAGTTTTAGGTCACTTTAAACTTGGGGCATCCTGTGTAAGTCAAATAATCATAATTTTAAGCAGTTAGAAGCAAATATCAAATGCACATAAATGAAGTTTATACCTTTTCAACCAATAGACTGTCATGTGAATTTCTTA
This sequence comes from Manis pentadactyla, assembly GCF_030020395.1. NCBI lineage: Eukaryota > Metazoa > Chordata > Mammalia > Pholidota > Manidae > Manis > Manis pentadactyla. Next base: position 198,406,170 of record NC_080020.1, on the reverse strand, counting down.
CTATTTGGCCAGTTCTGATTATGGGAAGGCTTTCCCACAAGAAAATGAGCAACTCCTCTTTTACGCAAAGTAGGGTGGACCCTACCCTCTATGGCTTATCAAAGATTAATGTAAGAAACAGCCATTGTGAAAAGCCATTCTATATTTTCCATACTACCATTGGTGTTAATAGAGTCGGCCACTGCCGGAGGGACTCGGCTGAGATGAATGTGACTTTGGGGAAGACCACGGCAAGGTCATTACAATTGAGTAAAGAAGCCTTGAACAATGAGTTGAAAAGAGGAGAAGACCTATGAGGAGACGGGCTGAAAATGTGTGAAAATGATTTTTTTAAACATTACGGGGGTGATGATTGTTATTGTTACTACATAGGAAAATACACATCACTAATCCTAGTCATTACTCAAATGACACTGTCCTTCCCTATTAATTGACAGGTAAATCTCCAGGAAGGAGAAAGATCCTCTATTTTTATTAACTACATGTCCCCTTTCAACAACAGGTAGTTGGTCAGCCTGTGACAGCGACCACAGAAGGCTGTGCCCAGGGTTCTCACCGCGCGTGTTCCGGCTCAAGAGCCCGGGGGGTCCCACTCACTGTTGACTGTTCCAGGCTGTCCTGGTAACGGGGGTGCTTTCTGTGTGGCAAAATAAGATTGATTTGGCAAACTGTCCCAAAGCAGTTGACCCTTTCCTTTGGTTCTCCCTAGGAAGCGTGACGGAGAGGAAGGGAGGGTTGCCGCTTTCTTCTTTTCCAAAGATAATGAAGCATTTGGGATAGTGGAAATAGGAAAAGGATGGAGTGACTTCAGTCTCCTTCTTCCAGCCCTTTGAGAACTCTGCTTCCAGAGCAGTTCTGCTTTAAGTGTGCCATTTTACAACTCAAAAGATGTCTAGGGCTCTTTCCTTGCCACCTGTGTTCCGAACTGCCTCCTCTGGCCCACCAGCACCCAGTCTGCCCCCTTGCGCCCTGAATCCAGGGTTTGCGGGCGCTGTTTCCTGTGACCGTCAGCTTTTTCACTGGCCCCTTCACACCCCCCTCACCCCCACATGCAGTGGTCATTTATGCTTTTAACTGCCAGGCCTTCTCTTCCTCACCTCCTAACCCTAATTCAGACTCCCTCAACCAGTTCCTATAGCAATGGCCAGTTCTATCAACACCAGTTGCATTATGGAGAATAAAATACAGAAAGGATTTTCTTACCATTTTCTTATAATCTTATATAAGTGCTAAGACCTGGATGACAGGCAGTTTATTCTCTAGGGAAGCTAAGAAGATAATGATCTAGATACATAGGTTTCACAATCTGATTTAATAAGGAGACTTGAGCACATAATAATATAGAACATTTTGTGATGCTTTCTATGGTTTCCTGTGTTCAATTCCTAGTTTCCATAAATCAAAAGCATGGCTTATATCATCTTCCATATCCCCCACGCATCTACCCAGGGCACTCAGGAAAGACCTGGTGAATTGACAGATTAAGTGGTGCAGACGTGGAGGGGAAAAGGAGATGATGCAGAGTGTGAAGTGAGGACCCGTGATCCGCTGCAATGGTACATTGGAGAAATCGTTCATCCTGTCTTGGGTACATCAAAGGCCGGCCGTTCTGAGTCCAGTCTTTTGTTGGACATGCATGTGAAATTGACTCTAAAGCGATAGAATCTTTGCATATATAAACAGCTAACAAAAGATGGAGAATGTGTGTCTAAACAAACCCAACTAGCAGGCCATGCCGTGCAGCAGAGGAAGCCCCTGGCTATCCGTCACATCTTGAAGGGTGAACAGGGCAGGCCTAGTCTTCCCTTCAAAGGCAGGGAGCGTTAGTGCTCTGGGAAAATGGAGCCCAGTGGGGATCTCAAACACATGGTGTGGCCCTTCCGGCTTGTAGGTCCTTATTAACTATTCTTACCCTAAATGGCCATGACATATAATCTCTTTACTAATTTTATTATTTTACTTGCTGTCATGAGACCATAACTTTTTAGGTGAGATTAAGGGAGGAGAAGGAGGAATAAGGCTTTTAAAATCTTTGATGACCTCAGAAAACATATTTGCTTACTTTACCAGGAAGTTGGTTTTTTGTTTTGTTTTCTACTGATGCCAAGAGGGGATTAATGAGTAGCCGCTGGGTTTGCCAGCTTTCTTTTGATTTCAGTTTATGTAATTAAGGAGTTCCCAGAATGACTTGAGGTTCTCACTCTACATCAAAACATGCTTCTTAAATGTGTTAGGTGTAGAGGTCATAAACAATCCAAACTCACTGAATGGAGGCGGGGGAGAGCGAAAAACTTACCTTGCTTTAAAAAAGGGCCTGCCTTTGTAAAAAGAGTTGATTATGCTTTCTTTGGGGCTGTGCACACTGAGTTGTATTGAGTAGAAATCAGGTTAAAACTGAGTTCAAAATGGGCTTAAGTTAGAATAACTCAAGGTGAGGTTAACAAATAGAAGTAACACAGGGAAACCAACTCTGTTATACTATTGAATTTCCATCAGCTAGAGCCTTGTCCATGGTGGATATCCAAGAACTCACGCATTTGACAACGATGTGCTAGGAAACCACTGTGTGCCAGGCTCACTTTTAGTTACTGGGGATACAGTAAGGAATTAACTGACAAAAATCCCTCCCTCGTGATGCTCACACAGAGTGGATATGGGATGAGTAGGTTTTTATTGAGTGCCTCCTTAGCTACAGAGCTCAGAGTTAGTGGCGATGGAGGTTGCTAGGAAGAACAGGGTATATTCCTCAAGTAGCTGAGCATCTCACTGGGAGGTGAAGACATCTGTCCACAGGACAAAAGAACTGCTCAAAGCTGTAAGTGAACACTGGGTGCTGATACAGGCAGACCCTCTGAGGGTGAGATGGGTAGAGTGGGCACTCATCTCTGGACTGCACAGGATGGAGGCTCGCTGCAGCAGGCTGACTTATCTTTAGCTCCCTAAGCAAGAAGAATTTGCAGACACAATATCAGAGCACTCTTTGGTTCTATTCCTCTCTTATTGCCCTGTTTTTAGTTCTTCTACCTGCATGATGATTATTTTTAAAGGAAATTATAGTAGCATTTCTTCTGGGTTGGACTAATTTCCTGCAAACAAGGCAGAATTACTAACAGTTCCTGTCCTCTTGAAGCATATGGACTAGTGGGGGGGAAGGCCTTAAATCAGTTATACAAATAAATCCTCCACTCTGCTGAGTGTTACAGTGGAGCACTTAGCACCCAAGAGGGGGATTTGACCTCGTCAGAGAAGTCAGGGACAGCTTCCTAGAAGAAAAGATGGCTGCACTGAAATCTGAAGGGTGAGGAGGGATTGATTATCCAGGTGAAGGGAGAGGGACAACATTACCAGCAGAGGGACCAGCATGAGCAAAGGCCCTGTGACAGGAGAGAATTTGCTGTTGGGACAGTGGAAGAGAGATGATCAGAAAAAGAGATAGGCCATATAGGCCATAAGGCATATTGAGTTTTCTCTTTATTCTAAGAGTAATGGGAAACCTTTAAAAGAATTAATAGAATGAGAGGAGGAAAGATGGGCTGTCATCAGAATAACTCTGCCTATAGAGGGATCAGCATTGGGTGAGGGGCTGGGGTCAGGGTGAGAGTATTGGTAAGAAGGCACTTGTAAGAATCTAGACAAAAGATGATAATTGCTTAGGCCAGAATAGTGGCCATGAAGTAGCAAAAATAAAAAGTAGACAAATGTAACAGGTCCAAGAATATTAAGTACAGAGATACAGTAGTAAAGGCAACAGGCCTTGGCGATGGATGTGATGGATGGCGGAGAGGGAGGTATTCATAATGACTTTCAGGTTTCTGACTTGCACAGTTGACTGAATGGTTGAGCTCTGCCCTGAGACAAGCACTCTGGATAAGGACCCGTTTACTGGGGCAAGATTATGAAGTCACTTGTGAACATACTGGGTTTGAGTGCCTTTGAGATGCCTAGAGGGATGTCAGAAATGCAGTTGGGTAAATGGGTTTGCAGCTTGGAGGAGAGGCCTGGGATGCAAGTAGACATTTGTGAGTCATTAAACCCCGGGTGTGGATGAGATCACTCCGCGAGTGCAGAGTAAGGAAGGGGGAGGGCCTAGAAACCAGCCTGTGGCATTCTGACCTCTAAAGGCTGGGGAGAAGAGACTTTAAGAGGAGGCAAAAAAAAAAAAAAAAAAATACCCTGCCAGAAACAGAGAAAGACCCAGCCTGAAAGCTGAGGGAAACAAGTTTTTGTTGGAAGAGGAACCAGTCTGGGAAAAATGCTGCTGAAAGGACAGGAAAAATGAAAACTTGGTAATAATAATAATAGCCACAATACTGTCAGTAACAATAGTAATAGACAATGTTATGGAGCACTGATTATGAGACAGGCATTTTAACATATAATTTAATCCTAAGAAGTCTGTAAGGCAGGTTCTATTATTATCTTCATTTTTATAGCTGAGAAAACTAAGCACAGAGAGATGAAGTCATCTGCCTGAGTTCACACCGCCAAGAAGTAAAATCTGGTGGGAGCTCCACCACTTCATTCCACAGCCCCTGTCCTTAAATGCTGTGTGTCTAGTTTTGGGAGAATACAAAATAACCAGGAAGGGGAGTGGAGAGGGGAGGCTTTTCCTCTTTAGATATTTGGATTCTTTCAAACACAGCCAAGGAAATACTCTATTGTTGCTGAAGCTCAAGTCCAAGTTGGTGGCCATGGAATGACATTGTAGCAGCTATTTGTGATAGTGTGATTAGGTTCAGCTAGATTAGGACAGTGCTGAATGCATGATACAGACATCCTTGCCATGTGAAAGGCTCGCCCGGAGTGCTCGAGGGCAGTGGTTCTCAGAGGGGCTCTGCAGACAGGCAGCGTCACCACCACTTGGGAACTTGTTAGAGATGCAAAGTCTCTGGCTCTACCCTAGATCTTCTGAATCAGAAACCCTGGAGGGAACAGGAGGCAGGGAGCAGGAATTCATGTTCTCACAAGCCTCCATGTGATTCTGATACACAAATCTGACAACCAGGGTTCCTGGGGGATCCTTGAAAAAAAGGAAAATTCAAATAACTTATAGTCCATATACGTCACAGATGTAAAACACCTTGGCAGAAACCAGATGGAAGAGTGTTTCTCAACCCTGCCTTGCACATTAGAATCACATGGGGAGCTTTGAAAACTACTGATGCCTGAGTCACACCCTCAGAAATTTTGGTTTCATTGGGCTGGGGCCAGCCTGAGCATTGGATTTTGAAATGAAAATTTGAAGGGGGGAATGGATGATAAAATGAATAGTTGGCAAAGAAGCCTTTTCACTTTTAAGAACAAAATTGTACTATGGGGAGAAGGCAAGGCAAGGCTTGAAGGGGAAGCACAAGATAAGTGGAAAGAAGCTATACCACAGGCCCTTTGTGAATACCAGTAAAGCTTGAATAATTCTGGAGATTGTGGAGAAAGAGAAAGCAATCTGACTTTGTACCAATTCTTAACAATGGACTTATTTGCAAAGAGATGCCAATAATAAAGTAGGTATGCTGTCGGAACTGCCTTATGAATTGTGGTTTTTCCTAGTCTTAATGGAAATGAGTCTACTAATTTTGATTGAAAACAGTATGCTACCATCCTCCTGGGATCTTCACTTAGATTTTATCTCTGTGTTCAGAATGTACTGTGCTACTCTGGCCTTGCAAACGTCACTGTTCCCCTTTGCCCATGAATCCTCCTCCCACAACTGATTTGGTCAGTGTACCGGTCCCTGAGCATCCTCATTCTGTTCCCACATCTCCACATTGGTTCATTCCTCCCCCCACCCTCTCATCCTCTCAGGGCCTAGCCCCACCCAGACTCCTCCAGCCTCTCCCCCCACTCTGATCCAAGTGTTCCCCTTTCTCCTAACCCCGTTAGTATCCAATGTCTTTAAGGTACTTTGCTTCTTTTTTGTTTTCATCATTCTGCCCATTTCCCATCTCTGCCCCCAGATCATATGCCCACCACAAGGACAGTGCTGGCTTGTAATTCTTTGCATCCTGCCTAACACAGCACCCCACACTCTGTGGGCTTAGAAAACAGTAGTCAAGAAACGACAGAAGAGAGTATCATCAGTATCATGGATTGCAGATGAGAAGGCCCTGCTCTGATAGTGTGGCCATTGGCCCTTCTGAATGCTGCCTTGAGGAAAGAATCCATAGGAAGCATGCTAAGGGGAGATTCCCAGAAGGCACATCCTCCAAAGTGAAAAGTGGCCCTCACAGCAAAGGGCCCTCACAACCTCATTAGTCCGCATGGCTTTGTATGAGTTCCCTAGGACTGCCTTAACAGATTACCACAAACTTGGTGGCTTAAAACATTAGGAAAATACTCTCTCATACTCCTGGAGGCCACAAGTGTGAAACCAGTGTCACTGGGCCCAAATCAAACAATCAAAGTGTCAGCTGAGCAGTGCTCCATCCAGAGGCCCTAGGGGAGAGCCCTTCTGTGCTTTCTCCAGCTGCCGGTGGCCACCACGTTCTTTGGCTTGTGGCTACCTCACTGCAGTCTCTGCCTCCAAGGGCACATGACCTTCTCAAATCTTCCCATTTCCCTCTAACAAGGGCACTTGTGACTGCATTTAGCGCCCACCCAGTGGTTCAGGATAATCTCCCCATCTCAAGATCCTTCACTCACCACATCTGGGAAGTCCCTTTTTGCCATCTGACATAACATTGACATGTTAAGCGATTAGGACATGAATATCTTTGGGCAAGTCGCTATTTAACCCACCAGGTATAAAGTTAACTGGAGCCTCCGAAGGAACAGAGACTGCTTGCAGGTGGTGACAAATCAAAGACCCAGGTCTCTTCTCTGTCAATTTTGGGCTTCTTCCACACGACTAAGCTAACATCTGTAAAAGTAAGAGTGAAAGAGGTTTTAGAATAATGCCTTATACCCTAATTCATGTGCTGCACTTACTCATCTTCTCTCATTAGCTCAGTGACATATTCTCCTCCCCTTTCAGGACCGCCTCTTTTTTGTCATGGAGTATGTAAATGGTGGAGACCTCATGTTCCAGATTCAGCGCTCCCGAAAATTCGACGAGCCTCGTTCCCGGTTCTACGCTGCAGAGGTTACGTCAGCGCTCATGTTCCTCCACCAGCATGGGGTCATCTACAGGTAGCTCTTCTCCTCTTCCCCGGAAGTGAAACAGTGGGGAGTTCTCCAGACACTGAACCAGCGCTGGCTCCTGCCCAGTCGGTCTCTTAGCAACCCATGTTAGCTTAGTTGTTTGTTCCAATTTGCCCACAGAGGACTTTTCTGGGGGCTGTTTATCACTGTGAATGTTAACATTTGAGTGGCCCCAGGAGATCTGACCCACTGTTTGTGCCAGTTTTGATTGAAAGCCCAAGCACAACATTTTAAAGACTTGGCGCCGAGCGACCTTGGGGCGACTTCACTTCTCTCTGTCCCGCCCTCTTCCTTTACCATCAGGCCATTCTCTTTACTTTTTCCTCCTGTGCCATGAACTTCCTCCCCTTCCCAGCCTCTTGCCACTTCCTGAGTTTGTTTGGCCTCGTTGTCTCCAGCAGATAGAATCAGGGAAGGAGGAGTTGCCTGGGGGTCTCAGGGTTTATGATTTGGGGAGGAGGAAAGGAAAGGAACTAGACAATATCCAACAGGAAGTGACTCTTTGCAGATCATCCAGTCCCTTATTACTGCCCTGTCCCCCTTCCAAGAAAACATAGAATGAACACACACACACACACACACACACACACACACACGCAGATTTTCCAGTAAGGGAACAGAACTATTTACGCAGACTTTTCTGTGAGGTCAGGAATTCTGGAAGGAGTAAATATTTATAATTAGCAACAAGGACACTAAAGTTCCTTAAGGTTTTTTCAATGACTGTCAATTTCTTTACTTGATTTTTGCGTCCTCTTTTTTTTTTTTTTTTCAGTTGATTAGGTAGAAGAATAGCTGACTTGGTTAAAGCCAGCACTTAGTCACTCACCTGAACTTTACTGACCTGCTTCTGGGAACAGTCCCCTGACTAAATGACCTTCAAGGGGTTCTAACTGCCCCCCACCCTAGGCTTCCCTTCCTACTGACATCTCTTAGCTTCCTAAAGTTATGTGTCTTTCTGCTCAAAAATAGTCTCTTGCTCCTGTGGTCTGCACAATAAAGCTCATACCTTTTAGCCAGCTATTCATGGCCATGCATTTGTCCTATTGCACTTAGCGGCTTACAACACCCATTTATTACCTCATAGTTTCCGTGGGTTAGGAGTACCTGGGCCTTCTGCTCAGGGTCTCTGCTGTAATTGAGGTGTCAGCCAGCCTGCATTCTTCTCTGAAATGGGGAGTCTTCTTTCAAGCTCATGTGATTGTGGGCAGAATTATTTCCTTGCAGCTGTCAAACTCATGTGACTTGCTTCTTCAACGCAGCAGGAGAGAAAGTCTTTCCTGCTTTGAGTCTCTGATGCCAGTGAACATATGAACACCCCCCCACCTTTAAAGGGATCACTTGATGAAATCTGGCCAATCCAAGACAATCTCCCCTTTAACTCAAAATCAAATGATTAGGGACGTTAATTTTATCTGCAAAATCCCTTTGCCCTGAAACATCACAATCACAATAGTGATGTCACATCCCCTTTTCCACATTCTTTTCGTTGGAGGTAAGTCACAGATTCCACCATATTCATGGGGAGGGGATTATAGGGTTATAGCAGAGCTTAACTCACTGGGGGTCGCCTAAGGTTGTGTCCACCAGGACCCAATACACCTTTCTCTCCTCACTTCCCACAGTGCCTTATTTTGAACCCACCATGGTTCTTAGCTTTCCTCAAACTCACCTGTCAATTCCCAACTTCCCTGTGCTTATGCCCTCCTCTCCACTTTCTCTGTTGAGCCCAGAAGCCTCACTCAATGCTGCCTGCCTGCGTAAAGCCTGGTCCCACCCACCAGAGTGAGTGTCTCCATCCTCCACACTCATTTGCAATTTGGGGATGAATGGTGATTTGAGACTATTGCAGTGCCTACCACTCTTCTTTTGCATTAGGGTTAGCCATCCATGGGGATCCTTCAGTATGTTACAAACTCTCTTAAGGGACATTTCTTCTTTTTTAACCCTTCAATCTTCCTATTTTACATGCTCTTCTTGCCTTGCACATAGTAAATAGTTAACAGATGACCATTGACTTCAAAGAGTTTAAAAACTTAATCTCTGACCCCAAAGCTGCTTACGAGCTAATTAGAGATACAGGAGTTAGATATGAAAAAAGATCACCCCAACACAAGGCAGGGCATTGTTAGGTGCCAGTGACAAGAAGGAGAACTGTCATTCTCTGAGATGTCATCCCCATACCACCCCTGTTGGAGTGGGTGTAACCATCGCAGGTACTGGCAGGAATGCAGAGACTGCCACATGATTTGCCTAAGGCCGTACCTGCCAAGTGTCCAACCTCGGAAGACTTCCTGGCTGACCAAAAAGCCTGTGCTGTGCACCATGAGCTCATGCAAGTCTGAGTCCAGACTGCCTAGTCATCCCACGTGCTCCGAAACTTGACTTTCCCTTACATTTCCAATTTGCTTCTCCTTTCTATTTCTCTAAATAGATGCTTTCCTCTCACCACACCTGTGAACACTTTTGTTCTTTTAATTCTATGAGTCATACTCTCTCCTTCCCTCCCATCTCCCTGACCATTTCTTGTCAATTTCTCTAATACCTCCCCTCGCTCCCTCTCCCTTCATCCCCATTCTTTAAATGCTGGTTTTCCCAGGTCCTTCGTCCCTCTGCATTCTTACTCTAAGCACTCTCACTGAGCAATCTGAACATTTGTGTGCCTTCAGCTGACTCTTGGCTGCCAGCGACACCCACATCGCTGTATCCAGTGTCCAGTTCTCCCCAGAACCCCAAACAAGATCTCTCTCTCTCTCTATCAGACCTCACTGCCAAGTCCTGCCCTTCAAGGCCTTCTTCCTTTTTCCCTGGCTAGTTTGCAGAAGTGTACTGGCCTGACTCACTCACTGCCTCTCGGTTTCTGCCCTCCTGTCTAACCCCCTTGCCCTCCACTGCTGCCCAGTATTATTTCAGAGCATGGGCTGATTGTCACATGCTTCCTTCCCTTCTTAGCATCCTTCAGCCCCTATAAGATAGTCCCCTTTGCTGGCCTGCAAGCTCCCTCCTGCCCTTCCTCTGGGGTTTGCTGTGCTCAGCTCGGAGGTGCAGCACGGTGGCCGGGGAGTGAAGGGCACAGGCTGGAGGGCAGATGGCATCCTGACCCACTCTGTGTGCATGGCTGGCTTTTCCTACCCAGTGGAGATGCTTTTTGCGTTTCTCACAGAGATACCACATGTGCTGAGAGGGCCCTGGTTGCCCCAATGACCGTTTGAACCTTATCGCCATTCTCCTGTGTCTCCCACCCTCTAGGTACTCCAGATAATTTGCTATTTTCCCCCAATACCATTTTCTTTCATTGCCCTGAGCCTTTGTCCCCACTGTCCCGAAACTCCCTTGCTCCTAATCTGCGTCTTGATCAGTGAGTAGTCCTCAGTTGGCACCCATGGTCTCACTGCCTCAGAGTCTCTGGTTTAAAAACTATGTAGGTTCCCTAATACTGGAGGAGAGAAAGAGATAAGGCTATAGGGGAGGAAAGAGTGGCCGTGAGTTGATGATTGCTGATGCTGGGGGTCACTGTTCTGTCTTCTTTAATGTATGTTTTAAATTTGCCATAACAGTAATTTTTTTTAAAGAATAGTGCTTCCAGGATAACATTCTTAGATTCAGTAGATCTGGGGTGGGATTCAGGGATCTCTACTTTTTAAAGCAATTTTAAAGTGATTTGGAGAGCATAGGTCTAGAAAAATTCTCTTTGCTTTAAGGGTTGTGTCAAGTGGCCTTCTCTGTGAGGCCTTCCCCAACCACCCAGCCTGTCGAGGGGATGGTGCCTTTCCTGAATGACTAGCATCTCTCTGTACCAGACATTTAGCAGCTTCCCTCTGCCACTCCCATATTTTTATTTATGATACCTATTTTGTCATTGAGAAGGCCATACCTGAGCGCTACCTAGTTGGCCTAAGGCAGTACCCTGCTTGTGGGGAATGCTCGCTCGGTATTTATTTTTCTACTCTGATGCGCCAGAGTCTCCCAGCCCAGTGAGTTGCTACCTTATAGGTCTGAACTTGAACATCTCTTGGAAGCATTCCTAACTTATGACACACAGTTTTTTCCCTTGACCCCAAAAGGCCCCCATTCTTTCATATCTCTCATTTTATGGATTAATGAGGACCATGTGATCTCTGTGTCCCATTAAGCTGCTAGCAGAAGGGCTATACGGGGTAGTCAGTCAGCAGCTGGCTGTAAAGGCTGTGGACATGTGTCCTTGCCTGTTTGCTTCTGGCTATTATGAAGCCCACATGGAGACCATATTTTGTGCAATGTGGGGGTTTATTTGGGAGATTGGCAAGATCAAATTTGGGAGGGAGAACCTCATCACTGAAGTAGAGATTGAATTATCCAGCCTTCCTACTGGAATTTATACACAGAGTAAGTAGCAGCTAGTTGTCCACTGCTCAGGGACCACGGGAAGGAGTCATTTCTCTGGCTGGTGGCTCATGCTTAAGGGGAGCCTGAGCTGTCAGGCCTGCCCTCGTTCCTCAGTCCTCCTCTGGTTCAGCATCCCCACACCAGGCAGCACAGGCTCTGTCTCTGTGTGCCCTGCCCAGCATTCCCAGGACGGGTCTGTGTGCTGTGGCAGAAGGCTTTAGCTCCCTGCGTGTCCACTCTTCCTACAGTGGCTTTTAACAATCTCTTTCCCCTCCCTTACATGCTGGCACACATTGTGAGAACCGGAGGTTTTGAAGGGTGGGCCTTCTTTCTAAGGTTGAGTCAGAGAATTTTCTCCTCTACATCATGCTCAGTGCTTCTCCGTTTTTCTCTGAGCTGCTCATGAGCAGCAGCTGACTCTCAGAGAGCACTCCTCTGTCCATGCAACAGGAGAGAGATTGTGTGATCAGCCTCAGACAGAGAGGGCAGCCGGGGCCCTGGGAAGAGAGCAGAGGCTCCGCAAACAGGAATGTATGTTCTTGTTCCCTCACAGTCCAGAAGCCAGGAGCTGTGCAGCAGAGGGCGGTGATGAATGTGGGTTCTGCCACTCTGGCCCAGTGTCATGACACTACTGCCTCAGTGCCCTCATCTCTAAAGTGGGGAGAATAGTTGTAGCTATCTCATGAGGTTGCAAGGACTTAATGATTTAATGTATCTAAGTAATTTTGAATAGTGCCTGCCACACAGTGAGTCTTTAACTAATCTTACCACATTTTGGATTGATTTTTATTAAGATGTATTGAAAGAACTTTGGAAAACTTTTATCCAGCTCAGGGTCCAAAAGGTATTCCTGGAACCATATTAGAAGAATGAATTCCTTCTTCCTTCCCCCCTCCCTCCCTCCCTTCCTTCCTTCCTTCCTTCCTTGGTTCTTAAATTGAATTCTTTTTTTTAAATTACAAAAGTAGTAGAGGAAAAATAAAAATTTAAACAGCAAAAGAAGGTATAAAATCAGTTTCCTTTCACTAGCCTCATAGCTACCGAGGGTAGAACAGTTAAGCAGTTTCTAGAGAATCCTTTGGGAAATGCTGAGCAAGTTACTGAACCTCCTGGTGACTGGCTCCCATTTGAAAAGTTCAGACAATACCTGCCTTGTCTCCTTCATGAGGGAGTTGAGAATGATGGCTGGAAGTCATTTGGCAGAAGTGGAGGTGAAGGATAGGAAAGCCAGTGGGAAATGACAAGGCATTTTATTCATGTAAAGTATCATTAATGGTTAACGTTTGTCACTTTGAGCACTGAAATTTGGTCTTTAGCCAGCAGAGGAGGAAGTGTAAGTTACAAAGCTCTCCCGCTCCTTTACTTCTCCAAGATTTTCAATCTTTTGTGAGCCATCGGCGTCACTCACCGAGAGTCAGTCTGCCCTGGGTGCCTGGAACCAGAATTGGGGGGCAGTAGGGGGATGAGAGGAGATAGAAGTGTTTTTCTGCTTTGACACAGTCTAGGTCACTCTGTACTCAAGAGGTACTTAGAAAAGGCTTTCCTTGTTGATGGTCATTTATAAAAAGTCAAATAAGAATTAAGAGCAGAGAACAAAGATTTAGTCAAAACTTCAGAGCACTTAATCAACCTGAGTCTTAAATGTTTTGTCCTCTTCAGGACTGGGGAGAAAGCCCAAAACAAAGGGCCTAGGTGAGATTTCTCCTGAAAAAGCTGGAGACTACTGAGGTCTCTTGCTGTGCTCTCCAAGCCTCCCTGAGAAATGCACACCAGTTGTGATGTAAATTGTAGTTTTGCCTTCCTGCTAGTCAAAAGAGAAAAGCATGTGCCTTATTTGAAAATGGTAGCCTGCCTCGATCCCTGGAATAATCTCCTGCCATTGGCATAATTAGCTTTTCGTGGCTGGATGACTGCTCTCTAGTCAAAGCCTGTGTGTTAGTAAGTGGGAGGTCTGATATTCAGTCTTATCTTCTTTGAATACATTTTCAATCTATCTACTGTTAATATAGAGGAGGTGAGGAGGAAGAACTGGGGTGATCTCTTCCTTTTTCTTTCCCAGTCTTCTAGGACCTGGCCTCTAGAAAATCATTTGGGACACTTGGGGATCTTTCTCCCCAGTGAGTGTTCTCAGCTGTCAGAATTCCCCCACCCATTAGAAAATAACTTTATACAAAACTCCTAAGGCTCTAAGGGCTGAGTGTGTGATGGGAGGATATCAGCTACCACCGCAGGAATCAAGTGTGAATTCTGCAGACCAAGGAGGGCCGCCGAGATCATCTCACCCAACTCCATTTTATAGATGCAGAACTCAGAAACCAAAACTGGCAAGTAACCCACCCAAGTTTACACAATGAGTTGTTATAAAGCTTAGATGTTCTTTTAATCAAAGATCCACAAATAGCTAAAGAGCCAAGCTGTTATATAAAGTGTTTGAAGAAATAAAAGTTATTTAGTGCCCCCCTCTCCCGCGATTTTCCTTTCCACACATCACCACCACTTTCAGTTCTTTTAGCTGACACTTTGGTATAGACCTCTGTATTTCAACTAGCATGCTTTTATTGTTACTTTTTAAAAACTTTATCTTAGGCAGTATCCAGTGACTTTCCACTATAGAAGTGAGAATTGAGTTCTCTGTCCCACCCACTACCCAGTCACCACCACACCACATCCACACATCCTTCCCAATCTCATATTCTCCTAGTAGTTTACTGTAATCTTGGTTAAATGAATATGCATTTTATACATTATTATGGCTGTAAAATACTGTTGGGAACTGAGCCATATGATAAGCTATAAACTTACTTTTCCTTTCCTACACATTCTGTTTGTTTTCTCTGGAGATGATAATCATCACTTGTTTTTCTATACAGTTAATTCAACACAAACCCTCTACAAATTGTCCACATCTCCCTTTGGGACATTCAGGTGCAGCAGGTGGTCTGTCCACTTCATATCCTTGGATAAATTCCACCCAGAGGCTCCTAAGCTGCTCCGGGCTGCGTGGTTGGCTTGCCCTCTGGCTGCCGTACAGCGTCATCCTGAGATCTCCGCACTGTTCTGCCAGTGCTTCCTCTTGCCTCCCTGCTCCGTGAAAGCTCCTGTTTTGTATCCTTTGTCTCCTCTTTCTCAATATACCCCTTTGATGTGGTGAAGCACCCCCAGCAGTTTTCTGAGAAAAAGTATGGGAAGTACATTTTTGAGACTTTTCTTTTATATCTAAAATCATCTTTATTTTACTTTCAAACTTGATTAATAAGCTGGCTGGGTAGAGAATTCTAGATTGAAAAACATTTTCATTTAAAATTGGAAGGTATTATTCCATTGCCTTCTAAGTCCCAGTGTTGCTATTAAGAAGTTTGAAACTATTTTGATTCTTGATCCTTTGCACCTATTTCTTTTTTTCTGGAAGCTTGGTAATTACTTAATAACATGATGTTATTAAGGCCTATTTTTATCCGTTGCATTGGGCCCTAGATAAATCTTTTCAATTTATAACATCATGTCCTTCAATTCTGTAAAATGTCTTACTTCTTTCTTTCATGAATTCTTCTCCTCTATTTACTCTTTCTGGAACTGTCATTTGGTTGTTGGATTAGTCAATTTGGGCTTCATTGTAGACTAACATGGTTGGCCACTTAGTTGGGGAGCCTCTGACTATCAATATTTTTTAGACCATTCCTCTTGGAGTGCAAGAGTACCCTGGGAAAACTCCCCCAGTGTCCTGCCTTAAGAGAACAGGCTGGGAAGCCAGTACCATAGGAACCGAGAGATGGAAGAGAGTTGGAGGGCCCCACACCTAGAATACTTGTGTTCATTTAATTCCTGTTGACAGTTCTGTTCCCTTGTACCTGCCTTGTCTACTTGTTCAACCCTAGGTGGATCTGTAGGCCCCTCTGTTCTTCCCCAGGGGAGAAACCTCTGGAGGCAGGGAAGGGTCTGCACAGAGTAAAGAAAAGAATCTGAGCTTATAATTATATTCCAGCCAGATATCCTTGTTTTAGCTCTCTCCACATCATCCCCATCTCCAGAGGTAACTGTTACTATAAATTCCTGAGCTTTGGTAGAGCAGCAGGTAGAAAAATCAGCAGTATAAATTTGATTGTTCTTGACTTCACCCATGGCTGGTTCTGGATTCAATTCTTTCTCCACTCTATCAAGTCATTTACCACTTATCCCTTTGCTTTCCAGCTTCCAAACTGTGTTGCTGTATTTCTTCTTTTGTTCTCTCCATCTTTGTGTATTTAGTCCTTTGTGCATAGTCTTGGGAAGGGGAGAGAAATAACTGGGTATTCAAGCTCCCCTCTTTATCAGAAGTCAATAATAATAATAATAACAATAACAAAAATAATCATCACAGCAGTGGAAACAATGGCAAGAATGATACCAGGACACTCATTTAGCCTTTTTACAAACCAGCTACTATTCTGAGCACTTTGCACCTATTTATCTTACTTCATCACAACACCCCCATGTAGTAGATACTGCTGCTATCCATGGGACTTATGATTTTTTCAAGGAAGGAGAGCCTGCCAGATCCCACCCCACTGGTGCCACAGTCACAGCTCCCTGTCCTGCCCCTACCAGCTTGGTTTTGCATGGGAAGCAAAGTTGTATCTTGGAGATGGCACTGAGTTTGGAGGCAGAGAATTGGGGCTGAATCCTGACTCTGCCTCATCTTTGTTGTGTTTTCCCTGGGAAGAATACTTAAACTATTTGAAATGCAGTTTCCTCATTGTACCATGGGAATTAGAACACAAACCTCTCTAGATTGTTTTGAGAATTACACCAAAAAACATTTTCAGAAGTGCCAAGTACCATCCCTGGCACCTAGGAACTTCATAAATATTGGTAAGATGAATGGGGAGCATAGAGCTATGGAATCAGAGGATGTTGTGGATTGAATTGTGTCCCCTCCAAATTCCTATGCTCAAGTCCTAATCCCTAAAACCTTAGAATGTGGCTGTATTTGGAGGTAGGGTCTTTAAAGAAGTAAAAGGTAAAACAAAGTCATATAGATGGTCCTAATCTCATATGACTGGTGTCCTTATAAGAAGAGATTAGGTGGAGTATTATTCAGTCATAAGAAGAAAACAAATCCTACCATTTGTAACAACATGGATGGAGCTAGAGGGTATTATGCTCAGTGAAATAAGCCAGGCAGAGAAAGACAAGTACCAAATGATTTCACTCATCTGTGGAGTATAACAACAAAGCAAAACTGAAGGAAAAAAACAGCAACAGACTCACAGACTCCAAGAAGGGACTAGAGGTTACCAAAGGGAAGTGGTTGGCGAGGGTGGGTGGGGAGAGAGGGAGAAGGGGATTGAGGGATATTATGATTGGCACACATGGTGTAGGGGGGATCATGGGGAAAACAATGTAGCACAGAGAAAACAAGTAGTGACTCTGTGGCATTTTACTACACTGATGGACAGTGACTTCAGTGGGGTATGGGGGGAACTGATAATATGGGTGAATGTAGTAACTACAATATTTTTCATGTGAAACCTTCATAAGAGTGTGTATCAGTGATACCTTAATAAAAAAATAAAAAAGAGATTAGGACACAGAGATGTACTGAAGGGAGACCATGTACTAGGAGAAGAACCATTTACAAGTCAAAGAGAGAGACACCAGAAGGAAAGAAACCAGCCCTGCCAGCACCTTGATCTGGGACTTCCAGCCTCCAGAACTATGAGCAAATAAATTTCTGTCATTTAAATCACCCAGTGATTTATGTAACAAACTTTGTTATGGCAGCCCTAGTGAACTAATACTGAGGACCCAGGTTCAAGTCCCAGCATTGCTACTTATTAACTGTGTGGCGCTGAGCAAATGATCTAATCTCTCTTTACAGTTTCATCTGTAAAATGAAGCTGGTAATAAACATAACAAAGTAAGGTGTCCAAGCCTGTAGTAGCCACATAAATTGAAAGAATTAAATAAGCTAATGGACATAGGCAGGCCTTTGGAAGTTGTTTGGGGCCCAGTGAGGCCCGGGAAGGTGTAGACACAGCAGCAGTGATGACTAGGTAGTAATAGCCCTGTCTGGGGGGCTCAGGGTGGTAGGTATGTGAGGCCAATTCCTCCACACAGGCTAAGGCCCATCTAGGGCAGGGCCCAGATCTCAGAGCCAGGCAGTATATCAGAGAAAGGAGCCTTTCCCTGTTGATATTCCAATACTGTGAGTACTTGGGCATCCTGGGGCAGAATTGTAAGTACTGATAAATGCACATGGCAGGATCCTGTGGGCTGGAGCAGCTGACAGATGGGCTTCCATGGGACAGCTGCCGAGTCTGACTTGGTGCCTCAGCCTCCCTTTTGGGCTCCCTTTGCATCTCCCCATCTTTATGAACTCTCTACCCCCAGTCGCTATGGGACCTGCTTCAGCAAACAAGGTGACTTTAGAAACGTGCATTTTGGTAATGAAGTTATTCTGTCCTTCTACCATGTTGTGTCATTGAAGGGCTTGTCCTCCTGATAAAGGAGTGCTAAATATTACGGGATTTTCAGGAGTACTTCTTTGTGTGTCCAGGTTTACTTGAACATAGGATCATCATTACCCAAAACTGTTCTTTTGCAGTGTTACCTGCTGATGACAATATGGGGTGAAGTCACTGTGACATGACAAGGGGGAGGGAGAAGGACAGCGTGGAGACGGAGCTGGTTGGGATGAAAGCCAAGTTTACATTCCTCTGAGGCAGCCACGTTACTGCTGACCAGATCAGAAGTAGAATTCTGACTCCCATTGACATTGGAAGTTCAGAGCAAACAGGAAGTTTGGAAGCAGAGGGAAATTCCTGATTAAATTTGTTTGAGTGTTTCAGCTAGTAGTGTGTGTTCAAAGAAAAAATTAGCAGTGACCATGTCATCTACTTTTGTGTCTCCCCTGATGCCTGCCATAGAACTCACCGAGAACCCAGCACAGTGGTTAAGGAGCCCTGGGCTCAAACTCTGTCTCCACTGCTCACTAGATACATGATCTTGGGCAAAGAACATATTTTGCTACACTTCAGTTTCTCATCTGTCAAATGTGGTATCAGCCCCCTCGAAGAGATACTGTGAGAACTAAATACATGTTAATACATGTAAAGTAATTCCGATTGTGTCTTGTAGAGTAAGACTCACTAAATGTTAGCTGTTGTTATTACTGTCATCATTATTCTATTTCACAAGTGGCTGAATGGACAGTTAATAAGATTCACTTAGTCTGTCTTGAAAACTTCACACTGAATGTATCCTGCTATTTGGCAAACTGATCAAAACACCTTGTCAGGTTACTGTCTTCCCACCGCTAGTTGGAGGAGTTGGGACTGCCTTACAAAGGGGGATTCAGTATCTATATTAGCTTTTATCTTTTGTCTATCTATGTGTTATTCTATAAAAAGTCAAAATCTTGAAACATGTATTACTGCAATGTGCTCAGCAGTAGAACCTGAATTCTCCTAGGTTTAGTCATATGGTTTTGTTTCTTCAATGCCTTTAGCTAGTGATTGAACTGCTAAAGATGGGAATTGTTTTAACAAACAATGGGCAGCTTTGCCATGTGGTAAGCAGAGTCTGTGTGAATGTCTGAGCTGTGGGAGCTGGCTGAGCCCAAGATGACTCAGGCTGCAGGGTGGGAGGGCTGGGAACCTTAGTGCATGGAAGCTATAGGGGTGACACTTAGTGGCATTGCGTCTTTGGTCATTGGGTAACAGGCTGATCATCCCTGCAGATTAATTGTCATAAAACAAAGAGTTGGAGCACTTTCTTGCTCAGAAGCCTGCAGTATCTCTGTTATCTCAGGATAATGTCTAGACTCTTCTGTTCCTAACCCGAAGCCATCCACAAGCTAAACCCACTCTCTAGCTTCATCCTGGATTTGCACACACGTCTCTTTGTACTCCCTTTTCCCAGTGCTTCTCTTGCCAAGCTCCTCCTTAAATCTTCCCTTGAGCCTAACTTACAATCTTCAGTCACACAGCCACACACAGTGTGTTTATTACCTAGATCCTGAATATCAACAGCCACAGCACGACTGCTCCCTTTGGTTAAGAATGCCTGCCTTTCCCTAGGGCACCATACCTTCCCCCCGCCCACCCCTTTTCATCCTTTAAGATTCAGCTCCAGCTCATTTCCCCCGGCCCTTTCAAGCAAAGTTAGTCCCATCGTGACCTGTTGGGATTGCATTGGCTACATTATACTATAGCATTTCTCACGTTGTATTGTAACTATTCTTAGCTGAAAGATCTTACAGAGCTTCCAGGGGTTATGCTAATGGTATGGTTTTACCCAACAACCTTTGATTTCTTAACCAACCTACTCAAATGTATAAAGAAAACATCTCTAGGGTGGTGGGGGAATTTTCTAAACATATTTGGCCACAGGATGCATTTTCGGATGGACTTCTTGCTGGATGAACATTTCCCTGGGATCTCCTTTCTGTATACTCCACCCCATTCCATGGGTCTTTTTATTCTTTACAACGTCTGGCTGATGAAGTTCTGTAGTGGAAAGAGCATAGAGCGAGGAATCAGAGGCCAGCACTCTAACAAAGCTCTGCCTCACCTGTAAGCAAATTACTTCTCTCTGGACCTCAGTTCGCTGCATGACAGCTTGACTGGAAAATCTAGCTTTGTGATTCTGAGAGTGTTGGTCTGAGAATGCCTTGGACAGAATCTGAAAGTGAATCTCTGTAAAGGGCATCTCCAATGACCTTGGTGAGGCACTGGAAGAAACTGAATCCAACTAGCAAGACTGCCTGGTGCCTGTTGGCAGGACTTAGAGGCCCTGGCCCACAATTCTCGTGATTCTTGGAACATGAGACTTCAGTGGCAGGTGGTCCCATGCTCTGCTCTCTGAGTATCAGATCACTGTCTGTGGGTTCCCCCATCTAATGTATTCACAGTTTTCCCTCTTAATCAAAATGAATAGTTTTTCAAGGCTCAATAGTTTTTCAAAATACTGCCCAGTTAGGTGCCAATCCCTATGGTGAGCAGAGCTCCCTCTAGAGGGCAAAACCCATCATATGGGCAAGAACTGGCCAAGGAGCAGGGCTACTTGCTTAGGAAATCATAGTCCTATTGGGATTAAGAATCTCACAGTGGGTCAAAGCCCTCTCAGAAGTGGGCATCTCTCAGATGAATTTCCTCCCTCATTGAAAATCTGCTTATGTAAAATCATTCATCCAAAGGGGATTTCTGTTTGGGTTTGTACCTTTTCTTGAGGAGCAACCAAGAAAAATTCTGTTGTTCAGACAGCCAATTGTTTAAGCAGACATTCATTTATTGTGAATATATGTGAAGTCTGCTTTGTCTGAAATTACTACAGGTAATCCAGCTTTCTTTTGATTAGTGTCAGCGTGGCATTTCTTTCTCCATTCTTTTACTTCTAATCCATCTGAATCTTTACACTTTAAGTGGGTTTCTTATAGACAATGTATAGTTGATTTATTCAGTCAACAATGATAGTTAAGCCCCCTGATGTGTCAAGTGTAAGCCGTTGAGATGCTAGGAAAAGGAAGATGCACATTGTTGGCCCTCTTAACACTTATGTTTGGATGGAGATGCCAGACAATAAAATACGCAATAACAATAAAACCTGGTAAGGATGATGATAGAGAAAGGATAGGATGCCAGGGACTCACAGAGCAGAGATACCTTATCTAGTTGGAGAAAATCAAGGAAGGCTTTCTGGGGGAAGTGACCACTCCCAGAGAGGCCCTATGCGGAGCATAGGAGTTGGCCAGAATAAGAGGATGTGGGAGGGTGTGCCAAGGAGTAGAAACAGGATGTGTGAAGGCATGGAGTGGGGGATGCCAGATGGGACTGTGGGTCTAAAGAACTTCTACATGGCTAGGACTCAGAGCACAAAGAGAGGCTTGGTGAGCAGCGTGGCATGAAGTGAGGACAGAGACCCCATCCTGAGCCATAGAATTACAGTAAAAAATAAAGTAAGTACACACAGGGTCTTAGATTGAATTATATACATGTGGCAACTGTGGGGAAGGGGCCTACTATTTAATAGAATTTCAGAGGTAGAAGAAAACTTGTAGGTCAGCTACTCCAATTCCTTATTTTATAGGTGGTTAAACAAATTCAGAGAGGTTGTGTGATTTGTCCAAGGTCATTCAGTGTCTTGGAGACACAGGCAGAACTAGAGTTGGGTTTGTTTCTTGATAGCATGTGCTGGTGAACTGGTTCAGAACAAACAGAAAAACCTGATTTGTAACTGATTTCCATGTAAATATTCCCCCTGAGGACACTTTCAAGCTACCCATATTTAACAAAATTCCTGAAAATTTAACCATCTGGTTTGTGAGCTGGTACGAGCCGGCTACAGAACACCAAAGGGGGAGCTGATTGTGCGCACCTCTTTCCAGTCCTGTGATCAGTGACACCTTTTGGTTGCTTGAGATCAGTCATGGTGAGAGGATTTAAACCATGGGAATCAGCAAAGGTCGCAGATCAAGGTTTGTTCCCTCGGGGAGCTGTTGTCAAACATTTGCTAGTACACCACTGTAAAATGAATTTATAGGTTAAGTTAGCAGTGCTGATCAGGTCAACTCGACCCTCACTGATTTCCCGGTTATCACTGAAAGACAGCATTTTTCCATTTCTCCTTTGAGTACAATACTCTTTTTTCCAACAACTTTATAGAGAGATAGTTCAAGTAAAATTCACCCTCTGAAAGTGTTCAAATCAATGGTTTTTAATGTATTCACACAGTTGTGCAACCTCACAACAATCACTTTGGAAACTCCCCAAAAAGAAACTCCATTCTTTTTAACCATCATCTCCCAAACCTCCCACCTCGTCACCCCCAGCCCTAGGCAATCAATCACTTGTCTCCTTCCTATCTCTATAGATTTGCCAATTCTGGACATTTCATATAAATGGGGTCATACCATGTGTGGTTTGTGACTCACTTCTTTCACTTAACATATTTTCAAGGTTCATCCATGGTGTAGCATGTATCAGAACTTTGTTCCTTCTTATGGCTGAATAATGTTTCCTTGTAAGGACATTTTTTTAATTCATTCATCTGTTGATGTGCCTGTGTTGTCCATCTACTGTTATAAATATTACTTTACAAGCCTTTGGGCATATGTTTTCATCTACCTTGTTTATATACCTAGGAGTGAACTGTTGGGTCAAATGGGAACTATACTTACTTTTTTGAATACCTGTCAAACTGCTTTCCAAAGTGTCTGTACTATTTTATAGTCCCACCAGCAACATATGATAGTTCAAATTTCTGCACATCATCACCAACGCTTAATTATGTCTGTCTTTTGTATCATATATCCAAGCAGATGTGATGTGTATCCCACTGTGGTTTTGAGTTTTCTATCAGTTTTTGCCTCTATTTTGACCCTCTGTTGTTAATTAGGTGCATACCTGTTGAGGATTTTAGGTCATCTTGAAAAATTGACCCCTTTGCCATTATATACTGTGCCTCTTTATCCCTGATCATTTTCCTTATTGTGAAGTCTGCTTTGTCTGAAATTACTACAGGTAATCCAGCTTTCTTTTGATTAGTGTCAGCGTGGCATTTCTTTCTCCATTCTTTTACTTCTAATCCATCTGAATCTTTACACTTTAAGTGGGTTTCTTATAGACAATGTATAGTTGGATCTTGTTATTGTTTTTCAGTCCATTCTGATTATATTTTTCTTTTAATTGGTGTATTTAGACCATTCACATTGATATAGTTGGATTAATATCTACCATTTTGGTAACTTTTCTATTTATGCATTTGTCCTTTGTTTCCTTACCCCATTTTTTTTTTTGCTTTCATACTAAAATGAAAAATTGCCAATTGCAGTTGTAAGGTACATCTTCAAAACTGTTAAAATGTGAAAGTAAAAAGTTTGTTCTGGAATCTTTGAAGCATGGTCATAGTCCCCCTCACAGGAAGTCCGTGGAGCTTGAGTGGGACCACGCATCGAAGCGCTCGGCACAGCGCCGCCGACACTTGAATAGCGTGGGTTCACTGACATAGGGATTTTTTTTCGATAAATATGTTAGAAAATTTTTTGAAGATTTTTGACAAGTTGAAAAAAACGTTTTCTTTAACTTACTTTATTCTAAGAATACAGTGTATAATGCATATAACATACAAAATATGTTGATCACCTGTCTGTGTTAACAATAAAGTTTCTAATCAACCGTAGGCTATTCGGTAAGTTTTTGGGGAGCCAACATTGTGCATGAATTTTCAACTGTACAGGGCGTTGGTGCCACTCATCCCCACCTTGTTCAAGGCTCCCCTGTATTTGGTGTGGTAGTGAGCAGCAGCTATTACCCATTATAGTAATGATTGTATTACTACTACCCAATTACCTCATGGACTTCCCAGCGCATCTAGATGCCCCAGTTCCGTCACTGCATCACAGTTGAGAATAATTACCCTAAAATACATAGGAACACAGTTCTGGACTGAGTGTGTGTGTGTGTGTGGTCACTTCCTCCAAGTATTCTCTTGGTCTGTTTGTTCTGTAGTTCACAGTTAAATACAGAACCCTGAGATCAGACAGCCCCATGTTTGAATTCCAGACTTTTCACTTACAGATGTATGACCTTAGGGAATTTTTTAACCTCTGTGTCTCAGTTATCTATAAACTGTTTCTAATAACACCTTCCTCATAGAGTATGGCCAGGACCTAGTAGGTGCCTAATCATAGATACTATTATCATCAGTTATTATATTGCTTCCTCTAAGATGTTCCCTGTGCCTCAGTCTCCCTTTTTGAGCTGGAAACTCTACATTAGACTCAGTGAAGGCAGAAGGTGCATAGAAGGATTTAAAAATTAGCAGGGGAAATGACTTGAACCACAAGTTCGAATCTCTCCTGATAAACTTGGCAGTAGGGAAAAGAGGTGGGGCTACTTCCAAGCATGCCTCATATGAGGGATTCCCACTCAGCCCCGGATAGGGCTAGCTCTAGCCAAAAAAGAGATTCCCGACTGATGCAGGCAATGGGAGAAATATGACAGTAACCACCTTTCTCACGTTCATTGTAAAGCAGTGAGTCCTGGTGGAACACAGCTGTGTGCTCCTCTCAGTCCTGGCTGTTAGGGGACTGCAGAAAGGTGACTGTGCTTCATCTCTGATCTCTGTGGTTTTTGCCTCAAGAATATTCTAGGTACTACAAGTTATTCATTTTCTTTTACTTCCTTATTTATTTTTCTGTTAAATTTTTGTCTTCCTGAATCTTCTGGGTTAATGGGAATGAATCACTCTCTCTCTCTCTCTTCATTCCCCAGACACATTTTTAAAATTAAACTACCAGGTTGGCCTTTGAACTCAGATGAGCAGAAGTACATTCACAGAAGAATCCTGTAGTGCTTGGCTCTGTTCCACAGTGTTGGTGGTATGTCGAACAGCATAAAACTAACGTGTGAGATAGGCCTGCCAAAGGGGAAATCTCTGTGTCTTCATTTTTTGTGGTCAGAGGGCTTTGTTCATGATTTTTCTGAGTCAAGGCTACAGTCCTTCAGTGGCTGGGCATCACCTGGCCAACATAGTTGGTTTTCTAGAGGAATCTAAAACCTTTTCCTTGAAGAGAGGCCCTATGCTGTGCTTTATGATTCAGTGATAATTCTATAATACACTGACGTGAATTCGGAAAATATCGTGAACTAAGAGCAATTATCTAGATTAATTAAGCCAAGAAAAAGGCAGGATTTGGAGAAAGAAAGATTTGGGGCCTTAATAATATATATTTAGGGACTCCTTTTCCTAAGATAATGTCTTCTACAAGATCCCAGGAAATCCAGTCTGTACTGCTGAGGAAATGCAGGGACAGTTCCACAAAGGCTTCCAGCCTGTCCTGAGAGTCACTGCACATGAGTCATACTCCTGGAGAATTTTTCACCTAATGCCCCTCCTTGACCACAGTGGAGCTTACACCTTAGTTCTA
This sequence comes from Manis pentadactyla, assembly GCF_030020395.1. NCBI lineage: Eukaryota > Metazoa > Chordata > Mammalia > Pholidota > Manidae > Manis > Manis pentadactyla. The sequence continues at coordinate 198,380,762 of NC_080020.1, read as the reverse complement.
CGCACTGAAAGGTTATGTTTGGATAAAGTGGTAGGGAAGTATTAGTTCACAAGTAATCAACTATCCAAAGCAGAGTGAAGGTGCTAAGCTCAGCCCGTCACCTTAAACTCTTGCTGCCTAACCTTGCAAGTTTCCCACAGATACAGCCTGTTCTCAGACACTGCTTCCCATCCTCTCCAGGTTCCTATGAGGTAATGCAGGTGATTGTTATTGGTGAGAGTCTGAAAATCTAACATTTTTTACACAAAGAAATGCACATCTCTTGAAACCCAAATCTCCAGTGACAAATGTCCACCCAGTCTGTCTTGTCAAGAAATTTGAGCTGCCACACACATGGCTAGAAGAACAAGCTGAGGGGTGTAAAGAACTCAGAAGCCCTGCTTCTCTGAAATGCCACAGCATTCTCCAGTGAGGACCCTTTAATTTCTAAGAGTGTATTTGTGTGCATACAACACAGTATCTGGTCATTGATGAGAGACATCTTTGCGTGCATGAGATCAGATCTGGAGCTATCTGTATGTACATCAGTATTTGCTTCAAAGCTTCAAAGTTCTTTTTGTGTCTGTGTATGAATTACAAATCATGTTTTTGATGGAAGCAAGATGCAAAAGCTATAATTAGAACCTGCGTGGAATCAGACATGGGCTCCTTTCCCCTCTGTAATAAGCACCCCGTTGCAGAGGGTACCCTGGGGAACACAACTCAGAGAGAGTTTTCCCATCATTTACCTTTTATTTTATCTTTGCACATGACTCTTCTTCGTTTTCCTTTTCAATAAGACAAACAAAATTCCTTACTATTCGGAACCAAAGGCGTGAAGTTACAGGGGAAAGATACTGCTTTATAATGTTACAGAGGCAGGAAGATCAGGGTGAGATTTCCCCAAAAGGTGAATGAGTATTTACCCAGTGGCTTATGGGATTTCAGAGTGTGGGTAGGGATGTTGTGCTTGCTCAGTCTCAAGATGTTTCACTTTTGTTAGTCTTGTCTCCCCAACTAAATTATTAGCCCTTGGTCAGACACTCTGACATCTCCTCCTCTCAGATCCTCTAAGGTGCCCAGCATGGACCTGTGACTGAGGTAAGCCTACTTCAGGGACGATATCCTTGTTTGGCAGGTGGGCACACTTCTGCAGGTGGACAACGTCAAATGAGTTGTCTTTCAGAACTTCTCAGTAGTGTGCACATGTAGGAAGGAGCTGCTTTACAACTGCAACCCACAGGTACAGCTCAGGATTTAATCTGAAACATCCCCATGGCTGAATAATAAGCAGTTCAGTAACTGTAACCTGAATGCTTTCATCCTAGTTTCAAATAAAATAAGATGATGAAGAAAAGGGGGAGAAAGGAGATTAGAGAGCTGCTGGTACTGTTGACAGTATGAAATAAGAAGGCTGGGTTATCCTGAGTATGTATTCCTTCCCCTGTCTACCCTTAAGCAAAACCAAGTGGTCCTTCTAATTGATGGGCTTTGATCAGAGCTGGTAACAATACTGACCCACAGTTTTCATGTGCTTACTCACCCAGTTTATGGTCCATAAATTTATCAGTCCTCTAAAACATTAAAAACATCCTATGCTGAAATTAGGGGAAAAAGAAGAAGTAGCAGATGAAAATGTAATTCAGTGGTTAGGTTTGGAGAGGGGAAAACCAGCTAGATAGCAGAACATTTCACTTGAGAATCTACAGAATTAGTAGTGATTTTTCTAGCTATTGCTTAAGGGGAAGCTAACAGTGAAGAAAATTATAGGTCAGATTTCATAGAAGAAGGAACATAAGACAGGATTTTATCTTGAATAGTCAAGAACCCAATTTAATGTTTGAAGGAAAGTAGGGGTAAAATTATCTAGCGAAAGTAGTATAGAACTCTGTCAAATGAGCTCTTCCAAAAAACACGTGAGGGTATCAGAGGCTGGGAATTTCTCAGTTCTGCCATAGGAACTAGAATGATTCAGTTTTGTTTTGCTTTGTTTTCAAGCAAACATGCCAGAGTTTACACATCCAAATAAGTGTTGTCATGTCCTTTAAAAGAGTGCTTCTGGGAGGCTTTATTCTCAGGGAAATTACTGCTTTTACTTAGAATATTTTAACACTCTGTAGTATTTTTTTTTTGAATAGTCTCTGTTGTGTTTAGTAGTCCTCCTTTAAGGTAAAGCTGATTTCTGAAAATCGTTTTGTGGCAAAAATAATGTGCACCTATAATGGAAAAACGCCGATTTTTCTGAGTGACTTTGAAATGATGGATTCTAGAAGAAATTCAACATGAGGTTCCGAAATCAAGTGGGCAGAAGCAGCGGCCCCAGTGCTTTCCACAGGACTTCAGAGACCCCAGCGTGCAGCAGCCTGGCTGAGCGATTGCACCTGGGATGGCTGGGCTCCTGGCCCTGCATGCCAGCCAGTTCTTTTTCCTTTCTGAGCTTCCGTTTCCTCATGTAAAAACCTGGGATAATAATAATACCTGGCTCATGTGATCATTATGAATATTAAATGAGGTAATACTTGAAAAACACATAGGCAGGGCTTAGTAATTATTTATTGCTATTATTCCCTTATAATATCTTAATGTGGAGACAGGTTTGTGGTAGGTTATCACTAAATATTAGTCTGTTGGTTGTAAGGTTGAAGCTAAAGATGTCAGGTTTTGACTTGAAAGTATACCTGTATTTGAAGAATGGGGTCATTTGAGGTAACTGCAGAAGGGCTAAGAAAACGTTTCTAATCCTCAATCCTGTAAAACTATTCCAGCATGGCATTTATTTACCGCAAAGGTCCACCCCGGCTGTAATAGTCTATGAGTGGAGTATTACATCAAGGAATTAATAGGAACAATAAGAAAAAATGTTAAGCAGCATGGATAATTGAAGAATAAACTGTCAGAGAGTCAAGTAACCCTATATAGAGGAAAATGTCCTCGGGACAGTTTCGTGGAATTGTCAACTGGAAAGACTCCTCTGTGGCCTCGTCAAGATGAAGTAATTTGTTTAACTTGGGCATGAGAGGCATCACTGAGAAGAAAAGCTACCTCAGGTTCCGCAAACAAAGGAGAGTGGGCACTTGGGTAGTTGTAGGATAGGCTGGAGAAAGAAAAACTGCCCAAGGTGGCAGAGATCTTGTCACTATTGTGTAATGATCTCAAATTGGGAAAGAAGGTTTTCACAGCGTTTGAGAAGGTATGAAAGAGAATAGACACTGGCAGCTGTGAAACCACTCTGTTGACTGCAGAAACCTGGGTGTGTTATAAGCAAGATATTAAAAATTAGGGGGAAAAAAGGCAGAGACACAGCAGTGTACGCCCTTCATGGGAAGCCTCGATGTAACAAAAAAGAAATTCAGAGATGAGCCTATTTGATTACCACTGCCTCATAATTGGCTTCAATTAGAAGGTTCCTAACTCTCTCTTGGAACCACAGAAGACAAAGCAGAAAGCAGCGAACTTTAATCAAATCCAAAGAGATGGAAGGTAAAGCATAAGGAAGACCTTCTTGCCCTTCTTGGGGGTAAAGCAATAGGACCTGGGGGTAAAGCAAGAGTGGCCGTAGGACCGGGAGGTTCAGGCACGACCTATCCAAAGGTAGGCCTGAAGCACTGACCCCAGAGAGCCTGGGTGCCTGAGGATTCCTGGGAACGTAGTATTTAACCCAAGACCCTCTCGTTTGAACAACCTGATTGAATCTCAGCCTGGAACAAGTGGGACAAAAGTTCCTTCTCGGGATGCTGAAAACTAAATGGGATAAGGAGGTCTGGGGGAAGATGTTCAGGGATTTGGTTCCTGGAGGAGGACAGAGAATGGCTCCTTGAAACCATAGCGTCAACACCATAAAATCAGCAGCACTAAGTAGGCAGATTGGTGGGTTTGGAGGCATAATTAGTCCTGTTTTTCTCTAGTCTTGACCTAACTGAAGTTCACTGGGTATGTAATGGAAAAAAACAGCCAGCTTGATATAAAAACACAGGAAATGCCTGTAATCACTGCTGATTACAGTAGCAGCTTTCCTTCTGTTATTTTTGTGAAGGGGAGAAAAAAAACAGGGTTTGGTAGGTTTGGCTTTCTTTTTGCCCTTTTTTCTTTCCTAAGTGGTAGAAATAACTTGGCCAATTAGTTCTTTTTAGGGCATTCTTTACACTAGCAAAATGACATCACTTAATCTTTATAAATAAAGGATGGGGGAGGGGCAAAGAAGACATTCAAATTCTTATCATAATAAAATTCCTGTAAGTATAAAATACATTCAAATGGTTCTAAATATGGTTTATTGCCCTGGGAGTTCATGTTTTTTGAACTCCTCCAATTCTAATCTGTCTAGGCTGAACAGGATGAATTTAGTTTTTAGCAAAATGCCTCATTTTACAGTGTGGTTGACATTAGTGCTAGGAGAGGTGATACTCTTTCCAGCAATTTTCCCAGAAACTGTCATCTCTTAGCAAGTGAGGACGCTTCTGCAGCGAGACCTTTTGAACCAGTGAATCAAGAGACTCCCGATGTGCCAGCAGCAGAGAGAGCTAGCAAGAACCCCCCCACCCCCAGCCTGTTGGTGCAGTTCATTTAGCATGTCTTAATTTTGACTTTAGGATTCTCAATTCCTATTGCTGGAATTTGAATGAAACACTTGAAGTATGTAGTTACAATGTGCCTTTTAAAAAGCCGCCTGGGAATTTGTGGATTCTCCTGGCTCTCAGTTGATGGGTCCCTGGGAGTTTGCAGGTGTCCCTCAAGCACCAACTGGGAGATGCTTCACTCTCTCTGTAGAGCCTTGAGGCCCCTTTGTTTCTAAGGCTCCAGGATGTGTTGTTATTCTGGACAGCAGACTTCGGAAACTCATTCTCCAGCATGGAGCTGAGGAACCAAACACTAGAACTTGGTTCTTAAGCAGTGGCGCTCTTGGGGGATGAGGACTGAGCTCAGGTTCAGCACACTGATTGGCCAGTTTCTTCACCTCTCTGATGACATTGGACTGGCTGGTTCTTGATGTTCCTCTAGCACAGTGGTTCTTAACTGGCAGTGATTTTGCTCCCAGGAGACACTCGGCAATGTCTGGAGATGTGTGCGGTCGTCACAACTTGAGAGGCAGGGGTTCTGATGCTGGCATCTAGTGGGTGGAGGCCCAGGGAGCTGCTGGACATCCTGCTGCCTGTGTCAGGAGCGTGGATATGTGGCCTTATGCTTTTGAACTGCTGGGATCCACTCCCACATTGAAACTGCTTCTTTCTAACACATTTTTTTTTTGAAAAGTCATTTACCATTGTAACTCCATCTAACCAGAGTACCTCAGTGTCACCCCACCCACTGATATCTTTTATGGGGAGGTTTATTCCAGTCATGGTGTGGTATTCTTGGGATTAAAAGGATCCCATGAAAATTACCTACCTGTGTCGACAATTTTCACAGTTGTCAATTCCACCTCAGTACTTCCATCATAAAGTAGACATTGTATTGTTTATGGCCCCTTAGGACCAGACTGCCTTGAGTGTTTTATAGCATGCAATTTGTCTGAGGAGGTACCTTCTCATGCCCTGAGATGGGCTCCGCCCTGCACACTGAGGACTCTCCTGGTAGGCTTCCCTCTGACACGAGGGTGCCCAGTGCCTTCGCACTCTGACTTGGTGACACCAGTGGTGGGCACGTGCAAGTACCTGCCAGCAGGGTCTCTGCAGCACAACCCCGTGGGCTCTGAGATGACACAGGTGCCCACAGGGAACTTACAGGGCCTAGCCTAGTGCGGTGCTTGTTAGGGGATGGTAGGAAATGGTGACCAGTTTGTTGATGGGATATTCACCCAGGTGACGGTCGGGTTCACCAGTTTCTGTACAGAGATCATATAACACTAGGCATTCATCACGTCAATAGGCACATTTGGTTTAAAAACAGACCAATGTGCTGTCTCTGAACGCATACCCTCCTGGCTTCGTACACCCAAATGTACACCAGAAATGATGCCTATGGATGCCTCTGTACAGGAGTGAAGATTTGATTATGGAGAAAAGACAGCATGATTATTTCTGACCAGTCAGCTCACTCACTGACCAAGCCTCACCTGAACTGGGCTTTTGGATAACTTAAAAGGGACAAAGCAGATCGAGGGGAACATAATTTATATCTCCACTCTTTTCCTTTTTTCCCCCTCCTTTCCCCCCTCCCTTCCTTTCTTTTTATTTCTTTTTTCTTATTGATGTATAGTAGTCTCATAGTAAAGTACACAATTCTTAGCTGTTAACAGATTTTTACATGAATGTGCACCTGTGTGACTCAGATGGAGATCCGGACTATTTCTAGCACCTCAGCAGGCCCTCTGACATCCCTCCAATCAGTAGCACCCTCTCCCCTTGAGCAGCAGCCACAGGTAGGTTTCACACACTGAGGTCTCTTTAGAACTTTGGTAGTGGCAAAATGCCCTCAATAGCCCTTACTGTGCCCTCTAACCTCAACTGAGTCTGGGTTGATAAGTAAAGGTCCTCACTAAGAAAACTATTAGAGAGTAAGAATTATTCTTGAGGGGTTAAATTGTGTCTGGCAGTAAGTGTTTTCTATACGTTGGCTAACCTAACTCTTGAGAACACAGCCTAAGTGGTAGATAGTATTGTCCCATTTTACAGATGAAGAAACTGAGACTTTAAGTTGTGACATGAAGCAAAAAGGTCCCAGAGCCAGGAAGTGGGTGTTGCAGTGCGGGAACCTGGCTCTAACACCATAGTCTGTTTTCTTTGGCATCGTGTTAGCAAATGTTTGCATCCTTTATATTTAGAAGACTCCTGGCAGAGCCAGGTTTGCTTTCATATAAAACAGAGTTCAGTCCTCCCTAGTAAAGCTTTAGAAGATTTCTAGAAAACTTTACCAGACCACTTTGTCATTGGTCATTGTGGCAATATTTACAGCCCAATGGTCATGATTTCTGAAACCTCTGGAATGTGTATTTAAGAAGAAAGTTTCTCAAGTTCACTAGCAAAAATGTGCAAATGTAAGGAAAGGGAAAGCCTTACAAAGGAAAACCCTTGAGCCTCCCCCGCCACTTTTTCTTGCCTACTTAGTGTTTAAAGGAAACTCAGAGTAAAAAGATAAGCAAGTCACACACTTTAATGTCTTAAACTATTACCTCCAATTGTGGGACAGTTACTGGGAAGTAGTGAGACTGAAGTAAGATTCAGTGAGGTAATGATTAAAGAGTTGGGGAGGGAGTCAAAAGCACTATCCTCAAGCAAGAAATCTTACTGGGGGAATTAATGATTTCACCTGCTTACTCTTAGAATTCTTAAGAATTCTGTTTTGTATCAAACAGATCAAAAAGAAATGTATTGGTTTTTATGTTATATTGTATCTTATTCCTTCTTCCACCCCCTTGGGTGTTTGGTATTAGGGATTAGTGCCTTTTAAGCATAAAGAAATTCAAGTTGCCAACAATGAATAAAGAGACAAGTGTTTATGAGGTGCACCAGGATTTGAGGAGGAGGCAGGCCAAAGGCACTGCTGAGCTCATGTAGCGGGCAGGGGCGGACAACTTCACCACACCACGCTAGTTTGAAAAGTGCTTTTAAAATGTTCGCTTGTATGAGGAGATGTTAGTGTCAAGCAATGAACACTATTCTCATTTCTAATTATAATGGTGTTTTTGCCTTCTGAGGCATCGTAAGGAATATGAATAGACAACCATCTAGAGAGAATTGTCTTTTAAAGAATAATTCAGTCTAATCTGATCATAATATAATCACGTACCTCCTCCACTATGAACCTTATTTGATCAGGATCCTTTATACTGCCCTGTAACTCTATTTTCACTCTCCAATTGGAGATCCCAACTTATATTAAAAAATGACCATGTAAATCCATGGCTCTGCATTGGTATTAGGGCTTCTGGGTAGAGGAAAGAGATCATATTCTTTGTACCCAACACTTTACTCCCTGATCTAACTTGGACACATTACAAAGTCCTAAAGGACTGGGAACACATTGTAAAGCTCTCTCATCTTCCACTACATCTGGCAAAGATCTTTGTATAATGTCATGAATGGGAAGGATGGTTATGTTGCATATTTACATGTCAGGTGGCCCTGAACAATTAAAAATATTTCTCTACTAGCAGCCTCCACCTAATTGGCAAATATGGTGAGTCTTGAGCTTTATACACATAGTTAAATCTTTTCTTGAAAAAGGGATATCTCACTTGGACTATCTCACTGTGGCACAAGTAAGACCATTTGGTAATTACTTGCAATGTTGTGTTACCTACTTCAGCCACTAATTAGCCAATACTTTCTCTCTGTAGCAGTCTCTCAAGTTTTTCTTCATTGCCTTGCTTTAGTCATATATATGTAAATAAATTTTAGAAAATTGGAATTAAATTGATTTGCTCTTACATTTACCTAAGTATTAGTAAAAAAAAAAAAAAAAGACTTTGGAAAGAGTATTTGGGAAAATCAATTGGTGGTCAGTACTATAATTCATGTATTCTGCACAACTCAACAACCCAGATTTTGAAAGGAAGGAAAACCAGGCATGGTCCCCATTATGTGGTTAACAAAGAGGATTTTTGGCTTCTCATACACTGTGCTCCTCTGGAAAGTTCTGTGGAACCAGTTAATGAGAAAACACAGTAGCAACTTTGGGGGGACATTTTAGTTAATGACTGGGCTTAAAATAAGAGTTAAAGTTTATGGGAATCAGTTTATCTGGGACAGAGGTACCTTTTCTGAAGTTTGTATATTGGAGCAGAGATTGGCTATTATGATGCAGGGTTTACAGGAGGGAAGGGGGAAGGAAAGTTAAATTTCCTGGATAGGGTGAACTATACATCATCAGGAGGGAAATGAATTAGTCATTGACTTCATCTAGCCAAATACAACTAAATGATGGAATTTTTCCACTCTTTAGTATCTTAGGATAATTCTTCTCCTAAACTGACATGTGCCAATAAATGCATTAACATTAATTTATTAACATAAATTTAAATAAATTTAAAAACATCAACAGCGCAGAGACACTTAGTAGGTACATAATAAGTAAGGATCCTCTGAGAAAAACAAATGTTCAGCCTACAACAGTGAATCATTCCTAATTCACATGAGGATTAAATAAGCATGATAATCAAAGTCCATTCCACACATGATTACTGCCATAGCAAAATGGACTATGAATCAAAATCAGGTTATACATGTTTAAAATGATTAAAAATTATTTAAGGCGAGTTAATCTGTGCAAACAGCACAGCAGATATAAGCAACAAGTTTGGGGTTGCCAAGCCAGGGTACTAATAACCTAACAAGTTGGTTCATGTAGGATGGCTTTAGGCAATATTGTTTTATCCGCCTGCTGTCCAAGCTGTGGTATAGGCAACACTGTGTTTCCAAATACATTATTTAGTGGATCTTTCTTTAGTAAGTAATTTAAGCAGTCTGCTATCTTGGAAGCTGACCCCCTTCAGCCCACAGAGACCTCTCTGGGTCTCCTCTTAGTGACTGTGTTCATTCTTAGCCACCAGATACTAAGTTTAACATCCCCAGCACTATGTGAGGTCTTATGGGGATAAAGTGGGGATCTCTTCTTCATACCTTGTGAGATAAACAGACAGCTGAGTAGGCATTTACATTCCCTTTTCAGAAATTCTGAGGCAGGGGAGGTCTGGGTGCCTTGGAACCCCTTAGGAGGGGCACCGAGCCTCCTGGGGGAGGGCCGGGGAAGCCCCCACGACATGGGGGCTGGCCAGCAGAGAGGGGAAAGAGGGCTCAGCGAGAGAGAAGCTTTTCTGCAAAAGCCTTAAAGTGAACACTTCATATGTGTACATTTTATTTGACGTTTGCTAGTATTTAAATATGTTTCCCATTTTAATGTAAGATTGAAAGTATTTTTCCCATTGGAAATGCTTAGAGTTCTTGGGCCTCTCCCACAGACCCCAGCACAGAGCCGGGTCTGCGGTAGGCACTGGGCAAGTGGGAATTCCCTTCCCTCTTCCCTAGAGCGGCCCCCCTGGGATGTGTAGTGCTGCCGTGGTCTTGCCTGGGGCCGGTGGGAGAGACCGGGAAGAGCTCTCTGAGGAGAGGCAAGGCAAGAAGAAGAAAGGCTACGGGTAGTGAAGACACACCTCTCTAATGTGTGGCTTTCTCAAGGCCCAGCACTTATAGATTCATCCTAGATAAACCCCTTTGAAATACGGGTATTATTGTTGACCTTTAAAAATTAGTGTCAGCTTGTGCTATTTTAAACCCCAGGCCCTTAGCCTAGGAGTTGAAGGGCAAAGTACAGGAAGAGAAAGACTTCAGGGCCAAAAGCCTACAGATTTGGGCCTTCCGGGTTTGCTCTGCTGCTTCAGTTTCGATTCTTTAGTTAGTTTCCAGGTTTGTTCAGTTCAGAATTGTTGATCCTTATCCTTGAACAATTCATCATTGATACTTTCTTTGCATAGTGCTAAACCCCTGGTTTCTTAGAATCCTTTTAATATAGTGTCCCTCACAGTGATTTTCCCAGGTTTTAATAATATGCTTAATGTATTCTCTTATTTTGAAGTTGGGAGTAGAAACAGTTGTATAGACTCTTTATTTTAAAAAGAGCCCTAAACCAGCACCCGATCCTCACCTCTCAGCTCCTGGATATTTGTGGGCCGTGTTAGTGTACACAGAGTAACGAGTGTTTGCCTAGCTTTCTAGGCAATGGTCTTCTTGCCCATTCTGCTGCCCTTGACTGCTCCTCACAGTATTAGTCTCTGCTCTTAACTGGTGCTGCACACATAGGAGGGGAGCAGCAAGTACTTGTGAATGTATGGTGACCAGCAGGGCCTCTCCAGTCTCAGAATACATTGGCCTGGCTCCTGAGATAGTTCCAAGTGTGTTAAGCCTTTAATATTTTCAGGGGTTGTCTTTACAGGCAGTCTGCTACCACTGATGAGCAGAGGTTTTTAGACAGGCCTGAGACTGGGGGTGCAGTCACGGGTCTTAGTAGTAAGCATAGCTCTGGCCAACTCAGAAAAGGAGTTTGCTGGGCAGAGAGGGTGCGGGTCACAGCTAGAGTGGGCAACTTGGAAAATCAACAGATAAATGGGCAGGGACTGAGGAGGCTGAACACAGTCATGTCCCGTAGATGCAACCATGAGAAACCACAGCCCGATCAGCTCACCATCCCTTCACCCTTGGGCCTCTGCCTCAGAAGTCACAGATGAAGCAAAATGGCCAAGACTTGGTGCCCCATGTCCTTCCACAGCTCACACACTGAGGTAGCCCCGACCCATGACAAAGTCAGCCCCAGTGGAAAACAAAAAAATAAAATCTCAGTGACAAGGGACAGCCACAAGTTCTACAGCTCCTGTTTGGAGTTCCTTGTTCTGGCCTCCCCTCTGGTGGTGGCTGATGTTGGCCATTGTATTGATCCCTTAGGGTCTCACTTGCAATGTGGCCAGAAAAAAACCGTTCAACTCTATTTATGTGGCAGTCATTTTTTGTAGGTGAATGAAGAGTAAGAAGCTGGTGGTTTGATTGATCAAGTTCAAAAATTGCTCATGAAGGTGAATCAGAACTAGTTTTGTCAAGCACCTACTCTGTGTCAGGAGCTGTGATTAATTCTTTATATGCTATCTTGTTTAAGCATCATAATAAGCTTTTGAAATGAGTATTGTTATCCACATTGTATAGGTGAGGAACCTGAGGCTCAGTGAGGTTAAGTCACTGCATTCACCTGTCATTAACACCAAGTCAGAACCAGAATAATCTTCAGTCTCAGTTCATGGGACATCATAGTCTCCTGCTCTTTCTGAGGCCTCCCTGCTTTACTAACATGTAGATGACATCTTGGAGAGTCTCTGTTTTGGTAAACGTCCCCTAATCCTTCTTTCCTTGAACATTAACCAGTTTTCCAAGGGCCGAGACATCCCAGATCTCTGAACTGTTAAAAATAACATCAAAAAGCCAATGAAATGTTATTTAGAAGTCAGGGCTGGATGACCACACAGCCAGAGACCTCCTGGGCTGGAAACTTGGGTGATTCTGAAGTGAGACCACTGAGGAATGACCAGACAGTCAGTACTTGCTGACCTCTCCTGGCCCTGGTGCAGGCAGTGTGGGCCTGGGGAGAATATGGGTGGTGTGGCAGACATGGCTCCTTTGAGGAGCCTACACCTGCTTGGGAGCCCCTTCAGTGCCACTTGTCCCCACTAGCCACTTAAGCCCCATGTGGAGGGCATGGTTAGGAGCTTGCTGTGTGCATGCAAATGGGGTCCCCATCCTGTACTGCCAGTGGGCATCTGGGCAAGGTGGTCACCCTGGGTCTGTCTCAGTTTTGTTACTTATAAGATGAGAGCAATGGTAGTGCCTGTTGAAGAGGGTTTATGGGAGAATTAAGTGAGACCATGTGAGCTGCACTGTAAATACTCACCAAATGCTTTTCAGTTTTCTCCTCATTTTACCTGTGGATGGCAGAAGTCAAGTCTTCGGATTCTGTTTCTTGAAAGTCCAGAGCACTTAGAAGGTGCTCAATAAATACTTGTTGCTTAATAGAAAAAGAAACAAGAGCATGGGCCAGAGTTAATTCCAGCCTAAATGTTCATAACATTTTCATTCTTTAACATCTTACTTATTGTTATGTATTAACTGATTGTCTCTTTCTTCACTAGAATGTAAACTCCACAAGGGCAGGGAGTTTGTTTCCTCCATGCCAAGTACAGTACACGTCACACAGTAGTTGCTCAGTAAATATTTAAATGCATGAATGAATGGCTATGGCTTTTTCTGTGAAAGAGAAGTAAGCTGGCTTAGAAACCTATGGGCAGCCTCTGCCCTGGAATCTCCTGAGCCCCGGGGTTGACCATACCATGGGGACTCCAGCCAGCCTTGGGTTCTTGCAGGAGGCCACCAATGGGAAGCCCCTGTGCCTGCCCCTTGCCCCCATTCCTTCCAGCTCACCTGCAAGTCCCAGGGCGGAGCTTTCCAGGTCAGCAGCTGCTTCGTTGATGTTGTAAGACTCACTGGGAGTCATTGCCATTTGAATTTATGATTTTAATTGTTTTATAGTTTATACTTATGCCCTGCAGTGATTTTCCATTAAAGCAGAACATTTATGTTTCAGAAAAGAGCAGGTATAGTTGCGGGTATACATATCTTAACAGCTAATCTCTGGCAATAAAAGCTGCTTGACAGTCATCAACAGATTAGGAAACTTGCGTTTATTTAATTAAACTCTATTTGGGGCTGTTAGTGCATGAAAATAGTGATTTTTTTTAGCCCGATATGATGACAGATTTTTCATTTGTACACTCCTGAGACTTCAAGAGTAAATGTTGTTTCCAGTTCTGTTAGCAAAAACCAGTGGATAAAAACAAATTGCAAAATTAGAAATAGACCTAACAACACCAAATATAATCCTAAAAATCACTTAAACTCCTATTGATTTTATGTAAAACATACACTGTATGTACACATACTATATACTATATATACATATATAAAATATAAATATACATATACAAATAATTATACTAAATATTTGTTACATGTATTTCATAGATTGATCAGAAGACTGATCAGTACATGTTTTATCACATATGTACTTTCTTGTGTATATATACCACTCACTGGTTTCACTAAAAAACAAAATATGTACACTGTACCGGTAGAAGTTGCTACCTGTCATGGACCCTCAGGGTAGCTCAAGGATAGCAAAGCTACTTATGCTACATCTGAGGGTCCTCCCTGCTCTGTGTGTATTCCTGTGCCCTCAGTATACTTCTATGACCTTGACTATAATGAGAGAGACTTTGTTAAAAGCTGGGTATCACTTTTTCCCAAGGCAGAGATGGGTCAACCTTTTTAAAGTACCTCCCTCCCATTGAACATCATTTACTACATTTCATCCACGTTTATGGCCAAACAACCTGCTCTAGCATGAGGATAAATTCAGCTGATCATTGCCAGTCAAGTCAGGGAATGAGCAGCACCCTGAATTTTAGCTGAATGACAAAAATATACAAAGCCTTCTCCAAGAATGGCTGTAGGGTTTTAAAAGAAAAGGAAGTGGCTGGACTCAGAGGCAGGAGTAAGGCAGTGGCCACTTGGAGGGCCTTGGGGGCGATCTAGGACCCCTCCATCCCAGGTTTGAGAAGTGATGTGGAAGACTGTCCTGTGCACAGTCGCCTCCACTGACTCTCCAGAGCCTTCTGATCAAACTATGCGGGGTCCTTGGGGTAAGTGGCGTTATCAGGCTGTAAGTGCTCAACTTAGCTCAATGACATTGAGCAGATTTGTAAGTAATTCATAAGGGCTCCGAGTTTGGGTGAAGGTGGTTTTTAATAAGAAGGAAGTAAAGAAATACTCAGCGTACAGTCACTGCCTCAGATGGAGCAGTAGGTAGGCAGTACCAGGGAGAGCAGCCCAAAGGCAACTGGCCTAGTGGAGAGGAGAGAGAGGGGCCCGGACAGTGAACTGCTATTGGGCTGGAGTACAGTGATCCTGCTAACCCAGAGGAGGAGGAGGAGAAGCCACCAGGTCCTTGGCTGGAGACTGGAATGGAGGTTCTTCTGCATGGAGACAGATACTGTCTTGCCAGGGGCGCATCTCCCGGAGCCACTGACTTGCAGAGCTGTTGCTTTTCTTTTTTTCCTGAGTGGGATTCTGGAAACCCATTCCTTCTTTTTCATTGGTGGGTTTGAAGTTTACAGTTCTTTTCTTTACTAATACTGTTCACTGGGCTGAGTCTGGCTCATAGTACCTCTATGGATCTGGAAAGTCTTTTCTTGAAAAATACAGTTTTTTATTATTTGCAAATAGGAATCTCAAAGCATAAAGAGAAAATACCGATAAATATAAATAAAGGAAGTGACTCTATCTCCCTGAGCCTCAGTTGGATACAAAGGTCTCTGAGCTGCTGAATCTCCGACTTGAGAGCCCTCCGCAGCATGCCCGTGACTGATCATGCCCTTTGGCTGAGATTCTCTCCTCAGGCTTCCTGGACATCCCAGTCTCCTGAGTTTCCAGTCTGGCTGTTCCATTGCCAGTCCTGCCCATTGAATGTTGGGCTTGCTCACAGATGAGTTCTAGTCCTCTTCTCACACTATTTCCTCCTCTCAGGAGATGCCAGCCACACTCTTTTCTCCAACCCAAGCCTTTATATATCACCACCAGTCAGCATGTCCAGTTAGGTATCTCCAGGGCTCCTTAGACACAACATGTGCGCATACTGTTGGTACACTACTGGTAGACCCCTCCCCTCACTCCAAAATCTGGACCCACCTGGCACAGAGTAGGTGCCCAGTAAATGTACATACATCAAGAGGAGAAATGGAGGCTGTCATTAGCTCTAATTATCTTTGCTGTGTTAAACTCTGCCAGATTGTATCCTTCCTGATGAAAAAGAAGGGTCTTCTTAACCTGCGTCACCTTCCTGGACTGTGCGTTCTACTCATCCAGCAGCCCTAGGCCTCAGCCCACAAAGACACGCGTGGGCGTGAACACAGCCTATACCCTTCCTCAGCGCCACGCACGCGTACACACACATGCTCACATGCTCGCACATCCACATCTCTGATCAGCTGAAAAGTACCACACGGTCTTAAAGCAAATACCTTCTATCGCCAAATTAAACAAATACAAATATAAGACTTCTTTTTTTTGAGAATAATAAAATCTGTTTTCTGTCTCTTCAGAGGTCAGTCCATTTTCAGCTTCCTGGCCTTGTTTGAGGCCTGTGATATCCTCCAAGTAACTTGGGTGACCCCCACTTTGCAAGAAGACGTGCTTTCCTTACATCCCCCCTCTACTTGTGCAGAGTTACATTTGTGTTTCCTCAGCTCTTTATCTGGGTCGGGGTGACCTACGAGGTGCTGACCACTCTCCTAGCACGCGGATCCTTGTGTGGCTGGACATGGAAGACCTACACTCACTAGTTTCGGCAGCTTCTTGTCCTGACAAAGGAGCCTGAAGAGTGGTTTTCTGGCCATCCTGTCCTGGAATTCTGGGCCCTGCATAGGGCTCTGTAGTCCACTTCTGTCAGCTCCAGGCCCACCCCCGGAAAGATTACTCTTGGCCCTGTAGCTAGAGTAGCCCTTTCTGCAATGACAGAATGCTGGCTGGATTTCGAGCTGCAAATCGCTGGGCCCAGAAAAAGGCAAGGCTAGCAGCCCTCGCCTTCTAAGGGCAGCCATGGTGTCCTGTGTGTCCCTCTGGTGTTGAACTTGCCATCCAGGGATTCTGGCCTCGTGTCCACCTCTCCCTTCAAACCCCTCCCTGAGAGCCCTTGAGGACTGTGTCATCCCTCTCAGTACCTCAAGGCCTAGCACAAAAGCAGACTCAGAGGGCCAACTCAGTCAATATTGGAGAATATTATTACATAGTAGGACCAGGTAGGCAATGGATGGATCGGGAGTTGTAATCATGCCATTAACTGGAATACCTTTAAAATGGACTTAGTACAGATCCTGCCCGGTATCTTATTCAGACACTCAATGGATATTGGGTGCTAGGTGCTTCACTGTGCTTGGGGGACCAAGCCGAGAACCCGAAGCTGCAGTCCCTGTTCTCATGGAACTCATGTGAGGGAAACCATATTCTCAGGGAAAGAAAGTACTTACAAGTTGTGATTGTCACTGGGAAAGAAATGAACAAGGTGACTGAGATTAAAGTAAGTGGGGGTAGGAGGTAGCAGGCTACTTCAGAGAGGGTGGCCAAGAGAGGCCTCATTGAGGAAAGAGGATCAAGGCAGGGACCTGAATGACAAGGAGTCTGTCCTCCAGGGAGAGGTAACAGCTGTGCGGCAAGGGTCTCAAGGCAGGAAAGTGCTTAGTGAGCTTGAGTAGCTATTGGAGATCCTTGTGGCTACACAGAGGGGGAGGTGGCACCAAACTATGGGGAGAGGAGGGCCGGCCCCAGAGCCAGTGTAGGATGCTCAGGTTCCACTCTGACTGCCTTGGAAGCTGCTGGTTAGCAAAGGGGATCTTCCTGAGTATAATGTGAATATGTTTTGGAAGGTTCTAGAGAACATCAGATTTAGCTGCCTTTGATGGTTTTGGCCTTGTTTTTAATAATACGTTTCATATGTTATATGAAAATGTGTTTTGGGTCATCTGGCTACCTGAGGCCATCATCCACAAACTCACCCCTTTACTCATTCCTTCATCCATTTGACCAAGTGGTACTGAGAAGCGAGGACGCCTCAGGCACTGGGGGTATTCCCAGGCCCTGCCCTCACGGAGTGGTCCCTTGTGGAAGACAGATGCTCATAGTGGGGCCTGTGCCAGGACATTGAGGCAGGAGACAGCTTCACACATCTGCGAGTTACCCAAAGGTCCACAGACTGCGGGTTGGGATTGTGAGGGGCTGGGGTGAGGGATGAGGCTAATAGGCTTGTGGAGACCACAGAGGGCCTCTCATGTCACACTAGGAAGCATGTTCTTGGGGCGCTATTAAAGAATGCAAGCAGGAGGAGAACATTGTCTGATTATATTTTATATAAAAACACCTGCTGGCAGGGGTTTTCTCCCAAGTGGAGAGGGAGATATTTGCTGTGCAGCCACCAAGATTGCAAATTCAGGCTTCATGGGCTCTGGCTGCCTTCCCCTCCCAGGGTCTTAGACAAGAAGGATCCTTGGGGAGAGATTAACTCATCTAGCAGCCCCATTTCATATTTGAGGACAGTAACTGGTTTGAGGTCACCACCGTTCTTGGCCCCAGTCTGTACACTGAACTATTTTGTAGTCAAAAATAGCCATTTTGAAGAGCAAGTTGATTGAGAGCCTGTAGAGGAATGGGGGGACTAAGTGTAAGTGTTCATGTGATGGTTCAAGCAGCCCACGCCACTTGCTGGAGACACAAGTCAAGGCCTGTTTCCCATCAGTGGAGGTCAGGATATTGTCCATGAGTATTAAGGAGAAGAATTTGCTTTCATTACTGTGGATTTAAAAAAAGTAATTGGACAGTCATACAATCAGATAAGTTATTCTGTGGTGATTCCAAGTCTTAATGCCCAGGTACAGCCCTGGGCCATTTATTTTGGCTGTGAACAGGGATGCTGTTTCACACCTCTGGTTTCCAGCTTTCCGTGTAGTAGCTGAACGTCTGCTTTTTACAGAGAAGAGGTCATCTGCTTGGTCAAAATAGCATTGTTTGACTTATCAATTACATCTTATAACCATATTGCCATACATCAGAAACAACCACCAACAACAGCTGTGTTCTCAGTCCCATAAAAGGACAAGAGTGTAGCTACAATTTTTTTTCCCCTCTTCAAGCAACACAGTAAAGTGATCAAGAGCATTGGAGTTGATCTCAGAAACAGCTCTGTCACTCACCATGTGTGTCTGTTCCAGGCCACGTAAATAACCCCACAGCCCCTTCTTCCTCATCTTTAAAATGGAGATAACAGTCCTACCAGATTCATAGACTATTGTAAGAGTAAGTAAGAAAATGCATATAAAAGACTTAGCACTGAGCCTAGCACACAAAAGCATTTGAAAAAAAAAGGTAGTTACTATTTTCTTCCTAAGTTAGGCTTTTCCTCTAAGAAGACTTGGAGAAAGATTTCCTTGTAGACTGACCCAGGGGAAATACTACCGTTAACTCAGGTATCAGCACTGCAGTGGAGACATTTTAAATCATTTACCTGGGCTTTGAAGAAAATTATGCTTTTCTATTTAATGGAGAGGCACAAGTGCACTTTCCTAAGCTCCCCACATGCCATCGGGTGGCATTTGAGTGGCTTGGCATTCCTGGGGCCACTGGGAGGTGGCTGCCACAGGGAAGCTGGAAGGGCACCAGCCAGTCCACATTTACCACAATGCTGACTCTACTGAGGAGGACAGTTGTCTTTCTCTTGCATATATCGTTGGATTATATGGAGGTGTTTGGCAATGTCTGTCAGAAGCACCTGTATTCCTATCTGATAAAGCACAATCATGTGTAAGTCTCTACTATTTGTCCAGAAACAAGCAGAGTTTCTTCATAACCTCCCCCTGGGGCCTGTTTTCTGGTGATCCAAATACTTGGCATCCCAAGAAGTAATCTTTCTAATCTCTTATCATCAAGTAAATGGAAGAATTTGCTGTCATGTGTGTGGCACTCAGGCCTGAGCTTTGTGGAATCAGCATGCCAGAGGCGCGAGTACCAGGGAGGGGAGGGCACTCAAAGCGCGGAGCCTGGCCGAGGCAGACAGGAGTGTATGGGTCACTTCCTTTAGGGTGAGTTTTCAAGTCAAGCAAAAAAAAACGGTTTTCAATTTTTTCTTACATGTGAAGGGTCCCATGTATGCCAACCCTTTGCTAAATACTGTGTGGTTTACAGGAGAAGAGTTTTCTGGCCCTTATTCTTGGGGAATCTGTCAAATAGGGAAAATACAATTTTAGACTTGGGAAAGGATGAACTTTCAGATGAGATGGCTGAGGTGTTGTGGGAGGCAAGCAGGACTCCATCCAACTTCTGCAGTTGAGGTTCCAGCTCTCCTCATGAGCCGTGTGCCCCCAAGTTCTTTATAAGCTGGGGATGATGATACCCAGTGCTCAGGGCTGTTGTGGAGAGTAAGAACGAGAAGGTGCGTGACAGCCCCGGGGAGCTGCGGAGCACAGGGACAGATGGAAGCTGCTGGCCCGGCAGCGGCCGCAGACCGCCCTGCTCGCAGCCTGGCCATCCCAGGTCCTGACTTGCTAATAAGGGTCTGGAAGCTGCCCCTAATCCTGATGAGTAACACCTGTGCAGCCCGGCCCTGGCTCCCTACCTCCCCCACCCCTCCCCCACCCCTGCACTTTATTTTCTCCCCCGAGTCACGTGTGTTCCCAGACTCTGTCATTCCCCAAACTTGGAGAAAGGAACCAGTGATTTTTCTCACTGGGCTGAACTGAAAGTTTCAGTCTCTGTCTCTCTCATTTAAGTATCATTCATCACTGTCTCTCAGATGTTACATTTGTGTATATGTTTCCTATATTTCATTCCATAGTGTCTGTCTCCATGGCTTATACACAGTCAGAGGTAATAAGTAATAAGAGTTGTCAGGAATCTAGTGACAGACCTTCCTCACAGGGCGTGGGTATTTTAGGAAATATCCTGTTAGAGATGCCTGGGGAGGGCAGAATTTCCAGAGTAACTACCATGTATCAGGCACTGTACTAGAGCTATCACACTGGTTACATTTTTCATTTGTGGCAATATTATCCCTGTTTTGCAGATAAGGGAACTGAGTCCCAAAAATATTTTGGATCACTCCAACATCATCCAGGTAGTAAGCAGCAAAGCTTAGGATTCAGTTTCAGAACCACCTCACTTCCTCAGGAAAAGAAAAGTCAGGGGACCCAGCCAGCATCTCAGATCACAACACAGAGGCACTGACAACTGCTTACACAAGAGCCATTAGACACGTGAATAGCCATGGGGGTGAGGGAGGCTATTCTTTAGAAGCCAAAATATGTATTTCAGATTGCTGTGGACACATTTCTAGAGATAGCAATAGTTGGTTTCTTGTCATGAGTATACTTCTGTTAAAAGTATAATTTGACCTACTACTGATCTCACCCTATCACCAGCCCACGTCCCTGATGCTACCTCTACCTATCACTTCTCCCTTAGCTTTCGACTGTTTCTTCTCCACTTCACAGCAAACTCATTTGAGGGATCTTTGCTTTTACTCACAGATCCCTTTCCCTTTGGCCACCCTATAAAGTAGCACAGTTGGTTATAAAAGATAAGCTTTTTCTTTTTCCTTCCTGAAACTAGTTGGTAGGGTTTTCCCCCGTCAGACAGGTTTTATAGACTTCAACAACAACAAAAAAGGTACATTGCTTAGGGAATTTCCTTTCTTGATGTCTTTGAGTTTCTGGAAGAGAAGTGTGCTCCCTCCCCAAGAGAGCCTTGGTTATACCATCCTGCCTCTAAATCAGTCCTTCCCTGTCAGTGACTGTGACCTCTTAGCCTCTGCATTCCCTGTCTTACAACGAAACCTTCCTTTCCCAGCCCAAGGGGATCTGGGTCCTTCCAGCCCAAAGGAACTTGGGTCCAATCAGCAGATCGAGATTTCCAGTTTATAGGTCTTACTTTCGATCTAAAATGTGGTCCTGGGCAGTCATGTGGAGTTAGCCCAGTGCTGCCTCTTACCAGCCACGCAACCTTAAGCAAGTAACTTACCTTTTCTAGGCTCCATTTCCTCATTTGTTTAAAAAGGTAAGTTGATGAAAGCAAAGTTCAGAAGGGTTGGTAAGGCTAGGATTCCTGTTTCCCAGGATAAAATAGGGGAGGACACCCCAGGCAAATGCACCCTTTCCTGATAGCCAGGGAATTGCTTCCAAATACTTGACTTAATGATCTTGGAAAACCACCTTAGAACCTTGATCACTGCTTAAGACTTAAAGCAATAGTTGTCCACCAGAGGCCCTGCAGGAGATGTCTGGTAATGTATAGGGTCATTTTTGGTTGTCAGCTGGAGCGTGGACATAGTTGTTAATAGTGCCTAAAGTGTAGAAACCAGGGCTGCTACTAAATGTCCTGCAATGCATAAGATGGTCCCTAAACAAAGCACCACAGCAGAAAAGTATCCTGGCACAAATGTCCAGCTCCAATGAGCTGAGGTTGAGAAGCCCTGGACTAGAGAGACATTGCCAGATCTGTTCCTTGCCCTCTTCCTCACAGCCCATTTGGCCCTCTGGAAGCTGGGGGAGGAAGGGAGGTTCCACGGAAGTTCTCACTATTTCTCAGCCTAATTCAGTAAGGTAGCCTACCATCAAGGTGCCAGGTGGCAAGGGCTGTGATAAAGGCCCTCTGCCTGGGGAATCCCTGAAATCAGGGACTACCACATGCTCACCTTCTCCATTATTAAACATTGTTCTCCAGGTTCTAGCCAACACAATCAGACAAAAGAAATAAGTTAGAAATATAAATGCTAAAAAAGAGGAGGTCAAAATGATCAATGACTACAGATAATCTGGGAAATTCAGAGAATCATAGAAAACTCCTTTGCAAAAATAAAGAGCAATCAGTATAGTGGCAGGGCGTAGAATGGTGAGCAGAAATCAATTGCTTGTATGTCCATATGCAATCAGGTAGAAGATGTAATGGAAGAAAAGATCCCAGTTACAGTGGGAACTTAAAATATAAAATCAAAACTTAGATTATTAAGAAGTGAATGTAGTTGCAATTAACATACAGAACCCAGACAACAGTGGTGTAAATAAGATAAGTTTGTCTTATTTATATGAATGTTATCTGGAAGGGGGCAGTCCAGCGACCACTCCTGGGGTGTGGTCCTTTATGGTTGAAGGTGGCTGCTAGGACTCCACGCATTATATCTCATAAGCAATAGGATAGAGGAAGGAAAGAGAAAGAAGAGTAAGTAAGGCTCCTTCCTTTAAGGAGACTTCTGCACATATCTGATTGACTAGAACTCAGTCACATACCCACACCCAGCTCTAAGGGAGGCTTTGAATTCCAGTTTATAGCTTCATCACTGTGTTCATAGCTTATACAAAAACAGAAAAATCAACATTCTTTTACTAAGGAAGAAAGGGAGAATGGGTATTGGGACAAACATCATGTTCCAAAAAAATGTAACAGGAAACATACAAAATCTATAGGAGACCATTTTAAAATGCTCCTAAAGGACACAGACAAGACTTGAACAAATGGAAAGGCAAACAATACAACTAAATAGGAAGACTCAACATCATAAAAATATCAGTTCTTCCTGAGTTAATTTATAACTTTAAACATGTTCCCAATAAAAACATCACCAGAATTTTTTTTTTTAACTAGACGGATGATTCTAAAGTTCATATGGAAAAATAAACAAGCGCGAGTAGCCAGGAAATCTTGAAAACGGAAGAGGAGGGGACCAGACTTACTGAATGTTAAAACATATTATAAACCTAGAATAATTTTAAAAGTGCAGTATAGCTCAATGTTGTAGCATGAAGAGTACAGAAATACATCCCAATATATGTGGGATCTAGTACCAGTATTTGATAAAGGTTGTATTTTAGTCAGTGAGGAAAAGGAAATCTCCACACATCAGATTGGCTAGAATTCAGCCTTATACCCACACCCAGCACTAAGGAAGGCTTTGAAATCTAGTTTATAGCTGCATCACCGTGTGCATGGCTTAAAAAGAAAAAAATTCTCTTACTAAGCAAGAAAGTAAGGATGGATATTGGGACAAGCAGCAAGACTACCTCATTTCAGTCAACAAGGCATTATTCAACATGTGGGATTGGGACAACTTACCAGATGTCTGGAAACAAAGAGGGTCTATACTTCATACCTTTTATCAGGACAAATTCCAAATACATCAAAGACTTAACGTTTATAAAGTGAAAGCATAAAAGTACTAGGAGAAAGCTTAGGAGAATGCTTTTATAACTTCAAAATGGGTAAAGCCTTTCCGATTGAGACATAAAATCCAAAAATGATAAAATAAAACATCAGTTACATAAAATGTATAATGTTAGCATGATAAAGCTACCATCAGCAATGTCAAAAGTCAAACAATAAACTGGGATGAGTTTTTATAATTCTTATGCCACACTAAATTTGTTTCCTAAAAAATCAGTAAAAAGCACCACAAAAGAAAAATGGGAACAGTTCACAGGGAAAAAAAAATGCCAATCACTTAAATATATGAGAGAAGGCTCAAACTTAGAGAGAAACTTAAGAATATACTGTGATACTGTTTTCACCCATCAGACTGTCAGACACTTGATAACATACCAGGCTGGCAAACAGGACTGTCATATACTGCGGAGGGAAGTGTGACTCATTCAACCTTTAAGGAGGGCAGTTTAGCAACATTCAGTGAAATCCACATTCTTGTTTTATCTGAGTCAAAACTTCTAGGAAATATGTCTGGTTACCTTCATATGTGTGCAAGATGTCATATGTATAAGCTTATTCACAGTGGCACTGTTTGTAATAGCTCAGTATTTGAAGCATTCTAAATGTTCCCCCATAAATATGTGGAGTATTTGCAACCATAAAAAATAATTAGGTGGCTCTTTATGTGCCCAAACAGAAAGATCTCCAATATATGTGCAGTGGGAAAGGTAAAGTGCAAAAGAGGGCATGTAGTAAACTCTCAGTTGAAAGAGGAGAGGTAAATATGTTTTCACATTTTCCTACTTACATAAAAAGTGTGACCAAGAGGTATGCAAAGAATAAATAAAAAGCAAATTGCCTGTAGGGAAAAGAGGCAGCAAGGGGAACAAATGCAGGAGGAAGAATATTTACTCTGTGCCTTTTTATACTTTGGGTTTTATGAACTCATGAAAGCATTACCTTTGAAAAAAATTGAATGAAACTATTCATAGATTAGTAAGTAGAGGCTAATCACATTGACTCTCACATAGGGAAAAGGATTTTGCTAAATTTTTTTTCCCACTATTAACAAAATGATCCACAGCTTTAAAAATGTCCCCAGTCCTCAAAAATGCCCTGGCCTTTTATTTGAGGATTGAGCAGGTAGAGATTAATATCTTGTCAGAAGTCCCTCTTCACAAATCTGTCCGTTCACAAGTTGATGAATACCTACTATGTGCCTGGCCATGGCCCAGGCGTCATGGAAACTCTCAAGGATGAGAAAAGCCCATTCACTCTGCCTTGCAAGCTGGGTCTCAGGGCAGGCAAAGCTGAGAAACAACTGTTCCTTACCCTCCTTCTCACAGAGGCTTTGGAGGCCCCTGGTGAATAGGCAGCACTCAAAGCCAGCAGGTGGGAGAACCGTGGGGCAGGAACTGGAAGCAGAAGCTTAGGGCTCCTGGGGCAGCAATGCTGGTGAGGAGAAGGGAGGGGACACGAGGGCCACAGCCCTCCGTGGCTACGCAGCAAGCGGCCTTTCTGGGCTACCATCTTCCAGCAGCCTCCGTCCCCTGTGCCCTTGTAGAAACGGACCTTTGCTCTCTCCTTTTTCTCTGCCTGAACAAGCACGGTGCTGGGCTTCCCCAAGCTCTCACATCCACTGAAATCCCACTTAGGAACTCAGACAGGTTTGGTACCAGCAGTATCAATATTTTTCTTTTTTAGTGGAACTGAAAACCCCCAGAGGAATAAAGTCCTATTAGCAGCCTTTCTTGGCCACCCCATCCCCCTGCATCTCCCCACCGGGGATCTTTCAAGCAGTACTAATTTTTCCTACACAAAGAAAAGGAACGTTAAGTCACTCTCTCTTCCATGGGCCTTGGTTTCATGTGAGGAGTTAGCGTTTTGGAGAAATAGACAGTGGAGAGGGAATTGGAGGAAATGACTGTTGACGAGATTTCAGTCATGAGTGGCAGGATGGCAGGAGATGTGTTTTGCCCTGGGGCCTCCGTTCACAGTAGCAGATGGGAGCTGCCTGTGTACTGCCTATGAAACATGCTTGGCCCGGGGGCCACCCTGGGCCTGCTACATGAGTGGCTTCTTCGCCCAGGGAGAATTGGAGGAAGAGAGCAAAGGGATGGTGTGCATCTGGGCCAAGGCAAAGGCAGGCAAAAAGAGCAGGAGATGGGGAGAAATAAGACTTTGCACCTTCTCTTGCCTATGTAGGAACCCTGAGCAGAGGAAAGGCTGACCTGAAGTGCCAGAAATGCTGGTTGCAATTTTCAGAGCGAGGGTAAGGTTGAGGCTGACTTGGAATCTTCCAAATCTATTCCTTTCATACACATTAGAACATGTCTTCCTATGACATGCAAAGGCTGTAAAAGAGTGCTGGGAGGGGTGGTACGTGGGTCCTTTATGAAGTTGGAGTTGGGGCTGGTGTTGAAAGAAGTCCACAAACGCAGAGCAGGAAGGTAGAGCAGCTACACAAGAGGCAACCCCAGCTGTGGAGCAGGAGGCCCGAGTGCAGACCCTCGTGTCAGCATCGCCCTTGTCACCTCACAGAAATCGCTTACCTTCTTCCAACTTCCATTTACTTATTTCTGCCACAGTAAGCACAGCACACTCTTCCTAACTCTGTGTTGTTTAGAACATGAATGTGGTTTGTAGACCACAGTGGTGCTTTTCACAGGTCATAGTCATTGTTTTATTACAATGAGTGTTGCAATGAAGATCACTGTGTGGGTGGGGGTGGGGGACTTGGAAAGTCTATACCATGTAGATTAAGAAGCATTGAAGGGGCAAAACTTAGCATGGCCCACAGGTCTACCTCTCAGTGACGCCAAACTTTGCAGGTGGCCAGACAGGACATCTGGCTCCCTGAACTCAGTTTCCTTATGAAGAAAGTGGGTGTAACAGTATTAAAGTCCTGCTGCTTTCATCATACATTTTAGCTCGTTAACCCTTTAAACAAGCAGGAATGTATCATCCCAATTTGACAGATAAGGTTACACACGGGCAGGATGACTTCAGCAGGGCCATGCCACAGTAGGGATTAAAACCCAGGCCTCCTGAGCCCAAATTAGCATTGTCCTCACTGCTCTTCCACCCCAGCTGGAGTTGAGCCTTGACCACACACAGTGACCAGGTGGAGGGTCAGGGAGCCCCAGTCCCAAGTGACTTGGCTTGGTTGGGCTCACTGTTCTTTCTGTAGTTCATGAGCATTTGCTTAGAGCAGCACATTTTATGTGTTTTCTCTTTTCTAAAAAAGTCCCAGCTGTAAGCAGAAATGGGGCCATGGGTATAAGGCAGGCAGGCCCTGTGAGTGCTTCCTGCCCCACCTTTGCACTTAGGCCTAGATTCCTGATGGTGGCTGGAGTTCAAGTCCAGACACCAGCAGGCTTGTGAGAAAGCCTCCTCTTGCTTTGTGTGCAGGGGAAGGAGCCTTCTTTGCAAGTCCCTTCACCCCAGAGTGGCTACTAAGGGAGCCTCAGGATGGGATCCCCCATCTGACAGTCTGGGTCCTTTAATAGGACAGGTCTGAGGTTTGCAGAGTCAGTTGGTAGAGGCATTCTTACCCGGAACCCCAGGTTTTAATACAAGATCTTACATGGAATCCCAGGCTGTTCACAGGTGGCCAGGGAGCTGCGCTGGTTAGAGCTGGCATGCCCAGGTGGCCCTCACTCACTGCACAGCACCTCCTGGGCCCTTAGGTCCTGGCTGTTGCAACCAGTGAGTCCCCCTTCCTGCCCCAGGCCCTTCCCCAACTCGGCCTGCTTGTCCCTAGAAGATTGATCTTGCACATCTGTGGTGCTCTTGCCAGCAGGGCCTGCATCACTCTCAGTGTGAATTTCAAACCCCTTTTCCTGGCATTCTAGGCTCTTCATGGCTGGTTTCAACATACTTGTCTTGCCTCATCATTCACCTGGGATCCAGTTCTCTGATCTCCTCACTGCCTTTTGCTTCTACTATCTCGGCCTTCCCCTCTCTCCTACCTTTACCATCTCCAAGATTTTCTTGAGAGTCACTGTTTTCTGGAGGCCCTCCCTGTCTTCTCTAGCCTTCAGTGGTCTCCCCCATGAAACACAGTGCCCTGTAAAGAAGCACCTGATTCTTACATGGTTTTATCTGATTCATTGATATTAATATATCTTAGTCTTGTCCCTTCAGCTGGTTCCCATGCTTAATGCACAAAGGAAGGGGGATAAGTCACTTCCTTCTCTCATAATCAAAGTCTAAATAACACTAATTTCAATACATAGCAGGGCTTCATTAAATAGCTACTGACTTTGACCTATTAAGCTGCAGCAGTCTTGAGATATTGCTGGGGCTACAGAAGCTCGTCCCTCATGTTGGGGAACATGGAGGGGCCCCTTTTGGGATTGGCCAGCAGGGGTGAGAGCCCTAGATTGAGGGTGGTTGGCAGAAGCTCAGGCCTCCTCGAAGACATGCCTTTCTTCAACAGAAGAAGCCCATGTTGGGATGATTGGAGCATTAACCATGTGGTTTTGGCCCTTGCAGGGATTTGAAACTGGATAACATCCTTCTGGATGCAGAAGGTCACTGCAAGCTGGCTGACTTTGGAATGTGCAAGGAAGGGATTCTGAATGGAGTGACGACCACCACTTTCTGCGGGACTCCTGACTATATCGCTCCCGAGGTAAGACCTGTGCAAAGGGCCACCTCCTCCTCCTGCCAGGGCAAAAGTGGGGGCCCATCTCCACGCACTGGAGTCATCTAGTGGTGCTAGGGGAAGGCTCTGGAAAGCCAGGATGGATTCCAGGGAAACGGGAAGGTAAAAGGCTTGCTGATTTCTCCATAAGGAGGTAGTAGTGATAGGGGAGATAGTTGGTGAACAGAGAATAACAGGCCATTCCCCAAAGCTAGGCAGGTCCTCACTGAACATTACACTCTCATCCCACTCCAGAATTACTAATAAAACCAAGCCCAAGAAAAATTTGTTGCTTTGTATCATTGTTTCACTTCTTGGTGGCCAGAATAAAGGTGCACCCTGATAAGGACGGCCATTAGCTTCATCAGCAGTCGTTGGCCTACAGTAAAACGAGGACTTGCTCGTCACTTCTGCTGCAGTGATGATTCTACATAGCGGGCACTCAGGGTCGAGCAGGAAGAGGATGGTGACTGCCTCACTATGAACGGAGATTAGACATGGTCACTGTGAGCCTCACCGGTGGGTGGCCTTTCATGAAAGTTGTTTAGATGTCTTGCTCATCATAAAGTGTTAGTTCGCTTTGAGTTTCTCCAGGTCAGTCTCACCCAAACTGAGAGATACCTTGTGTGATATGATTCAGATTGCAGACATAGCCTACCCCTATATTTCATTTCCTTTTGGGGGACATTGTTTGAGCATCTGTTAGACACAAAGCAGTGTGGAGATAAAGAATTGACTAAGACACTTCCCACTCTCCTAACAGAACTTTTGGTCTAGAGGGAGTAACAGATAAGCAAACAACTAATTAAGCAGAATAAATAGGTATGCGACACAGGATGGTGTCTTCAGATATCAGGAAAGGCTTCTTGGAGCACCTGGTAGATGAATCCAGTTGTAAAGAGTAAGTGGGACTTCCTTCCGTAGGGGTGGGGAGCATTCGTGAGAACAACAGGGAGGACTGGAGTGGGGGTGGGGCAGGCACGGAGGTTCAGTATCCCTGGGCCCTGAGTTCTTCAGGACAGGGCCTGTGTTTCTAATCTCAGTACTCCCAGGATCCAACACACAAATCAGGCTCTTAGTAACACTTTGTTGAATGAATAAATGAATGAGAACTTGTAGCACTCCAGCATGAGCAAAGACAAAGGGATGAGCACGCTCTTGGCCTTTTTCTGGAAAAGGAACTAGTGTAGCTAGAACACAGGATTGTTATCTCATTACTCCTAGTAATGAGTAAGATTAGGAAAAGGGACCAAGGAAAGTGGCTTTTATCCTGTAGGATCTATGGATCGACTAAGGGTTTCCCAGAGGAGGAATGTCATCAGCAGACCTGTCCCAGGAAGACAGGCCACAGGGTGGATCAGTGGATCAGAAGGCAGAGTAAGGGATGGCCAGTTGAGAGTTTTCACAGACCAGGGGAGACATGGGGAAGCCTACGGAGAATCACAGAAGTGAGGATACTAAGTAATACGTAACTTCTCTTTAGAACCTTTATCTTCTAAGATATCTGAAGAGTAGAGATGTAAGTCTATCTCTATGAGTGTGTTCCCTTAGCAGGAACACTGGGCTTTCGATTGGGACCTGCTTTTTCACTGTCTTCCTCATTCATTCTTTATCATCCAAATGCTTGGTTCCAGTCCCTCTGTGAGTGAATGCCAGAGTCAAAGGGTGGACAGACCAGTGTAGTGGTTGAGGACACAGCCCAAGCCAAATATTCTGTTTATTATGAACAAAACTCCCACATCATTTTCTCAAAAGGCAATCCATTGACAAGACTCACAGTGAACAGCTCTGGTGTGTTTATAGTGAGGCACACTCTTCCTTCGCATTCCACCTTGTGCCTGCCACGTAGCATCACTACTGCCCGAGAAATGGCAAACAGCCCCTGGTCTTACTGTAGGTAAATTACAGCTGTAAAGGTATTGCTGCCTTTATCATGGGCTCCTGGGAAGAGGAAAGGAAATTATTCCTCTCCAGCCCTTAGCGTCGTGCCTGGCCCACAGTAAGCCTCAATAAATAAATGGTGACTCCATCATTATCCTTATCGATGCAGTTTGTGCCAAGGGGGTGGGAACACACAGTCCCGAGAGCTGCGATTCCAGGCCAGATTTAACCAGTGCCCACATGTGACCTTGATCAAGTTGCCAAGCAATTTTGATCCTCAGGTTCCTCATCTTTCAAATGGGAACAATTCCTGCCCCACCTCATCAAGCTGTTTTGAGAATCTAATGAGATTAGAGCATGGAAATGCTTCAGAAAGCATAAGCCTCTATTCAAATAGGAGGGGTTGTAAAGTGCTTGGCTAACCCCGAAACCAGAGACACATACCAAATCACTGGCTCTGCCCCAGGGCTTCTCTTCCCACCGTGTGCCCTTGGCTAACCCCTGTGGCACCCCCTTTCCTTTCTCCACCCAGTGCCCACTCCCGGGACATTGTGGCCAGCCCTGGGTAATGCCTGCCCTTCTGTTCTGCCCCAGCCCTGACCCAGTCGGGTTGGCTGCCATGCCAGGTGCCCTCCCATGGCGTGTGAAACTTTCTCACCAGCTCCATCACTGACAAGCTGATTAGGAAGAGACAATTAGGGCAAAGCCTAAAAGGAATTTTATAAAAGATGCCACCCAAGACGGGAAGGCTCTGGAGTGGGCCTGGGGAAGGGTGGGCAGGGCCACTCTGTGGTTTCGGCAGGGCCAGCTTGTCTGAGCACACACAGGCCACCTGGAGGCCACCTTCCCACCACACTGTGCCAGCACAGAACCCAGCTGTGCTACCTCCTGGACACTGGAGGGTGGCCACTTTGGCACCAAGAGTCCCAGGAGCCCAGGAGAGAAGGTGGCACACCCAGTAGGCACACAGAGTGGGCACGTGAGGCAGCCAGACTCCCGAGAGTCAGAAGAATGCCAGAGCCCCTACCCTCTGGTGACTTATGGATGCCCTGGGGAGAGAGAGCTGATTGTGAAAAAGCAACTAAGATCACAGTAGTATGTGGAAAGTGCCAGCAGATCATAGGGACAGGCAAGGGTCTTAGAATGTCAGTGGATAAGAGAAAGGCTGGGGAAGTCCAGAAAGCTTTCTAGAGGTCATGCGTGATAACATGACCTTGAAGGGCAGTACCCTGGTGAGCCAGGCTGGGGTGCTGGATCTTCCACGGCTGGTGGAGGTGCTGGCTTTGGCTTTACAACAGAGCAGCGTTCCTGGCTCCTCAGGACAGTGGAGTCTAGAGCTCTGACCTTCCTGATGCCACATGCTGCCTCCTGGGTAAGAGACCAAAGGTACTCACTGAACAGATCACAGCCCCAAATATGTTAGGGCCAGCCACATTTGCTTGCATTCCTTTTCATTCTAAACTTGAAAGATTCCAAAAATGTGTGTTTTTACTGTTTTCAAAATGCTTCTCCCTGAGTCTTTTATTTAATCCCAAGCCATCTGTATTCTGTAGAAGGGTGTTTTGAGTAGACCTCAGAAAGCCCAGGTCCTCCAGTTCACCTGTTCTGGGACAAGTTACCAGAGAAGTTCCCTGCCTGCGGTGTCCCGCAAGCTGGAATGATGAGGCATGGCCTTTGCTGCCTTGTGGGGAGTCCTGGAAGTACAGCCTCTTTAGGGACATGCACTCCAGCCATGCTTCTGTTGTACACCCTTCCCTTTTTGGAATTCTTTATAGAATTATAAAACATGACAGCAACTGGAGAGGTCATCTCATCCACCCTCCTGTTTCTGGGTAGCACCATGCCAAATCCTGCTCTGATAAGAGGAGAAAATAATTGTTGGATAGGAACATCCCTTCATAATCCCTTTCTTAGCAGTGGGGACAGATCAGCATTTGTTTCTACACTGAACCAAACATACATCATTGACTTGCTATATACTATGTATACATGGAGACCAAACCTGATAGAAGAAAACTGGGATTTAATACCACCTTCCAATTATACAGAGCTTTGTATTTTGCAGTATGTTTTCAAAATCTTCCACTTTAACTTACTTGTAAAGTTGAGCTGGGAATTTGAACCTCACTTAATAAACAAGGAAGTCAAGTGACTGGCCCAAGATCACCCAGAAAATTTAGCACCAAACTGGGGATGGAATGGAAATATTCTGGTTGGTCATCTATCTCTTCTACCTAACACATGGCCTGTGCCCCAGAACAATTAGGAAAGGGACAATTGCTTACTTTTCAAAAGGTTCTACAGCTTCTTGACTTTAGGTAGAAGTCCTCCCATATACTGGGATGATTCATTTTGTGAAACAGCAGTCCTCACACATCATTCTGCAGCAAGCTGACGGCATAGAGTATTTGTTGGCAGCATATTGTGTGCTTGCGTTTAACCTAAATGAATTTGACTCTGCACATTTGGGCAGAGGAAAAAAACAGAAAGAAGACATAAATAAGCGACCATTGTCAAAGACAAAATGCACCAGGTAATCAGGAGATGATTTCATTTGGGCTATTACAATAGGGAAAATGTTCCATTAGTGAGGAATGCTTCAGGTAGAAAGAAGGGGGCCTGTGGCTTTATAGAGGCAGGCAAATGAGGGGCTGCCCAGCGAGTTTTATGGGAGTCATGAGAAACATTGGCAATGGGGTATTTCGTGGGTAGAACACAAAAGGTTGGGGGCATTTATTAAATATAGTTTCTTGTCCAAGAGCACAGGGTTCAGGTAAATTCAATATTGTCACTAATTAAAGAAGACTGAGATTCTGCTCACCTTTTCACCCAGTGAGACCTGGGCTGAGTATGAGGTGGACCTGAATTTGCTGCATTCAGTCACTCACAGCCTGGCTGTGTCTCTCTCAGTCTGCAACTTGCTGTTCTGACCCTGATTTTAGGGTCAAAAATAGGCATTTTTTTTTCTTAACATGGCTGTAAATGCAAGTCAGGAGCTTCATCTGGTTCTCAAACAAACAGCCATTTGTTCCCACTGGAGGACAGACCAGACGTGTTGACTTTGGAGAGTTCATAGTTGGCCCCCAACATAGTGCCTTCCAAACTCAATTTTCGCTGAATTTGCTCATTTGGAATCTAAATATGTGACACAGGCTCTATGGAGGAGCAAGCTGGAAACGAAGCGGTGCTTCCCAAGGGCCCCCGTGGCCCAGCTGGGGCCTTAGGCAGGGCGTGGGTGAGCCTTGACATTGTTGTGTCCCGAACAGATCCTGCAGGAGTTGGAGTACGGCCCCTCAGTGGACTGGTGGGCCCTGGGGGTGCTGATGTATGAGATGATGGCTGGGCAGCCCCCCTTCGAAGCCGACAATGAGGACGACCTGTTTGAGTCCATCCTCCATGATGACGTGCTCTACCCAGTCTGGCTCAGCAAGGAGGCCGTCAGCATCCTGAAGGCGGTGAGTCACCACCCCTCAGCCACATTTCTGCTCCCCCAGCCTTCCCACCATCACTTGCTTCCTTCTCACACAGTCCCTCTCGCTCCTGTCCCTGCCCCACTCCTTTCTCCCAGTCTCTCCCTGCCTCTCTGTCCCACCTCTGCCCACACTGAATGGGAGGACTTACAGTGGTCATCGCATGGCATTCAGGCCCAGTTCAAGGGCTGCTGCCAAGAGAATGGGGCGTGGGACAAATTGCTTTTCTGTGGGAAAGGGACAGCATGTTGTGTTTCCTTGTGGGAGCTCTGCACACATCTGTGTCCTGCTGGGGTTCAGAGGGGGCAGGACCCACCCAGGCTGCCCTGGGATTGCCCCTGCTGCTGACACTCCTTCCTTATCTGCCACCGGTGGCCTGTCTCCCTTTGGGTCCTGCAAAGTGAGAAAAAGAGGAGGGGAGAGAGGGGCGAGTGCGTGCACCTGTGTCTGGGACAGTATCACTGTGGCTAGAGAGCTAATCAGAAATGAAGTGCAGCCATGCTTGACTCAGACGTCTAAGACAGAGACTGTCCCTGTCCCTACAAATAAGCCCTCACATGTGAAATGCTTCCTACTTGCTCCACACAGCCATTTATAATACAGTGTATGGCACCTGAACTGAGGCAGGTTAGCAAAGTTCCCTACACCTCTTGGAATGCTGTGGAAGCTGAGGGGCAGGGAAGGTAAGCAGGCCAGTTTACCTGAGAAGGGTCACACCGCTACGTTGAGGCAGGACCAGGGTGACCATCCAGGCACCCTACCTTCCCGTCCCAGCTTCTTTCACCCATCAGAATGCTCCAAAGCTTGGCAGTTGGCATGCCATGTTTGCAAAATTTGCCTTATCCAAGTACCCTCTCTACCATGATTTACTTTTCTTGTTCTTTCAATCAGTATATATATTTTACAAAGAAATTTTATATTACTATCATAAATGGAAAATCAGGATCTCTTGCCATAATTAATTAACATAAATCATCCTATGAAAATGGTGAAAGACCTACAGTCATTTTACAGGTGTCCAGGAGCCCACATGCTGTGGTTTGGGAAATGCCCCCCCAGAACAGGTCACTGTTCTCTGCAGTTCTGTCCTTTCTTCCTCTATCCTTCTTTCCTTCCCCATCACATCCCTGCCCTCCCTTGCTAATCTGTTTGCCTTTCTCTCCCTCCCTCCCATCCATTAATTCAATTAACTAGTATTTACTGTTGCCAGTACTATTTGTGCTGAGTGCTAAGTGAATATTGGTAAATATAACAGCCATGTCCCCACCTTGTGAAGACTGCAGTCCAGCAGAAGGTGGGCAACAAATAAAAAGTGCATCTCTATGTAGTTACAGTTGGAATAAGAGTGGGGAAGGAAGCAAACAGAGTATGTTCAGTCACTCATTCATTTCTTCAGTATGTGTTTATTGAGCATCTAGGATGTGCCCGGCCCCATGCCAGGTGTCAGCTAAGGAAGAACTTGAAGCACCCCAGGCAGCCAGGACACAATACAGCAGAGCTGGTCACTCGCCCCAGGCCCTGGACGCCAGCCCAACATGCTTTCCTTTGAGCCCCCCACTGGCACCCCAGCTGGGACCTTTGATTGTGGAAGATCCAGAGCAGTGGTTCCCATCTAGGGGCGATTTTGTCCCACACCCCTCCCTCAGGAAACATTTCTTTTTGGCAATGTCTGGAGATATTTTTAGTTGCCACAACTTGGAAGTGGGGGCGGGGGGTACTCCTGACATCATGTGGGCGGAGCCCAGGGAGGCTGCCAAACACCCTGCAGTGCACAGCTCCCCCCTCCACGGGCTTATCCAGTCCAGTGTCAGCACAGAGGACAGGAAACTGTGGCCTTCAGAGATTCAGAAGCTGGAGGTCATGCCTGTCAGCTGGTTGGTAACGTGAAGTCTCTGACAGAAGGCATCTTCCCTGTGCAAAGTGCCTCTGGTTTGGGGGCAGCTTCCTGAGACCTTAAAGTCTGTATGTTTACCCACAGCCTGGGCACTTCCCCTCCCAGAGCGGGAAGACAGGAAGCGAGGAGGAGGCTTCTACTCCGTTAGCCTTGGAACACTTCACTTCCTCAAGTGTCCCTTGATTCTAGGGCCAGGCCAGGTTTTCCATGGTTCTGGCCACTGAGCTGTGCCTCTAAGAGCTGGTGGCTACCTAAACGTGGTGCAGAACTCTAGGGAGGCTGCTTGCATAATGGGATCATGCAGTGCACAACCTGTGTAGCAGTAGGTGGCGGTCCTGCTGCCTCTCATCCTCCGCACGGTACCCTGACACCCAGCCTTCAGCCCCGCTATTCAATCATTTCAGGGGACCAAGTGCACTGCAGGAGCCAGGCCCCCAGCCAGGTGCTGAGAAAATAAGACTGATTCCTGTATCATAGAATTCACCAAAGGAAAGAGATGTTTAGACAAATTATAATTTAAATAGACAAGAAACATGAGGTCCCAGGTATTCACCTGAGGGGGGGTGCAGGAGGACCATATTTTGACTGGTTCTTAGAGGACTCATAGAAACTAGAGAGGGGCACTTGACCAGGGGAATTGAAGGACACAGAAGGCCAGGTAGGTAGTCCAGGTTCAGACTGAGAAGTTTCTTTGTACCAAAACTAAGGGGTATGGACTTCATCTAGTGGGTGATAGGAATTAAGGGTTTAAGCAGGGGTGGCCTCTGCCAACTTTTAGGTCAAAAAGATGAAGTGTATTGGTACCATCCCTACCTTGTGTCTTCGCAGCACCCCTTAATTCTTTCCTCTGTGGCTCGTCCCCTCCAGTAGTATGTAGGCCAGATCTGTGTGCTTTGGTTCAGGAACACCAGGCAAAGAATGGTAGGGGGCTGTCCCGGCCTCAGGGAATCTCCTTTGCTATGAAGCCTGAAGTTCTATCAGTGTAGATTTATTCCTTTGGATTATAGTTTGTTCTTTTAAATTCCTTTGTTTAAATACAGATTCTCAGCCTTTGTCCTGTGAAATTAACGCTATCTCTAACATACATGCATACACACACACACACACACACACACACACACACACACACACACTCCTACTTTTATTCTTTTAGTTTGGGTGTTCATCAGAAATATTCCCACCTGCCGGCCCTGATTTTTCCCAAGGTTATACTGATTTACATCTGCTCTATCATATTAGTGTTTGCAATCAGGAATGAATCATTTAATAGGGATAAGTTTGGGGTCACAAGATACCAGCCAAGAAATATAAAACACATCAATGTGATTTTTACAGACAAGTGAAGCAATAGGCCTTTCTTTTTCTTGTCTTTTATCTTTTGATCTACATGGGTATTTTGTGCTAGAGATTACAAATTCAGATTTTTTGAAAATGGGCAGGCCCAGGTCCAGGAAAAGGAAAGGGGCAGAAGGTGCCTTTAATAATTTATCTTTACATGAGTATCTGGTCCTCTCCCCTTACCTTGAGTGAGCTTATCAGACCTCAGTCTCCATGATGAGAAGACTTGAGAATCTGAGGGGGAATCAGGAAGTTAGAAAGAGCCTCAGTTCCTAATCCCAACTTGGTACCTTGCTGGCTGTTTGACCTTAGTCAAGTTAATTAACCTCTCTGTGCACACCTCAACAAACTCACGTATAAAATAGGGATAATAATAGTACCTCAGAGGGTTGCATTTGGATGAAATGAATTAATACACATATGCTATGCTCAGAGTGGTGGCTGGCATATAGTAAGGTCTGTGTAAGAGTTAAGGAGTCCCTGAGGAGCAAAGACCCTAAAAGTGCAGAAAACCAGCTTGGGAGGTGCTACCAAAGATGTGGCCTTGGATGACTTGTGTCTCCCTCACAGACTGTGCCTGCCAGGCGTGTCACTAATTGTGTCTATGTCCTCATCCCCACAGTTCATGACCAAGAACCCCAACAAGCGCCTGGGCTGTGTGGCAGCCCAGAACGGCGAGGACGCCATCAAGCAGCACCCTTTCTTCAAGGAGATCGACTGGGTGCTCCTGGAGCAGAAGAAGATCAAGCCTCCCTTCAAACCTCGAATTGTAAGTAGAGCCCAGAGCTGATTGCACACTGTGGGTCTGGCCCAGGTCCCCATGCACAGAAACAGTGGTCTGGGCACATTTTATAGCCAAGTGACACGGGCAGGAGGTAGTCAAGCCACTCCCTTAGGCTCTAAGAGTTCACTCCTGAGCATGCATAACACACAGCCATAACCAAGGTGGTGACTTATATGGGATACAGAAGAATATTATTAATAGAGATTTATTCATTTTATTTTGATCAAAAATGACACATGATACTAGTTTTCCCTTTGTGGTAGAGATAGAATGTTTCTGTATAAACAGATTCATTTTCTAAATAAGTCAGTTTAAAGAAAAATATTAACCAAATAATCCTCATAGTCCTTACATGGAACTAGCACAGGGTAGGAGTCGAGACTGAGTGACATTTGAGGAGGACTGTCCTGTGGGGCCACCAGGGCCTTTTCTCAGGCAGGTCTGAGGTCTCCTCTTCCTCCTCCGCCCTGTTCCCCCTTCTGACCTCTCTCCAGCCTCAGCACACACTCCCTTCCAGGTCCTTAGGCCTGTTGTGGTGATGCCAGGCAGAGGGGCTGCAATAAAGGGTGTTTAAAGCTCATAGGTTGGAAAGAGGAATCAAACTGTCAAGTCCGGGCTTGACTCAGAAAGCAAAGACCATGTCCTGGCAATGGCCTCCGCTGGATGGGAGGAGGGTCAGCAGTGCCCTCAAATTAGAGTGAGCGTGGGTGTGGGTGTACATGCATGTGTGCAGGGGGAAATATCTTAATTCTGTTGGCTTTTAGCCCAGAATGAGGGCTAATCATTTAGACAGAATGAGGCAATCATTTGGACTGAAAGTTTGGGTAACCTGGTGGCTAGCTTACTGGGCATGAAAGGGAATGTATAATACAGAAATTTACTGGGCAGGAGCCCCAGAGTAGTGAGGTTGGGATACTGGGTAAAGAAGCCCTGAGGTCATCCAGTCAGCCCTCAGTCACCCTGTATTCTGGCAGGTAACCCCTTCTCCCTTACTTCCAAGTACAGAAAAGACCCTCCTGTACTTGTGACTCATCAGAGAGGAATTCCATTGTATCCCAGGAGGTCTTCTGGGGAGCAATTATTAATAGTGCTGGGATTCTCAGAAGTGCTCCAGGTCGTGGGGTAACTCAGCTGAAGGGTATGGCCCCGGCCTCAGCCAGACTAGAGCATGGCGGGGTGAGCATCCCGGGAAACTCAATCCTGTTACCATTCCTCGTTTGCTTCCTCCTTTGGTTTTCATGATGTGTGCCGGCCAGCACACAGCTTGGAACAGGCAGCTGTCAGTTCATCTCTTTCTTTGTTCCCTTCCCTCCACTCCTGCCCATTGCCCCCGGCTCTGGGGCCTGCGGTACCAAGCCTGTGCTGTGGCTTCGGACAGGGCTACTGCGCATGCCAGCCTGCCCAAAGATGGCCCCCTGCCCCCAGCCAGGGCCTCTGCAGGTGGTCTTGAAGGACAAGATTACCAGCCGCAGACAGAGTAAGGGGAAGCAGGAAACCAAAGGCCAGGGATCGGAAGAGAAACTGAAGACTCAGATCTTTATTTGAGATTTAATTGAAATTAATGAACCCAAAGAAAATTGGGAAGTAGCGCTAAGTAAAGAATCCAGACCCAACAACCGGGAACCCAGGACAAGAGCAGGGACTGAGTGGCCGGTGTAAATCTGCAAAAT
The DNA here is from genome assembly GCF_030020395.1 of Manis pentadactyla. Taxonomy (NCBI): domain Eukaryota; kingdom Metazoa; phylum Chordata; class Mammalia; order Pholidota; family Manidae; genus Manis; species Manis pentadactyla. The sequence goes on along the minus strand of NC_080020.1, from coordinate 198,341,837 downwards.
GACTTAAATTTCTGCCTAGACTCAGGTCAGCAGAATGACATAAAGCTAAGCGAGTGGAGCGCTGGAGCAAGGTGCAGGGCAGAGAGGACAGGGCAAGCCCCAGGGGGACCGTCGGCAAGGGAAGTGAAGGGAATAGGGGCCCAGGGTGGGGCAGCGGCAGGCAGCATTCTTTGCTTAGAGGCCGCAGGGAAGCAAGGAGTTCTGAAAGATCTTTTATGAAAAAAGGCACAGCAAAGTTTTTAAGAATGGATTCACAGAGAAGAGTCTCTCACTGGGTTAGAATAGATGGCAGAACATTGCTCAAATCCTGCAGAGGAGAGTGCTCTGAGATTGCAGGAGTCTGAGAAGCTCTGGTTTTCAAAAGCCCTTCCCAGAGCCTCAGTAATACTGGGCATTCCTCACTGGGGCTTCAACCATCACTCTGAACTCGGAGTCAGATGAAAGTGCAGACCTGATAGGAGTTATACTTTGAGCAATATCTGGCTTCCCCAGGGGTAAAAGGGCATAAAAACAGGTGTGAGGTTTCTGTGGGCCTGAGGGATGGGGAAGTCCCAGGCACACAGGAAGCAGGAAAGAGTGAAGAATACATTAGGAAGCCGAGCACCTGACACCATCCACGAGTGTGAAGGCCTTGCCCAGCCCAGACAGGCAGGGTCACTGGGAAGCTGTCCCCATCTGGGAGAGCAGGTGCTCCTGTAGACAGGGGTGGCAGGGGCCCCGGGGAGCCAGCACAGGTAGGTCCCTGGGTCAGGGAGTCAGGCCCACTTGGGGCTCAGGTGGGACCCCACTTCCACCTACAGCACCAGAGACCTGTGCTTCTCTCCTCAGGAGCCCCCAGCCTGGGGCTGGAAGACAGGACTCTGTCTGCTTTCCACTGAGGGCCTCAGGTAGGCTTCTGGGGGCCTCAACACCCCCTGAGAGGATGGCAAAGAGGGCATGGGCCGTCCAGGAGCTCCCACCAATTCCATAACTGTCTTAGCGTTCCTAAAGACTGAGTACACCACTGCCGTGGAAATCATCTGTGTGTGTTCCCACTCACCTGCAGAGACCTCCGGAGTTCTCCTTGACACTGTTGGGGGTCAGGGAAAAGGGTGTTTATTCTGTTGCTTTGAATTCATCTTGGAGAAGAGAATTAGAACATCTGAACGAAGGATAAAAAGGGAAACTTACATTGTGCAAGTGGTGTTTCTGGTCACATTTTGAGCAGAATAATGCTGATCCTTAAAAGAGTTCTCAGTACAGGTCTTTAAAGACATTCAAGTTATTTAAATGTCTGATCACATGTATATCCTTGAGATTAAGGATGTCCCTCCAGAGAAATATCAGAACTGGTAAAGAAAAGAGTAATCTATGTCTAGTTAGCCGGTTCCTAAGTTGAAAGCTCTTTTCTGAATAATATTAACAGCACCACCCTAAGTCATCTGTGGGCTTTGTATATAGCAGGTATTAACTTTAAGCTGAATTAAAGCCCACCGCAATGATGAACATACTGTATTTCTCATCTCTGAAAGCCTTGCGGGATCAATGTGAAAACTCACACAAGGTTTCTATAAGCCATCACCCACATCTAACCAGCTCTGGGTCAACCCTGGGGGTGCAGGAGCCTGCCTCAGATGCCAGAAGTGAGGCTGTCCTTGTGCTTAAGGTGTCTCATAACTTGAGGATGCATCAGATGCCCTCCAAGGAGAGCTGAGAAAGAAAGTTTTTGGCAGAGCGAAGAAGGAAAGCTGGTTTAGAGCCTGACTTGGGAAAGAAGCGGGCAGGATACTGGGTCACAAGCAGCCAGGGACAGTGTGAGGTTCTTGGATACTAGGGGCAGACTCTGAGTTAAAGGAAAGCCACTGTGAAAAGGGAGGGGACAAGTCTGTGAACAAACACCACCAGCTTTGTAATTTGCTTGTGGCCTCAGGAAGACACGGGGCATGTGTTTCAGCAGGCAAGGAAACCAGATGCGCAGAATTCCCTGATCTCGTCAGGTTGGAGATCCCCAGAGCCTTCAGCCAGGGGCCCGTGACCCGTGAGGGAACTCCAGGTCTCCTCTGTCTTGGGCTGGCTCCACGTGCTCTGTGCCCATGCCCTGTTGACATCACCCAAGAATGCCACCAGTCCCCAGAAACTTGCTGAATAGCTACTGCCTTGCTCCTCAGCTGGCCCTAGTGGATCTGAGGCCCCTGGGAGCGCCCTTCCTGTCTGATTCAGGAAGAAATTGATTTTGTCTAGTGGTAGGTGCTAGAGGTAAGGCTGGGTGAGGTCATGTGAGACATAGTGGCATGTTTTGCAGCGCTCCTGACAGTCCCCACACCCCAGCACTGGTGGAGCCCCTCCCATGTAGGACCTGCTTGTTCTGCTCAGGCTGGCTCAGCTGGAGGCCAGGGTCCCTGGATCACCCCAACAGCGGCTGATGATAAGGCAGAAGCACAGCTCCCAGGCCTGATTTCCAGCCGCTCTGCAGGAAGCCTCTTGCCTCTGCAGATATCCCCAAGGAGACTGTCCAGATTTGCAGCTGGAATTTGGCCTTTGGTCAGGTTCCATAACATACCTCAGTCGGCTGCTGTCCCCTCCAGGCCTTTGCCTTCTTGAGATGTTTGCTAAGCTGACATTTCTGCTCCCTCGTGCCTCAGCCTCCCTGTCTGACCCCTGCCTTGCCTCCCCAGCTGTCATTAGCCCCACTGGGTTTCGTGCCATCAGGCTTATGCCCCTCTGCACTGACCCCCACGCCAGGACATGCTTCAGTGGCCTGGGCTTCAGCATGGAGAGGTTCCTCTCATTCGTCCTCCCAGCTATCTTATACATTCTCCCTCCTTTGCTTTCCCTTCTACACTCCTGTCCACCCTCCATCCAGCCACATATTCAACTATTTTGCACAAACAATGCGCCATCAACACCAGAACAAAGACTTTGTGCCACCATGTTCTCAATCATTTTTCTGGAGGTGTCTTGCTTCGGAGCAAGGGCACCCTAGCAGTGAGGGGATGGGGGAATAGAAAAGCCAGCAAGGCTGGAGCTAAGGCATTTGATGCTGGGAAACAAAATCTCCAAGCCTAGAATTCATTGGTCTGTCCCACTGGAGATTTGGTTCCAAGATGGTAGCATCATCTAGTTCCAAGAAATGTAGCACATTTAGCTTTTGTGTTACTGGTGGGCTTGCCTTCTTTTGAGACCATAGAGGGCAGAAGTGACATGTTTGGTGTGGTTGAAGAGCATCATGTGACCTTGCAGATCTTGGGGGTATTTTTCTCACTCCTAGCTTCCTTCCTGATTCTCTTCCCTTCCCCCAAAAGGCATTAGGCTCTAAGATTATGGCTCCCAGGACTTCAGTGCTGGAATAGGGGGAGGCCAGAGGAGGAGGGAAAGATCTGCCTCCCCAGAAACCTAGCTATCCTCAGTGAAAGCCAAAAGCAATGAGGGAAATGCCAGCCAAGTAAACTTCTCTTTGTGTACGTGTTCTCTCTTTTCAAGTTTGCTTCAGTGTGAATGTCCCTCTTTAAGGTAAGGCCTCCAGAGTGGGGAGTCTCTCCAGGTAGGTGAGCCCTCAGGCCTGGTGACATGGAGGCCCCTTCAACCTCATGATGCGTTTCCATCTAGCCATCCACACTGCATGGCGGGCCCCGCAAGGGAGGCCTTTCCTGCATGCTCCTGCATGACTGGGCCGTGCTGAGAGAAAACGGGGAAGTGGGCTTGAGACCCTCACACCCTCACCAACTTAGCGGCCTAAGGAGGAGCCCTACTGAGCAGGCAGCCCCTTCCCCTAAAGCCAGAGCACCTGCTCAGAGACCACGCCCGCTAGCGTGGATTATGAAGACAGAAGCCAAGTCCTCACCCCCACCAGACAGCAGGAACGGGCCCTCGCCAGTTCCTGCAGGTGTCAGTGAGGATATCAGCCTGCGCTGTGTCCTGCCAGTGAGAGCCGTTAGCCTCCACAGGCTACAGGGTTCCTCAACCAGGATGCTGGCCTAGGGCTGGAGGGTGCTGGAAAAGGCCAGGAACCTGTTTTTGACAGTTGGTTCAGGTAGTGGTATGGTATAGTGGACAGGGTACTGGCTTTGACCTCAGAAAGACTTGGGTCCGAATGAAATTGCAGTTACAGGACAGCCAGGTGAACCTGGGAATTCACTTCACTCCCAGACCTCTGGACTCCTTGAGCTGCAACCTCCTTATCTGTAAAATGGGGATGAGGGAACCCACTCATAGAGTTATTAACAGGGTTAGATAACAAGCCCAAATGCTTTGTACACTGTAGACTCTCACTAAATTTGAATTCCTCTCTCTCCATTTAGCACTCCCCACCCAATCTGTTAATGCCCTTCTTCCTCTCATCCCAAGACTCCAGGAATCAAGAATTAAGGATTGCAGGAGATGGTGTGATGTTTGGAGGCTGGGCTGTGCAATGCAGCCAGGTTCCAATCAGGGCTGGTAGATACTGGGACATTCATCTCTCTGTGCCTCGGTCTGCTGACCTAGAGAGTGGGGGTAGCACACTGGATTGCTGTAAGGAGTGAGAAAACAAACTGGTTCTGTGGAGGATTAGGGCAGTCCTTGATACACAGTGAGTGCCAGGCCTGCTGACGCTGACAGTGATGGAGACCAAGGGGTCTCAGCCAAGGGAGGCTGCACTGGACAAAACCCCATTCTGAAGGGGTGCAGAGGCCAGAGCTTAGATGAGGGAAAATGCAACCAGGGCAGCAACCACTACAGAGCAGAAGGGCATCTGTAGCCTGGCAGAGGACACAATTCAGACTCAGCCGGATGGCCTTCTATGGCCGAAGGCTGGCACAGCACCTGAGCCGAGCTGGGGGCCACTGGGAGAAGGGAGATGCCACATGCAATGGACTTACCCCAGATGCCAGCATTCCCAGCTCTTGTGCCCCTTGGGCTGCCCTGAGTTCCCACCTCATCTGCCCCCTTTATTCTGGGAGCTTGCCCACCACTTTCCTGTTCCCTGCCTTCATTCTTGGCAGCATGCCAAGCACAGCTGTGTGTGGCTCAGTGGCCCATCATGAGGTGAGGGGCTACTCTGCCAGCACAGCCAGCTCAGCTCCTGGGTCTCTAAGCTGCACAGTTTCCGTGGTCTCTGAGGTTTCTCCATCCCAACATTCTGAGCACACCTGCGGCCTGGGGCTGGAGTGCTGGCCTACACACCACTCTGGTTTCCCCACCCCAACACCAGGAGAGAAATGGAGCCCTGGGCCGGGCATTTCTATAAGCCCCGGAGCTTTCATTTATGACCTAATAGCTGTTAGGTTGAGATTTACCCTTATGAGTTCGTGAAATGAGGGCACATTAAATTTAATCTCCCTGCCCCCCACACAAGCTACCTGGGAGCATGAGGCCCTATGTGATTGAAGGAAGGAAGAGCCAGAGTACCCAGGGAAGGTACCCTGGAGGGGCAGGGCCTTGGCAGAGAAAGCCAGAAGGGTTAGGAAGAGACAGCTACCTGGGGAAAGGCACGGAAGGGGAAAGGCAGAGGCAGGATACCGATCAGCTCTTTTCAACATCAGGTATTTATTGAGCATGTACTTTGTGCCATTTGGGAGGCCCTGGAGGGGAAGGCTGACATAAAAGAAAAAGAATTCCTGAGCATCTCCTTAACTTCACCATCTTGAGATGTTTAGATGGCAGAAGGAGACCCTGTAACATGAAACACTTCAGGAATACTAGGCCATAGGGTGGAACGCAGGCTTTGAGAAGACAGTCTTAAGGTTTGCTTCCCAAGGTTAGAGGGCAGAGGGGGAGAGATGGAATAAAGAGGCCCTCCTCACACAGGCCGGGAGGCAGGGCCTCGGGGGGACCCCTTCCCACCCACGGTTTTGCAGAAGGTCCTGTCCAGGTGGGGCCACCTGCCCATCTCTGCAGAGAAGGCTAACGGGTGGTCTGGCAGCCCACCCAGGAGCTCAGCCCAGGAGGAGAAGGGTAGAGCTCAGAAGTTGAATAATGTGCATCAAAGTAAAAGGAGAAAGAACCTCAGACTTTCCCCACAGAGGGGCTCGGTCGTCCGGCCCTTAAGCTGGCATTTGCTCTTGGAAGGGTGCCAGCACCAAGGGAAATTTTGCAAACTGGCAAGGTTCCCCTGCCCACAGCAACCTCCAAGTCCAGGACCTTGAGTCTCTAAGGGTATGTCTGTCACTGAGAAAAGAAGCAATTGAAAACCTAGCTTTGCATCTGGAGGAATTGGTGCCCTGTTTACTCCTTCCTCATTGTTTGTGCTGGAGCAAGGGGTGGGAACAGAATTGGATTGGCCTAAACTTGACACTCAGACATTATTCTAGAATTCAGAGATTTGACAAACACACATTAGGTTGTGAAGCTTCATTAAGATTCCACATCAACCTTAGTCTCTTAAAAATGAGAAGGCCTGGCTTATATGCCTGCAGCCCTCCAACCCTCCCTGTTTTTCTGGCTACTCCCCTCTGGGACTACCTCTACTCTTGGAGCAAAGACCTTGGATGTCAGTGGAGTAATTCAGGTGTGGGAGAGGGCTGAAAATGGCTGGGACTGTGAAGTATGAAACTTGCCCTAAGTAGGGAGATGAAAAGATAACCCCGGAGTGGGGCTTATCAACTGAGATGACTTATGAAATAAACCACACCTTGACTTGGGGCTCCAGCCAGACTCCCTCCCCCACTCAGCAGTTGACATCTCAGCTAGAGTCTGGAAACAGCAGGATTTGTGGTCTTCCTGGGGAAGCAGGGCAGATTCAGGCGACAGGTACCCAAGTGCCTGGGATGTGGGTCTTCCGTCGAGTGATTCAGAATGCAGTCATCCTAAAACATGGGATTCCAGAAAGTAGCCCCCCACCCTGCATTGCAGACAGTGAGCTAAGAGGAAAACGCTGGGCAGAGCTGGGTACTGGTTCCTGTTAACAGAGCTGTTAGTGTCTGTAAGACCCTGAGAAAGTCACTGAATTTCTCTGCTCCTTTCCTGTAAAATGAGGGACTTACATCATCCCTAAGATTTCCAGCCCCAGCTACTCCATATAAATATGCTCTATGAAGTCAGTGATTAGAGGGTTTTTTAAATAACTTGATTATATTAAAACTTACACAGAATAAAATATACTCATTTAAAGTGTACATTTTAATGGTTACTCCCATGTAACCACCAGCACAATGAATATATAGAACATCTCTGTCCCCAAATGGTTCCCAGGTGCCCTTTGCCCCAGGCAGTCCCAGCTCTGCTTTCTGTCACTGGAGAGTAAATCTGTCTTTTCCAAAGCTTCATGTATATGGAGCCAGGTAGCATGTACTCTTATGTCTGGCTTCTTTCACTCGGCATCATGTGTTTGAGATTTGAGAGTTACATTTTTAACTTTTTATTATGGAAAATTTCAAACGTACAAAAGTAGAGGGAGAAGTAGAATCCCCATGTGTCCAGCACCCAGCATCAGTAATTGGCAAGGTCTGGTTAATGTGTTAAGGGAAAGGTTTTTTATCTCTTTGGTTCACAGTTATATCCTTAGCAACAAACCTTGGCACATAGTAGGTGTTCAGTATATATTTATGGAATGACTGAATGAATTCTGTAAATCTAGTTTTTCTCTCAGCTCTATCTCTAAATTCTCTTCTCACTTCTTATGGCCCAAGCTCTATTCCAGTTTATTCCTGGGAATTCGGGGTTATAAGATCCTATGTTAGGAAGCCTGAAATTGTTGAATGGTAAGAGAATGTTGGTGACCTCATCTTGACTTGAGAGGCATATATTAGAGTGTTTACAGTTCCTGTTTTAAAGCCGGCAGGCAGAACAGTAGTAAATCCCACACCTAAAGAACTGATCACTATCAAGAACTTTTTCATAAATAAGAGAAGAAAATTGGTGAGTGGAGGAACAGGGCTTTTGCCCAAATGAGATTGGAAAGTTTCTTCTTTGGGGCAGCTAATCACAACAGCTGTCAACAATGACGCTGCTTTGAAAAGTAGATGACAAATGAAAGCAGAGAGGACCAGGTTTGCCACTGGGTGCCTACCCACGTTCAGCTGGAGAGGCAGGCTCCTGCCTCACCACCAGGGAGGGCACCTGCTGCTGCATGTCCCTCTGCGTGGGGGCAGCGCTCCGCAGAGCCCTGCTCCGGAGCTCAGGTCTCAGGCAAGCTATGGCAGGCCAGGCTGTCTCCTCCTGAGGCTTTTTATTCCTGGATGTCCATAGTGTGTTTTTTTACACATTTGGTTCCAGACAACCCAACTGCATGCCCTTTACCCTACCTCAGGGCCTACCCAGGAAGGGGTTGTAAAACCAATTTAGTGGGTCAGGTGTAGAAAAAGAATTAATAAAGAATAGGACAGGGGAGAAGAGAACAAAGTAGCATATTAGACTAGACCACAGAATGTATCACATAAAGGTAAGGCATAGCTGGCTGAATCTTTTCTTGGGGTGGTAGAATGAGGTGATATGCACTAGATCATATATAATGTATTTCTTATGGTTGATCATAATAAAACTTTCAAAGGGCTATGCCCCTCTTCACCCCTGACATCTAAGAAATGACCCACAAAGTCATAGTCTGGCTGGTGGCCTCTTGCGTTGTAAGCACCCATACAGAGCAGGATGTAGATTTTTGTTTGCTTGTTAATTTGTTTGTAACATAGCAACTATGATCCTGGCAGAAGCCATTAGCCTGGTAGCCTGTGTTGGGCTCAGAGCTTCAGCCCTTTGCACATATGAATGCATGGATGCCTCCCTGCAGGAGGCAGGACGGCACATGCCAGGGACTTGGGCCAGGGGTCAGGGTAAGCTGAATTCAGTCATGGCTCCACCTCTTGCTGGCGGCACTTCGGGAAGGCATCCTAGTCTTCATGCTGGGGGCTGTGGCAGCCCTTGGCTCCCCGCAGGAAGGGTGTAAGGTTGAGTGAATCAGACAGGTGAGGCTGTTCGTACAGTGCCTGGCACCTGGGGAAGCCTCAGTCCATGCTTTTTGAAGATGTTTCCTTTTGGAGAAACAGGCTGTGCCAAGCACTGTGCAGATACTAGAAAGACCAGACACATACTCAGTAAGTTATTATTTAGCCTCAGTCACCAGGAGTGCTAGGAAAGAGAGCCATGGGGCAGTCAAGGTCTAGGACGAGGGCCTGCCTGGATTGAGAAAGGTTCCCCAGGAAAAGGCACTTCCTAACCCACATAGCAGTGCCAGACTCTTCTCCTGAGCGTCAGGAGGCCTGGCAGCCTCAGGCATGGTCTCAGAGCACCTGTGCAGCATTTGAGAGGGAATTGGACCCTCTACTCTCGTATCTGATCTTGGGGGGTCGTGGGCTCCACTGTGTGAGAAAAGCTGCTCTCTGCCATCCCCTGGGGCCCAACAGGGCCCTTTTAATTAACCAGGAGCCAGCAAGGCCAGGCTGTGCCCTGGGCAATGGCAGTGATGGAAGGCACAGTGGCCGGGCTCGCCCTGGGATGCTGCCTGCCTCACTGCCTGCGGAGCCTCGATTCACGAGGCACTTAGAGACACCTCAGGGCTGTTTATAAATTCCAAGTGGAATGTCATCAAGGGCCAGTGTGCACCATGCAGATGGTGAGGACTCATCCATAACCAAGTGGTCTGAAATAACTCTTGGCTGGAATGTATGCTTTATACCTTTGTGGCCAAATTTTAGAGTCGAATAGTCACAATCCGTGGTGTTCATATGTGTGGACATGGGCAGGACTGGGAGGGTGCTGGGCTGGGAGGCTTTGAGAAAGCAGCTGTAAGCACCATCCTGAACTCCCTGAAAAGCCTTCCCTAAGAGGAATGAAGAAAAATTCTGTGTCTGTGGAGCTAAAGCTTCAAGACAAATGGCATCACCTGGTTTTAAAAGACCCCTCTGGACAGAGCCTTAGATGCACAATCTATATCCGGCAGACTTTTCCCAACTGCAGCCTTCACTTCAGCCTTTCCAGCAAGCACCAAATAGGCCAGAGGGAACGCCTCACACTGGGGACCTCCGTGATCCAAGGGACTTGAGCAAAAGGGCACATTTCAGGTCCTGAGAATGCTTCTCAGGGCTTTTTCCTCCATGTGGATTCCTCAAAGAGAATTACCCTGCTTTGTCTGAGGGGAACAGTTAAATCTCTGGTTCTTAACTTAGCAGTGAAGTCAACACCCTTCAAGAATCTGATACAGTGAACTCTTTCGAGGAAAATCAAATGTGCCCATACACACTACATGCTGTGCTATGCTTTACAAGGTTCACAGAAACCCTGGTGTCTTTTCTATAGCACAGGGGTGACCCACAGGCCAAATCCAGCCCACTGCCTCTTTTCATGTAGCCCTTGAACTAAGAATGGTTTTTACATTTCTCTTAAGTGGTTGAAGAAGAGTGTTTCATGACACATGAACATTGTAGGAAGTTCAAATGACAGCGTCCATAAATAAAGTTTTACCAGAACACAGCCATGCACATTCATGCACGTCTTGTCTATGGCTGCTTTTGAGCCACAGTGGTGGAGTAGTGTGGTTTTAACAGAGACTGTATGGCCCATAAAGCCTGAGACATGTGGTATCTGGACCTCCACAGAAAATGTGCCACCACTGCTCTAAGAGTGGGAACCCAAGTCAAGAAAGCTTGCTTGAAATACTTTACTTCTACTTAAAATGATGGAGCCACAGAATTTAGAGGTTGTAGTGGCCTTGAAAATCACCTTGACAAGCTCCCCACTTCACCAGGGACAGGAAGGACTGTGTTGCCTGATTCTGTGGGAGCAGGGATACCAGGCATTTGGGTTTTGAGTTCTCCTTCCAGGCTTCAGAAGGGTTCTAAACTGGCACTGTCTTCCAAATGAGCCTTTGGGTAGTTGCGCTGAAGTTTGTTTAAAAAGCATAGTAACAAGTGTTCAAAATTCGGTAACAACGCCTTTGTAATGGGACACCCACCCTCCTCTGTAGTGAGTCCAGGAGGCTGACTCTGTGGACCCCGTAGGCCGCTGGCTCAACTCCTTGAATCACTGAAGTATTTGCTGGGTGTGAGGGAGAAGGTGGTATTAGCTAATGACAGTTACCAAAAGCTCTTCAAGTGGAATTTGTAAAAGCATCTATTTGTTTATAGTCTAGCAAACAGGAGGGGACGAGGAGAGAGGGGAAATACTTGAATTTCTTCAAACAGCTGATTTGACAGAATTCAGATGTGGTTGTTTGTACAGAATGCCTGATGGGCTGAGGGACTTGGTCCATTTTTAAAATAATTTCTGTAAACTGACCACCTCAGGAGTGAGGCAGCTTTCCCTCAAAAGCAGCTTAGACAGTAGGCAGTGGATCAGATGATAGGAGAGGGGGCATTTGAGACCACCACCTGAAGCCTGGGTGTCTCCCCTTCAGTCCCGGAGGCCAGCCGCCGCACTGCCTGGACCCTCTTCTTCGGATCAGGGAATGGCCAGGGACCAAGTGCTTCCCATTTTTAAATGTCATGAAGCTAATCATTTGTGCTTGAAAAGCAAATGGGTCTTGATTTTTCTTCTCCCATAAAAGGTAGAAGCAATTTTACTAAATAAGGGTCACAAACTGGAGGATTATGCAAGCCATTCAGCCAGGCTACCATTAAAAACAATTTTTTAAAATTAGTTGGCAATATTTAAAAATTAAGAGATCTAACATGAAAATCATCTGGAGCATTTCTTAGAATTCCAGAACACCTGCAGACCCTGGGTCTGTGTTCCTGAGGGCAGCAGCAGCCAGGGAGGCAAGCATTGCCCAGTTTGTCCCAGTCTCTACAGCTCCCTGTGGCATCCCAGCACACACAGGACTCACTGTAGAGAAAAGGCAGTGTGATCATCACAGTGCTAAAAGCAGAATTAGTTTTTCTTCCTTTTTGTTTTCCTTCTCCAGCTTTATCCCAGGAAGTTTAAAGATAACCTACCAGCATATATAAAGTACATGCCGTAAACATAATGTTTGAAAATGAGGAAAGAAAAACAAGAGAAGGAAGGCAAAAAAAAAATCTGGGCCATCCCTTTGGGGGGAGGGGGTCGCACATTTGAGTGTTAGCCTTTGCGAGAAGCCTCATGAGGCCGAGACAGAGGGTGCAGAGAGATGGAGGTGCACAAGTTGCCCGGGTGAAACAGCGATGATTCTGTGAACTGAGATCAGGAAGAGACCTCTCCCAAGGAGTATCCCAAAGACAGTGCTGCTTGTTCTAGCCGTAGAGTTGTGGAAAGTATTGAGGAAGAAGTAGTACCAATACCTTCCATTTACTCTAGGCCACTTACTGTTCTCACCCCGTAAATGCAACATTGCATTTAGCCCTTAGAACAGATATACATGGGAAAGACTACCGATATCCCCATTACAGATGAGGAAACTGAGGCACCGAGAGGCAGCCTGATTTGCCCAAGGCCACAAAGATTGAGAGAACCAGGACTGGCATCCAGGCAGTGTGGCCGCGGAGAATCCATGCCGACCCGCTAAGCCGCACTCCCTCTCGGAGGGCGCCATCTTCAGAGACGTGGTTCGCCGGCGGGCTCTCAGGTGCCCTGATTTTATAAAGACCAGTATAAAATAGGTAAGAAAGAGCGTGACATTGAGAAGGAATGCCGATATCCAGTGTGAACTTAAGAGGAAACTAAATCCAGAACAGCCTTAGGCTCTTTCTGAACAGGCTTTTCCACAGCAAAAAAAGCCTCTTGAAGCTACTAGGAAAAGAAGGAAGACAGCGACCCACTGCCCCTTTACTCAGAGAGACTCAGCCAGGCTGCACATTGGAATCACTCATGGAGCTTCAAAAAATACAGAGGTCTGGGCCCCACCCTGATGTGCCAATTCATGAGGGTGGGGTGAGGCCCAGTGTCCATATACACGCATGTTCTTTTCTGATGCACAGGCAGGATGAAGAACCACTGTGTTAAACAATGACAAAAAGCAAGGATGTTATTTTGCCTCTAACTTATTTTCCCCAAAAGGAAATATCTTCAAAGTATACACAGACGAGGACAGTAACCACTAAGAGTGAACTGAAACTCAAGAGAGGTGAATTAATGAATCTCATTCATTAAAGCTTACCTGGGGAACTATAACACTCTCATGTCCAAGCCGGGTCCTGAAACAATTTCACTGAATCTCTGGGGCGGGACCAGCCTCATTATTAATATTCCCTGGTGATTCCAGGGTGCAGCCTCTGCTCTAGGCCCCGATGAATTATATCTCAGGTTAATGAAAAATCTTCCATGCCCACTATTTGGTAATTCAGATTTGACAGAACAGAGCAGTGATACCAAATGATGGGAAGTGGGCAGTCTCCCCAGTATTTGAAATAGGAAAAATATGGATTCAAGATACTTTGAAAGCAATGTTATTAATGCAAGTTTCTAGAAGTGTTGATGTAGAGATAGTTTGTGGACACTTAAGGGAAAATGGTCATCACTCAGAGCCAATGAACTTAATTTCTAGACCCATAGACCAGAGCAACACTGCAGGCATTGTGTGTCTTTATTCCAGGAAAGCCATTGAAAGTCTCTGATATCATCCTCCTGAATAAGATGAAAAAAGTGACCATGGCTGGTCAATTCACAATGAATTTAACAACCACACCCCTAAAGTGTGCTGGTGGGGCTGGGTGTCAGCTTTGCAAGAGGACTGTTTGTAGAGGGCAGGTCTAAGGACTCTGAGCCCAACCCTGCCTTACATAATACTTTTATACACATCTTGATAGAGAGGTGGCAGGCATGCCAATCAAATTTCAGGATGACAAAAAGACATAAAACGACATTCCCATAGTACTTTAGAGTTTGCATAAGCTTGATGTATATGTTCTCACACAACCCTTGGCAGGCTAGGTGTATTTGTTATCCCCACTTTCTTGGTAAATAAACTGAGATGCAGAGGGGTAAATTACAGAATTGTAATTTATGGTGATTTTGACAGTCTAGAAATAAATACCAAAATAAGAAATCAAGCTTAAATGTAAAGGGTTACAGTTGGATTCTAAAAATCAGTTTCGGAATATTGGGATTTATATCGGTTCCTTAGGGCTGTCATAACAAAGGACCACCGACTGGGTGGTCTGGAACCACAGAAATGTATCGTCTCCCAGTTCTGGAGCCAAGAAGTCTTCCATCTCGCTGTCCGCAGGGTCGTGCTCCATCTAAAACCTGCAGGGGAAGAACCCTCTTGTGCCTCCTTCAGCTCCTGGTAGCCCCAGGTGCCTGTTGGCTTGTGGCGGCATCGCCCTGTTCTCCACATGGCCAACTCCCTGTGTCTCTCCACACAGCCTTCCCCGTGCACATGTCTCCGAGTCAGCATTTCTCCCTGTCAGAAGGACACCAGCCGTAGTGGATTAGGGCCCACCCTACTGACTTGATCTTAATTTGATTACATCTGCAAAGACCTTACTTCCAAATAAGGTCAATTCTGTGGTACTAGGGGTTAAGATTTCAATACATCTTTTGCAGGAGAGACAACTCAACCCATACCAGAGTTAAATTGGATTCATAAAACTAAGAACACCAATAATTTATCACAGCTATTTAAGAAATGATAAAGCATTGATAGTATCTTAGACATCAGTTTAATTTAAGAGTTCCCACCAAGTAGAGGATCCTGCCCCTGCACATGGCATTGTTCAGACCAGAGTCAGGGATCGAACAGTCAGCTCTGACCACCACATTTGAAGGAGCAGCTGGATGAAAAGTAGGGAGCCCTCAGTGGCTTGGGACAAGATAAGTGCTATAGAATGTTCCATGGACAGCCCAGTGCCAGCCAACTTCTGTATGTTTTGCTCTTTTTTCTATAAAGAAAATCCAAAAATATGGCCAGTTTTTGGTTAACAAAATCAAAGGCAGGGAAAGGGATTGGGGATTATGTTTAGAGAAATATCTAGGTAAATGATAGTTAACTTGAATTCTGTTCCAATCCACATTTTTGCCAGGCAACACACTACACAGTTATACACTCTGTATTTCATTTAACTTCACATGTACGCATATGTGTATAAACATACTCGTGTATACTCTGATAATTAGAATGTGTGGGTATAATGCTCCAGTTAAATGATTTTGGGCAAGCAGTCTAATTATTTAAGTTTCTTACTTTTTCTTTTAGAATATTTAAGAGAGGTACATAGAACATAGATAAGAATACTGACATTTCAAAGCTTAGGAGAATTTTGGGTTTGACTGGTTCAGTAAATAAAATTATTTTGAGCAAATGTATATTAAACCCTGCCATACATACCCTGCTTGCAGGAGCTATCTGGCAGGTTATGAGAGAAGAATATGATGCACATAAAATGCTAGAGAAGGGGCCAGATGTGTGATCCAATAAGTGCTGTGGGGATGGAGGAGGGTGGGATGGGGTGAGACTGGTGTCAGGGAAGACAAGAGATGTTGGAACCTGACATGGGACATAGAAGGAAGCTGGCATTTTGGAGACCATATGGAGATGGCGTGTCTCCCCCATTCCTGTCGCATCCCTGGGGCAGAGGAACCCTGGGTTGTGGCCACTCTGCTACCTATGCTTCTGCTGGCACTCCAAGCAGAGATGAAGGGGTGGGCAGGGATGAGCAAGGTGGCTTTGTGAAAACCAACCCTGGGGCCCCACCTATAATATCAGGGAGTTTTCTCTATGCTTTAGAACAAAGTCATGTGTTGATCTGTAATTAGGGGAAGACAGAAACAGAAATAACTGGCTCTCTAAAGGCTTGTGTTTATGACTTCAGCACAGTAAGGGCTAGGGAAGAATTGTGCCAGCCAGACAGGAAGCAAGTATGCAGGCTCCTCTGCCTGTGTCCACACTGGGGTCCAAACACCACCACAGCCTGCTGAGCCCCCAGCCCTCAGCAGTATTGGGTAATCTATAAGGCAGGCCCACTGGCTTTGCTCCTCAGATGCAATTTCCCAGAAGGATCTGGAGTGACCTATAACTCTGTTTCCATAAATGCTGTCTTACTCCCCCACTGCAAGGTTAGCGCCAGACCTCTGAAATCCAAGACCTTATTTTGGAAAGAATGCCAAAGGGAATAGGAATGTCATTTCCTCTTAACATCAACCACAAGGGTTAGGGACATACCCACCAAATCCCTAAACACCCCTTAGCCCATCTGTCTTGATGCAATTTTCCCAAACTCTGGTTAAGCCTGTTTCTGTTTCCATCCTATACCAGCAGTCAAGGAACCCTAGTGCCCCAACTTGATGGCTGCTGGGAGAGGAAACCCATTAACTAGGCCCATGCCTGCCAGTTTCTCAGGGCCCTGTGGGGCTGCTGGGTTGGGCTGCCTGGCTCCGGGCCCTGTGTGAGTCAGCCCTCAGCCTTCTCCCCACTCTGCCTGTGCTTCCCCAGATGAAAAACCTCTCTGGCATGACAGCTGCCCCTGGTCCTGAACCCAGGTCACTTTACTGGCTTCAAATAACGTAGCCACAAGAGCAGTATGTTCATTCATTTTTCCAGCAGATATTTATGGAGCACTCACTATGTACCAGGCATTTTGCTAGGATGGGATGGAATGGTGAGTTCAGTCAAGTTCCAGTCCCCAAGGAGTTCACAGATGAGTGGATAGTAGGACATCCAGTGTGATAAATGCTGTGATAAGAGTTAGGACAGACTATGGGGCACCCATGAGAGGCTTGGAGGGATAAGGGAGGCTTCCTGAAGGAAGGGCGTCTAAGCCAAGACTGGAAAGGTGAGTGGAGCCAGCTCAGTGAGGAAGACATGGGACAGAAGGCACGGAGGGAAGCAGGAGTGGGTGTTCCAGGCAGAGGATTAGCTATGCAAAGTCTTGGAGGCAGGAGGCCAGTGAGTCCAGAGGACTTCATGGTTCAGCAGGGTTTGGGAGGTGAAGCTGGCCACGTCAGCAGGGACAAGATCCCAGAGGTCCTTCCAAGTGGGCGAGTGTCAGAACTTGGCACTTTGCCCAAGAGCAGCAAGGTGCTGTTAGAGATTCTTAGTTGCTAGAGGAAGCCTAGGATGTCCAGAAAGGCTCCAGCTCAGCACTCATTCAGAATTTGGAGGCATGCAGAGACGTATGAGTCTCAGTCCCTGCCTTCAGGATGCTCTTGGCATTGATGAACAGGTTACATAGATGGTGGTGGGTAACACAGCCAAGCTGTGCATGATGCATGCCCACAGTGCACTTGGAGGCAGGGCAGGACCTCATACTCATTGAGTGCCCATTATATGTCAGGTCTGCACTTAAGTACATCTGGCATCTCACTCCTCAAGGCAATCTGTAGGGTGCCTGTTACCACTCCTGTTTTACAGATGGAAAGACCAAGGCTCAAAGAGTAACTTCACACAATGTCATTTAACTAGGAAGGGACAGGATGAAATGTCAGCCAGTGCTCTTTATGCTACTCCGTGTAGCCTTCCTTAAGGGGAGGCCAAAGGATGTGAGGAGGGCTTCATGGAAAAGAGATGATCCAAAGATGAGACAGTTAGTGTCTCAGTGTCACCTCTCAGGTCATTCGGTGTGGGTTAGGAGTCTGGCATTTAAACTTTAGGAGAGGCATATAGGATGACCAAGGATCAGGTAAGCAGGGAGAATCTCTGGGAGTTTGCCCATTGGGATGCTGGAGTTGAGTCTTGCACCTGCTCTGAGGCCAGCAGCAGCTCTTCAAAATCAGTGAGTCAAGAATATATAATCCCTGAACCTCTTCAAATGTGAGGATGGTGCGCTATCTACATGCTGTGAATAGGAGATGATGTGTCCCAGAGGTATTTGATTTGGAAAACTTCCTAAATCCCTAAGGTTAAATAGTCAGGAATTGCATATAGTCAGGAATTATACATAGTGGGAATGTTGGTGATTTGAATTGTAAATGAATAACTAATATGCACCTAAAATGTCTCCAAGGAAAATAGGGACTAGGCCAGGTTGTGTAAGGGAGTGGGTGAGTCAAGTGTGTTTTTCTATAGAGCTCTTGAGGAATGTCATTCTCAGGTGCCACCAGTGATTCTGGGACCCCAGGAAAGCCCAGAGCTGAGCTAGATGGCTCCCCAGGCTAACCCACAGTGGAGCCAGAGGTGCTCTGGGAAGACATCCCTGTCTGTGTTGACTGAGCCTGGTTCCCTGGTACACATCAGCAAGCCATGAAATTCGGACATCCTGTGAAATCTAGCTCCATCACTATGCTCAGCTGACCTCAGGAAATGAAACCAGTTTCCATGACTAATGGGCACTAATGACTGAAAGTTGAAGCACAGACAAGCAGGTAGACAGGCAGAGCCAAAATCAGAACACTTATAGATTTCCTAAGGTTCTTTACACATGCTCCTCACTAGTGACCAGTGAGAGGGGGGAAGGAAGTGGTCCTGCCCCTGGAAATGCAGGAGACCCGGGCATGGCCCATCCTTGGATGTTGCAAATTGAGTTTTCCTCCTGCCCTATTCCTTGCCTCTCTTCTTCACCCAGCTACGCCCCCTCCCCACTGGTCCCCTTCGCTCCCCACCCCCATTGAGGATGTCCCTTGGTTGCCTTCTGGGATGATACTCTGTGCTCCCCAAGTCATTCCTCTCTGCCCCAACCCTCCTGAACTCATCGCACTCAGCACAGCCAGCCGTACTCTGCAGCCATTCCTCAATCAAAGCGGCCCGTCCCTCGTCTGATAGAGCTCTTCAGAAGAGGCGGCACCATGCCTTTCCCCTCAATGGCCTCCATCCAGCGTGTGTCACTACGGAGATGGGCTTTGTGGTTCCTCTCTGAAGCCCCAGGCCATGAAGGACCCCCCTTTTCCTTGCTCAGCACACACTGGAGCCGGCTTGGGGGTCAGCCCTCTGCTTACCCTGCTCAAGGGCAACCCACACATCCTTCAGCTGCAGGCCCTTCTTCCATCCCTGGGGTTTTCTGTGACTCCTTCTGTTTCCCATCCAAGGTCTCTGAGACCTACTAAACTATGCTGCTCAAGCCCAGAGAGAAGATGTCAAGCAGGAGTGAGGGACAGAAGGACTGGAAAGATCAGCTCATTCCCACTCTGTGCCATCCATCTGATTCTGCTCTCAGGCCAAGACACTTTGAAACCAGATTCCCCTGCCAAGCTCACCCAGTCCACATTACCCACTCTCCCCAGCCCCCAGCCCTGCTCCACCACACTGGCCTTGCTGGCTTTATTTCAGCCTAGCAGCTGTACTGACGTGTCTTCTCGTCGACCCTTGCTATGTCTTCCCCTCTCTGTGGTGCCCAGCTCTCCAGACATCCCACACCATCAGAAGCATCATGCTGAGACCTGGATTTGAGTCTGGCTCTGCTTTCAAATCACCACACTTCTTTGGGCCAGTTTCCTCACCTGTAAAATCAGGTTAATAATACCTGCTTGTTCCAAGGATCAAATGGGCAAATGCGTGTGAAGGTGCTTTGTAAACTGTAAAGCAGCACTTCCCAAACCACGTTCTACAGAACTCTCCTCTGGGGAAAGATGTTAAGAAGCTATTCAAAAAAAGGGGAAAAAAAAGTGTTACGTCAAGTTTGAAGAAGGCTAACCTAAACAAAGGGAACCAGGTTTCTTGACGCCAGGACATCTTGGAGTCTTTAATTTGCCAATGTACATGGCAAATCTCCAAGAGCAGGGTACAAAATAAACCTTTGTCTGAGAACCACCTTTTTCATAGACTACTTATTAACATCTTTTAGGTTAATGGTTTCCCTAGAATATAGCATATATTAATGTTAGTCTTCCTACACATAATAATGATCTTCCCACATGACTTACTCCATCATCCAAGTCACTGTTCCTGGGGAACATCAGTTAAGCAGTGTCTGAAAAAGTATTGTAAGAGCTCTTTCAGACTTCTCGGCATTGTGCTGTGCCTGGTGGAGGAGGGGGCCGGGTATGCAGTCCTCCGCAGTCAGCCTCCACCCTTACCCCTGTCATCCCCGTGCTGGACTCTGTCAGGCATCTTGGAGAGCCCATTAGCCTGCGTATACATCTCTCATGTTCTTGCCCGCCACCTCTGTCCCATCTTTCTCCCTGCCCAGGTGACTTCCTCCTTCTCTACCAACATGATTATAACTCATTCTTCAAGTCCCAGTCAAGCCCAACTTCTCCATGGAAGTTTTTCTAACCACTGCAGTGTGTTCTAGACAGGAATACTGGCTCCCTCCTCAACCAGAAGCCCCTAAAATCAGAGAGCATTATGCACACTTCCTGACTTTCTCCCAAACCTAGGATTTGTTTGATTGTTGCCTTCTACCCCAGTGAACCATAAGCCCCTTCTTGGAAACTTGAGCCCACACTTGGGTGTAGGTTCTTCTGAGCTGGGGAGTCAGTGGTGGATTTTCTCCCATGTTCATTCATTCAGAAGATGCTTATTGCTAGGGACCCAGATTGAATAAGGTCCCTGCCTTTAAGGAGCTATTGGTAGAGACAAAAGCATAAACATTTCTTTGCAAGTCAGCATGTTGAATGTAATAATAGCAGTAATGTGGGAGCACAAAATAGCATTCATGGTGAGTACAGGTAGGGATCAAGGCAGGCTTCCAGATAACGGTCCTGCCCTCCTACCCATACTCCTGCTTATAGGGAGGGTGTCATATGGAGCAGACATGGCAAAGTTATGGGGTCTACCTACAGGGAAGAAAGACCACTGGGTTCTTAGTGGGAAAGGGGTTCAGGTTTGTTCCCTGGGTCTCAGGGAGGGAGATCTCACTGGAGCCAGAAGGTTAGGGCAGGTGCCGGAAGGGGAGTCAGCCGGGAGTGCTGCATCCCACCCTCCCACACGTACACACGCATGCATATGCACACACCTCCACCCCCCAGCACAGTCTGTGGGAATCCCACTTCCCTGCTTTTCCATCATCCCTTTCACCTCTTCTTCCTTTTCACCTGGACTCATTCTTCTCCAAGTGCTCTGTCACCTCCTGGTCCTGGGGCCATCCATCGTTACCTCATTGGAACAGCTCGTGTCTGCTCTCAGTAGCTAGAGGCCTGCTTTGGCAAGAGGCTGGTCAGCACAGTGCCCACTCCCTGTGGGGGCTCTGGGGAGGAAGGTCAGCCTGGAGTCAGTGCTTTCTCTTTTCTTCTCACAGAAAACCAAAAGAGATGTCAACAACTTTGACCAAGACTTTACCCGGGAGGAGCCGGTACTCACACTCGTAGATGAAGCCATTGTGAAGCAGATCAACCAGGAGGAATTCAAAGGCTTCTCCTACTTTGGTGAAGACCTGATGCCCTGAGAAGTGGCTGCAGGTGGAGTTCGGTGATGCTGCAGGAAGGGGTGCCTATTGCCAGGGGCTGACGGCCGGCACTGCCTCTCCTCCCCAGAGCCCAACGCCTTGTCCACCCTCTATTTATTGCATCCCCCACCCCAGGCCGGCTCCTCCCTGCTCCCACCTGAGGACCAGAAGGCACTCTCAGTTCTTGTCTCACCAGTAATGCAGAATCGCCATGGGTCGGCAGCTAGCAGGACACACGGCCCTGTTGGAAAAAGCCTGTTCTGCTCCTTGAGGGCCCCAGCCATGAAGCCACTTCACTTCTCTCACTGGACCCAACAACGGAAGGAAACAGGAAGGCTCTGGCTCTGCTTCTGAATGGAGAGTCCCAACAGCTCTCACTAGTCAGCCCTCACTAGTCAGCCCTCCAGTCCTCCGCCTGCCATCCTCTGCCCTTCTGTCCAGGAGAAGAAATTGGTGATTCTTCAGCATGAGGGTGGATGCCCTCGGGGTGTACCTGCAGAGGAGAGAGATGGAGAGGTGCACAGTTGGCTACCTGTGTTGGTTTGCTCCGGAATGGCTGATTCTTCCTTGCTTTGGTTTTAGCTTTGGGGCATGCCAAAGTTGTATAAGCATGTATCTCGTTAAGAAATTTTGTAGAAAATGGAATTTGACTTTGAACTCTATTAACATTTGAAAACTATATAATCAGATTTGCTTTCTAATTGGCCAAAAGAAAAGAATTCCAGTATTAATACAGGTAGATATTAAAGGGCTAATACACAGTGTGAAACCACTTGTCCACGGTGGCTGCTGTGAGTGCTGTAGTGGCGTGGGGGCTGTAGGACCTGGGGGAGGGAAGCAAGCAGTGCCCCGCAATGTAAAAGGTCTGCCTGAACACAGGCCACGCATTGATGGCCATGACCCTGGGGTTCTAGCAAAACTCCACTCCCAAGTTCTCTTTCCAGTTTGGCCCTAAACTCCCAGCATTAACTATTTATTTCCTGCAGCAGTGTGTTAATTTTTGCGCACTTCTACACAATGGTAGTACTACTGTGTTGTGGTTTTTAAACATTAAACATGTAAAGTTAAATATGAAAGATCTGCTTTTGGAACAAGCAGAATAAGGCTAAACATGGGTTATACAGAGGGTATCAAGAGACTGAAGAGCAACTTGCTTGAAAACTGACAGTGTAGCAAGATGACTGGGAGTTTTGTTTCTGTGTGACAAGCAGCACAACTCATGGGGACACTATTTAATGGACGTGATGTTACCTCCTGTAGATACGCTGACAGTGTTACATTCTTTGATTTCCAAGGGTTCTCTGTGGCTTTGTGTATATGTTTCCTGGAGGTCATTTGAATCCCTATTTTACTGAGCTGATTTAGCAGGGAATGGAATCCATTCCAGCTGTTGCACGTGGATTTCCCAGCTGCCCCTAAATATATATACTTGTGACTGGCAAAGTGGCACTAATGAAGCTTTTTGCCTTTTGTACATTTGGGATTTTTGTATATAGTGTTTGCTGCAAGGCCTGTGGAATTAATTCATTGACTTTAGAGGTATCAACTGCTGCATGTTCAGGCATATTATAAAACTTTAGTCTATGAAAGAATAATTATAATAATGTCCAGGTGCAATACTCTGTAAGTGTATTGGTTCAAGTTACCAAGAGATAGGATGTGTTTCTTTCTTTTTTTTTTTTTTTTTTGAGGAGGGGTCCTTTGTATTGTTTATTTCATTTTGATTTTGGTTTATCTTAAAAGATGTAAACAAATATTAAGCTATATTAAATCTCACATATAGTTCTCCTGTGCTCTATTATGCCCTGATAGAGATGGGGAAGAGAAAGGAATGTTTTTGATAGTGGTTTCAAAGCTTGGACAGCGACTAGCTCAAGCCCACAGAGAGGTGGTGTCCATATTTGCATCCGGCTGGTTATAGCCTTGTTACTAATGATAACAGTCAGTTCATTTTTGTTTTTCCTTTTTAAAAACTCAGGTGCAATTACTATCCATTCTTATGATCGATCATTTCAAATATTATGCTGTATCAATTTGTGTGTTTGGCATACCAGTGAAGTGCTGAAAAACAGTAGATTTATTTAATTCATCTTCGGTAACTTGACATACTGGGGAGAGACTCTTCTAAAGTCGAGTACAAGCACAGAGACATCTTCATGGTGGCATCATCTCATTTTTTAAGAAGACACGACAGTCCTGCCCACGACACTCATGCATCACTACTGCTCTCTGCTTCTCCTCTGCTTCCTTCCCCAGGATAAACTTGGAACAGCCAAGCAAAGGCTCTAACTGCAGTGCCCCCTGGCCTTGTCCAAGGCTGTGGTGGTATCCCCATGTCCACAGGGGTTGGTTCCTTCCTACAGGACCACCTGCACTTTTGCTGCAAAGTCAAATAATACTACATTCCACCCAGCAGCTCTAAGCTCTAGGCAGTAAATTAGGGGCTCAGCTGGCCAGAGATACCACCATGCAGCACCCAAAGCCTGGCTGGAGCTGCCCAGGTTTTCACACAGGCCAATTCAAATCCCCTGTAGTAGAGAAAAAAGGCCAGGTGTTCCTTGAGTAGCCATTGTTTCATTTCAGTTTTCACAAGAGTTTGGAAGCAGACATACCATTACATTTCTGTGGATTCTTTCTAATCTTCCTAGCTCTTTTTTTTTTTCCCTGTTAGAGAAAAAGAGTGCAAAAAAAAAAAATTGCCAAAAAAAATATATGAAGGATAGCTGTTCTCCTGTGTTCCCTCATTATGGACTTTGTGAAGTGGAAACATAATTTTTTTCCTCCAAAGGTGGAAACAATGCATTCTTGCTTTAATAAAAAAATAAATAATAAAAAATAAAAAGGCTAAAAAAATTACCTCTTTTTAAATTATGTGCAAAATAATTCTGGCTAAATAAAATATATTCAATTTTAGGGTTTTTGTTGTTGGTTTTGTTTTTGGGGGGCTTTTTGTATTGTGATGCTTCATTTGTACATTTTATTTTTCCCTTTCCGGATGTAATTTTAATCTCTTGCCATTTATTAGTGTTATTTCATTGTAAACATTATTGTGCCAAATGTACTGTATTCAAAAGGATGTGAATGTGTATTGTTTCAGAACCTAATAAATACAATGATGTTAAATCTTAGTTCTCAATCCCAGCGAGCATTTTTGTCTCCTTTGTGAATGGCATGGTGGCATTGATGAAGCTCTTTGCCTTTTGTACATTAGAGATTACAAATTCCAAGCCCTAGGCATGGCGTCAACTCTCCCCATGTTCTTTGAAGATGCACAAAGGAGGCAAATAGCAGTATTTGCCCCCTACAGCCTCACCTCTGTGCTCCTGGGACCACCACCAAAGGGAAGAAGAGGGCTGAGCAGATGGGATGTGGCTCTGGGCTGTGTTGCCATTGAGTGAAACTGTCCTGTCTGCTTTCAAGTGCGGGGAGACAGGCAAGCAGAGCAGGCAGCACCTTTGTTTTTGTCTGGCTAGAGGAGCAAACACTGAATCTTCTTGCAGCCAGTGCCCATTCAAGCCCTCTTGAGGACTCAGTTTCTCACCTGCCCCTCAGACTTCAGGCCTTTGGAGTCCAAGAAACTCCTAGGATGGGAACCCCTTGCAGGCTGGGTCTGGAGCACAGACTGGCCACTGAGTCTCTGTGCTTAGCTCACGCCCACCTTCCCTGTGCAGCTGGTATTCCTGACCACCACGGTGACTTCTACTCTGTCCAGGTTCCTCCTTCACTGTGGGACTCCTTTCTGCCACTCATGTTGCACTGGTTCTGCAAGGCTTCTCCTCTTCTTTATCCAACACAGTTTTCAAGAACACTCCTGAGTACACCAGAAATGTCAATTAGCCAAACTCCCTATTCCTCAAGAGTTACAGAAGTGACTACAATTTACTGCTTGTCATCCTAAGGTGAGGGGATGGCCTAACCTGTTAGTCACCATTTCAGCCTTCAAAATCACTTCCATAAGCCCTCTGCCCTCATCATCCTGAAAGTACCCTCCTCTCAGCTTACCCCTCTCAGCACCATCGCCTGCCTACCTGGAGATGACATGCATGGACCTCCAGACCCACCCCAAGAACAAGGTTGTATTTATCATATATTTTCCTCTCTGATTCAGGCAATTATTTCTAAGTAAATGTTTTCCCAAGGAGAAGCAAGCTTCTTGCCAATTAATTTAAATAAAAATCAGGAGAAACCAAAGAACTGTTCAGTAAAGTCAGAAGACATCTCCAAGCATTCCACTGAATGACATTATGACCAGTCTATACCTTTCTTGCCTAATGGCCCAGAAGAGATAGGTCTGAAGTTCTGGAAGTGAGGGAACTCATCCTCCCAAATCTGTATGCTCCACAGGTCACATTGAAGCATCAGCATCCCCAGTATGGAACCTCTCTCCCCACCCCCAACCACATTCCAGGAGAGAAAGCCACCATCATCAGGCCTGCTCCAGGGAAGCCATGGCCACTGGGCCTGGCTGGGGTTAGGAGGCTTCTGAGCTGCTTCAGGAAAGCCTGTCTATGTGGCTGTGCCCCTGAACTGAAAAACAGCAAGTCTAACAGATTTCTTGCAGAAGGAATCGATGGGGAGTCTGCACCTTCTCTGTTGCCTTGTATCTGAGTAGTCCAGAGCTTGGGTTACCGGGCGCCTCAAGATCCCCATGCAATAAAATTACTGGACCACAAGGCTTGTGTTGTCATGGTGCTTACAGTGGCAGAGAGTGGGAAGAAGGCATTGAAGCCACATTATTAAGTCTGTTTTTTACTTTAAAGTACTTCAGCCCAAGTGATCTAGCCTGTTGGAAGAGCAGCATAAGGCAGACAAGAAGGACACAGAAACCTTGCCAATGACACCAGGAAAGTCCACAGGGGTCAGGTTTGCATTATCCAGGGGCTTCCTGGAGGAGGCAGTGGTGAGAGGCACTAAAGGATGAGGAGGATGAGGGTAGGCAAAGGGCAGAAGGGCTTCTGGGTGGCCACTCAGCTTCCCGTGCCCTGGAAGGGCAGCAGGGAGGGAGGCCTGCTTTCCAGGGCAGCACTGCTGTAGCCTCCAACACTGTGCAACGTGAGATTGTCAAGGTCATGGGAATCCTTCACAGCAGGCTGCTGGTCTTTGCAGGTGGGACAGTCTCCAAGAGTGCCCAGCCCAGCCCTTTAGTAAAGGCAGCCTTGTCCTCGTGAATGGTGGGAGAATGCAGGCTTCTTGACCTGCGCTTCCCCATCGAGCAGGTATATGCTGCCTGATGGTTGAGAGCAGGTCAGCCCTGGCTTTGGGACCCAAATGCCAAGTAAACAATTCCAAATGTCTCCGCTTCTCAGGCCTTCTGCTCACTGGAGCAGGCAACCACCCAGGTGCTGCTTTGTGAGGCTCTGCACAGGCTCCTTCCTGGCACCAACTGCAGAATCCCACCATTCATGCTTCCTTCTTTAGTTTTTAATCATTTATCATTATCCTCCTTGTTCCAGGCACTGCGCTAAGCACCTCACATAAGCAATCTACTTAAACCCCACAAAAATCACATGAAGTAAATACTCTAATTATCCCCATCTTATAGTGAAGAAACTGACTCTCAGAGATTATATAATGTATTTAGTTCTTACAACTCCATGAAACTGTCATGTTCTTATGCCCATTCTCTAGATAAGAAAACTAAATTGCCCAAACTCTCAGACCCAATGATAATTTAGGTCTATTTGGACAGGACAGAAAATATTTACACACAGGACAGAGGACATAGAACTATTCATTCACTCATTTATTTCACAAATGTTCTGAGTTCCTACTATGTACCTGGACATATATTCACCTGGACATTAGTAAACAAAAACAAAAAAGCTACGTGCTTACAGAACTTACAGGGCATGGGGGTGGGGTGTTGACAGACAACAGCAGTAAGTAAGACCATCATGTGAATTATATAATGTGTTAGAAGACCCAGGCCGCCCCAACGTGTGAAGCAAGAATGCAAATGGAGGTCCAGACTGTATGGCTATGTATTTTTTAAGTTAGAAATCAAGCTACTGTTAAATAAAATGTGTTCTAGCCCCATCTCTTGGCAAAGATACCTTAATGACCACCTGGAAGACCAGGTTTGAATTTCAAGAGCAGGAAGGAGAGAGGAGGGCAGAATGAAGGAGGAGAGAGACGGGAGGGAGGAGTAGGTAGCAGGCGGTGTGAGGCCGCTTGCTGCCTGGCGATGTCCCTGGCCTAGATGATGTTAGTCAGGTGACTCTGCCTCCAGCGATTTCAGCTGCTCTAAGAGGGTCCACACCCAAGGGCCCGTACTAGTGGGCATTGTTCACTAAGAGACGAGCGTGGTGACATGAGAGACAGATGAAATCAGAGCGAGGGCTGGGCTGGATGGCCCCTCCCCATCCTCCCTTGCTTAGCCACTTAGCCGAGGCCAGCTGAGTTAACCCCACCAGGGGATGGGGTCACACAGTCTTGTCCTGGCCAATACCTCCTCGAATGTCATGGTCCATGCTAATCTCCTCCCTAAATGGCCCTGCTTTCCTCTCCAGCCATCCCAGCTGTGCACAGGGGTGTTTAATATGCGGATCCTGGGTGATCCACGGCAGGGGGAGAGGAGCACACAGTCTGGCATGAGGAGGATAAAAGCAGCCGAAGGCAAGGCGGGTGGGGCTGAGCAGGAAAGCCTGTCCCCCCAAACGGCCGGTCGTGAGGCAGTGTGAGAAAGCCAAGAGTGCCATGAGTTGCTGGAGCCCAGGAAGGAGGGGAGGCGGGGCAGGGGAGCCGCCGACACAGCTGGGAGTGTCTTTTGGCAGCGAAGGAGATGATGAGATTGCTGTGGGGACAGGTGTGTGGCTATTTTCCTGTCCAGGTACCCCTGTGCTCAGTTGGAGGGAAAGAGGCTAGCCTCCTGTGTGCCTACCAGGGGCCAGCGAGGCACTGTTCCACCTGGGAGGTGGTCAGTGGGGCCCCTGTTTGAGAAATGAAGGCCTTGAAGCTCAGGAAATTGTCCCAGTCACACAGCCAGCCTCTGGCAGATCCAGGACTCAAGCCTGTGATTTGAAACTGCATCCCCCTGGCAACAAAGACCTGGCTTCTGCCACCGGGCTCCTGGTTGCTGTCCCAACACAGATCCTACATGCTTTTTGCTTTCTCTTTCCAGAGAAATTCCTTCTCCATGTGAAATGATCCAGTTGTTTGACAGAATTAGACTTGGGCTGCTCTCTCTAAAGGCTGTCAGGGTGAGCTAAGGCTCAGCCAGGAAATGGGCAGAGGCATCTGGGGACTCTTCCTCTCCTTTCCCACCCTTCACCTTGTGCCACCTCCCAGATGAGCCTTGTGGGCTGGTCCTCAAGCCTGGCAAAGCCTGCATCCTCTAGCCTCAGACAGCCCTCCCACCACCAAAAAAAGAATCCATCCCTATGGACTCTTCTAAGCAGGAAACTGAGTTTTCAACTCACTGGAAAACAGGAAATGCCTCCAAGGGTCTGAAGTCTTTTAATCACTGCCCCTTCATGCAGGGTCTACATCCCAGGCCAGCTGCTGGGGACAGCCCTGGAGGCAAGGTCACCCCAACCCCCAGCCCAGAGAGTGTGACTCTTGCTACCACTTACAAGCTGACTTCATTCCCTGCTCAGGACGTTCTGGACTAGGCAGAGCCCTTGGGATAGCAGGGAGGCTACATGAAGTACCAGAGAGGCCAATTAGCTTTGCAGGGAGCAAATACTGCAGCCAAAGGCTGACCTCTTATCCCTGTCAAACTGACCTCTAAACTCCTTCAGAGATTGGCTGACCCCCAGCAAAGCCTGACTTCCTAGCCCCTTCCTATGGTTGACTTCCCCATCCTGACCGACCCTCTAACCTTGACCTTGTCAGAAACTAACCTTTAATACTAACCACAGCTTAGCTTCCTAAGCTTGACCACAGACCAAACTTGAATGCTTGTCAGCCTCCTCCTCCTCCATTTATATTCATTGAGCTTCTACTGAGTGCCAAGTGCTGTGAGCCCAGCACAGCCTGCACAGACCCTACAGCTTGGGGGAGGAGGTAGGCCCCCACACACGATGCTCTAATCAGATTGGGGTTGGGGTAGGGGGTGGGGGGCTTATCCAAAAGCCTGATGCTGTCACTCTCTCCAACTTGCTGGGTGACCTTGAACTGGTCACATCACTTCTTGGACCGGGGTTGTCGTGTATCCCTCTGCAATGGGATGATGTGCCCAGATGGTCTCTGGGGCTCTGATTCTCAATCACACATACACTTGCCAGTGGAGAAAGCCTGAAGTGGTCTAGGATATGAGGCATCATCATCAGGATTGGGAGGATGTAAGAGATCAGGCACTATCACATCTTCATGGCAGACCAGAGTTTAAGGAATCCCTCCTCCTTTGAACCTTGGTTTTCTGGTTCCACCACAGACAGAGGAGCCCTAGATACCATTGGTTCTCAGCTTTTCCAATTGTACAAAGATCTGTGCCACCAGCAGTTCAGAAACTTTGGAGGCAGACATTTGAATGGACCTGCATGAACATGGGGTAATTCAGACAGAAGACTTTTCACTGAGTCAGATTCTCACTCTCTATGTATTGACCCAAAGGTAGAGGAAATAGGATAATTTGTGATTAAGACCACCCAAGGCCCCACACTGTTTACAGTTTGTCTCCCAGGGAGCCCAGGGATGGGGTGCTGAGAGTGTGGGTTGGCTGTGGAGGGCATGGACTACCTAGAAACCTGCCCTTACTCTGCCATCATTAACCTAGTGACTTTGCTGATCCCTTGTTAGCTGCACACTGCTTGGAAGGCCACTATCAGGCAGGAGCAAGTTCATGTGCAGGCACTGCCCAGCTCCTCACCTGCACATTACCTGTTGCTGGTCGCCTGTGCAGGACCTACTTCCTTTCCCTGCTCTCTTCCCCATATCAGCTGAGAGAATAGCACCCTGAAAGACGAGCAGATACCGACTGCGAACTTCACACCGCAGCTGAACAGAGGCAGATCTAGAGTAGTGGTTAGCAAAGAGAGGTCTCAGGACTCCTGGGACCTCCAAGATCTTCCATGGGGTGTAATCTATTGCTGCACATTTCATTACCCCCCAAATTTAGCAGCTTGAGACAGCAAACATTTATCCCTCATAGCACATCACAGTAAGTCAGGACTCCAGGGGGGCTGAGCTGGAGGCCTCTCCGGTCTCCCACAGGCAGCAGTCTCACAGGACATCTCCACAAGGGCAGGATCTGCTTCCAAACTCACAGCCGCAGTTGCTGGCAGGATGCGGTTCATCACTGAGGGCCTCAGCTCCCTGCTCGATATTGGCCAGACCCCGTCCGTGGTTCCTTGCCAGGGAGGATTCCCCACAGTACAGTTTGCAGGATGGCAGCTGACTTCCCTCAGAGCAAGGGAGAGCCTGCTCGGTGGAAGCCACCGTCTTTGTGACTCATCTTCAGAGTGACATCCCATCACTTTTGCTGTGTGTTTTCCTTAGAAGCAAATCACCAGGTCCAGCCCACACCCAAGAGGGAATTTTACAAGGGCATGAAGATCAGAAGGTGGGGTCACTGGGGGACATTGTAGAGGCTGCCCGAGGCTGGCCTGCCATGATGTCCCTGTTTTCCAACTGCATATCTCTGTGATGCTGGATTTTCTTTGTATACTTCAGCCAAAACACATGGAAAGAGAATTATTGCAGAAGCACATGTAAGAATCCAGGTGTCCTCTATTGAGCTGCACATTAAAGAGATCTTAAAAAACTGAAAACAGTGCCACCATATTGATAGATATAACCCACATAAATAAATGCTTTTTGGGGTCCCCATGATATTTTAAGAGAATAAAGGATCCTGAGATCAAAAAGCTTGAGAACTACAGATCTAGAAAGATAGAATTAGGTACTGCCCAAGGAGGGCTGCTCTGGGTAGGGATGGAGGTGGGGGACATGCATGTTGGAAGCCTCCCAGCCACCAAACCTCATCAGAGGCCTGGATGCCTGGGAAAGAGGTGGTCAAATACAGCAAGTGAGAGGAAGGGCCTATGGTCTCACTTTCACTTTCGTTGTAGTTTTATACACGAAATGCCTTTGAGTATGTGCCCTTTCTGCATCTATGTGTATAAATAGGTTCACCACATACACATATCAGTTGGCATTAGCATATGTGTGTATATGCATGCATGGGCGTATCTGGGCAAGCATGTGTGAAAGATGTGTGTGTACATATGTGTGCATGTGCCTGTTTGTGCACAGGTGTGCCTGGAACCCCTGGGAGTGGGCAGGGCTGGCCAACAGGTCAGGGGCATCCTGCCAAAGGAAGCAGCACCGGGGGGTTGGGTGGGACAGACCAGGGCTGCCAGGGCTGTGTGTCCCTGAAATCCCCTCTGCCCTCAGCTTCTGCTCTCAGCATGAGTCTCAAATATTTCCATCTTCTATGGGAACTTCCTGCTCAGCTTCCTGTTGTTCTTGGCCTTTTTTTTCTTTTTCTATTTTTTTTTGTTAAGGTTGTAATTCTTTAATCAGCCTTTTTATTTTGCCCAGAGAGGCACTGTGGTCCCCAGCCACCTCTGAGAGGAAGAAATCCTGCCAGAGCAGGCTGGGGCCTTGGTTGCAGTTAAAGGCTCCCAAGAATTGAGCACAGGGAAAACCTCCTCTTTTCATAAGTGGAATGAGTCTTTCGAAAGTTTAATTTGCAGATGTTCAGTGTGAGCAGCAGTGGGAGAGAAAGAGGCCTGCAAGGGAGCAGAACACACCACACCAAAATGCCTCTTGGGCAAAAGGCTCATTTTGAGCTGGTTATATAGAGAAACTGTGGGCACTGGAGAAGCTCTGAAAACAGCAGGAATTCCGCTTTTGTAGGGAAGTACACATTTGTAAAGGAAATCTCCATTTGTAAAGGTGTCTCCCTCTCAGAGCTGAGAAGGGGGCTGCAGCCTACAGAACTGTTTCCCTCCTAGGGTCACACACTTTGTCTCCTTATGTCTCCTCCTCACGCCTTCCCTGGAGTTGCCTCCTCCCCGCAGAAGGCCCCTGTCCTTTGCCTTCTTAACTCAGGATGATATATAAGCCTCAAGACACTGGCCGCCTTTTGAGTCTCCTCTCTTTGTGGAGGTCCTGTGCATACATACGTCTGTAATTTAAATTGGTTTTTCCCTCCTGTTAATCTGCTTTAGGTCCATTTGGTTCTTTGACCAGCCACAGAACCTAGAGGGTTAGAATGGAACATTTTTCCTTCCCTGCACGCTTCTGGGCAGATTTCCCCAGAGGTCAGGGGGCCTGGCTGGGGCAGTGCCCCAGGTTTGTAGGGCAGTACCCTATCAGTCCGCCCTCAGCTCGCTTTTCTGCCACCGCTGGAGCTGCTGAAGGGACCACAGCCAGCAAAGAATTCAGCCAGCGGCCAGAGCTCAACGGCAGCTTGGTCCAGCCAGGCCCCACACCCCTGTGGTCAGCCTGCTGCCCCAGTGGAGGGTCCTCTGCACAGCCTCGTGCCCACGCCCTTGCTGTCCCTCTGCTCATGCCCTTCATGAGGGCAGGGTCAGCATCCACCATTTTGTAGGGTCTTTCCTCCCCAGCATTGGCCTGAGGGGTCTCCATGAAACTAACCAAGCATTCATGAGACCAGCCAGGATTGCTCCGCTGGGCCCAGCCCAACGGGCCCCTCTGCTCATGCCCTTCATTTCTCAGCCACACTCCACTGCATCAGATTCTTCTTTCAAGTTGCCATCAAAAGGCTTCTGGGACTCCAGACACCTTCCCTGGCACTCTCAGGCCATGGGGAGAGCTTTGTCCATAATGCCCCCTCTCCACCACCTGTCCTAGTAGCCAGTCCAGTGGTTGAGCCAACCCTCTGGATTTCTTGTGTGCTCCAGCACACCCGCTGCCCCACCACTCCGCACCGTGCCTGCTCGCCTTCCCCAGACCTGCTCCCCCCGGGCAGTGTCCTGGGCTCTGAACCTATACCCCTTTTCTCCCCATTTCCCCTCTAGATGCTCCCAGAGCGCAGGTCTCAGTCTGGTTGTCTTACTGTCACTGGCCTGGGCTGTGACCTACCACAATCGCATTGTTTTTCCACTAAGGATTTATTCTCCTTGTTTACTCTCCCAGTGCACTGATAAGATGAACTCACCCATATTCAAATTACCAAAGAACTGATGTCCTCTACCCACTGCCGCCTCCTCCGGAGGATTTGCATTTTAGCTGGAGATAAAACCTAACCCAAAGGAACAAATCTTTCTCTGACTCAGGCACCCTAGAGGAGATGGGGGGTAGTAGGTTTGCAGGGAACCTTCAGTTAGGCCTTGAGCCCAGCTGCAAGCCATCAAAGCTAGACCACTCGACTTCTCTTGCCTGCCTAGAAAGAGAAACCACTTTCCATCACCTGCTGGTGGCTCAAGAGGGCCCCCACACAAACGGGAACTAGCATGGCCATTTCCAAATATTGTTCAAGTAAAACTGTGGACTCTTGGGCTCCACCCCGCAGCGTATGAAGTCAGATCTGAGAGTGGGATGTTTTAAAGGTCGTCTGTAAGACTGTCCTCCTGTGGACAGGGTGGCTCTGGGTGACTGCCGTGGTGGGTGCCCCATAAATACTTGAATGCGAGGCAGGGAGATTCAGTGCAAAGAGCACTGATTCTGAGCCTAAAGCATCTGCCACTGGGCAAGTTTCATGCATTGGCAAAGTAGAGACACCCACCCCTACCTCACAGGGTTGTGCTGGGAGAGGAGAGATGTCCCAGGGCAGCCCCTCACAGGGCTGTGGCAATACTGAAGTACCTCAGGGCAGTATGTATGCAGAGCCTCTCAGCCTGTGTTCAGGACCTAGGGCGGGGTCAGCATCCACCATTTTGTAGGGTCTTTCCTCCCCAGCATTGGCCTGAAGGGTCTCCATGAAACTAACCAAGCATTCATGAGACCAGCCAGGATTGCTCCGCTGGGCCCAGCCCAAGCAAGCAGCATTCCTGGAATCTGCTGTTTATAAACAGGGATGAGAGGGCAGGACACCACTTGCTGGTTAAACCAACTCTGGACTTGATCTCTGCCCAGCACCTTAAACGCAGCCTCCCCAGACACCTTTGTCCCTGAGGCTGCTGCCCTCTGAAGCCACTGCAGCCTGAGGAGGCACCATGCAGCCTGAGGAGGCACCATGCACCCTGGGGGCCTGCGACCAACGCTCTCCCCCAGGGAGTGTCCTGCCTCCCCTGCTGCCCCCTCAGGAAACTTCCCTCAGGACTCACTGAGGGAACCTCCTCCCAACCAGCTCAACTTCCAGCATCTGTCTTCATTTGAATTGATAAAGCCCTCATCATCCCAGGCCCCCAGACCCAGAAGCCAACTACTCAAGATAGTAGTTAAAATTTTTTTCTCTTTTTCCCAAGATACTAATCCCTGTGTACTTTAGCCGTCACCAGAGTCCTCGAGGTCTTCCTGCCCTGATCATTCCTGGGCCCATTTTCATCCAATCCCCTGCTACTCCCCCCTTTGCAAGCCCTCCCATGGGCCTTCCTAACCTTAAACCCACCTTAAACAATCTCTCCTGGGCCCCCAACCTTCAGGCCCTCACAGATCTGCCTGTCCCCTGAGCCCGCAAGTAGAAGCACGTTTCCATGGGTCTAGAGCTGGGGTAGGTGTTCTCCTTGCCCTCCCCTGATATTCCAAGCCCTTTTATTCCTTCCTTCAAAATCCCAGCTCCTGTGACATAGAATCCATCTCACCATACCATCTGTAACTGCTGTCTCTCTACTGCCTGCCAGCTCTTCCCCTCTGAATTCACTGAAGACAAGTTCTCAGCTCACTGTTTCTCATTCCTGACTCATTTGAAGAGACTTTAACAACCATGTATCGTATCCACTGCAAAGAACACCCTGACTCCCAGTTCCCTGCCCTCCTTGCCTCCAGCTCTAACCTTCTTTTACTGCAATCCAGCCACCGTCACCCCTGTGCTCACCCATGCCTGTTGGACACCAGGCACTGCAGCACCTCATACTCAACCACAAGGCTCTCACTCCCTTACCGCAGCCTTCTAGCCTACTCACCAAAAGTGACTTTGCCTTGTATCGCATCAGGGAGCCCTCGGCTTCACTGCGATTCCAGTCCGCTGAGCCCGTCACTTTCTCACCATCTGTCATCCTTTTGTCTTCACATCCGTCTTTGCAGTTCTCTTGGTCTGCTTTAGATTCCATCCTCATTTTAATTACTACCTTCAAGCACACTCAGCTTCCCCAGGACTTAGCATTATCATCTGGCAAAATCCCAAACTTGGTCAAATCCAATAATTTTGCTATGCCTACCCATGAGCAGCTAAATATTGTTCGAGAAAAATTACAAACTAACTCAAGGTTTACAAACTAACTTAAGGTTTCCCCTTAAGTTCACAAGTACAGAACACAGTGAACATTTAACTCTTCTGGCAGTCCCTGGATGGGTCCCGAACAAGTTCGCTCTCCCCTTCTAGCTATGATTACTTAAAACCTTCCCCTTTCGCCAAATCTCAGACAGCTCCTTCCCATCCCACCACTTTTCCCTGATGACTTTACCTTATGCTTCACGGGGGAAAATAAAAGTGATCAGTCAAAGAACTCTTTATCTTCCCGCCTCATTACCTACCATGGTAAGGACAACCAGGATGATTTGCATAAGAGCCATTAGAGGGAATTTTCTTAATCTGATCCTGGTTTTAATGGGAAATCTATAGCTTCAACATCAAGTATAACAATTGCTATAAGTCTTTGAAAGCAATGTTATTTGCTTACATTCTTTCCTGTTACTTTCTAGTATCAGTTTGTATGAGGTCAGGTTTGTTTTATCATGAGTGAGTGTTGATTTTTGTTAAATATGTTTTCTATACTGACTGATGTAACTGTATGGGATATAGTGATCCATAGACAACTGAGCCAGAAAT
Organism: Manis pentadactyla; assembly: GCF_030020395.1. Lineage (NCBI taxonomy): Eukaryota > Metazoa > Chordata > Mammalia > Pholidota > Manidae > Manis > Manis pentadactyla. The sequence goes on along the minus strand of NC_080020.1, from coordinate 198,305,942 downwards.
AATTGTTTGTTGTTATAAATCACTGGGATTTGAGGTGTTAACTTGTTGCATGGCATTATCACAGCAAAATCTGACTAATGTACTTTGTAAAATAAGCTGGATAGCTTCACTTTCTATTGTCTGAAACAATTTGTATATTTTTCTATTCTCTCAAACAAAGCATCCATGCAAAACCATCTGTATCCTCTGAGAGAAGGAAGCTTTGGTTACTGATTCACCTCCTTTTAGGTTCATTGGTTTATTTGTTTTTAAATTTTTCTTCATGAATCAGTCATTGCCATTTATATTGTTCTAGAAATGTATTCATTTCATTCTAGTTTTCAATTTTTTTAGCATTCTTTACATATTTTCTAATATATTCATTCAATACTATAAATTTCTCTTTAAGCAATGCTTTCACTGCATCCTACAAATTTTGATAGTTGTGTTTTCATTTTAGTTTCGTTCAAAATATTTTAAAGTTTCTCTTGATTTGAATTTTTGACCCATGTGTTATTTTAAAAAGTGTTGTTTAATCTCTATGTATTTGGGGATTTTCCTGTTATCCTTGTATTGTCAATTTCTAGTTTAGTTCCATTGTGGTTTGAGAGCAAACAGTACATGATTTCTTTTTTTTTTTTCATTTGTTAGGTTGTGTTTTATGGTGCTGAACATGGTCTGTCTTAGTGAATGTTCAATGTCAGCTTGAGAGGGATGTATATTCTGCTGTCTACAGATGTCTATTATATCCAGTTGACTGGTGGTGTTGTTGAGTTCAACTATATCCTTACTGATTTTCTGCCTGCTGTGTCTGTCCATTTCTGACAGAGGGGTGTCAAAACCTCCAGCTCTGTTAGTGGGTTCATCCATTTCTCTTTGCTGTTCTGTTAATTTTGCCTTACATAGTTTGATGCTGTGTTGCTAGGGGCATACAGATTAAGGATTGCCATGCCTTCTTGGGGAGCTGACTCTTTCATCATTATGCGCTTCTTTATCTCTGATATGTTTTCTTGATTCTTGAAGTCTGCTAGATCTGAACTTAATATGGCTATTCCTGCTTTCTTTTGATTAGTGTTAGCATGGTATTTTTTTCCTCCATCCATTTATTTTTAATCTATATGTGTCTTTGTATTTAAAATGGATTTCTTGCTGACAACATATAGCTGGGTCTTGAATTTTTATTCATTCTGTCAACCTGTCTTTTAATTGGTGCATTTAGATTGACATTCAAAGTGATTATTGACCTAGTTTAATTAATATTTACCATATTTCTTACTGTCTTCTTTGTTCTTGGCCCTATTTTTGTCTCCCACTCATTCTTTGCCTTTTGTGGTTTTAATTGAGCATTTCATATTATTCCATTTTCTCTCCTTTCTTAGCGTATACTTTTTGTTTGTTGGCTTGTTTTTTAGTGGCTGTCCTAGAGTTTGCAATATACATTTGCAACTAATCTAGGTCCCCTTTTAAATGACACTAACTGCTTCACACACAGCATGAGCACCATATTATAACAAATAGTCCTACTTCCTCCTTCCCCTCACTTACTCCTTCTTCAGTGCTCTTCCTTTCTTCATGTATATTAGGATTTCTGATCTATATTATTTTTCTCTCACACTTACTAGGAAAACCTGGTGGGGCTCCTGGAGGTAAAATTTACAAAAGTGTAGGATCACCATATGGCTGAATGCCCTGAATTTCTGAACTCTCAAACTTGTCTGCACTGAGCCTCCAGAAATTTGTCAGTCACAGTTGAGGTTTGTTCCCTTGGCATTTGTTCTCATTGTGGTTTCTATTCATGAATCTCCACTCCAGTAAGCAGAGACTTCCTGTGTTTACCTGTCTGTCTCTCAAGTCTCGTGGGCAGCCGTTTGTGTCCTCACTACTCGATGGACCCAAGAAGGGTTGACTTTTCAACTTTTTCCTTGTTAGGATTATAGCAACTTCCAAATTCCTTACATGTGGAACCAGAAACTGGAAGTCATAATCTCTGTTTTAAAAAAACAATTTACTTTAAATAACAGAGGCATTCACAATGCTCACAAATCAAAAGACATGAAATATTATATAATGTGAGGTCACTTCTGATAATGGGGGACTAGGTAACTCCAATTTACCCTTTTGCTGAGAACATCTAAAGAAGCATGACATACTATTTTTAAGAATAGTCTTACAAGCATCACAACTTGCCAAATGCTGAGGAATGACTGAGAGACAAGAAGAACCGAGAGAGTTAAGCGAAGCCACTTTAAACCACATTTACTGTGAGATAATAAACCTGGGTGAACAGTTGTGAAGCTGACCTGAGTTCCTAGCTGCCTTGTGGAGCCAGGGGAAGGGGACAAAAGTCAGAGCCAAGAGCTTTTTAACTCTGATCAAAACACTCCTCACTGTATCTTCAGGGTGAGATAAACCAGGAATAAATCAGTCTGGCACCAACTTGCAACCCTTCCTCCTATTATCCGGAGGTCTAGGGTATCTCAAGTCTTTAATTTGGATCAAGGTAGTCCTAAACAGGAGGAAACGTGTAGGAAACTGGCAGGCAAAAGTCCATTGCTGAGGAAGGTATCATCATTCTAGGTGTAAAACTATTCCTGAAAATAATTTTTTCATATAGCCTACCAGACTTCAATCAAAAATAGGTGCATGAACAAGAGAGTGAAAACTTAAAGAACAGACAAGAGAAATAGATCACCCATCTCAAGAAATTAGAAAATGAACAACAAAATAAGCCAATACAAGAAGAAAGAAGAAAGAAGAAATATTGGAGCAGGAATTAATGAAATAGAAAACATGCAAAACAGAGGAATTAAAAATTAAAAGTGGTTCTTTGGAAAGACTAAAAAAGTTGGTAAATCTCTAGCTCTATCAATTGAGAATAAAAGAAAGCATACATAACATTATAAATTTTAAAAGACAGATCATTACATATTCTATAGACATTATTATGATAGTAAAGTGTTATTGTGAAAATTTTGTCAATACACTTGAAAATTATATGAAACAAATTCCTAGAAAAACAAAACTTACTTAAGTTGTCACAAGTAAAATAGAAATCCTGAACAATCAGATAGGCGTAAAATAAATTGAATCAGCAGTTTACAATCTTGCCACCAGCCACATGTAAATGATGTGTTCTACCTAACATCCAAGAAACAAATAATTGCAATTGTTATACAAACTTCTAAAAAACAGGAAAAGAATATATGTCCCCCCTTTATTTTATGAGACTAACAAAATCTTGATATCAAAATAGACAAATATAGTTTGAAAAGAAAAATATAGGCCCATCTCACTCAAGAAACACAGATGCAAGAGTCCTGCACAAAGTAAAAGCAAACTGAATCCAGCCATTTAAAGAGAATCCATCTCTTTAAAAGAGACACATCAAGCCAGTCAGGTTATACTAGTGATGTGAGATTGGTCTAACACAGAGTTTCTCAACCCAGGCACTACTGACATTCAGGGCTGGCTAATTCTCTGTTGTGAGGGACTATCCTGTTCACTTAGGATGTTTGGGGACATCACTGGCCTGTTGTCACTAGATACTTGTAGCACCACCACTACCATTTGTGACAAGCAAAAATGTCTCCAGACATTGCCAAATGTGCCCTGAAAAATTGTGCCTGGTTAAGAATCAATGATTAACCTTACCACACCAATCCACCGTGTTAATAATTTAAGCCAACACTCATATAGTAATCTCATTAGCTGCAGAAAAGTATGTGTTAAACATCTTGTTATGATAAAAGCACTTAACAAGAGAGGCAGGAAAGAGGTAGACCCAGTCCCACAAAGGTACAGGTCTCCTTTTTTTAAAAAAAAAAAATCAAAAACATTTTGGTTCAGGTATCTGGGAAGTTCAAGGGGTGATATTAACATTAGTAATGGCTAAATTCCAAACTCCAGCAGCGTCAGCAAGACAGTACCTCTCCGCTGCTCTGCTTTGTTCTGTTGACTTCATTCTCAAGCAGTCTCCCTCCATTAAGTACGGGATGGCCACCAGCAGCTCCAGGTTTTTACCTTCTGTGGACTGAGTGTGATAGTTCTAGCAAAGTCCTGATGATGAGTCTCATTGACAGGACGGCTTATCCTTTGAGCTGGGGTCAGGAGAGGGGGCAAGTCCTGTTCAACCCACACAGATGATTCTCCAGAGAAGAGAGATTCTTTTGCCAGAAGAAGAAGTGCTGAGCAAGTAAAACAACAGATGTTTAGTATAGAGAAACTCTTCAAACTTCTCTCCCATTAATGAGGACTACCTAGGTAATGTGGCCACGAGGTCAGCAGGGACTTAGCGGAAGGGTTCTGGCTCTGGGTTTCTAATGAGGTTCAGCTGGACATTGGCCAGAGCTGCAGTTTTCCTAAGGCTTGAATATAGCTGTAGAATCTGCTTCCAAGGTGGCTCACTCATATGACTATCAAATTTATGTTCTTTATTGATGGGCGGTCTCAGTTATTCACCATGTGAGCCTCTTTACAGGGTGGCTTGAGTGTCTTCCTGAGATGACAGCTGGCTTTCCCAAAGTGAGTGCTCCAGTAGACCAAGGGAAAGGCTGAGACGGTTTGTATGATCAGCTTTGGATAGTATCCATCATCGCTTCTACAGCATCCACCTGGCTGCACAGGTCGCCCCCTTTCAGTATGGAGGAGACTGTGCTAGCATGAGTTCTAGGAGAAGGGGATCACTGGAAAGGGGCAAAAATACGGGACTATGAGAAGAGAATTGCCTAGATGAATTCATGAGATTCCAGATTAAAGGACTCTTCAAGTTTCTAGCACATGGATTAAAGTAGATGCTCTCCAGTGCATGCCATGATATTTCAGAACACTGAAAGTCAAAGAAAATATCAAGATTCTGGGAGGGAAGAAAAAATATGTCACCTACAAGCATTCAGAATCAGAATGACATCATAATGCTCAAAGGCTCGTTTGTAAGACAGAGTATAATGAAGCAGTGTCTTTGAAAGTACAATAAAAAAAATATTTTAAACATAGAATTTTATACCCAAGATAAATCATCAATCAAGTTTTAGTGTAGAATAGAGTCACTTTTAGATATTCAAGTTTAAAAAATGTCTCCCACACACCCTTTCTCAGAAATTCTAAGAAAACAGAAGATCCAGGAAACAAGGGATTCAATACAAGGAAGAGTAGAAGGAAATCCCCAAAATAATGGAGAGAGAAATTCCAAGGGTGGCAGCCGTGTGCCACATGCAGAGGGCAAAGAGAAGGGACGTGAACAGGTCAGAAGACTGAGGAGATTGTTCCATGAGAAGATTAAATTGATAGAACACCTAATGTGTTTGGATGCATTGAGAGATTTACCAACTGGAAGAGAGTTTAAAGTTGAGCTAGTGATGAGTTCATCAAAAAGTAAGATAATGGGAAAATAAAACAAGTATTAAATCCTAGAGAAAACAAAACACTGTGTAGGAAAGGTTAAAATCAGAGTTTACTATATGTCTCAGCTGGAACTGGCATTTACAAGGTCACAAAAATTGTTAACACAGAATAGTGGGCTAACTATATTATTATATAACTGTACTGGGAAGACAGAGGAATGAAAAGTATGCAGGTGAATGATGGGGAAGGCCAGAAGCTGAAAGAGCTAAATCTTCGTTTTCTATAGTGGGAAATTGATTGACAATATCTAGAACTGAAAACTCAATAAATAGCAGCATTTTCCTTAGAGATGTGGAAGTAAATACCAAATGAATTAGCTAAAGTTGTTGAAACTGGTTTCTTCTGAGGAGCAGCAGTTAGTGGAGGGTATCAGAGTAGAGGTGCTTATTCTCCTAATAAGCCTCGTATAACTGGTGTCTTTCAACTATATTTATGTAAATGTACAAAATAAGACTTAAGTAGAGAGGATTCTGAAAAGATGGCAAAGTAGAAAGCACCAGGAATCTTTCTCCCTACCTACATCACAAATGCACTGACAAAATCTGTTTTGGAACTCTGGAGTCTATTGAAGGCCTGCAACTTCTAGGGAAAGGTTTAAAGAGTAATCAGTCAAGTTCTGCTTTTTAATACTGTTGCAGCTACCCAAACCCACTCCCAGCCCCATGACCCCAGCCCCACGCCCAGCCCCACTCCCAGCCCCATTTCCAGCCCCATGGCCCCAGCCCCAGTCCCAGCTGAGCACATACAGCAGGAATAGCTTGCATGAAGTTTGTGGTAACCAGGACAGACAAAAAGGACCCTGTCCTCTTCAAATAAGGAGTCTGTGCTCTGATAGCTGACTGCTGCCTCTGATCACAGTGGTGCAGACAAAAAGGCAGGTGGCCACTGTTGTGACTTCCTGGGGGATTAAAGGGCTAGCATCCTTTTTTCCCCTTCCTTTTAATTTTCTCTTTTTCCACTCTTGGGAGCCAGATATTAAAGATTAGGGTATTCAAATAGATGATATTTTCAAATAAATTCTCCATATGTGGAAAAAGTGAGGAAGTAACCATGCATGCCTAGGAAAAGGCTCAGAAAAGACTTGAGAAAACCTTAATCTTACATGTGTGGCATGGAGACAGACTACAATAACAATTTTAAAAAACAGCAAACACTAGAGAAGAGGGAGAACCTGACTTCCAGAGGTATCACATTATTAGATCCAAATGTCCAGTTTTCAACAAAAACAACAAAAGATCACAAAGCATACCAGAAATTAGGAAAGTATGGCCCTTTCAAAGGAAAAAAATTAAAGTCAACAGAAAATGTCCCTGAAAAAGCCCTGATGATAAAGATTTTAAAGCAACTGAAAGGAATTTAAGGAAGCAAAGGAGTATGTTAAAAATGAAATGGACAAGAAAATCATGTATAGACAAAATGGAAGTATCAATAAAGAGACAGAAAACCTTTGAAAAAAAAATTTTTTTTGAATAGGGGTACTTAGGTGCTGGTCTGCAGATGGGGCTCAGGGCCACTTAGGGTACAAAATGTTTCGCACATTTTATTACACATAGAATCAGGCTCATCTAAGGGTATAAGAGCCTTAATGTATAAGAAGTCTTGAAAGGCTGGTTCTGAGGGACCTGCACCTAGGTCCCCATCCATACAGCTCCCACTGGAGGTTACAGAAGATGGATCACAAGGCATGAAGTTGCAGAAGGCACCAGGGGTACTTCCTCCAATCTTGTACAGCCAAGAGCATGACTCCAGGAAGTCAGTGACAGCTTCCGCACAGCATGCCTGTTGAAGGGGAGGTCACTGAGTTCAGCCCCTGCACACTCTGCATCCTTCTTGTGCCAGAAGAGCCATTGCCTACAAGGTGGTTCCTCAGGTTGTTGCTGAACTCTCTCAGCTTTTTTAAATCTGGGAATGCCTTGATTTCTCCATCACTTTTGAAGGACAGTTTTGCTGGATATAGGATTCTTGGTTGATAGTGGAGGGTGGACACCCCCTTAATCTTCAAAGAGATAAATCAGTCAAAAAGGGAGAAAAGATAAAACCAAGAGAAAAATAGGCAAAGAATATGAATAGACATTACAGAGGGAAAAATATCAACAGAAACATGAAGAAATGCTCCATCTCATTCATAATTAAGGAAATGCAAATTAAAGCAATGTCATGTCAATTTTTGTAGCATATTGGCAGAATTTTAAAATGTTATATTCATCATTGGCAAAGTCAGGGGCAGATTACCAGGTAGGTGAGAGTGTAACTTGGGGCAGACTTCATTGAAGATCAACTTCGAAATACCTATGAAAACATATAATGTACCTGCTCTTTGAATGAGAACCCCTCTTCTGGGATTTTATCCTATGGCTATACTGCCCAAGTATGCATTCTGTGTTCTAAGGCATTCATTAGAAGTAACACAAATGTCTCTCAGTATAGGACTAGCTAAACAAATAATGATCCTTCTTATGGTATCTTAGTCTATTTGGGCTGCTATAACATTATCCCATAGACTGGATAGCTTATAAACATCAGAAATTGATTTTCATAGATCTGGAGGCTGAGAAGTGCAAGATCCAAGGCACTGGCAGATGTAGATCTGTGAGGGCCAGCTTCCTGGTTCACAGGCTGCCCTCCTCTGGGTCCTCACATGGCAAAAGGGGTGAACTCTCTGGGGTCTCTTCTATAAGGGCACTAATCCTATGCATTAAATTTCCACCCATATGACCTAATCACCTCGCCAAAGCCCCACCTCCAAACGCCATCACATTTGGGATTAGGTTTTAACATATGAATTGGTGGGGCGGAGACAGACCCAAACATGCAGCCTATAGAACACGGAACACTCTGACCAGGAAGAGAGGCTGCTCTGCGTGCTCATATTGAAGAGATGACAAAATGAGTTAAAAAAAAAAAAAGTTTCTAGCAGTCTATTTGTGTGACAAACGAAAAAGGTAGTATTGGAAATGCTCTGGCACCTACTGATGCCACTGAAAGTCCTGAGCTACTTTCCCTGATGTAAGCTGTAGAATTAAGCAGTGATTATGATTCAAAACAAAATACAAAAGTTAATTTGACAATGAAGCTCTCCTGGCCGCAGAGGTCATGCTTAATCTTGAGTTTACATTTTTGTGTGGTTTGGTTTGTAACAGCTTTGTTGTTCTCATTCATTGACTTAATTAAATTAATAATGTGAACTTAGAAAAGAAATTCAAATAACATTCTGCTTTTAGCTGTTTGACCTATTGGGGTTTTTTTTCTAAACAAGCTTCCTTTAAAAAGCACATAATTCTTTAGCTTAAAAATACCTAGAAAATAATATCCCTCTTTCTTTCCCCAGCTGGCCTAGAGTTTCCTGACCCAATAAGACCTCAGCAGATTTATCCTGGACTAGAATTCAGGAGACCTGGGTGCCAGTCCTGGCTCAGCTCTTTGCTAGCTGGATGACCTTGAGTAAATCCTGTAGCGTTTTTTATTTCCTTTTCTCAGCTCTTATATGGGGCACAGAACCTTTCCTATCCACCCGTGGGACCATTTGAGGAGTAAATGAAGTAAAGGGTCTATGAACTGGCAATCTGTAAAGCCTGCAAATGAAAGGGCTTTTATTTTGATAAAGAGGTTAAGCATTTCTGTTGTCTGGTTTCCCCTGGGGAGAGGCAAGCCTGAGTATTTATTGAATAAACCTTGAGTGCCTTTCTGGACCAGGCACTACGCCAGCAGCTAGTGGCCAGAGTGGAACAAGATGCAGTCTTTGCCCTCAAAGAATTCAGTTTGGTAGGGGAGGCAACCAATAATTGCAGTAAAATGTGAGAAATGCAACAGAACAAGTATCAAGAGTGGTGGGATGCAGAGGAGTAACTCTGGTTGGGAAGGCATTACTGAAAAGGTGACATTTGGGTTGGTCTTAAAGAACATGTTAGAATTTGCAGGTTGGAGAACTGACTGTTGGTGTGGTGGAACCCAGGCAGTGCCCAACCTTGGACAAGTTTCTTACAGACTTTATCAAACTGTCCTGTGCTGTGTGTTGAAGGCTGTCAGCTGCCTGTCCTATTAGAAAATATTTGTGAAAAGATATTAACAACTGGTTAGATGTATTTCTCCAGGAATATATGCATTTGGGTCTGGAAAGTGATATGGGTCGCTACATGCAAAGGAATCATAATAATGTCTTCGTTTCACAGCTTACATAAGGGGAAAGTACCTAAATACTTTCTGCTGGCCATGAACTGGTGTTAGATGATTACAAATACTGCTTTTCTTCATTGTCACAACAACCGTATTTCTTCTCATATTACAGGTGAGGAAACAGGGCCTGAATCACCTGGCTAGTTAGAAGCAGGGCCAGATTCAAACACAGGCCATAACCTTGCATACCATTGTCAGGCTGGCTCCCACAGCAATCCTGGGAACTGGGCAGGACCTGAACCTCATTTAATATGGGAAATCAGGCTTTGGAAAGCTTTTCCAGGAAACCCCACTAGGCTTCCTAACGCCTAGCCTCAGCTGAGGCTGTTACCTTGAGGTGGAGGTCAGAGCCTTGCCAGGCAGTCGGGGAGATATTTTGGGGTAGGACTGACTCCCTGGCACTTCTCAAATCTCATCTTGGGCAGCACCTGCCCACTGGACCTGGGTGTCAGGCCTGCCCTGGCTGGACCTAGGACCCTGCTGCTCTGGAAAGCTATTTGGAAGGAGATACCTCTCCTCTGATTGTCCTGGCCACAGGTAGGCTAGCACTGCCTAGCAGGGTCTGCTCCAGGTTAACTCTTCTGGGAAATGACAGGGACACTGCAAGGGAATGTGCCCCCTTGGCTTGAGACAACATGGGGTGGCCCAGAATAGCTTCCTCTGGTCTGGCTGCTTGGATTAGGTCACTGAGAACGGACCCTCTGTGGGCTCACAGAGCAGTAACTGAAGACCTTGAACAGTGGTTACCCATGATGGGTGAACCCTCAAATGACCATCACCCCATGACCTTCACCACATTCTCAAAACCCACTCAATCTTTTCTTTCTCTGTCTCTCTTCCTCTCAGGTGCACCCTGATGCATCCCTGTGCTCTGCACTGCTTTCCTCTTCCTCCTTCCATTTTCCTTCCTCCCTGCCTCTCGTCCCTCTCCTCCCTCCTCTTTTCCTCACTTCTTCTCTTTCTGCCCTCAATCCTTACTCTGACTCCCACTTTGCCAGCCTCATGGCACACCTACACACATGTAGGTTTCGTTTTTTCTGAAGAGATTCTTCAATCCCTTCTACTGAAAAGTAGGCAAGTTGCACTCTTTAAATGCCAAGAAAAAACAGTCATCCTAATTTGACTTTCTTTTCAGCTGTTGGCCTGTGGCTGGAGCAAAAATAGGTCTCCCTGCTTCTGGCACACACACCACCCTTCCCAAGTTGCAAGCAAGCCCAGTTGGCAGATATGCTATGGGGGCCAGAATCCTGTTACCCAACTCAGGGCCAGTGCCAGAGCTCCAGGCCCAGCCAGACCTCCTAGCCAGAGCCATCGGTCACCCTGGGGCCAGAGGGGGACCAGACCAGCCAAGGCGCCTGCCCACCTGGGCCCCGGGGCTGGGGCTGGTGCCAGTTAGCTGCCTTCTCTCCTTCCCCAGTGGGGCTGCAGGGGGTGTTCAGCTGGAGCCTAGCCCCCCTCAGCTTGTCACTCTGCCTGGTGACACCCTTAAGCCCACACCAAGCTGTCAAGTTAGTGCCCAGCCCAGCACTGTTAAATTTATTGGACTAACATTTGAATGGGGATATAGAGTTACATAATGTTCTTACCCCATAACAACCTAGTAGAGGAGGTTTGCTGAGTCTTTACAGTGACCGAACAGGCTGATAGAGGTTAAGTTATTCAATTAGGGATGAAGCTGGTAATTAGAACTGTGGAATTCCTCACCCAAATATCCCCAAACCAGGTTCCAGTGTCTGCACAGGCCACTTCTCCAAGTCTGTTTTCCTAGTGGGCTATAGCATGCACATGCATTGTCTGTAGTCTCAAAGGTGGCCATGGGGCAGAAATTTGCTAGATGCTGGCAGACTTGGGACACACAGGCTTGGGGGGTCCTCTGCAGTATAGGATGTTGCTGGGGGTGGTCCTGCTCTACCCAAATCACCACCTTCAGGTGTGGAATTCCAGGAATCAGAAAGCTAAATTTGAACCTAGCCTTTCATGTCATTGTGAATGTGTATTTGCAGAGTTAGGAGGGCAGAATATATTTTGCTTAGTAGTTTGCTTACTCAAATTATAACTGAAATATTGAGACTTATGTTAATTGGGCTGTCACCAGACTTAAGGGTTCTGGGCCCCATAGAGGTGGGCATGTGACACCTTTCACATGTTTACTGGCATTCTGGGTGTCCTCTTTTGTGGAGCTCCTATTCTGGTCTCTTGCCCATTTTTTGTTGGGTCACCTCAGTGGCACTTGGATATCTTTGTGCCTCAGCCCTTTGGAACCTCCTTATCTGGATCCAAGAGGAGGGACAGAGTTGCAGAGTGTCACTCACCTATGGCTTCATCTCGGCCCACCTGAGAGCTTGGTTGTGCTTTGCGGTTGGGACCATTTGTCGTCCCTGGCATTTTTCTACGTCCCGACCCAGAGCTCCCTCCTGAGTCTGCCTGAATGTATTATAAGGTCCCAAACTCAGTCCATTCTCTCTCCCAAACTTCCTTGTGGTTTCTGCCCCTAGGAGTCTTTGACTATTTTGTCTCACCCCAGATTCCCCATCTACCTATCCCCAGTCTGGTCTGTGCTGCCTCCTCAAGGTCACAGAAGTCCATCCATGGGGCTCAGCCCCACCTTCACTGCCCAGGTCCACTTTGCGTCCTTTCTGCTGGGGCCAGGGAGAGCTCCTGACGCTGACCCTTCCTCCTCTCTTGTTCTGCTCTATCCCATTCTCCATACTGCTGCCAGAGGGTCTTTCTAAACAGCTCAAAAACCTTCCAGGTGCCCCACTGCCCATAAATTAGAACTCCAGCTTCTCAGCCTGCCCTTCAAGGTGCTCATCTCATTATGAACTTAGTTGTAAAGATCAGGTTGTCTCCTGTAGCAAGGGTGGCTGGGGCAAGTGAGGTGTCGGGGACATGAGGCAATGGAAGCTCAACTATGTGGCTAGACTTTTGGTAAAAGTCAGGGAGAGCCATCCAGGAAGACCAAGGTGGACAGCAGGGTCTCAGTTTAGGGACCTGGGTTACCTCATTACCTCCTCAGCTCTTGAGCTCTGCTTGTCACAGAATGACACCCCGCCACGCTTCTCTCTCTGCCTTTTTCCTTCTACCCTCACCACAAGCCAACTGCCTCTCTTTTTCTATCTTTAATTCAATCCCTCCTGTCCCGCACCCCCAGAGAAAGGATCTATTGACCCAATTATTCCCCATGTTCCTTAGGCAGAGAGATGTTGCCAGACTACCTCATGGACAGGACTTGGAGCAGGTGCCCAGCTTGATCCAAATAACTGACAGCAGGGAGGTAGGGTCAGAAGATGAACTGGTCTCCCCATCCCCGGATAGACTGGTGGGCCTTCCAAGGCCTGGCCTACTGCCCCATTCACCTGCCAGATCCCCACCCACCATCTCCAGAGGTTCAGCCATCAGGGAGCCCATGGTGCTCCTCCAGCCTTCCTCAGCTTTGCTTATGCTGTTCCTCTCACCAGGAGCGCTCATCTTCCATGGCTCAGATCCACACGGCTCCTCCCTTCCTGCCCCTCCCAGGAGGCCTGCTCCAAACCCCTGCATTGGGCCCTTACTGCTAGTTGCTTATAATGTCTTTTTAGCACTGATTTCTTTCTTTTATTACTGTGAATTGTACCCGTCTGTCTCCCTAACTGCATTGTAAACACTGTGAAGATGGAGACAATATTATCCATCTTTGTATATAGTCCAAGTGCCCAATACCAAGTATCCCATAGAATAAGCTTCCAGTTAATACTGTGTTGGTTAAATAAATGAATAAATGATCTGGATAAACCCACACAACAAATAATCCCAAAATTACTTCTTTTCTCTTAGATGCATCTTATAAAATTTTTTAAACACCAAGTGCAGAATTTAAAACCCTGAGAACTTAAAGAACCCCTCCATCTCACCCTGCATCCAGCAGCAGCTCCTCAGCCAGATCCAGGACCCCTCCCGCTATCCCAGCAGGTGGCCTGTGAGGGCGCAGCCGGGGCCACCCAGGACCTGTGCGGTCACAGGCTCTGGGCCGAGCTCCTGACTAAGTGCAGGGGGGCCTGGATGGGGTGCGAGGCATGGGCGGTTCCAGCGTGCTCTCCCTCACGTCCTTGAAGCTTTCTCTGTCTTCTGACTCAGCTCCAACATCTCAGTTCGTGGATGAATGCCCTGGTCCTAGACAGAGAGGCGATTCAACCCAGCAGGGTTTCTGGAGGGCTCCCAGGGCAGGGAGGCCCGGAAAATGGCCAGGGTGGGCAGTGAAATTGGGGTGACAGCCAGTTCACTCCAGCTGCAGCTCAGGGCATGTTCTCTTTTGCCCCTAGCCCCCACCCCCTTTCTTCTGGTGCCCTTGGCAGTGCCCAGCTCTGTGGGGCTCAGAAGCTGGGAGCACACCTTGGGAGCTCAGCTGCTAGTTCCCAGCACTCCCCTGCCAGGCCCCTGTCACTTTCCCACATGTGGGTTTAAGTGTATAGGTGAGCGTGTGTGCATGTGTGTTTGTGTGGGTGAGGGTCCACACTCCTGACAGCAGATGCGGATGAAGCCTCTACCTGGGGGTCCCTGTATCCCCCGGGGGCTGCCACGAAGAGATTTGAGAGGGAGATAAGCCCCTTACTGAGCTCAAAGAACCCCCAGAGGCAGGCTTGAGCTTCTTTCTTTATATAGTTGATATAATCAAATCAAAACTTGATAGTATTTGAATAACTAACATCCAACAAAATGTACATATCAGTCATTTTTAACAATTTGGGTGCAAGTGCCATTCAAATTTTAGAATATACTCATCTTGCCAGGAGTTCCCTCATGCCCCTTTCCATTCAGCCCCCACCCCTTTCAGCCACTGATTTATATTACCATAGATCAGCTTTTAGGTATAAAAACTCTTCAATCTGCATCGGAGGGGACATCACCAGTGTCTGTGCCAAGTGACACTGAGTTCTGAAGCTAAGGGGCCCTCACCTCCACCCACCCTCCCTCCAGGCATCCCTACTCCAGACCTGCTCTGGGCGCTGCCTGCCAAGACCGTGGGACCCACACCCTGTACAGGGAGAGAACCCAGTGCCTATGGCCAGAGGACCTGGGGGAGGCTTCTGGGTTGCTGTGGTGTGATGGGGAAGGCACTCGACCCTTCAGTCGCAGGTTCCTTAGCCTTACACGGAGTGTGGGGGGACCCCACCCATGCAGCTGGGAGGATTAAAGCCAAATTTGTAGCCAATATAGACAGAAGCAAGGCATCAATCAACTAATTAAATAATGCAAATAGTTAACATTTACTGAACTCTTTGGTGCCAGGCATGCTGCTAACAATTTCCTTCAACTCTTGAGTCAAGGGGCAGGTGCTATTACTTATACCCATTCTACAAATGAGAAAATTGGAGCTCAGAGGAATTGAAAGACTGGCCCCAAGCCAAACAGAACATCATAGAGTTAATATTTGACTGTAGGCAGACACTCTAGGCTCATACTCTTGACCCACCATACCATTCTTCCTCCCATATGAATATATTAATTGACAAAATGAACTGTAGCTGACTATAGTTTGTAAACAAAGATGTGTAATGTGAATTGTTATCACTTCTATCAATAAGTTTTGAGAGCCATAGAATTGCATGACACCCCACAGGCCTGGCACCCTGGGGTGGTCTGTCCTGCTGAATTTCAGAATCATAGCTGTTGCTTTTCTTTGGACCCACACATTATTGCATTTCAGCTTTAGAGACAAAAAGTCCTTCTTCACGTCTGATTTCAGTCTTGCCTGCTGTAGTAGAGCCAACGCCCAGCTCATCCCCAGCCTTATGCAAACCATGATGTATACAAAAGTGCTAATCAGCTTTCCGCACCCCAAACTGCAGAGGCCACAGGGCGGAGGGGGAGCGGGCTGGTCATTACAGTCCCCTCCCAGTCCTAAGTCCTAGGGCTTCTCGAGACAGAGAATAGACAAGCAGTATGAGAGGGGTCTAGAGCTCAGCTCCCACAGGGCCCCCGTGTCTGTCTCTTTTCTCCTGGGAACCCTCCACCCAGCACAGACGTTGCTCCCACATCCTTGTGGCATTTCTGTAAGGCTTGTCAAGGGAGGGTGTGGGGAGATAGGGGAGCAGAGAGTCTGGCCGAGTCCCTTGGGCAAAATGCCTTGCTGTCGGAGTTTAGTGTGAGGATAGAGGCCTGCTAGCTCACCGCTTGACTTTGGCTGGGCCAAGTCCCACCTTCCTCTTCTGCTGATGCAGAAAATGTTACTGCCTCCCAGAGGTGCTTAGGGGCTCAGATTCCGAGACAGGAAAGGACTTGGCAAAGCAGAAGCTGAAGTTCAGCCCAAGGATGTTTGAGATACACTGTGATGCAGAGAAGGGCTTAGACTCACTTAAAGGAGCTCAGGGCCAAGGGTCCAGCTTGTTGACAATATGAGCTTCGCATGGATTCCTCTGTGACAATGTGTGAGATGGAAGGACAGGAAGCTTGCCTCTCTACCCCATGCCCAAACCACAGGGCCCCCAGTTGTTTTGCACATGAGTGTGTCTGTGCTATAGTGTGCGAGTGCAGGTGCGCTCTGCGGTTGCAGGAGAGGTGCTGTTCAACAGAGTGGTGCTCTGGGCATCTCTGCATGTGTGTCCTACCACATGGGGTCCTGTGAATCTCTGTGTCTTTGATATGTTCATGTCATGGAGCATCTGTTTTTTATAAAGTGGTCCGAGTTTATTGTGTCTGTTAAATGGCAACAGGGCATCTTAAGTCTCCAGGCTTCTGGATGCATAATGATTGTGTTGTATAGGGTGAGTGGGTATCCATAGGGCTTTCAAACCACCCATTCTTCAATGTGAATGTCTCAGCTCGGCATTCAAGGTCCTCCACAGCAGGCACACACAGACCTCTCTAGCACAATCATCTACTCTCACTGGGCACAGGAGAGAGAGACTGCCCCTTCCCAGCCATGTGACTTTGGGCTTGTCTCTTCCCCTCTGAGCCTTATGCTCTCAGATGTTAAGTGAGCTGGGAAAGTCATTTGCAAACTGTAAAGTATGACACACACAAGAGTGATTCCCACTCCTTCCCCTCCCCACAGCCTCTTGGACTTTGGACTCAGAGCCCCCTCTGTGCCTTTTGTCCTGCTGTCCCTCTATCCCACTCCCTGAAAGCCCTCCCCTCCTTCTCTGAAGCATCAAGCTCTGCCCTGCTTCCCTATGAAGCTCCTCTGTTCCTGCTTCTATGAGGATTTTGCTTGTATGTCTGTGTGTGTTGTGTGTGCCTCTGTGTGTGCACTTGCATCTACCCTCTGTACCTTTAATTCATTCAACAATTATCTATTGAGCATCTGCTATATGCCAGGCATAGTACTAGGCGCCGGGGATTGAGCCTTGAACAAGGCAAATGCAGGGCCATCTCTAGCCCGTTGGGCATCTGTGCAGATTAGAAAAAGGCACCCCTATTGTGAATGTAGTCCCATGAGTTAATGGCTTGGTGAATAAATGAGGCTTTTGCACAGAGAAAAAAGGGCCTTTCCCTCCTGCCAGACACAGCCCCAACTTAAGGTCCACAATTTGGGAAGTGGCAGTGGGGCTGGACTTCAGTCCCACTGACCTCCCTTGGCTAAGCTAGCCTCCCTTGTGCATTGAACAAATGCACATCTCAAGACAGCAGCCCAAGAAGACTCTCACCTACTGTTGGACGGAGAACTTGAGCTGTGGGTGTGTCTGTGCATCTCTGCACTGCCTGTGTCTGTCAGCTTGTGTGACTGTGTGATGTCAGTGTATCCCTCCATGCACGTGTCACTGTCTCCGGGTTCCTCCATACCCATGTGAGGTAGGAGCAGTACCTGCCTATTTGTGGGCATCAGCCTGTATGTATGTGTGGCCACAGCACTGAAGGCCATTACCTCACATGGGTTAAACTGCAATATTTCTAGAATCTCTCGCCTGTTCTTAGTGCATCTCCATATTAATAAGTGTTTCTAAGGGTTTGAGAGAAATAGTCCATCTCCATATCAATAGGTGATTACAAGGGTGAAGGAACAAGGGTATATCTGGACCAGAGAGGTTTGGTGGATTCCCTTTTCACAGCCAGGGTGTGACAGATACAGGTGAGCCAAAGTGGACGACTGTTTGCAGGCAATAAATGGGTTTCTCCCACTTTATTTCTCCCTTTGACTGATTTTGGCTTCAAAGGTAATTTGCCCTGGGCTGCGAGCTTATTTTCCCCCAGGAGTTACAACTCACTACCCTGCTCCTTCTGGGGTGGCTTTCTCTACTTCCTTAATTGTTCATGTTCCCCACCTGGAGTCCACACAGCAAAGTCTGTCCTCAGCATGGCAGGGCATTGCTGGGCTGCAAGAGTGAGCAGAACAGCCCTGGGCCCACCTCTCCTCCTAATCTCTGCTTCTGCTTTATTCTACTCTGGGAAAAAGACTGGGCACCTCTGGCAACATCATGGAACAGGGAAAAGGCCAGGGCCATTATACAGAGGGCCAAGGTCCCTCTACCTGGGAATCTCTGAGAGACCCCAGCCAGATCCCTCACCCCTCCTGAACTCTTGTCGCATCTTGCCTCTGCACCTTTGCTCGGGCTGCTACTCTCATGGCATGTTGCCCCACCCTTCAGGACTGAGGACCACCTTGGCTGTAAATAACAGTGGCATGTACCTGCCATGGAGCGCTCACGAGCTCCAGCACCGTGGAAACATGATTGCACACGCTGTGGACCTTGGTGCGTATGCATGTGTTATACACATAATCTCACTGAATTCTAATAATTATGTGATAGAATGGGCATTTTTAGCATCCCAGGTTTTGAGACAAGAAAACCAAGGTTCAGGAATGTCCAGGAACTTCCCAAGGGCACACTGCCGTCCACCTGACTGAGACCATGGGATCAAACTCAGCTGAGCCTGCCCCCAGGCTCCTTCGTCCATAACCCTGCTCTGAGCTCTCAACATCCTGGTATATACAACGGCCATCTGAACTTGTGCCCCCAGCCATAGTCTGAAAAGTATGTCTTTTGTAGCATTGCGCCTTCCTCCCTGACTAGGTTCTGAGGGTAGGTACTGTCTTTTTCCTCTCTGGTTCCCCAGCTCTTCATGCCTACAAGGTAATATGATGACGGTGAATGATCCCCCTACCTGCGGCTGCCTCCCGGCCTCTGTCCTGGCCACAGGGCCATGGCGGCAGCTTGTGTGGCCTCAGACACACAGTGAGCATGAGGAGCAGTGTCTCTTCTAGGAGAGTTTCTTGGTTGGGACAATGAGCGCTGGGCAGCTATGGCCCCCTGGCCTGGCTGTCCCAGGGTTTCTGCAGCCCTGAGGACAGGGATAGAGAGCACGGCTCTCCCCCACTCTGGAGACTGTGTTCTAGCCCACTCTCCACCTCTGACCGACCACCCGGGGCCTTCCGCTCCACAGGCCTGCATGGGGAGGAAGTGGGAAGGAGTGAAGAGTGCAGAACTATGTGGTCCTTCCAGTATGTTCAGAAATCCTGTTCCTACAGAGGCTTGGCCCAGGGGGAGCTGACCCCTGAGGGTAGCCAGGCTGCATGGTTTGGGTCTGGGAGCCGCCTGGGAGGTGCCTGAGAGCAGCCACAGGGGCTGGGCCAGGAACTTAGCTCAGCTGACATCAGAGTACTCGCACCTGCGAGGCCCAGAGGTCTCTGAATTCTCCAACATGCCCCTAGTCTGCTTACATGACTTCATGGGTAATCGACTCAGAAAGCAGTGCTGGACACCAGCAGGTCAGAGGGCTCTGGGAAGGCAGCACTGAGAGAGGAAGTGGGGGTGGCAGTTCACCAGGGAGAGGCTCAGAGCACCGGGAAGATTATCCTTGGCAAAGAAGAGCAACACCATCAGGGCGATGGTAACGCACACATGTCTCCATAACTCTTGGGTTCAACCTCGCTTGACAGTGACCTGGCATGGACTCCCTGTGAGCACACCAGCACCCACTCCGCATGCACTTGATGTCCAATACCGATGCGGCCACCTTCTAGAGGTGCAAACTTGGAATAGTTACTTGACTTCTCTGCGGGCCCATTTCCTCTGCAAGTCAGATGAAAATTCTTACCTTGGAAGGTTTACTTTTGGTTTCATCATTCCTCGGAGTGAGGTAGTACACTCAAGAGAAACACCTGCCCCTCCCTAAATTGAATGAGATGGAGAATGGTACTATTCAGATTCCCTGACTTCTATTATCAAAAAGTATTTATTCCTATGAGCTTTGCCCTGTGTCACATGCTTTATTTGGAAGCCTGGCTCTGTGCCTCTCTTCCCTGGCTGGCCGCCATTCTCACCTGTTTCTCTCCCATTTCTCTCCCCACTGGGTGCCGCTCACCTCTCCACCCTCCCCTTGTAAACAGCTATTGATATGGAGATGGACTAAGACCAGAGAGATTCGGAAAATATTGCAGTTTTACCCATGGGAGAGAAGCAGGGGATGGCCTTTGGAGTCCTCAGGCCTCCCTGGAAACACAAAGCCTGGCCCTGGGGAGACAAGATAGTGCCCTGGTACAGCCCAGAGCAGTATGGCCTGACTGTACAGGCCAGACAGCGGGGGCTGCAGCAGCCCATCAGAGGGGCAGGGGCGGGACCAGTGAGGTCTGGGGTAGCCAGGAGACATTGTAAAAGCTGATGCTTGAATGGAACTTCTGACTTGGTTAAGATGTCTAATCGTGTCTCATATGGGTCATTTTTCTTCCTGTCTTTTGATTTTTTTTTATGTTGGTATATTACTTATTGCTGCCTAATAAACTAGGCCAAGATAGAGTGGCTTTAAAGAACAGGCATTTATTATCACACCATTACTGGAGTGGCTTGACTGGGTGGTTCTGGCTCTGGTCCTTCATAAGGTCACACTGTTACCTGCAGGCTTAACTGGGCTGGAGTGTTCACTTCTAAGTTCACCACCATGACTGCTGGCGGGACGCCTCCATTCTGCACTGGCCTGAGGCCTCAGTTCCCAGCCACGTGTGCCACTGGAGCATCCACACGACATGGTGCCTGCTATCCTAGGAGGACAGAGCAAGGGGGGAGCAGCTCTGTCGTTGACGACCCACTCTCACCGTCACACACCATCACTTCCACTGTTTCTGTTCACGTGAATCCAGTCACTAGGTACAGCCACGCTTAAGGGGAGGGGAATAGAGTTTACCTGTGGAAGAGAGGATTATCAAAGAATCTGTGGAATTATTTAAAAACCATCACAGTTACAGACATTTTCTTCTTTCTAATGGAAAATTTCAAACATATACAAAAGCAGAGAGAATAGTATAATGAACCCCATGTGCCCATCATCCAGCTTCCTTACTAATACAGGCTAATATCTGGATCCGCTTTACTGATGTATAATGATACGTGATAAACCACACACATATAAAGTGCACAGTTCAGTAAGTCTTGAACTGTGTTTACACCCATGGAGCCATCACTGCAATCAAGCTAATGAGCATCCATCACCCCCAAAATTTCCTTGTGCCCTTTTGTAATCTCTTCCTTACCTCCATCCCCAGGCAAGTACTGATGTGCTTCCTTCCACTGTAAAACAGTTCTTTTCTTCTACAATATTATATAAATGAAGTCATACAGTACATACTTTTTGTGGGATTCTTTCAGCTAATTATTTTGAGATTCATCTGTGTTGCCATATGTATAGATAGCTCATCTCTTTTTATTGCTGGGTAGTAGTGAATTATAGGGTTATATTACAATTTGTTTCTCCATTCACCTGTTGATAGACATTTGCATTGTTTCCAGTTTGGGGCTATTACCAATAGAGCTGCTATTAACATTCAAGTATAAGTCTTTGTGCACATCTGATTTCATTTCTCTTGGGCAAATACCTAACTGTGGAATGACTAAGTTACATGCGAGGGTATGTAACTTTTAAGGAAACTGCTGATCTCTTGCAAAGTGGTTGTACTATTTTATAGTTCCCACCAGCAGTTGTGAGAGTTAGTTGTTCCCCATCATGATACTTGATATGCTCAGTCTTTTTAATTGTAGGTGTTCTAAAATAAGTAGTGGCATGTCATTGTGGTTTTAATTTGCATTTCACTAATGACTAATAAAGTTTAGCATCTTTCCATGTGCTTATTTGCCATTCATATATTGTCTTCGGTAGAGTGTCTGTTGAAATTTTTGCCCATTTTTCATTGGGTTGTTTGTTTACTTCTGAGTTTTTAGAGTTCTGCCTATATTCTAGATAAAGTTCTGTATCAGAAATATGATTTGCAAATATTTTCTCCTAGTCTGAGGCTTGCCTTTTCATCCTCTTCAATGTCTTTTAAAAAGAAGTTCTTAATTTCAATGAAGTCCAATTTGTCTCCCTGCCTATTTTTTCAAATCACTTTTTAAATAAAAGAGATCATGTTTTTAGTGTGTAGCTAAGAAATCTTTGCCTAACTGAATTGAAGATCATAAAGATTTTCCTATGTTTTTTTCTTGAACTTTTATAATAACTTCATTTTACATTTAGGTCTATGATCCACTTAATTTTATTATATGGATCAAGGTATGGGTCAGCGCTCTGTTTTTGTTTTTTGTTTTGTATACCTATATCCAGTGTTTCTAGCATCTGTTGAAAAGACTATCCTTTTTCCACTTTTGTGGAAAACCAATTGGCCACTTATCTGGACTGATTTCTGGACTCTGTACTATACCATTGATTTATTCATATCCTTAAAACCAATACACACAATGTTAATTACTGTAGTTTTCATAACAAGGTTTTTTCCTGTTTTTAATTGCAATATAATTCCCATATAATATTCACCTTTTAAAGTATACAATTCAGTGAACTTTACATCTTTACAAAGTTGTGCAACTATCATCACTACTTAATTTCAGAACATGTTCATCACCCTAAAAAGAAATTCTGTACACATTAACAGTCACTCCCCTCCTCCTACCCTAACTCCCTGGCACCCACTGATCTATTTCTGTCTCTATGAATTTACCTCCAATGATATGGTCACTCCTTACAACTAACCTGTCCTTCCTTCTCCCCACATTAGATAATAATAATCCTGATTCCTGCATTCTTTATTTCCTAATACTCCTCTTTAAGAGTCTTATTATACTTAATTCCTAAATGTTATTTAAAAATTTTTACCCATTTGTAACTTTATAAAAATGATATCATGCTGCATATAATTTGAGGGTACTTACTTTTTCACTTGATACTGTACTGCTGAGTTTTATTCATGTTGTTGTCTATCACTGAAGTTAGTTTAATTTAACCTCTTCGTGAGAATATACCATATTATAGTCTTCCACTCTCTGTAGATGGACCTTGGATTGATTCCAGGTTTAGGCTGTTGTGAATAGTGCTGCTATGAATATTTTTGCACATGTTTCCTGAGTACATGTGAGTGAGTGAAAATCTGGGGCAGAGGTTACGTTTATTTTCAACTTTAGGAAATAAGGCAAGACTGTTTTTTTTTAAATGGTCTACCAATGCATATTTCCACTGGCAATGTGCAAGAGACTGTGTGGCTATGGAGGCACATATTCCAAAACCTGATCCCACTAGATTTTAGGGAATTTTGCCAAATGCATGGTGTAAAATGGTATTTCATTATGGTCTTGATTTGTGTTTTTCTTGTCTCAATTGTGTTCAACAGTGATGTTGAGCATCTCTTCGATTGTTTATTGGCCACCTGTGCTTCCTTTCTGTGAAATCCTTGTTTATGTCTTCCTGTTGGGTTGATTGGACCCATCTTCTTATTTTAAATGGTTGTTGTTACATCTATGAATATATTCTTGATACTAATCCTTATCAGTTTTATATATTGCAAATCTCTTCCTCAATGTATAATTTGTCTTTTTACTCCCTTTAGGTTGTCTCTTAAAAAACAACAATTCATAATTTTAATACAATCAAGGGTATTTATCTTTTGTATTTTAGCCAATGTTTTTTGTGTTTTAAGATATTCTTCCCTACCCTAAGGTACAAAAGATATTCACATATATTTTCTGCTGGGCACATTAAAGTTTTGTTTTTGGCATTTAAATCCATAATCTACATGTAGTTATGAAGAAGGGATCTGATTTAATCTATTCCAACTTGGGTAACCATTTCTCCCAACTTCATTCATTGACTAATCCTCTTTCCCCATTGGTTGAATGCATGACGTCTGTCACATAGCAGAGTCCCAGGCTGCTTGAATCTGTTTCTGAGCTCTCTGTTCTGTTGCATAGGTCATCCTGTCTATCCCTCAACTGCACAGCTCTACTGCAGCTGATAGCTTCAAAATAGGTCCTGATATACAGAAAGGTAAGTCCCTTCCCGATCATTTTCTTCAGAAATACCCTGACTATTCTTGGCCCTATTATTTTCCAAATAAATTTTAGATTTGCTTTGCTCGGGTTCCAGAAAAATATCCTGTTGGACTTTTAGTGAAATTACATTTAATCCATAGGTCAGACTGGGAAGAATTGACATCCTTATGACAATCAGCTTTCCTGGGCACAACTATAGTATTTTTCCACTTATTTGTGCTTTTTAAATATATCTTAATACCATTTCCTTGGTCTTCAATATCTTTTGCTAGATTTATTCCTGAGTATTTGATATTCTTCAATGCTATTATAAGTGACACCTTCTTTAAATTGCATTTTCTAGTTATTTGACTATAGAAATGCAACTGACTTTTGAGTATTGATTTTCTATTCAGGCAGCTTGGTGAACTTTCTAGGTTTTTAGTTTTGTTGTCTTCAGTGGTCTTCACTTTCCCTGCTCTATGGATAAGTGTGAGCCTTTCCATTTTTTTCTTCTTTGGCCCCATGTGGGTCCTGTCAATCTGAGGTTGCTTAGCTCTTCTTCTTTTTTTATTTTTTAATTTCAGGAAATACATCTCTATTATTTTATGTTTTCTCTTCTCTCTTTTTATTTCTCTCTCTCTCTGATAACTTCTAATCCAGATATTAGCATTTCCACCTCGAAAATCCCTATCTCCTCTAACTTCCTTTGCATATTTCTCTCTCTCTCCTTTTCCTGTTTGGGTTTTTTTTTTCAATTTCATCTTCTGGTTTATAACTTCATTTCTCAATGGAACCATCCTGCTATTTAACCATCTCTTGTGTCCTTTACTTTATTATATGTTCGTAACTAATATTCCTACTTGGTGACGTTTTTAGGAGCTCTTTAAATGGCTGGCTATTTTGGCTGGGGCACATTTTTTCCTAGGAGTTTGGGCTACTGTGTCAGACAATGATTAAAGGGGATGGGCCAGACCCTAATCCAGGAAGATTCCAGAAGGCTCAAGGGATGGCCATTGAATAAACTTTGGCAGTGCGGAGAGCCTCAGGCACCAAAAAAACCAGTTTCCTATCCATCAGCCACAGCAGGCACCATGCGTAGGGTCCATTATGCTTTTAAAAGCCCACAGATATGTGTTATTTCTAATTTATTTTAATGTAACAAGAAACAATGAATGTAATAATGATGAATCTTGCCTGGATTATATTAATCTTTATATTAATACAGTCACAAAATATTTTTTTTACATATTTTATGAAGGAAGGGTCCCAGGATCCATTAAAGTCAGAACACAGCTCTATCCCCACCCCATAAAACACCACACACCCTACAAAATGACTCTCAGGTCAGGTGTGGTCCTCTACCTCCCCCCAACACCCCAGACAGAGAAGTGCATTAGGAAGAGACACTCAGAATGGAATTAACCAGCCCTGGGGGTTGGAAGGAGATGGGGTAGGAAAGGAGTCCAGTTGGTCCCTACATGGTTTTCTCATCTCCTCTTGAGCCCAGGGCTCCTGGACTGCCCTTGTTTCACCTCTGAGGCACTGTGAGTCAAGGAGCCCAAGGCGGAGGAGCTGGAGGATGGTGGCTAGTTCTCTTTCTGATGGAGCCTCCCGGGGAGCACTCCATGCTGGAGAGCTTGAAGCCCCAGGCCAAAGTCACCACCACACACAGCAAAACAGTTGCTGTTATCTCAAGGGGTTCCCACAGTTCTCTATCTCACAGTGCCTCCTGGGTTGACCTTAGAGGAAGAAAGCCAACACTATGCTCCTTAAATATGCAAATCTTACTTTGTCACTCAGCTGGCTGAAGAGCATCCCTGGTTTCCCCCTGGCTTTCCGGATTCTTAACTTGACTCCTTTAGGGGAAAGCTCACTTATTATCACCTCTGCTCCTTCACTGGCTCTTTAGCTCTCCACCAGCAAGGTTACCAACCTGAAGGCTTAAAGTTGAGAATGGCCCCCATAGAGAAGGGGGCAGAAATACTGTGCATTAACAGGTCACATGCATCCACTTGTCTTTCACCGCTCGCTGTCCAGCTGGAGATCTGGAGGGCAGAGTTGATTCAGTAAATTAGGCTGTATCTTATTCTACAAACCCGGCCATAGTACTCCACTCTCTCCTTGATTTCCTCCTTGACTTTCTCCACAAAGCCCCTGGCAAAAGTTGGTGAGCTTACAAACTTCAGATTTTGGCCTGGGGGAAGTAGGAAGTCTTACTCAGTTTAGAGTGTAAGCATCCTGCTTCAACCAGCTTGTTCAAGATCTGCACTTGTGCAGCCAATCAGTGTAATTTTGATTCCTGTCTGGCTCCTGTTTCTTCCACTGGGAACTTTCTGGGCTGAGAGAAGAAAGAAGAAATGATAAGCAGGGCAGGATTCTGCTTTTCCAGGATTGCTGACCACAGCGTCATCAATACCAGCAGCATTGCTTTGCTCTCGATGGTAAAGGTTGACCAGCCCCTCTGTGAACTGGCTCTTGCCCCATCACTGCATTCTTCTTGCCATTTCACCTCAGCCTATGGTGTCTATGGTGTCCCTGACATATTGGTCCTTACTGAGTGTCCCCAGCATTTAGCACAGTGCCTGGAATATATACATGTGAAATAAAATTAAGTAGTTGTCACCCCCCAATTCCTTGGATGCAACTCAGAGAAGCTAGGTAATTTACTTAAGGTCACACAGAGCTGGAACTGACATCAGGTTGACCCTATTCCTAGTTCTTTCTCCTCTCCACAGGGCAAGGCAGAGAGCCACCTTCCCAGGCATGGCTTCATTTTCTTCCAGAGAGGGAAATGCAGGCTTATAGGGATTATATGCTCCAGAGCTGACAGCTTGCTCACCTCATCCACTTATCTGCTGTCTGTCTTCCATGCTAGTGGAAATACACTGGGCATAATTCTTATTAAATTAAGCATGAGATGAAATCACTTATTTAAAGCCTTTTACCTGTCCACTTCCCCAGGGCCATTCTTCATCAAGTGGTTTCTCACATTTTCCGAGTGACTCAGTTAGTTGATGGCAGGTGTGTCAGGGGAAGATTGAGAACTCAGAGACAGAGAGCTAATGAAGGCTGAGGGGGTAGCTGGAAAGAAGGCATGGGGACAGAGTATCTGAGCTACAGTGAAGGCCCTCTGCCCCCAAAGAGCCCATGGGAGCTACCTGAAATGCCCTCCGAAAGTGTGCCCTTTCTTAGCCATTCTCTTCTAAGTGTTGATTTCCCCCAAGAGAAAAAGCAGCTGCTTTTAGCTGGGGCAGGAGGGTTTCAGAGCAGAGAGCAGGTCCTGTGTTGCCAGAGGCTTGGGAGCCAGCTGGAGAGGTCCAGAAAGGAAAGGAGGTTGGAGGTAACACCAGAGGCCAGATTTCATCCAGAGTAGAGCAGCTGCCTTTTCTCTTGGGGGAAATCAGTATGGCTGGCAAGATAGCATGTCTGAAATCTCTGTCCCCTCCCTGAAAGGGCTGTGCTCCACTGGACTCTATCTGGGTGATCCACAATGCATGTGGGTCCATCCCCACCTTTAAATCCTTCCTGCCACCCACAAACCTGTATAGCCATGGCCTCCTTCTTCAGCTTCCCTTTATTTCAAAACCCCTTGAAAGTTGTCTAAACTGACTGTGTCTTGAGAGGAGAATCTCTTCTCCTTGCCTTATTTCTTAAGTTCATTCCAGCTAGACTTCTGCTCCCATCCTTCCACTCCTGAAGGAGCCATCCATGGCCATCATCTTGCGAAATTGGTCATCAGTCATCATCTTCATCTTCCTCCACATCTCAGCAGCTGTTTGACACAGTTGATCATTCTCTCTTCCTTGAAGTATTTCTTCTTTTGATGTCCAAGACTCCTCTTTTTTTTTTTTTTTTTTGAGAGGGCATCTCTCATATTTATTGATCAAATGATTGTTAACAGTTAACAACAATAAAATTCTGTACAGAGAATTCAATGCACAATCATTAATCCACCCCAAGCCTAATTCTCATCAGTCTCCAATCTTCTGAAGCACAATGAACAAGTTCTTACATGGTGAACAAATTCTTACATAGTGAATAAGTTCTTACATGGTGAACAGTACAAGGGCAGTCATCACAGAAACTTTCGTTTTTGATCACGCATTATGAACTATAAACAATCAGGTCAGATATGAATATTCATTTGATTTTTATACTTGATTTATATGTGAATCCCACATTTCTCCCTTATTATTATTATTATTATTATTTTTTTAATAAAATGCTGAAGCCGTAGGTAGATGCAAGATAAAGGTAGAAAACATAGTTTAGTGCTGTAAGAGGGCAAATGTAGATGATCAGGTGTGTGCCTATAGGCTAAGTATTAATCCAAGCTAGACAAGGGCAACAAAACATCCACGGATGCAGAAGATTTCTCTCAAAACAGGGGGGGTGAGGTTCTAAGCCTCACCTCTGTTGA
The DNA here is from genome assembly GCF_030020395.1 of Manis pentadactyla. NCBI lineage: Eukaryota > Metazoa > Chordata > Mammalia > Pholidota > Manidae > Manis > Manis pentadactyla. Next base: position 198,277,766 of record NC_080020.1, on the reverse strand, counting down.
TCCCCAATTTCTCACCTGATGGCCCCCCTGCGACTGTGCCTGTCTTAGGTTGTTCCTCCCTTGAGGAATCTTACCCGTCTCTGGCTAACCAGTCATCTTCCGGGGCCATACAGGGAGATGTAAAGTTGGTAAGTGAGAGAGAAGCCTTATTGTTTGAAATGGTTAGCTTTTTATTTCTTTGCATATTTATGCCCTGTAGCTTCTATGCCCAGCATTTGTCTTGAGGTGTCTTTACCACTTGGAAGAATTATGATACTTGGTAAATTTGATATGAGGCACGAATTCTATTTAAGGGTTGTAATTAGGAAGGAAGAAGAAAAGCTATAGAAGTAGCAGACGGAAGAAAACATGGGAAGATTGATTATTTCTTTGACATATCTTCTTGTAGAGTAACTTAAGCATGTATAGGTTTTAAACTACTAATTAAATTGTGCACACACATTAACATAATAGGAATACAGTTACATAACCAAAGAAGACCTATAATTACCAGCCATCTCCAGTGAAACCAAGAAAACCAGTTAGGCACCCTAAGCATTTGTGAAAACTTATCTATGATATGATGGATATTGTCTAACTGAATTTGAATAGTTTGAGAAAAATCAGACTATTTAAAACAACACATTCCTGGGAACTGTTCACATCCCTTATGTTCTTTTAACAGTAGATAGTCTGTAGTCTCAAGATTTTGGAGCGCTGCAACTTGCACTTCTCCTAATTCTTGGTTGAGTTCCAACAGTATAGATCCAGTCAAATTTGTTGTTTTACTGTATGCACAGGCCAGCTTAGGTATCTCCTTCTTCATTCCAATGGCAAGTCCAGGAACCAGTGGGATGAATGCAGCTACAACTGCAGCAGCGCCAGGATCTTTGTTGACGTTTTTTGATGATCATCTTATGGCATGACTCTTCCAGGGTATGTTGATGTTGGAACTTCTTCTTCATATTGTATCTTATTTCGTTTTCTGGGTAGCCAAATTAGGCTTTGATCCTCTGTATAAACACAAACACCCTTTGCCCACACTTTGATATGCCCTTTATACCATTGTGAAGAACTTACTGGAGGTCACCACACAGGAACTGCTGTTAGTCCATTCTTGGGTTCTGTGATTCTGCTGCTGTTTTGTTCCTTCAGTTTTTCCTTTGTCCTTATACTCCACAGATGAGTGAAATCATTTGGTTTCTCTTTCTCCACTTGGCTTATTTCACTGAGCATAATACCCTCTAGCTCCATCCATGTTGTTGCAAATGGTAGGATTTGTTTCCTTCTTATGGCTGAGTAATATTCCATTGTGTATATGTACCACATCTTCTTTAGCCATTCATCTACTGATGGACACTTAGGTTGCTTCCAATTCTTGGCTATTGTAAATAGTGCTGCGATAAACATAGGGCTGCATCTGTCTGTTTCAAACTTGAGTGCTGCATTCTTAGGGTAAATTCCTAGGAGTGGAATTCCTGGGTCAAATGGTAAGTTTATTTTGAGCATTTTGAGGAACCTCCATACTGCTTTCCACAATGGTTGAACTAATTTACATTCCCACCAGCAGTGTAGGAGGGTTCCCCTTTCTCCACAGCCTCGCCAACATTTGTTGTTGTTTGTCTTTTGGATGGTAGCTATCCTTACTGGTGTGAGATGATATCTCATTGTAGTTTTAATTTGCATTTCTCTGATAATTAGCGATGTGGAGCATCTTTCCATGTGTCTGTTGGCCATCTGTATTTCTTTTTTGGAGAACTGTCTGTTCAGTTCCTCTGCCCATTTTTTAAGTGGATTGTTTGTTTTTTGTTTGTTGAGGTGGGTGAGCTCTTTATATATTTTGGACGTCAAGCCTTTATCGGATCTGTCATTTTCAAATATATTCTCCCATACTGTAGGGTTCCTTTTTGTTCTATTGATGGTGTCTTTTGCTTTTCAGAAGTTTTCAGCTTAATATAGTCCCACTTGTTCATTTTTGCTGTTGTTTTCCTTGCCCAGGGAGATATGTTCAAGAAGAGGTCACTCATGTTTATGTCTAAAAGGTTTTTGCCTATGTTTTTTTCTAAGAGTTTTATGGTTTCATGACTTACATTCAGGTCTTTGATCCATTTTGAATTTACTTTTGTGTATGGGGTTAGACAGTGATCCAGTTTCATTCTCCTACATGTAGCTTCCAGTTTTGCCAGCACCATCTGTTGAAGAGACTGTCATTTCGCCATTGTATGTCCATGGCTCCTTTATCAAATATTAATTGACCATAAATGTTTGGGTTAATGTCTGGAGTCTCTAATCTGTTCCACAGGTCTGTGGCTCTGTTCTTGTGCCAGTACCAAATTGTCTTGATTACTATGGCTTTGTAGTAGAGCTTGAAGTTGGGGAGTGAGATCCCCCCTACTTTATTCTTCTTTCTCAGGATTGCTTTGGCTATTCGGGGTCTTTGGTGTTTCCATATGAATTTTTGAATTATTTGTTCCAGTTCATTGAAGAATGTTGCTGGTAATTTGATAGGGATTGCATCAAATCTGTATATTGCTTTGGGCAGGATGGCCATTTTGATGATATTAATTCTTCCTAGCCAGGAGCATGGGATGAGTTTCCATTTGTTAGTGTCCCCTTTAATTTCTCTTAAGAGTGACTTGTAGTTTCCAGAGTATAGGCCTTTCACTTCTTTGGTTAGGTTTATTCCTAGGTATTTTATTCTTTTTGATGCAATTGTGAATGGAATTGTTTTCCTGATTTCTCTTTCTATTGGTTCATTGTTAGTGTATAGGAAAGCTGCAGATTTCTGTGTGTTAATTTTGTATCCTGCAACTTTGCTGTATTCCGATATCAGTTCTAGTAGTTTTGGAGTGGAGTCTTTAGGGTTTTTTATGTACAATACCACATCATCTGCAAATAGTGACAGTTTAACTTCTTCTTTACCAATCTGGATTCCTTGTATTTCTTTGTTTTGTCTGATTGCCATGGCTAGGACCTCCAGTACTATGTTAAATAACAGTGAGGAGAGTGGGCATCCCTGTCTAGTTCCCAATCTCAGAGGAAAAGCTTTCAGCTTCTCGCTGTTCAGTATAATGTTGGCTGTGGTTTATCATAGATGGCCTTTATTATGTTGAGGTAGTTGCCCTCTATTCCCATTTTGCTGAGAGTTTTTATCATGAATGGATGTTGAACTTTGTCAAATGCTTTTTCAGCATCTATGGAGATGATCATGTGGTTTTTGTCTTTCTTTTTTGTTGATGTGGTGGATGATGTTGATGGATTTTCGAATGTTGTACCATCCTTGCATCCCTGGGGTGAATCCCTCTTGGTCATGGTGTATGATCCTTTTGATATACTGTTGAATTCGGTTTGCTAATATTTTATTGAGTATTTTTGCATCTACATTCATCAGGGATATTGGTCTGTAATTTTTTTTGGTGGGGTCTTTGCCTGGTTTTGGTATTAGGGTGATGTTGGCTTCATAGAATGAGTTTGGGAGTATTCCCTCCTCTTCTATTTTTCGGAAAACTTTAAGGAGAATGGGTATTATGTCTTCTCTGTGTGTCTGATAAAATTCCAAGGTAAATCCGTCTGGCCCAGGGGTTTTGTTCTTAGGTAGTTTTTTGATTACCGTTTCAATTTCTTTCCTCGTAATTGGTTTGTTTAACTTTTGTGTTTCTTCCTTGGTCAGTCTTGGAAGGTTGTATTTTTCTAGGAAGTTGTCCATTTCTTCTAGGTTTTCCAGCTGTTGGCATATAGGTTTTCATAGTAGTCTTTAATAATTCTTTGTATTTCTGTGGAGTCTGTCATGATTTTTCCATTCTCATTTCTGATTCTGTTGATTTGTGTTGATTCTCTTTTTCTCTTAATAAGTTTGGCTAGAGGCCTATCTATTTTGTTTATTTTCTCAAAGAACCAGCTCTTGGTTGATTTTTCTATTGTTTTATTCTTCTCAATTTTGTTTATTTCTTCTCTGATCTTTATTATGTCCCTCCTTCTGCTGACTTTAGGCTTCATTTGTTCTTCTTTTTCCAGTTTCGATAATTGTGATGTTAGACTATTCATTTGGGATTGTTCTTCCTTCTTCAAGTGTGCCTGGATCGCTATATACTTTCCTCTTAAGACTGCTTTCGCTGCTTCCCACAGAAGTTGGGGCTTTGTGTTGTTGTTGTCGTTTGTTTCTATATATTCCTTGATCTCTATTTTGACTTGTTCGTTGAACCATTGATTATTTAGGAGCATGTTGTTAAGCCTCCATGTGTTTGTGAGCCTTTTTGTTTTCTTTGTAGAATTTATTTCTAGTTTTATACCTTTGTGGTCTGAAAAATTGGTTGGTAGAATTTCAATATTTTGGAATTTACTGAGGCTCTTTTTGTGGGTTAGTATGTGCTCTATTCTGGAGAATGTTCCATGTGCACTTGAGAAGAATGTATATCCTGTTGCTTTTGGATGTAGACCTAATAGATGTCTATTAGGTCCATCTGTTCTACTGTGTTGTTCAGTGCCTCTGTGTCCTTACTTATTTTCTGCCCAGTGGATCTATCCTTTGCGGTGAGTGGTGTGTTGAAGTCTCCTAAAATGAATGCATTGCAGTCTATTTCCCCCTTTAGTTCTGTTAGTATTTGTTTCACATATGCTGGTGCTCCTGTGTTGGGTGCATATATATTTAGAATGGTTATATCCTCTTGTTGGACTGAGCCCTTTATCATTATGTAGTGTCCTTCTTTATCTCTTGTTGCTTTCTTTGTTTTGAAGTCTATTTTGTCTGTTATTAGTACTGCAACCCCTGCTTTCTTCTTGCTGTTGTTTGCCTGAAATATGTTTTTCCATCCCTTGACTTTTAGTCTGTGCATGTCTTTGGGTTTGAGGTGAGTTTCTTGTAAGCAGCATATAGATGGGTCTTGCTTTTTTATCCATTCTATTACTCTGTGTCTTTTGATTGGTGCATTAAGTCCATTAACATTTAGGGTGACTATTGAGAGATATGTACTTATTGCCATTGCAGGCTTTAAATTCGTGGTTACCAAAGGTTCAAGGTTAGCCTCTTTAGTATCTTACTGCCTAACTTAGCTCGCTTATTGAGCTGTTATATACACTGTCTGGAGATTCTTTTCTTCTCTCCCTTCTTATTCCTCCTCCTCCATTCTTCATATGTTGGGTGTTTTGTTCTGTGCTCTTTCTAGGAGTGCTCCCATCTAGAGCAGTCCCTGTAAGATGCCCTGTAGAGGTGGTTTGTGGGAAGCAAATTCCCTCAGCTTTTGCTTGTCTGGGAATTGTTTAATCCCGCCATCATATTTAAATGATAGTCATGCTGGATACAGTATCCTTGGTTCAAAGCCCTTCTGTTTCATTGTATTAAATATATCATGCCATTCTCTTCTGGCCTGTAGGGTTTCTGTCGAGAAGTCTGATGAAGCCTGATGGGTTTTCCTTTATAGGTGACCTTTTTCTCTCTAGCTGCCTTTAACACTCTTTCCTTGTCCTTGATCTTTGCCATTTTAATTATTATGTGTCTTGGTGTTATCCTCCTTGGATCCTTTCTGTTGGAGGTTCTGTGTATTTCCGTGGTCTGTTGGATTATTTCCTCCCCCAGTTTGGGGAAGTTTTCAGCAATTATTTCTTCAAAGACACTTTCTATCCCTTTTCCTCTCTCTTCTTCTTCTGGTACTCCTATAATACGGATATTGTTCCTTTTGGATTGGTCACACAGTTCTCTTAATATTGTTTTGTTCCTGGAGATCCTTTTATTTCTCTCTATGTCAGCTTCTATACGTTCCTGTTCTCTGGTTTCTATTCCTTCAATGGCCTCTTGCATCTTATCCATTCTGCTTATAAATCCTTCCAGGGTTTGTTTCACTTCTGTAATCTCCTTCCTGGCATCTGTGATCTCCCTCCGGACTTCATCCAATTGCTCTTGCATTTTTCTCTGCATCTCCATCAGCATGTTTACGATTTTTATTTTGAATTCTTTTTCAGGAAGACTGGTTAGGTCTGTCTCCTTCTCTGGTGTTGCCTCTGTGATCTTGGTTTGCCTGTAATTTTGCCTTTTCATGGTGATAGAAATAGTTTACAGAGCTGGAACGAGTGACGGCTGGAAGAACTTCCCTTCTTGTTGGTTTGTGGCCTTCCTCTCCCCCTTTACGAGGCACTGGGTTCTTGCAGGTGTGGATGTGGTCTGGATGTTGTCCTGTGTCCTCTGGTCTCTATTCTAGGAAGAGTTGTCTTTGTTATATTTTCATAGATATATGTGGTTTTGGGAGGAGATTTCCGCTGCTCTACTCACGCCGCCATCTTGGCTCTGCCTCTCAAGACTCCTCTTTCTTGATTCTTCTCCAGCTTCACTGGCTATTCCTGCATGATCTCTTTTGCAGGATCCACTTCATTTTCTTGATCTTTGAATGCTGAAGGATCCTGGAGTTCAGTCCTCAGCACTTCTCTTCGCCATCCATAGTCATTCCCTAATTGAGCACATTCAGTCCCATATTCAACCATGAATATCCTGACAATCCCAAATGTGTGTTTCAGTCCACACTTTTCCTCTAAAGGAAACACATATATTGAATTCCCATCCAAAATGTCCACTTGGATCTCAAACCAAATATGTTGAAAACCAAACTCTTGGCTTGTCCCACCTGCTGCTCCCCAGGATCTCCCTAGCTTAGCAACTTTATGCTTCCAATTTCTCAACCTAAATGCCTACGGTCATCCTTGGTCCTTCTCTGTCTACCATTCTCTACATGTGATCCATCAGCAACTCTTGTCAGCGTTACCTGGCCGCTTGGTACCACCAGCATGGCCTGCATCACCTCCTGTCACCTAGAGACCTCAACAGCCTCCCACTGCTTTCCTCGCTCCATCCCATCTCCAGTCCCTATCCTCCCCTCACAGCAGCCAGAGTGATCCTTTAATAACGTCAACATAGATCACTTGTTTTACATATGTCAAAACCCATAGGATATACAATGGGAAGAGTGAGCCCTACTATAAACTGTGGACTTTAGTTAATAATAAAGTATCAATATTGGCTCATCAGTTGTAACAAATGTACCACACTAATATAAGATGTAAATAAGAGAGGAAACTTGGGAGAAGAGGATCTGTAGGAACTCTGTAATTTGTAATCAATTTTTCTGTATACCTAAGATGGCTGTTAAAAAGGTGCCTAGAAAGATCCTGGTACACAGTACACATTTAATAAATATTTGTTCAGTTAATGAGTTAGAAAATGTTTAGAACCAATGTAATTCCTTACTAAAATCTGCCTTGGAAAGGCTCAGAAAGTCAGCACAGAGGACAGAGAGGGGCCCCGTCCCTGTAATGATGCAGTTGGGCAGAAGGAGCTTCAGCCTCTATTGCTAAGAGGATGGCTAAATAACCATGTCATTGCAACTGTGTTGTATCCTAAACAAAAAATATTTTCCAACTGATAGTTCAGGCTCCCTGAGATTTGGCTGTTTAGTTATATTTGAGGTTGTTTCCTGTTAGGTTTATTTTTTTAAAACCTAAACATATCTCTTCTACTTTCAACAGAAGGACCTAAGTCATACAGAGAGGTATAGAACCATCCTCATGCCCAGTCTAAAAATTCAGGATTGTGTTTAAAATTATTTACCTGCTTGTTCTCTTGGCCAACCTCAACGTGCACGAGGTTTCAGGGAATGAGAAACAACAGATGAAAATATTGTCTCAAAATTTTTTATTTTATAAAGAACATCTTTATAGAAAAAACATCTTCAGAGAAATGTTTTTCTTTGCATCTCTGATCATTTCCTTTCACGCTCTTCCTAACAGCAGAATGATGGGGTCTAAGGCTATAAATCCTGATGATGCCCAAGTATAAGATAGAATTTTCTTTTTCTTTTTTTTCCATCCTAAATTGTTCCTCAGAAAAGAGAAGCTGACTCATTGTCAAGTGCTTATGAATGCTTTTATTAGCAGCAATTAAAATTACTTTATTTTTAAAAGCAAAGGGCTGTTGGAAGAAGATACATAAATCCAGAGCTTTTCAACCTTGGCTGGAATCTTAGGTGGAAGCTAAGAAAATACCGATGATTGGATCCCACCTGAGACCAGTCATATCAGAATCTCTGGGGGTGCTGCTGGGCTTTGGTCTTTTTAAAAAGTTTCCCAGCTGTTTGTTTAGGCAGCCAGGGCTGAGAGTCCCTGCCCCTAAAATGACCTCAGTTCTTGCTAATTTTGCATGTTTATAAAAGTCACTTCTCAGAGTAATGTCCAAGGAGCTAAAGAAATTTAACTTGGATTTTATAATTTTGGGGGGTATGTGACTCCTTCTCTTCTCAAGAAACTGACAAGCTCCATCACCCCGAGGTGGCAATGACTGATAACAGTCATGTGTTAGTTAGCCTTTGGACAGGACCTCCCCTGCCCTGAACATGAGGAGCCGTGGGGGTCTTCTGCATCTACCCCCTTTATACTCCACCCAGGTGGTGAATCACTGCTTCCATTAGGCTCATCTAGATTCCTGAAAGGTGCTCTTGGGCTTCCAACCATAAAAATAGGGCATTGCGGGACCGTAACCAGCTCTGGGCCTGTAAGCAGGGCAGTGGCCCTTTAATTTGCTGCTGGAACTGGGCAGCATCTGAGATCAGGACCTTTTGGAATATTTATCTCCTTGTTATTTATCTGGGCAGGGTGCAGGGGAGAGGAGAGGTCCTGGGAACTATGCCCAGAGCCAGAGAGAGTACAGGGAAAACTTTGCTAAATTTGTTTTAATAACTTTTACTGTACTTTTTTTTAAGTTCTTATAGTAACAAATGCTTCCTAGATAAAACTTGGAATATGCAAAGAAGTATAGAGAAGAAAACAAATCATCCATAACCTCACACTCCAGAGACATGCAATGTTAACAGTTTGGCATATTTCCATATAGACCTCTCTTTTAAGCACACACACATACACTGTATATAATCATATATAGTGTTGCATCCTGTTCTTTTTCCTTTAACATTTTATCATGAGCATATTTCTATGTCACTGAAACTTCTTTTAAAACATAATTTGGAATGGCTCCATAACATTTCCTTATTGGCTATCTCACAATTTATTTAACTAATTTCCTATTGTTGGATATTTAGGTTATTTCCAAGTCATCATCTTAATGAAGAATAATGAGACTAGCATCCGTCTACAGATCTGCACACATTTCTGATTAACTTTTAATCTTTGACCAGAAAGTCAACATGGTATAGAGAAAAGCACACTTTTATGTTCTTATTGTTTTTTCTTCTATCATTGAGGCTAAATTCACATAACATAAACTTGTCATTGAAACCCACATGAAGTACGATTCAGTGCCTTTTGGTACATGCACAGTGCTGTGCAATCATCACCGCTATCTGGTTCCAGAACACTGTCATCATCCCAGAAGGAAACCCTGCACCCATTACACACCCACTCTCTATTCCCCTTACCCCCACCCTCCACCCCTGCAACCACTGATCTGCTTTCTCTGTGGATTAAAGCACACTATTCTTGTACTTGGGAAATACCATGATTCAAACCCTGATGTACCTACTGATGAGCTCGTGGCTACGAAGGTTACATAGCCCTCTTCAGAATCCTCACGTGTACAGGCCGAGTTCTTGGCAACTTCAGTGAGATACAATACAGGAAAACTCATGACCCATGATAGATGCTTAATAATTTTAAAAATAAAAACATTACAGTGGCTGTGGACTTTTGGAAATAATGTCACATACTCCATAGATGAGGAAATGGAGGCCCAGTGAGCAAGAGCAGCTGGAGTCCTGCCAGTGCTGTTGCCCTCAGGTTTATGTCCATGCTGGCTCGCAGGTGTCTTGGACTGACAGTGCTCTGCTCTTTGTGGAAAGTACAGTCCTCATTTCCAATGGCTCACACACCGTCGGCCCTGGAGGCCTGCAGAGGCCCCCGGTTTCCAGTGCCGTTGGCCTCAGATCAGTGTTAAGAAAGCAAGCATCTGGCTGCTGCTGCGCCATTGTCTCTTTTTGCCTTCCAAAAATACCTGCAAAAGTGTGAAATAAACCTCCATATATAAACAAAAATATCACTTTACAGATTACTTGTTAGTTACAGAGGGAAAAGAGTAACTTTACAATGGAGAAAGCTAGAGGAATCCACCTTACCTAAGTGGTCAAGCTTGGCATTAGCAATAATGGAATAAACTTAGACCATGTGCCTCCAGATGCGATGTACTGAGAAGGACACATCATCTATATGGTATTCTTGCCAAAAATGTCTGGCCTACTCATAAGGCTACATAGATCAATCCAGAGACAATCTCCAGCTGTCCTGGGGTTCTTCTAAACTGCCAATGTCATGATATACAAAGAGGACAGAGAACCTGTTGAAGACTAAAGGATGCTAAAGATGTGTGTGAGTTCAGATTAGATTATGGACTAAAAAAAAGAAGAGAGACACAAAGGAAATTCTCATAATTGTTGGGGGAGTCTGCATATGGACTGTAGGTTAGATGATATTGAATCATGTTTATTTTTATTTATTTAATTGAAGTGTAATTGACATGCACCATTATATAGTTTCAAGTGTACAACAGAGTGATTCAATATTTGTTTATATTATGAAATGATATGGTACAAAAAAAGATACAAAACATTTTTTTTATTCTTGTGATGAGGATATGTTTAGTTTCTTGAATACAACAACCCTATTGTGGTAATATAAGAATATATCCTGTTCTTAGGAGATACATGCTAAAGTATTTATGCATGAGAGATTATGATGTTTGCAACTTGCTATCACACATTTAGCAAAAAAAAAAGAAAGTGTGTGTGTGTCTGTGTATGTTAGGAGAGATAAATAAAGCAAATGTGGTAAGATGCTAACAATAGGTGGGTCGAGGTGAAGTTGGAATATAGATATTCATGTGACTCTTCTTTCAACTTTCCCTGGATTTGAAATTTTTCTACATAATAAAGATGGGGGAAAAAATAAATGTAGCCCATAGAAATGTACTACTTAACTTTACAGTGTTCAAAAATGTTGAGCCAATGATTAAACATTGAAGAATCTCACACACAAAAAATCTAATTTCTAGTATCTCTTGGAAAACTATCAAATCTGGCCATACTGAGCCCATATTTTCAACAGGGCAGCAATTGGTACTACCAAGTGGTCTGCTTCTGCTTTAAGAAGTCACTCTCACTCCAAGGATGCATGTGTAAGCTCTTACCCTCAGGGGCACTGGCCAGGAAAGCCTTGAGGATGGAGAATTTGCACACTTTGCTCCAAACGGGGAAGGAGAGAGTTCTGGACACAAGGCCTTAGAAAGCCAAGCAAACCAAGAGGCCCCTAACAACAGGACCATGGCGCTCCTCCCAGACAGATGGCTCACTGAGGATGGGGCTGAGCCTTCTCCTTCAGACCAGAGACCCCCCCAGGGCTCCGTCCTCACCAAATGAAGGGCTTCCAGGAGAAGAGAACTTTGGCTTCTGCCTTTGTTATTTCCAGAGAAAGATGTTTGCTGAAACACAGCTTTGACAGCAGGCACCCAACTAACATTCTAGGAATCTCAAGCACACCAACATCCACGATGACTACTCCTAACAAAATATTTCACTTGGAAGCCTATGGGCTACTGGGGCCAACCCATCACCATAGTGACCAGCGTCTTGGCCAACCAATCACAGATGAAAGCTGGCTGGGGCAAGAGCAATATTTCATGTCCTCATAGAAGATTATGACACCTAATTGGCTAAAATGAATCTAATTAGGAGCCACATATACATACATGCCTCACATGACATCATCATAATAGGATAATGTCCTTGACACTTGGAGGAGCAAGAAAACCCCAGTTCTGATCTCAGCTTTACCACTGACTCACCCTACATAGTTGGGTGAGGCACTTGACCCATTTGAGGCTTCATATGCCTCATCGATTGATCGGTGATAATTGTCCCTGTCTTGCCTACTTCACAGGGATGTTGCCATGAGAGAATAAGGTAATACATAGGAAGGTTTTGAAAAATATTAAGAAAGACTGAAAACCTACTGATTTACTATTTGGGGAATGTGCTGTAATTTTTTCTTCACCAGGAAACATCTTTCCCACTCCAAGTTCATCTGATCCTTTTTTTTTACCCCATTCAAGCCTCATTCGGCTTACATTCTAGTGGGAAGACGCAGACACATAAATAAAGAAACAAAGCATCCTATATTCATAATGTATGTCAGATGGTGATAGTACTGTGGAGAAGTACAAGGTAGGGAAGGGGAACAGGGAACGTGCGTGAGTGGAGGGTGGGAGTGGGTCGGGGACCCTTACCGAGGATGGGTTTGAGGAAGCCCTGAGGAGGCTGAGAGAGCCACAGGGTGATCTGGAGAAAGAGTGGTCCAGGCAAAGGTCCTGCCAAGGTTGTCCGTGCCAAGCCCCCAGAGCATGAGAGGGCCAGCAGGAATGGCAGGGCCAAGGTGGCCACAGTGGAGGGGGGTGGTTAGGAGGACGTGGGGTCAGGGCGCCACAGAGACCACAGCATGCAGGACCCCAGAGGCCATTGTAAGAATGCTGGCATTTATTTTTTTTAATGGGGGAGTGACAATGATCTGATTCCATGTTACCAGGGTCACTTGTGGTGAAGAGAGACTGCAGGAGACCTGGGGAGAGATGGCAGCACTTTGGACCAAAGTTGATATGGTTGTGTTGTAGCTGTTGAGATGTGGTCAGCTTCTGGATCTGTTCCAAAGCAAAACCCACAGGTCTTGCTGATGAACTAAACATGGATATAAAAGAAAGAATGAAGTTGGGCATGACTCTAAGGCTTTAGGACTGAGCAGCTAGATGGGTAGGGTTACCATTAAGTGAGGCAGAAGCCAAGAAAGTCTGGTGGGGGTTGGGGAAGAGCAGGCATCTGGCTTTTGACATTTTGAGTCTGAGATGTCTATTAGACACCCTGGTGGAGAAGTCTGGCAGGCAGTTGGCTATGAGAGTGCAATTTTGGGAAGTGGTCCAGGCCAAAGACATAAATATGAAAGTTATTGAATTTATATTTTATGTGTTTGGGTAGGTCCATCAGGGCAAAACTCTGTCCTATTAATCTTTGAACTCCCCATCTAACCTAGAAGTGGTTTGCCTACACTTAGTAGAGACTCAGTAAATATTCATAGAATACATGGATATATCTGTTTGTGAAAATGAAGCCAGGATTAATTGAGTTGTGGAAACACTAGCACTCCCCTGCCTTTCATCAGGTAGAGATAATGGCAAAAGCCCACCATCTTGAATGACCTGATCCAGACATGAGTCCTTGTTCTGCTGCTCATGGCTAGGTAACCTTAGCCAAGTTACTTAATGTCTCCAAGCCAGTTTCCTTATTTATAAAGCAAAAATAATCTCAATTGCTCTTTCAAAGGGTGATGATTAAAGGAGATTATGAGTGTGAAATGTACAAGCACCTTAGAGATGGGAGTTCGTTGTGAAAATCAGGCAGGAATTGGTAACAACATGATTCTGCTCCTCAGGCTTATTGTTGTCTTGTTTACTTGAAAGGCTTTTAAGTAAGGATCCCAGAAGCTGGGATTCAGAATGCACAGGGCTGGTCTCTCTCTGGCCAGATATTCCTCATGGCTTAAGGGCCTGTTTACCACCATCACCTCCCACCCCACCCCACCCACCCTACCCACTGGCTGCCAAGGCTGCACTCTCCCTCCTCATCTCTTACAGAAATGGCCTCCAAAGCACCAGCAATTTATCTACTAGGGTAAAGATAGAAAATAAATGGAGGATTTACTCATGATCAGTTTTCATCTTAAAGAATGTATAAATAAAAGATTCTCAACATCAGTCCTTAGGGACATGCAAACTGAAATCATAATGAGATACCACCACATGCACATTAGAATAAAAACAAAACAAAAACACAAATACCCATAACCTTGATAACACCAAGTGCTGGTATGAATTTGAGCAATTAGAATGCTCATATATTTCTGGTGGGAATGCAAATAGCACAGCCACTTGTAAAATATTTTGTCAGTCTCATACAAAGTTAAACATAAGCTTACTATACGATCCAGGATTCCTACTCCTAGGTATTTATTTAAGAGAAAGAAATACTTATGTTCACACAAAAACCTGTGTGTAGATGCTTGGAGCAGCTCTATTCATTATTGCCCCAAATGGGAAGCAACCCAGATGTCCTTCAGCTAGTGAAGGAACAAACTATGGCACATGCATAAAATGGAAGGAATACTACTCTGCAGTACAAGGGAACAAAGTATGGATTCAAACACCATAGATGCATCTTAAATGTATTTTCTAAATGAAAGGAGGCCAAGCCAGGAGGCCTTATTATATGATTGTAAGATTCTGTTCATATGACATTCCAGAAAAGGCAAAATAATAGGGCCAGAGAGCGGATCAGTGGCTGCCAGAGGCTGGGAGGAGTTGATGACAGAGTCAGCATAAGGGAAGGTGGGAGTGATGGAGCTGTTTTGAATCAAGTATTTGAGGCAATGAATATACCACTCTGTGCATTTTTCAAAACCCATAGAACTGAGTGCTAGAGAACATGAATTATACAGTATATAAATTAAGAAAAAATAAGTAGGATGTGGAGTAAACTCAAAATAGAATATATATAGTCAAAAATGAACTTAACTGTATTGCAAATGAATACCATGCTAAAGGAGTGGAGAAAAAAATGAACTAATCTACATAATTTTGGAAAGCAGTATTTTGATTGGATATTGTAAAGCTAAAGAAGAAATGTACTATAACCAAGTAATGTGGTTTGTGCATTTGTTTCTCACAGGGGTATGCATTAGCAATTCTGAAAATGGATATACTTGGGTCAAACAAATAAGTAAATATAATTTAAAAGATATAATGTAATATAATACAAAATATAAGGAGAGCTTGGTTTTTCAGAGGCAGAGAAAGAAGTTACAGATGAGGAATGGGGAAGGCTGGAATGAACTGTGCAGTGTTGAGTTGAATTCAGAGGTATCAGGGTGAATGCAGGCTTGTTTGTTTTTGTGGTACAATATACATAACATTTACCATTTTAACCATTTTTCAGTGTAAAATTCAGTGCCATTAATACATTCATAATGTTGTGCACCTATCTCCGCTCTTCATTTCCAGAACTTTTTCTTCATCCCCAATAGAAACCCTGTAACCATGAAATAATAATTCCCATCCCCCCTCCTGTCAGTCCCTGTTAACCTCTATCTACTTTCTGTCTCTATGTATGTTCCTGTTCTAGGCACCTCATGTAAGTGGAAACATACCCATAATTGTCCTTCTGTGTCTTGCCTGTTTCACTTAGCTTAATGCTTTTTAGTTTCGTCCATGTGGAAGCATGTGTCAGAATTGCATCCTTTTTTTAAAGGCTGAATAATATTCCACTGTATTTATATACCACATTAGCTTATCCTTTCATTTGTTGATGGACATTCCTTTTTTTAAAATACATAAATATATGGCTACAGAAATACAGAAACAGGAGTATTAATGTATTAGTATACATACATGAATTTTCTGTCTCCGTCTGTGGAGAGGGCCTAAATAATGATACTCCAGTAGCAATGAACACACAGAGCACCTAGATCTTGGTTTATAAACATCATTTTCCAATAAGAAGAACCAGGTCTCTTTAGAGAAGTTGTTGATTCCAGGCCTGAGGCAGAGAATGTGCAGGATGAGCCTGAAGCGCCTTGCAGAAGCAAAGAGGAAGGAAATGCTTTGGAAAGGCTGTGAGCGTGTTAGAAGGGTGCAGGAGCCAACCCGAAGGGGCTCCCAGCAGCCAAAGCTAGAGCAGTTTGAGGAATAGAATAAATAATAGTAATAATAATCACCTTAGATTATAACCACATAGCTATTCATGAATTCATACTGATATGGATAAATAATTGAACAAATAAATGGGAGTGAAAGAAACAGCTCCCTCTTTCAGAATTACAACTAATAAATATAGAAAGAATGAAGGTAATGGAAGAATCACTGTTAGTACACCACAGACATAATTGTTGCAGGCAAGATCCACACAGATGCTGGAATTCAATGGGCAGAAGTTCAAGGAGAAAGTGGATATTTGCATAAGCTCCAAGTATCCCTCCAGAGAAACTGATCATTTACAAAGGGAAAAATTGGAGCTTGACGACCCAGCAGACACCACATAGCTAAGTGATCGAAGTCAACATCACCAGCATTGAGACACAGGGACACAAGGGAGGCACTGAGAAGAGCATATTGGCTCTGTGGTATTCTTGCCAAAAATGTAGAACCACCACCTAAACATCAGAAAACCTCATATAGATCCAAACTGAGGGAAACTCTATTAAGTGTCACAGTCATGAAAGACAAGGAAAGACAGAAACTATCGCCCGTTGGACCAGGAGACAGAGGCCCCAGGATAGCTAAATGTAGTGTGAGATTCTGGATGAGATCCCAGGACAGAAAAGGTGTGTTGGTGTATATAATGTATGTTGGATTAGTGAAAATCCAAATAAAGTCTGTAGTTTGCTTAGTATTATACCCATGCTACTTGGTTTTGATAACTGTCCTGTGATTATGTAAGATACTAACATTAGAGAAAACTGGGAGAAGAGTGGATGGGAACTGCCTGTGCTGTTTTTGCAACTTCTCTGTAAGTCTAATGTATTTTTCAAAACAGAAAGTTTTTTAAAAAAAAGGTATGAAAGCTTTACTGCTCTCTGTATGTTTTAAAATACACATGAGGCATTGGACAGTGACAACACTGTATTAATAATTAGATACATGGGTGGTATGTGTGCAAACTTAGCTGATGGGAGCTCGTGTTTTAAAAGATTTGGATGTCACTGCCCTTCAGCATGATCAAAAGTACTGCAGATCCCTAGAGCAGTCAGATTCTACAGAAAGTAGAATGGCATCGCCAGGAGCTGGAGGGAGTGGGATGGGGAGTTAGTGTTTAATGGGTGGAGTTTCAGTTATGCAGATGACAAGAGTTCTGGAAATGGATGGTAGTCATGGTTGCACAACAGTGTGACTGTATTAATGCCACTGAACTGTACACTTAAAAGTGGGTGGGTAAGTTTTCTGTTACATTATTTTACCACAATTAAAAACAAGGATTGCAGAGTTTGTCATAGGCTCTGTGCTCTCTTGCTTCTACATCTCTCTTGCAGGTTAGGCTTTTCTTCCCAACAAGGCTTCCTGTGATCTGGGTCTCCAGCACAGCTTGTTTTTCAAGGCAGAACCACAGCACTAGGTATTAGTTCATGCTTAATCCACAGATAGGGATCGACAGGAGACTGGAAAGGTCAGAGTGCAGAAAGGAAAATTCTGCTTACTTGGGGGAATCTATTAACAAGATTTCATTGAAGGTTATCTTAATCTCCCAGTGAGAGAGAAGTCTGCCCTCAGATCTCTGAGGCCTGGTTACTCAGAGCTCAGGGGTAATCTGGGAGCTGCACGCCCTATTCTGTCTTCTTTCTCCATCCCCCAAGGGTGTGTGATGGCCAGGTTATGCATGTTCCTTGGTTCTTTCTACAGGATCTATGCTTACCCTGCCTGTATTTATGCACAAACCCATCTGTAAAGGCAAAGTTGTGTTGTGATGCAAAACAATCCCCACATCTCTGTGGTTTAAAACATCAGCAGTTGATTTCTCGCTCATTCTGCATATCTACCTGAAGGTCAGCTGGGGCTCTTCTCTGGATCACAGTCCCTCTGGGCCCAGGGTGATGCCACGGCCACAATCAGGAACCCAGTGGTGACTGTGGGGGCTGGCTCTTGCAGCCTTTGCCTGGAAATGACCCAGGTCACTTCTGCTCACATTTCTTTGTCTAAAACATCTTGACTGATCCAGCATGACTTAAAATAGATGGGAAATTCTAGTCCTCCTGTAGGGAAAGTACTGACCTTGGGGAACAGAAATGTAGCCCACCACACTGACCTGACCACCCAACACTTCACTTACCCCTGGGGGAGAAATTTGGGGGCTGGAGAGAACTCCAACCCCACCTCCACCCACATACTCTGCCCCACTGAAAGAATGCTCAATGCCTCTACCTCCTGTCGGGGAGGCCTCAAAGTCCAGTTAGGGGATTTTGTCTGCGGTTTAGAGGTGTGGGTTGGTCCTTTCCATGACTATTATTTCCTATTCCACTCCCACACTCCAGGTCTTCCCTGATAGCTGTGAGGGTCCCAACCTGCTCCTTCTGGGAGCCAACTCAATGTCCGTTGATGAGGAACACGTGTGGGCTGCCCACGGGGCCGCTGTGTGACTCATTGGCTTCCCAGAAGCTAATCAGCCAGCTGAACCAGCCTATTTTCCCCTTTGCCCCTACTGGGAATCAGTGGCTGCAATCCTGGAAGATTAAGAGAATCCCTATCACTTATTTGCATCCTTAAGGACAATAGCCCTAGTGAGTTTTCTTTTTTCTTTTTGAATAATATAATGTAATCTTTGAGGTTGGTCCCTTAGCAGAAGATAAAGAAAGATGTGGGAGGGTACAGTGAATGGGTATCTCTGAGTGCGCTTAACTTCTGTGACTTAGCTGAATTTCACTTCACACTAATTTAACAAATTACTTGCTTTTTATATAAATTCACAGCATTCTGTTTTAAAAATAGTCCAGTTCCCATTGTGCATTTAAAATACTAAATTGTTTTTAAAAATCTGATTTACACCCAACTTTTCAGGAGCATTGTTTCTTTAGAAAGCAAAGCCTTACTGTGCTGATATTTCTCAGCAAATTCCTAGAACTATAGACAATATGGAAATAGAGAGTCTTGGATACAACAATTGTAATATTTGTGACTCACCCAAAATTTGCTTCCCTTTTGAGACGGGGGATTTCTGGCAGGGAGGAAACAGATTCATTCATTTGTTCAACAAATAGTTGTTTTGCTCAATGGCTTCTAAGAGCTGAATACTCTGATAAGTACCATAGAAGATGCAAGGAAAGATTAGCACCCATTACTCCCTGCTAAGAGTTGACAATGTGGCTATATGATTATATTTCATTTGCATGACATCTTCCAGAGGTATCATCCTGCCCAAAGGCCAGAAGAACAAACTGAGACGTGGGAAGATCAGGCCTCTGGCCCTATCCCACACAGCTCCTGGCTGAAATCTCTTCATGTCTAGCTTTAGACTTACTCTACTAGACAAATCCCTCAGCAGATGAAAGCACTGATTCCTGGCTCTGTGAACAGTCTCTGGCACACCTCCCCTAAGAAGCTGGTCTTGACACAACTCCTTGCACCAACTCTGTGGCCTCCCAGGACCCAGGTCTGACCCCAAAGGAGGCAAATCAATCGTCACACCCAGTACCCAAGCTCAGGCTTCTCTATTTGCTTAAATGAATCCCTTGTTATTGTTAGGCATTAACATCTTATTAAATCAGGGTGGACCACAGTTGGCCAATGAGTGCTGGTAAGGATAATGGCTTTTCAGGGCTTGGCAGAAGCATGTACTGGGTATGAAAGCCAGCACCCTGGTTTGCCTGGGTACAGTGGCAGCCCAGAGCTGTTCATCAGAACCTGGGGGATCTGGTCAGTCACAGTCTGGAAATGGGACAGTTGTAACTGAGAAAAGCTGGAAAAGGTTGGTCCTTTCTCTGGGAAGAAAGCATTTGTTGCCCAAAATGACAGACAATTCTAATATTCCAGAGGGATCACTAATACATTGAGAAACTTCTTTGTACCTGACTTGCCATTTGGTTTCCAGGTCATGTATGTGGAACAGTTTTACAGAGAGGTTGGGAAGATGACTTAGGTTCTGTGGAGGCTGACCAGAGGCTCCCAGAGCTTCTGCAAGATGCCTGGGGAGATCATCTCAGAAAACCAGGAAGAGCGCCACGCGAGCAGGGTACAGTGCTGCGGGTAGCAGCGTGGCCGGTGCCGAGGTGCTGGCTGACGCAAACTGGCTGGCTTGGAATTGTGTGGCATTGTTGTTCTCTTCCTGAGGGATCATTGCTTTAAACACCCCTGCAGTTACAGCTTGGCATTTGAAGCGTTGGCTGAACTAGCACAGTCCCCTGCTTCTGGACAGTTTGTCATTTAAGCTTCACTTTATGCTTCCATACCTTTCCTCCCCTTTAGGGCTACCCTTTATCTGCCCACCTTCTTCAGAATGTCTCCCTGGAGAAACACTGCTCTCTCCTCTCTCTGCTCTTTCTGCATTTCACTCATTGCTCAAGTCCAGAGCACAATGTGAGCAGACTCCTGGGGAATGTAGAAGGCGGATCTTGCCCTGCTCACTGTAGACACAGCCCCTGGCATGGTGCCTGTCTCAGGTGGATGCCCACACAGTGTTGCAGATTTGAGTTGGGGCTTCTTCCCTGCCCCACCTAAGAGATTTAAGGAACCCCCTCAATGAGTCCTTCCCAACTTCCCCAACCAATTCCTAACCAAATTCTTTACCCCACATCTCAACTTTCTTTCTTTAGAAATAAATTACTTGATGGGCCCGTAGACACCTTCTTCCCACTCTTGTGGCTTCCATGAGGAGAGAATTCTTTGTATCTTCCTTGCTGCTTGCTCTGCCCATTACCCCTCCCCACAGAAGGAAGCTGAGTTAACTGAGTGGAATTTGAGAGGGGAGCAGGGTCCTGTCAGGAAATAGAGCTGACATTTTTACCTCTATCTGCTGACTGTGTATTTCTGTGCCTGGGTGGAGAAAACACAAGTGTTATATATATTGACTCCCTCAAGAGCCAGCAGGCCCAGAAAGAAACCACAGAGGCATTTTCAAGAACTGTCTTGTGCCCTGGAGGCATATGGTAAGCTGAGTGCCCAGGGCCTGGCATCCCAGTTCCAGGTGTAGCTGTTTAGGTCTCTAAATCCGTTTGCTGTTGCTCTATCTCCCTAAGGCCTCCTGACATGTATGGATGCCTGGCTGGGTCCCAAGAGCTGCAGAGTGTTGAATTAGACACTATGCCCAGCCCAGTGTAATTATTCAGAGTCAAAATGAGTCAGCAGGCAACCCAGATTCAAAACGGTGGCTCCTGGCTCAGGCTCTCCCTCACGGTGCCCACAGCCTACTGAAGGAAATCCCTGAAGGAGATCTCTAGGGGTGGGCAGTGGGGGAGAGAGAGAATGAGGAGCCACCAGGGAGCTGGAGCAGATTCTGGGTGAGGCAGGAAGGATGATGAAGCATCTCAGGAGGAAAGTCAGGACCCCCTGGCATCCATCCTTCCTTTGTGACTACAGCCTCCACCCGGTGCCCCTCTCTGCTCTGGCAAGATTCCCCGGAGATGAGGACTATTGGCCAACATCTCCTGTTCACAGCAGACATTTGCTATGGCTGAATTCTGTACCAGCCCCTGCAAGGGGGCATGAGGAGGGCTGTCTGAATGAAAATAAAACATGTATTTTAAGGGTTTTAGGTCAGGCTAAACTGTCTATTTTTTGGATTAACTGAGGAAGATTTCTTAACTTCCCATTGCCCCAAGGAGTTGACACTTCCATAGAGCAGTGATTGGATGAATGTTCACGTAAGGAAGTTCTGATATTTCTGAGCCTCATGTGGGCCCACAATTAAACAATTTAGGAGGTCACCCTATTTTTAACCAACCCTATGATCCAGCTGACCAGGTCCTCTGGGTGATTTATAGCTCAGTTAATCCCTAGCTGGCAGTTATCAATCTTTTGGGATTTAAAAGTACTCTTTGAAACATCATTCACATTGCACAGACCTGTTCGATCAGAGTGTGGGAGACCTATGGGAGGAGCCAGGGACTTAGCATAGAGAAAGGAGTATTCAGTCTACAGATATGGGAAGGGATAGCTTGTGGGTAGAGGCCAGACAATTCTAATATACTCCAGAAAGCAGAATGGTGTCCAATGGATGGAGGTAGGTAGCTTCCTGCTACTGGGGAAATTCAAAGGGAAACTGTGTATATACATCAGCCAGAGGGGGTATTCATGTCACCCATGAGGGTTAGCTCCTAACCTGTTATGGACAGATGTTTGTGTCCCCCAGATTCATGTGTTGAAGCCCTAATTTTCAGGGTGATGGCAATAGGAGGTGGGACCTTGAGTAGGTACTTAGGTTTAGATGAGGTCATGGGGTGGAGTCTCAATGGTAGGATTAGTGTCCTTATAAAAAGAGGAAGACACCAGAGCTTCTTCATTCTGCCATGAAATGACAAGGTGGCTGTCTGCAAGCCAGAAAGCAGGTCCTCAACAAGAACCAAATCAGCCAGCACCTGAATCTTAGACTTCCTAGCCTCCAGAACTGTGAGAGAGAAATGACTGCTGTTTAAGTCACCCAGTCTATGGTATTGTGGTATAGCAGCCTGAACTGAGACCCTAGCAGAGAGTCATTGATTTTATGGAAGTTATAGAGACGGGGTTGAGTTTATACAAACCTTCTGAGACCCTATGAGATGCCTAGAACACTATAAAAGAGAAAAAAGATTTCTCCCTGTCTCCTACAAAAGCAAGAAACAACTATGGTTTGTACTGTCTTTGGATTATGGATAAACAGGACTCTGCAAAATTTTCATGAGCTTTCTGAGATGGGGAGGGTGCTATTTTGGGGTGCTGGGTTTCACTGTATCTTATGATTCATGAGCATCCTTACAAATCCCCCTCCTTGGAGATTGCACTGACAGATAGCCCTGAGTTTCCAGGAGGTGCCATTGGCTGAGAGACCTTCTGCCAGAGACCACCTCTCCTGTGCCCTTTTCTGTTCAGCCAACAACTCCACCCTCTAATTCATGTGGCAGCAATTGAGGTCTAGCTCAGAGGGAGAAACTAAAACATACAGGAAGCCAAGGAAGTAGGCCTGCCCTTTATGTGGGAACTGGCTGTGTGGTGAGGCTTGAGAGAGACACCTACACAGTGTCTCTGCCTCCCACCCCCAACGCTACCCACACCCTGACCCTCTGCAAATCTCTTCTGCGCACAAAACTCTCAGGGTGCCTGCGTCTCCCAACTGGTTAAACAGTGAAGCACCACCACTGGAAACCAGGACATTCATTAATTCAGCCAACCTCCAAGTAGTCTTCATGGAAAAGAAAATATGAATCTTGTCACTCTTCCTTCTGTTTATTTTTAATCTTGAGACAAAGCTAAAGTAAGGCAAAAAGAATACAACCATCATCCACAGTTTGACCACCTAGAATTTAAGCTTTTTTACACGTTTGCCTTCAATCATTTTGTAAGAAACAAACATTTCAGATCTGAGTGCCCTTGTATTCATGTCTCAATCTTATTCTTACATTTCCGTTCATGTAGCTTTGTGTTTATCTAAATAAAAATTCTGTCATTCCAAAATTACAAATGAGGACCTGGACACCATGATATTTTCAGGGCTGGGGACCCCCTTTCGGGGAGCTCTGGGGGCCGGGACGGGGCTGTCGCGCAGCGGAGGGGGAGCCCCCCGGCCACGGTCGCACCAGCGGATCCGAAGACCCCACGTTCTCTCTCCTTCTCTGGGCTGGACGAGGCAGGCAGGGCTGCTTCCGAGAAGACCCCGCCCAGGCTTCCGCGACCGCGCGGCCTTCCTGCGAGCCATTGTGCGCGCGCGAGAGCGGCACCGGCCGGCGCTGGGGAGGCGTTTCCGGGACGCGGGCTGGGCCGCCTGGCAGGGCGGCCCCCTCGAGGAAGCGCCGCATTCTCCCGAGTGGCACGTTCGCCTCAGGCCGTGCCAGATGCCCCGCTGGGCAGAGGTGAGGGGCGGCTCCACGCAGGGGTCCAAACCAGGCCGTGGGGTTTGCAGTGGAAAGCCAGGTGTGCTTACTTCTTGGCCCGTTGCTTCCTTCCTTTCCCTAATCATTTCAGCACTTTTTACTGCCAGGCTCTGTGCTGGGCTCTGGAATTACTGATTCTGCCTTCTTTCATTCATTCGTTCCCCACACGGTTATTGAGCCTCCGAATGTACCAGGCACTGTTCTAGGTGATGGGGATCAGCCAGGCAGCAAAATAACGGAAAGCCTTGTCCCCTGGAGCTTGCATTCTAGCAGAGGGGCAGACAATGAAGAGTAAGACAAGGAGTAAGTGTATTATACAGGGGAAGATGAGTGCTTTGAAAAGACAGAAAGAGGAGTGGGAGGGTATCAGTAATGGGGAGGCAGAGGGAGCTGCCCAACAGCTCTGGGGGAAGAGCGCTCTAGGTGGAGGAAGCAAAGCCCTGGAGCGGGAGCCTGCGTGGCCCACTATGAGTGATGCAGAGTTGGTTTTCTTCCTCAGGGAGTCCTCACTGGACTCTCAGAGCTCAGCCCAGGGAAAAATCGCCCTGAGGCAGGGCTAACAGTGAGTAGCGACATCTGTGCTCCAGTGCCTCCCATAACCTGCAGAGTAACGTTTATACACCTTGGGCATCCTCATGATCTGGACCTTGTTCTCTCTCCAGTCCCATTTCCCAGACCTTTGTTCTTGCACCAAGCATACTCTGCAGCTTGACCTGTGACTTGTGGTTCCCCAGGTGCAAATGCTGCCTCTGTGCTTGGACGTGGCATCTCTGGGAATGCCGTACACTTTCCTCCTATCC
Source organism: Manis pentadactyla (assembly GCF_030020395.1). Taxonomy (NCBI): domain Eukaryota; kingdom Metazoa; phylum Chordata; class Mammalia; order Pholidota; family Manidae; genus Manis; species Manis pentadactyla. Next base: position 198,253,362 of record NC_080020.1, on the reverse strand, counting down.
ATGTCCACCTGACAAGCCCATACTTTTCCTTTAAGATTCTTTTCAACATCATCTTCTCCACGCAGCCTTTTTTTAAATTGCCCTGAATGATCCAGCCCCATCTTCTGCTTGCATGATGCCCTGCACAGACCCTGCCTGGCAAGCATCTGGCTACATTGCAATTGTGTGTTGACTCGTCTGTTCATAGCTGTAGGTTCCCAGAATGGGGATTTCCTGTGGGTGCAACACTGGTAGGGAGAAAGACCTTCAATTTAACCACAGAGAATGGCTAGCTCAAGGGACATTGTTGCCTGAGAGAAGAGGAGAGGCTGCCGCTCTCCCTGACTCCATCCCTGCCCTGGATGCCGGTCTGCAGCTGATCACACATCTCCTGGAAACCTTGGAATGTGCTTCCTCTCCCCTCCCCAAGGAACTCTGAGCACTCTTGGGCAGCAGCACTTACAAAGAGTACAGTGGGCTGGCTGGCCAGCCACCACGCAGCCCCCGCAGGCCTGCCCAGTCTTTCCTTGAAAGTCCCTGACCTTGTCTCGCCATTCCCAGGCTCACAGTCCTAATCCACAGCCCACTTTTACATTTGGACGTCTGGGAACGTCTTCTGGCTCACTGCCTTGTCTCCACCCCCTCTCAGTTCCTACCCTCTCCTGCCAATGCTAGAATCATCTTCAGAAACTGCTGTTTTCCAAGTCACCTCTTGGCTCAGAGAGGTGACCACTCTCAATGTCAAAGCACAAAGTCTGAGCACCCAAACCTGGTGTCCTGGGTGCTCTGAAAATTGATGCTAACTCCCTCTGTGCACTTTTTCTTAGTCCTCCCTGTCACCAACCTCCTTCCAACAGTCTACTCACTGCCCCTCAGTTGTTGCCCCAGCTCTGCACTTCATCCATCCTGGGAGCCCTTCCTGTGCTGCACCCCCACCAGTCCTATCAAACCCTTCTGTGTACAAAGCCTTCCCACACAGTCCTTGGTCAACCCATCTCTGAGCCCCGGATCATTTATGCTTATTCCCTATTACAGCCATTTAATACCAATTAGACCATCAACCTTGCAAACTTTTAAGGTTCCTTTGGTCCTGCAGTTCTATTCTGACCATGTGTTTTTGCTGCCATTTTTCACAAGTTTGATTCTCCACTCATGGAGTAAGAGACTTACAGACCAGACCTTGCCTTTATCAGTGTGCATCTTCCGTGATATAAGAGTGCCTGGCTCATGGGGAGACTCAGTATGGGTTTGCTGGTGAAGAGATTCCAGGCCCCCATCTCCAGATATGCCCATCCTCAGAAGTTTCCTGCTCAGCTGCCATGTGCTGGGATTATCACACACATGCCTTCCAAAGAAGAGCTGATACATATATGCACACAGAGGGATCAGAGACTTAGTGTTTGCCCTCCATCGGGAACCTGCATTGCAAGAGGTGCCTGGAAAGAGCAGTACTGAATTATCATTTAGCTTGAATGGTGGAATGCCAGTTATTAGCAAGGGAGTAATGGTTGGCACGGAACCTTCCTTGGAGCCATTCAGTCACAGTGACTGCCATGCCTTGCTGCCTAAGTGTGCTGCCAGTGGGTAGAAATAGGAGGAAAGAACTATCCATTTACAAGGAAGCTAACCTCTCACTTCACTTTATGCAAACTGTAGCTTCCTAGATTTCATCCCTGAGAAGAAACCTCAGGCATGGCTTGTCTGAGTGGAGGGAAGCAGGTGTCATCCCTGTTGCTCTGTCCCTGATGAGAAAGGCCGCCTGGGGCTTCTGCCACTGCCTTGGCAAGAAGAAGGAGTGGTGGGAGGGAGCCAACTCAGTTCTCTTGGGCTGACAGACCCAAAGGGAAGACCAACATCACTCGTTGGAGAGTGGGCTGAGCGGGACAGAGCCTATGGTGGACAGTGTTCAGAACCGGAAAGATGGGGGTAGGGACAGAGGGAGAGGAAGGGATGAACTTTCATTTATTGAGCACCTATTGTGTGCTGTGAGTTGTGCTAGTCACATTCACATCTGTTACCTCATCTAATCTTTCCAACCATCTTTTGAGATAATTGTCAGCTGCATTCCTAACACAGTGTATTTCCTCTCACACCCTTTCTCCATTGTTCCTTTTCCTGTTTTTTTTTTTCTTTTCTTTTCTGGTCATAAAGTAATTAGTGTTCATTATAGACATGGTATATGAAAATAATATGCAAGTGCAAGGAAGTAAAGAAAAATCACTATAATCTCATGACAAACATGTAAGCATTATTAGGATTTCTAAGTATATTTTCTTGTTTTAAAATGCATTTTAAGCATATATGATATAACATTGTATGCAATTTTCTTTTTTAATTGATCTTTATAACAAAAATATTTTCATATCATTAAAAATTTCTAAAAATGTATGTATCTGTAGTGCCTTCACAGTGCCCCATTATGTGGATATACAACTAGTTTCTTAACTGTTCTCCAACTGCTAGACATCTGTTTTTCTATCTTTTGAAATTATAAACAATGATTCAGTAACATCTTTGTACCAACATCTTTCTGATTATTTTTTTAGAATAGATTTGAGGAAAAGGGATTACTGTGTCAAACAGTATAAGCCATGATTTTAAATAGTTTTATTTTCTGATTTTAAAAGTAAATAGTTGTCTATTGTGAAAAATTTAGAACACATAAAAAAAGAAAATAACATCATCCATAATCTTTCAAATTACTATTATTAACATTTTGGGGTATTTATTCCTCAGTCTTTTTTCCAATATATATATAAATGCAAATAAGTAGAGCAACATAAAATTGGTATTACACAGTTCACACAATGCTATCTCCTGCTTATCAGCAAGCATTGTATTATAAACATTATATTATTAATTATCTTTGAAAATATTTTTAATAGGTGTGCAATTCCACTTTGAGGATGCATCATACAAATTTAAACATTCTTTTACTCATGGCCATTTAGATTTTTGTATCCAAAAATTTCCTATTAATATCTCTGTTATGAATATCTGAACATCTGTGAATATTAATCTTTGAACTTATCTCTGATTATATTCTTCAAACAGATTCCTAGAAGTGAAATTACTAGGTCAGAGTATACAAGCATTGTCAAAGTTGTGGGTCATGCTGCCAAAGTGTGTTCCAAAGAACGTTCCTAATAACCAGAGATTGTCCATTTTACCATACCCTTGTAATGCTGATTATTAAAGCTACTGTAGATTATTAAGCTAGTATAGATCAAAACTATAGTAGCTTTTCATAAGCAAAATGTGCTTCATTTTTAAAATGTTCACTTATTATTAATGATGTAAAGTGTGTTTTGAAATGTTTATGAGCTACATTTTTGGAATTATCTGTTCATGACACCTACCCACTTACTGTTTTTCTCCTGGTGTGCTTCCTGTTTTAGATAAAGTCTTTATATTTTAAGGATATTAATCTTATGTTTATCATATTCTTGAACATTTTTCCAAATAAAGAAGACAATATCTGCATTTTTACAGATGAGTAAACCAAGACTCAATTATCCAAGGTTATGCAACTGACAAGTGGTCTAGCTGGGATTTGAATCCAGGTCATACTGGCTCTAGAACTGTTGATCAGAAAAAGAAGATGATGAGAGGAAATGATAGTAGTATCTGTGGAAGCCTTAGTGGTAGAACTTGAGTATGTGCCGTAGGATGAGTAGAAGTCAGCTGTTGGACAGGTTGGAGATACTTACAGAGAAGGAGGAGGAACAAAGTGCTGGGGGACTCGGGAGCCAGGAAGGGGCCTGACCTGTGCCAGCTGCGCATCTTTCCAGTCTTTGCCGCAAAGCTTAGGGACATGCTCCTAACGTTCCTCATCCTTTCATAATCCTTCAGAGGGCTGCCTCCAGCATATGCCCCTATCCTGCCCAAAGCTGTATGCAGGAGCACAACTTCTGGTTTGTCGTCACCCGTAGGTTCTCAAGGCTTTGAGGACCCCTCTTCATCTCTTGCACTGATATTTAGGGATGGAAGGGCCTTGGAGGCAATATCCTCAGCAGAGTCCAGAATCTGAGGACTTGTTTAATCATGTTTTCTTACCCAGTTATATTTATCCCAGCCCACCTTTCCAAGCCTTACTAATCAGCAGGGAAAGAAAGGTGAGGAAGAGGGAGGAGGAAAAAGGGAGAAGACTGGATTGCTGATTTCCTTAGAATGGGTGTACATGGCCTCCCAACTAGACTCCCAGGCAGCCTCCTCCACCTCTGCCTTCTCCCCTGCGCTGAGATGGGGCTCCGTGAATGCCTGTGGGTGGCTGCAGGGGGCCAGACGACTGCTGGCAGGCTTTCTGCTCCCCTCCTCCTCCCCAGGAAGGAACAGATGTGAAAACAGTAAATATATGTAGTAGTTTAATCTTGCATTCTAGGGTCAGACAGATGCCAGCGTCTGGGTGAGTGAGGATAGAGGTGGGGGGGGAGGTGGTGAAGGAAGGAGGAAGGGGAGAGAGGGGCCCCTTGTTATTTGCCCTCTCTTCTCTTGTGGCTCCATTCGGGCCCATCCTTAGGGAGTTTGGAAATGCTTAAAATTCTATCTTGGCAGTTTACTGCACTATGAGAAATGGGTGGAAATGTGCGGTTTGGAGTCTTTGTAGAAGTGGGGATGAGAGGCTCTAATGTCTGTAGAGATGGGAAGGGAACTGAGAAGTTCTATAGGTGGAAGGAAAATCATAGCAAATGGAGGCTTGGTCTACAGGAAAGAATGAAGAGCACAGGAAATTATAATTATATGGGTAACTTGAGAGAACAGTCATTCAGTTATTGATTTCTTTAAAAGACAGTTGTCTAAAGTGATAACAATAATGTATCCTGGGGCTTATAGCATACTCAAGAAATACATGAAAACAGTAGAACAAAGGGTGGGGGGTGGAAAGGGGAATTATACTGACTTAAGTTCTCATATGCAAATTCAAGATAGACTGTGATAAGTATGCATACTGTAACTCTTAGAACAAAGACTTAAAAAATAAAACAGAAAGGTTTAGCTAAAAAAACCAATAGAGGAGTTAAAAAGAAATCCTAAGTAATACACAACTGATCCAAAAGAGAGCAAGAAGAAAGAACAAAGAACGAATGGAACAAATAGAAAATAAGTGATAGCATCTATTAATTGTAATATTATTCAGAAAGAGAAGAAATGAGATGATCTCTAAGGTCTTTTCCAGCTTTGGGTTCTCGGATTTTAGTCCACACCTATGTCAGTGTCTGCTGAATGGAACTGAGGCCAAATTAGTTAGGGCTAGTTATAGCCGAATTGGCATGCGAGTGGGCTCTGCTGGTTCCTGGGTCTCTGATTGCGCACTGAGCAAAGGGGAGTGTGGTTGTGAGATTGCCAGTGAGACTAGAGTAGCAAGTTCAGGTAGTGATTAGGGGCAGAGTTAAAGTTGGAGATGTTAGCTCTACCATTTAGGCCTGGGGTGAAGGCACAGTGTGGAGTCAGAGCCCACCTGGAGTTCTTGCTGGATTTGGTTTGTTGGTTAGACCCATGGGACGAGAGAAGATGGGCTCGGGGAACGTTAGATTAGGGCAGGTGATGGGCGGATCCAGCAGGGCTCCTGCCATCCCTCTCCACAGCTTCTCATGTACATTAGGCACATTGTTTCCCATCAGCAATAATGGCTCACTCCTGGGACTTTTTCTCTTTCTCTTATCAATGCAGTGTAATATCTATTCATTCAAAAAAAAACTTTATTAATTACCTGTTAAGTGCTAGGTACTATTCTAGGTACTGGGGATGCCGCGTGAACAAGGAAGTCCCCAACCCCACCAAGCTCACGTTCTGATGGTGGGAGACAGAAAAACAAACAAAATTCCAGAGAGCAACAGGCCAGCAGGTCAGAATGGTCTGGAAGTCTTGGAAGACCCTGTGATCGCTGAGAACAAGGCAGGCTGTGGGGACCCAGGGGAAGAAGGGGCAGCATAAGCTAAGGCCAGGAGGCTGGCAGAATGAAGGCAGCACAGCACGAGAGGTGCACAGAAGAGGAGCTTGGGGGAGCTGCAGCAGGCAAGACACCTGGACTGCATTTCACTTCTAATGGAAGCCATTGGAGGATGTAAACAAGGGAGTGACATGGTTTCACTTGAGATTTAAAAGATGACTGACTGCTCTCTGGAGAAAAACTTAGAGTAGTGACAAGAGAAAACCAAACAAAAAAGAACAATGAAAGATAAGAGATAAGTGCCCTGGATTCCTCAACATGCTGTGTGTGATCCTTGGTGCGTCATTTAGGCTCTCCTCTTTGTTATCTGTCTGTAAAATGCCAGTAGTAAAATCTGTGCTATTTGTGTCAAAGAGACACTGCGGCAACTAGTGAGAGACTGACATTTAGATGCAGAGACAGACATTTAACAACCTTTGTTTTCTTTTAGCTTTTAAGGAGGCCACTTAATTTTTTTAATTGAAGTATAGTTGGCATACAATATAATATTAGTTTCAGGTGTATAACATAGTGATTGGACATTTATATACAGTATGAAATGCTCACCATGATAAGTGGAGTTACCATCTGTAACCCTACAAAGTTATTATCATATTATTAATTATATTCCTTATGTTGTACTTTATATCCTTGTGATTTATGTACTTTATACCTGGAAGCTTGTACCTCTTAATCCCCTTCACCTATTTCACTCACCCTCCCCAAACCCTTCCCCTCTGGTAACCACCAGTTTGTTCTCTGTATTTATGAGTCTGTCTTTGTTTTGTTTTATTTGTTCCTTTATTTTGTTTTTTAGATTTCACGTATAAGTATTTTTTTCTGTCTGACTTATTTCACTTAGCATGATATCTGTATCTTGGCTATTGTAAATAATGCTGCAGTGACTATAGAGGTGCATATTATCTTTTTGAATTAGTGTTTTCATTTCCTTCAGGTATATGCCCAGAAGTAGAATTGCTGGATCATATGGTATTTCTGTTTTTAGTCTTTGAGGAACCTCCATACTGCTTTCCATAGTAACTGCACCAGTTTACATTCCCATCAGGTGTGCACCATGTTTCCTTTTTCTCCACATCCTTGTCAACACTTGTTATTTCTTGTCCTTTTGACAAGAGCCATTCTGACAGCCGTGAGTGATACCTCACTGTGGTTTTGATGTGCATTTCCCTAATGATTAGTGATGTTGAGCGTCTTTTCATATACTTGTGGGCTACCTGTATGCCTTCTCTGGAAAAATCTTTAATCAGATCCTCTGCCCATTTTTAAATTGGATTGTTTATATTTATGGTGTTGTAGGAGTTCTTTATATAATTGGATATTAACCCTTTATTGGATATATTGTTTGCAAATATCTTGTCCCATTCAGTAGGTTGCCTTTTGGTTTTGTTGATGGTTTCCTTCTCTGTGCAAAAGCTTTTTAGTTTGATGTAGTCCCATTTGTTTATTTTTGCTTGTGTTGCTCTTGCCTAAGGAGATAGACCCAGAAAAATATTGCTAAGATAGATGTCTAAGAGTTTACTGCCTTTATTTCTTTTCATAAGTTTGATGGCTTCAGGTTACATTTAGTTCTTTAATCCTTTTTTAATTTTTTTAAAAATATATGGTGTAAGAAAGTGGTCCAGTTTTATTCTTTTGCACGTAGCTGTCCAGTTTTCCCAACAACATTTATTGAAGAGACTGTTTTCTCTGCATTATGTATTCTTGCCCCCATTTGTCATAGATTAACTGGCCACCAAAACACGTGTTTATTTCTAGGCTCTCTCTTCGGTTCTGTTGACCTATGTGTCTGTTTTTGTGCCAGTAGTATGCAGTTTTGATTACTATAGCTCTATGGTATAGTTGGAAATCTGGGACTGTGATACCACCAACTTTGTTCTTTCTCAAGATTGCTTTTGCTATTCAGGGTCTTTTGTGGTTCCATACAAATTTTAGAATTATTTATTTTAGTTCTGTGAAAAATGCCATTGGTATTTTGATAGGGATTGTATTGAATCTGTAGATTGCTTTGGGTGGTATGGACACTTTAACATTAAAAGTTACTTTTAAAGAACAAAGGGCCATACAAAAGCACACACTATGATATCTTCTTAACCTTTTCAGTATATTAGGCACTCACTAAATTCAGTTGATCAAGTGGGTTCTGTATGACAAAACTTGAGTTAACTTCCTCTGTGAACATTGTGGCTTTTGAGACTTCACTTGCACAGGGGCTAGTTAGGTAATTTGGTTAATAAAGCCAAACTCAAATGAGTAGCCCCACTGCCAGCCAGATTCTTTCCCTCCATTCCTAGGCCATGACCTGATCAGACAGCTTTTAATTGGATGTCACTGGTCACAGCCAGCCAGTGGTCATCCTCCTGTGCAAGGGAATGAGAGCACCACCTGGGACTGAAGACCAGCTTCAAGGTGGCCCCACTCTTGAGTTGCTTTACATCTCCAAAGCGATTGCCTCTTAGGAGAACAAGGATAAAAACCTTGGCCTGCCTTCTTCACAGGGGTCTGTGGGATCAACAGAAACCCCTGGGGAGGTGTTGGAGTGTTAGTAATTTTATCACTGCTGCTGAGGGAACTGCTGAGTGGATTGGGAAAGCTAGCCTGTGACACATCAAGAAGGTTTTTAATGCTCCTCCAGGATATGTCACACTGTGCCCAGCCCTGGTCCTGCAGGCCAGATTCCAGTGGAAAGGCATTTTGTTTTAATAGACACGTGCACAAAGCAAACGCAAACAAACAAAAGCCAGATTCCATCTGCACATCCACTTTGGGTGATACCAGATGACTTTTGTCCTAAGCACTGTAAATGCATGAGAGCTCACTTAAACCTCACAGCATCCCTCCCAATAGGTATTGTCATCCTTATTTTACAAACGAGGAGACTGATATTCAGAAAGGGTAATGGACTTGTCCAAGGCTATCAGATGAGTTACAGAGCTAGGAGTGGGCCCAGGTTAGCCTGATTCCAAGGCCTTGTGTGCCCCTGTCCTCCGACTTACAGTCCTAAAGCATTCAGTGTACCTTCCCATCATTTTATCCATGAAGGCCAGTGCTGTAGATATCCTGGGAACCCCTCAGGCCAGAGATGATTGAAGACAAGGTTAGACCTCTTGATGCTACTTTGTTATCTAGTCCATCAAAAGACAAATAATAAATCAGCCAGCAAATATTAACTAAGGGCCTGGGTGAGAGGTCTGGCAGGAGAGGCAGGATATATGTAGATCTAAGAATAATTCAAGAGCAAGATGTGGTCGTGTCTATGCCAAGGGGTGGGGGTGGGGGGGCAGTGCCAACCACTAAGGAAGAAAATGACTAGGGCTAAGGGTGAGGCATGGGGAATGGATGCAGATGGATGGAAAGGCGATGCCATGGGCTCAGCTGCCAGCAGGGGAAGCCAGAGGGCCTGACTGCTTCCCTTCCTGATGCCTGGGACTCAGGGTCCTGGATTCCTCTGGAACATAGAGAATAACGGCCAGGACAAGGCCATTGAGAGTGCCAAGCACAGCCCCACATCTGCACTTCAGGCATGCCCAGGTGACCCAGGCACAGACCCTGACGTCATTGTCCATTTCCCCTACAGAGCCATCTTCTTGGTATTGCCAGCTCCTAGCCAGTGACTGGATGAGTGACAGGCTGCCCAGGGCCAGATGCAGCAACTGAGCTAAGAGAAGGGATTCTTTCTGTAGGGGGAGATACCTGGGGAAAATCAGTGGGAAGGACATGTTTTCTTGGAATGGCTGTTTGGTGCCAGTGTAGTGCCCTCTATTGTGTAGGGCTGGGCTGATAGCTCTTCTGGGGTGACAGGGTGATGGGGTGTGGGGCTCAGCTGCTTGGCCTGCCTCAAGACCATAGACAAGAAGGAAGCCAGAAAAACCTGTCCTTCCTGTCAGGTGGGCCTTCCTGCCTGCCTCCTTCCCTTTCTCAACACTGTTCTAAAAATGTAACCAGAGACTTACCTTGTCCCTACCCATCTGCTCAGGAAGAAGGGAAGGAAGGTCACCTGAACAGCCCTACACCAGTGGGTGGGGAGGGGACAAAGTGGAAAATTAACCCTTCCAGAAGTAGGTTAATTTAGCAATGGCAAAATTAGGGGTTTTTCATGACTCTTTTAAAAAATGCCCTTAAATGTAATATAAACTGATTTAAAGTAATCCCATACACTAAGTTTTGAAGTGGATGAATTTAGTTTTTTTAGTCCATTTGGAGACTATTTTATCTTGCTAATGCTCTCTCTTTGAAATCCATAATAGTGTAAGAAACACTATGATATTAATAGGATTTTAAGAGCTACATTTGTATTATAGTTTATAAGGTACTTCTGAGCATAGTATGGCATCTGACCCATTCCCAAGTCTTCGAGGTAGGAACTATCAGTGTTCCCATTCTGCAGTTAGGGAGGAGACTGGGACTCAGAGGTGCTGAATGAGTCGGTGGGCACCTAGCAAGTGGAGACCAGGACCCGGATTCCAGGCTTTGGATTCCAAGCCCCATCCCATTGGGTCTGCAGCACCCTCCTCTACACAGACTCCTGGGCCCAGAGGAGAAAAGAGCAGTGTTTAAACTGTCTCTTCTTCTATCTGCATCCCAGCCTAGAAAACCTGAGCTCCCACGGACCACTTCAGTCAGATCAAGCCTTTGTAGTTACACAGAGCTTCAGACTTTTCCCATTCCATGTCTCATGAACTTCATCTTTCCTTGAATTTGGAAGAAAAATAAATGTAGGAAAAACTGGGAAATGAGATCTCTGTGTTCCTGATGCCTTCTCTCAGTTCTCCCTGCCATACCTCTCCAGCATTTGTTGTGTTCACGCCCACCCCACTGCACCCCCAGGGCCTCGCATAGCACTGCTGGGTTCTTCAGCCCTGGCCTGAGTGGCCTAAAGCCACAGAAGCTGGCGTATAACCTCCGGCACGTCTCTCCCTCCAGTTTCTCACGAACAGTCCAGCCAGGCCTGCAGAGGGGCCTCAATTCTGCTCTCTCTTATGCAGAGATGAAGGGAAATGGCCTTCTTATCTCTGTGATCATCATAGTTGGGAATAGTCTGGTCACTGAAACCCTCAAACTCAGTAGAAACTTCTGAAGAAAAAAAGACATTCACTGAGAGAGAGGAATGGGGAAGTAGAGAGGAAAAAAAGAAGAGAAGGAACAGGCACAGGGAGCAGGTGGGGGGTGGGATTGCCCTAGCAAGAAATGTAGCAGAAACTTGCAGGGCTCCAGGACTTTCTCTTGGTCCACTCCTCACAGCTCCAGGGCCCTCCTCCATGCTGTTTTCCCCTAAATAATGCCTGAGCTGGACTGTGGCAAGACTTTGATTTGCCTTTGACTCTACTGAACATCCCCAAGATGTTATGGCCTCCATGGCCACACTCTACACTCCCAAAGCCACATATACAGATCAGTATCCCTTCCAACTTCAGGATTGTAATAATTAGCTCCTTGCTTAGATTAGATGTATTCAGGAGATGCTAGAACCCACAGGAAATTTTCTCTGATGCTAATGCCTAGTGTGCAAAATTTCAGTATGAAGAGAGCACGAAGGTTTTTTAAAAATTGGGCTGAACAGGAAAGATAAACTATTCTCACAAAGGATTGGAAAAACGTACCTGATAACCTGAGCCAAGTGCTGCACAGGTCAAGGATTTCCACGTTTCATTCCACAGGCGCTCCTAGAGTTTGTAGAGAAATACCACTGTACATTGTTGTCATTACTGCCAGGGCGGTCACCTCAATTATGGGAACAAGCCCATGGTGGGAAAGCTGAAATGTCACAGCTAAAAGATGAGGGTCACATCCCATTCCTTATCAGCACAGGTGCCACTGTCATCCTCAACAGGCCCCATCAGGCACTAAGTCAGGTGTTCCAAGTGCCATACAAGCCAGTCATGGCTGGCAATCTCAGATGGACAGTGATATCTCAGCCTCCTTGAAAGGTCTTTTGTGTGCTTCTGGATGTCCTTTACTTTGAGAGTTGTTAAGTGCCATTTGTCTGATGAGCAAGCTCCTACTCACCCTTCCAGATCCAGCGAAAGTGTCACCTTTTCTGGACTCTTTCCCTAACATGCCTCATCCCTAACCAGGCAGACAGAATCATTCCCCATTCTGAACTCCCAGAACAGGGTTTTAACTTGGTAGGTGAGTTATTTTATCTGTTTACAAGTTTGTCTCCAACAGTAGGGTAGAGCTGTGTTTTATTCATCTTTCTAAGCTGAGTTTCAACCACATTGATGGGTATGAGTTGGACACTCAATAAATGCTGAAGAATGGAAGAACAAATTACTGAAATTAATTAAAGATGAGAATACACACAGTCAAAGGGAATGATGCTGCAAGTGCAACAGAATTTGAAGAAGGAATTTGGAAAGTTACATTTTGTAAAGGCTATTGTTTTATTACTTTTAAAACATACTTTCTAGTCTTCACAGGTAAAGTTTAGTGTGGAATTGTCTGTGGGCCTTTCCAGCACTTCTAATTATGGCCTTAATTATGGCTTCGCATTGTAATGCTCTCAAGCACAATGAACTCTGGACTCTCTGACTTGAAGTCATCTACTCAAAACTTTATCCCAGGTGTGTTTTTGGGTAGAAAGTATCTCTCTACCATAAATTAATATATGATCAGGATCCTCTTTAATTTAGCCTATGTTTGAATATTAGTAGAGCTAATCTGCAATGATACAAAATTAACAGTTAAGATAGGGCATGCCAAGACCCATTGTCTAAACGGCTTTGAAATGTCTGTGCCTCCTTCTTCCATTGGGGTAGTTCATTGAGCATGTTGGTTACAACAGGTTTGCATCTCCAACAATCATGCACCAGGAACCACAACCTTCTGAGGGAGACCAAGAGAAAAATCCCTGAAGTCTAAAATCTTATGTATTTACATGCACATTCTCAGCATTGCATCCCTGGTGTTCTACAAAGGGCAAAGACAGAGTAATGCACTTTATTTTTTAAAGTTTTTATTAAGGTATGATTGATATACACTCTTACGAAGGTTTCACATGAAAAAACAATGTGGTTACTACATTTACCCAAATTATCAAGTCCCCACCCATGCCCCAATGGAGTCACTGTCCATCAGTGCAGCAAGATGCCACAGATCCACTATGTGCCCTCTCTGCTACACTGTTTTCCCCGTGATCCCCCACACCATGTGTACTAAACATAATACCCCTCAATCCCCTTCTCCCCTCCCCCACCCCTCCCCTTTGGTAACCACTAGTTCATTCCTGGAGTCTCTGAATCTGCTACTATTTTGTTCCTTCAGTTTTGCTTCATTGTTATACTCCACAAATGAGGGAAATCACTTGGCATTTGTCTTTCTCTGCCTGGCTTATTACACTGAGCATAATACCCTCAAGCTCCATCCATGTTGCTGCAAATGGTAGGATTTGTTTCTTTCTTATGGCTGAATAGTATTCCATTGTCTATATGTATCACATCTTCTTTATCCATTCATCTACTGATGGACACAGAGGTCCAAGAAATGCACTTTAGAGAAATGAAATGTTTTAAATGAATGACATTTATTTGGGAACTTCCTTCTTGGCTTGGCACCTGGAGAGCTACATGTTCATGTATGTATGCGGAAGTGCAAGTGCATTTTGGGGGTATGTGAATGTGTGCTTTAGAAGTTGCCCCTGACACACTCCCTTTTAATGCTCAGAATGATGCCACAAGAAAAGGCCTTCACGCAGCCATGGGCATCATAAAGGAACAAAATTTTTTCCTCATTCTTTGTATATTAGTAAGTTTAAAAAAATCAAACTCCTGCGGTGTCCAGACCCCCTAAATGCCATGGAACCGTCCTTTTCAATTAACTTCAGTCCGAAGCCTCAGCCCCTCTTGCTGTCTCTGACCAATCTGAATCTGCAGGGGTATTGTTGGGAAGACATGATGACGACTTGGGGGAAAGCTGTATCTGAGGTTGTGAGGCCTTTCCCTCTCATATTCCTTTTCACCTCTATTAGTTTAAATCTGAGATTTAAACCTGGGGAGTGGTCCAGACAGGACTATGATCTTCTCTTTGTGCCAAAACTCCCTTCAGACATTGCTAGGCACTCAGTTATCTGCCACAAGGACGGTTTCAGGCTGCCAAAACCATTCCGAATGATGAGATCAAGAGAAGACGAGGCAAGAAAATGCTGGAGACCAACGCCTGCCAAGTCAAACTTTAGCAGAGCACCTATGCAGGCCATATGCCCAGAGTGGTTAGTTTACCATATGGGAAATGGAAACCCTGAAGACACAGTTTATGGTTTGGTGGCAAGCAATCTGTAGATGGCCTCACTGCTCTGCCAGCCTAGGCCAGTGGGGTAGAGACCACCACTTAATTCAATGATGCATAGACTATTCAAATGCCAGGTCTAAAGATCCAGCCCTCTCACTTTAAAGAAAAGGAAACTGAGGCCCAGAAATAGAAAATTAATTGTTCAAGGACCTCTTATTAGACTGTGAGCTCCTTGGGGAATGGAGCATGTCTCATTGATCTTGGTAACACCAGTGCCTTGCAGGGTGTCTGGAATATAGTGAGCATTCAGCATCTGCTGATCAAGTAAATAATGTACATGAATGAATGAGTGAATGAATGTATCAGCCAAGATTCTTAGCTGCAGGTAACAGAAATTATCTCTAGCTAATATGAAACATGATTGATTAAAAAGGTTCTGGTATCTCACAAAATCTCTGGCCAGAGGCCAGGGGGTTGGTGCTGAAGAGCCAGGCTCAGAGGTTCACCACCAGGAATGAAGCCCCCAATTGGAACCATGAGGACACCACAGTCACTCCTGCAGATGACTGTAGTTTGTATGGTCAACCCACCAATTTATGCCTCTGGAGGCTGATGCCAGGACTGCTAGCACCAAGATGCAGTCACCAAAGGGCACCCACTTTGCAAGGTGCCTGCTTCTCCAAATCACCAGATTCAGTCTAAATAAATGTGTCTGATTCAAATAACTTAAATTATATGTTCAAATCTAAGGTTCCAGAGAGGCTGAGAGTATCTGACAGTTTTACTTTCTATAGTGAAAGGCAGGCCTTGCTTCATAATATGAATCAGAAACTCCCCAGATATAGAAAGATGCTGAGGCACTAAGAAGAAAGAAAAATGGCCATTACTATGAATGAATTAAGAAAATGTATAATGCAAAATGTAAAAATGTTGTGCATTTGGCTGTTTGCCCCCATTTGGCTGACTCTTACTGCAAGATGTCCCCCCATCTCTTGCAGTCTCTTCATCACTTATTTCTGGGAGTTCTTGGAGTATTTTCCACAAGTACTGTTGGTAGCTACAATTTTCTTCCTCGCCTTCTACAGCACTTCCTGTGATTTCCACGGGGAAGGCCGCTGTCACAACTGGGTCAGTGTTCTGCCACTTGCCACTGCCCCCAAGGCCTGCTTTTTCTTCTGGGTCACCCCTTGAGTCCCTTCCAATGAGTCACCAGTATTACTGTGGCCTCTGACATCATCTACATGCACAGCCTCACAGGTCCCATAGACCCCTGAAATAGGTTGAGTAAGTGGGATTTGTACAGTACAATTAGAAGGCAGCATTATTCTTTTCCTCCTTTAAACCTTTAAGTGTCCATTTGATGGATTGTTTAGCTCCTGCTTTGAAAACAGCCTCCTTTAGGTCCCAAGTCTTTTCTAATTACTCCTAAAAGGTAAACATAGAAATTCCTTCGCTCATACTAAATAGAAGTCCAAGTCCAGTGTAATAATGAAAACTCCAAGCTTCATCCCAAATTAAAGCTCTGTCCTCCCAACTCTGCCTGGAAGCCTGTGCAGACAGAAGGAAAGATGGTGTCTGTTGCTTGCAACTTAGACTCCTGACCAATATATTCATTTGTTCATTCTTTAATATGTCATATATTCATTCGCTTAGCTTTTATTGAGGGTCCATTTTATGCCAGGTGCCCTGTTAGGCACTGAGGGTCCTAAGACTACAGCAGCAGTTGTGCTCTTTGGTATCTGTGGATTCCTCGGCTGTTCCCTTGATGGTCCCCTCCAACCACAGCCCTCATGGCTTCAGAAGTGACTTCCTTCAGCTTCTGCCTCCAGCAGCACCTCCACCTTTTCTGCTGAGATCTCCTTGAAGAAGTGCATTTGGACAGGATTCCTTAGTTGGGTATTCCTCCTGTGCATTCCCCCCTCTGGTCTGTAAACTTCATGTACTGTGTTGGACTTGGTGGTCACTGCTCAGATCCCCATTCAGAAATGAAGGACATATTCCCACAGGTGCTGGTACCAAAGGTCACACCCCTGTCCCTAGAGCAGCCAGCACCAGAGACTGATCAGTGCAGAGGGAGAAAGGCCTGGCCCCATCACCCTGCTTTGGGACAACTCGGAAGGGCAATTCTAGCTGCAGAACCCCTGGGGGTTTGGATGAGGCTTTTGTTGAGGCTGCCTTCTTTGTTGAGGCTTCACTTTTCCCCTGCCTGATCCTGTTTCCTTCCCTCTTCTCCCACTGGTGCTAAGCTCACTAACACTCTCTTACCTGCCTCCTGCACACTAATCTCCCCCTTGAGTCAGCTTCCAACATGTGGCATGCACTGTTGTTATGACATAGGTGAGAAGGAGTGACTTTCAAACCCGCCCTCCACCTGGCTGCAGCAGCCACTTCAGCCAGCCTCTTCCCCACAGGCAGTCTCCTGTGTCCCTCAAGCTCCAGGGAACAGGTATGGACCCCTCTGCATGGTCTCCAGGAAGCCCCAGTCACTGGACTTGGAGACAGAGATAAGGAGTATGGGGAGGGAAAATTCCATGGCATTGGCAGCTCTACCCTAGATATCCAACTTCTAGTCCTTGTCTGTATCAACCCATGCACTCCCCTGCACAACCCATGCAAACCATGGTCAGAAAGCTCTTTCTCCAGTACTGTGTTTTGGCAGTGTGGGTAGCTGGCCCTTACTGTCTTGGGACCTCTGCTGAAACCTGAGCTACAAAAGTTTTCTTTTTTTAGCACCCTGTTACAGGCCAAAGCCGCACTATCAGAATGGGGAGGGTGTTTCTGAACCCCACTTTGTGTTGTTCTGAGTCATTCAGGCTTCAGGGCAGTGCTGCTTGTGGCCCAGTGTCATAATTTTTACTATTTATTTTTCTTTTCTTTTTTTAATTGAGATAGAGTTGATACACAATAGTATATTGGTTGCAGGTGTTCACCATAGTGATTTGATGGTTATACACATTATGAATTGCTCGCCACAGGAGGTGGAGGTATGGTCACCACTGCTACTGACATAGCACCTTCACTTCTGTTATGTCTTTCTTTATGAGCAGGGGTTGGCACAGCCTTCCTCAAGACCATTGCTCCAACACAGGTGTGATTTTTACCACCCTAGAGGCTGTACCCACCAGCCTGGCAGGGAGGCCAGCCTAGGAGGCTTCTCTGGATCGGAGCTGTGGACACGGCCGGGACTCTAGCCATTTCTCCTTTTCCACTCACTCTCTCCACCCTCCCACCCACTTCCACCAAACTCTTACATCTATTATTGAGACTATATGAATTTGCTCTTAATTTTTATATTTAAACAATTTTAAGAGTATATAAATTGTATGTCAATTTAAAAATAGTTTGGGGGGGGAAAGGAATCATAACTACATTAAAAGATGCTTATTGATTTCCAAAGCCTTAAAAAGTGAATAAATGTGTACCTCATAATCTGGGAAATGCAGTGTGTGCACATCTGGATGTGCACATCTCCTGAAAGGAAGGGAACCACTGGCTCTCTCTTCCACCAGTTTGATGCCTTTCATTCTCCCTGAAGCAGCATAGCACGGTGGCCATGGACCAGTGAATGTCATTGTGGAATGACATAATGATGAACAAGATAATTCATGAGCAAAGACACTAGTCTCTAAATCAATGACAGTCCAGATTGGGTGGGGGTTAACTCTTTCTCTCTCTCTCCCATCCTCCTAAAAGTATGCTCTACACAGGAGAGAGGAAGGTAGAGACCCAGTCTTGTTCCTTGTTAAAACAAATGGGTGTTCTCCTGGCCCAACCTTTGTCCCATTTAAAGTTGGGGGCCAGGTAGAGAGATTGGCTGGGAGATGTGCAATTGCTCTCATTTAAAGGAGCTTGGGAGCTTCTTGCTCAGCCATGCCCTCTGCTGCCCTCTGTGGCCAAAACATCAGTGTGTCTAGAAACTCCTAAATGCTGGGATCCATCTCTCCCCGCCATCATCTTTTTAAAAAGCTTTTCACCTTTAGTTCTCCATGGCTTTAAAAAAAAAAGTAAAATGAGACACGCTAGCCACAAGCCTGAGTCTGGTTTACTCTGTCAGCTCCTTCCTACAAGGGTTTTTGAACTGAATCCTGGGAGAAATCTTAAGAGGTCATTGGGAGCCTTGGCTCTGTTCTAAGTAGGGCTGTAGTCCAATCCTTCTGGGAATTATATAGGGCTTTTGGTGAATCTTAGACACTGCCCAAATCCTAGACTTTTCAAAGTTACTCACCAGGATCTCCACAAAATCTGTCCAGTTGTTTATCTTAGCTCGGGGACCTTTCACTTAGAGGGCAAAATTCCAAGTTAGAAAGTTGGGCAGGCTGGCCATGGAGGAGTCATTTAATATGGTTGATGTGTTCTTGAGAGACCATTTACTTTTCCTCTTTCTTTTCTTTTTTAAGCATCTGAACAGCTAACTTCATAGCTCAACTCTGCTGAAATGTTCTGTGTGGGTTGGAGATGTTGCTTTGTGACTGGTACACACGGCCCAGGACTCAAAAGCTTTCTCCTTGTTCTGGCAGTGAATGGCTTCAGGCACCGGGAAGCTGCCCAAGTACCTGTTTCTTCTCCCACTCCAGGGCCAAGTGAGGTAAGTAAGCTTCTGCTGATTAAGGGAGAACTTGTGTTTTACCAATATGCTCATTAAGATAAGTAAATGTGTTCACTAGGATCAGCTGGCTGGAGAAATCATCCCACTGTTGAAATTCACCAGCCTCAAGAAATGGCTCCCTTGAGAGATTTGCAATCTTTCTTTGAACCCCTTGACTGTCAGTAGTGATGTCTGATTTCAAAGTCCGTGTGGACAGTGCTCAGTTGGCTCTAGGAAAATGAGAAAACATGCCTGGTTCCCCAGTTCTTTGCAGATATATCCCCCCTCCCTATTCTGCTTTCCAGTGCCTTCCAAAGGACTTCTGAAAAGTATCCTCACCCCTCTAACCCTATGCAAGGGAAAAATACATGTTTATTTTGTAATTTGGTGGCAACACAAACCTGTATCTCCCCAAATTTCACTTAAGTAGATTTTTTCTTATTTATTTTTGTATTGTGGTACAAGTGCATTAAATTTATCGCCTTACCCATTTTTAAATTTACCGTTCAGTAGTGTTAACTATATTCACATTTTGTGCAAGAGTTGTAGAACTTTGCCATCTTGAAAAATTTTAACTCTGTTCCCATTAGACACTAATTCCTACCCCATCCCCCACTCCCTGGCAACCACCTTTCTACTTGGTTTCTATGAATTAGATACTTCATGAGTGGAATCATACAGTATTTGTCCTTTGATAACTGACTTATTTCACTTAGCATAAAGCCCTGTAAGTTCATTACACAGATTATTTTCATGTACTTATGACATACATATTTTAATATAGGTTATTTTATTGTAGAATATGGTGAGGCTAAGGGTGCAGCAAGGTTTCCAGCTCCTTGGCAGACCAGTTGCCTGACCAGTTTAGATCCCCTTGCTTTCTCTTCAACTCACACTTGGGAAACTGTTGGGCCATTCTCAAAGCTTCAAAGATTAGAAGTCTTCCCTGTCCCTTCCTGAGATGTCTGTCCCTCCTGGATCAACCTAATGTAGGTAGGGAATGCTGTGGGGTTCTTGGGAGAGCAGCTCAGCACAGGCAGGGCAAAGGCACTCAGGCCCGCGCGTTTAAAGCACAGCCGGAAAATCCGGAGCCCTACCGGCCTGCGCCTTGGATCTGCCATCTCCTCACACCCAACACCTGCAGCCTTTACGTTCCTAGGGCTTCAATAGGACGCTGGAGATACGGAGGGCAGGCCTGAGATCCTGTGATTTGAGGACATGCTGTCCACTCTCATCCCAGGATCACACTAGGAAGCCAGACTGATTTGTCCAGTTCTGAACTGGCCCGGACGCATGCGGTGGTGGCCAGTTGTTGGATGCAGGGTGCGGCGGGACAGGCAGCCCTCCTCTCCCGCATCCCGCCAAGGCCTTATTGCCCAACAGTCCCACAAGCCACCGATGTGCCAGTTGAAGGAAAGGAAGAGCAGGTGAAACCCTATCTCAATTTCACTGCACCGTTTCTCCTTGACAGGAGAGGATGATTGGTCTCCCTGCATCTCCTTCCAGACCGCAAAGTCAGCTGCGTTCTGCTGAAAACAAGCACATCGCCCATCCCCAGAGCGCGGTCACTGGGGCCTTCGTAATTATCCCCATTCAGCCCGAAGGGCCACGCAGCAGGGCGAGGGACGCGGGAACGCGGCACTGAGGGGAGGGCCAGCGATGCGCCGGCCCCTCGGCGCTCGCGGTCCTGCCCGCGTCCCAAGAGCACTGCGGAGGTGCGGGACACCAGCACTGAGGGGCATTTCTTCCCGCAGACCGACTTGTCGCGGCCGATTGGTGCCACAGAAGCTGTGCTTCCCCGGCGCGGAGACCCCCCATGCCGTCCCGCCGACCTTACAAACAACTTCCACAACTGCGGAGGCCGCAGGGCGGGCGGGCCGCGGCGGAGCGCGGGAGCAGGGGGCGGGCCGGGGTCAGGGCAGAGGCTGCGGCCGCGCCTCCCCATTGGCCGGGACGCAGTGGGCAGCCCGCGCGCGCGGCGCGGGCGGGGGCGGGGCCTGCCGGCGCGTGCCCGCCCCCCCCCCCCCGCGCCCCTTGTTCCACCCCCTCTTAGCCTGCCGCCGGAGTTTTTAAAGTGGGTTGGCAGCCCCGGGAGCCGGACATTCGGGAACAGCCAGCAGCTCAGCTCCAGCGTCCGTCGCGCTCTCACCCCAGCTCTTCTGAGGCGGCCGTACAATCCTCGGCAGTGTCCTGAGACTGTATGGTCATCTCAGCGGTCGCGCCCGCCTGGCTCCCGACTCTTGCAACTCCCGTTGTTCGAGCCACTTCTTTTTTTCTTTTTGGTAACCCAGAAAGTTACTCCTTTTCGAGGGAAAAAGGAACGTCGGTTCCCTTCTTGCTGCCCTCTTTTCGCGTTGACAGCCTCCTCCCACTCCTTCCCCGGACCCCGCCTCCGCGTGTAGGTTCCTCCCAGTCACCTTTCTCCACCCACCTCCCCCGCACCTAGCCAGCCGCCCGCGAACTTCCACCTGAGTGTCCGGGGCGCTCAGGACCTGAGAGCATTTAGGATCTTTAACCCCTGCCCTGGCCTCGGGGAGTGGGCCAAGGCCACAGAGAAGGCAGCGGCCGCAGCCCCCGCCGGCCTGGGAGCACAGGTGCTCGGCGTCTCAAAGGGCCACAGAGACAATGACAGCGGACAAGGAGAAGAAAAGGTAAACGGACGTCCGAGCCGGCTAGGGAGAGATGGTCTGAGGGGATGGCGGGGCTGTGTGGGGCTGGAATGACCCAGAGCAGCTGGGAGAGGAGTGCGGAGAGGTCTTTGAGACCCGAAATCGGTTTGGAGAGTTTTGAGAGGGAGAGCAGGTGCCCCGGGGACGCGGATCTGCGGCTTCGTAATGGTGCGTTCTGTGGCCCGAAGGAATCGCGAATCTGCGCCATGCAGCTAGGCCAGGAGGGCAAGGATGATGGCCCTAGAGGTCCGAGGTGCTCCTGCGGTACCTTCCGACCCCCGACCTCCTCCCCGGTCCTGTCAGACCAAACTCCCGCGGCCAGCACGTTGAGAGGTTTCTGTTTCGAACTCAAGTCATCTTCGACTTTCTCAGGCTTCAAGGGTAGGGCAACACCTACTCGACTATTTTCCTTGGGACCCCTCAGGCCCTTCCAAATGAGTTGCTTTGCCCATGCTGCGCCCCAAATTGGCAGAGGGTTGGAGGCAGAGCGCAGCACTGGGATGCGCTGCCGAGGAAGGGACAAGACTCAGTAAAGGGTCCCATTCCGCGTCTCCAGCTCCCACTGAAGCCTGGAGAAACCACCTTCCTGATCCTGCACCGTTTCTGCGGGAGAATAGGTAGTGGGCCGGGTTGCCTCTCGGGGCAGGTGTCCGGTGTGCAGAAAGTGAATACTGGCACTGGGTACCGCCGGCTGGTCTCGGTGTCTGTCTCCCAAGAGCACAGAGAAGGGCAGACACGATCTGCCCGCATGCCCTTGCGAGCTTGTCAGCACTGGGTGTGAGGCAACTTTGGCCAACTCTCACTGCCCTCCCGCCCCCTCCCGGCCGCTGCCGGCCTGGCCCGCTCCCAGCTCGGACGAGAACGCCCGGCGCGGCGGTGCAGACGTAGACACGGTCTCTCTTCCCGCGATTGCGCGCCGCTCGTCTCCTGGCCCCCGACTCCTGTCTCCACTCAGTGGGTTGGGGCTTTGAGCCCGCGCTCGGAGCGGCTTGGCGGGGCTGGGTTGCGGAGCATTGGAATCTAACGCGCGGCCGGCTGAACCGCCCGAGCCGCACGTCGAGTCGGCAGCTGCTGGGTTTCCGGCAGTAGCGCGGGGATGGATTGACAGGCCCGGAGAGCTCGGAGGCTCAGTTGATTTGCTCTTGTTCCGACTTCCACTGCGGGACCAGAGCCAGGAACCGTCTATCCTGTGGTCGAAGCGGCGGTTCCCACCTCCCGGCACCGATAAAGATTTGATAAACCTGAGCGAATCGCGCCCATTCTGGCCGGGCACCCGGGCCCTTCGCTCCCGGATCGCCGCGGGGATAGACCGAGCCCGGCTCCCTGGTCCCGGCCGCAGCTCCCCCCCTCCCTTGTTACTGTGGCGGCCCCAGGCCTGAGACTGATGAGGGAGCCTTGGTCCAACCAGCCTGGCCCCTGAGAGGGCAACTGGCGCGTCCCCGGGGGCTTCGGAGTAGCGGTGGGGTCCTGTGTCTTTTGAGGGCGTTGAAGCAGGGAAAAAACTTTAACATTGTAACGCATTGTGTAAAACCAATATAGTCTGCCGCATAATGCCAATAATAATGACTGAATAATCAGAAAGGAAAGTTATAGTCTGAGCGCACTTTGGGCTCCGGAGCCAGCGAGGAAATTTATTGTATATTTTACAACCATGATGCCTGTCAGTGAATGTCACAATCACGGAGGTGGGACCCATTGATAATCTTGACAGATGTGTGAAGTGTCAGTTTCGCCGCACGGCCCAGCCGGGTCTTGTGCTATTATGTATATTCATCATCAAAAGAAACTTAAGGGTAGGGGACAAATTATTTCGATACGCTGGGCTGTAGTGTCTCCTTCGTTAGATATAGAGGGACCAAGAATAGGAGCAGGAAAAAAGGTAATCAGTCTCCAAATTATTCGCGAGATATAACCATTTTGGGGATTGCTGGTGAGACCCCTATGGAGCTGTTGCGGCACGAGCTGAGGCTGCACCAGCAGAGTTTGCATTGTGCAACTCGCCTTGATTTTTGTGCAGCAGACTGGCAGGGCGAACAGTATGTCCCTGACCATCCAGAGACCCACGACGGGCTTTCCAATTCCTGTTGATTTAACTGTTTTGAGACTTACTTATTTTTGTGTCTGGCAGTTTGTTGACTGTATGCTTCTTGAGGAACCAAGACGTATTAAAATATATGAACATTCAAAGTTGGTGTGTTCATGTAAGTGGCAGTCCTTAGCTGTCCCTGAGAATCAAACAAGTTCAGTGTGACGCCTGCTGAGTGGGGCCTCAGATGATGATTCTGCATTTGTTCTCAAAAGTTGTTCTTTTTCTGGTTCAGCAGAGCCATTTCTATCCCAAAATTCAGGATGCAGGGAACATTTGCCATGAACTTTCTAACAACAACCCTTCAAGAAGTGGGCAGGATTCTTTTGTTCCAAAACGTTCATACCTAGGTGAATATGTTAATGATTAATAATAGAGTTTGCTTTCTAAACATTGGCTGGCTGGCCTTGATAGAGGGCATCAAAATGCACTCTTTTGGTAGTAGTGGGTATTCCCAGTGGTATCATAGAAGGTCAGTAATAGTACTACATTCACTTACCTCTCTGCACTCATCTATCAGCAGTGAAGTGGAGGTCTCATTAATCAAGGTATCTGATTCTATGAAGAGCTAGAAAGTGGGTGACTCGCCTCCTGATAAAACAATGCATGGGTTATTTCCCTGGGAGAGAAAATAGTCTGGAAGTTCTTAGGTGCCTGGGGATTGGAGAGTGATTCTGGTAAATATAAATGAGATCCTTGGATAATCAGGGATCAGAGTCCATTTGCAAAGCTAGATCCAGTTCAGGGCACCTTTCCTAATGCTTATATTAGTGCAGGGGCCAGTGGTGGGAGGGGAGTTAGAGACAGCTGGACCAGAAGTTTTCAAACTATCTCCTCCTCCCCCTGTACTTATTTGTTCCTCTGCCAGAATAAAATCAAAGTCCACTTTTTTCCAGTTCTAAGGGGGAAAATATTGCTGAACAGTTTTTCTTTATTTAAGTGTATTAAATATTCCTTTAATATTTGATATCTGTTTTCAGTGCATTACCAGAACTCAGAAATGATAAGGAATTGATGTAACACATTATACATTCAGGTATCTAAAATTTATACAGCTTTCATAAAGTTCAATATAATGCTATAGCATTGGGCTTTTCATTGTTGCTGATGGGGAGCCTACCAATTATTTTAAAAGGGACCATGGAAATCATCTAGTCAAATGTTTCTCTTTCTAGAGAAGGAAACTGAGGCCCAGAGAGATTAAATGACTTTTTCAGTCAGAAAGGAAGTCAGTGCTGGTAAGAATCAGAACCCTGGTTCATTATTTGCAATTGAATATGTATTTTCCTATTGACAAAATGTCTCTATAGAGTGAGGATGATCTCTGAAGGTTTACAGTGCCCTCCCCACACACCTCCACCAAATCACCGAATCTTGTAAAAAGGAGATTTGCTTTTCTAGATAATTATGAAAGACTTCAGGCTGCAGCAGGAATGATTCTGTTTGCTTTTTGCAAAAAAAGGAAACAGAGTTGATGCTGGTTCCAATGTCTATAAACTTTTGGATGTTTAAGTTCATTGGTTCAGTGCTCTCCCTTTATTTCACTTAGAAAAAAGAAATTACTTACATGTGGACCTCATTAAACAAAACCAGTGCAAGAACCATTCCCTGTTGGCTCAGACTGCTCTGTGAAGTCGAGAACTCCCTGTCAGCAAAGACATTCAAGCAGCTACTAGATTGATTCCTCTCCTGAGTGCATTGGCATTTTCACTAAGAGTGAAAACTGGGAGACTAAAACTGTTCAATTCACTTAGAATGTAAATCAGTCAGTGTGTGTGTGTGTGTGTGTGTGTAGGGTGGTCCTCAACTTTCTAGGAATTATTGTATAAAACAGTTACAAGTAGAAGGAACCAATTAGATTTTTTAGTACTGCAGGATTTTAGCCCAAAATACTTGAAAGTATTTGCTGTCATTAATTATGTCAAGATTTAGGCTTTTCCACTTATCAGGAAATCTGTCCAGTAGTAGTTGTTTTCTTGTATTTTCCTCAGTTCCATTGCAAACCAACATGGGTTTTCATTTTCATTTCAACCTAATGAATCCTCAATTTTGCTTTTAGTACTGACTCTCACTGACAGTTCATAACAGGTTGGACATTTGCCAGTATTATAAAGTTAGCAGTGTTTGGTCAAGGATCTCCAGACCCTTTACCGCCACCCTCCCCACACCATGCTGTGTGTTCTGGTGATGGAAACAAGTTCTTCTGTTCACACTGTGATGTAAGTCAATAAGGTAACAATTGTGTATTGAACACCTCCTACTCTGGATAAAATGCTAAAGAGGAGACTAAGAAATATGGGATGTGGTCCTTGTCTTCAGGTTACTTAGTTTGAATGGCGGGGGAAAAAAAGACACACAGGAAGTTTAACTAAAAATACAGGTATCTGGCCACTTCCATGTGACTTTTCTGTTGGGATTCGTCTTTTGGAACTGAAGATAAGAAGCTCTTAGTAGCATTTCGGGTAGTAATCATACATACAAGCACACCCAATTATTGAAAAGTCTTGCGTGTGTTTCAGGGTGAGAGGGTTGGCTCAGTTTTCCCTGGCATCACACAGGGTAGGTGCTGACCACCAGCATAAAGACCTACTGAGGGAAGATCAGATGGGGTAGTCATTGGAGGTAGAGTAAAGAAAAAACAGAGGTTTTAAGGGTATTCCTTTGTGCACTGGCAAACCACAGACAGAAAGGCCCACACCGTTGACTGCTGTTCTTTATACACTTGCTTTGAATGAGGGGCATGGAGGGAGGCATCTAGTATGGCCCCAAGAGTGGTAGGAACAGAGCTTTTGATCCCACTGAGGATAACAGTGGAGACAGCTATGACACCAAGAAGGCCAAGAAGAGAGAGGGAGCTTCTTAACCTGGGCTTCAGCAGGTAGTCTGTGAGCCTCTGAAACTGGGTTCAAGGTATTGTGTATATAAGCATTTGTTTTCTGAGGGAAGTCTGTGCAGCTCTCAATGGGCTTTCAAACGTTCTATGATCTGGAAAAGGCAAGTCTTTGCTTTTAGATGTCTGATTCTATGACTTCCTTACACTTCAAGATCTTTCTGTTTAGGTCCCAGACAGTTCCTACATTTCACTGCCAGTGTCTCTCCAAGTCTTAGACATGGAGAGAGGAGGTTGGTGTGTGCATCTAGTACACATTCTGTGGTGCAGCCTAACCTCACTGGTACCTAAGTGGCCTGTCTACCCAGCTATACATCTGCCCTTCATAATGAAAGGAAGGGGAGCCAAGTGCCCTGCACAGGGTTACTTCTGGTGTGATTCATTTTGTTAATGTTTTAAATGGCCAAGAAAATTAATCCTCATATATTCTATCATCCTCAATTATTTGGAGGTCCTTTTATGCACTAAGAGTGTGTGTGTGTCCTTAATAGAAGTCATATATTTAGAAGGATAAAACAAAAGACCGAAACACTTAGTCTTATTTTGCAGGCACTGTCCTCAGAACTTTCAATGGATGGACTCTTAATCCTCAGCACAGCTCTGTGAGCTAAGCCCTGTTAGTATCCCCATTTCACTGATGGGAAAGCTTAAGTACGGAAGGTGAGCTGCCAGAAGTCCAAAGGTCAAATAGGTAGTGTGGGTGGGGCTGGGATTTGAACTGAACAAAGTGTCTCCAGTCTATACTCTTAACCAATGCTCCATACCTCCTTACCTTCCCTAAGATATCTATAAAGTACTTAGTACCATGCCTGACTCGTGGTAAGTACTCTATAAATGATAATTGCTTTTGTTGTTGTGTTTATACTTATTATAATTACTTTTCTCTTTTGTGACTCATCACTTGTGTTGAACCTCACACACAGACAGAGAGATTGAAGATCGGACAAGTGGACTTGGAAATCTTGGAAATTCTCATTTTTCATAGATTTTCCTCAGCTTTGATAGGAGGTGATTCTCTATTGCCCCAAATAAGTTAAAAGTGTTCCACCTCCCACCCTTAACTGGTGGCAAGACTTCAATAATTACTTTAGCCTTTGGACTCCATAGTGCAGAAGAGCCTGTTAGAAGTCTTTGTGGTTTCTGGAGAACCATCTCCAAATCAAGATGCATAAGACTTCCTTTGGCTCTTTTGATCTTTTGAAATTGCAAGCACAGGACAGAAGGGATGGATGGGGAGTAAAGAATAACTATGATTGTTG
The DNA here is from genome assembly GCF_030020395.1 of Manis pentadactyla. Classification (NCBI taxonomy): domain Eukaryota; kingdom Metazoa; phylum Chordata; class Mammalia; order Pholidota; family Manidae; genus Manis; species Manis pentadactyla. The sequence goes on along the minus strand of NC_080020.1, from coordinate 198,225,721 downwards.
CAGTAATAATATGTTGCATTTTCACAGAGCCCTTTTTCTGATGAGCCCAAGCCTTTATAGCCATCACATCACTGGCCTCTGCACTGTGAACCTAGAAAGGCTTCTTGAGTTTTCCCCATGTTATAAAACATAATTGCACCAACACATGTAACAGAAAAGCAAGCCATATTGGCAGTTGCATGTCACGGTAGGTGTGGTAGCCATGCATGGGTATGTGCCACTCTCAGCATCTGTTATTTCCAAGTAGAGATTGGGTATAATTTGTTGTCAGTTGTCTAGTCATGCTATTGAAAACCACCGAACTGGTCCGCAAGTATAAAGTCAACAAGAGTGGTAGGGCACTTTGAGATCTCTGGAGCCAAGGAGACAGATGCAGAAAAGACCAGAATGTCATCTACTTCAAAGTGGCCTTTTTCCCCCCTAATTTCTCAAGAAGTACTGGTTTGCTTGACTGCCTTAGGCTATTTCCAGGGGCCACCTGTACATCAGCAAAACTCTTATTATAGAGCATGACTGCCAGAAACTTCACATGTTTGCAGGAGGCACATTACCCCGGTTAACTTGGAAAAATTCTTCAGTTTGAATGTTACAAGTAACTTCCATGCAAGATAATGACTTTGGGTAGCAGTTCCTTTTTTCACATGGAAAGATATTTCACAAAGAGTGGTTTGTCAGTAAGGAAAGCAACTCTATTAAAAAATATATATTTGCCATGTGACCATCTGGCATTTTTCCCAATTTGCAAAGCCATGTAAGTGGACTACTAAGAACTCTCTTCTATTCCTCCAGTGATACCCTACACCCCTTTTCCATGGCATCCTCCAGTGAAAAAACGCAAACCTCAGAGGGTAGTGCTAGGAATCAAAACAGATTCATGATTTCATTGGCTTATACTGTGTAATAAAACACACAATTGGGAGAAGGGCTCCATTAAGCTAACACTCATGATTATGGTGCTGGAGGTAACCCTCATTGCTGTACTGGCTGCCCGCTGAAGATGCAGCCAATATTATAAAGTGCCATTTTTATATATTAATATTATAAAATGCTATTAAAATGCAGCCAATATTATAAAATGTCTTTTTAGAAGTTAATCAACCCTGTAACAGCTTTAGTTGACTCTTGGTCTCATTTTCAGTTTGAGGCTCCCTGCTCTTCAGCCTGTGACTATGGAGAGTCATTAGTTTCCTGTGAGAGGATGTACTGGGCTCAGTCTGAGATAGTTCAAGAGCATTTTATAAATCCTTTAAAATACATCAACTAAAGTATCTGGTTTTTTCTAGTAATCATTTAAATCCCTGTCTATCCAGACAGTGCTGTCTCTCTGTCTCTTGATGTTGTATTCATATTAACAAATACACATATTTTATTCTTGATAAAAAATGTTCATATTGTTACCATTTTGTAGAAGACTTGTCCTGACTGCCTTTGGGTAGGAGACTGGGGAAAAGAGGAGTAACACATTATCCTAATTTTATTTTTGAGAAATTGAGTCCCTGAAAGACACAAACCCTGCCATCTGTAAGTGGACCCAGGTGTCCATGGTGAGCTGAGGCCCTTATCCCCTCGTGCTCCTATTTCAAGGTAGTGAAGAGCCAAGAGCACAAAGACGGTGACTCAAACTTAAGTGCTAACTAGTCTCATTACTAATGAGTAATTACAGCAAATATTTACAGGCCTCCTTCCTACCTTTACGATTTCCGGTTGCTGAAGCACTTTGGATTATTGAGAAAGATTGTCCTGGAAAAATACGTCATGCACAGTTGCAGGAAAGAGTGCTTTTAAACACACAAAAATCAGTTGCTTGGTTGGCTCTGTTTATTCCATGTGGAAACAACAGAAAAATATGCTTGTGAGGGGGTGCTTAGGATCCATTCTCTGGAACTTCAAAGTTTTGAAAATCCTAGGCCATCAAATATATGGGGAAATGGGGCACAGAATGTTTTTTTTTAATTTTATTTTATTATTTTTTTTATTTTGGTATCATTAATCTACAATTATGTGAGGAACATTATGTTTACTAGACTCCCCCCATCACCAAGTGCCCCCCACATACGCCATTACAGTCACTGTCCATCAACATAGTAAGATGCTGTAGAATCACTACTTGTCTTTTCTGTGTTGCACAGCCCTCCCCGTGCCCTCCCCCACATTATACATGTTAATTGTAATGCCCCCTTTCTTCCCTTCCTCTCCTTATCCCTCCCTTCCCACCCATCCTCCCCAGTCCCTTTCCCTTTGGTAACTGTTAGTCTATTCTTGGGTTCTGGGTTCTGTGTTTCTGCTGCTGTTTTGCTCCTTCAGTTTTTGCTTTGTTCTTATGCTCCACATATGAGTGAAATCATTTGGTACTTGTCTTTCTCTACCTGGCTTATTTCACTGAGCATAATACCCTCTAGCTCCATCCATGTTGTTGCAAATGGTAGGATTTGTTTTCTTCTTATGGCTGAATAATATTCCATTGTGTATATGTACCACATCTTCTTTATCCATTCATCTACTGATGGACACTTAGGTTGCTTCCATTTCTTGGCTATTGTAAATAGTGCTGCGATAAACACAGGGGTGCATCTGTCTTTTTCAAACTGGGCTGCTGCATTCTTAGGGTAAATTCCTAGGAACGGGATTCCTGGGTCAAATGGTATTTCTATTTTGAGCATTTTGAGGAACATCCATACTGCTTTCCATAATGGTTGAACTAATTTACATTCCCACCAGCAGTGTAGGAGGGTTCCCCTTTCTCCACAACCTCGCCAACATTTGTTGTTCTTTGTCTTTTGGATGGTGGCGATCCTTACAGGTGTGAGGTGATATCTCATTGTGGTTTTAATTTGCATTTCTCTGATGACTAGCGATGTGGATGGAGCATCTTTTCATGTGTCTGTTGGCCATCTGAATTTCTTCTTTGGAGAAGTGTCTGTTCAGCTCCTCTGACCATTTTTTAATTGGATTATTTGCTTTTTGTTTGTTGAGGTGGGTGAGCTCTTTATATATTTTGGATGTCAACCCTTTATCGGATCTGTCATTTATGAATATATTCTCCCATACTGTAGGATGCCTTTTTGTTCTACTGATGGTGTCCTTTGCTGTACAGAAGCTTTTCAGTTTGCTATAGTCCCACTTGTTCATTTTTGCTTTTGTTTCCCTTGCCCGGAGAGATACATTCATTAAGAAGTTGCTCATTGTTATGTCTGAGAGATTTTTGCCTATGTTTTTTTCTAAGAGTTTTATGGTTTCATGACTTACATTCAGGTCTTTGATCCATTTTGAATTTACTTTTGTGTATGGGGTTAGACAATGATCCAGTTTCATTCTCTTACATGTAGCTGTCCAGTTTTGCCAGCACCATCTGTTGAAGAGACTGTCATTTCCCCATTGTATGTCCATGGCTCCTTTGTCGTATATTAATTGACCATATATGTTTGTGTTAATATCTGGGCTCTCTATTCTGTTCCACTGGTCTGTGGGTCTGTTCTTGTGCCAATGGGCACAGAATGTTTTTACAGAGCATTCTCAAAGTAATAGGATGGTACAAGTTAGTAAAGTAAAATTTCTAGTTAAAACACAGGACACTTGATAAATACTCTTTTATGAACATATGATTTCTACAATGTTTTTCTAAATGAAAACAATTGTACTTAATAGAGTAAATCAGGATGTATAAAATCTGCCATGTGGGGATTCAGGGAGCTAGAAAAAATATCATTCACTTTATAAAGATTCCAGAATAAATTCTGATAATACTCATTTCCTACATATTTGATTTGAAAACACACCAGTGAAATTGCTTTCTTCACTGCCTGTAAACCATTGTACCCTTGTATTTCTTTCTTATGTTTCCAAAAGTTCTCAGATGCTATTTTAGAATGTCAGCATTCACTTCAGCACTGGCTGAGGCTGAGGAAGCTAATTTTGGGGCCCAGGGTAAGAGGAGAGAGAAGTCATCTGCAGAGCCAAGACGGCTCTCTTGTGCTCAAGTTTGGAGTAGCATGGTGTCACTGGACACACTGCATTTCACCTTTAGAACCTTTATTTGTGTGCTTGCACAACAAATGTTTACCCAGATATTAAGATAAGAACAGTATGAAGGTCACATTTCGCTGGTGACAAGGGAGTTTCTATAAATGTAACCATATCACCATGCAGCAGGAGTCTGTTTTTTATGCTATACATGATTTAGGGGAATTAGTGGTGGATGGGGCACGGGAGCCAGGCCTTTCTCATTTTTTTGGTTTCCTTGCCTTCACTGTGCATGTCCTGGCTTAGCTGATGTGCCCCTCCTGTGGGGTGTGGTCAAACAGTCAGGGGAAATTGTAGCCCACTGTCCAGCCCACCCCATTCTCCAGAGTCTTCTGGGATTCCATGGAAATCAGTGCCTGGTGCATTTCCCTGCTATCTGACTGGCCGAGAGGCATCCTGGCTGCCAAAATAGCTTTCCTAGCCTCTCAGAAGAGGTTTGCATGGTGGTGATACTGCCCCTGTTTTAGGCAGGGCTCTCATGTTCTCAGGGCACAGTCTTCAGGGTGAGAAAGGGTTTATTTTGTGGATTTGAATGTTTCTCTTAACAATCTCCAAGGATTATTAGCCTGGCACGCTCAGGGTCTGAATGAAGGCATGAATCCTTGGTCCATTTTTCTTCCCAAGGGCAGCTAGCAACACAGTGGGAGTTCATCTCACTGACAGTAAGAGACCCTGCCCCCGCTCTGTCACCCCCTGCTCCATCCCCAGCATGCCTCCTGAACTCCAGATATGCACACCTCCTCCCTCTGCCCCACGTCACAGGACTCATTCTCACCTCTCCCTACCCTAGTCCCCCCATCTTGGATGCTCCTCTCTTGTCTTTCTCCTCAGGTATTCCCCCTTTATTCCATGTGAGCTCAAGTTTTCTAACTTCTGCAAAACCTTCTGTAGTGGTTCTCACACTGGGACCTCCCCCTTGAGTCCTTTCTGGCTCTTCATTGTGTTTGCCAAAGAGCCTGTCTGGTAATATTTCCTTGTTATCTAATGACATTTTATGTGTTCTGTCTTTCCAATAAAATTGCATTTGCTCAACAGCAAGGATGTCTGATTTTCTATGTGCCCTGTAATACCTTGCACATTTTAAGTCCCTAAAATCATATTTAACTTAAAAAAAATCATAGAATTGCTTTGTTGATGTCCTTGAGTCACCTGGAAATCCTACCTCTTAGGATCTGCTTTTATCATTCATGTAGATTTCAGCCCTGTACTCATTTTCTTTTAAAAAGAAAGAAAAGGGGGAAAAAATAAGGGAAAACCTAGTTAGGTCTTGTTGACATATGATTTACATCAAATGCAAACAGGCTAGTATTATGTCAATGCTGAACTTCAAGAATGCCTGATATATCAAGGCAAGTACCAAACAACAAAGTACCCCAGATTAATCTCAAAGTTAAAAAAGTCGGGTCTCAGCTGAGAAATCATCTTCCCTGGGACCCTTCCCTGATTAGCAGCACACTGGTTACCCCTGTATCGATATGGTCTTCAGTCTATATTTTATTTTTTGTATGATACTTTTACAACTTGCTTTTGCGGGCATGGTGGTATATGTGTATCTGTTCCTGATAATCACTTAGGGGGTAAGCTCTTCAAGAGGCGGGACCCAGTTATCTTTTTTTGTTCTTTCTTCCCATAGCACTCAAAATGGACAACCCACATTTAAGTGCCCAGTAATTATTTGCAAACTCAGTAATTCTACCCTTTATCAGCAACTTTGGGAGCTTGGTGCAGAGGGTTAGAAGCACAGGAAGAAACTTTTGCTCAGATCACCTTACCCATCTTCCTTGGTCACCTGCCATGCCTTTGTGAGGTTTGTGGGCCTATTGGCATCATCATCGTGTGTACACCTGCATAGGCTACCTGCCAAATTCAGGTACCATGCCACGCAGTGAGGTTACAAAGAGGCATCAGATGGACCCTGCCCTTGCAGGGGCATAGAGTCTTGTTGGAGAGTTAAGGAATGCTTAAAATTATTTGTTTAAAGCATTGCAAGTATTTATGTCAGTGTAGGCCCTGGGCCCAGCTTTAAGATTTTGCTACCTTGTTAGCTAGTCAAAACTAGTTCAGGTAACATTGAGCAAACATTGGAAGGTTGGCAGTAATTGAGAGTGAATCTCCCATTCTTTGAAGAATTAGGAGATGATCAGCATAGATTAGAAAGAAGATTAATGGAAAAGCATTAAGATTTAGGTCTTGAAGATTAAGCAAAATTTGGATAGACAGGTAGGTATGGGGCATTCCAGCTGGGGTGAACAGCTTGAGTCAAATGAAGAGGCAGGAATTAGCAGGATATGCAGGCCAGGACTGGTGAGCTGGCTCCTTCCAGAGCTGAGTCCAGAGCTCTGGGAGATGAGGACTGAGCCTGGGATGCTGTTGGGAAGTTTAGGGACAGTTCTCCCTGAGTTACATTGTGATGGAACCTTTTGGCTGCCTTGGGGCCACGGGAGCAATGCATGCCTCTCCTGGGAACTAGTGAACGAGGATGCTGCTCAGGGTATCACCATTATCTTCCAACCAGGAGCCTGGCTCCAGTGTGAGCACCAAGGGGTGGTTGGAGGAGGCCATGGCAGTCAACCATAAGAATGACCTAAAAGGCAAAAAATGTCTCCCTGTATCCCTTAGGAAATTAGTCATCTGCAAATGTGCCCCAATCAGTTTGGACTGTATTTCTTTTTGGACTGTACCACCACTCAGGGCAATAAATGCTTCCCTGTGTGCAGAATGGGAGCTGGAAAGGACAGCTTACCATATTCTGTAATAGCTTCCTTCCAGCTCTGAGGAAAGGAGCAACGACCCTCATCCTGTGTTCTCATTCTGATGGTAAAGTCTCCCTCTGCTGATGTGATAAAGGCTTTCATTCTACCCCTTCTTGCTTTCTAATTCCTGGTTTCAGTTTTTGAGTCTGATCACTGTAGAGAGATGGGACCGTCCCTTCAACACTCCACTATTTGTAAGGAGAGACAGGCAACCCAGTGCAAGTCTGACCACCCTTCTGTTGGTCTCTACCAGTAACTGCTCATTGTAGTCCTGCTCATTGTGCGGAGCAGGGTAGCTGAGCTGTGTCTTAACCTTCTCCTTTCTGTTTTGTGGCTACACCATTGCCTAAAGCCTGAGCACTGATGTTCTTGGTCAGATGCTGCCAGAAGAGAAAGTAAAGGAGCCATCTTTCTGAAGTCACCTGGATTGGGCAACCAGAGCATTTTCCCTCTCCTAACAGGTATAATCTTTCTTCTGGAGGTATTTAGAAGCACTTGAGGTCATGGCTGGACACATGTGATTAGGGTCTTGGCTAGAGATCCTAAATCACTGGAGAGGATCCCATGCCAGGGACCAGCAGAGGCCAGGCAAGTCACGTTAGCATGTCCTGTTCAGTGATACTTAGAGGGAGGCTGTAGCTGCTCACTGTTCTTGGCTTGGAATTTAATCTCATCATGACAACTGCATGTCTCATCTCTTATTCCTTTTCTATCCACCCAGTAATCATTAAACAGTTGTAGAACTGAGGAACTGCTTCCCAGTTTGGGATTGCTTTATTCATCAGTGTGTGTGCTCAGTAATCATTTAGGTACCTACTCTGTGCATAGTGCTGAACGTTGGGCCTGAACCCAGGGAGGAACCTCTGCAGCCAGCTGGAAGGAGCCTTTCTCATGCAGGCCTTTAAGCAACAGAGAGCTACAGAGCCCAGTGCAGCCAGCCCAGCCATGAGGCTGTCTGGAGCCGTGGGCTCTTGGGAAAGCTGCCTTGGGATGTCTTAAGAAACTCCACAGGCTGGAAAGTGGTGTTTATTCAAATCTAGCCAGAGGTAGACATTTGAGTCTAGCATCTACCTTCCCACAGCTCTAGGTAGGATTCAGGGAGGAAAAGAAAGGTGTCATAACTAGTTAATCTGTGACTCTACTGCTAGAGTATGAAATTGGCAATCTTACTATGTCTCTTCCTATTTTGTTTTGTTTTTTTCCTCTTCCTTTCCAAAGTAAAAGTTACTTTTGAAGAGTTCCAACTTTGCCTCAGCTGAACTCCTAGCAAACTATTTTCCCCACCTAGGTCAGTGAGGGGGCAGGAACCTGGGCACACTTTGTGGTGCTGTGTTCATCACAGCTGCTGACCAGCTTTGGGCTTTGGGAAATCCTGGTGGCAGGGAACACAGGCAGAAAAGAGTCTGAGATAAATGAGAACATTGACACCTTCTTTGCTGAGCCATTCCTTTGACCACATTTGAAACCACTTTCTGTATGTAGATCAACAGAAGCCTTGTGATTCTAGGCCACCTGTAGCTCCTTGTATGGATCCACATATTACAAGGGTAATGATGACAGCTGAATTCTCCTCAGGTTAGGTCTTTGGGCCAAGGCTGAGTACATGTTTATTTTGGAAAGGGACAAACTTTCACCCACTTGAATTCCTTTGTCTCCAAAATTAGTTTCAGGGATGACCACAAGAGTTCCATATTTCTTAGCATTTGTTTTGCCAAACAGATTATAAATGCTCCCAGGCCACCTTCACCTTTTTTGTATCCCTGTCAAAGCTGGCCCCCACATGAGGTTCGGAGGAGCTCTCAAAAGTCTCTAAGAGTATAAAAGACAGTCCTAGATATTTTTCTGACTTGTGTGGTCTTAAACAAGTAATTTAACCTATCTGCATGTTTGCCATTCCTAAATAGGATTGGACACACTGCTTTCTAAAAGTACTATTATGAGATTGAAATGAGTTACAGTTTTAATAAAACTATGCACTTTAAAAAACATATTACACTTGAAAAATTATTTTTGCAACCATTATCTCATGAGAAAGATTTTTGAAAAGTATGAAGTGCAGACCGTTAAGACACCATTAACAAGTGCAGCAATATAATCTTTCAGCATGTCATTGCCTGTTGGAGGATTTGACTGGAAGGGTTTCAGAAGCATATAAAAGGAGACACTCGCTCTTGGGCCTTAATCCTCCCCCAGGCCCCACTGAGGCTTTTCAGGATTATGGGCTTGTGCCAATAGTGATTTCAGGTTATGAGTTATATTTTTCCCATACTCTGAGTTGCAAGGATATCTGATAACACCAAGAGACCAAGGAGCCTTCCAAGATCCCTGAGAAATGGTCTGACCTCAGTGTGCCCTTTCCATGCCTGGCCTGTGCTCGCCTCACCTGTGGAGATGGATGGTCCATGCCAGCTGCCATCTGGAGTGGGAATTTGCCTTCTGGTTTAACACCCCCAAAACTATAGATGTAAGGGGCTGTATCTCACCACACTGCTCAGGTCCCACTTGCTGCTTTGTGCCTTACAATGAAGGCCTACTTATGGGCTCCCAAAGGGACTAAAATGCCTGAACCTAAGGGTCTTTAGAAGGTCAGACAGGTTACTGGGAGATCTAGAAATGAGGGGCATACCAATGCCTAGAAGATAGGCTGGCCTCCTGGTGTTACTGGAATTTGGAAGAGGCCTTGGGTGTGAAGAGCCTTTGCCACGTAGTGACCATGAGACCTGGCAGGACGCTCAGCTCTGGCCTCAGATCCATCATGGGCAGCCTCCCTGACACCCACTGTGCCTGAGCTTCCACTACTCAGCCCTGCCCGAGGCCAGCCAGCTGACTTGGGCCTTAGGTCTCAGTTTAAATGTCACCGCCTCAGGGAAGTCTCTCCCCATCTCGTCAGTTAACCTTCATCCCTCCATCCCTGTCTCCTTCTTTTTCTTTTAAAATACACTTCCCACATGCTATCATTTGCTTGCATATTATCTGTCACTCCCCTCTGATTTTTAAGCACCTCGAGGGCCGGGACCATGCTGACTTGCTCATGGCCATATCCTTAGTGTTTGGGGCCGTGTCAGGCACATATTAGGTGCTCCTTAAATACTTGAAGTGAAATAATCCAGGCTTGCTAGCTCTTTATCCTCAACTCTGCATTATCATTCCTTACTTTTGTTCAGTGCTTCCTTTTTTCGCCCAGAGCTCATGATGGAGATTAAAGTAGTTGACATTCTTACCACAAAGATGAAACAATTGAGGCACAGAAGTGTGATGGCAAAGCCAGGAAGTGGAAGAGCCCATGTTAATAAACCCCAGGCCCCAACCCCAGCCTCTTTCTGCTGACCAGTGCTCTCTCTCTGAGCACCTGATTTTTCTGTTGTGGTGATGTTATTGTTTGTCTTATTTGGCAATGTTTACACCAGTAGAGTAGGGGCCATTGTGTGTTGGTGGCGTCTGGAAATGCACAACAGAGTCCCAGGAGAGCACCACTGTCGGTCCTTGCCACAATTAGCGATTATCAGGCCAGGGGCAGTGACTGGGTGGGTGTTATTCCCTACAGGGCTGGTTTTTTGTGTTGAAATGCCACTGCCTGCTCCTGATAGAAGCACAGGGGATTGGGGGTGCTAAGACCTCAGCTCCATTTCTGCCCAGGCCCGTCTATCCTACCACTCATACCCAGGCCCTTTCTGCTTGGGAATTGTCCAGTGTGTACGTCTAGTGGAATTTGATGGCGTGGTGGAAAGAGGAGTGCTAACCAGCCTAGTGACCTCTGGCCTCAGTTTCTCCATCTTAAAATGGCCAAGTAGGTGAAAACCAGAAAAAATAGACTTAAAGATCCCTTCTAGGATTCCAATTCCATTATGAGAAGTCCAGGTGGAGCCTGGTCCTGACCCCTGCTTCTAGGTGCTTCCTTTTGGGAAGGAAAAAGGTGAGGCTAAAGGTGATTAGTGAGGACTGGGAGAAAGGCCCTCCAATTCCCCTGCAACTGCCCCCTCTCCAAGGGGAGGTTCTGTTAAAGTGGAGAGGGGCAGAAACCTGGCGATCACTGCTGGGGACAGCGTGATGCCAGAGTGAAGGGGCAGGGTCCGCTTGCATAACAGCAGAGGGACCACCCTTCATGAGGAGGCAGGCTGAGGGGCAATAGAGTGTGCACTGCCCACTGGTTCTACAAAAGGGAGCAGCAGCATTTTCAGGAGGGGCAGTGTCTGTCTCCTAATGCTGGGGAAGAAAGAGGCGGACTGCTGGAGAGGTGAGAGTGCCCTTAACTAGGAGACCTGGCACCCAACACTCTCACATTGTCATGCTGCAGCCTGTCATGGGCTCCCTCTGAGCCTGTTTCCACATCTTTCACATGGCTGCTATTATCTCTGCCCTGCCAATTGGACTGGGGTTTGGAAAATAGAAACTGCTGCAAAAGGGGTGTTATTACTACTATATTCATATATACATGTGTCTGTGTTACACATGAACATATCTGAAATGCTCAGGGTAGATACAGGAAAGTGACCTAAGCTACCTGAAAGTACTGGGTCTTCCAGTCTGAGGAAAAAAGAAAAAGGACTGAGAAAGCTGGTGGCCTTTACAGCAACTGGCTTGGAAATAACTGAATGGAGTCATGTGTTGGGGGAGGGGGAGTGCACTGTGGGACAGAGGTGAGTCACAGTGTGTGAATGTTGGGGAGTCACCTTGAACTTGGGCCAATTAAGTAGAAATATTGGGATTTGGGTTTATCTGCCTTTCATCAGGTACATCAAGTTCTGGATGGATGCCTACTGGCCAGAGACCTGAGGTGGACAGTTCTCCCTTGCTGCCCTGGGAAGGCTTTTGGTTGGCTTTGGCCCTGCTGAGCAAAGTCCGCTTTTTTACTGGAGTTCACACAGACTCCTTGCCAGGCCTGCCCAGAATCCTGTCTCCTCTGACTTCCTGTGCTCTTGCATAATATTTCCTTGCTTCTTGAATGGCTGCCCCCAGTGCGGGGGCAGCTCACTGACTCGGCTGGCTGAAAGCAGGACGTGGAGGGAGGACAGGGATGTACAGACGTCACCCAGGCTGCTCTCGGCCCTGTGGGTCATGAGCAGGAGGGACAGGGCTCCCCTGATTGCTTGGCCAAAGAGTTTAGCATGAGAATAGTTAGGGAGACTGCAAAAGTGTCTTTCGCAAGGAGACACCAGTCCCCATAAGTTGTCTCCTGTAAAATTTTGTTTTGAGTAGCTTAGTAGTTTTCTTTTGATTATAACAAGTATACATGGTCCCTGTAAAAAGTCATAGTGCAAAAAGGCATTGAGATAAAACTAAAAATCACCAAAATCCACTACCCAGAGATAGCCACTGTTAACACTTTGGTGAACATACTTTCTTCTCTATAATAAATATGGATATGTAATTACAGAATGTTATAATATGCTGTTGTGAAAAATACATTTTCTATACAACAGTCTATCAGAATTGTCTCTTGTTATCACAGCACATAGATTTAATAAACGGAGTATTAAGTTCCACTTATAGATGTATTATATAATGCAAGCAATCCCTATTCATTGACATGTCCAGGCTCAGAAAACAAGCTATAACCAGTCCAAAGATTATTCTCAAACCTGAAAAGCAGCATCTGTTCTATTCCTTACCAGTGTGTTGGCTCTGGTGTCCCAGAAATAACTACAAATTAAAAGGTTTTGTAGGCCTTTCTCTAGGCTTAGAATAATTCACATGATCCCATAGAGGAGGCTGGGGCACTGAGTTCTGTCAGGGTGCAGCCAGCTTTCACTTTGGGTAAAATGTTCTCCCGGGGTAGCCCCTGTGTCTGCTTTAAGCAAGGAGCCATTAGCTGGGGGAACGGATTTTTCTTCAGTGCCCAATCTGTGTCCAATATTTCAAATAAGTTCTATTTGAAATTTTAATTGGTTATTGCCCTTTGAAGTGGCATGATCCATATCTTTTAAAGATACCAGTTTTGTTTACACAGCAGTGTATTCATGATATTGAAAACTTCAATACATATATAGTATCATTCAGATTTGTTAGAAGACTCAAAACAATTTTTTTTTAGCTGAAATAGATGCTGTCAAAACAATATTTCTATCCCATCCCCAAAAGCTATGTCCTTTTAAGGGTTGTGATGAGCTGTTTCTCTTCCATTGCTGATCGTGGTTAGAAGTGAGACATAGATTTACAGTAAACTTCAACATAAAGATGACTCCTGTTTATCTAGGAGCTGGGTGTTTATAGCATTTGTTTTCTTTGAATCATTTTTAAACTGTATTAGCTATTTTATTTAGTCAGTTTTAGTATGAGGCTGATTGTAGTTGGAAATTGCTTGTTAAGTTTACTCTTGAGTCAAGACAAATTGTTTCCTAGAGCTGTTTCAGGCTTGTATATCAAAAAGCATGATAATGCTTAGTCAGTTTAAATGCATTTATTTAAAAGCTCTTAGGCTTTGTTTAAAACAAAAATTTGCAACAAAATTTGGTGTCAATAGAATCTAAGTATTTTACCCCAATTCATTTATAGTTAGTTGTCTGCCCTCCAAGCAAATAATCTATTAAAACCATTTATATAGTTATTGTCTCTCCTTCATTTTATTCACTCAGGACTCCTTTTTCTAGAATTATTGGCCAGACTGTTTATTACATCAAATTCCTTGACTGTACTTCTGAGGAATTAGGATGGGGATAGGAAGAAATAATATAATATTTACCTTCTTTACATTTTCAGTATGTAAATATTTAGCAAGTTGATTTTGTAATTGCTCCTGTTCTTGGTGGGGTCTTTGCCATGTGTGCACAATTGGGAAGTTGGGAGGAACAAGACTAAATTGGTACTCAGAATTATGAAACAGGACTTTGTTAAAATTGATACTTCTGTACAACGAACATGGGCAGCTGTTGGCATGGCAACCCCTACGTGGAAAAGTGCATGCCGCTTGCAGATGACTTTTGCAGTACTCAGTGTTAATCTGATAAATGGCTTTTTTAATAGTAGTTTGTAGGCTAATGGAAAGGTTGAAGCAAACCCTCTTTAAAGGGAAGGATGGGGATTTTTAAGCCACCGAGTGAACACACAGGAGAGCCAAAGCTAAATCTCCATTTTAGCTCAATGTCTCTTTTTCACATCAGATACCTTGAAACATAGCAAGCCGAAGTAAACTAGAAATACTGTTTGAAGGGTGTAGCTGCCATTATCATTTTAGATTTCAAGCATGGAGAGGTTTTGGAGCCCTTTTTATTCAAGACATTTATTTTGTATTGAGAGTTTAGAAGTTCTGTAGAAGATTTGTATTGTGGTGTCTTTTCCTTCACTGGCAGTGGTGGGGTGAAGGTGGTAGATCTTTTTTTATTGTGGTAAAATATCTATAACATAAAATTTACCATCTTCACCATTTTCAAGTGTACCATTCAGGGACATAAAGTACATTCTCATTGTTGTGCAGCCATCACATTTATCTCCAGACCTTTTTCATCTTCCAAAACTGTAAAGTCTATATCCATTAAATAGTGACTCTACATTTCCTCCCTCGCCCAGCACCTAGGAACCACCATTCTATTTTCTCTGTGACTTGGACTACTTTCAGTACCTCAGAAGTGGAATCATGCAGTATTTGTCTTGTGACTGGCTTCTTTCACTTAACATAATGTTTTCAAGGTGCATCTATGCTGTACCCTGTGTCAGAATTTCATTTTTAAGGCTGAATGACATTCTATTTTATGGATTTACCAAATTTTGTTTTTTCTTTCATAATGGACATTTGGGTTGTTTCCGCCTTTGGCTATTGTGAATAATGCTGCTAGGAACATGGCTGTACGGATATGTTTGAGTCTCTGCTTTCACTTATTTGGGCATATATCTAGACATGGGATTTCTGGAGCGTCTGTTTAATTTTTTGAGGAACCACCAAGTATCTTCCACAGCAGCTGTTCCAGTTTACATTTCTACCAGCAATGCACAAAGGCTTCAGTTTTTCCACATCCTCACCATCACTTGTTATTTTCTGGATTTTTTATTGTTGTTTTCTTGTTTTGTTTTGGTCTTTCAATGAAAACCATCCTAGTGGATGTGAAGTGGTATTTCATTTTGGTTCTGATTTGCATTTCCCTAATGATCAGCAGTTTATTTGTCTTTAAAATACACCATGACACCCATGATGGCTTGTGTGGAAATGGAAATCACCGACCGTTGTTTATACCTGTGAGGCAACTGAGACTCAGAAAGCAGTGACACTTGTTGGGAGTGAGAGGTGGGAGGGAGGGAGGCACCATGTGATTTATATACAGTATAGTAAACCTGTTTGCAAAGTGTGTACTGTGGAGCAGGTGAGACTATTTTAAAATAGAGGCTTTGGGAACTGAAGTAATAACAGCTCTTTGGATAAGATTCAGCTAAGGCAAGCCTTCTGTGCCGCTGCATGGGCCAGCCCTGCCCCGGATAATCCTTCCTGCTTCAGCGTGATGTGTAGACCTGTGGCCCTCTTCCCTGATCAACTGAAGAAGCCTGAGCCCGTCCTCTTTCCTCTCCCTGGGGAGGAAGCCCCCCAGACATCTTGCCAAGGGTTTTCTGAGGTCTTTGAACCACCCGCACTATCTAATTTCTCCACCTGAAACAACATATATGTCCTTTCTTTTCTCCACCCCCTACGCTCTTGTGTTGGCAGCTTGTATTTGGACAAAGGGAAAGCTAGAATTAATTGAGCATGTGTTGCTAGCCTGGCACTTTTCTAGGCACTGTGTAGCAGATAAAAAACCTGACTTCTGTCCTTAAAATAAGTACTGTATGACTTATAATTTAATATGCGTGTCTTTACAACAGGGGTTCCAAACTTTATGTGCATCTGGAGGGTACACATAAAATTAAATTCTTAATTATTAAAATTCAGATTGCTGGTACTCATCCCCAGAGTTTCTTATTCAGGAGGCCTGGGGCCTGAGAATTTGCCTTTCTAACAAGTTCACAGCTGATGCTGATGCTGTGGTCTGGGGACCCCACTTTGAGAACCACTACTTTACATCAACCCTGTGAAATGAATATTATTCCCATGTATAGATGAGGACAGTGTCCCTCTGACATTGACTTATGTGTTTTCCAAATGGAGTTAATGGACACAAAAACACAGTTTTACAAAGATCAAGAGTCTTCTAAACTATATACCCGAGTGATTAAAGGAAACTGATGTGTCAGGTATGATTCTCCTGTCTTCTGAAATAATCCACCACTGTCTTCAGCATGTTTCTGCCATGCAATGTCTGGTCTTCTTCACCAACAATAATGAATATTTAGTATATTGCTACTGTGTGTACAGGGAGCTCTCTTGTCTCATTTGCTATTTGTGAGTGGCAAGGGCAAAAAGCAAGGGCAGGATAAATGATGTTTTTATATGTCTTAAGTGTCCCACAGTACTTAGTAAGGCCCACATGTAGTAGATAATAAATACTCATCTGAAAATATAGATCTTTCTTTAAAACCTTGGAAAGAAGAAGCAATGTAGTGTTCATAATCACACATGTAAGGCAGGCTTGTGTATATACATCTACCCTGTAATATCTGATATGAGAAAGAATCGGTAGGTGTCTGTGGATATTTGCATGTATGTATTTTTTTAAGTGATGGGGGACTTTGCATTTCAGACCTGAATCGGACAGATGATGGGGTTGAGGAGAAGATTGGAGCTGAGGTCAATCTGTGCCAGGGTTGAAAAGAGCATCTATCAATAGGGAAGATATATGTTGGAGGTGGGGTAAAGTAACCCTGGTCTAGGAAGCAGTTACAGTTAAGCCAAGGCCTTACATTTATTATGTTGAAGGGCCTTCCTAGGTTTTGCCTTGTGGGTGATATTGACAGTAAAGACTTTGTGGTATTTGACTAGCCCCATCTCACAGATCTCCTTTGTGTAGAAAACTCAACTTTGCACATTCCTAATGCCCATGTTTCTATGAGCACACCTGTAGTCATGCTATCTTTCTTCTTTTTTTAAGACTTTCTGTGTAGCCCAACTGGCAAAAAGAGGAAGAAAACATCATCCAATAGTATGTCTAGAGATAAGAAACTTTCCAATATGCTGCATAAGTCTTCAATGAAACCATTTATGGACCTGGAAGTCAGTCTCATGCAGACACACAATGGTGACTCAGTTGGCCTTTAACGCCATTGACCATGGTCATAAGATCAAATTCAATAGATCAATAAGTACAGATTATTGAATGGTTAAAAACTTGAACAGGGCCTGTAGAGGAAAAAAAGAGGTTCTTTCCTGTTGGCCCCTTGTCCTGACTGAATAGTGTACATGCTTTGAGAAATCCATCCATGCTTTAGGAATAGCTTGTAGATATTGGGAGGCCAAGAAAAGGAATAACATAATCTGTGCCTACTTTGGCTGCGATGATGTCCCATAGTGGGCAAGACTATGACTGGTTAGAATGAAGAATGATCATCTTTGGGCAGCTCCCAGATGCCAAAGCTTCTCCACAGTAAGTTTTAAGGCTGTGTATTAAAAGCCGCTATGTAAGTGAGACACTGACTGCACCTTATAAAAGTGTTAACAGGAGAGGCAGAGTCCTCTGTTTGGAGCCTGTTTTGTTAAATGTCAAGGTATGAAAATTCAAAACTGGTTAACTTTCCTACTTTGCACTGGAAATGGATTTAGCTTGAGTCAGTCTCTCACAGCCTGCGTAAGCCATACTTCTGTCTTGCCTAGCATGGGTACAGGCTTTAGCCATAGTATTGGTTTGGGAGTTCCCCATTGACAGAGAGATTGTTTAATACTTAGGTATGTTCTGCACTCACTTAACATTGAAGGGATGAAAAAAGATCCAGTTTTTCCTCCTGGGAAGAGCCCACTTCCCTACCTAGACTCAGAGAGAAGGCTCCCTTTGACATATTTGATCGGTTGCTCTCCAGTGGGGAGTGATTCCGGATGTGTTCTGTCAGATTCCTAGATGATAAGGGGTTTTAAAAATCATTATTGTGTTTTATTAGAATATTAATATCCTTTGATAATTTTTAGATAGTTATTTTGGGGGAGAAAGCTGTTTTGCCTCATCTATTGGAGATGGGAGAGGAGCAAGTAAAACTGAGTATAAAGAGTTCTGCTGATGTGGGTGTTTCCTTGGGGCTGAGGGACTGGGAGAGGCACCAAGGGTGTGTTTCCTTCATGGTAAAAGCCCTAATAGTCTCAGTGTCAGAATGTCCTGTAAGCAGGTGAAGGATAAAATGATTCATTCTGGTGGTGACCTCCTGGTAGTTCAGCTTAGAATCCAGGTGACTTAGATCAGTAGAGGGCAATTGTACAGTAGCTGGTCAGCCTTTCCATTGCTCAACAGGAGAATTCTGACCAGTGGACCAGTGGCATCAGGCGTGTGTTAGAGGATGAGTTCCAGGATCATTTTCTCTGCTCTTGCCATCAGTTACAGAAAAACTCCATTGGGATGTACACTTTCACTTCCATAGGTTTTATTTACATTTATCCATAGCTGCTGCATGGATGAAAAATTTGGTGCAAAACTTGAAATTTTGTTAACTTGATGGATTTCAGAATTCATGTGAGGGCTTTTTTTGCTTTTAAAACAAGGACACAAAACATGAAAGAAACAGCAAACAGCCTATACAAGATTAGTGAAAGCTCCTCACCTCTACCCCATTTAAATCCTGAAGAGAGAAAATAGCTGAGCTGTAGTGATTACTTCCTGTAAAGAAAACTGTAATTATGGGGCCCCAGTGAGTCATCTTAAGGGGCAGCCTTGGAATAGCATGGATGCTATTTTGAATATTTGAGAAAAGGGTGACTGACATTCAGCATGAAATGGAAATGAGTCTGTGCCACATGGGTCGGAGCGGTGCCCTCAGGAGTCAGTTGCCTCTGGGGAGAGCCCATTTCCTGTTCCTGCTTTGGAGAACACTTGAATCCAGTACTCATTGCTGACCCTCCCACCAGCACAGCATCAATTTATGCTCCTGGGATAATCTAGGGGAGCCATGAATCTGCTTTTCACTTTAGCTTCAAGTCCCAGATGCCTAATATCATGTGAAATAAAACATCTTGGAGGGATTTAAGTATGTGGGCTAGGATGAAGTCTTCTGAACAGAGTGAAAGAATAAGGGAATAAAAGCCATGAATAAGCTGCAGAAAGGAGTGGCTGGATCACCTGCCTGGGGGATAAACCTCCCATGTGACTTCATGGTTGTGTATGAGTTGGGTAACGTTTGGCCAGGGTGGAGAGGCCTTGGCAAAGGTATTTGCACTCCTAATAGATTCCTATCTCCTCCAAGGGGAAAACAAGTATTATAAGTTCTGCCCAGCATTTGAGGGGGAAGAAATTGATTGCCTTATCTAGTTAAGCATGCATTATTTGTATTTACTTGGAGTTTTACTCAATAAACGTCCACTGTCGGGAAGGCACTGGGCCGAAGACTCTGGAGGATTAAAGGAAAATAAGACAGCTTTGGTCCTGTCCATAGGAGCTACAGTCTAGGGAGGACTTGGAGGGGAAGACGAGCATTCAGGTGACCACAATTAAGGCAGGTGATGGTAAATCCCATGCTGGGGAAGTGGTTCTCGGGTTCTAGAGGGGAAAACAGGATAAAGTGGTGGTAAGAGTGAAGCACCTGGAGCCAGGTAGCCTGTACACAGGTCCTGGCCCTGTTGCTTATTAGCTGAGGCAGCTTGGATAAGTTTCTTAAACCACTCTGTACCTCTGTTTCCTCAACTGCAAAATGACACCTGTGTTGGAAGCTGTGTGTTAATAATGCTCATAAAGTTGGTCTTAGCTCCAAAATCAGAAAGCAGGGGCTGTGTTGCCCTTGAGTTAGTGACTGACAAGCTCCTGTCAGTTAATGACTGACAGGCCTCAGTTTCCTCATCTGTATGTTAAAGGGACTAGATTGGATTGGGTAAATGTGAACATTCTGTTCATTTTAAAATGCTATTATTCTGTGATTGAGTATATTTAAGTTCCTCCTGTGTGCCCAATACTGAGTTGAGCATGATGGAAAAGAGAAAAAGTAGAATGTGTGGTCCCTTCTCTCAAGCAGCTATAATCTAAGTGAGGAGAAGACGTTACTATTCAGGAGCATATTGGAGAATTAGAGAATACTAGAAATTTAAGACTTGGTGGTGTGGTTAGGAAGAAAATAGGGATAGAGTATATAGAGTGAGCCAGAGTAGTCAGGAGATTTGATAGCAACCATGAGTCCCTATATAGAACCATGAAGACTGCAGACAGAAGCTCAGACTTGTTTACCTAATCCCAGAGTTCTGAAGCTTGGAACATTGCTTTAATGTTTAAGCTGAAGTTGAACTGTAGTAAAACAACAGTTACCTATTTAGGGTTTAAGTGGGACAGGGTTTATAAAACTTCTTGCCCAAAGAAATAATGTGGACTGAAACTATGAAGAGACTCATGCTGGTATTCCATATTTTCTTGGATGATCATGCCAGTAGAACATAGTGCCTGTCACAAAGCAGCCAAAACAAGTCATCTGTTGAATGACTTGTGGAAAAACTCAGTGCTCTGCACTCTAGCTTTGAACAGTCCTGGGCATCCAGGTGGTGTCCTCAGCCCCTCCTCTAGAGGGCAGCACACAGAGGCAGCCCTGCACAGCCCATCCAGAGCCTAATTTTGCTGCGTACCTCTGGAGTGCTCTTTAACTTAGATGAGTTCTCCTGCTCCCTAAGGTTTCCCCACCTCTTTCCCCAGCAATGTTTTAAACTTAGGTTTTGAGGAAAATTGGGAAAACCTCAAATTTCTCCTGTAGCCTATCTCATAGTTCTCAAGGTAGATATGCACATTGGGCCAGTATGACCCTGACCCACTGGTGACAAGGGACTTACCAATACTTGGTAGAGACTGCTGTGCACAGAAGAGTGGTGTAGACAGTAACTGGGGTCATTATGGCCAGGGAACTGGGGACACCTCCTGGAAGGGGTGAGCTGGGGGCTTAAGTGGGCCTTAAAGAATGAGTAGCAGTCAGGTAAGATGGGTAGAGACATCAAATACTTCCATTCCCCACCCCCATACTACTACATACTACTCCTAACTAACCAAGCATGGGAGGTGGCAGGGCCAGTTAGAACTGATGCTTTATCTTGGGGGAAGGAAATGAGATGGAAATGTCAGATGAGGCACAAGAATGAACTCCCTGGCTTCATCCAGTCCCTAAGAATTCTTGCTCATCACTCAAGCAGTCAGTGATGGCCTGGCTTGATAGGCCAGTTCGTGATATCCTGGCTTCAGATGAGCCAACCACAAGCCCTTGTAGGGCTCTGTGATGAGTTTTTTTCATAGGAAAGAATCCAGAAATCCTGGTAATACCTGTCAATACATTTTATTTATATAACACCGTCTGTGGAGGCACAGGTACATCTCATCTGTGCCATCAAAACACACCTGCACACAAGCACCCACAAGGTAGTGAGAACAGATGGAGTCATAGAGGTTCAGAAGAGTGAAAGGCAGTGATTTGCCCTATAATCCTTCGGAGAAAAATCAGACATGAAAAATGTTCAGAACTCAAGTCTGCCTTCCAGGCCAGTATTCTAAGCACCTTTCTTCTCTTCCAAATTTTTATTCTGGTTTCATCTCCCCTCCCCTGCCTTTCCTTTCATAAAAAAAGTTACTTTTTTTTTCCCCAAGTAAGCAAGATG
Organism: Manis pentadactyla; assembly: GCF_030020395.1. Lineage (NCBI taxonomy): Eukaryota > Metazoa > Chordata > Mammalia > Pholidota > Manidae > Manis > Manis pentadactyla. The sequence goes on along the minus strand of NC_080020.1, from coordinate 198,204,337 downwards.
GAATCAAACTTTGCAACCTCCAAATGTACAAAATAAACATTATTCCTAATGAGTCTCTGGGAAAGTGCTCACCTTTGAACTTGGCCAAGGATTATGGAGGAAAGAAAAAGCCTTAAGAACTTGATAGAGTGTTAGAGCTTCCTGTATTTTTAAAGTCGAGTTACATATTGCATTTCTTTTCCTTAATAAGGGCAGCTCCAGAAATCCTTCCTGGGTGATTAGACCATGTCCAAAAGTGGAGACCTATGGTTGGTTACTGATGCTGGTTTGGGGATTGTCGTCTGGGTGCTAGGCAACAGCAGGGCAGGAGGTGCCATTTCTAGAATGCTCCTACTTTCCTAGGACTCAGCCCATTCTCTCCTGGTCTTTGCAAGGCAGGGGAGGAACATGTTGGCTGTCCTACCCTGAGGAAAGGGGAGACCGAGACGCTCAGGGAAAGCTGGCAGCTAAAGGAGACCTCCTCTAAGATAATATTTTTTTCCGGAGACCTTATCTGTTCTTTGACCTGTACTCATCTCTGTGTCTAGTTCTAAGAAGTAATACGAATAGTAAGATTTCTATTTTTTTAAAAACTTCCCTAAAGATAAAAACACCCCTGGCTAAGTATAGCCTCTGCCTGCCTCATGTGGAATAGTACTCATTTTCATTTGCCTAGTGATTCTCTCACAGCCAAAAAGGTCACCTATAGGAGTCAAGAGGAATCATTCACAGAATGACTTCAATCCAGCTAAGAATGTGTAACTGCTGAACATATTCTGAGTGAAGTCCCAGAATGTTTGTCTTGTCCTGTGTTTGCTGTAACATGTAGAAGAATCAGGAATATTTGAACTGTTTCCCTTGTCTTGAAACTCTTCCTCCAAGTGTCCATCTTAATGCTTTTAATCGTGACAAAATCCCATAAACTCTGAGCTTCCCCACTCCTGTGATGGCGAGATCTGGGGGGCAAGGCCTTAGGGAATCCAGAAGTTTGGGATGACCGTTTCTGAACTGTTCATGCTTCATGGCAGAGGTTTAGGACATAGCCCCAGAACTGAAGCTATCCCACGCACATCTACCTCTCGTCCAGCGCCTGTTCAATGAAGCTTACCTTTTAGAAGAAGCCATCCTGCAAAGAGCAAGTTCCCTGGTGGCGTTGGGTTTGTCAGAGGTTCTCTAGAATTGGCAACTTAGCTGTGACCTCAGAAGTCTTGGCTCTGGCAAAGCAAGGTCTTTGCGCTAGAACAGGCTCAGTGCCCATGGAGATAATCACCTCTTGTAATATCCACACAATCATCTCATTGTCAAAGTAAAAGGAATGCAAAAAATAGAAGAAATGCCACAACAGGGTTGCCCCATGGTTCAGCTAACCCAGGATTCTGCTTCTAGCTGAGGGCACCTTGGGACACCTCCGGAGGGACTGTGCCAGCCATCGTTCTTGAGGTCACCCCTGATTAGTAAGGCCTCTGCTCCTAAAACCTGAGCTAAGGGCCTCTTATCAGGCCTCATCATACGGGATTCTGCTCCATCTTCTTGGGACCTCTTCACCACCTCTTTGTCTTGGCTAATTCCTCCTGTTTGTCTTTATATCTCACGAAAAAGCCCCCTATGTGACTCCCTTTCTCCCTGCCTCTGGTCATGGAACCCTCTGTGCTCCCAGGGCACTTGTTACTGATGTCTGCTGCAAGAACTTCGACACTGCTGAGTGCATGGTATGCGTCAGGCCCCGTTCCAAGCATGCTGCATGTATGTATCAGTCATTCCTCACGAGAGCCCTAGGAGACAGGGACTTCTAGAGTAACTGTTTTACAGAACACAGGTTTAGAAAAACCTAAGTTACTTGCCCCAGGACACAGAGGAAGTATCTGGGCCCTCAAGCCCAGGCAGTCCATCTGGTCACATGCCCTTGTCTGCTTGTTTGTCTCCCTTACTAGGCTGTCAGCTCATTGAGGGCAGGGACCTGTCTTTCCGACTGTATCCCCAGTGCCCGGCACAGTGTAGACACTCAGTAAATGTTGAATTAATGAAAGCTAAAGCTCACCAAACATGAACACCAGATAGGATTTAAATTCCAAAGAGCCACATTTTTTGAAAAAATGCTAAAATGTAAAGGAGTATTTGCTCTTTAACCTCAGCAGCAGTGGCTTTTTAGAACTCCAGTTGCTTCAGAATTTTCTTCTAGGTGTGGCTGCGGCTGACTGCTGTGGAATAGACAAATGGGTTTGTCACTATTTCCAAGGTGGTGAGCAGTCACTTAGATGAAATCAAAGCCACATTTGGCACTTTTAAGATAATTAGGAGAAATAACTAAGCAGTAAACAGAACATTTCTTAGTTGATTCTGGAGAAATGAACTTTTCCTTCTACACACTGGCAGCAGGACTTGGTGTGTCCCAGGCAGAGATGGAATAACTTGTGAGAACCACTGGAGTTACACAGCCATCCTCCACTCAGGGCTCCCCATACTCCAGATAATCTTCTAAATCATTTAATCAAACACAGGTAGCGCAGCCTCTGAGGCTTCAGGACTTTGGGGCTATTTTTTCCCTAGGCTTAAGTCTTTCCCTACTGCTGATTCACATGTTAATTACACTTTCCACAAAGTAGCATTAACAGTGCCACTGTGCTCACCTGCCTGGGTGTTACACAACTGTTTTATCTGCTGGGCAGAACTGCATGTGCAGGACGCCCACCATAGCCAATGGTCCCTTCCTGAGCAGTCAGGCAGCAAGTGTGAGAGACACAGAAACCAACCTTCGCTTTAGAGTTGCTCGGGAAAAGGCTGTGGGGTGCTCTGCTCAGCCTAGGAAGCAAAGGGTTAAACTGCCCAGTCTTTTGACCAAAAGTCTCTCAAAAAGTGTGGCCAAGAGTTTCAGTTTGCTGTCACCTGTCAGCATTAATGGACAGAACTGGCATTTCCCAGGGGAAAAAAAAATCAACCTGTTTTCTCTTTGACTACTGGGCTGGATAATGAAGTAAAAATGACATTATCTCTCATAAAAGTGATTTGCAGAAATCACTGATAGGATCTCAGTAGCAGAGATTTGCCATTAGCAGGTTAGCCAGATAAGAGGAGCAGCTGGATTCTGTTAACCCATTCCTGGTCTATTGTGTGTGTTGGGAGTGGGATTGAGTTTCGGGAATGGATCTTGAAACACTGGAGTCTGGGCTGATGGAGAGTGTATATTCCATAGTGCAGGTCATTCTCAAACCCTGCTTGCTGACCTTTAGGGTGGTTGATGGGTTTTTAATTTGTTTGCTTTTTGTTTCTCAGGCTCTTTGTGTTCAGTAGCTGGGTTTTTTTGTTTTGTTTTTTGTCCTCATACCCATGTTACTCCAAAGGGGTGGAACCCTAGCCAACCTCTGGCATCTTTTCTGCCAGAAATCTGACTCCAAAAAGGGCATCCACGCATGTGATGTAAGGGCTTTGGGCAGTGGGTGTTGTTGGGCAACAGATTGTTTAGTGGTGTCAAGGAGGTGGATCAGAGGCAGAATCCTCCCTGGTCTCATCTGGAGGGAAGGGGAGGAAAGGGGGAAGGAGGGGGCCACCCCTGTTGAGGCTTGTTCACCAGTGTCGGTGAAAGCTGGCTGGCATCTGACTCTTTGTGACGTGGACAGCAGGCACAGCCAGCAACTTCTGTATGAAAACATCCTCTGGGTACGGGAATCTGTTTCCTGTGGACAGTGAGGAGTCGTCGGGTATTTGGTAATCTAATGATGAATGCAGCCACCATGATTCCTCTTGGTTACAAGCCCACTTTCTACTCAGAAAGCACCAGAGCATTGTAACTCTACAGTCCTAGTCCTGGAGCTGGGGGATCAGGGCCTGCTCCCCAGTTCACCACACCACATGTGTAAGAGCTGAACACAGCTGTTACTGTTGGGGTAAGGTGCAGTGCCAGGCTCTGTTGTACCTAAGAAGTATGACATTTGGCCTCTATCTCCAGAGAAGACCCTTAAGATAAGGAATAATAATAGGATGCTTCCTTGCAGTTAGTGATACAGATAAACTCTCCAGATATTCAGGGCAGGGGTGAGATGGGAGATCAGTATTGGGAATGTAAGAAAGGAAGGATTGCATACCAGGTGGAAAAAAATAACTGCGCGGTAGACAGGGACACTGAGTTACGGGTGGTGCAGAGTATAGTCCTGCTGGAGCACGTAGGGGGCTGCAGGCTTGCAGGAGCTAAGGTTGGATATCAAGATTAGGGCTGAGGGAATTTAAGAGGCATTCGAGTTTGAACTTCATTGTGAGGGTAGTAGAGAGTCACTCCCATTTTTAAGTAGAGGAGTGACATGCTGAAATGGTTTGGGGGAAAGTGGGGATAGGCCAGTGAGTTGCATCTCTCCCTGAGGTCTGATTAGAATTATATTTTTGATCAGTGGTCAAGGAGGTGAGGCAAGGGGAAACAGCTTGAAGATGGAGGCTAAAGTCTTTGGGAAAAGCCAAAACAAAGCAATGGAGTCAGAGGAGGCATTCATGGGGTGAAGTTTGTTTTCGTCCTGTTTGTAGCATTTATAAGTTACTGTTCATCAGGAATGCCTTGCTGAGGTCTCCATGGGCTGATCTAAGGCCCCAGCCTGTGGTGGTCCAAGGGTTGCTGCCATATTTAGTGCTTCTAACAAAGGGACTTGTTTCCTCTGCCTTTGCTGGCAAGATAGAGGGTTTCTCATACTTGCTGTCTAGTATGGCAAAAACAGAGCCAGCAGAAGAGAGAGACAGGCTGGATTCTACACTGCCCACTACCTGGCACCTTGGCCACTAACTAGTCAATGGAGTTGGCAGTTATCTGATCCTCTGACTTTATTTCCCAGTCTTTTTGTTGTTGAAAGCCCTCCTCTGTGCTTGGCACCTTATGGACACTCAATGGTATTTGTTGAATGAATGCATTCTCCCTACTCTGACTTTTCCTATTTTGTACCCTGCCCTCCAGCCTGTCTCCTGACCACTAGACCCCTGCTCATTTCCCAGCAGTATCTTTGTCCTCATTCCTCCTGCCCCCGTTTGCCTTCCCACACCTGCACCTCCTTCAAATTCTACCTCCATCACTGAGCAATCTCTGTATTGTCCAGCCTTGCACACTTTCTCCTCTCAAACTCCCATCACATCTTATGACAACCAGGCTAGTCCTTCAGGACTTGCCTATTCCCTTCTCTGCAAGCTCCCTGAGGTCAGGAACAGTCGTCGTGTGTTTTATTCTATTGCTCATAGCCCCACCACATGAAGAGGGATTCATAAATATTTGTTGGATGAGAAAAAGTTATTGCTGGAAGAAAGAAAACACAACCTGATTTCCCAAATTGCTCAGTATTATCATTTGACAGCATGATAATAACTTGGGAAAGACTTTTTGGCATTTCCCTTGGCTTTTGATGACTTCTCAACAAAGGAATGGAGTGTAGCTTCCTAAATGTGCGTGAGCATCTCACTTCTCATGGTAGTATCATTGGGCAGAATGAGGAGAAATCTTGCACTGTGGCCATGAATCAGAACCCACAGCCCTGGACATGTGCCCACATAGACAGACTAAAAATGGGGGTCCTAAAGGACGCCTAGGAGAGGCAGGGTCTTTGAGATCCTCTCTGGGCCCCTTTCTCTCTCCTTTCATTTTGACTTTGTCTCTTGCTTGCTTGCTGCTTTTTTTTAAAGAGGAGCGAAGGGGCTTGGGGGAGGGGACATGAGAGCCCTTGTCCCGCCTCCCCACTTCCCCTGCTGTTTTGAAATCCCTAAGTACCAGGCACCAGAAGTTCTGGCATCAGGTTGGGATTTAGTAAGGCAGATCCTAGCATATTTCACTATTAGCATATGACCAAGCAGCAGTCCTGATTAAAAGACTAAACAAATGTTTTCTTTGAAATTATAGTGTCTGAAATGAAGAAGAGAGAGCCGATCCTTAAAATCATATTCTGTACTTGGAAAGAGTTGTCCCTGACACTGTCTATTCCAGTTACGGCTTTTTAAGTTTTTTCATCCAGAATGTCTGACCGCACTGCCAGGGGGATTTCTGCCCCCTTCTTCCTGAATATACCCAGTTTTGGCCCCTGAGGCTGCCCAGTTCTGTTTTCTCATGACACAGGGATTATTTTTGGCATCGCCCATGTTTTCTTTAATGTTTTCACCCCGCCTCCCTGCCCCTTGCCCCGTGGTTTCCTTTTGAGGAGCAGTTGTTTGGGCAACTCCATGTACACTGGGGGTTAACCTGGGTTTGGTGTGGTGAAGAGGGGGAGTGGGGAGAGGACTCCTGCTTTTGCCTCCTCAGTGATAGCCCAACCCCCACGTCAGTGCGGGGTCCCCTCTCCCCTTGCTCATGAAAGAGCTTACTTTCACTAGGCTCTGTGCTCACCATTCATCCTTTTTGGCGCCAAAGCTTAAGGGGATATCTAGAGGTGACGCTGGGGGCTGCACCTCAGGGATGGCATCTTAATGACTTGACTTGGCGGGTGTTAGAACAGCCCCATTCAGAGCAAGTTCACTCCCTGCACAGTTGGCTCGCTCAGCCTCTGTCCATAGATGTTCTCTTGTTCACGCTGCATGAGGAAATGGAGATTTCCAAGTGGGAAGTGGCCTTCCCAATACTTTAACTCTTTGCTAAAGGGAAGAGTGGCTGCAGAGGACTAAATAAAATCTAACCGGGCCCAGCTGCAGCTCCCAGGAGAGGAGCAAGGCCTGGGTCTGGGGATGCAGGCCAAGGCAGCTGAGATCACTTTTTCTTTCCTCCATGAAAGAGTAAAGGTCACACTTGAATTGTCCTTACAATCAATTAGTGAATACTCATCCAGCTTGTCTACTCTGGACCCAGGTTCCCTGAAGGATGTGCAGAAGTAGATGATATGTCTGTGTACCCTCTCCCCCAGAGGCACCAGGGTACTTACGGACATTTGCTTAGAGAAGCCAGCAAGACAGGGAGGCCTTTAATGAGAGCCAGTGAGTAATGTGGGCAGGAAGTGCCTTGGAGAAGAGAGCCAGGGTGGCCAGGGAGGCATCTGGGGGAAGCAGGGTTTGAACTGGCCCTGAGGGTGGATATTTAAGAAATAAAACAGGATGAGCTGATAGAGGTGGGGAAGGTTTGAGAGAGGAGAGGGACATCAAAGCAGGGCCTAGTGAAATCCCATAAGGAAATATAACAAGGGAGTATGAGTCTTCCTGGCAGACAGGGAGACCTGGCTTGTTAGACGTTAGGTGACTTTGGAAGGGTAGCACCAGCCCTGCCAGATGCTAACATCGCCACGGTGTCCTTGATCTCAAGATCTCCTGTGTCCCTGGGTACTCTTTAACCCACAGTGTGAATTCTACTGATTTACAGACCAGTAGAATCAGCATCATCAGGGAGGTTAGAAATGCAGACTCTCAGACCCCAGCCTGTACCTACTGAGTCAGAAACTGCATTATAACAAGGTACCATGTGCACATGATTTGCACACACAGTCGAGTATGAGAAGTGCTGGTCTGTGTGACCCCACAGGCAACTGTCAGCAGTACTAGTTCAGACCCTAAATATGGTCCAGAGAATAGGGAACACACAGAGACACACACACAGATTTTTTAGTGTGTCTGTGCTGTGGCTCTTCCCAGATGGAAACCTCTTACTCTAATTAAGAATTAGATTTGAATTCTTATGAAAGATCTGGAAGTGTGACTGAGTTTGAGGAATTCGCAGAACAGAAATCATTTAAGTTGTTATCCAGTGTTTCTATTTCATACTGTGTATGTGGTAGAGGACACCAAAAGAACAGGCGATGGGGTCCTTTCCCTCCAGAACACGTGGTCTAGTTATGGAGACAAAAGCTATAGAAGTGAAATAAATGGAGAATAACACAGAACTGGACTGTGCAGTGTGGAATCTCTGAAGTGGAATGCCGAGAGGTCAGCACAGATGAGACCTTCTTGGAGAAAATGGACTGTGGGAGGTCCTGAAAGATGAGCACAATTTAGCCAAGTTGATGAAGATGTGTACTTCAGGAAGGGCATGGGGCGGGGGGAGATCAGGGAGGAGCTAGGTCCCCCGGGTTAAGGGGCAGTAAGCTGTTCCCCACTGCCAGGAAGGGCTTGCTTCATTCTGGGGCGTCTGTTTTATATCTTGGGCAATTTTTTCTTTATCATTCTGCTGTGCAGTTTCTTTGTCAGTTTTCTGAGCTGAAGGCAGTGTTGTAGGAATAGGATGCATCCACACACAGAACGGCCTGGGCCAAACCACAGATTGTATGGTTGGAAGCTTCTGATCCAAAGGTAGAAGGCTGCTGATGGACAGAAGCCCTGAGGAAAAACCCTAAATCAGGTCTGGCTGTGACTAGGTATGAGGACACACCCTCAAGCCCAGCAGTGTCACCAAAGAAAATAGTATGGTAACTAGGTATTCTGTTGGTAACTAGACTTAGTGTGGTGATCACTTCCCAGTGCCTACAAATATGGGGTCATTATGTTGTGTGAAACTAGTAGGTCAATTATAAATTAAAAAATTAAAAAAACAAAGAAAATAGCCTAGTGAGAAGGAAACACTTAACCTGTTGAATCTATAGACTCTACTAGCAAAGTAAGAACTATTTAAAAAGATATTCCCAAGTAGAGGAAAGTCTCCCAGTGGGCCTGGTTGGTCAGTTAAGGGGCTGACCTAGGGCAAGAGGGTGGTCAGGATGCCCTGTTTGTTGCCTCTCAGATCAAGAGTGGTCATATTCAATATCTTTAGAGGGCTTCAGCCCCAATACACCCAGCTCAGTGACATCTTTTGAACCTGTAAGAGAACTAGCTTGTGGGCATTTTGGGGAAGGTTGCCCAGATCCAGTGAAGAGTATGGGATTTAGTTCCAAATGATAGATTTGAGTGTTGCCTCATCACCGGGTGATGCTAGGCATGTCACTAACATCCTGGGGGGCTGTTTCCTCACGTAGGAAATGGGGATGATACCCTGCCTACCTCATGAGATTATTTCAGGATTAAAGCAGAGGTAGTAAGGTGAGAGTTCTTTACCAACTGACAAGCACTCCACGGGTTCCTTCCTGCTGGACCAGTGGCGGTAGTGTCTCCGCCTGCTGAGGCCAGCACACTCCTTAGCTGGAGTCAGCACAGCGTAGGGCGTTGGGCAGCAGCAGGCAGCAGAGGCCAGAGAGCCATGGACAGCCGGGCAAATGTCCACTGCGGCTGCCTGCCTTCCTCCCCTCCCGTGGGTACAGATGCCAGCAAGTCTCTGCCCATGCACTAGACACAGTGGGATCGGGGCAGATGGGAAGAACAGTCCTGTTTTATGCTGTGGGACGAGATCCTGCTGACCAAGAAGAGTGGCCATCTTCACATGACTGGCATCTGTTGGCCATCTCTCTTCGGAGGTTTTAACCCAGAAACGGACAGCATGAGGGAAAGAGGAAGCCTCAGAGAGCCGGTGACTGGGCAGGGAGAGTGGCTGGGACATGTGCCCATCATGTAGTCCTTCCCCTTCAGGGGCTCTGCAGTCGGTAGTGACGCCTGTGGTCCTGAAAATGCAGATGCTGTCAAATCTGTCTCCTCCTCTTGCACAGGGGCGTCACATGAGGAAGCTGTGGGGAGCCGCAGCAAGCTGGATACGTGTCCTCTTTCATTATAAAAAATAAAAAGCAACACCTCACAGAAAGCTGGTCACCATAGTGTTAGTGATAGCACCTAGAAATTAGAGAACGTGACTGAAAAAGAGTATAGTGCATTGTGATCCACCCTCACAATATATTGTTGGTTGTTATGAATATTTTTAGAAAATTCTTAAAAATGTGATAAAATGTTAATTAAAAGCCCTAGGTCCAATGAGATCCCAGCTTATCCTTTTTATACCTGTTTCTTCAAAGTTGCCTACACTGAGTATGCTTTAGTCTGACCTCCACCAAAGCATTTTTTTTAAGAAGGAAATGATCTGTTAAGCTAGAATATGAAACAGTAATGAATAATGGAGGCCTTTTTCCAGTCGTGTGGCATATCAAGTGCTGGCTGGCAAAGGGCTCTCTGCTCATGTGAAAAGTTCAGAGCTCAGGGCTTTTGTGTTCCATCTCATTCCATTACCTTTCTGAGCCTCAATTTTCCTCATCTTTAAAATGGGAATAATGGTACCTGCTATTTCTATCCCCCTGGGTGAGATTTACAGATTAATTTAAAGAGTGCTTTATAAACTGGAATGAATGATAGAAATATATGTTGAATAAAGAGAACCCTGCTAGGGCTTGGGGCTGGTGAAGCTAAGCAGAGGGACATTCGTCACTGTTACTCTTGTACATGCATAGCTCTTCCCAGCTGGGCAGGGGACTGCACACGTCCTCCGATTATGTAAGAAGCTGGGTTATCTGGAGCCCCAGATGGGCTGTACCCATGTGGCTGCTTGGTAATTAGCTCTGCTGCTGTCTTCTCTGAGGCTGCCGGAGCCAAGAAGGCCACCAGATAAGCATCTCCAGTGGGCCCCAAGCAAAACTGAGCTTTAAAGGGCCATGTTGGGTGAAACCTAGACATTACTGTCAGCTCTGAATACAGTCCAGACACTCTCCAGGGGCAAAGACCATCAGAGTGGGTCATCAAGCCAGAGGCTCAGCCTCAGCAGAGGGGAGGTTGGGAAGCTGAGGTATGAGATAACTCTCCAGGATTCTTCCCTCAGGGAAGGGGTGAGTGAAAACATCATTCTCTCTTTTAGCCACTCCAGCCCTCACCCCTTTTTTGTGCCCCTTCTTTTAGGGCTTTGCATCTATACTGGTCTGTAGGATCGGTCTGTCTCATGTGGGCAGCGCCCGCACCCCTCGCCAGCAGTGTGCCGACAGACATTTGCTGACGCTCTTCCCCTTGTGGAAGTCTGTGTGATCTGCCCAGTTCCTCCCGAATTTGAGAATTTAATTTCTTCTATTTTGACTGGCTAACACTGATGCCTTTCCTCCCCTATGTAATAGATTCCCCTATTAATCACACTGCCTTTAGACAAACATCAGAATATACCCAGGAAGTTGGACACCAGAATGTCACCCTCTTTTAAGACATTTTTGCCACTCTTTTGGAATTGCCTTCAGGGCCAGAGACTATTCTTTTGAATGCCTTCAATTGTGGCAAGGCCTTATCTAGAAGGGCACATTTCATTCTTTCAAACAACAAAGATCCATCTCCAGCCAAGTCTGGTGACTATATAGGGGTGGGTTAAAAGGATAATATTGTTTGAGGTTTAAAATAAAGTTTTGTTCTAGAAAGCATTATGACTGATTTTCTTGTGTAGCTCTTTAATTCTAAAAGACCTTCCAAGATATTTAGAGCAATGGCAATTTCATTGGAATAATGTTTATACCTTCTCCCAAGATGGCAAGTATGAGGGCTCACTGCCTTTTATGTGGCATCTATTCAAATGTCTGGCTCCTTATTTTCACCTCCCTTTTTCTATCAGCCATAGTATCTGGTGCGGCAATGGTCACTCAAGCTCCATAAATAACTGTTTTGTTTACAATGGTGACTCCAGATTTGCTGGCCATAATGAATGCGGAGGTAGACACAGTAGAGGGGAAGAGTGAGGTTAGTTTTAAGAAGACCTGGGTTTCAGTCCTCCAAAGACATGTGATCACAGGCTCAGAAACCTGTGGTTTCATAAGCCCTACAGATGGTCCTGCTACAGGCTGAGTTGAGAACCACTGCTCTGCAAAGGCAGAACCAATACCACTGCATAAGTAAGAATCAGATGAAATTGTTTATGAAATGCACTTAGACCCAGTGCTCCATAAATATCGCTTCCTTTTCCTTCCACCAAAATAAGGAAAAGAAAAAAAAAGCCTTTTATTTTAAAGCTGACTGCTTTACATCAGTGGTGCCCAGCCCTGGCTGCATCTGAAAATCAAATGGAAGCTGTAAAACCCTGATACCTAAGCTGAACTCCAGACCTATTAAGTCAGATTCTCTGGGGGTAGAAGCAGGACCACACATCAGTTTTTTTAAGGACTCTCTTGTTTAAAGACGGCAGTGAGTAGCCAGGGTTGAGAAGCACAGGCTTTAGTTCTTCTCTGATTTAGTCCATGATTGTCCAGCCGTTTGTCCTGATCTCTGTGATCTGAACCTGTTGTGTTCCTCCGTTTAGGTAGCCCTTGTGCAGCAGCCACACAGCCTCACTGAAGGGTCATGAAAGCCCACCCAATTGCATTTGACCTTCATTTCCACCATTCACAGCCTCCTGTGAATTGGCACCAGCTTAGAATATCAACACCCACCAGTAGACTAATCCAGGCTGGCTTAATTAGCTTCAGTCTCTCTCCCTAACCTGCTGACATCCATTCTGCTTCTAAGCCATCTAACCTTATAGGGTAACAGGTATATCATTTTAATACTCTGAGGGCCCAGTGGCATTAGGCAAAGGAGTTCTGAACATGCTAAAGGGCAGGAGATTATAGCTAGTTAAACAATGAACCTCAGTGGTGCATCTGGTAACAGTCTGGGGCTCCAGTGTGGGCTGGGTTCATCCGGATGTCAGAAACTAGGATCATCTCCACCAAGAGGTAGTAATGGTTTGATTATTGACATAAATAGGGATCCCTAAGCTAGGCTTGGAGCTATGGCCCAAAAGTTAAGGAAACATTTTTAAGATAATGAGATGTGGACAAAGAGTTTTTTTCCTGGTTGAGTTGTTGCATATACCTGCTAAAGCTTTGGACAGTTTTGTTTTATCTTTTGACTGGCTGCCTAGTCCTTAAGTGGTTGCTTCTCTTAGTTGGAATCAAATGTTTCACAATTTGAGTTTCCAACTGGGGTAGAATAGGTATGAATTTGTGTATACTGAAATTTCAAAAAAAGATAGAAATGGCTTGTTCTTCACCTGCAGCATGGAGAGATATGAACATGCAGGTTGAACCTGCAGCTTTTATGGAACACTGTTGAGTCACTTCTGATAACACCGCACCACACCCCAGCCCTACAGTGATGGAGGCTGCATTCTGCTAAGGCCAACAGCACTGGGTCCCCTTCTTCCTACTCACACCCTGTTTGACCTCGGATATTGGTTCTTAATACTACTTAATCCTAATGTTCTAGGTCTTTTTCCAAGGTGACTTAGGGATATGTTTCCCCCCACCATCCATGAAATCTTTATGTCACTGTATCTTTTTCAAATCTTAGCCCTCCTCTTCGTTTTGTAGTGTGTATAAGCATCCAATTTGTGCGAAAGTATCTAACACACATGGTGCATGTCAAAGATGTGCAATAAATAGCAGTTTCCCTGCTGCTAGGGGAAAAACCTTTGATCGTGGACCCAGAAGAACTAGGTTTGAGACGATGCCTTTTTGCAAGTTACTTAATCTCTAAATCTCCCCTCCTTCATCTAGTAGATGGGGACAATACTTCCTATCTCTAAGGGTGGTTGTGAGAATCAAATGAGCACATGTGAGAAAACATGGTTTGTGACCCCTTAAACACTGTAAGGGTATTGTTATTTGTCCTTACAGTATAAGCTGAAATCCTGCCTCCCTGAGCAGCCTTCCTGACTTTGTTGCCTCACACCAGCTTGTTTCTTACCTTAACCACTATTATAGTGATTGCTTTTACTTACATCTGTGGTCAGTGGGGGTGTTTCAAGTTGTTGACTCCCTACTTAGACTGCACACATCTTGAGAATAAGGACTGTGCACCTTTCACATTGAGAACAAGACTGTGTATCTCCACTCCGCAGTTCCACGAGGTCCAGCATGGAGCTCAGTAAACACTTTTGGGTTGGCATGAGGACTCAGTTGACTAGGGCCACATTTATGTTGTGCATTCCGTGTATCAAAAATACTGTGCAGGACCACCCTGTAGTCACAGAAGGGCCACCAAGAAAGACAGAACTCTGTAGAGAGAGAAATTTGGAGTAAGAAATAAATTTCTGAGTCTTTTCTAACAACTTGGAAAATTTAGGATAATCTTTTTTTTTTTTTTTTTTACAAAAAAACAGAGAATTCTATGCCATGTCTAGAATTGTTGTTTAAAAAATACCTGTCTATTGCAGTTAATTCTAGAATGCATCTAGGGAGACAGAATAAAGTATAAGTATTTTAGAAAGTGGAGCCTTATTGACCTAAGAAAGTTCAGCAACATGACACAAAGAACTGGTCAAGATCAGCCTGATGAACACACACACCTCCAGCCCTGAGAGAGCACTAATTTGGAGATGAAGAACAGCTGTGTGGCCAAAGTCTAGGTGTGATGAATGCTCAGATTTGCCAGATAATGGGACCATTGTTATCTGCCATGATGATTTTCTTTTGTGGAGAGCTTACTTCCAACCTTTGTATACTTACTTCATTTGATCCTGAAGACATCTCTCCTGCCATTCAGATGAGGATATCAGGGCACAGAGAATGTGTTTTCTTGTCCAAAATCACATAGCTAGGTAGTCTTGTGGCCAGTATATCAAAAGACCAGTGCTCCTAAATTCCAGTCACCTGTTCTCTTTGCTAAGCGGCCTGCCCTGTGATCAGTCGGTGCGAGGAAGTAGACCGTATGCATCATTTGGCCTTAGGTAGGTTTTACCTTCACACTTAGTGTTAATTATTCTTGTTCTTGTTCTCAGCATTGCTTATTAAATGATGGCAGGGTTACACATTTTTGTTTTTCCAAGATTCAACATTAGACAGATATCTCTGGGCTGTGTCAAGGTTAACTGGACATTCTAATTAAAGTCACGCTAGTCTCAAAGTGCAGCTGTAAAACCAAGGTAGCTAAAAGGAGCTCACGACTTTTAAAACAAGAAGATGTATAAGACTCTCAATTTTCTTTTTCTAAATGTTAAGCTGTTGCTGTTTCTTTATTTCTTCCTAAAGCCACTATCTCCTGACTGTTAAGCAGTGGAAAGAGTATTGGCCTAGGAGAGATGAGTTCTAGCCCTAGCTCTGTCACTAAGGTCACTACCTGCATTGCCCTAGGTAAGTAAATTAACCTGTTTGGGCCTCAGTTTCCAGATCTGTGAATGGGAATGATAGCAACACCTATTTTGCCAATCTCACACATAGATTGTGAGGATGGAATTAGCGGACACCCATGTATCTCAGGACTTCTAAGTATCTGCTCACTGACTGTACACTATCCAGGTGTTTTTACAGGCATTGTTTTGTGACCTTGGGCAAGTTACATATTCTTTCTGGGCCTCAGTTTCTACACGTGTAAATTGTACTTACAGTACCTACCATATTATATTGCTGGGAGGATTATAATGAGGTGATAATGGAAGGTTCTTGGTGCAGTGCCAGGCACAAAAAGTCTGCGCCAGTAAACATCTGGTCGAGGGAGCACGGCAGGACCCAAACTTCAGATGCCCTTGTCAAACAGAGCACCAGCTCTACACTGCCCTCTTCCTTCCCAGCTCTTCCTCTCTGCCTTGTCTGCCCTTCCGCTGTGCAGAAGGGGCAGTGGCAAAGGAAAGCTCTATGCATGCAGTCATTGGTGTTACATCACAGCCTGTGCTGGAGGTCGCTTCCACCCCAGGACGGCTTCTTTAGATGCCCCAGTGACTGGCCGTGTGTTGATGATGCTTTTGTCAAGGAGCACAAGGGTTGGTGCTGGAGAATGGAATCCAGCATCTTAAAGATTCTGGCTCTCATAACAGGTAGGCATGATGTGTACAGTTGTAGTGTCCTATTCCTTCCTGCCCTCCTTTCCTGTGCCAGGATGCCTGCCAACCTTGAACAACTGCTTTTGCTCCGCCATCAGAGGTCAGGACTGAAATGCAAACGAGAGGGACTGATATGCAAACTACCACTAATGGTCTGGTGCAAAAGCACAGTGATCCTAAGGACAGGTTCTGAGAGGGTGAGAAGGGGGGGGTGTTGTGAGGGTAAGAGTTCTGAGAGTTGGAAGTCCAGGGAGTGAAGCAAACAAGAGTTAGAAGAAAAAAACAGATTCTACCCATTTCACAATTTTTCTAAAGGTTCTTCCTGACCATCAACAGTTGTTGGACATTCTTCCACAATCTGAATATATGAGGCCTTATCCATCCAGGGAGCTGGATGTTTTATTTTTTAAAATGAACCATGTCACAAACTCATAGCAGTGTCTCTGCCCCAAATCTTGAGGAGTTTGAGAGGCATGTCAACATTCCATGAATCCCGAAAATACTGATTTTTCTGTCCAGATAACAGGCTCTAAAGCCAAACAAAAGAAGCAGCAGCCCCTGGTTTGGGAAACCACAGAAGGGAGGACAGGCAGAGCAAGCTGGAGCTGGTTGGGTGAAGCTTGAGCGATGGACTACACTTTCTAAAAAAATAAACAAACTTCTTTATTAAAGCAATATAGGTTATTTATAGAAACACAAAAAAACACAGACAATCTCTAAGAACAAACAAAAGTCCTAGCCTCAGTGACCTGAAACTGCTAACATTTTTGAGTACAGAAGGCAAGGCAGTCATTTATGAACACGTGTCTGGGTTCTGATGCTCACCTTCCTGGTGCAAAGCCCCATTCCCCAGTTACCTGCCCAGAGGCTGCAAGTGAAATTAGTTAGTTTATGTGGGGCTGTTTCCTTATCTGTAAATTAGGGATAATAACTACTTCCAAGGGTAGTTGTAAGAATTGAAGAAGCTAGGGTAGTAGTGCTTAAAGCAGTCTCTGGAACATGGTAAGCACTATGTCTGCAGTGGCTGCAAGAATAATAGTTGTTATTATTTTGTTTGGGTTCTAGAATTTTTCCTATATAATGTGTAGGATGTATTATGTGTAATACACTTACGTGGAAATAGGATCATAGTGCACTCCTTTGTAACATTTTTATTCTCGTGGTCATCTCTTCATGGACAGATTTGTTAATAATACTAGCTGACATTGATTGCTTACAGTTGGGATAAGTCTGGTGCTAAAGATTTTGCATAAATTATCATATTCAGTCCTCACAACAACCCTGTGGGTAAGTACTATTATTACCATTTTACACATGAGAAAACTGAGGCTGAGCAGTTTAAATAATTTAAGTGTACAGAGCCAGCAAGTGGAGACAGAATTTCAATCCAGGCCAGCTGATTTTTAAATTGGCCTGTGCTGAACATTTCACATGAGCTTTATCAGAAGACCAGGATTTCATCCAGACTCCCTGAAAGAGGCAGGCCTTGGTGTGTGTCATCTTTCCTACTGTCCTGAAAAGGAAAGGAAAATGAGCCTGAGGCAGGCTGGCGATCTAGGATTAGAGAGAAAACAGGTTTATGTTCACTCCTTTTTAACCCTTGGCAGGTGTGCACTTTGGGACACCACACTCTGTTCCTTCTTGAGCTCTAATGTCATTTTAGATTTTTACTCTCTGATACGAAATAGGACCTAAGGTCCAGAACTAGGCTTAATTTTTCCTAAGTGCATTTTGTCCAGAAAGAGAACCTGAAGCAATTTTTCATCTTGTTCTCCACAGCCTTTGGCACAGCCACTGGCCGTGGCCTCCTCACACTTCCCTCTCTATCTCTGTGCATTCACCCTAGTCCCAGATAACTCACAACCAGGTCCAAGGCATTGCCAGTTGATTAATCAGCAGGTCTTTGCTCAAACCCCTGTTCTGGATGCCATGGGCACAGAGGAGGAGGCAGGAAGTTGAGAAGATAAAAACACACATGAGAACAGAGCTGACAATACAAAGCAGAAGCTCAAAGTGGCTTGGATGATTAGTGTGAGCCCAAATCAGTTCCGTGGGAGAGTTTAGCTGCTCCCTGGGTTGGGGGCCTTGGAGGTGTCTTGACCAGGGTGTGACAGGCTGACAGTGATGTTTTAGGGACTAACCGCTTCTCTCTCAATTTAGGAGTAGCTCAGAGAGGAGGAAAGAAAAGTCCCGAGATGCTGCAAGGTGCCGGCGGAGCAAGGAGACCGAGGTCTTCTATGAGCTGGCCCATGAGCTGCCCCTGCCTCACAGCATCAGTTCCCACCTGGACAAGGCCTCCATCATGCGGCTGGCTATCAGCTTCCTGAGAACACACAAGCTCCTGTCCTCAGGTGAGACTAGCAGACTCCCCCAGGCTGGTGCTGACAGCAGCCTTGCCAGCGTGCCCTCACGTGCTGGGGGCTCAGCTGGGTGAGGGTCGGGATGCTGTGGGGAAGGTCACCCCCCCACCAGGGACTCCCGCTTGGCCCAGCTTCCACCCACAGAAACATCGTCCTTAGTGCTTTATTCTTTCATGCTGAACATCTCCTTTCCAGCAATGACCTTTAGAATGAGTGCAGCCATGGGCTAAGGAACAAGGTCAGGACCAGGGAAGTCCATGGGCCCCTGGAGCTGAAGATGACAGAGAGGACTGGGAGGGCTAGGGCAGCTCTTGCTGGCTTCCTGGCTGCCTTGCCATCTCACCAGAAGGCCCATGCTCTGCTCCAGACTGAATGGTTAGGAAGCTTATCTTCCTGCTACCTTCTCCAGGAGGGCAGAGGTGTAGTCATCTCATTTTTTCCCTCTAACTAACCAGTATGCCAAGAAGATGATTCAGTGTCCCTGCTCTTGGTTCCCTCATCTGTAAAAGGGGTTAAAAATCTTTATTGCACAGGATGTCTGTGAGAATTAACTGAGATGATGTCTAGCGCGCTGACCCAGCCACACTCATTCGCACTGGCGAGTCCTTGGCGGGTAACAGCCTCTCCACAGAACCAGCTAATTCTCACCCTCCCTGGTATCTCTGCAAGTCTCAAGTGCACAAAACCTACTTTTCTCACAGTTCACATTCTTCAAAAAACCATTTCCTGTTAGTCCTGACCAGAAGGAGGTGGCCCAAGGAGTTTTCCAGTTTCAGATCCTTTATGACGGACCTGTCTAGTTGGTCAGCTTTGTAAGGAAACAGGGTGGTGGGTAATGCCCCCACAGCCGGCTATGTTGCTACAGGTGGACAGTGGCCGAGGTGGTGAGTGTGAGGTGTGTGGGAAGGCAGCAGAAGGTCCTTTGGGGCTTGGTTTTCTGTGTTCCTGAGTGAGCCTGGTGCCTCGGAGCCAGGTGGATTCTGCCATCCTGTTGTGAAATGGCTATTCTGGGAAAGAAACCCTGAGCGGGGGGAATCCAGTGTGAGGCGGGGAGGCCAGACCAGCTTGTGCTATTCTGAGCCCTGGAGCACAGGAAGGATATGGGGGAAAGACTTTCAGAAAATAGGATGACCGCTCAGTGGGTCCTAGGATTGGAGGGCTAACCCTGCACTGCAAGTCTGAAGAGTCTTGGGACGGAGCAGACAGGAGGGAGAGAACCAAGGCAGAACCATGCTCTACAAATACTTCCAAAGAAACCATGCGAGGCAATGGCAGGTTCACCATCAGAGATGCTACAGAAAGAGGGAGCAATTGGCTGGAGTACAAGAAAGGCCTGGAGATACCATCACAAGATACACTTCCTTGTAAAGAGGCTTATCTTCCTGGATAGGTGAGGGCAGTGTCTGATAGTGTTGGGATCATCTGTACATATATATAACATAGGCATTTAATGACTAGACGGAGATCCCTTGCTCATACCCAGAAATGTCCTTCAACTTCCCTACTGGGGTACTTCAAATTCTACCCTCAGACATTAATTCCTCTGGGTTAGTCATTGCTTCCTTCCACCACCAGCCCAGAAAGGAGTAATACATTAATCCTGGGATAACTCTCTGATTGAATTTGAACTTGTAGAACATTTTTTCTCATTTCACAGATGATGAGCAGTGAGGTGAGAAATCACTGGGATGATCACAGATGATGAGGAAAGTTAAGGTTGCTCAGAGTCATGCATTTAGCAGATGGTGTTTCTGTACCTGGAATTCAATTCCTGTTGGATCCTGGTCCATGGGAAAGACAGATAGGGAAGGAGAGGAGCATTCTGCAAACCTAGGTAGGCAAAGATGGCTGGCCAGCTGGGGGAAGAGGAGGGTTCTCCCTTGGCAGGGGAACGGAATTAAACAGAAACCCCTGGGGGTTGGTCCTGAGCAGCAGGGATGCAGAGGAAGTCCTCACACACGCAGTGAGTTGCTTCTGTCCTTTCTTTTGGTGCTGGGCTTTGGTTTCCATGTCTTCCCACACAAGATCATCCTTCTCAGTAGCTCAGAGATTGGCTTGGATAGGACTGCGAATCAGAGGCTGGGCCCTCTAAACATGTCTCCCTGGGTGTGTGCTGGCACGAACCCCCAGTGTGCCTGACACGCCCAGGGACATAGGACCAGATTAGCCACAGCGAGACATCACACGTCTGCTCAGAAGCTGTTGCAAGTTGTGGACACAAACTTCCTGCCCTGTGGCTGGGCTTGGCCAAGGACCAACCAGAGCCTCGGCTCGTCCGTTCTGGTCCTCTCTGTCCTGAGAAAGTATGACGGAAAAGGATAAAAAGTGTCTACGTTTGGCCGTCTGGTGCTGGTGTCCTTGAAGGAGCAGTTCTCACAAAACATGCATCACCCAGGGGAGGAGGTTGCAGTGTAACAGAAAGAGAGTGGGATTGATGGTCAGACAGACTTGCTTTGGGACCTCCGTTTGGCTGCCTCCCTTCTCAGCAACACTGTGGAATCTCTTCACAGTCTTTGAGCTTTACTTTCTCATCTACACAGAGGGGATACCAGTATCTAACTTGCGATACAGTTTGAGGATTGAAACGATGAGTACAAAAGCCCTTACCTTCCTGCCTGACACATATTAGGCTCTCAATAAGTTGTAGCTTAGAAATAAAAGCTGTTAGGAACAAGTAAATTGATTTATGATTGATAGGCTTCTGGAGAAATGATGTCAGAGAAACCTCAATGTGTAAACTCTTACTGTCTTCCTGCCCACCTTGCAGCATTTTCTCTCCACATGCAGAGTTGCCAAGCTTTTCCAAGTCAAAACAAACCACAGATTCATTATTGAGGCATTTCTACCAAAGGTGAGCACCCATGTTGGCTCCCTTTTTAATAGGAAATAGCTGGTTGCATACCTCAGAGTTCAAAAGGCTAAAAAAGACCAGGTTTTGCTTTAGAAAAGTTTCTTCTTTACTTAGTAACACATTTCCCTTTGATTTTCACAGTAGGCTATTCTGTGTGGGAATGTTGGAGAGGAAACCCCAACACTGAGAAATTCAGGCTGGGAGTCTGGGCTGCCGATTGAGATTAATATCACAGGAAGCAAACTGAAACAATAGCTTTATGATATTAGCTTCCACACTGGGCCGAGAACAGAACACTCTGACAGGAACATCAGTGCAAATACTGCTCAATTGTCTTAAATCCTCTTTCAAGATGAACCCCACAAACTGTGGCCAAATGAGAGTCGCTTCTGCACTCAGAGGGCACCAAAGAGCAGTGAAATAGGCAACACTGGCTCTGCACTCTGCAGTGGATTTTAGGCTTCCTCACACTTATATGTGGTGAAATCGAATTCATTTTACACAGCAGCTGGAGACTGAGAAGAAGCAAGGTTTCTAAAGAAAAATGTCAGGTTTATTATTGATTCATTGGCATTTGCTTAGTGAAGACATCAGTCTTAATCAGAGATTATGATTTCCTGATCTCTAGACTACTACTAAGGGGAAGACTTTCAAATGTGGGACAAGTGATTTTAAGGATTTTACTGTGAACTTTTCATAGAGGACGAGTGGGACCGAGGGAAAAATTGTGGAGGCAGATGCGGTTTCTGATGCCCAATTTTCAGACTTCTTTTTATAGACTTTCACCCCTACTTTTTTACTGTCCTACCCCTCCCTACAACCCACCCGCCAAACCAAGGCCTTTTTCTGTTTTGTCTGGAGAGGAGCTGAGAAGCTGATTCATCCTACAATATCAGTGGCTGAGACTGGCTAATTTACAATTTCTTCTAAAGATACTGACCTTGTTTACATCATTCTCTCACCTTAAACCAAAAAAATCTAGTCAATCAGCAGGTATTTGCTGACCTCAGTCCTGTGCTACATCTTAGGAAGGACAATATAGAAAGGTAAGATAGGATAATAAATTATATAAATAACAAAGGAATAAATCACTCATGGTGGGCTTTCAAGGCTCATTGGGACACCAGCAGACTCAGGTTATAACACAGTGCCTTCTGCCAAAGATGTGAGGGTTGCCCAAGCCTACTACCGGTAATGGTGGTGTTTAAGGTATGGATGATGATCGGTAAGTGGTCCAAAAATAATTTCCTTGTGTCTTGACTGGGACTGCTCTTGCCATCAGCATACCCAGGATAAGGGTAGTGGTGAGTCTATGGACCTGGAAGAGCTGGAGGGGAGGAATCCGTTTAAAAGGGAAGCTCCACAATGATAACTAAGTGGTGACTGACTGCCAAGCAAATCTGAACCAGGAACATCACATCAGAATGATTCTAAGAACAGGCAAAGCATCCTGGAGCCTCTCAGAGTAGGAACCAAAAAGGGACAATGATCCCGTTGGAATAAAAGTGCATCCTGAGCAGCAGCACCCTGTGATGGTCTGGGCTCAGAGACCCAGTCAGAAGTGTCTGCCCTGCTGCCCTGTCCACTCATCCCAGACGCCCAGATCCTGCTGTCCCTGGGGTCCCACCTCACATGGGTGGTGCCGCCTGAAGGAAATGAGCGGTGCTCCGGAAAAAGTGCTCCGAAACCTCAGCCCGCGCATATCCTGGCTGTGGGGAGTCATCAAAGCCTGTTTACTGGGGCTATTTTTAGCATTAAAGAATCTTGTTGTGTCCCCAGGCTGAGTGCGCTTCATCTCAGCAGAGTGCCGCTGACTTTAATGACCTGTGTGTCTGTGGGGTCAGACCCTTCCTGGAAACAAGTGTTGGAGACCTAGAACCCCAGGTGCCTTGGAGACCCCATCCCGGGGCTCATTAAGCACCTACTGTGGACTCTTTTTCATTCGGCACCAAGGGTTTCACCTGGTTTGTTGTGTGGCCTCACAGCAGTTTGTCTTCCCCACCAGTCAGTAGATGCCTTGAGCAAAAGGATTGCTCTTACACCTCTCTCTACCCCTGATCATCCCTAGGATGGGACTGAGCACATAGTAGGTGATGCTTGTTCATGGGGGGCCTGACTGATTTCCTGCTTTGCACCCAGCACAAGGTGGACATGCATAGTAGGAGTATAATCACTACCTAGTGAATGTGCCTGACACCGAGTCAGAGATTAATGATGCATCAGGGAAGATGTGATGTTCCTGTGAGAGAGCAGAGGAGAAGCAGAGCAGGTGTCAACAGGGGCCGATGTGCCTGAGCCCCTGGCCCCTCAAGGGAAGGTCTGCCTCTGCCCTTGGTTTTCAGCCTCAGCTCCAGGCTGGCAGAGAGCTAGCCAGGTTCCTTCGGAAGCCCCCAGGAAGATAAGCAGGCACTGTGCAAGCAAATAGTTCCACAGACAAAAAAGACCCCATTACCCCAGAGTCCCCAGGGGCCAGCCTGCTGGCTTCCTGGTCCTCCAGCCATTGTGACTTCGGTCCCAAGATGTCCTGTTTCCATTCGTGGTCCCTGACCACCCCTCTCCCTCCCGGAGGCCAGCTGGCCAGCTGCTATAGCCAATTTCGCCACCTCCTGGAAGCAAGTGTACTGGGCACAGATGGAAACCAGTTTGGCTGTGTTGGAACTGTTAAAAACAGGAAATTTTAAGCAGAACTATTTCCTCTGGGCCTAGCTAACCCAAGTAGAGTTGTCTTAGGATTACTTCAGAAGTCAGTGTTGCCACTGAGATCAAAGAAATTGAAGAGAGAAAAAAGGCCAGCAATCCCAGGGCTGACCTTTGCTGTCTGGAGAAGGTAGTCACCTACCTGGTATGATCTAAATGGTGCTGAAAATCTCTCCTCACCCATCCCCAAAATAGGTCACCACCTGCCTAAATAGGTTCATTTTCCCAGCTTAGGGTCACTCACAGGATTGTGAGTTAAGACAGTGATTCTCAATCTGTGGTCCTTAGGCCCACAGCATCCACATCACCTGGGAACTTAGGAAGGCAGGTTCCCCAGCTCCTAGCTGAGACCTCCTGAACCAGGAACTCTGGAGCCAGCTTCATGAGTGTGTGACCTGTGCAGTCTCCCAGGATGCCACACTTAGAAGGGCTCTGGATGTGGCTTCACTGTTCAACAAGAGGCCCCTCATTTTTACTTTGCACTGGGACCAACAAATTATGTAGTAGCCCTGAGCTCAGAAAGGGCTCTGGATGTGGCTTCACTGTTCAACAAGAGGCCCCTCATTTTTACTTTGCACTGGGACCAACAAATTATGTAGTAGCCCTGAGCTCAGAAATCCTTATTTTAGCAAGCCCCTATGTTCAACTTTGGAAGTGCTGAATTAAGTCACTGTCTCTACTAAAGCTTCTGTTTTAGTAGTGCTGACATTGGCGGTGACATCACCCACACTTGAAATTTGGTTCATTATCATCAGTTCAGCTGCCTATTTAGTTGGCGAAGACCCTAAGCAGGGATCAAGTATGGGTATGTGTGTGGTATAAGGCCATTACCAGATAGTCTCCTATCTCATAGCCCAACTGCCTGCACCAGGGTGTGAAGAAGAAAGACCTCTGATTTTGTCCTACCACATCAGTAACACAGAGGGCAAGTCACCAGGATACTACTCTGCACAGCGCCACTATCGGCTCCAGACACTGGCCTGTCCCCGGATGGGCCTGCTCTGTTGCTCTGCAGAAATAGCAGCATCTGCAATTCCCGCACAGTCACTGATCCTGGTCCTGAAGGGGAATGGTCCCTAGTGGTGCCATTGAAGCCCCTTGTCAGGAAAATCTCCTAATTTGGACTTCTTCTTGAGTAGTAACAGCATATAGCCCAGAGCTTAAACTCAAGGGAAAAGAGAAAAGAGGACCAAATAAATCCAGTGCCCAAGAGAAAGGCCCTTCAACCTCATTTCACAGCATCCATGTGTCCCTTGCCAAGTGGCTCATAAATCTAATTGCATTTTGCATTCCCTAAAATGGACTCAATTTGAAAGACTCTCTTTAGTTAAGAGAATATTAACTTTTATAAGTGACAAATTGCTCTCTAATCCCCTTGTTCTGAAAATTAAGTGAGGCATTCTTGGCTTGATGTTCATACTGGATGAATACAAACATGTGTTTAGAGTTAAATAATGAGCTAGAAATAGGGCTGAAATGAAGTCTGTGGTCTGAGAATAACAACCAAGGGCCTGGGGCCTGAGAGCTTTATTTGTTCCATCCAAGAGCAGAATACATTTTGTGGATAGCAGAGGTGTACTTGACAGGCCAGGGCTGCTCAGAGTGATGGGGTGCGGTGTGAGTCCTTCCCCAGCTTGCCCCTGGCAACCACCTCCACTGCTTGCCTCTACCTCAGTAGCCTCCTCCCGCGGCTTTGCTGGCTCTCCACATCGATCCGCGTGCCGTGGTGTGATCAGTCTCCCCAAAGCAGTCTGAGATGCCGCCTCTCCAGGACCCTGGACCCACTTGACCAGCCCAGTTGCTGAGACTGGAAACGGGCCCTCCACTTTAGCCAGACGGGCCCCTTCTCAGGCCCTGGGAGGGAGCCGCCTCCAGGCTCTACTGTCTCGGTGTTTTCCAGCGTCTGCCCAGCCCCCGCAGTCCAGAAAGCTCTTCTTTCACTTTACTGTGAAATCTTGTTTTTCATTTCTCCTCAAATGCTCTCTTTGAAACAATTTTCTCTGACCATCCCAAAGAGATCCCTCTTCCTCTGAGCCCTCGAACACTTACTGTTTACATTCCTCTTTGGGTGCCCATCTCTTTTGCCTTAGGTCTTTACCTAGACTTGCATCTCTATTTGCTATAATTCTGTCTAGGCTTTAAGCAATTTGAGGGTAGTGACAATATCAAAAAGGGGAAATAATTCACAATGGTTGGTACTGTTTTAGGCATTTTCTTATTCATTTAATCATTTAATCCTTAGAACTCGATGAAATGGAAATTATTATCCCTGTTTAGCTGATGAGGAAACTGATGTTAAAAGAGGTTGTTACTTACCCCAAATCATAGCCTAATAAGAGGAATAGAACCTGTGTTTGACTCCAAAGCCTGTAAACAGTTGGGAGTGTGGTTTCTGGATTCAGCTGCTTGAGTTCACTAGCTACAGACTTTATAACCTCTGGCAAATGACTTAATTTAACTTTTCTAAGTGTTGTCCACAAGATGAGTAGAGCATAGAACCTCCCTCAGAGATGTTGTAAAGATTATATAGCACAGTCAGTACAGTACCTGCTATGTAGCCATTGCTCAATATACGTTAGCAGTGAAAATTATTGCTTCTACTACTACCAGGATGGCTCTCAATCTTTGACTGCTGCCCCTACAGCCGTACTGCCTGCAAAGCCCCCATCAGGGTGTCTGTCCTCTGTCTATTGTTACTCATCCAGTCCCCACTGCTTGGGCATGTGGTGGACACTTAAATGATTGGCAGTGTGCTTTTCTGGAAAAGTCCGCTTAATGCCTTTGAGCCATCTCCAGCAGACATCTGTCCATGGCAGGCTGTTTTAACACCACATTCGTGCATGCCATCCAACCCTCCTTTCTTTCCAGTTTGCTCTGAAACTGAGTCTGAAGCTGAGCCTGACCAACAGATGGACAACTTGTATCTGAAAGCCTTGGAGGGTTTCATTGCCGTGGTGACCCAGGACGGTGATATGATCTTTCTGTCAGAAAACATCAGCAAGTTCATGGGACTCACACAGGTGATGCCCTCCTCTAGCTCTTTCAAAAAGGGAGAGTGTTTCCATTTGGGGATCCATCTGGTCACATCCCTCGTGCCCTGTTCTTGCATGTGCCCACCCTGCACCTCTCTGAGCTCAGGCTACAAGCCTCAGGAGCCCACCCCCAGCCCATAGCGTTGGGCTTGGCATTGTTGACAGCCATCCTGGTGGGTGGCTCTGCTGGCTACACTAACATGCCAACCCGTGTGAATCAAGTGTCTGTCATCAGCGCAATCCTCTGTTATATCCATATGTCTGGGGACCTGACACTGGGTTGGAATATGAGAAGACCTGATTCAGTCACCTCCTTATCTTCAAACTGCAAGGTGACTCAGCTTCCTCTTGGAGACTTCTTCAGTGTTAGGCATAATGGAGCCCAACCTTGTTTTTGAAACAGGTAGAATTAACAGGGCACAGTATCTTTGACTTCACTCATCCCTGTGACCATGAGGAGATCCGTGAGAACCTGAGTCTCAAAAATGGTAAAGTATTTTTCCTTGTGTGTTGCCTCACTTCTTATACCACCGGGGAGGGGGTCTGCATTCCCTTTGCCTATGAATGTAGGCTTCATGGGTCATGGCCCTCATGATCCAGGAAAGACTGACATCCCTAAAATATCCAGAGAGCCTGTGCTGTGAGATACAGGGACCTAGTGCTCAGAAATCTCTCTTCCTGGCCCCTCATGGTACCTGATAGCATGCTATTACAGCACTCCTTTGAGTTAGGACACCATTTCTCGAAGGTTTCATAACCTAAGAGTCCAGCATCTCTGCCAAATGATGCTGCCCAAACCAGTAAACGCGTCTGTGCCAAAGTGTTCATGGGAACTGTTGCAGTTATCTATTGCTCTAACAAACCACCTAAACCATAGTGGCTAAAATGATCATTTTATTTCCTTTCCCAATTCTGTGAGCAGTTCTTTTGCTCTACTCAGTGTCACCTGGGTTTCCATATTCTGGTGAATGGACTAAGTGGCATGACCAAGATGGCTTACCCACTCCAGGAACCTTGCAGCCAATGGCCGGAGGGTGGGGCTCAGCTGGGATGCTGGCACAGTTGGACCCTCCTTTCCATGGGGTCTCAGAGTCTCTCCCACCCCACATGACGTCTCCAGGGTAGCCAGACTCTTTATGTGGCAACTCAGGGCTCCTAAAAGTGCAGAAGTAGAAGCTTCCAAATGGTTGTGGAGTAGGCAGAATGTAGACATGGATGAGGCGGGCTCAGCTGGCACTCAGTATGTTCATCACACTGTTTCACAAAGAGTGGAAATGTTCTGAATGGGCAGGCTATTTGGAAACTATCAGGAAAGAAGCTTTGTTGCTTTGGTGATTTATTAAATTCTGGCTTAGAAATAATATGTTCCATGTTGAATTAATCCCCAAAGTGAACTTGGTTGCCAAATCCTAGGAGATTTGGATGTGAGGTCTCTCTTGAGCCTTGACATATGTCACTTCAGAGAGAAAGCTGAATACAGTACAGTATTCTGAATGCAGCCATTACAGGTTGAAAATAGGGCACCAGAGGGTTCAAATTCCTGAGAGACAGGAATGAAGAAAAGACAGGGGTGTCTGAGGGACATTTCTAACCCAAGAGGTTCAGCCCCTTAAAGTAATTGTAGTCTCACCCAGACTGTCCCTTGGAATTTCTTCTAGGGAACCTGGGCCTGCCCCAGGAGAGGTGTGCTGAGATTACTGCTCGTAGTCACTCATTGCCTTGCTGCTCTGAAGTGAGCACTGACCATGTGCGAAGTACATGGGAAACAAAATAATGGAACAGCCTCTACCCTTCAGGAGCTTCACTCCTGGCGGGGGGAACAAGTCAGAGATGAGAAAGCATTGGTCCACATGCCAAGATGGTATTCAGCATTCATGGCAGGTCATGGGTGTTAAGAGAGGGGATCCTTACAAACAATATGTTGCCCCCCCCCCAAAAAAAAAACCTGCAGTGGAGCCTCTCTTCTGAATATAAACATAAAACTAAATTCAGCCAGTTCTCTCCACTCTTCCCCATCCAGGCTCTGGTTTTGGGAAGAAAAGCAAAGATATATCCACAGAGCGGGACTTCTTCATGAGGATGAAGTGCACAGTCACCAACAGAGGCCGAACTGTTAACCTCAAGTCGGCCACCTGGAAGGTAGGATGATGCCAGGCCTGGGTTGGAGTCCTAGGTGTGCCCCCACCCCTCAGTCTCTCAGCCCACACCTGACCCTCCATGGCTGGTCCCCAGGTGTTGCACTGCACGGGCCAGGTGAAGGTCTACAGCAGCTGCCCCCCTCACAGTAGTGTCTGCAGTTACAAGGAGCCCCTGCTCTCCTGCCTCATCATCATGTGTGAGCCCATCCAGCACCCGTCCCACATGGACATCCCCCTGGACAGCAAGACCTTCCTGAGCCGCCACAGCATGGACATGAGGTTCACCTACTGTGACGACAGGTGGGGGCCCGCGAGTGTGTGTGCCATGACCAGGGCTGGGTCTCACCTGTGTGTGTGTGTGGTCGTGCCTGTGATACAGGCATGGGTCTGGGGCACAGATGTTGTATTGCTGGGTGCCAGTTTGTGGGCTTGTGTCACTGTTCAGTCCCACCAGTGCAACTGAGGGGCTCCTAGACCATATTTGGTGGTTCCCTATTGATGGCAGTGTCAGGGTCTGACCACAGAGCTCTTACAGTGTGTGACTCTGCTGTCACTGTGATTGTTGTGGTGTGTACAAATTGTTTCCATAGGTTTCAGGCTCCCCAGGAAATTGCCAGGTCAGTCTCCTTCTGCAGGAGATGACGGTCTGGAGATTTCCACTGGCACCCCCAGTTCATAGGCCGGCTGGGAGCTTCAGGTTCTGGCCTGGAAACTGCCTCCTGACTGCATGGCACTTGCTCTCTTCTGTGAATGAGCTCTTCAAAGAGATCAGCCTTTCATCTTCCTGGGTCACCCCCATTCCTGCCGTAGCCTAGTTTTGAAGGCTTTTCACTGAAAGATGCCGAGCCAGACCCTAACCCCCAAAGCCAGGGCCAAGAGGAAATTCTCTTGTGGGAGGTGTAGTCATCAAGAACAAGACAGTCTAGGTTCAAATCCAGTATGTGACGTTCAGTGGTGGCCATTCTCTTCCTAAACTGTGTCCTTTGGAAAGATGTCTGAAGAGCACTGCGACTGGATGTGCAAGCCGTGTCAGCTCCCGTTCTTGTTCCAGGTGAGGCTGAAACAGGTGGGGAGGAGCTCAGGCCGTGGCAGCAAGGGTGGGAGGGGGTGTCAAAGCTGGAGCGCAGCTCCCTCTGTGCCCTGGCATTGGGAGAGTGAGGGGAGCAGGAGGGGTTAGGAGGATGAAAGAGAAGAGATGCCGTAGGGGGGGCAGGGAGAGCCAGGAGAAGGGACCCGGCCCGAGTCCACCTAGTTTGAGTAAACGCCAGAGCAGCCCGCAGTCTAGCACGTGCAGACCTCCCAGCCTGAGCCCCGTCCTCCGTGGCCTGCAGAGTTGCCATTTTACCCAGAGTCACAATTCTTGTGGCGACTCTTCACCACTCCAGCCTCTTCCCTCTCCCCTTTCTAGGGTTTCTGCTTAGGATACCCTGAGGTCTCGGCTTCCCTTTCTCTAAAATGGACATGATGATGCTTTCTCAGCCTGTTTCATGGGGTCCTTGTAAGAGAAGATAATGGCTGTGAAAGAACTTTGAAAAGTACAAACACTGTAACTCAGGGCAGGCTTTGAGTCACTGCTTCTACCTCGTTCTGGCCTTCCCCCAGAGCAAATCTCCCCACTAAGCTCAGGAAGCCAAGATCACTTCTGGAGGCATGCAGTGGCTGGGGCCTGGAAGAGAGTGGAGGGGCCACCGGCAAGAAACTGCCTTGCCTCCCCCTCCAGCAGGAGGCCCCAGCCCGGGGAGAGAGCACCTGCTCGGCCTTCCGTGGGCCTGCACCTTTCCCTCACCTGCTGGCCATCCCAGGTTATCTGGCTCTTCATGGATGGGGCCCTACTATCTGGGCTGGGCTTCTGTCCCCAGATTCTAGAGTGACCTGGTGTTGGCTGGTGCCCCTTAGAACTGGGCACCACTCCAGGCACAGTTGCAGAGCTTCTGTAGCAGCCTCCTGAGTCATTCCTGTCCCCGGTTCTGACCACCATGGTGCCAGGACTCAAGACTCTTGGAGGTAGTGGGTAGTTATATAAGTAGAAAGAAGTACTTTAACCTCATAGGGAGAAAATGTCATGTATGCAGACTTTTGTCCTGGAACTTTGACACAGTCAGCATTTATTATAGTTGTTAATACTGTTTACTGTGATAATGATGATTAGAGATGAAAATTGTCCCAAAGGAGGCACTAGAGAAATCCATGTTGCATGTAAGGTTATTTATCAGATGCAGTCTTTGCCTTCAAATGAACATCATGGGCAAAAGACACCGTTTTGTAATGTGCACCCCTCTCTGTAGTTTTCTGAGAAGATGTAGAGAATCCCACTGCACAGTACACATGTCTCTGACCTTGGGGTTGGGTGGTGCTCTCAATGCCTTAGCCATACAGCCTAGGAGCAGCTGTAGGGCTGTGGACAATGAAAGCTGTGGGTAGCCCCTGTGAATGAAGCACATCCCTAGGGTCACCTCCACACACACACACACACACACACACACACACTGGGAAAACCCTACTGTCCTAGAAAGATGTCATCTCTAGATAATAAAAAAGTGATTTTTTTATGCTTAAGGTGTTGATTCTTGTTAAATTGAAGAAAAATCTCCTTTAGAAAGAGTAATTTGCAGTTACCCTTCATTCGTTATCTTGTTTTGAATGAGTTTCAGGTCATTTCCTAAAAGCAACTAATGTTTGGGTAAAATAAGAGGAGATATGAGGTAAAATATGAGGAATTGAGTGCCTAACTGGCTGTACAGGAAATGGGCACAGAAACGGGTGAGACCATGTGCTGACTGCTTCGTTTGGTTCAGAGCTGGTAGGCAGAATTGACACAGACTTGAAGGAAGTGATTAAGGGCTTTGTGACTCAATGTGAGAGTGATATTGCTTATGAGTTCTCCTGGGCACATTGCCTTTTCAGCAAAATCTTGCCTTTCGACTGGAGAGGTGAATGCAGAGAGATTTAAAGACATAGAATGCTGTGACACATGGAAGTTGCATTTAACCGATTAGCAGATTAGTTTTGACAAGGGCACTGACATGGCTTAGACAGTTTATAAAGTGACTATTTTAAGTCCTTAATCCCTAAATGTTATTTCTCAACTGCTTTGATGAAGACTGGGTTTTTTTTGTTTGGGTAGCTTGTTTTGTTTATACTCTTTGTATGAGGGTGGACACACACACACACACTCTAACATATTCTCCTTAATATAACCCTTCTGAGATCAATGCTTCAAAATCAACACTTCCATATAAGAGCTAATGGGTTGCGGCGGGGAGAAGGGGAGTTGGGGAGAGGTGGGGGGTGTTGAGGGGTGGGGGTGTTGGGGAGTGGGGGGGCAGTAAGGCCGTTCAGTTAATCAGGGAATTAACTAAATTTAATGAAATCTGACACACATGAGGGACTGTGATTTCCCACAAAGATTATTTTCCCATAAGGAAAATTAGGAAAAGTCTGTTGATAATATAAGGCAATTAGAATCCACAAAATCACTTTTGAAGCAGTTTGGTACTTTTTCTTACATGTATTAAGACCATAAGCATAAACAAGACAAGGGTCTTGGAGAGAACGAGAAGGGAGAACAGAGAGGAAACAGAAAGGAGTAAAGGGGACTCTAACCTTGTGTTTAACTCTCAGGTTTGTTTCCAAAATTAATTGAACCTGAAACAACCTATTCTGAAATATCTGACATTGAACAAAGGAATGCACATGGTTCGAAATGCCTCTGTCCTGCTTCTCTTATTAAGGGTCAGAGGATAATATTAAGTCCTGTATTAATTATATGAAACATGCTAAATATTTTTTAAAAGTGGGTTCTATAAAAATTTATATGTCAGTAATGTTTACATGTATATGGTTGACCACTCTGGAAAAGGGAACAAAGTTGAGTAGCCAGGTTGAAGAAGAAGAATGTCCTGATTATCAGTGTAATTGACAATCTCACTTCCATTTAAGACTGATACAGAGCATTATACTGTTTCTTAAAATACTGAGCAACCAATTAATAAATGGTTATTTATTGAGCATATGCTGTGTGTCTAACCCTTTGCCATAGACTATTATGTCAAAGAAGTAAAAGACAGGATTCCTGATCTCCAAGAATTTAGAGTTTGAGACATGATCAACTTAATGATACCATAGTAAGTGGTATAAAATAGAGCATTCAATCACACGAAAGGAAGATAAAACTCGTTCCCAAGTAGTTTGGATTTTTAAAACGGGGTGGTTCTTAAATTCATGTGTAGGTGCCACCTAGTGGCGAAAGAGATTAACTGTGAAGGGAGCCAAACCATCCCAGAGGGTGAGAAGGATTTTTTAATTCACCATAATCCCACTGTGATTTTGTCAGTTTTATGAGTCTTTCTGTATCTTAGAAATAAATTATAAAAGCAAATTAATTGGATAGAAGCAGTATCACTGTGAGGAAACAGGTATTACAGTAAGAATTTCTGATTAACAAAGAGGATCATTGTAATCTTTACAGATAAAGAATTTGAGGACAACCCTATTTTGTCATTGGATTAAGGCAGCATAAGGTATAATAATATCACAAGTTTAATAAGATGCCTGCATTTCAAATGTTGTGGATCAATTTATAATGCTCTTTTTTTTGGTCAAATATACATCACAGTGGTTCAACAGTCCCCCTCCCCGCCACCACCTGCTCCCCTCCCCTTCAATAACCACTGGTCACTTCTCAGTGTCTATGTGTCTAATGCTGTTTTATTCCTTCTGTTTGTTTTGTTTTTATATTCCACAAATACATGAAATCATATGGTATTTGTCTTTCTCCACCTGGCTTATTTCACTGAGCATAATACTCTCTAGATCCATTGTCGGCCTCCTCCCCGTCTCCAACCTGCAGATAAAGGAGGCGATGTGATGAGATATCAAAGACTTGAGTAGACCAGCCAGGGGACTCAAGGCATACCAGCTCAAGAGTGGTGCTGAGAGGGCACCTCTCATATTTATTTCACACAAATACATCCAAGGACAGTCGGTGATCTCATGCATACAACTGTTGGCTCATTCTGATCTCAGTGCACAACTCCTTCTGCAACATTCCCCAGCACAACACAATGGGGGAGATAACTATGTTGCAGGAACTGGCCTTGGCCAAGATAAGATGTTCCTAAGGCATGTATCACTGACTGTAAGGAGAACAAGCAAGCCTTTGAGCCCACAATCCATCCATGTTGTTGTAAGAGACAGGATTTCTTTTTGTTTTATGGCTAAATAATACACCATTGTGTATATGTACCACATCTTCTTTATCCATTCACCTACTGATAGACACTTAGGTTGGTTCCATATCTTGGCTATTGCAAACAGTGCAGCAATAAACATAGGGATGCATATATCTTTCCAAATCAGGGATTTTGTTTTCTTCAGGTAAATTCCTAGAAGTGGAATTACTGGGTCAAATGGTATTTCTATTTTGAGTTTTTAGAGGGACCTCCATATTGCTTTCCACAGTAGCTGCACCAATTTACCGTCCCACCAATAGTGTAGGAGGATTCCTAGTTCTCCATACCCTCCCTCGCCAGCATTTGTTATTTCTTGTCTTTTGGATAGTGGCCATTCTAACTGGTGTGACATGATACCGCATTGTGATTGTAATTTGCATTTCCCTGATGATTAGCAATGTGAAGCATCTTTTCATGTGCCTGTTGGCCATTTGTATTTCTTTTTCAGAGAAGTGTCTGATCAGGTCCTCCACACATTTTTTTATCCGGTTTTTGGTTTTTGGGGTGTTGAGGTATTTAAGTTCTTTATATATTTGATGCATTCTTCTTAAACAAAGTTGAAAATAGCAAAGATGATAATAGTGACAGGTAAATGAGGATCATAAAGAGAATGTCAATGAAGAGTCATGAGTTGTAAAACACACACACATCAAAACACCTTGGAAGGCAAAGCTATTGAAGTCTGAGAAGAAAATAGGCTGACTTCAGGCAAATTAACAATAAAAGATTATATACTTTAATTGCACATTGAGATACATTTAATAAATTATTTTACTTTTTTATGGATGGGTTGGCATCTTTAAATTCAAGGTGATCTTGTTGATTAAAATATTACATGTAGTTTTTTAGTTTCGTATATAGTCAACCTAAATATTTTTACAGACATACACATGAGTCTTTCTTATACATCTTATATAAGAGGGTATAGTGTGTTCTTTAAATTCCTGAGTTAGAAGAAACTTTAAATGCTTTCTTTGTGCAACTGTGCGTCCTCCAAATGATGTTCTGAAAATCAGCCCTAACAAAGTTTAAGCATATATATATGTGAGAAATACTTATGTATTATCCTGTCTAGTCTGTTTGAAATACTTCCTGGAAAAGGCAGTTCTACAAATCCTCTGTGGAATTTATTTCAAAGTTTAATAGACCTCACAATTCAAAAATTATTCCTTGTACACCATCTTCTTCTCTCCTGATACAGCTTCAAGGCAAATTTCCTCTGACTGTTTGTGGATTGCAAAGTAATGAAAAGCGGCCTGGCATTTGGCGGCAGTGAGCAGGGTCAGTCCAGGGTTGAGCCAAGGCAATCTTCCTATATATAAATTTGCCCCACCTATACATCACACAGGATGGAAAGTGATTATCCATTAACTACGAGAGCTGATTGTATAGATTTCACTTAGCCATGTAATATTTGAGGAAAACACAAGGCTTAAATTAAGTACTATTGCGTAGAGCAAATAAAATCTGGATGAAAATATATTCAAACAGAAGGCACTGAAATCTGAGTTACTGAGCAGACAGGATATTATTAAGGAAATATAATTTCAAAGCTTATAAACATATATAGAAACCAAAATGAGGTGTATCGTGCATTGCGTAGGAGAGGTCATTGCCAGAAGGATGGAAGGAAAGAAAGCCAACTTTAATATAAGTGTGGTTTATTAGCAAATGCATTCTTTGGAAAACAAATAGGTGGTTACAAAGTACTTAGAACTTTTATCCTCTTTAAATAGCTTAAATATTCCCTAACCATCTTGTTTACATGATTAATTTACTAAGCAAATCCTTTACTTGTGTAGGGAACAGGGGTTAAGAACTGCAGCCAGACCTCGTTTGACTCCAGGCAATGGAGTCTCAAGTCAGGGAGCTTGCTGCCGTGTCCCATATGAACGTGCAACTTGGCCATGTCACTGGGCCAGGAGCAAGTCATCGGAGGCTTTTGCTGGATTTCTTCTGCCTCTTAAGGCACTGGCACTGACAGTGTAGCCAAGAGAACAATTTTCTTCCTAGCCATTGGCCACAGGTAGTCCATGTTGCAAAGAGCCTCAGAATACTTTTAAGGGTAAAGAGCAATGGAAGAACAATAACTGTCATTTTACATTGTGAGGGCATATAATTCTGAAATCAAAAGGCCAGCAGTTTGACCCACATATTTAGTTGGGGTAACACTCACTTGAGAATTTAATGATTGTTTTTCCCTGTATATTTTCCATTTTCCTTTTTTCTCCCTTCCTTCTTTCTTTACCTCCTGTAGCTGCCTATCTATGTCTACATCTCTCTCCTCACTTTATCCTTAATCTGTTTCTTCTTCTACTTTGTTATTGAAGACAGACCTCTATTCCCATTTCTGAAATCTGGTGACTTAAGCCCTTTTTACATTTCCCTCTTCTCTAAAAACAGAACAGGCCTACTGAGTTGACTTTTTAACTTGACTGGTAAACCCAAACTGATTTTTTTTTTCCCAGTGAGTCAGGAGCCCTTAATTAGAAAGAAAAAAATAAGTTTCCCTGCCCCTGATGGAGAGAGCAGATGAAATCGCACTATCACAGCTGAGCTCCAGAGGCTTCGCTGGGTCCAAGGGAAATCAGTGGGGAAGGCCTTTCTGTGCTGTAGTAGCCAACCCTATAAACAGGCTGGGTTCATTAACCTCCCCACTGGCGTCTGCATGCCTGCTGATGGAGGCGAATGACCATTAGCTTTAAGTTGGGGTTTCCTGGCTTTGTGAAGTTTGACAACTCAAACGTTCGTCAATTGTGTTTGGGCATGTGTATTTCCCAGTTTTTATAGTAGTCTGTTTAAAGAAATGAAGGAGGAGACATTAAATATTTATTTAAGTTGACAAGATAAATGAAGGCTGCTACTGGGAAGATAACTGGCACTTCTGAAATCTGGGTTTGTTTTTCCACTTCCAAAATATGCCCATTGTGTACCATTGAATGGATGGTACATGAATTAGATAAAAAATATTTTATTACAAGGCTGATAATATAATAAACATTTACTTTGAACATTTTAATTTAAAGATTCTAATCTTGAAAGAAAATTTAATTTACTCACAACCAAGTCTTTCCTAGAATATCTTCAATTTTGAGGATCTCTAGACGACTATAGACCTGTACAGGAACAGAAGCACCTTATCTGGCAAATCTGTAAATGGTCAGCCGATTGTCAGCAGGACCCCCAGTACAATTCTGATTCCCAGGTTAAGCTTGAAAGGCACTGGACCTGACAGAGAGGCTATTTGGTTGCAGGAAAGGGAGGGCCAGCACCCTGCTACTGTCTCTGTTCTCCCCAGTCTCCACTTTGGCTAAGGTGCCACTGGGCACCAGCCTCTGAGTCAGGCTGCCAAGGAATATGGTTGTTGCTGATGAGCTCAGTGACCTCTCTGCTCAGGGCCAAGTGACGAGGCAGATCCTCCAGACCTGGTAGCAGCTGGATAGCACAGTGAGCGCTGGAATCTTGCTGGAGAAATCTCCCCTGGGCTGAATCAGCTGAGACTAAGCTTCTCAGCCCTGTTTGGCTACCCCGTATTTGACAAAGACTTTAACCCCCAAGTCTCATCTAGGTAGAGAACTTGCCTCTTCTCTACCCACATCAATACCAGACACACCTTCCAGAATAAAGGAGAGATACATTGAATGTCATGAGGTGTTCTGCTGAGGGCTGTGTGCATTTGTGTGTGTGTACATGCGTGCACAAGCACATGCTTGCACTAGCATGCATAGAGACAGCTAATCAAGTTCTAGGAGGTAAAGTAGAGTATTAGTGACCAGATTCCTCAACAGTGCTAGGATAGACAGGGCTCTGGTTGCACCTTAGGTCCTAACAGAGAATCAATCCACCACTCACCTACTGAAGTGTTTCTGGAGCCCTCATCAAAGGGGAGACCAAAGGAGAAAGAGGCTCTGAGTTCAGAGGTTGACAGCCTAGGACGTGGAGCAACAAATACATAATTCTCTGTGACATTGTGTTTGCCTGTTAGAACTTCATGAGGAGACATTGGCAAGGGCTAGAGGAATTAGAGCTCCATAGAGAAAGCAAGGCCTTGAGCTGGCCCTGCAATAGTTGGGACTTGGAGAAGTAGGGAGAAGAGAAAACATCAAGGTTCTGCAGTAAGAATGGGTTTGGCAGGTGTAGGGCACTGCAAGGAGAGGGATTGGACAGGGTGGAGGCTACAGGACATGCTACAGGTTGGTTGAAAATCAAACTGCTTAGAAAATGGAGACTTGATTCTTGGGGAGACGAAGTTGGGCAGAGTTTATTTACTCTTGATGTGGTTGATAATAAGGAAAGCTGTAGATGCTTAACGAGGGGAGTGATAGATGGAAGTAATATTTTAGGATGATTTATTCTGAGAGTCATGTACAGAACTCTTTGGAGTGGGAGAAAGAATAGAGACAGGAAACCAAGGCGCCACTGCTTATGCTTTCCTCCCCTTATTATTCATCTTCAACATGGATAAATGACAGGGCCATACCCTAAACCACACATTCTGAAATAGAGCTTGTAATTATAAGAATATAACATCATTGCTAACTTGTGATAAGCCAAGTTAACAAGACAAGGAGCCCATTAAAAAAAGTGTGGAGATAACAAAGATTATGAAAAATAATAATTAGGAATGATGTGAGAAAGTGATGGATCTGGTGGTTCTCAGGCAGGGCTTGATGATTTGAATGATTGCACTATCGAGCAAAAGATCCTAAGAGTGTTAAGTTCTTCATGTGGTTTTTCCCCATTTGCCTTTCTCTGCCCAATGCCCATCAAAAACTTACAGGATGAAGAAAGGAACATTTAGGACAGTCAAGCCCTATCATTTCAGAGCTGCCTGTTTATCGGAGTGTAATAAGGATACACTTTTCTACGACTATGACTGTGTATTTCTTCCTCTCAGCACCTCCTTAAATGGGAGGGACAAGTAGAAGAACCTATGGGAAGCATACCTGATGGCCAGTAGGTGTCTGAGGTCACTAGGCAGGAGCTGAGGAGAAGCACCAAGAGGATGGAAGGTTTAGGGGTCCTCCCAGCTCAGGGCTCCTCCTCACCCTTGTGTTAACACACAAAGACTGAGTACCTGCTTTTCCCCACCCACCTGAGGCTACAAAATTTTCACTTTTCATTTCTATCACCCTCTACTAGAATAAACTTGATCTAGTAATCAGGAGCCCCAGTTTTCATTCTTGCCCTGTCCCTGGGTACCTCTGTGGACATCAAGCACATTGCCCTCCCTGGATCTCTACTCCCTGATCTGCAAAAATTGGGAGTTGCAGAGTGCGTGTGAGAGCCCCTTCCAATGGCTGTTGAAGACTAAGCTATGTGTATATGCGAAGTGGGGGGAGTCCTCTAAATAGGTGTTCTTCCCTCCTTGCCAAACGTGATGTCAGGAAGGACAAGGAGTGGTGGTTGGATCCATAGTTATGGGGTGCCCACCATGTTTTGTTTGGGTTTTTTTTTTTTTTTGCTTGGATAAAACATGACTAAGAAGCTGGAGTGTTTTCATCTGGAAGTGTGTGTTTGATACCTTCTGGATTTCGCTGCTTGAACCAGTGTCCACATTCATATGGCCTCACATGCTTTTTTCTTTTTTTTAAATACAGAATAACAGAACTGGTTGGCTACCACCCGGAAGAGCTGCTTGGCCGCTCAGCCTATGAGTTCTACCATGCACTGGACTCAGAGAACATGACCAAAAGTCATCAGAACTGTAAGTTCCTGGAGTGCCCCATGTGGCTCCTGGATGGCTGTGGAATCTGGCCTAACTGGTGAGATAGGAGAAGACCCTGTCACCTCTTTCACAGAGCCACCATCTTGTGTTGCAGACAAGACTCATGCCCTCAGGATGGTTAGAAAACCAAGGTTGCTGCCAGCCTCTATGACAGCTTCATGCAAATTAGGAAAAGGGCCCTTTCCTCTAGGGGGACACACCCATGCCAAGGCATACAGCTTGGAGAGTGGAAGGTGGGTTGAATCTCAGTCCCTACAGACCACCTCCATTGAGCACCCTTGTGTAGTCAACAGTAGGCACAACCCTGTGGACCAGCCCTATAGAGAGTAACATAAGACAACATGTAATCAACCTGGGGTATGTGTTGTAGAAGCAAGTACATCTGTTCAGAGAAGAGAGGGCCGGGAGAGTTCAGGAAAGGGGATGAGGCACTTGAGTTGACCTTGAAGGATGGGGGAGGATTGGACTAAATAGAGGGGAAGGTAGTAGAGCACCAATGTAACAGATGTGTTGAGATTGGCTGTGGTTCTCCAAGAGCTTGCTCACTGGACCAAGAGAATTTAGTTGGAGGAGACTGTCTAGGCAACCCAGTGATGGCTTGTGGAAACTGCTTTGCAGCTTGAAAGGAAACCTAAGTTATGAAAGGAATCTACAATAGGGCTGTCCAACAGAACTTTGGGCACTGGAAATGTTCTACATCTGCATGGTCCATATATGACCTATGCAGTACTTGAAATACATCTAGTGAATTTTTAAACATTTAGTTCTAGTTAGATTTAAATAGCCATACTTGGCTAGTGGCTCCCATATTAGACAGGGTAGTTCTAGTGCATCCACTTGGCCAGTGTTCCCAGTTCAGGCTTTTGCAGATGAATCAAGACAATTTTCTTGAATCCATTCAGCCCATCAACGTGCAAGGACTCTAGGTTTATAACCATATGCCTGGCCCACAGGAAGACGTAGAAATTGATAGGACTGCTTCCTGCCCTAAGGGATCTCATCTGAGGGAAAAGGAGAGCTGTGGTCTCTGTGGGAGAGCAAGGTGGCTCACACAGTGAGCCTCAGGCTCTAGTATGGGACAGGCACTGAAGGAATGCTAAACTCAAAGGCAAAAAACATACTTGTAAAAGAATGCTTCAAAATAAGTACCCACAGTGGTACAGACAGCAGTGCTGAGAAAATTATAGATGAACCAAAAATGGGTAAAGTCTGGGACGTTTCCCAGTGGCCCTGCTGGTCTTCGCCATCAGGATTAGCTGTGGTTTGGAATGGCAATGAAGAAAATGGAATCATAGCTATTTGTCTATTGTTCCTAAGCCATTCATCTTATCCAAGGTTAGGACAGCTGAAGTTCAGAGCAGCTAACAGACAAGCAACCGCAACGATCTATGGCCACAGTTAGTATTCTCTTACATGCAGTGAGATCTTCTCTTTCTAACTGGTCTCTCTGCTCCTTCCTCATGGTCTTTGGGTTTGATCTAACAGTGCAACAGGGCCCTTTATGATATCTCAGTGAAGTTTCTGACTGTGGTGTCTGGCAAAAAAAACATAAATATGCAAACGACCTAGATTCAGCCCCATTCTCAGGGATGGGGGAGGGAGGTAGGTAGATGTACTCTTGTGTGCCCATGGATGTGGCTAGTATTTGGAACTGTAGTCTGTGGTTCTAGCCTTCATGCTCTTCTGGGCTGTGGCGGGTCCTGCTTCCAAAGTCATTCTGGCACTGGGACACAGGGACCTGGGCTCTGGCTCAGCCAACTCACTGATTCCCCAGGGCCTGGCTCTCTGGACCTGCCTTCCCTTGGATGTAACATGGGGGGAAGTCCAGCTTTTATTCTCAGCAGAGTGTGGAGTCGAAGCAGGGGAGAATAGTAGAAGTTTCTGGGAATTCTTGGTGGACAGTATTGTACTGTATCTTCTGGGGTGACAAAGCGGAGGAAATGACTGCCAAAAGGAGCAAAAATGACTATTCACTAGGCATATAAAAACGTTTGCCCCCCTTCGAAAATTTTTAATCCTTCATAAAGAGCCGGCATAAAAATGTGTCAGTTTTCTGCTGACTTCAGAGAAGATATGGTGCTTTTTGTTGAATCCATATATTTAAGCATTAGGCACACTTATAGGTAATTCACAACCCAAACAGAAATCACAGGCTCCCTTCTTCCCCTGATGGAGGTGAATTAAGTTGCTTAGAGAGCAGAGGCCCATACCAGCCAGCAAGTCCGAATCCAGCAAAAGGAAGCCTACATGGGTTAGAAACTGGGTAAAGGCCACCTAAAACAGAAATATCTATTTCTGTCTCTGCCTCTGGGTCTCCCTGTCTTTTCTCTCTCTGTCACTGGGTTTGTGCAATAAGGTTGCACCACAGACTCATGCTGTAGAATAATTGGAGCCCAAGTTTGAGGCTGGTCCAGGTTTAGACATCAGTGTCCCGAATTTCCACACATATGTCGTTTAGCCTGAGAAGGTTTACTGTTGAAATTACTGGGGAAGCTCTGTCCTCAAACCAGATTTAGATAATTGAAAGCCATCATTTCCAAATGGATTAGTAATTTATACATTGTTATTCTCAGAGGGTAGTAGTTGAGGGGGAGAGTTGGTTTCTCTTTGTTGTGTGAGGACATTATGTGCTTTTAGGAAAACAAGATTAAAGGCCATAAAAAGCGTATCTACCAAGTAGCAGGCTCCTCACCAAGGCTGGCATTAATGAGCAGATGGTTAGAAAGTGAGTGTAATTATATTCTACTGACAGAGCAGGCCCTTGCCTGTAATCACTAGAAATGTGGTTCAGACCTTTGCTCCCTGCACTGTTTAATCAAAAAGAATAAGAGCCCTGAATTTTGTCTGCATTAAGATCCATCTAAATAAGTTAACTCCAGGCCCTTGAAATTGTGCAAGAATCATTTTACTGCAACAAGGAAGCTTCAGTGGGGCAGATAAAGGGAGATTGGGGAGGACAGAAGTTCTTGGCCAAGGAGTCTGTGACGGTTTAGGACACCAGCAATAGCAAAGACAGGCGTCCCAGTGAGTAGCAGCTGGGAGGTGGTGTGAGGCAGTGCTGTACTAGGAGCCGCCAGACTGCCATCTAGCACTGTGTCACTGCACAGTGTGATGTCACACAGGTCATAATCCCTCTGGCGTTAGTTTAGTCATGTTAAAAGAAGATTGTATCTATCCTCCCTACAGCCCAGGATTTTGTTAAAAAGATTGGAATGATACACCACTGGAAAATAATGTGGTAGCTTCTTATGAAGGAATAGACTTACAGGTATATAATCTGTACCCACAATATATGTCCATCCAAAGATATGTGCTCAAATGTTTACAGCAACTTTGTTCATAATAACCAAAAACTGAGAA
Source organism: Manis pentadactyla (assembly GCF_030020395.1). Taxonomy (NCBI): domain Eukaryota; kingdom Metazoa; phylum Chordata; class Mammalia; order Pholidota; family Manidae; genus Manis; species Manis pentadactyla. Next base: position 198,161,414 of record NC_080020.1, on the reverse strand, counting down.
CAACTCAAACATCCGTGGCAGGTGAATAACTAATTATAGTCCAGCCATACAATGAAATACTACTCAGCAACAAAAAGGAACAAACCATGAATGTCTGCTACACTGTGAGGAATTTGATAAATATGCTGAGTGAAAAGAGGCCAGACACAAAAGAGTACACACTGTTGTAGGATTCCACTTATACACAAATGGAGAAAAGACCACTTCAACATACACTGATAGAAAACAGATCAGTGGTTGTCTGGGGCCAAGGGTAGGAATAGAGATTGACTGTCAAGAGGCATAAAGAATTTGATGGTGGGGGCAGGGAGGTAATGGGAAAGTTTTATATTTTGTGGTGTTACAAGGTATGTGCATTTGTCAAAACACATTGAACTTAAAACAGGTGCATTTTTTATTGAAAGTGAATTAAACCTCACTAAAGTTGATTTTTTAAAGTGAAAATCAAGCCAAAAAGCTTGGATTAAGAGTCTTTCATCGGGACTATAATCCTGTCTGCTATTTCCTCTGAAGGAGTCTTTCAGCAAACCACTCAATAATTCTAAACCTCAGTTTCTTCAGCTGTGAAACAGGACCACTGTTAGATACCTCCAGGTGTCTGTGGATTACATGAGGTGGTGACCCTAATCCTTACTGACGTTTGTGTACCCGTCACTGTTCTAATGGCTTTGCAGGGCTGCATTCACCTTGAGACAGTTTTGAGCACTGCAGAGCACTACCACATGTAAATTCCAGTATTTCCTGCACCTAGGAAGTGCTTGTTAAATTCTTGCCCAGGGAAAAATGGGCCAAGAAAACATAAATGTAAAGGATCAGAAGCAGATTTGAGGGAAGCAAGCTGCCTTCCTCATCCATGCAGGGGTGGTGACTGGAGCGGTAGCCCCCAAACATACCAGGGGGTCTATTTACAGAGTTCTAATGTTCCCCCCGAAGGGTCCCTCACATTACCTACAGACATGCTCTGTACACATGACAGGGCCTGGGCACTATTCATGGTAGTGACTTGGGGAAGAGGTGGCTTTTCCTCTACAGCATTTGCCGGTGACATTCAGTTAATATTTTTGTATCTGATAAGCCAGGCAAGCAGATTTGGTCCTCAGTGCAAACAGCTGTGGTGTACTGGGTAGCTAATAATGATAATTACAATGATCAACACCTCTTTTTGCAGATGAGGAAACCAAAACCAAGAGGGATTGTTCTTCGCCCCCAAACCCCTGTACTAGGCTGATTTCATAACCCTCCCACCATGCCTCTTCAACTCTCAGTGATTTGACGGCTTCTGAGCTGGGATTATGAAGAATGAATTCCTAAGGAATGAATGTAAATGGGTAGTGCAGAAAAATATCAGAAAAATCTAACATGAATTTAAAGGGATTTAATTCCTTTTTAATGGGAGCAGATGAAGCACCCTGGACTGCGGAAGAGGACATCTGGGATGTGGGAACCCCCCTTCCCAATGCCTTTATACAGTAAAACAAATGTTAAAGGAACATTTGAGAACAATCTGGAAGAGAAAAGAAGTATTAAGAGTGTATTAAAAGAGAAAAGCAGGTAGCCCTCCTGGCAGCTGTAGAAGTTGCGTGAAGGGCGTATCAAGGCTTTGAGGAGGCTGTGTACGGGCTGCTGGGGGCCCAGCCTTTTCTCTGCCCCAGCTGGGGGGCGGGGTGGTTTGCCTCTGCCTTTATTACAGGTCACAAACCGTATGTGGCCCTAAAGGTGGCAGGCCTCATAGATGACCTAGAAACATTAAGGATGTCAGTTTTTTAAAAACAAGTTTTATTCACAGCAGAGTATTGGTGGGTATCTACAAAGGGCTGCCCATGCTTTCTCCATGCTGCTTGCAAGGACCGCAGCACCTGGAGGGTGAGGAGGAGGCTCCCCCTTACCCAGGGTGCACTTTTGGACCTAGCCAGTACCTGTGACTGTGGGGCGGGAGTTGTCCTCACCGAACCCAGGGGAGGTAGGACAGGTGCTGCTCTTGGTTCTGCTGGCTTAACAGGGACTTGGCCATGGGCCACTCCTCACCAGCCAGCCTTGGACAAGTCGTTGAACTCCTCTGGGCCTCCTTTTCCTGTATTTGAAGTGAAGAGTTGGATGAAGTGATCTTTAAGTGCCCTTCCTGCTGACTTTCCTAGGCCCCGCCATCTGGGAGCCAGGCCCCCACTGTTTCCCCGCAGACTGCCTGTCCTCCCCGGGGGGTCTTGCTCCCCAGCCCCCGTGCTCTCCCACCTCCCTGACCTCAGGCTCTCTTTTCCCTCCCTTAGTGTGCACCAAGGGCCAGGTGGTGAGCAGCCAGTACCGAATGCTTGCCAAGCACGGGGGCTATGTGTGGCTGGAGACCCAGGGGACGGTCATCTACAACCCTCGCAACCTGCAGCCCCAGTGCATCATGTGTGTGAACTATGTCCTGAGGTGAGTGTGCGAGGGCCGCTGGCGTGGGCGTGTGCAGTGCCTGAGCACCCCAGCCTGGGGACAGCTGGTCCAGGGAGTGCCAGGCCCTTCGGTACTGGGCCCCACATGGGTGGGCTCTTTGCAGTGCTAATCCTTCTGACCCAGAGGACTTTTGGATGCTCAGGAACCGAGAGAGGCTTGGGATTTCCCCTTTACAGTGCTTGCCTGCCCTTTTCCCCTTGCCTGTCACCTGTGTCATGCCTCTGACCATGTGGGGAGGCAGAAGGAACACAGTTGAATAATAAGTATTTTCTGAATGGGGAAAATGGGAAAAGAATCCCTTGTGCTTTCCAGGAGAAGATGTAACACCCTCATTCGGTGGCACCTGGGAAGAAAGCTGGAGAAAGTCATTGCTAGGGTGAAGCAAACAAAAACAAAGCCCTCAAACCTTGTGCCCCACGCAGCCCATTGCACCATAGTAAGTCAGCATCCAAGACAGATACACGCTTCCAGGGCACTTTGGTGTCACTACCTCCATGACGCCAAACTTCCATTGTGTGGTTCTTTATGTCAACGCACAGTGTCTGTATCCATGCTTGTGGCTGAGAGGCTCGGCTGTCAGGGTTTCCGTGTGTCTGGGGGAGCTAAAGGATGTCGCCAGAAAATGGGGTCGTTCTGAAGGGCTCTCTTGTCCCGTCAGTGAGATCGAGAAGAACGACGTGGTGTTCTCCATGGACCAGACGGAATCCCTGTTCAAGCCCCACCTGAAGGCCCTGAGCAGCGTCTTCGACAACAGAGGCAAGGCGGCGGCCCCTGATCAGAGTGACTTCCTGTTCGCCAAGCTGAAGGAGGAGCCTGAGGAGCTGACGCAGCTGGCGCCCACCGCGGGAGACGCCATCATCGCCCTGGATTTCGGTGGGTGCTGCTGAGCTGGCCTGAGGCTTCTTCCAACCCTTTCTGGCTGAGCCAAGGTTCTTAAGGTAACAGGCCTGCCTGGCTACAGTTTTCCTTGACCAGATCTACCGCTGCTCCTTCCCTCAGTCTCGCTAGTCATTTGTTCATGGCTGGACTCTGCCGGGCCCAGAAGAATAACACATGTTCCTGCCACAGAGTAAGATCATCTGTCGTATTTCTGACCTGGTGAAGCGCTGAAACGAGGGGCCATTGTGGAGGGCCCACTCCCGGGGACTGACTCTCTGCTACAGGAGTCTGATATGAGGGCGGGGCTGGGGGGCTGCAGAAGATAGGCTCCAATACCAATGGCACGTTCTCACAGAGATGGCAGACCTTTGTCTGAGCCTTGAAGGACAGATTGCTTGTTATGGGGAGGGGTAGGCTGAAGTAATGTTAGGGGAAATAATTCCAGGAACATGGATGGAGAAAAGATTCAGGCCCAGGATTCAGCCCCATATCTACTACTTCTTCACGATACTCTCCTGTCCCGTGGGAGTGAGCCCTTATGGCCCCAGCCAGAGTTTCCGGCCCCTTTTCTCCTGTGCTGGAAGTACCCTTGATGTGAAGCCTGCAGCTCCCCAGGTTATGACCCACCATCATCCTCCCTCAGCTTGAGGACTAGCTACGCCTCCCTGTGCTTGGCCTGGGCTGTCTCATCCCCTTGAGAAGTGTTGAGAGGCCATGTGAGAGCTGCAGCTTCAGAGAATCAAAGGTCAAGAGGCCCTTGGCCTAGAAGCCTGCAGCAGCCCTGCTCTGTGGCATACTGAGGCACATTGCCCAGGGCTCCACCCATACCCTCCTCAGCCACCTTCCAGACTGGTCTTCAAGGAAGGACAGCTCCTAATCCCTGCAGGCTCTGAAAACTGAGTGCTGCGGGAGGGTGTTCCCTTTAAGGGGAGACTGTATGTTGACTGTACCCCAGTCAGAGGCCCCTTTGCCAAGGCAAGCTTCAGTGCACTTTCAGACCCTCTGAGATCTTGTGCTTTCTCTGCCCTGGGGCTGAACCCAGTGGGTGGGGGTGTTAACCAGCCAGGCCACTGTCTCCACAGGGAGCCAGAACTTCGAGGAGTCCTCAGCCTTTGGCAAGGCCATCCTGCCCCCAAGCCAGCCGTGGGCCAGAGAGTTGAGGAGCCACGGTGCTCAGAGTGAGGCCGGGAGCCTGCCTGCCTTCACCGTGCGCCAGGCCGCTGCCCCCGGGAGCAGCACCCCCAGTGCCACCAGCAACAGCAGCTGCTCCACGGTGAGCCCTCCACCTTGGGGTGAGGACAGAGAGGGCAGGCTTCTCCTGGCACAGCCCAGCAGAAATATTGCCTGGCTCCCCCTCAAGTTATCCTGAAGGCCCCTAGTGTGGCCATGACACTCATCTGACAGGTGCTCCAGATGTTTGCTGTTAGTATCCATCCCCACCCTCCCCTAAGTGATGAGTTCCTTGAAGACGGGGGTTGAGTCGCACAAAGCTTTGAGCCTGTAGCTTAGCTGCTGTGCAGGACAGAAACTGTTCTGCCATGTTATGGAGCTATATGGCTTCCAGGGCCCTGCTGGCCACAAGACAGGCTTGTTTTATGATGAGGGGACTGAGGGTCAGAGAGGTCGATGAACTGACCTAATTCACACAGCTCATAGGAAGTAATTCTTCTATAAATGTGGAGGAATAGAGTTGAATCTGTGGGTCCAGGAATGTATTTCTCCTTCCACCTTCTGGGGAGACCAGTACCAGACTCTTAACTTGGTCACCCTCCTCCCTGGTCCTCAGCCCAGCAGCCCTGAAGACTATTACACATCTCTGGATGACAATCTGAAGATTGAAGTGATTGAGAAGCTCTTTACAATGGATACGGAGGCCAAGGGCCAGTGCAGCACCCAGGTAGGCGGCCCTGGGGAAGATCGGGGTGGTACACCATGCCCACCAGCTGGTGGGTGGTGCAGGCTCACATCCATTCTTGCAGCCTAGTCCTTTTGTTACAGAGACAAGTGGGGATGCTTGGCCAAGGCATTGGTCCCCTCCCCCTTCTGCCCTCTGCTTCACCCACGTCAAATCCAGCTCTTCCATTTTTCAACTCTCAGCTTCATTACAGCTACTTACTGGGACAGTTTGCTTAGTGCTCATGAAAACCTGAACTGCAGCTGAACCTTTCTTTAAGAAGCCCTGCACTTAAAAATCATATCCAGATTGATAAGACATTTATAAGCATAGGGAACGATTACTCCCTTCACAAATACATTTGTCTCTGGATTCCAAAATACATATGTCATCTTAAATGCATTTAAAAAATGGAATCTGACTGACAAATTTTCATTTACACACAACTTTCTTGGAATGCATTTATTTCATAAAGCCAACTGTTCTTGCAAAAGCTCTATAAACAGGGATGAGTTGGATGGATGGGTGCATGTTTTACAAAATCCAGAGGAAAATCATTAATCCCCATTTGTCTTAGACTGGGTTATTCCTCTGACTTTCTGCCTTGCTCCTCAGCTTGCGTCTTTAGCTTGTATCTTTAGCTTGTATCTTTTCCTGGCTGGCCTGAGTTCCTGCAGAACTTTCCCTAGTTCTTCCCTTTCCTCTCAGATCTCCTTTCTCTCCTCTGAACTCCTATAGGATTTGTTGCTTACTACTTGGTCATAACTGTCTGCTTCTGCTCTTCAGCCATTTCCTATAGTTATAATCATTACTAAGCTTCATCCCCCCAGTGGGGTATCATTCTCTGAAGGTAGAAACTGTTTTCTGTGTCTGCTTGTGAGCACCCCCTGCAGTGCCTGTCCTGATGCTGGGGACCTAAGGGGTGGCCGCCAGTACCTGCTGCTTGGAATGGAAGCCCTCTATCAGTGGGGCCAGCCGTGGCTCCACAGTCAGTCCACAGATATACCTGGGCACTTAGGCATGCTTACGCCTGTGCTGATAGGAGGACAAAGCTCTCCTTGGCTTTTGTGGAGCCACTGTGGGCTGTAGCAGGCAGGGATGGCTTTGGGGAAGAGGTAGGGCTTGTTGGGGCTACAGGAGAGATTGTAGGGTTCGGACAGGTAGATTAAATAGCATTTCAGGGGGTGGAGGCCGCTAACCCCAGTGTGATGACAGGGCAGAGCATGGAGATCATCAGTGGTACAGGCCAGCATGGGGACGAACCACATGGAAAGGCTAGTATCACGTGCTAGATGACCTTGCGCACTAGGTGGATGAGGCTGAGTTTTCTTCTGGTGGGCAGGAGGGAGCCAACAGAGTTGTTGGAGCAGGGGAATGACACTGTTAATGCTGCATCTGAGATGAGTGACTCTGGCAGGGGCTGGGAAGGATGAGGGGCTGGGCAGGAATAGTTTTTCATGAGGTGGTGACAGCCTCTCCACTTCTTTGTCTTTGCTGTGTCTTTGCTAAGACGGATTTCAATGAGCTGGACTTGGAGACCCTGGCACCCTATATCCCCATGGACGGTGAAGACTTCCAGCTCAGTCCCATCTGCCCAGAGGAGAGCGTCTTGTCGGAGAACTCCCAGACCACCGCCCAGCACTGCTTCAGTGCCATGACGAACATCTTCCAGCCACTGGCCCCTGTGGCCTCTCACAGCCCCTTCCTCCTGGACAAGTATCAGCAGGAGCTGCAGAGCAAGAAGACAGAGCCCGAGCACCGGCCCATGTCCTCCATCTTCTTTGATGGCGGGAGCAAGGCCTCCCTGCCACAGTGCTGCAGCCAGGCCAGCACCCCTCTCTCCTCCATGGGGGGCAGATCCAACACACAGTGGCCCCCTGATCCGCCATTACATTTCGGGCCCACCAAGTGGCCTGTTGGGGACCAGCACACTGAGTCCTTTGGGGCACCACCACTGGGGCCCCCTGTCACCTCACCCCGGCTCTCCATGTTCAAGAAGAGGTAAGTGGCAGAGATCCTTGGCTGCATCAGCAGGCTGTGCAAAACAGGGCACGGACAGATAGGCACTCTCTGGGGCCCCAGAAAAGCTCCCTGCCCCATCCCCTCCTTGCCCTCCACAGTGGTCTGATACTCAGCCCTTCTCTGAACTCTGAGAGCTTAACCTTGGGGGGAATCACCCTTGGACTGGGTGATGCCTTGAGTGGAACACACTTTCATCAGGGCTGAATGACACCTGGAGGGGACTAAGGACAAGAAAAAGGAGGGAAATGGCTTGTTGAGGGCCTTAAACACCCCTGTCTCTCACTTCAGAGCCCTTCTGACAGTATCTTTCTGATCCAGAGCTCATCCACTGAGCCACAGAACCCCCAAAATTATTTGCGTGACTCTTTTCTCAGTTCTCTGGGGAACGCTGGTGGAAAAAAGCACGCAGTGGTCCATGCTTTCCCCCTGTCTTTTGACTGCCCAGGGTCCAGTCCCAGCAGTTTCTCTGGGCAGTCCTCTGGCCCCTGCAACTCCCCACAGGCCCCCCTCCAGCAGCTGGGGGCACATTGGGCTGTAGCACTGTGGTGGGTATGAGTTCTTACTCCAGGGCCCATGGACTCTGCCTCCCTGGGGCACCCTCAGTGGGGGGCAGATCAGGCAGGGGAGAGATGGGGCATAAGAAACCCTCCTTGAGACTGATGTCACCTAGCTGGGCAGGCAGGCACATGCAGAAGGAGGTTCGAGTGACCTGAACCGTCAGCATCTCACCAGCTGGAGGAAACCGAGTAAGGGAGGCGAGCTGCAGCGCAGGCCCACCACCCCTCCTGAGACTCTGCACTTTGAGCCACCACAGTCAGAAGTATTCATTCTGGGAGGGCCCTGAGATCAGGCAAGTCGCCTGAGGCTCCAGACTTGCCCACAGCCCTCTCTCCTTTGGGTTGGCAGGTCTGCAAAGGGCTTTGGGCCTCAGGGCCCAGACATGATGAGCCCAGCCATGGTAGCGCTCTCCAATAAGCTGAAGCTGAAGCGACAGCTGGAGTATGAGGAGCAAGCCTTCCAGGACCTGAGTGGGGTGAGCCATCTCCTGACTGGTGCCTCAGTGGGCGAGGGGGTCAGGGCGGAGAGCAGAGAGCCAGGGAAACTCTCCCATGGCCGTGGGCGCTCAGAGTCCCTGCCAGGGGTAGCAGGGAGGGATGGGGATGGGGCCTTTCAGAGAGCAAGCACCAGCCCGATTCCAGGCACAGTCCAAAGACCAGGTTCTCCGGCTCTCTCCCGGCTACATCTGGCCTTTCCACCCCCAGGGAGATCTACCAGGAAGCAACGCTTCGCATTTGATGTGGAAAAGAATGAAGAGCCTCTGGGGCGGCGGAAACTGTCCTTTGCTTGCCAACAGGCCACTGAGTGCAAACGTCCCCAGTGGTGAGCAGCAGGCCCGGGCCTCCCGGCGTCTAGGGGGCGGGCATTTGCAGAGGAAGGACTGCTGGCTCAGGCCCCTCCTGGTTCCTCTGTAGTCTCACCGCCTGCCTGCCCTGCTCTCTGAGCCTTGTTAGAACAGGATGGTGTCCTCCACCCCGCCCTTCCACGGAGCCAGCTTCCTCCTTTCCCCGCTGTGAGAAGGCTCTGGGCTCCGAGGGCTGCTCTGGTCCTGGTGGCTCTGAGCACCATCTGGGAAGAGATGCTGGGGGCTTGATGGTCTCTCCCCTCCCTTGGGCCAGCATGGCCCTCATTCTCCAGAGTTGGTCTTTCAGATGAGTTCGCCCAAAATCCCAGGCGGGGCCTGTGCCAGCCCCTGAGATACCTGCCGCCACAGCAGCCGCCATCCGCCGTGAGCCCCCGGGAGAACCCCAAGAGTGGGCTGCCCCCACAGTGTTTCACGCCCCAGTACCAGGACTACAGCCTTGCTAACAAGGTGTCAGGTAAGTGGCCACAGGCCCTGGAGGCCCTGTGCCAAGCTCTGACGTGTGGGAGGTGCAAGGGCCAGGAGAAGGACAGCACAGGGCAGTATGAGCATGAGATGGCTGCCAGGAAGGGCAGGTTCCTTGAGAGGGGCAAACCCTCCTTCCTGCAAGTACTGTAGCAGGGGCTGGCAGGCCAGCTGTCCCCAGGCCTTTAGAAGGAACCCACAGATGATCAGGGGACATCCAGGGCTCTTTAGACCCTAAGAGACCCCGAGCCTGTGTCTTTTGCTCAGTTTTTCTTGTTGCCATATATTGTCTACTGCCTCATTGACCTACCAGGGGCACCTTGAGTGCAGGGGCTAAGGATGCACAGAGAACGCACTGCTGGGAGGAGGCCTGGAGTGCTCAGGGAGGGGTTGCCCCACTGCACCTTGTCGTCTTGGGAGGGTTAACAACATGATACCTGCCTTCCACCCTGGGCCTCGTTAGTCTGTTGTCATCTTGCAAAACAGATATCGTCATGAAAAAGTTGCTGTTTGGCATGAATGTAATTAGTGGTTTGGGGCAAATTTCAGTTGAATGTTTCAGAGTTCAGGCTTTAGAGCTACTGGATAGCCCTGGGCTTAAATTCATACTTGCTGGAAGACTGAGCAAGCCACATGTGTAAATGAGAGGTTTGCGTGCCAAGTGTTGAGTTCTGTTATACGTTTGTGTTCAGTGGATGGTAGCCAGCATTATCACGCCTGCCGTGAACCCCACATTTCCTTGAACTATAGAATCCGGGGGAAGTCATCTTCTTGTCAACCCATTTCTGACATTGAGTAAAAGAAGGGGGATTAGAAAGGCCAGTGCACATGTATTCCCTTGCTGCTGTGGGAGTGTAGGGACTCCGCCCCATCCACAGGGGATTGCAACTGAAAACTGCCTGGCTGAGACAGGTGTGGGCCCAGGAAGGTTCTGGGTTGGAGACTGAGGAGGGAGAGGGCCCCAGGGATGAGGCTTTGCCCATAAGTCAAGGGTGGGGAAAGCGGGCACCTCACATTAGAGGGTTGAAATGAGGGGCTTCCAGGCTGTTCTCTGGATGCCTGGGCCTTCCCTTCCCAGAAGTGGCCCAGAAGTGGGGTTTGAATGCTGAGAGTTTTCCTTTTATCCCACCCCTTGTCCTGCTCTAGGGAAGAATGGTGCAGGGGCCAGAGTAGAGGCTGCCAAGGCTGGTGGTCCTGAAACTGCCCTTCAGGCCTTTGAAACTTAGAGGACCCCTGTGTGTGTGCACATGCGTGCAGGGGCCAGCTGGTTCAGATGCCCTCTCTGCACGGCCTTGCCTCCCGCTGCATCAGTGTTTTCACCTCATACGTGCCCTTGTCATGAAAACTGGAAATGCCCCTTGATCCCTGAGTGTGCCCTTTCATCCCTGCTAGCCACTTCTGGAATAGACCTTTTTCTGAATGGTTGATTTAGGGTTTAAAAAATATGGTACCAATCATTCTTTCAGGCATGGCAAGCCGGCTGCTTGGGCCCTCGTTTGAGCCCTACCTGCTGCCCGAACTGACCAGATATGACTGTGAGGTGAACGTTCCTGTACCAGGAAGCTCCACGCTCCTGCAAGGAGGGGACCTCCTCAGGGCCCTGGACCAGGCCACCTGAGCCAGGACCTTCCGCCGGGCAGGCCCCTGCCAACACCGCCCCACCAGCTTCACTCTCTACGTCTGTTTTTGCTACTAGGTATTTCTAACACCACCAACACACTTTTTACAAGATGTGCTTACCTGGCAAACCTGCCCAGGTTTCCAAGTAGTGGCCTTTTTCTGAAGACCCTCAGATTACTATATTTTTTAAATACACAGTTGTTTTACGTGCTATGTTTTGCTGTGTCAGTGAAACTTTCCTTAAATTTTGTAAGATTTTTCTTTCCCCAGCTTCAATTATTTCTAATTTATACTCTCCATAGGTGCTTCTCTCTCAGTCTGTCACACACACCATCCACACTAATAAGTTTGGTGTGTGTTTGTTCTAGAGGGAAAGCTTTGGCTTCATTTAACTAAAAAGTTTTTGTTGTTGTTTTGCCAAAGAGAAACAAAGTAATTTTGCTTTCCAAGCTTGGTTTGTGGCCTCTCCCTCTCAAAGCCCTTCTCCTTTCTTTTTAAAAACTAATCACTATACTGTAAATTTCGATCTTTTTTAAAGCTGACTCTTTGATATGACTTCTGGGGAAAAAAGAAAAAAGAAATGTGAAGGGTGAACTCCAGTGGATGTGGTTATCTGTGAAAGTTGCACAATGTGGCTTTTCCTAAACTGTTTGGTGTGTTCCCCCCACAGCCAGTGGATTCTTTTTTAATTATTATTATTCAAAAACAATTTTTTTAAAAAGAAAATTTATATCTGGGTTAAGTCTTTATCATATATATGGGTACTTTGTAATATCTAAAAACTAAGAAACGGAAATGGAATCCTGCTCACAAAATCACTTTAAGATTTTTCTAGCTGTTTTCTTTTTCCTGGTGTCACTGACACTGCAGAATTGTACAGAACTCCCATGGGCCTGTACTAACAGGTCTCTCTCTGTTGGCCTTTTGCTTCTGGGATGTGCCTCAGGCATGACAGCACCCGAGAAGTGGAATCCCGAAGTGGGAGCATTACGAGCAGTCTCCTCCTCATGTTCTATATGTATCATGTTTGTATGTATGTATGATTACTGCTGCCCAGAGGGTCTGACGGTGCATCTTGGGGTAAGGGAGGGGGGCGAATCTAAGAGCAGGGAAGTGCTTTCATTTTCAAGGTCTCGTTGCTGGCCCTTCCAGTGCACTGAGCTATGTGGCTAATGGTCTTTTACATGGCACATTTGAGTATTTCCAGAGCTACCATGAGATGGTTTGGATGGGAATTCATGAAGGAAACGGTATAGTGATCCAGTCCACGTCCTCCCAGCTTACCACCTGGGAGCACATGAGCCGGATGGAGAGGTGTGGAAAGGGGGCGGCTGGCCCTGGCCAGCCCCATCGCCCACCCCCTCTGCAGCCTGCCATCAGATCGCCCTGCAAGGCCAGGGCGCCGCGCCCCTGGAGAGCAGCAGGCAGACCTCTGGGACAGCCCCTAGCCTCAGGCCCTCCCAGAGGTCTATCTGTCACTTGAAGTGACTTGTACAGGTAGGAAGCACTGAAAATAGTGTTCTCAGAGCACTTTGTAACTCACTGGGTAAGAGGGACAATATCTTTTTGTTTCTAAATACCGGTCAAGGGTACAATAAAGAAGGTTCTAGAAACAAAGCACAACAGGCCAAGAACTTGGTAAACCTGGATGGACTTACTTATTGCCAGAAACACAATAAAAATTCAAATTTCAAAAGAAGTCTAGGTTATATGAGAAAAATGACCTAGTCACTGCCCAAGTCACACCTTGGCACCACAGCTTTGCCCCACATGTGGTGGCAGAACTGGAAGGGTTACTGACATGTAAACGCTGGTGTTTGACTTCCTGTGTGTGTTGCCTCATTGTTAAGGGCATTTTACCCTTTCAGTTTTACTAAAAACTCTGAAAAATATTCCAAGCTTCATATTAACCTTACCTGTCAATGTAATGATTTCATGAACATTATTATATTGTCGAATTCCTACTGACATTATTACTATATGGGAGCTTAACTTTATAAGGAAATGTATCTTGACACTGATATCTTATTAAAGTATTCTGATCCTACCAACGCTGGTGGCTCTTGTTTCCTGTCGCTTTATCATGGGCTACATGATGTAAAACAAAGTATTTATTAAATAGTTTACAGAAAATGAGCAGTGGCGCTGATCTTTGTGAGACAACTGAGACCCACCAACAGGAAGATGGGTGAAGGAAGACAAGCTAATATTAATATTTGGCAACTGCCTGAGACTGGGAAGCATGGTGCGTCATCCCTATTTCCGCAGGCAGTTTTCTGCCTGCTCAGGGCCCTGTTCTGTATGCTGTGGGGGGACTCGAGGGAAGAAGTCACAGTCTCTGCTTTTGGAAAATGACATGAAGCAACTTGAGAGCCATGCTGGTCTGTGAGCACCCTCTGCACTTGGGGATGAGGGTTTGAAGGGAAAGGGGCAGCCTGGGCTGGAGCAGTCAGAAAGGATTCAGTTTGGAGGTGGCAGGGCCCAAGCAGGGCTTTCCTAGTAGCATGTGGGTGGGAAGAGCACAGTAACCTCAGGGAGAGAGAGAGCAGGGCTAAAGCCAACACAAGCATGACGGGTGCCCTAATTCACAGTTTAGTTTTCCAGTCATGTTTTCAGGGGGCTGGGGAGAGACTGAGCAGTAGCCTCTGCTAGCATCCGTCAGTCCTAGAACTACAATTCCAGCATCATGCACTCTGCCAGACAGTCCAGTCCACATGATGTGGTCACACTTGACCCTCAGACTGAGCAATCCTGTCAGCACCCATTTCACAGATGAAACTGTGAAAGTCCAATTAAGTGGTTTATGCAAGTTAGATCCTATTATTAATGGAGGAAGTGAAACTTAAACGCAGTCTTGCCCAGGGCTTCTCTGCTCTCACAACCGATTGCCCACAGGACATGTATTTTATGGTATGGCTCTGTTTTTGTTTACAAATAGGACATGCCTGTCTTTATTACTCTCCTCTTTAGGCCTCCTTGTGGTTTTTTCTACTTTCATCTCTTCTCTTCCCACACTTGGTGCCTGGACCCTCAGCTTGGATTTCCGGGCTCTGCCCAGCAACCACTCACCTCTGCCTGCTCTGTCGGAGATTATAACCTGCTCCTTTCTGAAACTTCTGTGGATGTAACTGAGCCCGCCCTTCAGGAGCAGAGTTGCCTTGGAGCATTGGCAAGTTCAGGACCCAGACCCAGATGGGCACTGTCCTAGGCCCACAGAGCTTCCGCAGGTCATGGGTTGGCAAGGTGTCCTTGGGTGAGGCCATTGGCCTTAAGCACCAGCAGGCTGTAATTGGCCCCTGGGGCTGCAGGGCAGCTCCAAGCTCCTGTTGCTTCTAAGTCCAGCAAGCCAGGGGAGAGCATAAGCAGGGAACACACTGAGGCCATTGTCCCTAATGGATTAGAGGAAGTCAGCCTCTCCAACACACTCAAGCTCAATCAATACACAGGCCCCATCCAAGCTATCCCCGATTCCTTCATGTTTTGTCCCAAGCAATCCAATGAAGACTCTGACTTAAAATATAAAAATCAGGAACATTTCTTTTCAAAATGCAGGTGGCTTAGGAGTAGGTACTGTGCCTACTTGGTTACATGTGCTGGGGCAGAGGCAGGGCCCCTACATAAAATCAATCGTTCCTGATGCTAGACATGCTCTCCTCCAGGCAGGCAAATTTCCAGGTGTGGTGTGACACCTTCCCAGCACTGCCTTGCTTGGCAGCAGGAGACACAGACCCAGAGCTGAGAAAGTCAGCAGTCCCACCTGGTGGAGAAGGGCCAGCCCAGCTCCCTCTGGTCCATGCAGGGCAAAATTTACCCTACTTCAAGGCATGGTCTTTGATGCACACTTCGAATTGGGAATGGGGGTGAACTGTGGGATTTACTGGAGATGCAACGCAGGCCCATTCCCTTCACAGCACGCACCACACACTACCTGCTCCCCTGCTCCCCTGACCCCTGCCCTTGCTCTTTTTGTGACAAAGAACATAGACATGATCAGGTGACCCTGGCTCTTCCTTCCTTGCTGCCAGGGTGACCCCAGTAAGACAGTCCTGGGTGTATGTGCTCAAATGGACTCAGGATACTGAAAAGGACCTAGGGAAGATGTATGTAGCCCAAGCCCATCACCTATTTTTTTCAACCTCCTCATTTTAGAGATGAGACTGAGGTCCAGAGAGACAGAGTAGACCTGCCAGCAGCCGCACAGTGAGTGAGCGGCCGGGCTGGGAGCAGTACCCAGGGCGGCATCACGGGGATGGAGGCTGAACTCGCAGTGAGAGAGAGGGGCCAACGTCCCAGCCCTCCCGCCCGTGCTCTGCCAGTGATGTCAGTTCTCAGGGCCTCGGCCAGTGCACAGGCCTCCCACCACGTGGCCCCGTCCCCCACTGCCGCCTCACAGGTCCCCGGCCTCTTGTCTTTTCCCTCCATTCTCCCAAAGTGATCACACTCACTGTGCCACTCCTACTGCTTCAAAATATCCCTTTGAACTCAGTGGTCCCTATGGGAACTGCTTAGCCTCTTTGTGACCTCGGTGAAAAATCTAAATCAATTCCTTCACTTCTACATTGAGCTTTCCTTGGCCTTCCAGGGCCTGGGAGGAAAGGATTTGGAAGAATACCCCCCCAATACCCCACACACACAATTTTTTTTAATGATACTTATTTGGTGAAGTCATGATCCCTAATTGCTTACCAGCTAGCAGAGGAAACCAAATACAAGCAATCCTGGATAACTCAGCCCTGTGTGACATGGTGTATAACGACAGAGGCCCATGGCCCACATTTTCCTCGGTAGCCCCCGCCTCAGATACTGTTCTTCAGTGTCCCCAGGTACACTTGAACTTGGGCCAAGGACCCCCATCTTGGGTTCAGAAGGTATGAAAGATACGATGCAAACAAGCACTCAGTTGCTTTAGGAGGCCAGGAGAGATCAGCCTTGGCCCTAGGAGTGCAGCAATAGCCCCACCAGAGCTGGGAGGTAAGAGGATGGGAGAGACGGGCAGGGGCATGGAGAAGGTCATTCCAGGAGAATCAGACAAGGGGTCAAAGGCGTGAGGCCAAAATGGGCATCACAGGGTGACTGCACATGCAAGAAACCCTGGAGAGCAGTCAGCACAGGGAGCCGGGGTGGCGGGAGAGGGCCCTGGGCCGCTCAGAGCACGGACCTAGAGTCACAGGCCTGGTTCAAATCCTGGCTCTGCTGCTTCAGCTGTGTAACCTTGGAGAAGCCCCTTAATGTCTGAGAGCCCGTATCTGCTTTCCTGGGAAAGGGGCATGATAATGGTCCCCACCTCACAGGGTTAAGGTGGGAGATACAAATTCGGGAATAAACAGTAAGGAAGTTGGACTTAACTCCATGAGCTTGGATGAAATATAGCTATGAGGAGTTAAGAGCATAGACAAAGAGTAGGGTCCTGAGATAGAGCCCTGAGCTATGTTAGTGCTGGTAGAAGTCAGAAAGAGGCTCAGCAGCAAGTAGGAAAACACCCAGGAGTGTCGTATCCCAAAAGCCAAGAGAAGAGGGTGTTTCAGGAAGTAAGAATAGTTAACTGGGTCACATACCAGACAGAAAGCCCCGGTAAGATAAGGAGGAAAAATTGGCTCTGCGGTTTGGCAATGCAAAGATCACCACTGACCCTGGGCAGAGCTGTACAGGTGGAGATCTGAGGGCAGCAGCTGGATGGGAGGGGACTGAGGAATGAGCTGGCTGGGCCGGGGAACAGAGACCGCAGCAACTTGCAGCCCTTTCAGGACGTCTCTCTGTGGGGGGAAGCAGGGAATGAAGTGGAAGGGCTCAAGGGAAGTTTTTTGGTTTTTTAGCATTTAATGAATTTTTGTCTAGAATAACTTCAGATGTATAGAAAAATTGCAGGAATATTATAGAGTTCCTATACCCTGTTTTGTCTACCGCTAAGATTATTATGCTACATACATCACAACTAAGGAAGCAACTTTGGAATTTTTTTTTTATTTAAAGTATGTAACTTATGCAGATTTCCATAGTTTTTGCCTTTTTTTTCTATTTCAGGATCCCATTCAAGATACCACATTGCATTTAATTGTCATGTGTCCTCAGGCTTCCCTAGACTGTGACAGTTTTCATGGTCCATCATAACAGTTATTCAGACTTGGTGTTGTTGATGATCTTAACAGTTTTAAGGAGTGCTGGTCAGATATTCATATAGGACAGCATCCTTCAATTTGGATTTATTTGTCTGATGTTTTTCTCCTGGTGAGAGGTTATGGGTTTTAGGGAAGAAGACCACAGAGGGAAAGTATATTCTCATCACATGATACAGAGTTACATACTATCAGTGTAACTTATCACTGTTGATGTGAACCTCATTCAGTTGGCTGAGGTAGTGTTTGTCAGGTTTCTCCAGCATGGAGTTACTGATTTTTAGGGAAGTTACTTTTGAAGATGAGCTTTATGCAGGAATATTTGTATGGTGATGGCAGAGGGAGAAACTGGTGAAGGCAGGAAAGAGAAGGAATTGCAGGAATCATCCTTGAGAAAGTGGGACGGGCATGGCTGGGATCCAGGGCACTATGGGGATGTCGGCTGTGGATGGAAGCACCGACAGTTCATCAGTTTAAAGGAGGGAAGGCAGAGAGCGGAGTACGGATGCTGTGCATCAGGTGCCACTGGTGGTGAGAAGATGCTGAGCAACCACCAATCTAATTGTTTCTATTTCCTCAGTGATACGTGAAGCAAGACCATTAGCTGAAAGGAAGGGGCTGTCAGAATTTGGGGAAGAGACGTGTGGGACCATCCTTTCAGGAAGTCGGATCTCTGACTAGTATTGGATGCCCAAATGAGATGTTGGGCATAAATTGACCCATTGGCACAATTATATGTTTCTTCTCCAGAGATATTTTTCAACTTTAATAGAGGCAGAGTGGGTGAATAGTTGAGCACAGCAGGTTGGGATTTAGATGGGACGGTATGTTAGAAGGAGTTGGGATGTTTCCCAGAAAATGACCATTATGGTGGACCATGAAAACAGCGGTGTGAGAAGGAAAGAAGAGAGATGAGAGGTGGGTGGTAAATGAAAAAATGGTAGGCTTAGTGAATGACAGGCCTTAATGAGATCAAAGAGGGGTCAGGGTGAGGTGTAAAGAAAGGGAAGCACGAGACAAGAGTTGTCAGAGGAGAGGAAAGGTAAATTGAGATTCCCTGTATATTTGCATGTGACCCAGAGTCCCACTTCTAGGTATTTATCTTAAAGAAGTGCAAATTTTGAATTCACACAAAACCTGCCCACAAATGTTTATAGCAACAGAACTCATAATCACCAAGAACTAGAAACGACCCAAACGTCTTTCAACAGGGGTATGGATAAAAACTTGCAATCCAGCCATATGATGGAATACTGCTCAGCAACCAGTTAACCAACTCAAATCAAACAACAACATGGATAAGTTGCAAAGGTGTTATGTTCAGTGAAAGAAGCTAGTACCAAAAGGCACATTTTATAAAGTTCCATTTATGTAACATTCTGGAAAAGGCAAAAAACAGGAACAGAGAACAGATCATTGGTTGCTAGGGTTTAGAAGTTTGAAGATAAAGGGACAGCCAGGGGGGTTTTTTGGACTATCGGAATTTTCTATATCCTGTCGGCAGTGGCAGTTATGAGAATCTATGCATGTATAAAAACATCATAGAATTGAAAAAAATTGTAAAAATGAATTTTACTGTATGTAAATCTGAAACTTTTAAAAATAAAAGCAAATTCTGAGCATTCACAGGTAGCTGAAATAACATTAAGGAGAAGGTCTGAAGAAGTGGGGGGACAGGATGTTGTCAGGATCAACAAGGTGGGTTTTTAAATGACACTGCGCATAGAGGTGGAGAGTTACAAGCTGGAAACTACGGTCGGTGAGGGAGGAGTGACCAGAGGCTAAGGATGGCAGCTATGCAGAGAAACAGGAGTCTCATGGCTTGAGTGGGAGGGAGAAGGAGAAGTGGTTTGAAAGCAGCATCACGAAGCTAGGAGGACCCTCTCCACCACCAGGCCCTGCCCAGTACCTGCCTGCAGGAGAGAAAACCTAGCCTCCCCCTGGGGGCTGCAGGGAGCAGCGGCCCTCAGCAGAGAACTGACTCCAGTTGGAGAGGAAGGTGAAGCACATTGAGAGGAGTAGAGGAGGATCTAGGAGACGGCTGATGTCAGAGTTCCAGAGAGTGCATGGAAGGATCTGGAGGGATGGCATATGGGAAAGAATGGTGGATGAGCAGCACTGTGCAGGGACAAGGACCAGGTGGTGACAGAGGACCCTCAAGTCATCTCTCACTGGTGACTGAAGCTAAGAGAGTTGGAGGAAAGGTGTATCATCCTGAGGGGCTCTTGGAGGTTCAAGCCAGAAGATGGGGGTCTGACCCCTCCTGCAGGCTGCAGGGCATGGCATGGCAGGGGGCACAACAGCTTCTCTGCCATGTCGATGCCCTTAGGGCTTTGTAGGCTCTTATATCCTGCAGCACCTAGGGGCCGTCCAAGGAGTACACTCACTGGACAGAGGTGGGGTTGTCATTTTCTAAGGCAGGTGTGAGGGCAGCCAAGGAGCAGCTCCCTCCCTCTCTGCCTGTCAGGACCTTGGGCTTAAACCCCGTGGGTGGGCCCAGCCCTTGCAGGAACAAAGGAAGACAGCAGCAGTTGGGGGACCCATTGGCCTGAAACAAAGGCACGTTTTCCTGTCCTCATTAGCCTGGCTGAGGCGAGGGCAGCTGAGCATGAACATTGACATCATTTTGGGGGCCTTGCTTGAAAGCAAAGGCAGGGCTCCAACCAAAGATTCAGGTCCGGATGAGAGGGATGACTCAGACCAGCGAGGGTTGGCCCGGATAGGGGTGGAAGCACAGGGCATGCGCGTCTGTTCCTGCCGCTGCTTACAATGTGGCCGGCAGCTGTGCTGACCAGGGTGGCCTCTGCCAGGACTGTTGGTTATGCCCACCACCACACATGCCAAGGACCCACAGGTTGGGCACCCACATGCTGGGCAGGCTGTGGGCATGCCCTAAGACCTGACAGTCCTACAATACCATGGACTAGACAGTAACCTCAATATATTATGTCCCTCTCTAGGCACCATATTTTAATAGATATACAGATAAATAGGAAATTTGTAAAAGGAGGACTGAAATGATGATCGGAACTATGTCAAAACAATTGGCTACAGGAATTGAGACTGTTTTCCTTGGGGGAAATAAGATTTAGGGGAGCTCAAAAGCCCACCTTCAAATATCTGGAGAAACCATGTAGAGTTTTCCTGGGTGGCCAAGCAGGATAGAACTAGGCCTACAGGTTCAGAGAAACAAAGTTCAGCTCAATATAAGTATATTCAAGAGTAAACCTCATTCCTCCCCTGACATGTCAGTGTTCGCCTGCTCAGTATAACAGGGAAATAATACCTTTACTCTGATCACCAATGAAAGCTAGTTAGATGAATGATGCCATGGAAGGGTATCATGCACAGATAACAAAAATCTATAATTTCAAATCTTTACCCAGGTCTTTGGGTAGATAACGTCTGGAATCGATGGCCCCAGGGAACCCAGGATGAGCTGAGAGACCTGACTCTGCCCCTTAACTGGTATCTTCCGTCTGGGCAAATGATGTTGAATTTAGATTTTAAAATTGTTTTTGTTAATATGGATTTATACTGCATGGTCTCTAGAATTACTGGCTCTCTTTGAGAGGTATTATGGACTCACATCTAAAGTTAGTGAGTAAAGCAAAAAACCATGTGAGTCAAAATGACTCCTGAGAACCCCTACAGGGAAACTGACACCCACCCTCTGCCAGCCCAGCACAGCCACTTCTTCCTCAGGTATTGGAACAGTTGTGGTTTCTTTGGACAACCACCAGATGAAATAGTTGGCTGGCACCTAGGGACCATATTGTAAAGAAAAGGCTCAGCTTTAAACGCAACTACACTTGGCACAGCAGGACACTCACACCTTGAGGGGGGCGTGGTGACTCACTCCCTGAGGAAGCACTGGATCCACCACTCCTTTCTCAGCCAGCTCGGGATTAGGTGGCCATTTCCTGGAATGGTCAATGGACACAGTTACCCATATTTGGGGGCAGGTCCAGATTTTGAGGGGCCTGTTAACTATATGTACCCTTGACATGATATGATAAAAATGGCACTTCATCTCTGTGGTTCTTCCTCCCAAAAACCTATAACCAATCTAATCATAGGAAAACAGCAGACAAATCCCAGCTGAGAGACATTCTACAAACTACCTTATCAGTTTTGCTCACAGTTGCCAAGGTCATCAAAAACAAGTAAACAAGAAATTGTCACAGCTAAGAGGAGCCTAAGAAGACATGATGATTAAGTGTGATGTGGTTTCTTAGATGGGAAAAAAGAATGTTGGGGGAAAACTCAGGAAATTGGATAAAGTATGTACTTTAGTTGTTAATGATGTATCATTATTGATTCATTAATTATAAGAAATATGCCATACTAATGTAAGATGTTCATAATAGGGGAAAATGGGTACAGGGTAAATGGTAATTCTCTGTCCTGTCTCAGCAATTTTTCTGTATGTCCAAAACTATTCTAAGGTAACAAAGTTTAATTTAAAAATAATGCCTGATATAAACAAAGAAATGCCAGGAGGACTGAAGAGCAAAGAAAAGGATAGGTAAATGAGTAAATCAAAGTTGAATATTGACTGTTAAACAATAATAATTAATTATGGAGCTTAAAATAAATGTGGAATTAATGAGCATGAAAGCAGTAGTTCAAAAGGTGGGCAGGTGTAAATGGAGGCAACTTTCTGTCTTCCCACTTGTCTAGGAGGTGGTGAATGTGCTGATGTACTTTAGACTTCAGAAGTCATGATTACATGTTATAATCACCAGGGTTATAGCTCACTAGAAGAACTACAAAATCATGTGTAACTAACAAGCTAATAGAGCAGGGAAATAGACTCTTTAAAAGATGCATAATTATTCCAAAGAAGAGAAAAATGAACATAGGCTAAGTGGGACAAATAGAAACATGGAAGATGCTAGATTTAAATCTAAATATATCAGTAATTACATAAAATATAAGTAGGTTAAATATTTCAGTAAGTGAAAAATTTCAGGCTGGGTTTAAAATAAATATAAGCTTCTTATAGGATCTATGAATTCCAAATAAGAACATAGTCAAGAGACTATAAAAGGACAAAAAACTATACACAAACATTTAAAAAAACTGGTATAACATATTAATACCAGATAGGTGGGCTATTTTATTAGTAAAATAGAGATTTCATAATAATAAAAAGTGTCAATGCAACAGAGATACAATTGTATTTGAATGTACCTAATAGGCCTCAGAAATTGATACAAGGAAAAATAGAAAATTTTTATTCATAGTAGAGGGTTTTAACATACCTCTCTCAAGGAGTGTTAGAACAAACAAGAAAAAAGTAAGGATCAAGAAACTGAAAAGACCCACAAAATGGGAGAAAATATTTGCAAATCATATATTTTACAAAGGACTAATATCCAGACTATATAAAGGACACATAAAACTCAACAATTAAAAGGGAGGTAACCCAATTAAAAATGGCAAAAGGCTTTAGACATTTCTCTAAAGAAGATATAAAAATGGCCAATAAGCATATAAAAAGATAATCAATGTCTTTAGTCATTAGGGAAATGGAAATCGAAACCACAATGAGGTATCACTTCATGCACTAGGATGGCTAAAGTCTAAAAGATAGACAATAAAAAATGTTGGTGAGACTGTGGAGAAATTGTATACCTCATCCATTTCTGGTAGAATTATAAAATGATACAACCATTTGGAAAACAGTCTGCTAGTTCCTCCAGAAATTAAACATAGAATTACTATATGACCCTGCAATTCTACTCCCAAGTATATACCCAAGGGAATTGAAAATGTATGTTCAAATCTTATATACATATGTTTATAGCAACATTATTCATAACAGCCAAAAATTAGAAACAATCTAAATGTCCATCACCTGGTGTATGCATAAACAAGATGTGGTGTATCTATAAAATGAAGTATTACTCAGCTATATGAAGTAACGAAGTACTGATATATACTACAACATGGATGAACTTTGAAAACATGATGCTGGCTGAGCTGCCTGACAGAAAGTCACATATTATATGATTCCATAAATATGACATTTCTAGAATAGGTAAATCCCTAGATACAAAAAGTAAACTAGTAGTTGCCAAGGGTTGGAGGAAGGGAAAAATAGGCAAGGTTTCTTTTTCTTTTTTTAACAAATTTTTCTTTTTGGGGTGATGAAGTGTTCTGGAATTACAAGTGATGGTTACACAATTTTGTTAAAATTCAAAAAAAAAACACTGCATTATATACTTTATAAGGGTAAATGTTATGGTATATGAATTATACCTCAATAAAAAATAAAGTAGATAAGGATATAAAAGACTGAAGTACACAGTTAAGAAACACAACCTTATTGGCTTATGTAGAATCCTGTGCCGAATAACTACAGAATAGACATTCTTTTAAGTGCAGATGGGAATTAACTAAAATTGGTCATGTACTAAGCCATAATATTAGTACTAAGCAAGTATTAATGCATTTCAAAGATTTAAAGTGACTCAGAATATATTCCCTGGCCAGTGAAGTTAAACTAGAATTCAGTACCAAATGGAAGTTTAAGAATTACAAAGTGTTGAACTTAAGCAATATACTTCTAAATTGCCCATGGGACCAAAAAAAAAAAAAATCACTTTGGAAATTAGAATATATTTTAAGTATCAATGAAAGCAATGTATCAAAGCTTCTGGGATTCAGTTAAAGCCATGCTTAAAAGAAATGTACAACCTTAAATGGATTTATTAGAAACTTTAAATGGATATGTTAGAAAAAAAGAATGAAAACAATGATACAAATATTTATACAAATAAGTTAGAAAACAAATAGCAAATTAAACCTAATAGAAAAAAATAAACAAGGAAATGATAAATATGACAGGAAAGCTTAATAAAATAGAAATGTAAAATAAAGAAAAATCAATAAAGCAAAAAATTAACAAAATTATAACCCCCCAGCAAGCTGTGTCAAAAAAAGAGTAGATGCAAATTGTTAATATCAGAAAATAAAATTTAAGATTATAAAAGAATATTAGAAACAAATTTATGCCATTAAACTTGGTGAAATAGGCTTCTTGAAAAATCAAATTAACTAAGACTGAGACAAGAATAGAAAATAACAATCCCGTATTTATTAAATAAATTGAACCCTTAAATAAAACTTTCCCACTAGGGAAACTTCAGTCCCGAATGACTTCATTATTAAATTCTCCCAAATGTTTGAGGAAAATCACTCTTTCTCAAACACATTTAGCAAATAGAAAAAGAGGAAGCACTTTGAACTCATTTATGAGGCCAATGTACCCTTGATAACAAAGCTTGACAAGTATTTAACAAGAAAACTGATGGGAAGCCAATCTCTTTCACAAATGTCCATTCAAATATCTTCAACAGATATTACCCAATCAAATCCAGTAATACATAGAGAGGAAAATATATTGTGAGCAAACTGGGATTATTAAGGAATACAAAGCTGATTTAACACTGGACAGTTGATCAACATAGCTTACCATACTAACAGGAGAAAAAACAAATGTAGAAAAGATATTTGAGAAATGCATAATTAGGAAAAAACCTCTAAGCACACTTGGAATAGTGTGACTTCCTCAATCTGATAAAGGGTACTTTTTAAAAATTTAAAACAGACATAATACTTAATGGTGAAGTTAATAGTAATACTAAAAGCTTTCCCCCCAAGTAAAATGAGATAAAGATGCCAACTCTCATCACTTCTACTCAACATTATACTAAAGGACCTAACCAGTACAGTAAGACAAGAACAATAAATAAAAGGTATGAGGATTAGAAAGGGGGAAACCTATTATTATTTGTAGTCTACATGAGTGTGCACATAGAAAATGTAAAAGTATCTTCAGAGAAACCATTATGATTTATTAGTGAACTAGCAAGATTACTTAATTCAAAGGTAATATATAACAATCAACTGTATTTTTATATAATAATTGAAAGTGCATATCATTTAAAATGTAACTTGTCAATTAAAAATATCCAATATCCAAGAATGGATCTAAAAGATATATAAGAATACTAAAACAATCCTATTTATAATTGCACCAAAAAGAATAAAATATCTAGGAGTAAGTTTAACCAAGGAAGCAAAAGGCCTGTACTCTGAAAACTGTAAGACAAATGAAAGAAATTGGAGATGACAAAAATAAATGGAAAGATATTCCATACTCATGGGTTGGAAGAATTAATATCATAAAATGTCTATAGTACCCAAAACAATCACACATTCAATGCAATCCCTATCAAAATACCAATAACATTTTCACAGAACAAGAACAAATAATTCTAAGATTTGTATAAAACTACAAAAAACCCTGAACAGCTAAAGCATTCTTGAGAAAGAAGAGCAAAGCTGGCAGTATCACACTCCCCAATTTCAAACTATACTACAAAGTTATAGTAATCAAAGCAATAAAGTACTGGCACAAAAATAGCCACATAGATTAGTGGACCAGAACAGAGTGTCCAGAAATAAACCCACTCTTATATGGCCAATTAGTCTATGACACAGAAGGCAAGAATATACAATGGGGAAAAGAAATCCTCTTCAAGAAGTGGTGCTAGGGAAACTGGGCAACTACAGGCAAGAGAATTGACCACTGTCTTAAACTATACACAAAAATAAGTTCAAAATGGATTAAAGACCCAAATATAAAACCTGAAACCATAAAACTCCTAAAAGAAAACATAGGTAGTAAACTCTTGAACATTAGCATTAGCACCATTTTTCTGGATACATCTCCCCAGGCAAGGGAAACAACAAACAAACCAACAAATAATAAATAAATAAGTAAATAAATGGGACTACATCAAACTAAAAAGTTCACAGGAAAGGAAACTATCAACAAAACAAAACGGCAACCTTTGAATGGGAGGATATATTTGTTAATATATCTGATAAGGGGTTAATATCCAAAATATATAAAGAACTCATACAACACCAAAAACTCTAATTAAAAAATACAATTAAAAAATGGGTAGAGGACCTGAATAGACATTTTTCCAAAGAAGATATACACATGAAAAAACACTCAGCATCACTAATCACCAGGGAAATGCAAATCAAAACCACAATGAGATACTACCCCACACCAGTCAGAATGGCTAGTATCAAACAAATAAGAAATAACAATTGTTGGTGAGGATGTGGAGAAAAGGGAACCCTTGTACACTTTTGGTATGAATGTAAGTTAATACAGCCACTATGGAAAACAGTATGGAGGTTACTCAAAAAATTAAATATGGTAGAAATACCATATGACTCAGTAATTACACTTATGGGTATTTCCCCAAAGAAAACACAAATCACTAATTTGAAAAGTTATATGTGCATTGCAACATTATTTATAATAGCTAAGATATGGAAGCATCTTAAGTGTCCATCAATAGATGAGTGGGATAAAGAACAAGTAGGTGGTAGATATATATGATGGCATATTACTCAGCCATATACAAGAATGAAATCTTGCTACTTGTGACAACTTGGGTTATTGTACTTCGAGGGTATAATACTTAGAGGGTTTTTTTTAAGTGAAATAAGTCAGACAGAGAAAGACAAATACTACATTATTTCACTTTTATGTGCAATCTAAAAATATAAAAACAAATGAAAAAACAAAACAGAAACAGACTCATAAATATAGAAAACAAACTGGTGGTTGCCATAGGTTGGGGGGTAAGGGGATGGGCAAAATAGGTTAAGGGGATAAAGTGGTAAAAAATTCAAAGTGGTACAAAATTCAAATTATAAAATTAAAGATAAGTCACGGGGATGAAATGTATGGCATAAGAAATATAGTCAACCATATTGTGATATCTTTGTATGGTGACAGATGGTAACTATGCTTATTGAGGTGAGCATTTTATAATGTATATAATTGTTGAATCATTGTTGAACACCTGAAACCAAAAGGTTATATATCAATTATATTTTAGATACAAAAAAAGAGTGCTAAATATAAAACTTAAAAAATGTTGAGGAAAACAAAATGCTAAAATAAATAAAATGCTATCCCATGTTCATGAATTGGAAAAGTCAGTATGTTTAAGATGTCAATTCTCAAATTTAGCTACATATTAAATGCAACCCCAATCAGAGTACTGGAGTTTAGTTTGTGCATATGTGTGTTTGTAGTCTGAAAAATATATTCTGAATGTTACATGGAAATGCTAAAAGTCAAGAGTCTCCAAAGCAGTATTGAAGAACAACAAAGTTGGAAGGCTAACCTACTGGATATCAAAACTTATTTTAAAATCACAAAAATTATGACAGTGTGCTATTGTGTAAGAATAGAGAAACAGACTAATAAAACAGAAGACAGTCCAGAAACTTACCCAGTTATATATGGACACTCACTCTATGATAAAAGGCAATACCACAGAGCAATGGGGAAATGAAGGTCTATTCAATAAATGTACCCAATCAACAGTACATATGGGAAAAAAATTATTAACTCCTGCTTTACACCAAACTTAAAACTGCCAGATGGAATGGAGATCTGAATGTGAAAAGTAAACAAACCTTCTAGAAGATAACATAGGAGAATATCTTCCTGACCCCAAAGTAGGCAAGACTTCTTGAGCATGCAATCTACAGAACAGGATACAATATTTGCAGTAGTTAGATCTGACAAAATACTCATGTCCAGGAAATATTTTTACAAACTCCTCAAATCAACTTTAATAAACAATAGGAAAATGAACAGAAGACTGGATGAGCACTTGACAAAAGTTTTTACAGCCAATAAAAATAAATAATGGAGCTCAAACTTGGTAGTTATTGGGAGAATGAAACTTAAAACCACGATGTGAAACCACTTACACAACCACCAGAATGGCTCGGGTTGAAAAATGTTGTCGACACCCAGTGGACATGAAGCAGTTGGGTTTCTCATGGGGCAGAAGAACAGATTGGTACAACTACTTAGGGAATCTGAACAGACGCCTACTCCCTTAGCTGCCTATTCTACTCATAGAAACACCCAAGAGAAATTAGTGCATTTGCCCTGGAAGACAGGTATAAAGAACATACATAAGCAACATTCCAATGACCCCAGACTGAAAATAATCCAAATGTCTGCCAGCAGTAGCATGGACAAGTGAGTTGTGGTATATTTTTTAAATGGAATATACTGTAGCAGTAAAAATGAATGAACTACTACCATATGCAAGAACATGGATAGATTTCATAAATACTGAGTGTTAGAAACCAGAGGAAATGGATTACAAACTATATAATTCTGTATAAAACTTTAGTACAGGCAGAACTACCCTATCATATTAAAGACCAGATATTGATCCCCCATGAGCAGAGTGGTGAGTAGTGACAAAAAAGCACAGGGGCCCAGGGGCTCTGGGCTTGCTGCTAATATTCTATTTCTGACCTAGAAGGTAGTTGCATAAATATAATTTGCTTTGGGAAAAATTCATCTACTATACATTATGACTGGTGCATTTTTCTACATGAATTTTATACTTCAAAAACATTTTATCAACTGGAAAAAAACTTTGATAAATATTGGTACAGGTATGTGGGGAGATGGGTACTCTATACTGAGGATGGAAGTACACATGTAAGTATCTTTGGAAGTTAATTTGGTCATATCTATACAAGTTGAAATGCCATATATATATCTTTTGAACCAGCAATTTTACTTCTGTGATTTTTACAGTTACATTTCCACACGTGCACAAAGATGAATGTGCAAGAATATCCATTGCCACGTTATTTTTAAGCTCAAATGTCAAGGAGGAGGGCTGTTTGAATAACTTACGGGGTATCTAATCAGCAGCATACCAGTGTTAGGCAAATGTTGACCCAGTCTGGCCCAAATCCTTAAGTCTCCTTCTAGGTTTAGTATGCTGAATGTCCCCAGAAGGACACATCCAAGGAATGGGCAGTGGTGGTCATCTCTGGCCAGCCACTGGGAGATGGGGCAGCAAAGGTGTGAGAATTACCCTATTGTTCCTTTACAATTTTGTGTCATGTCTGAATGTAAACTCATTAATCCCAACAGAAATGACGGTGTCTGGGAGTGACAGTACCATAGGATGCCAGAGAACGGCAGAGCTTCAGAAGCCATCAGCTTCATTAGGCACAGGAGGAGACTGGGGCACCCACGGCCCACATTCCTTCAGGATGGGAACCACAGTACCTGGGAGGGGAGCACTGCCAGGCACTGTCATCCTTCCACTTGCGTGCAGAGGCAGCTCTCAGATAGCAGCTATGCCCTGGGAAAGGCGTACAAAGCAGGTTTTCTGGGGGAGGGTGCCCGTGACAAGGGGTGGGGAGGGAAGGCAATCACCACGGGTCCTGCATGACGTCCTGGGCAGACCGCAGAAGGGGGAAATAGGAGGGAACTATTGACAGCATTCTCCTGCTCCAAAGTCGGCTTGATGTAGAAGAGCTGGTTGCACCCAGTGGCTTCTCTTAACTGAATCTCAGTTTCTACATCATTCATTCATTGCATCACTCGTCAGTATTTTTGCATGCCTACAGGGCAAACGCTCTGGGCTTGGCCTGAGGAATTGAAGCACACACACAGTCCTTACAGAGCTTATGAGCATATACTGGCACAGATGGTTTCAATGATGACCACTGACAAAGCTTTTTTTTTTTAAAGATTCTGTTACAGTTTAAGGAAATATGAATGTAGCATTAAAGTGTATTTTTGTCCTTTGTGCTCATCTGAAATGTCTTGAATTTCCTCCCCACGTTTATTTTGGTACAACTGCACTTTAATGTATACAAATTGGTTTTGACATGCAAACTATCCCCACATTCAAAATCCGTCACCACAACAAGTTTTCTTGTGCCTTTTATCACCCCCTCTGCCTTCCATCCCCATCCCTGGGCAACTACTGTTCTAGAGAAAATCCTTTTGGAAATAGGAAAGTCTGTTATTCCTTTGCTGTGTTCTCAGGCCAATCCTCCCAGGACAGGGTGAAGGAGCCCGAAGGGGAATGAAGAAACACCAGAAAGTGGGGGCAAGTGTGGCGATACAGAGGCTGGTGGAACTATAACTGAAGAGCAAAAAGCTGTAGCCTTGTATTGGCATTTAACCCTCGCAGCAAACTTAAGGAAAAGGGGGCATTTATCACCCTTTCATGAGTGAGGACTTGGACCTCAGGGCAGGTAAGGCACCGGTCCAGGGTAGTGAGGGGCAAAGCTGGAGCTTGGTCGGCCTGGGTCCAAAGCCTGCACACCCTCGGCTAAGTGCTTTCTCTCCTGACCCTGGGCCACCACCAGCACTGGCTGCTCCCACTGAGGTCCCCACCTGGGCCCCCAGGGCTGGCCCGCCCCATGTGCACTGAGGCCAGCTCCATGCCCTGTGGGATTCTTGGCACCCTTGTCCCTGTCACAGAGGAATCCAGAAAGGCCCGGAGCCTGGAACACTGACTTTCCAGCCAACCTGCGGCCTGGCTGACCAGAAGGTTGCTGTGACCCCAGCAGAGCGCCCCACCTTTTGCAGGGCACCTCCCAGGGAAACCCCCAAGCTTAAACACTCTGGAAGAGGACCCACGCTGGGGACATTCAAATGCCACCTAAAACCAACACAGAAACCCACACACACTCTTACCATTTTGCTTTTGAAAAGCTATGAAGTTATGTGCCAGTGCTTTACTGTCTCCCTGCCCCCAACCTGACTGTGCGAAATGCAAGGGGTGGGGAGAGAGCCAAGGATGGGGTGTGGGGAGCAGGGTGAGGTGGGATGAGGTGTCTCAGGGAGTGCTGTGGGACGTACTACTTGGTAACTTAAAAAGCAACCAGAGGTTTTACATTGGACAGCCCATCCACACTAAAATGGCTGTATCTAGGTGGCTGAAAGAATGTCCCAAGCCCTCCCTGAGCTTCAACTTCCTCAGGAAGTATGGGGTAGAAATGCAAAAAACATCTGGGAACAAAACGCATTTAAAGAAGGTAGACTCCCTGGAAGAGGAGCCCACCTGCTGAAGCTCACAGACCTCAGCTCCTCCAGGAGCTGAGGGACAGAGGCTGGGGTGCACAACCCACTTTATGGGACAAACTGAAGGGAAGAATAGTGCCCCAAAATCTCGAGTGATTGGTGCTAGAGCTACCAGATTTCCTGAGGGATGGACAGTTGGGGGTGAGCCAACAGATTCCTGCCTCAGTTTCCCCCTCTGCAGCAACTAGAGTACTGGGGAGGACTATGCTGAACTAAGTGTGGAGGGTGCCCAGCCCAGTGCCTGGCACATAGGAGCTCATTCAATGATGGGGCTCTGCTGCCCCAGTGCCACCCTGTCGGCAGCCCGTGAAATGCAGGTCGTTAGACTGAGGGGAGCTAGTGCCAGGGTGGTGTGGGCCTGATTCACAGCTTTGACTTCAGAAAGATACCTCCTCTGTTCTGTAGGATTCCTTGACTGCAGTCGTGTGGGGGCAGGAGGGCCCTGAGCTCCACATCTAGATTCTATGTTACTCTGTCATTGAACTGCTGTGCTGGCAGAGGGGTATCCTAACAGGACCCAGTGTCAGTATTCCGTCTCCTGCCCTCAGTCCTGCACCTTTCTTCACTCTGCCCTCCCGCCAGCAAGCAGAATCTGAGTCCAGATTTTCCTCCCAAACCGAAGAAAACTAGAGTGTTCCTCAAGCCCGCTGGCTCCTGCTGGCTCCTCTGCCATCAACAGGCCTAAGTGAGAGCTGAGCAGGCCCACAGCCTTGGGTGAAGGAGATGAATGCTTCAAGCCAGAGCAGAGGGTGAGAGCGGGTAAGGCTTCTTGGATCCGGTAAGTCCCAGATAAGTCTGGGAAACGGAGGGCCAAAGGTGGGTGGGAACAGGGAGGCATTCTGCCAGAGCCCTACAGGTGATGCTTCACTCCCCAACATGTTTGTTTTTATTTAAGAAATATGCATTGGGTACCCCCAAAGTGCCAAGCACTGCGGGGAGTGGGGATGTGGAAATACATAGGACATAGTCCTTGCTATCCAGAGGCTCACAGGAGAAAGTAGTGTAACCGATGTCATGACAAAGAAACAGCAGTCACCAGCACAGCGGGGGAATCACCAAAGTGGGCCTGCGGCCCTGGGGCTTCCTGGGAGCGAGCAGTGCCTGTGTGCGGCTTGAGGCTGGTGTAATGCCAGGCACGGATTCCAGAGTCAGCTGTGTGGGTCTGCACCCAGGCTCTGCCAGTTACGAGTCACCTGGTCAACCTCTGTGCCTCATCCTGTAGGTGGTACCTGCTTCATAAGGTCGAAAAGACTAAGTGAACTACGCATGTAATTTATGCACATTTAGAATAGTGTGGACTATTACATTCTGTAAACATATTCATCTATATGATTGTCTTGAAGGAAAAGCAGGCAATTAGCAGAAGAGGAAGGGCTTGGGGAAGGTGTTCCAGGAAGAAGGAACGGCGTGCACAGGAGTGGGGGGCGGGCGCATGGGCTGCGAGTCGGCACGGCGGCTTCATGGGAGTGTGCGGTGAAAGGAAGCCAGAGAGGAAGGCACAGGGCAGGCTCTGCAGGCGGTGCACACCTTTGCGTGTGGACTTGGTCCTGCAGCCAGCAGAGCAGAGCCTTTCTGCAGCGATCAGAAGTAGTGGTGTTACCCAAAAGGAAGCTGGACTGGAAGAAGTGGGACTGGAGGTAAGGAGCCCAGCTGGCAGCCTACTGCGATAGGAAGGAGAGGGGTGAGGAGGTCCTAACTAACCCAGCGGCAGCAGGGCTGGAGAGGAAGTGAGTCACTGGGCCTGTAGGAGATGGACCCACGATAAGGAACAGGCAGGCTGGGATGACTTAGGTAACCGTGGAGCTATGCATCACGACTAGGAAGACTGGAGCAGGGGTGAGTCTGAAGGCGAGGGAGGGTAAAGAAGAAAAATTTATAAATACTACTGCTGGGCATTGACCTAGGAGCTTTGTATGAATTACTCCATTTAAACCTCACATCACCCCTTTAAGAAGGATGCTGTTATCACCCCCATTTGCAACTGAGAAACTGAGGCATACAGTGATTGAAAACTGGTATCAGAGCTATGATGTGTCTTTCAAAGCCTATATTCTTAAGCCATCTGCTCCACCTTGACCTTGAGACACCCAAAGGGAGGCTGAGTGTCCACAGCCCAGTAGAGAGGCCTGCCCTGGAAGCTTGGTGTGTTTAGAGCTGTAGAGGGATGAGAATGAGGAAGGAGAAAGGCAGGGCTATGTGTGGAGAGGGGCTCTGGCCTGTAGGGGGACCTGGGGGAAGACATCCAGTCAGCCAGGAAGCCGCCCAGGAAGACCCAGTGGGTGCCTTTCCCATCCCTCCAGTGCCGTGTGGGAATCCAGCCCTCGGACCAGGCCTCCTGCCTGGAGGTCCTCCCTGGAGCCCACAGGGAGAACACAGGCAGGCTGGGCCTGCTCCTGGTGCCTAGAACTGGTTGCATAACCTGACTGAGCCTGGTGAAACCTTCCTCCCCTAGAGGCACTGGGTGAGGAGGGCTGAAAAAAATTAGGCTTGACTTTTGGCAACAAAACTAAGTACTCTAAGTGGAAATATGCCAACCCTCTCTGGACTATTGTGAGGCCCATTACATCTCTCAGTACACATGCAGACAGAATATAGGTTCTGTTTACTGAAGCATCTCAAGGAATTTACCTCAGCCCAGTGGCTGGCTGGCTGCAGGCCCAAGTCCTGTCTCGGTGAGTCACTGGCTCAGGTGGGGACACACATACTCCCTCCCTAGGAGCCAACTCCCTGAGTCACCCCAAGCCAAATTCACCTGAAATGCCTGGCATTTCCTCAACAGGTTATCTAGCTAAGAGCTGTCCATTGAGAAGAGCCTTGTCTGGTCCAATAATTCCCATAATGAGCTTCATAAATTACTGAGGGGTGCTCCAAGTTTGGAGGTTTCTGTGCCGCTCCCTCTGGGGAAAGGAGAGAAGAAAGGAAGGAGAGGGGAAGCCAGAAGGGGGGAGAAACTGCTCCCCCCACTCTGCCTGACCCCTCTTACTCCATCTCCACTCACAGTGTCAATATTTGGCCCCGAAAGTGGTGACAGTAAAGAATGAGAACATGGAAAAGTGGGGATCATTGAACATAGAATGTGTGCTGTCAGAGGGACCCTGCAGATCATTCGCAAGCCCAACTCTTATTTATCTTTGAGGAAACTGTCCAATGGTGAGCTGGGGATGGAGTCCAGGGAGTTCAAGGTACACTCAGCTCTCTTGACCCTACATCACACAACCTCCAGACAATCAGGACTGGAAGAGGCTAAGATGCCCATGACCTAAGCCTACATCTGCTCCCAGAGATACCCCAGAGCACACCCCTCACCTTCTTCCTCAGGGCTCTGCAAGCTGCATACTAGTGCCTGTTTCCCTCATCTGCAGGTTTTAGGGATAACTGTCAGCCCCACATATCACCAACAGCCAGAATATGTCACAGAGAACTGGAAAGATCTGGACTGGCCCAGGTTGCTGGAGCTGGCTGGATACTGGGAAATGATGCGATTGCAATGTCTAGACAGGGTGGGCAGCTTCCCATTCCCCTTACAAACGCCCTGGACAACCAGTGAATGTTCCAGGAGCACCTGCTTTGTGCCCAGCCTTAGCACAGCCTTGGCAGACCAATAAATCACACATTCAGGCTGCTCATTTCTCCAAGTTCTTTCTTCCAAGCACAAAAATGAACAGCCCAAAGAGGGCAGGAAGAAATAAAACCAAGAGTTCTCCTACTCTTGGTTAAAAACATAAAAATAATATGTTCACTGCACAAATAATAAATAGACCAACCCTTACTCCCTAGCCAAATACTGATATTTCCTTCACATTTTGGGCTAAAATAACCATGCTTGGGTAGAGAGAGACTTGTGGTTTTAGAGTGACTTTCTGAGCCCAAAAGCTATTTTGACATTTCATAAAATAAAGCAGACCAACACATCACCACATTATACTGACAATAGTTTTACTATCTTTAGTTTTTATTTTAATTGATTTATATCATCTATATATAACTTATAATTAAATAAATAATATTTAACTATTTATATGTCTTTATATTTAGGATTTTTATACAGCCTGTATAAAGATGAGAATGGACTAATTATAGTAATATCTGAGGCAGACAATATGTATAGTATCCTTTTCTGGAATTCTCCTGAACAGAATTTTGATTGAATTCATCTCCCAAGAAGCTTGTAGTCTGAATCAGGCAGACCAGGTAAAATAAAATAGAACCCATAGCTTTAAAATTGTCAGTTAAATAATTCAGAAGGTATTTTTCTTCAATCAGGGCCAGCCCAATACTGTAACTGATTCCTGTCCAGAATCAAATGACAAGCACCCTGTTTTTAATACTCTTGACCTGACTAACTCAGAGGTGTGGCAATGGCTGTCTGAAGAGAACAAACTCTACCTGGAGCCTGCCTGGACATCTTATAAAACACATATTTATATATTTACTATATACTGAATTCTTTCAATAAAGCAATCTAGAGAAACAATGTTTTTTCAAATTGTCACAAATCCCCCCAAAATTTTCCAAAATATTTATTGAAATAATCCTCATATAACTGGACCCACATAATTTGAACCTGTATTGTTCAAGGGTCACCTGTACTTGTAGAACAACTCTGAGAACAGCATGAAGGCTGGCAGAATGTCTTTTCCAAAGTTAGTAGAAGGGAGGAAATAATAAAGATCAAAGTGGAAATAAATGAAATAGAGACTGAAAAAAAGAAACATAGAAAAGATCAATGAAACTGACAGCTAGTTCTTTGAAAAGACAGTCGATAAGTGTGTAGCCAGACTCATCAAGGGAAAAAAAAGAGAGGGCTCAAATAAATAAAATTAGAAATGAAAGAGCAGAAATTACAACCTACAACACAGAAATACAAAGAATTATAAGAAGCTACTACAAACAATTTTACACCAACAAACTGGATAAGCTTGAAGAAATCTATAAATTCTTAGAAATGTACAATCTTCCCAGACTGAATCAGGAAGAAATATAAAATCTGAAAAGATCAATTACTAGTCATTAAATCAATAATCAAAGAAGTCCTGGCCCAGATGACTTCACAGGTGAATTCTACCAAACATTTAAAGGAGAGTTAATATTTATCCTTTTCAAACTGTTCCCAAAAAACTGAAGAGGAAGGAACACTTCCAAGGTCATTCTATGAGGCTAGCATTATTACATTGATAACAAAACCAAAGACACTACAAAAAAAGAAAATTACAGGCCAATATCCCTGATAAACATAGATGCAAAAATTCTCAACAAATATTAACAAACCAAATTCAACAATACATTAAAAAGATACACCATTATCAAATGGAATTCCAAGGATGCAAAGATGGTTCAATATCTGGAAATCAATGTGATGCACTGCATTAACAAAAAGAAGGATAAAAAATCATATGATCATCTCAATAGATGCTGAAAAAGCATTTGACAAAATTTAGCATCCATTACAATGGGTGGATATTAACAAAGTGGGCATCAAGGGAACATACCTCAACATAATAAAGCCATATATGACAAACCAATAATTGGTATCATTCTCAATAGTGAAAGCTTTTCCTCTAAGATCAGGACCAAGACAAGGTTTCCCACTCTCACCACTTTTGTTCAACATAGTACTGGAAGTCGTAGCCACAGCAGGCAGACAAGAAAAAGAAATAAAAGGCATCCAAGTTGATAAGTTTGAAGTAAAACTGTCACTGTTTACAGATGACGTGATACTATATATAGAAAACCTTAAAGACTCACCAAAAAGCTATCAGAATAAATGAATTCAGTAAAGTTGCAGGATACAAAAGATACAAAATCTGTCTCATTTCTATACACTAGTAACAAACTAGCAGAAAGAGAAATGAAGGAAACAATCCCATTTATAATTGCATCAAGAGGAATAAAATACCTGGGAATAAATTTAACCAAGGAGGCAGAAGGCCTGTACTCTGAAAACCACAAGGCACTGATGAAAAGAAATTGGAGATGACACAAATAAATGGAAAGATATTCCATGCTTGTGGATTGGAAGAATATTGTTAAAATGTCCCAAAACAATCTACAGAGTCAATGCAATCTCTATCAAAATACCAATGACATTTTTTACAGAACAAGAACAAATGATCCTAAAATTTGTATGGAACCACAAAAGACCCTGAATAGCCAAAGCAATCCTGAGAAAGAAAAAGTTCCCTGATTTTAAACTATACTACAGAGCTGTAGTAATAAAAAAAGTATGATACTAGCACAAAAATAGACACATAGACCAATGGAACAGAACAGAGAGCCCAGAAATAAACCCACCCTTATATAGTCAATTAATCTGTGACAAAAGTGGCAAGAATATATAAGGGGGAAAAAACAGTTTCTTCAATAAATCATTTTGGAAAAACTGGACAGCTACATGTAAAAGAATGAAACTGGACCACTTCCTACACCACATACAAAAATAAACTGAAAATGAAGCAAAGATGAAAATGTAAGACTTGAAACCATAAAACTCCTAAGAGAAAATATGGGCAGTAAATCCTTGGTCATCAGTGTTTTTTGGCTCTATCTCCTCAGGCAAGTTAACAAAACGAAAATAAACAAATGGGACCACATCAAAATGAAAAGCTTTTGTACAGCAAAGAAAACCACCAAAAAAGCAACCTAATGAATGGGAGAATGTATTTGTAAATGATATATTCCATAAGGGGTTAATATCCAAAATATATTAAGACCATACAACTCAACACCAAAAAATCTAATAATCCGATTAAACATTGGGTAGAGGACCTGAATAGACATTTTTCCAAAGAAGACATACAGATGGCCAACACACAGGAAAAGATACCTTGCATCACTAATCATCAGGGTAATGCAAATCAAAACCATGAAGAAGTATCACCTAACATTTGTCAGAGTGGCTATTACTAAAAAGAAGAGAAATGGATGTCAGTAATGATGTGGAGGAAAGGAAACCCTCATGCATTGTTGGTGGGAATGTAAATTGGGGCAGCTACTAAGGACAACAGTATGGAGTTCCTCCAAAAAACATAGAACTACCATATGATCTACCAATTCCACTTCTGGGTATTTATCTCAAAAAAATTAAAACACTAATTAGAAAAGATATAGGCACCCTTATACTCATTGCAGCATTATTTATGATAGGCAAGATATGAAAGCAACCTAAGTGTCCATCAGTAGATGAAAGGGATAAAGAAGATGTGGTCTATATATGGAATGGAATATCACTCAACCATAAAAAAGAATGAAATCTTGCCATTTGTGAGAACATGGGTGAACTTCAAAGATATTACGCTAAGTAAAATAAGACAAATACTGTATGATTTCACTTATATGTGTAATCTAAAACTGGAACAAATGAATAAAACAGAAACATACTTATAAATACAGAGAAAAAAACTAGTGGTTTCAAGAGGCATGGGAAGCAGAGGGATGGGTGAAATAGATGAAGGGAATTAAGAAGTGCAGACTTCCAGTTATAAAATAAATAAATCATGGGATGTAAAGTACAACATAGAGAATATAGTCAATATTATAATAACTTTGCATGGTAACCGATGGTATCTAAACTTGTTAATGGTGATCATTTTGTAATGGGTATAAATGTTGAATCACTATGTTTTTATACCTGAAACTAATATAATATTGTATGTCAGCTATATTCAAAAATAATAATCAAGTCAGAAGTGAGAAGTTTTCACACTATCACTACTTCTATTCATCATTGCACTGAAGGTACGAAGCAAGTATTTAAGTCAATAAGGATTGGAAAGCAAGAAATAAGTGTTATTTGCAGATGATAGAATTGTGTACACGAAAAAACCCAAAGGTATCTCCAGATACATTATTACAATTAAGTGAACTAGTCAAGATGGCTGCCACAAGGTCAATAAACAACTTTAAATTATATTTCTCTATATAAGAAACAATGAAACATTTTTAAAAACCACTTATAAGAGCAAAAAGTAATGTCAAATACCTAGAACTTGACTGAACAAAAGTTCTATGAGACCTCCACATAGAAAAGTATAAAACAATATTGAGAAAAATTAAAAATGAAAACCTTTACCATATTCATTGGTTGGGAGACTATTTTGAAGATAGCATTTCTCCCCAGGCTGATCTATCGATTCAGTGCAATCCCAACCAAATGCCCAACAGCCTTGCAGCAAGCACAGACAACTGTTCCTAGAAGTTTGTCTGTGTGGGGAGGTGAAAATGCCATGACAGCAAGAATAGGTCATGAGATCAAGGAAGGATATTTCTTAATATGGGAGAAGCATAGATATACTTATAAAAGTGAGAAATGGTTGATGATTGATGCAAGGGGTAATATCCAAGCCAGCTGGAAGGAATGGTTTTAGAAAGAAAAGGGATCCCCTCATTTATAAAAATGGCAAGACAGGAAGAAAAGGTCTGTGCAAATAGTGGCTGGCTTGTAGATTTGGTATGGGAATTGAAGAGAGTTCCCAACCGATAGTTCCAATTTTATTAGCAATATAGGAGATATTCAGAAATGAAATGCAAGTTTGCAAACGGTTTTTAAATAGTCCATCAGACACATAGCACATTTGCTGACCAGTCCCCATAGCCTATTTGAGATTGGAAAGCATGAATGTACAAAGAAAGCTGACAGTAAAACTGATGAGGATGGAGTTTTAGGACATGGGCAAGAGTGATCCAGAAATGGCAGGTGGAAACCTCTAAGCTGGTTAAGGAAGTACATGAGGAATTGGAGTGCTGATGAAATGGGAGATAGAAAAGGGATCAGCGGAAAGTGGAAGTCCCAAAGAAAACCGTATCTTTTCATCTTACTAATTTTGTACTTTTCCATAGTTTATTTCACTTAGAGGCAATAGGAATCTGGATGTGATGTGATGAACTCCCAGGGACACAGGTAGGAGTAGAAATGTCACCTCAAGATCACTGGTCCTATTAGGACACCTTCAGCTGTGAGCAACAGAACTTGACAAACAAAAGCCTCAGAAGAAGAAGATCCAGACACAAAGCCTAGGACTGGCTTATCCAGAGGCCCAGCAATGCCACTGAGTTTCCGGGCCCTTTCCATCTCTCTGCTCTGCTGTCTTGTTCTCGGACGACCTCCCCTCATGGCACCGAGTGAGCATTTCTTGGTCAACTGTATTCATAGTGCCTGACTCATAGTAGGTTTTCCAAATGTCATCATAGAATGAATGAATGGTCTTATTTCCTGGTTTTTCATAGACTTAGAAGTCCAATGAGCCTGACAAAGATTTTAATGCCAGACTTGCTCACGTCCTCAGGAAAGCCTGGATGCTAATATCACTGGCTCCCGCTGAGAGTGATCTAAATCTGGGCAAACCACCATCATGTGGCCTGGGTCACAGTGGGGCTTAGGAAGGTGCCAAATCACCTGCTTCAAGTAGATGTCCTCCATCCTTTAAGCTTAAACCTCCTTCTGCTATGAGTCCACCTTCTGCACCAGTCCCAGCCCTTGGCTCCCTGGGATGCCCTCTACCCCATGTCCTGGAGCATACGCATCGTCTGTTCTGTCCTCATCTGTTCACACCTTGTCTGCCCAGCTATACTGCAGGTCTCCTGAGCACAGGGGCAGGGGCTGTGGCTTGTATATCACCTCCTATTTTACACACGTTATTACTAACTGTGTCTGCATTTGGGCTCAGTGATTACCTCCCTGCCCTCTCTGACGGTTAAGTCTCCTAATTTTACAAAGTGTTCCTGAAGGTCTCATCCAGCTCTCCTAACCCTCTGGTTCTTTTTGAATGGATTTGTGGCCCTTAGAAAAGATAGAGTGAAAAACAAAAGCATGACTGCCAGATGGCATAGCTTCCATCATTGAAAAAGATCACAGCAAAAACTCAGGAGAAGAGAAGAAAGATGGACTGACAGTGAGGATGGGAGGAAAAAAACAGAAGCAGGAGAAGGGCTCCAGCCGGGGCAGTGAGGGACCTTAGCCTGGCAACTCCACGCATGTTGTCTGCAGAAACAGGAAGATGGTAAAGGCCGCCAAACCTTCCTGGGACCACAACTCCGAGTGCAGGGCTGTGAAATTGTAGGTGCTGGTGGGGACGCACCACTGACCAGGGACCTGTCCTTCCAACTCATGAGCCATCCAACAGAAATTTAGCCTGACCCATGCATAACTGTAAATTTTCTTATAACAACCACATTACAAAAAGAACAGGTGAAATTAATTTTCATGTTTTGTTGATGCGACATATCAAAAATATTTCAACATGCAATACAAATTTTTCAGCTATTAACAAGATATTTGATATCCTTTTTTTTATACCGAGTCTTTAAAATGTGGTGTGTATTTTACACTTATGTCTCATCTCAATTCAGACTAGCCATACATCAAGTTCTCAAGAGCCATATGGACAGCCCACATCTAAACGATGTGGAATTTGGAATGCAAGTGTTCACTCCTATTTTAAATGCCAGACCCTGTTCTAGATTCCGGGGATAAATTTCTTGCATTAATAAATCAAGAAAGGTCCCTTTTCTTATGAAACTGACATTCTTGCATGAAACACAGGACACGAACAGATTTATTTTCAAGTTTATTTCAGATGGTGATAATTGCTGTGAAAAAGGGTAACAGGGTAACTTGATGGTAAAGCAGAAACAACCTTAGACAAAATAGTTAGAGGGTCAGAAGAACTCTCTGAGAAGGTGAAGCTTGAGCACAGATCTAGATAGCAAGAAGGAATCAATCAAGTGAAGAATTGAGGGTAGGCATTCTGCAGCAGATGAAGAGTCAGTACAAATGCCCTGGGATCAGGATGAACTTGTTTAGGCTTGAGCAGCAGAAAGGAGGCTAATGAGTTAGGAGTGTGGAAGTGGAGGAGACAGTGATAAAGGAAAATTCAGAAGGCAGGCAGCTATGAGAACATGTAAGGCAGTAGCTCTCAACTCTGGCTGAAAAACAAAATCAGCTCTACGGCTTCTAGAAAATACTCATGCCAGCCCCTCATCTCCCCACTATGAGGCTCTGATTCAATTCATCTATGGACAGCAGGCATCAGTATTTTTAAAAATTTTCCAGGTGATTCTAAAGCACAGGCAGGGTTGAGAGTCACTGAGGTACGGTGTTGCACACCCCAGTAGAAAGCTTACACTTATTCTAAACATAGTGGGAAAGTGTTGAGGGGTTTAGGGAGAGATGGGACGTGATCTGAGTTATCTTTCAAAGGCCAATGCTTTATGGAAAGTGGCCTGTGGAGGGGTAACAGCAGAAGCAAGGACATAGTTAGGCACCAACTGGAGAGAGAGGGCACAAGGAAGCAGGCTGTGTAGTGGGCATAGGGCAGACCAGCCTTGCTGATGGCTGAGGTGTGGGGGATGCAGGACAGAGGTGCTCCTGGCGTCTGGGAATCATTAGCAGCACCAGGCATGTACCAAGGGCCTACTGTGCTCAGGGCAGGCTCTATGGGCCCCCTGGGCAGCATGAGAAAAGCTGCCTCCACAAATCTGTTCTGGACTCTGGAGAAGACTCCATTGTCATACTATCCTGGGGACATGAGGGCTGGGGGGGGGTGCTCCTCAGAAATGTTCAGTGGGTGCTTACTCTGAACATTCATATCAACTTTTCAAGGTGGACTTTGGTGTGATCTTTTTATTCTCTTTGGAAATCTGACTGTATGGATCCAGAGTCGACCTTACCCCAGAATTGTCTGCTCCATCTGTCCCACCATTGCCTGAAAACTTTTATGAGCCTAACCCCACCTCATTTGAATGACCCAGGAGAGGGCAGCTGATCGATGCTGGGCAAATAAGGGAACTTTGTCACAGAGACAGAGATTGGGAGGCCTCGTTGCTCTGTGCACGTTGGCACTGTCAGCTTCTGCATTTCGCCCGAGGAGGGCATGACACAGACACACGGAAAGCAGCATACGGAAACCTCCTAAAGGCCTTGGCATCCATTTCAGCTGCTGTGAGGGCTGCCCATGCCTTCCCGATGCTGTGGGACTGACCCTTAATAAGGAGAAATTCACACAACATAAAACTGACCGCTTTAAAGTGAACGATTTTGTGGCATTTAGTACATTCACAATACTGTATAACCACCATCTCTAACACTGAAATACACACATCATCCTGAAAGAAAACCCCCCACCCATTAAGCAGTCGTCCCTGGACAAGGGGTGATCTCCCCACATCCAGCCCTAGTACCACTAATCTACTTTGTCTCTGGATTTACCTATTCTGGATATTTCATATAAATGGAATCATAGTACACATGGCTTTTGTCTCTGGCTTCTTTTACTTACTGTAGTGTCTTCAAGGTTCATCCATGTTATAGCACATATCGGAATTTCTTTTCTGTGCCTGAATAACACTCCATTAAATGTATATACTTCATTCTGTTTATCTATTCATGGACATTTGAGTTGTTTCCACCTTTTGGCTATTGTGGATAGTGCTGCTATGAACATGCTCATACAAGTTTTTGTCTGAGCCTCTGTTTTCAATTTTTAGGGGTCTCTATCTAAGAGTGGAATTGCTGGGGTCATATGGTAATTCTTTTCAACTTTTTGAGGAACCACCAGTAGTAGCATTTTCTTTTTACTTGAAGTTGTACGTGGATTTGTTATTTTTAGCAAGAAGAGTCCTGCTGTTATGGCTCAGACCAGTTTTCTGGTCCATTTAGCAAGACATTAGCTCCTTTGCAAATACCTGGTCCGACACACTCCAGCAGCTGCAGCAGGACAGGATGCAGGGCCAACCCTGTGGCCAACTCCAGCCCTCCCTGGGCTCCACCCTGCCTGCCCTCCTTTACCCACTCCTTCTTGCTTCTAGCAGCTGCTGGTCCCCTCAATGCAGACTCCAGCCCCTCAACACTTCTTGGCCTCCATCCTCTCTCCCCTAACGGACACACTATCTACCTGAGAAGGGCTTACCTGTGGCCCACCCCAAACTCCCATGAAACCCTCTACCCCCAGCCCCACCGTCCCTGGCACTCCCATCCTCCTGAGCGCACCGCACCCACAGCCTTTATGGCAGACTTCCAGCCACTTCAGCCCTTTGTTCCTGCCTGCTGCCACTCCTTTCTCTGATGGTCCCCATAACCTCCAGCAGGGCAGGCACCCGGCATAGCACATACGACAGCTGAAATGAAGCAACAGCCTTTCTGATGCAATAAGCCCCCACTTGTGTGGACCACACAGATCTCCTGTGATCACAGCAAATTCCTTCCCCCCTCCAGCCTTTAGGAAACAAATGTCATAGGCAGAGGTATTCTGAACATCCAAGGTGATAAAGGACAATAGCAGTTAATAGCTGTTTTTGAGAACCCTGCAAGGTAGGGATGGTTAGACCAAGTTTACAGTTGAGGACATTGGGACTGAGAGATTAAGAAACTGAGGTCAACCTGCCA
The DNA here is from genome assembly GCF_030020395.1 of Manis pentadactyla. Taxonomy (NCBI): domain Eukaryota; kingdom Metazoa; phylum Chordata; class Mammalia; order Pholidota; family Manidae; genus Manis; species Manis pentadactyla. Next base: position 198,117,221 of record NC_080020.1, on the reverse strand, counting down.
TCAGTGTTAATGCTGGGTTTTGATCCAGACCAGTCAGATTTCAAATTCTAGATTCCTTTCACCAAACAAAGCTGAAATTGCATTGAAATTACAACATATTAGACTACTCACCAGCAAAATAGCAGTGAAACATTACATTAATTAATATTGTACCTCATACTGGAGATTGGTGGAATTCTTCTGAAAATCAGCTTGGCAATAAGCCTCAAATCCCTACAAATGTTCCTACCACAGGACCTTGATGAATTTATTCTCACAAAATCAATTCTATAATATAAAACCATACAGGCATAGGGTGTTCATTTCTGCATTATTTATAACAGCAATAAATTGGGAGTAATCTCAACGTCCAAATAGATGGGTTTAGTTATAAGGAAATTGTGGTCAAAGAAACATTAGACAACCATGATTCTCAACCAGGGTCAATTTTGCCATCCCCAAGGGGCATTTGGCAGTGTCTGAAGACATTTTTAGTTGTCCCAGGAGGGAGAAGGTGACTTCTACTGGCATCAAATGAGAAAGGATAGATGCAGCTAAACATTTTATAATGCAGAGGACAGGCCCCAAATATCACTAGCACTGAGACTGAGCAACCCTGTGATATAGAAATTAAGTATTATTAATATGAGGACTTTATGATCTGATGCTCAGAGAAAAAGTAGAATTCTAAGTTTGGGGCAGACTATGATTTTAATCATGCAAAACTATATTGCATAAGAAGGAACAATAGAAGAAAACATGGAAAATTTTTAAAATATATTGGTGGAAATAGAGATAAGTCTTGTTCTTTGAAAAGTTCTTTATATATTTTTACATTAAAATGGAAAAAATTGAAGCACAAATGGCTACAGATAAGAATTGAATTTTTATTGTCTAGATCTGACACTGCACATGGCATATTTTTTGTGCTTCAGTACTTTTGGAAAGAAAGAATGTAATTTTTTTTAAAAACAAAAGCTATGGGAACAGATCTGGACCAAAAGTCATATTTTTAGAAAACCACCCAAATGTCATGTCCACTATGTTGATCAGGATTCCTTCTGATGCAAGGGACAGAAATCAAACTGAAGCTAATTTTATGTGAAAAAAAATATATTGATACACGTAACTTGGAAAAGGGGGGGTAGATCTGGCATCAGGTCAGACCAAGCTATCTCCAAACCATGCGATCTTCAGTCTGTATGGTCTGTGATTTCTCTCTCATTCATTTTCACAATACCAACCACACACCCATTCTCTGAGCGTGGCCCCTCATGCTCTACTGCAAACAGCCTCCTTGCACAGAAGGGAGACAGAAGAGGCACAAAAAGCTCTAGGCTTAACATCATTTTGAGTATACAGCTAGGAGTCCAGGAAAAGAACTACTCAGCTTCCCTAGAGGAAATCTCAAGGGAGGTTTCTGATTGACTGTGTCCGGGCCACACATTTATCCAGTGGTCCAATTGCTAGGGTTACATGCTTTTGATAGAAACTAGGAACAGAATTGGCAGGAAAGAGGGCTAGACAGACAAAAACATCAAATGTCCACTGTCCTGTCCATGATATCAACAAATGTCCACTGTGAATTTCATGGACATAAGGTAACATAAAAAACACTAATTTTGGAAGCCTGTATGCCTCGCCCTAGGTTGGGCTCTGGACACCTGGAAGAGAGGGAGAACCCAGTCCTGTTATCCAGTCTGTCCCCCATGGTGGGCTGGACATGAAAATGGAATCTGACCTTTAAAGCTATTCATTGAACTGGATCTTGGGAAGGATAGACCCAGTGAATGAACTGAAGGAGGTATTATTTAGAGCTTTGAGGGTAACTCAACAAAAAACTTTATTTTACATTGCAATTCTATACACATACAACATATACACACACATAACTGAGACAGAAGTTTAATGAAACTTATCCTCATTACATACAATGGAGTACAAAGTATCAGAATGCCTTACGTTTTATTTTTAAAAGTATTTTTTTCATGACCCATTAAATTGATTTCAAATCAAAACACACTAAAGGTTTGAGACCAGCAATTTGGAACATTTATTAAGAGTGGCTTAACATGATTATTAATAAGGCTCCCGTGGTCCTACATGTGGGTGGTGCTTAGTTTCCACCATCAGACTCCCCACTAGGGACTGAGGCATCTCCAGAAATCCCCTTTCAGATGTAAGTATCCTGTCCTCTCTCCAGATTATTTATTAAGACCTACTGAATGCTCCTCTATAGGACCATGTGGAAAACTAAGAGAGACACTGGGGTAGCACTATCCGGTGAAGGAAAATGCTGATGGGTGAGGACAGTCAGCCAGAAAAGCTGAAAGAAATGCAGACATTTATTCATCCACTCAAAAGCTGCTTAAATTATCTGAGCTTCTGTTTCCTTGTTACAAAAATAGGGCTAAAATTTTCACATGCCATAACACTACTGCACCTGGGGATGAGCTTTCTTTACCTTATTGATGCTCCCAACAGGGCCAGGCTCATAGTCGGGATCTGTAGGAAAATGTTTCCAAATTCTCAGCTCATCTTAAAATAAAGATCATTGCACATCCCACCATTGCCATATGACTTAAGTGCTCCCCTATAGGGGGTTTCATATTCCTGTTCACATCAGGCTTAGCCACATAACTTGCTTTGGCCTATGGGATGTGAGTGGGCATATCAAAAAAGCCTTAAGGACCATGTGAATTTCTCCAAGTTCTCTTGCTTTCACCTTCAGCCATGGCTCATCTCAAATGAGGACCTCCCCTCAGTGGGGGTCCCAGATGAGAAGACACATGGAACGAGCCCCAGCAGCCCCAGGGCCTTCAGGACACAGAAACAAATCATTTTATGAGCCATTTAGGCTTGGGGATTGTCACAACTAACATCGAGTCCCACAAACAGCAGGAACAGGAGGGATAGAAGACAACAATACAGAGCAACAGGAGGAGATGAAGAGAACATTTTGAGTACCTATTGGTGCTTGGAATCATATTAATGTCTGAGAAATAGAAGGCCAAGGTTAGGATGTATGTGCTATCCTCTAGAAGTTTAAGATCTAGTTGGAACTGAGCCATGAGCAAATGAAATGGCCTAGCCACAGGGACAATGGAATGTAAGGACCAAGCATGTCCCAGACCCAGGCTGCAGTAATTCCCAGTGTGAAGGGATAACTCTTAGTGGTCTGGAAAGAATTTAAAGGATTTATGTGAGCCTTGAAGATGCACAGCACTCGAGAGGCTGCTATGGGCTGAGAAAAGGGCACAGAGCACAGGGAGTAAGGGCTTCTCAGAAGGAGGGGAAATGGCTGGGGAAGACATTCTAGGCTGGAGGAGTCCATGACTTCTCCTGCGGGTCATCCCAAGGACCTCTATGTCTTCATCAGGACTGTACAGAGCTCACTGGTTCTCCTGTCTATTTGGTGGATGAAATAAAGATAATTAGTAGGAGACCTGTAGAGTGAGCAGAGCCACATAAATGTGTGGGATGCTGGAGGCTCTGCCACGTGAGGAATAGGCGTGATTCAGAGAAGTTGCTGGTCCCTCTGAGGTGAGGCAGACTGGGACAGTGGGGTCTTGACAAAGAGTATGTTTGGTTTTGGTTGTGACCCCAATCATCTACCCAGTATGACTGCATTTCTGGTCAATGGACCCAGACTTTCATTTCTGGAACTTCTCCATGATTTCCTGAGAAAGTCCAGCCTTGTGGCCTGAGTGCATTGCATGCAGCCAATGAGAGAAGAGGGTTTTGCAGAACTGAGATGTAACAGACCCTGACCTTTGTTCTCTAAGGAGAATGCCTCCCCTTTGTACTTTCCTCTGGAATTTCCCACAGACGGTGCTGACCTTCATCAAGGGAGAGTGGGATTTCATAAATTTAGACTTGCCTCGACCTGCCCATGAGGGAATTTGTGCCAGTTACAGATATCCATGCAGTACAGAGTTTTGTTTGAATGAGAAAATTGGGCTGAAGGAAAAATAGGGTAGACAAAAGAGGTGAGGTCAGGAGTAAGACACAACGCTAGGTAGACAGAAGACCACAAATTGGACAGTATGCTTCCCAGTGTAAATACACAGAGGATAATATTGATTACAAGTTTCTTGGTTTTTAAAAGGCAAAAACAGGTGCCCAGGTGAAGCACAGCTCATACTTGTACTGAAACCAGGGAGAACTCTCTCCGTGACTCACATAGTAGGTCGGAATGACGTCCACCTTCAATAATGACCTTTGATGAATACAATAGCAGGTTTCAAGGGGCTATTCTTCAATCTAGAATAATGGCACAGGTCAAAGTTCAATTCAACAAAATTAATTATTTGAAAGACCAAGACAAAGCCATCCAAATCTGAGGGAATCTGAGGATATCCTTTGACTCAAGGATGATATTTAGAATATAAAGAAACAGATGAATGGCTTATCTTTCCAGTAATCCTCCATGAACATTATTTCTTAAAAATAAGAGTTTCTGGTGTGAGCAGACTGCAGAGTTTGATGTTACACTATCAGGTAAAAGCCAGAGACTCAGAAAAATCTATTGTTCCTGTTAAAGGAAAACTGGCTATGCTTTGGCCATAAAGCCAAGTAGAGAGATGAGCCCATGTCGTCTTTTGCCAAGTTAAGGAGCCTCGTCAGGATTGGAGCCAATGTGAAAATCCACTGAACCTCACGCAGACGGGAACCAAGAAGAGAAGCAAAGTTTCCCACAGGAATTAGTTCTACATTTATTCCAACCTGGGGCAAAGTCCCAGCAGCTGCATGTCAGAGATTGGCCACTGGCATGCTAGCCTAGAAAACGTTCAAAGCAGACGTTTACCAGTTGCCCACTAAGACCTCAAAACATTTAATAAAATGCCCAGAACACTTAGAGCCTTAGTACCAGTCCACAGATAAACCACACTGCATGGCCTAACCAAAATGAGCTGCACACAGTTATCTCTGAAGTCAAAAAGTGAGAGTACCAGGGTGAGAACGAAGTGGGAAGAGCATACCAATGTTAAAAAGAAAAAAAACGTTTGCATATCACTATGAATTGTTGTCTTTGAAAACCGATGCTTGTCCCCCCAAAGTCTTCTGATGACATGAAAAGAAAGTTCTAAGGGAATTCGCATTTGTTTTTCCCCCTCTTGCCCTACTGTCCACAGCTCACTCAGGTCACCCAATAAACCCTGAGGGTCTGTTTCATTTTTTCCTTCCCACACAAGCCTCACACTAACAGTCTGGCCTTTCCAAACCACCACTGGCAATTTCAACTGAACTGATCACATATCAATCAATCCTAGGCAGCCAGTCCTGACACCAAGAAACTGTGACATTGTCCCCATCAGAACTCACAACCTTCATCTGCCAAGCTGGACTCATCCCATAGGCAAATGAAGGAACAAAGTTTCCCCTCTCTTTTAATCTGGAGCAGCAACTTTGGGGCACAAGTCAAATTAGCCTTAAATGCCTTAAGAGGGAAGGATTAGTAATTTTGATTCCCCATGACACCCGGTAGGGTATTCTGTATATTGTAGGAGCTCAATAATTACTATCATTTTTGAATACTTTATTCTGGGTGCTGTACTTGAAGCTTTATGTATTTCATGCATATATTTTTTCATTCATTCTAACAATTCTCCTAGAAAGGTGTTATTTGAAAGATGGGGAAATAGAAGCTCTGGCAAATCCACTGATTCATCCAAGACAGAAGAGCTAGTAAATAGCACAGGGGACTTTGATTCCAAGATTGCCCAATATTAAAGCTGGAGCTCTTTCCCCTCTGCTGTGCTGTCTGCTAAAAACAGTTCATGAAAGCCACGAACTCCTCCTGTGACTGTTGGACCAATGATGAAAGACATAGGTGGGTGAGACTGGGCTCAGTGTCACCTAAACTTTCTAACAGTTACAAAGTCTGACAGCACAGAATGAGGAGGGGCGGAAGATGGCGGCGTGAGTAGAGCAGCGGAAATCTCCTCCCAAAACCACATATATCTATGAAAATATAACAAAGACAACCCTTCCTAGAATAAAGACCAGAGGACACAGGACAATATCCAGACCACATCCACACCTGAGAGAACCCAGCGCCTCGCGAAGGGGGTAAGATACAAGCCCCGGCCCCGCGGGAGCCGAGCGCCCATCCCCCCAGCTCCCGGCGGGAGAAGAGCAGGCAGAGCGGGAGGGAGACGGAGCCCAGGACTGCCGAACACCCAGCCCCAGCCATCCGGGCCAGAGTGCAGGGCCCTCGATACTGGGAAAACAGGGCAGCAAGAACAGTGAGCAGGCACTGGAGGCTGGGCGACAGAGGACATAAGAAAAGCGCGCGACCATTTTTTTTTTTTTTTTTGCTTTTTTGCTGCTTTGTTTTGGCGAGCGCTTTTTGGAAGTCTTAAAGGGACAGGGACCCCAATACTAGGGAAACAGGGCAGAAAGACCGGTGAGCAGAGGCCTGAGGCTGGCACCGGAGAATAAAGAAAAACGAACGACCACCTTTTTTTTTTAATTAAAAATTTTTTTTTTTTTTTAATAAAAAAAATTTTTTTTCTTGTTTTTTTTTGTGGTCGTTGTTTTGTTTTGGCGGGTGCTTTTTGGAAGTCTTAAAGGGGCAGGGCGGGTCACTTAATCCAGAGGTAGGGAATCCGGGATCTCTGGGCACCCTAACCCCTGGGCTGCAGGGAGCAGGGAGGCCCCTTACGGAGATAAATAGCCTCCCAGCAGCTCCTGCTCCAACGCGACTCCACCATTTTGGAGTAGCTGCCCGAGCCAGGCCACGCCCACAGCAACAGCGGAGATAAACTCCATAGCAGCCGGGCAGGAAGCAGAAACCCTGTCTGCGCGCAGCTGCGCAGCACAAGCCACTAGAGGTCGCTGTTCTCCCAGGAGAGGAGGGCCACAAACCAACAAGAAAGGAAGTCCTTCCAGCCGTCACTCATCCCAGTTCTGCAGACTATTCCTATCACCATGAAAAGGCAAAGCTACAGGCAGACAAAGATCACAGAGACAACACCAGAGAAGGAGACAGACCTAACCAGTCTTCCTGACAAAGAATTCAAAATAAGAATCATAAACATGCTGACAGAGATGCAGATAAATACGCAAGAAAAATGGGATGAAGTCCGGAAAGAGATCACAGATGCCAGAAAGGAGATCGCAGAAATGAAACAAACTCTGGAAGGGTTTATAAGCAGAATGGATAGAATGCAAGAGGCCATTGATGGAATTGAAATCAGAGAACAGGAACGCATAGAAGCTGACATAGAGAGAGACAAAAGGATCTCCAGGAATGAAACAATGTTAAGAGAACTGTGTGACCAATCTAAAAGGAACAATATCCGTATTATAGGGGTCCCAGAAGAAGAAGAGAGAGGAAAAGAGATGGAAAGTATCTTAGAAGAAATAATTGCTGAAAACTTCCCCACACTGGGGGAGGAAGTAATCAAACAGACCACAGAAATACACAGAACCCCCAACAGAAAGGATCCAAGAAGGGCAACACCAAGACACATAATAATTAAAATGGCAAAGATCAAGGACAAGGAAAGAGTGTTAAAGGCAGCTAGAGAGAAAAAGGTCACCTATAAAGGGAAACCCATCAGGCTAACGTCAGATTTCTCAACAGAAACCCTACAGGCCAGAAGAGAATGGCATGATATATTTAATACAATGAAACAGAAGGGCCTTGAACCAAGGATACTGTATCCAGCACGACTATCATTCAAATATGACGGTGGGATTAAACAATTCCCAGACAAACAAAAGCTGAGGGAATTTGCTTTCCACAAACCACCTCTACAGAACATCTTACATGGACTGCTCTAGATGGGAGCACTCCTAGAAGGAGCACAGCACAAAACACCCAACATATGAAGAATCGAGGAGGAGGAACAAGAAGGGAGAGAAGAAAAGAATCTCCAGACAGTGTATATAACAGCTCAATAAGCGAGCTAAGTTAGGCAGTAAGATACTAAAGAGGCTAACCTTGAACCTTTGGTAACCACGAATTTAAAGCCTGCAATGGCAATAAGTACATATCTTTCAATAGTCACCCTAAATGTTAATGGGTTGAATGCACCAATCAAAAGACACAGAGTAACAGAATGGATAAAAAAGCAAGACCCATCTATATGCTGCTTACAAGAAACTCACCTCAAACCCAAAGACATGTACAGACTAAAAGTCAAGGGATGGAAAAACATATTTCAAGCAAACAACAGTGAGAAGAAAGCAGGGGTTGCAGTACTAATATCAGACAAAATAGACTTCAAAACAAAGAAAGTAACAAGAGATAAAGAAGGACACTACATAATGATAAAGGGCTCAGTCCAACAAGAGGATATAACCATTCTAAATATATATGCACCCAACACAGGAGCACCAGCATATGTGAAACAAATACTAACAGAACTAAAGGGGGATATAGACTGCAATGCATTCATTCTAGGAGACTTCAACACACCACTCACCCCAAAGGATAGATCCACTGGGCAGAAAATAAGTAAGGACACGGAAGCACTGAACAACACAGTAGAGCAGATGGACCTAATAGACATCTATAGAACTCTACATCCAAAAGCAGCGGGATATACATTCTTCTCAAGTGCACATGGAACATTCTCCAGAATAGACCACATACTAGGCCACAAAAAGAGCCTCAGAAAATTCCAAAAGATTGAAATCCTACCAACCAACTTTTCAGACCACAAAGGCATAAAACTAGAAATAAACTGTACAAAGAAAGCAAAGAGGCTCACAAACACATGGAGGCTTAACAACACGCTCCTAAATAATCAATGGATCAATGACCAAATCAAAATGGAGATCCAGCAATATATGGAAACAAATGACAACAACAACACTAAGCCCCAACTTCTGTGGGACACAGCAAAAGCAGTCTTAAGAGGAAAGTATATAGCAATCCAAGCATATTTAAAAAAGGAAGAGCAATCCCAAATGAATGGTCTAATGTCACAATTATCGAAATTGGAAAAAGAAGAACAGATGAGGCCTAAGGTCAGCAGAAGGAGGGACATAATAAAGATCAGAGAAGAAATAAATAAAATTGAGAAGAATAAAACAATAGCAAAAATCAATGAAACCAAGAGCTGGTTCTTCGAGAAAATAAACAAAATAGATAAGCCTCTAGCCAGACTTATTAAGAAGAAAAGAGAGTCAACACAAATCAACAGTATCAGAAACGAGAAAGGAAAAATCACGACGGACCCCACGGAAATGCAAAGAATTATTGGAGAATACTATGAAAACCTATATGCTAACAAGCTGGGAAACCTAGGAGAAATGAACAACTTCCTAGAAAAATATAACCTTCCAAGATTGACCCAGGAAGAAACAGAAAATCTAAACAGACCAATTACCAGCAACGAAATTGAAGAGGTAATCAAAAAACCACCAAAGAACAAAACCCCCGGGCCAGATGGATTTACCTCGGAATTTTATCAGACATACAGGGAAGACATAATACCCATTCTCTTTAAAGTTTTCCGAAAAATAGAGGAGATGGGGATACTCCCAAACTCATTCTATGAAGCTAACATCACCCTAATACCAAAACCAGGCAAAGACCCCACCAAAAAAGAAAACTACAGACCAATATCCCTGATGAACGTAGATGCAAAAATACTCAACAAAATATTAGCAAACCGAATTCAAAAATACATCAAAAGGATCATACACTATGACCAAGTGGGATTCATTCCAGGGATGCAAGGATGGTACAACATTCGAAAGTCCATCAACATCATCCACCACATCAACAAAAAGAAAGACAAAAACCACATGATCATCTCCATAGATGCTGAAAAAGCATTTGACAAAGTTCAACATCCATTCATGTTAAAAACTCTCAGCAAAATGGGAATAGAGGGCAAGTACCTCAACATAATAAAGGCCATCTATGATAAACCCACAGCCAACATTATATTGAACAGCGAGAAGCTGAAAGCATTTCCTCTGAGATCGGGAACTAGACAGGGATGCCCACTCTCTCCACTGTTATTTAACATAGTACTGGAGGTCCTAGCCACGGCAATCAGACAAAATAAAGAAATACAAGGAATCCAGATTGGTAAAGAAGAAGTTAAACTGTCACTATTTGCAGATGACATGATACTGTACATAAAAAACCCTAAAGACTCCACCCCAAAACTACTAGAACTGATATCGGAATACAGCAAAGTTGCAGGATACAAAATCAACACACAGAAATCTGTGGCTTTCCTATATACTAACAATGAACCAACAGAAAGAGAAATCAGGAAAACAACTCCATTCACAATTGCATCAAAAAAAATAAAATACCTAGGAATAAACCTAACCAAAGAAGTGAAAGACTTATACTCTGAAAACTACAAGTCACTCTTAAGAGAAATTAAAGGGGACACTAACAGATGGAAACTCATCCCGTGCTCGTGGCTAGGAAGAATTAATATCGTCAAAATGGCCATCCTGCCCAAAGCAATATACAGATTTGATGCAATCCCTATGAAACTACCAGCAACATTCTTCAATGAACTGGAACAAATAATTCAAAAATTCATATGGAAACACCAAAGACCCCGAATAGCCAAAGCAATCCTGAGAAAGAAGAATAAAGTAGGGGGGATCTCACTCCCCAACTTCAAGCTCTACTATAAAGCCATAGTAATCAAGACAATTTGGTACTGGCACAAGAGCAGAGCCACAGACCAATGGAACAGACTAGAGAATCCAGACATTAACCCAGACATATATGGTCAATTAATATTTGATAAAGGAGCCATGGACATACAATGGCGAAATGACAGTCTCTTCAACAGGTGGTGCTGGCAAAACTGGACAGCTACATGTAGGAGAATGAAACTGGACCATTGTCTAACCCCATATACAAAAGTAAACTCAAAATGGATCAAAGACCTGAATGTAAGCCATGAAACCATTAAACTCCTGGAAGAAAACATAGGCGAAAACCTCTTAGACATAAACATGAGTGACCTCTTCTTGAACATATCTCCCCGGGCAAGGAAAACAACAGCAAAAATGAGTAAGTGGGACTATATTAAGCTGAAAAGCTTCTGTACAGCAAAAGACACCATCAATAGAACAAGAAGGATCCCTACAGTATGGGAGAATATATTTGAAAATGACACATCCGATAAAGGCTTGACGTCCAGAATATATAAGGAGCTCTCACGCCTCAACAAACAAAAAACAAATAACCCAATTAAAAAATGGGCAGAGGAACTGAACAGACAGTTCTCCAAAAAAGAAATACAGATGGCCAACAGACACATGAAAAGATGCTCCACATCGCTAATTATCAGAGAAATGCAAATTAAAACTACAATGAGGTATCACCTCACACCAGTAAGGATGGCTGCCATCCAAAAGACAAACAACAACAAATGTTGGCGAGGCTGTGGAGAAAGGGGAACCCTCCTACACTGCTGGTGGGAATGTAAGTTAGTTCAACCATTGTGGAAAGCAGTATGGAGGTACATCAAAATGCTCAAAACAGACTTACCATTTGACCCAGGAATTCCACTCCTAGGAATTTACCCTAAGAACGCAGCAATCAAGTTTGAGAAAGACAGATGCACCCCTATGTTTATTGCAGCACTATTTACAATAGCCAAGAATTGGAAGCAACCTAAATGTCCATCAATAGATGAATGGATAAAGAAGATGTGGTACATATACACAATGGAATACTACTCAGCTATAAGAAAAGGGCAAATCCAATCATTTGCAGCAACATGGATGGAGCTGGAGGGTATTATGCTCAGTGAAACAAGCCAAGCGGAGAAAGAGAAATACCAAATGATTTCACTTATCTGTGGAATATAAGAACAAAGGAAAAACTGAAGGAACAAAACAGCAGCAGAATCACAGAACTCAAGAATGGACTAACAGGTACCAAAGGGAAAGGGACTGGGGAGGATGGGTGGGTAGGGAGGGATAAGGGGGGGAGAAGTAAGGGGGTATTAAGATTAACATGCATGGGGGGGTAGGAGAAAAGGGAGGGCTGTACAACACAGAGAAGGCAAGTAGTGATTCTACAACATTTTGCTATGCTGATGGACAGTGACTGTAAAGGGGTTTATAGGGGAGACCTGGTATAGGGGAGAGCCTAGTAAACATAATATTCGTCATGTAAGTGTAGATTAGTGATAGCAAAAAAAAAAAAAAAAAAAGGGCAGTTTCTGTGTGGTAACCTCCAACGAGTTCTACACAAGGGTATAAAGGGCATATAAAAGTGTAGGCAAAGGGTCTGTTTGTGTTTATACAGAGGATCAAAGCCTAATTGGGCTACCCCGAAAATGAACTAAGATACGATATGAAAAAGAACTTCCAACATCTGCACTCTCTGGAAGACTCATGCCAGAAAATGATCATCAAAAAACCCCAACAAAGATCCACGCACTGCTACAGCTGTAGATGCACTCATCCCACCAGTTCCTGGACTTGCCATGGGAATGAGGAAGGAGATATCTAAGCTGGCCTGTGCATACAGTAAAACAACAAAATTGGACTGGATCTATACTGTTGGAACTCAACCAAGAATTTGGAGAAGTGCAAATTGTAGCGCTCCAAAGTCTTACAACTACAAACTATTTACTGTTAAAAGAACATATGGCATGTGAACAGTCCCCAGGAATGGGTTGTTTTAATTTGTCTGATTTCTCTCAGACTGTTCAAGTTCAGTTGGACAATATCCACCATATCATAGATAAGTTTTCACAAATGCCTAAGGTGCCTAACTGGTTTTCTTGGTTTCACTGCAGATGGCTGGTAATTACAGATATGCTTTGGTTATGTAACTATACTCCTATTATGTTAATGTGTGTGTGCAATTTAAGTAGTAGCTTAAAACCTATACATGCTGAAGTTACTCTACAAGAAGATATATCAAAGAAATAATCAATCTTCCCATGTTTTCTTCCGCCTGCTACTTCTATAGCTTTTCTTCTTCCTTCCTAATTACAACCCTTAAATAGAATTCGTGCCTCATATCAAATTTACCGAGTATCATAATTCTTCCAAGTGGTAAAGATACCTCAAGACAAATGCTGGGCATAGAAGCCACAGGGCATAAATATGCAAAGAAGTAAAAAGCTAACTTTTTCAAACAATAAGGCTTCTCTCTCACTTACCAACTTCACATTTCCCTGTATGGCCCCGGAAGATGACTGGTTAGCCAGAGACGGGTAAGATTCCTCAAGGGAGGAACAACCTAAGACAGGCACAGTCGCAGGGGGGCCATCAGGTGAGAAATTGGGGATCAACAGAGGTGAGGCTTAGAACCTCACCCCCCCGTTCTGAGAGAAATCTTCTGCATACGTGGATGTTTTATTGCCCTGGTCTAGCTTGGATTAACACATAGTCTACAGGCACACACCTGATCATCTACATGTGCTCTCTTACAACACTAAACTATGTTTTCTACCTTTATCTTGTATCTACCTACCACTTCAGCATTTTATTAAAAATAATAATAATAAAGAGAGAAATGTGGTATCCACATATAAATCAAGTATAAAAATCAAATGAGTATTCATATTTGAACTGACTGTTTATAGTTCATAATGCATGAGCAAAACCGAAAGTTTCTGTGATGACTGCCCTTGTACTGTTCACTATGTAACTTATTCATTATGTAAGAATTTGTTCTACATGTAAAAACTTGTTTGTTATGCCTCAGAAGATTGGAGACTGACAAAAATTAGGCTTGGGGTGGAATAATGATTGTGCATTGAGCATTGACTCCCCTATACAGAATTTTATTGTCGTTAACAACCATTTGATCAATAAATATGAGAGATGCCCTCACAAAAAAAAAAAAAAAAAAAAAAAAAGGACAGACTTACAATGGTAAAATAAATAAGTAACCGGGATGTAATGTATAGCATAAGGAATATAGTCAAGATATTGTAACAGCTTGGTAGGGTGATAGCTGGAACCTAGAATTATGTATATAAATGTTCTACTACTGTGTTGTACACTTGAAACTCATGTAATGTAATACTGTGTGTCAACTACCCTTCAATAAAAAATAATTATTAAAAAAAAAAAAAAAAAGTCTGACATCAGAATAGACTACTTCATCACAGAAACAACTTTCTGTCTGAGACAATACAGATGGGATCACTACTCTGCTTAAAAAGCTGGACTAGATAATCTCAATACCTAAAATCAAGAAACCAAGACTGAAAGTCAGATTCTGAGAAATGAGGCCAAAGTTAAATTCCAGGTTCCTTTCATAAGCACCTTATACACGAGACACTGTGTTTCAGGAGATACAGAGATGAAAAAGATATCATTTCAGTATGGAGGCAGGGTTATAATTTGAGCTTGGTACTAAAGAAAAGTAGGATTTCAGAAAATGGGAGCAGAAAAGAGTTGAATATTATACCCAGTCCCAAATGAAGGGAACGGAATTTTCAAACACAGGATGGTGAGAATGCACAGAAAATGTTTAGGGCAATAGAGCATACATCACAGAAAGTAGTGGGAGAGAAGCGCAGAAGAGTATTATGGGGCCAGATTATAGTGGGCTTTGAATGATTAAGGAATCTAGATTTTAGTTTATTACACCTGAAAGCCCTGAAGCTTTTAAACAAGGAAGTGATTTATTTGTGGCTGTGGCTTAAATAGATCAGTCTGAATCCTCAATAAAATATTAAATAGAATCCAACAATGTAGATAAGAATTATACACCATGACCAAGTAGAATTCACTTCAGGTATGCAAGGCTGGTTCAACATTCAAAAAAAAAATCAGTGTAAACCACAACACTGACAGGCTACAGAAGAAAAATTACATGAACACATTAATTGATTCAGAAAAAAATTTGATAAAATCCAACACATATTTGTGGTTAAAAATCCTTAGCAAACTAGGAATAGAGAGGAACTTCATCAACTTGGTAAAGAACACCTACACAAAACCTATAGCTAACTTCATATTTAATGGTGAGAAATGGGTGCTTTTCTGCCAAGACCAGGAACAAGACAAACATGTCCACTCTCACCATTCTTCTTCACAATCATACAGGAAGTCCTAGCCACTGCAATAAGACAAGGAAATAAAAAGGTATATGGATGGGTCAGGAAGAAGTGAAACTGTCTTTATTCACAGATGACATGATTGCTTATTGAATAGATCTGGCACTCACCATAGGAAGGACCCTTACCAATTTGATAGTGTAATTTTGAATCAAGAGAGTAGAACTAATTTCTTCAGCTCATGCTAGAGACTTGACAGAGACCACCTAAAAAAAGAAAAAAACCATGTAAATAAAACCAAACTTATAATTTAAATAGCAAACTTGAACTGATTTGATATGGATGTTAAAGCACTTACATGAAAAGTCATCTGTTCTGTTTAGACCAACTCAATAGCACTCTCCCTCTCCTCTGCCACCCAGAAAACTTCTAGAGGGTAGGACATGATGTGAAGCTATGTACCAATAAGCTGCATTATAATGGCAAAGCATCTCATCATCTTCCAGGCTTAGCCTAAGCAATTAGGATAACACTAGAAACAATAATGGCCACATTACAATCCAACATTTCCATATTTCTGTGATGGTTTCCAAGTGAACACATCCTTCTGTAACTATCAAACAAGAGTAGAAAACATTAAAGCAATTCAATCAATGAGAATGTATTAAGTACTGACAACGTGTAAGACTCCAGAGGGTGTAAAAGGAAGTTTTAATGTGAAAACAAATAATTTAGAAAAAGAAAAAGTAGAGGAATTGAAGAGTCAGATGGACAAACCTGAGCTCTGAGTCTTGCACCGCAACCTCCAGCCACATGACAAACAAGTTTCATAATCCCTCTGAGCCCTCAGCCTTCTCACTTTTTTTTTTTTTGTAGATAATTATTTTTTATTGAAGGGTAGTTGACACACAGTATTACATTACATTAGTTTCAGGTGTACAACATAGTGATTCAACATTTATATACATGACAATTCTAGGTACCAGCTCTCACCATACCAAGCTGTTACAATATCTTGACTATATTCCTTATGCTATACATTACATCCCGGTTACTTATTTATTTTACCATTGGAAGTGTGTACTTTTTTTTTTTTTTTTGTGAGGGCATCTCTCATATTTATTGATCAAATGGTTGTTAACAACAATAAAATTCTGTATAGGGGAGTCAATGCTCAATGCACAATCATTAATCCACCCCAAGCCTAATTTTCGTCAGTCTCCAATCTTCTGAGGCATAACGAATAAGTTCTTACAGGGAGAACAAATTCTTACATAATGAATAAGTTACATGATGAACAGTACAAGGGCAGCCATCACAGAAACCTTCGGTTTTGCTCATGCATTATGAACTATAAACAGTCAGTTCAAATATGAATACTCATTTGATTTTTATACTTGATTTATATGGGGATACCACATTTCTCTCTTTATTATTATTATTTTTAATAAAATGCTGATGTGGTAGGTAGATACAAGATAAAGGTAGAAAACATAGTTTAGTGTTGTAAGGGAGCAAATGTAGATGATCAGGTGTGTGCCTGTAGAAGCCTTCTCACTTTTACCATTCTCATTGTTGATGCTATACATACCTAATGTTGGGGGGGATTGAATGTGAAAATGCACATGAATTTGGCTGGCTGTAAATGGCAAAACACATTTGTTTATCTAGTTCGTCAGTTTGTTTATCTGCCTGGTAAGGCAAAGTCTACCCATGAGAGCATTAAGTGTCCAAAGCAGATGAGGAGTACAGGCAATAGGAAGAGCAGAGGGAGAGAATTCTTGAACTGGGGTGGACAACAAAGGCATTCCAAAGGACATTTGGGACAGCTGATTTGTAAATTACTCAGAGTAGAATTCAGATAGGCAGGGAAGAAGGGAGAGTTGCTGGCATAAAGGAGACACTCAATTCTTGAATGAGTGAATGAATGAAAAGCATTGACAAATGAAAGAACAAATTGGAATGTCCAAGATATGTTTTAGAGGCATTGAGCAGGCCAGAGATTAAATTAAAGATGGTCCTTGACTCTGCAGAAATTTTTAAAAAATATTTTTCTCCCTATGGATGCCCATGTAAACATTCAGGCCCTTTCTAGAGATGGGCAGGCCCGTTCCCCTGGCCTTAGAGAGGCCACATGTCTGTAGAAACCACACCGTGGCTGGTTTGACCCCTGGTACTGCACTATCTCTCTGACTTATCTGTGACCTGAAAATTGGGGTGAATACATTTCCTGTAGCCCCAGTGAGACAAGACAGCTTTTGCACCTGCTGACATATTTAGACACATTCATTAACTCAGCGGCCACTGTTCTCTCTTGATAACCACCTCGTCACCTAGATTGTCAGAGTCAGCTTCCTCCACAAACCACAGGGCAAAAGATTCTCATGGGAAAAAAAAAGGTGCCAAGGCTTCCTTTGACTTTGGTGCTCATGTTTTCAGATTGAAGCTTTCAGGTAAGAATAATGGTCAGACGGACAAGGAGGTTTTGGAGTCTGCAGGGCAGTGCGGATGTAGAGCCGAAGAACAGGCAGAGGAGACAAAACAGCAGAAGTTAATGGAAAAAAACTAAAGATCTGGACTCTGGTTTGGGGCCTTTGGTTAAATCTCTCCGTGATCTTGAGCAGGTCACTTAACCTCTCTGGGCATCAGTTTTGCCACACAAATATCGGGAGGTTGAGGGACTTGACCTCTGAGAATCTTGCAGCTCTTACATCCTAGGACTACAGATCAAGGAGATCCTATTTTCAGTGCTGGGAAGAGACAGGTCAAGAGCAGCTCTTCTTTTCTGATGCTCCTTTATCCATTCTCCTCCTCATGAGCCCTGATGACCCAGAGAGGTAATTGGTCTCATTATTAGAGAAGCAATGAATAACTAAACCTGGGTAGGATCAGTAGGTCTGTTTTTGTTTGTGACCTTCATTGTGCCAAAAAGAAAAAAAAAATCACTGCAAGGTTTTCTCTATGCACTGAGGCTGGAAGGGGGGTTGCTCAGCAAGTCCTAATCCCAGAAACATCATTATGGTTTCCACACTTTTGCTAGACATTAGCAGACTGGTCTCTGCCCAGGAGATGCACCAGAATGGCAAGGGTCTGGGAACCATGCCTGAGGAGGAGCAGGGAGGAATGGGGGCATTTAGCAGAATCAAGAGGATTGTGAAAATGGCTCCAAGCAGCTCAAAGAGGGACAGAGAGGATGGGAGTGTTTGGTGTTGCTCCTCAGGGCAGAACGGAGGGCTGCCAGAGCTGGCTCCAAGGGAGGCAGAGGACGTCACACTGGAAGAAGAGCTTGCCCATGGGCAGAGCACCCAAGGGTCTCACGGGGGCAGGGACCTCCCACTAGAACACTAGGGAAGTGTCCTAGTCCCAAAGGTTCCGTGCCCTTCTGCCGGGAGACCTCAGAGAGGGAACACTCAGCAGGGTGAAGGCTCAGCTCTCCTTTCCAAAGCAGAGATTCTAGGATTTCACCATAAAGTTGACTCTGAAGCTCAACAAATGCTATTCACCTTCCTTTCTAGCTGTTTTAACTTGCTTGAAGTCTTATAAACTGAATCCTATGCTGTGTGACTGTACTTACAGCTTTTCCGTTGGTCTGCAAAGGGGGCAGGGAACCCTCCACCCCAGCCCAGGCCTTCCCTTCTCACGCTACACAGAAGAGAATAAACTACAGTCATTTTTACACAGCATCTGAGTGAACCTCACACATGGCAGTGGCAGGTATTCAAAACAAATCGCACAGCCTCCAGGAGAGCACACGGCCTCAGGTGACGTCAGGGGAGGCAAGAGGCAGACTGACTGGGGCTCACTCTTGTGCTGATTACAAGTCACTTTGCCCCCTTTTGGAGGTTTAGCTTAGTTTCCCTTCCTTAAACTGTTTCCTAATTTGCCTAGGACATTCCTCTTCAAGAAATCATTAAGACTGATATGGTAATACTGTTTACACACAGAAGCCACCGCACTCTCCCATGAAAGAGGACTGTTTGGTTAAACTTTGAACTCCTCAGGCATTGCAATAATAGGCAGCCCTGAGCAAGAATCATTTAAAAATCTATGAAGCAACATGTAAACATGTCAAGGCAAGGTGAAAAACTGTACATATTGGAGGCTCATAACCCTGCCAAGAATGCATATACGTATACAATGATGTAAAAAGAAAAACTGTTTAAGACAAATAGTTGACATGGCCTCAGGGGAAACATATTTGAAGGGCAGGTTCTCTCTCTCCCTTCTCCCCACCAAGACCTCTTTCTAAAGTTTCCATTGATTTCTTAAAATTATTTGTTTAAATTATTACTTGCCATGCAAACAGTTAATCATTTCAGCATTACCTTTCCCCCCACCCAGTGCCACTTTTGAAGGCCAGTTTCCTTCCCCCAAGACACACTCATGCCTAACCTGGGGCTGCTTTGGTTAGTCTGATTGTTATTTGAAGTTTCCCGCAGTCTCTTCACACTTAGGGCTACATGCAGGGGAGAAACTCCAAAGAGAATGGCAGTAAGCCTCAGGCTTCATTTTCTTAGCCAGCGAATGTTTGCTCGCTGAGCTGTCGCAATAACCCTCTGAAGGATGGATTATTTTTAGTCCTAGTTTTACTAATGAGGCAACTAAGGTTCACACCCAGGACTTGGAAGTGCTAGGGTTCAGACCCACGCCCCTTGGCCCAGAGTCTCTGCTCTCACGCTATGCCATGTGCAGTGTGACCCCTTTGTTTTCAAAGGGTATTCCAGCAATAACACAGAGGGTGAGCTGGCAAGAATAGACAGTCAGAGAGGCCAGTGGGAAATGGTTGCCCCATCCAAGTGATGGGTAACAAGACATTAGTTTGGATGGTATTACTGGAATTGGAGAAAAGAGGACAGATTTTAGAGAGTTTGGAGACCACTACGTAGTACCCACTGGACTAGCTGAGAGAGAAAGGTGACCCTTGGTGACTGTGAGAAGTTGGGCGGGGGCACTGGGGAGGAGGCTGGGGGACAATCTGGGGAAAAGAGGAAGATGATAGAGGAGGAGGAGGAAGAGAAGGAGGGAAGGTTTAAAACTGAATCAGCACCTGGGGAAGCAGTCAGAAAAGTCCTGAACTGGTGGGACTGAAGGTTGGGACAAAGATCAGGGTTAAATTGGTGAGGCAACACATGGTTTGGGACTCATCAGGATAGGAAAAGAAGAACATTGCTAAGCCAATTCAAGTCATAACTAGTTTTCGCCTAAAGCTATGGGTTTGTTTGCTAATTTTTATAGATGGAATCAATGTGTGAACTAAAGCTGCCTTTTACAACCACAACCAAGAGAAAACTATGTAGCCAAATGTTTCAAAAATAAAACCAGACAGCAAAATAAAATGTTCCCCAAACCAACAATGGCCAGTTCCTGTGCCGTGTGCAAGAGTACGCCAAAGAGAGCTGAACATGGCACCCCACCTTTAGGGGGCTACCACCGTCCCTCTGTCCCTGGCACTCAAACATCTGCCACCCACCCGTGGGCTAAATGGGTCAGTCCAACATGTACTCATGACTCCCAAAGTATCTTTCATAATCTAGGATCTGGTCCTGCCTTGAGGTTGCCAGGTTCTAGAAACTTTGTTATTTCTTCTCTTATTCACTTGGATCAAAGGGATAGAACACATAATCACTTTTCCATTGTCTGAGCAGAACCCATTACAGTTGCTGAGAAGTGGTAATTGAGTTTATCAAATATAATTACGTCCACTCAACCCACCTGCCCTTCAGTTTGCCTTTCTCAGTCAGAAAGAAGTAACTCCACCTTTCACAAAGGACACTTGCATATTTGAATGGCTTCCCAGGAGTTTCTGAGTGGCATATAATTGCACTTGATTTAATTTTTTGTCATTAGTCCCTGAGGCTTTGATCCAAAGTCTTCATTATTCTGATATAAGGAAAATAAAGCTCCACCTCAAATTAAATATTTGCCTTTGCCTAAGGTTTGCTGTTTATTGTACATCTGATCTTCTGTTGGATCTTGGGTTTCCAGCAGCCACTTCTGGACTTGGCTTCTTTTCCAGTTCCTCATGTTTCCCCATCAGTTGTCAGGTCACCAGGAGCCTGAACACACTCAAGTTTCAGGGACACTTGCTCACCCCAAGTTCCCAGGAGGGGACACCTATGGGAACCTAACATCTCTCGCATTTTTCATGTGAGGCCAGCCATCCTCAGACCTTGTATTTGGGGGATGGGAAATTCCCAATGAAAACACAAATTGATGGAGAAAACAATAAAGCTCTCTCACATTTGTTTCTCATAGTGTACCCAACACTTGCCATTTAAACCAATGTTTATTAAGTACCTCCAATTCATCTTGGAGTATATTACACCTGTCCCCAAGGACCTAACAATATTGTAAAACAAAGACACTGAAAAAGAGTCAGTAATACATTCTGTCATAGAGATGCACAAAATATACAGAAGAATCTCAGAAAGAGGGACAAACCCACCAGGCCATTCCTCTTCAACTTTTGGGAAAAACCCCCTCCCTCCTTGATGGTTAAGCCAAGCATCACAATGTACCCAACTCCCCATTAACATGATTCTTTGGGGACTCATCTCTTCCCAACTTAGACTGAGGAGTTGATCATCCAGACCCACTGACTTCCTTTCCACCCCAATTCCTGACATCAGCTTGGAAGAATTTTTCATCTGTGTAAATGAAATGTAACAACTCAGTCCCCAGGTCCTTGGTACTCTCAGCTCCATCTGCCCATCACCTGGTCCCAGCTTCTGTACTACAACTACCAAGAACCGCTTCATCATTGAAGGCTTAATCTCAGCACTCCACTCCTAGGTCCCATCCTGATTCCTCCAGCTCTCACTCAGGTCCTCCCTCTGTACCTGCTCTCTGACCTCACCTGGACCTCCGAGCTCCTGACTACCTGATTCTCCAGATCTGTGAACATCTCCCTACTTCATTTCCTTCCCATCTAGCCAAGACCCTACAGGGTTTCATTTCAATTGTTCTCTTGACCATCACTTCAGCTCTGTCACCTGCTTGTCTTTCTATCACATCTACCCTGATAAACTCCCAATCCCAAAGTATCCATGTGCAGTGCCTGGGCTGCATTTAGGACTGCTGGAGAAAATCTCACCACAAGGAAGAACAGTGCCGCTCCAGCTTACAGCATGAGCTACACCCCCTGTCACTCGCAGTGACATCTCCATGACTTCTCCCATTCTTCTCAGCGTCTCTCCCAATTTTGTGTGTTTTCCTTCAAGTTCCCAACTCAACTCCCTTCTCTCTTAGTTGGCCCTAATTCTTATTTTATAGAAAAATAAGTGAAAATCTCTCAGTTTCTTGTCCCTCCATGGCTGCTACCTAGAAATCTACCTACCGCTGCCCTCAATATTACCCCTCCTCAGAAGAAAAGACATGTGAAGTGTTCAGATACATCCATTATCATTGACTTCCTCAAGGACCTGCATCCACCAGGAACAATTTCTCTTTCATGATCGTCAGCCTATGGATTCCCACTGGATCCTTCACTTCACCCTGCAAACAAGCTCATGCATCTTCTTTTTTAAAAAATTCTCTTTCAATCATCATTCCCCTCACATTCACCGTACAGTGCACCTTTCTCCCAAAGACAAACTTGAGGGACATGTAGCCTGTAGTTTTGGTCTCCACTCTGTCTTTTCCAACCAACTCCCCAGCGTGGACCATCTGGCTTCCGCCTTGCCCGTGCCACTGAAAGTGCTTGGTCGGCACCTGTCTTTGGATGTCTGACAGCTCCAACTCAGTACGTCCAAAACCAAACTGCTGATCTTCGAACCCAAATCTTCTTCACTCACAATCCTCACCATCTCAGATCAGGGTAGCGTCAGCCCTCCAGCTGTTCATGCTAAGGAAATGAAAAATCTTTTTTTTTTCCTCTCATACCCCACAGCCCAATACGTCAGAATTCTGTTGGCTCTACCTTCAATGTTTATCCAGAATTGGACACTTCTGAGCACCTCCAGCACCACCATCTGACTCAAGACATCACCTTTGCCTGAATCACCACCACGGCAGTCTCCCTGGTGCTCCCCTCCCTGCCCTATAGTCTGTTTTCAATGCAGTAGCCCAAATAATCATTTTTAAAACATAAGTTAGACCATGTCATTCCTTGGCTCAAAGTTCTCCAGTAGCTCCCCAGAGTTCAAGTCCTTCCCATGGTCTCCCAGACCCTGGGAGATCTACCTCCACCCTTCCCCTTAACTCAGTGGCGTGACCTCCTGCTGCCTTCCTCCACGCACCCTCCCCCAGCTACAGTGGCCTCCTGCCTAGTCCTAGAACATGCCAGGCACATTCCACCTTAAGGTCTTTGTGCTGCCTTTTGCCTGGAATGCTTCCCCTCCCCCCAGATAGCCACACAGTCAGCTTCTCATCACCTGCAAGTCTTTGCTCACATGTAACTTTCCGACCACTATATTTAAAACTGCAACTGCTGATGAGGGCTTCTGATTTTCTTCTTACATGTTCAACTATTTTTTCTTTATAACACGTACCACCCTCTAGCATGCTATAAATAAACTTATTTGTTTTTTTCATTCTTTATTAGCTCTCTCCCCTCACTCAAATGGAATTATTCTGCTGATATACTCTAAGCTCTAAGAACAGTGCCTGGCATATAGTAGGCATTCAATATATATTTGTTGAAAAATAAATTAAATCACCAAGATTGCCAGCAGACTTCTGACAGATCCAGAGGGAACTTCCCTTCTGACACTGCTGAACCCTGGATCTTCCGTGAACCACTCTCCTTCAGTTACTGCCCCCCCGCCCCACCTCTGGCCATTCATCTCGGGCTGCTAGGTTTCTCTTCCTTCAGGTATTGAAGGTCCTCCCAGCTCTAGCCTCGATCTCCCTCCTCCCTAGTCTTCACATTCTCCCCAAACAAGGTCATCCACTCAGTGTTTCAACCACCCCCTGAACATTGACTTATCTAGAATTTATACCCTCCCACGTTTCAGACCTATACAAACAGGTAGTGATGAGATAATCTCAAAGTCAGCATGTCTAAACCTGATCCTCTTCCAGAGTTCCCGTCCTCGGTGAGCACCGTCTACCCAAGTGCTCAGGCCAGAAACCTGGGAACATCCCACATCACTCCCCCTCTCTCACCCTCCACATTCCATTGGTCAGGAAACAGCTCCCTTGTTTCCACTCCTACTTCTACCTCCTCTTCACCCTGCACTTGACCTGCCTCCACAGGCTGCTCAGTCTCTCTGCTTTTAATCTCACTCCTCCAGCCCATCCTCCACACGGTCTCAGCATGGCCACTTGGCCAGGTGGTTCTCTTGCCTCTTGGGCATCTACAGGGGAAAGTCGAAACTCGCCTTAGACAGGAATGCCAGGCCCTTCATACAGGCCCCACACACCTGCCTCATCTCCAACTCCTGACCCTCCCATGCCGCCACATACCAACGGTCCTGAATTAACACTTGCAGTCTCCTCTGAACGTGCCACTGAGCCTTTGCACATGCTTTTTCCTCTTCCGGTAAAGTCTTAGCCCTACTTATCTGTGTTTAGATATCTCATCCTTCAAAGTTCAGTTAGCCTTGTGTGATTCCCCCAAGCAAGCCAAAGCATTCCACACGTTCTCCAGCCACATTTTGCACATACCTCCACCATGGCAGTTACCTTGCAGTTTTATAATATGACAAACCTTCCCAACTGACATCCCACGGTGGTTGTGACAGTCAAGGAACAATAGAGGAAAAGGCTCAGTAAGCTGTAAAATCTCGAACAGATGTTAGTCATGGAAGGAGGGAGGAGCCAAAAAGAGATATACAATAGGAAGCAATTACAATAAGATAATTACTATTGTACAAATAGATGCAGAAACGGAGGCTTAAAGACCCTTTAAGCTTCAACAAGGAGCAAGGAGCAAAAAGACTTGGATCTAAGAATCCTGGTAACCAAGGAGTATCAGGGTCTATGTATGTAAAACAGAATACTCTTGTTTGTTAAACAAAAATCCTGTAACATAAGTAATTCATGAATACAGAATGGATCACAGAAAGGGTAAGTGAAAGGGCTCTAGGCTGGGCCCTCAGAAATGACAATCAGATTCTTGCCACCTAACTTGTCCACCAGCGATGCTGCCACCTCTGTCATAATCAGGACAGCAGAGAATCAAAGCCGTGTATGCAGAATTGTCAAAACCCCATCACCAAATCTCCAGTCCCAGGACCAGGGAGACACTGTCATCCCAGCCATGTGCCATGACACCATGGGGCCAGTGACTGGATGCTGAGTCACAGCTGCAGAAACACCCCAAAACCTTGCCAGTTGCTAGCAAGAGCCAGCTCGGCACTAAGGCCATGTCCCCTGCACTCCCACTTCCAGATAGTGCGTCAGTGCATCTAATGATGGAAACTATCCAAATCCAGAATCCTAGGAGCAGGGGATCTGGGAAATGCCATCATTAGCTTTCCAGCCTGTCAGGTACAGGAATGCACACAAAAGGAGTCTGAAGTGGATGCCAAGTGCCAGTCCATGACATCCACCACACAGCACAGAGCGGGAGATGCGTCAAGTCATACACGTTTGTACAGCAAAGTTCCTCTCTGGGAAGACCAAGTGATTGCGTCTCATTGGTTGTTTTAGAACAAAGAACTGAAGGACATTTTAGTCCCTGATGAAAAAATTAAAAGTTTCCCTAACATGAACTGTGAAAGAAATTTCTCCTTGCAGGGGCACTCCAGGTGGATGCTGAGTGGTGTTGTGTGCAGTGTCTTCAATAAAAGCCTTTATAGCAAATATAGAATGAACATTCATATGCTGGTTCTTAAAGTGACTTTTGCTAAAATGCAAAGGCATAACATAGACATGGGATCTGAGACCTCACTTGTCCCCATATCTGTCATTAGCCTGACCCTTAGGTCAGCCACTTTCAAGCTGTGTGCCTCAGGGCCTGGGGGCGTGGAGAAGCCTGGGGATTCCAGGCTCCTTCTACCAGAGCAGTCAGAGTTGCATCTGTCTTAAGTCCACATAAAATTCCCTTTGAAAAAAAATTTAATTGCTTTCAAAACTGTTAGAAAATCAGTCTTTGACCATCTCTCATAAAAGTTATTTCTTACAACTGGTTTTTGGTAAGGGCCAAACCATGGACAGTGTGATGTTTGATGCTAGCCTGCAAGACCACAATTCTGCTCCACTGATTAAGAAAGATTTGAAAGCTTTTGAGAGGGTGGAGATAGCCAATTTTGAGGTGGCCTTTCCAGACGGCAAAAGTCTGCGCGTTTTTCTACACCACTGCCCCCAGGTGCAGGTTAGGACAGCCACAGAAAATTAATTGCAGAAGGTCAGGATACAAAAGGAAGTTGGAGGCCCTCCAGCTTGTACCCTTACTTTACAGATGAGAAAACAGATCTGGAGGGAGAAAGGGACTAGTCAGCCAGATAGCGGGACCTCCTCCCCCAACCCAGCTCCTTCTTGCAGGCAGAGACACCTGCCTTTCCCTGCCAGTTCTATAGTTAATAGATGTCTTGTCTGTATCTGCAGGACTCTCAGAATCCCAGCGCACACCTCACAGTGCTAGCAGGGCTCTCCAGCCCGGCACTTAGCATTTACTGGAGGTCAGGGATTCCAAGGAAACTGCAGCAAGTAAATGTCTCTGTCAATCATATGAGCAGCTGTCAGAAACTAGAGGATTGAAATGTCTCCTGCTGCCTTTTGCTTTTCTCAGAAAATGATCTGCAGCCACTGTTTCTCTCCTCCTTCTTAGGCAGAACTCCTGCTCTCTATTCCCCAAATAGAGCCTGCTGAATGTGGCCAAGCTTTCTACCTATCCAGCCCAAACAGCTGAGTCCTGGCTTTGCAGCCCCTGGTGAAGTGAAGCCCAGCCACAGCTAGGGATCTTTCTCTGTAGGCCCAGGTCAGATCTCAGCAGAAAGCCAGGCCAGCAGGCCCAGTTTCTGAACTGACTGGTGGCTAGAAGCCCAGTCAAGACACAGGGTCAGGGTGGAGAGCACGTTCTGAAAGGGCCAGGAGATGGAGTCGGGTGGGGTCGGGGGAGGCTCAGTGGAGGAATCCTACCAACTGGGGGCTTCTGCCCTCCTTCTCGCTGTTCAGACTGGGCCAAATGAACTCAGTCACCTCAGGTGGAGGCCCTTTAAAGCTGAACGTTCTCCCCATACTAGGCCTTCCCCAGTGGCCTTGACTGTTTCTTTCAGGCTGCCTCTGTCTCTGAGGCTGGAACTTAGTCAGGTCCTGCTGGTTCTTCTGGCATGATTTCAGCTGTATCTGTGCCCTGGGTGCCATTTTGGTCTCACCCACCCTCATCTTGGACCCAGAACTGACAATGGTCTCCTAAATGGGCCCCTTCCCCTTGATCTCTCCAAGCCTCTCTTATACACAAATGGCCACATTAACACTACTCACACTACTTTGCAGGTGATCCATGCTCATAAACTTGCAATGCTCCCCAAAGTAATGAGCTGGGAATTCAAGGCTCTCCACAATCCATAATCACACCAAGTTTCCCCACTCACCTCCCCAGTAGGGGCACATTTCCATGTGTGCACACACACAGCTGATTAAGCCAGTGACATGCCCTCTGCTTCTAGGAATTATTCCAGGGATTCCTGCTATTGTTCCCACCATCTCCCCACCTGGCAGATACCACCCCACAACATGTGCACATGCCTAAGTTCCACTCCTCCTCTCTCTGCCTCCCAGGCCCACGGAGAGCCCTGTCTATCTCGAATGCACTCCATATGTCAGCGTCACCATCTATATGAACACAGCCTCCAGACAAGCGGGGTATGTGTTACCACCTCCATTTTGCACAAGCAGAGATGGTGCCTAACGAGCTGAAAGCTCTGTCTTCCCAAGTTTGCCCAGCAACAAATAGTTTGAACAGAACTAGCCCTGTCCTCCAGTCAGCCCAGCCTTCTCCTACTGCTCCTGCAACACCAGAGGCGGAGGAGCCGGGGTGCTGGCAGGAGGAAGAAATGGTTGGGGGAGGAGAGCGGGCCACCGTCGGGGCGGGCAAAGTCTGTCACTCACGCTCCAAAGACCCTGAGAAGGAGCAGTGAGTAATGGTCAGCTCCCCAGTCAGCCAGAAAAAATAGGGCAAGCGCAGCGTGAGGAAGCATCCAGAACGGTGCCCAGCATGTGATCAGCCAGACCTGGGGTAGGGGCTTGCGGCTCATAGCAACAACCTTGGTGCCACGTGGTCGAAACCCCCGGGGGCAGTGTTTCTTGGGAGGAAGGACCGAGCCCTCCACGGCCTTTGCCTTTTTCTACGTTATCACACGGAGCTGGGGGAGTTCAACACCATTTGCCAGACTGAGTAGGAACACAGTAGCCAGGCCTTCAAAACAGGGCACCTTTGTCCGCAGCTGACACCTTGGCCCAGAGCCCGGCTCAGCTTCAGGGAAGGATTTAGGTCAGAAGGAAAATGGAGGTGGGGGTGGCTGCAGCTTTAAAATCTGTTTTAGCACAAGATTAGGGAGATGATCCGCCTCTTCGCATGGCCATACCTGTGCTGGGTTGCCCCCGAGCCATTTCGTGAGTTTATCACCTCTTTCCAGTCAGCTCAAGTCAAAACTTATCTCTTCTGAGTGTAAGTGTGCAGAGTTGAGCAGATGGATGTGATGCAAGAGAAGCGCCCAGTCAGCAGGGCAGGTGGCCACAGAGCTGGGAATTATTTCCAAAGCAAAGTAACTTCAGGAGGCAAAAAGGATGTTGTCCTGAGTCATTTTGAGTTTGACAGCTGTGTCTCCTTTATATTAAGTTCATTTCCCCCTGCGTTTCAAGAGAGAGCTCAGCTCTCCAAGGGGATTTATGAGGAGAAGCCCCCTTTCCAAAGCGCTCCTTTTCACAGGGATCATTCAGAGAACCTACCTCAAAGTCGAGTTCTTACCATTCCGATGCACTTACAGAGTTGGGAAAGAGGTTTCAGGATCCTGCAAATTTTATGAAAAGGGGTCACCTGCGCTTGCCTGGCTCTGCCCCGTTGCCTTACAAGGCTTTCCCGCTGACCTTGCCCGCCATCTGCTGGACGAGGGCGGTACTGCTGCCAGGGATAGGCTCTTTGGGCGGAGACTTCTAGACAGAGACAACTCAAAAATAATTCTGGCAAGGGCCATGAAAAAAATTACTCTTGACTGCCAAGAAAGTAGTAATCAATTTAATTGTCTACAGCAAAGTGCATTTAATGATACACTTCTTGGTTGTTGTATTTAAATCATTCTCACTCAGCATTCAACAAACCCATAGCTGAGCACATACCACATACCAGATGCTATACTAGATGCTGGGATAGAAGTGAATCAGATAGCCCCTGCTCTTAAAAAAAGAAGAAGTAGGCTAAAAGTTTTTTTTCTATGAACCTAAAACTTCTCTTAAAAAAAAACTACTTAAAAAAATTAGAAGTCCAGAGGTCCAGAAACATGTGCAATGATAGTGATATTTCAATGTGATTATGGCCTCAAGGGGATGTGCCACATGCCACAGACCCCAAAAGAAGAAGTCTGCTTGGGGCAGAAAGGGGAAATGGCCCAAAGGGAACAGAGAAGGAAGGTGACATTTGACTGATGGTAATCAGAAAAAAAAAGAGGACAGAAAAGTCTCAAATAAGTCTTATTGACTGGAAAATGCCCTCCACTTCCTTCACCCTCCATTGTGCTCAGAAACACTGTTGGTGGAACACTGGCCACTGGGAATCTTGCAGGGCATCTTGAGAAGGGTTATGGGTCTTTTTGAAGATGACTTGTGGAGGCTCTAGGGCCATTGGCTCAATCCACAGGTGTGGGACATTAAGTGCTGTGGCCACAAGGAAGTAAAGCACCAGACTTTAGAGTAAGAGATACCTGGGTTGGATCTCAACTTGCTACTTAACAGCTGTGGAACGTGGGTAAATCACTTAAGTTCTACAAGCTGTAGTTCCTTCACACGTAAATGAGGTGATGATAACAATTTACCCTAAAGAAAATGAAATGAGGCCATGCACGTGGAGCCCTAGCCCATGGCCTCATGCACACAAGCCTCAGAAATGTGCAACTGTTCTCAGAGGCACCCCCAAACTTCCCAGCTATTTCTGTTTAGGACATAGTCTCCCCCACCTTAATCTCCTCCCTGGAACACAGACCTCCACAAAGCCAGGTTTGCAGATTTGAGTCGCCACCAGGCATTAGAACCCCTCCCAAGGGTCTTGTGGATTCAGCTTTTCTGGGGTGACCTTCTGATAATTCTGCAAATGACCGGCATCAAGAATCTATGGGAAGACTGGGCTGAAAGCCTCCTGGTAAGGACAATATTGACCACAAGGGGGCAGTATTGGCCAACACTTGCTTCCCAGAGTGGCAATGTCAGCCTTCTGTTTTACCGGGGAATGGGGAGGATGGACCAGTACAGAGATGAGAAGAGTAACGTTGTTTACAGGAGCAAGTTTATTTTATGTTAACTTACATGAAATGAAAAAAGGCATCTGATCCAGGAGGATTTTTTGAGGACATCCACAAAGTCATAGGGGAGACCTTCCATTACCTCATTCAGTACATTGCTAACAGGCCACTTGGGGGTAGCTCTATTAGCAGGTGCACCACCCGACTCCAAGCCCACCTGTTATAAAGTGGAAACAATGATAGCAGGCTGTGTGAAGCAGTTCAGGCTTAATTGCCACCGTATTTACACACAGAATCTGTACCTGTGGAGGGTTTCAATGACTTGCCATGGTCTTGGCTTGGCTAATGGCAGAATGTGGGCCAGAACCCCAGGACCCCTATCCCTGGTGCAGAACATCTTCCACTGTGATCTGATGGGCTCCTACTCTGACCCCAGATGAAGTTAACTGCCGAGATGTTACCGAGAGCCACTGTGGCCTAGGCTGGGGGGTCTCCAAGGCCCCTTCCAGCTCTGAATGATGAAATTTCACGATTTCAGCTTTAAGCAGGTTCTTTATTGGAAGATTCCTCCCATCCGGAGTGCCAACCTTGTAAGAGCATAAAGGCACCTGTATTCTGGCTTCACTAGGCTCACCACAGGTGGGCTTTGCTGTAACAAGCCCAGTTAGGGCCACTGGATTCGCATAAACTGTAGACTGGGGGAAAGCAGCTCTGTAAAATTATGCAAATATTCCTTTAAATAACAAAGTTCCCACACCCATCACCCTACTTCTCAAGCATTTGAAATAGAGCTAAACATAAATGACTTTGAGTTACACCCAGCTTTATGGGAATTCATCTGCTGCTAATTCACCTGAATCAGAATAAAGGAATCACAAGGAGAGTGGGTAGGAAGCAAAGCCTGTGGTTCTGCTAAGGGTACAGACAAACAGAAGAAGCTATAGCTCCTTGACATAGTGGTCCTCCTCCTCTTCCCCGTGGGCCTTCCTTTCCTCTTACTCCCTCAATGGTGCAGTGCTTGGCCAGACACCTAGTGGCCCTCACCTCCCGAGGGTCTCAGTGGCCCCTTTGAAGCAGCCTCCCAACAAGTTTCCAGCTAAGGTTCCCTCCAGTGACTTCCTGGCAAGTTTAACATGAACCCCCAGCAGCCTCCTGGTGAGTTTTATTGGTACCCCGGGGAACAGTTTGCTGTTTGCCAGCCTTGACCTGCTTGACCTTGACCTCAGTGAACTTGTACACCATCCAAGGGCTCCAGCCATCCCTTCTCCAGTGAGACCTTATTCTCAGCCTCAGAGGTGCATCTCTCCCAAATTTATTTCTTCCTGTATTATTTAGAGTTCTCTGTACCCTTAAAAAGCCAATCTCCTGTCCTGGTTAGTAATTATTAACTAGTTAATAATTCTCTACAGCCGACCTTCTGTGTTGGAGTGACTGTGTGGTTTCTGTCTGCTGATGAGGCCCTGACTGGTGCAGTGTGCACACACACGCCTTCACACGCATCCCTGCATACACCCTGGAGGGACCCTCCTTTAGCAGCTCCTTGCTCCCTCCAGCTCAGTTGGATTTTCCCCAGCAAATCGTCTGAGCATCCTGAGTCACCTGCTCCTCTTAGGACCCCCTGTATCAGCCGGGATTTGGTCAGGAAAACAGAAACCACTCCAGGTATTTCAAGCAGGAAGGGATTTAATACAGGGACTTTGGTGCTCAAGTCCTGGCTTCACCTGTTCCTGACTGTGTCACTGTGGGCAGGTGACTCAGCCTCTCTGAGACTCAGTTACTACTTCTATAAAGATAGAGATAATAATAGCACCTAACTCATACAGTTTCTCTGAAAAATTATATATAATAATCCATGAAAAATTCTCAGTGCCTGATACATGGTTAGTGCCCAGAAGATGTATTATTACCCAGAAAATGTAAGCTATTATTAGTGTTTCTATTATAATCCTCTAAATGCTCCAGCAACCTGAGCTGAAGTGTCCCAAAGCCATAACAGTCTATAGCTGAGGCAGCCAGGAAAGGAAGACATCTGTCCCCGATTGAATTAAAGACTATTCTAGACTGAAGTAGGGGATGATGTGAGTGACAGATAGGACCCATTGGCCCCAAGATCCCTGCCTGTCCTCAGCTAGAACAAATTATACATCCTAAACGCCCTTCACCTGTGTTGAGCAAAACCTTCTCTTCCAGATTTCTTTTTAAAATTTTAATTGAATATGTAATATATGCACATTTTTGTAAGTCAAAGACTACAAAATGCTGTATAGT
The DNA here is from genome assembly GCF_030020395.1 of Manis pentadactyla. Classification (NCBI taxonomy): domain Eukaryota; kingdom Metazoa; phylum Chordata; class Mammalia; order Pholidota; family Manidae; genus Manis; species Manis pentadactyla. Next base: position 198,084,667 of record NC_080020.1, on the reverse strand, counting down.
TAAGAATGTCTTCCTCCCACCCCAAACCCTTAATATCTTCACTTTCTTACCCCAGAGACAACCATCAGGAACCAGTTTCTTATGTGTCTTTCCAGGCATATTTTAGGCATTTACAAGTAAAATATATATTCATATTTTAATACATATGGGAGTACTGTTTTTGCTCTTCCACTGAAAAATGTATTTTGGAGACCATTCCATATTTGTACTGATGTATTATTACCTTATTTGGTTTTTCTTCTTTAATCTTACTCTTTCAAGTCTGCATAGTCTTCTTGATATGGAGATAGCTCTAATTATTTAACCAGATTCTTTCTGGTGGACATTGAACTTTTTCCCAGTTTTTGGCTGTTGTAAACAATGTTGTAATAAATATCTGTATACATATTGACTTCTTTCTTTTCTATGAAGTAGAAAATCATCTCATCTTTTTAGAGTCAGAGCCCCAGAGGCCATCCTTATGGTCTAGTATAAAAAGACCAGGGAAGGAGATGGGAGACCTGCGCTGCAGTCCTGGCTCAGCCATCAATGTTCTGCATTCAGACACCAATCACTCCATCTCCGTGTGACTCAGGTTCCTTGCTGTCAGGCAGCAATATTTGTACCTGCTTTAAATTGCCTCACAAGGGCATTCTGAGAATCAGATGACACAGTGCACATGAGAGCTTGGGAGTGCTGTCCTAATGCTCAAGTCTCTCTTCTGCTCATTTTCCAAACCCACAACTGATATATTGATGCATGAATGTGCCCATCAATATTCAACACAGTGCCTGCTCCATCAAGTGCCCCTTCCAAGGGAAACTGCTTAAAGGACAACCCGAGGCTTCTGTACAGAGCACTGAATGTCCCCCCACCTTCCCGAACCCCCACTTCTCCTCCACCGCCAGGCTGAACTGGGCTGAGCACACTGGACACCCCACCAGCTTCCCAGAACTAGAATGAAAAGCTTTGCCCAAAGAGACAAACCAGGTCATTCTGATTCTTGCCCTGGAAAAGTCTACCAGGAAATTATGAGTGACTAAGATAGTGAGGACAAACATAATATAAAATGCATGGAGAGAGGCCATGTGGTCAGGGCCAGGAAGGATCGTTAGAAGTACAAGTTATGAGTAAACTGAAATTGGGAGGAAGCAGAGGTCATAATGCTGAAACTATGAGGTCAGAAAAAAAGTGGAGAAGGATGTGGGAGAGAAGTGAGAGGACCCAGAGAAGCAGAAACACTAGAACTGGACAAGTTGTAACAATGACAAAGCACGTGAAGGGGCAGCAGCTCTGGCTGCTGAGTCCAGCACAGTCCCCGCGAGGCTAAGCCATCCAAGACGCTGGGCTCCCATGTGATCCTGTCTGCCCTGCCCCTCATGTGGCTTTACTATAACTGCCCCTTTCCCTAGGCTCAGTGGAGGATGGGAGACCTGTTTTCGGCTGCCAGGAGTGCCAAGCCAACCCAAGGCAGGTGAGACTTACCTCCCGTGCTCCCCCAGAGCCCCTTAAAGGCAGGTGTGTGAGGATCTTACCTCACAACAAGGGAGATGGGAATCCTAGACTCTATTTGGCTTTGGCATATACCTTGTTTAATGAATGAATGAATGTTCATGCCCCCTAAAGAAAGGGCAGGGCAGAGAAGGGCAGAGAGCAAAAATGGAGAGGCAAATAGGCAAAATAAATATCAGTCGAGACAGCTCCTGCTGATCCTGCCCTCATGCCCAAATGCCCCCCACGCTTCCTGTCACCTCTTCTGCTAAACCTTCCCCAGCTACTCCCACTGTATCAGCACCCATCTTCTTGACTGTGATGGTAAATCACCTTATGGGCCCCAACTCTTCATTCTGCCCCATATCTACACCTTCTACCCTTTGTCCGTGCAGTTCTTCCCATTAAGGGGCAGAGCACATTTCGCCATCCTTTACCTTTGGGTTTGGCCGTATGACCACCTTATACTGTTGGCCAAAGCCAATAGTAAAAACGGAAGTGATGGCAGGCCAATTCCAAGGCCTTTTGTGCTTCTTCCATTGCCATGAAAAGAGCATGCTCAGGCCAGCCCACTGTTGCCAAGAAGAGGCTGAGGGACACGTGGAACAAAGCTGCCTTGGCCAACCTGCCTAGTGGAGCCCATCGCAGATCAGCCAACTCTTAGATGTCTATGTTGTCACTGAGATTTTAGTGTTTGATATGCAACTATACAATTACCCAAGCACGTATACATTTCAGTGATTGGTGATTTTTATAGCAGTTCACTATTTAGTCATATATAATTATTTCTTTGGACAGATAAGATTTAATAGATGAAAATATAGGATCCCCAGTTAAATGTGAATTTCAGATTAATGAAGAATAATTTTTACTGTAAATGTATCCCATGCAAATTTTAAAGTAATGATTATAATTAAAATCATAATTTTAAATATGCAAAAAATTATTTATCTAAAATTCAAATTTAACTTTAAATTTAAAGGGCATCCTGTACTTTTCTGGCAATCCTACTCTGAGTGCCTGGGGCAGGCTTAACATCTTCTACAATCGCCAAGAGGTAGTTTCCATGGCCACCATCTTAACGCTGGGAGAGGGCAGCCATGGTTTGGTTAAAGATGAGACTAAAGCCCCTTCTCCTTTTGTAGCACAGCCTTGTCTTCTACGACCAAAAATGTTCATGTCATTCTCACAAAACTGCCGACCACAAGGTATTTTCCCAGCCCACTGATCTCTTTGCTGGTCCCCCTCAGTCCATCCTATGAATAACAGGGGTTGCATGTGCTTGCTAGGTCTGCTGTGACAAGGTACCACAGCCAGGATGGTTTAAACCACAGAAGGTTATTTTCTCACAGCTCTGGAGGCTGGAAGTCCAGGATCAAGGTGTCAGAAGGGTTGGTTCCCTCAGAAGCCCATGAGGGAAGCATCTGTTCGCGGCCTGTGATAGTCAGTCTTACATGTCAGCCTGACTGGGCCGTGGGATGCTGGAATGCTTCTGGGTGTGTCTCTGAGGGTGTTTTGGGAAGAGATTAGCATTTGAATAGGCAGACCAGACAAGGCAGATTGCCCTGCCCAGGGTGGGTGGGCATCATTGAAACCTCTGAGGGCCTGACTAGAACAAGAAGGTGGAGGAAACCCCAACAGATTCTCTCTGCCTGACTGCCAGTCTCCTGCATTGGACAGGGACTTCTGCCAGCAGCGCTGCTGGGTATTCAGTCTCCAGGCTTAGGCTGGAATTTATACCGTCAACTTTCCTAATTTTGCCCCTTGCAAAGAGTAGATCATGCCACTTCCCAGCCTCTGTGATGACATGAGCCAATTCCTTGTAATAAAGCTCACATGTGTCATATACATATAATCTTGTATTGGTTCTGTTTCTCTGTAGAAACCTAATACAAACCTCTCTCCTTGCTTTGTAGATGGCCATTTTCTCCCTTATCTTCACATCATCTTCTGCCTGTGCATGCATCTGTGTCCAAAATTCCTCTTCTTCTCAGGACATCAGTCACTGGATTAGGACCTCCTCTAATGACCTCATTCTGACTTAGTTGCCTCTGTACAGACCCTCTCTCTAAGATGGTCCTACGTAACGTACTGGAGTTAGGACCTCAGCATAAGCATTTTATTGGGGAGACATAATTCAGTTCATAACAGGGTTTGTGGAGCTATTGTGACTCATCCTGATAAAGTCTGCATTTAAAAGAGGAACCCAAGGGAGTAGATCTCAAATAACGGAATTCTTCAGGTGGTGGAATTCTAGTTTTCAAAGTCGTCCCTAAAGGTGGCAAAGGCCCATCCTGCAGTTCTTAATAATGACACCTCAAAGGGGCCATACCCCCTGCCAAAGGGGCCCTAGCAACTAACTGGTGAAATGCGGGTTATTATGAGGACAGGGATTGTGATGGTGGCCGAGCTGTGGAATCTGGGGAGACCAAATGTTAGTGCCTCAAAATTGGCAAGCAGCGTAGTTTTCTGCATGACAGCAGAGGAGAGGGAGACGATGGGAGCCCGTTGGGCAGAAAGCTGCCCAGCCTTCTCCAAGGGCATGCCTGATGACCCCATGTCTGAAGGGAAGCCCAGAGTGTTTTTGGTAAGGGCATGCCTCATTTCACTGCCCCAGCCTGCTGTGGGGACCTGGGATAGCAGCCGAGTGCACTGGGATTCCTGAGAGCGGCCAGCAAGAGCACCCCATCCCCGCAGCTGACACCCAGCTCTAAGCAGGGACCTGGCAGCCCTTCACAAGATTGTGAGATCACTTGAAACTGGCTTCGGTCTCTCCTGTCTGCCTCCCTGGTTGGAGCCCTGTCCTCCATCTAGGAATGGCACCCGGCGCCCCCGTAGCCCTTTCATTGGTTCCCATGTGTACAGGTTCTCTCAGTGCAGCCCTTGGGGTTCTTCCTCCCTCTGTACCCCCACGCCCTACTGAGGACTAGGTGTCTAAATGGTCTCAAAGTTAGGCAGAGGGGGCTGGGGATGGACAAGTCACCTCCATGGTGATTTGAAAATCACCAGGAAGGCGGCCTTCTACCTCAGCTCCCCGCTGCCGCCACTGGCTGGCACGTCAGGGCGCCAAAGCTTTGTGCCAGTTTGCCCTGTCCTTCTCATCGCTCTCAGGGCCTGATACTCCATGTTAAGTGCAATTCTGATAAGAACTCTGTCTAGATCTTTACCAAACACCCCAGTCCATGTGGGGGTGGGGTGGGGGACAGCCCCATACTGACTCCTCACTGTCCCCCAACGCCCCCCTCCCTGCCCCAGGAGGCAGAGTCACCAAAGTCAGACTCTTCCTATGACTGCCTGGAGGAGATGGAAGCTTGTGAGGACAAAGGCTGCCCAGGGCTGCCTAAGTTGCTGTCCCCCAAGACTGGCCCTGCCACCAAGGGCCAGGCGGGTGATGGACCTGAACTCACAGAGCTGCTCCAGGCCTCGGCCCCAACTCCAGGGACCTCAGGGACCCTGGGGATGGAATGCAATGCTGAGATGGAGCTGGAGTAGGTGCGCATGGAGTTCGAGCTCACACGGCTCAAGTACCTGCACGAGGAGAATGAGCGCCGGCGGCAGCACGAGGGGGTGATGGCGCAGCTGCAGCAGCAGGCCGCACTCCACCTGGTAGGTGACAGTGAATGGGGATACTGGCCAAGAGGCCCGCAGGGCCCGCCCTGAGAGCCAGGGACTGACCTTGGGGCCCGGGGGCCCACCTGACCTACTGCACCTGCCCTGGGTTCAGATGTGGAGGACTCACAGCTTTGAGCTTCCATGCTAAGCTGAACTCCGACCTTGTAAGGAGAGCTGACCCTAAGAGCAGCCCAGAACCACCTTGTTCACCTGCCTGCTCACGGCTTTTCTTCTCAGGGGAAAGTCCTCAACATGGCCTCCATGACTGATTTCCCCCATTCTCCATTCCTCTCTGCATCTTTTTTAAGTGACTGATGCCTGAGACTAAACTCAGAATCCCTACCGAGGTCTGTGGATTTTGATGAAACCATCACCTTCCCTGATCAGGGAGGCATTTGCCCTGTAGGATCACTGCCATGCTGTCAGCTAAAGCCTAGACATCTCCTGGTGAGAGCCAGGCCACTCTTCCCTAATCCATACTAAACCAGGATGAGAAAATGTACTTGCAGTTAAGTGGGATGTGAGGTGTTTGGCACTGTGGCTGTGCCACACTATAAGTACTAAATAATGAAAAATGTTATTAGTTAAAGCAGTGTTGTCTGGGCTTTAAAATCAGGCAGTTCTGGGATAAAACCCTGGCTCTACTATGTGTAAACAGTGTGACGCTGGGCAAGTTACTAATCCTCTCTGAGCCTTGGTTTGCTCATGCAGAAAGTAGTACCTACCTCATAGGGCTGTCGGGAAGGTTAAATGAGATAATGCATGCAGGGCACTTTACAATGAGCCTGGCACATTAGGTAAGCACTCAATAAGTGTGAGTAATTACCATATTTATGTACTCAAGCAACTCACTTCTTGACCCAAATGCAACAATATACATTCATCACTTCTCAATTTTATTGGGATATAATATATTAGCTATGCTTCTCAGCTCTAAGTCATCCTCAATTCTGAGAGACTTGTCTTCTGTCTTCATTCAAGTCATTGCTACAATTGTTGAGGAGGCTATGACCCAAAGGAAATAGCACTAAAAGGTCTCTGAATAGGTTAGTAATGTTCCATTAATCAGCACCCTCGAGTTATATTTTATCCAGCTCACATTTCTCTACCCTGCCCTTATCCTGAGAAACAGTCAAATGGTTTCCCAGAATTAGATATTATACTACCTATAGCATTTCCCCCAATATCTTTTTTTAAGAAAAAGGGGGTGGTTTTGCCTGATTTGTTCTCAATGAACACAGGCTGGCTTCTTAACAATGATCATTTTTTTTCTTGCTCACAAAAGACCTTCTTAATTATGAACTAAATGATTTTGCTGAACCAAGTCAAGATCATTGAACTGAGATTTCCAGAATCCATCTTTTTCTCCCCTCTTTTAAAAAATCTAGAAAATATTTCCCTGTCTTTAAGATTTGGGCACATTTCCTGATAGTCTGACTTCTCCTTAATAAATTCCACTTCTAAACTTGTGACTTTGTCCACAATAGCCTGGGATAGAATTTGTCACAAGTCAGGGTCTGAAACTATTTGAAGCAGATGTGGTACAGTACTCGGCCTTTGGTCAATGTCTCCTCCTAACCATATTTGCTTTCCCTTTTTTGGTTTGAAATTTTACTCCTTGCTGGATGAGCTGGAAACTCTTGGTGTATAGTCCTATCTGCTGTCTGTCTTCTGCTCAAAAGATTGACTGTTGAAAATATTTTGAAAAGGTTTCACAAATGCATGTTCGGTTACCAAAATCATAATTATCACCCTTCAGCATTTCAGGCAGAAAACACATGCAGACTGCAGAAGGTGGCAGGAAGCCCACAGGTCCAGGCCCACACCGTGTCTGCTGACAACCGTGAGATCTGCCTCCAACCCTGAACACTAGGGTTCTTCTCTGGTCTTCAAATCTCCTTGCTATGCATTTTAAAGATGCATCTCTGAGCCATTTTCTGCCCCCTCAGTTTTATTTAGTTGCCCTCACATTTCATGGTAGTTGTCCCAGCTCTGGTGTGTCCCAAATCCCAGCCTTTGGTAATAGTTTACATAAGTGTTTGACTTGTACATTTACTGAAAGGTGGAGAGTTGACTTGATTTTTAAGCCTACTGCCCACTCTTTCTGGGTGAAGGGGTGAGCAGATAGGTCTCATTTTGCTGACAAATACTTCTGTGTGTTTCCAGCTAGTTCAGGGCATCACAGTCCCTGCCTTCTGCCTGCTTACAAAAAAAGTGGAATGATTTTAAGAGACATTTTAAAGAATAGACCATGGTGATACCTTTTTACCTACAGACCAAAATAGTTACATCAGCTTTTGCCTTACTTATATGCCAGTGACTTCTACAGTCAAAATGGGGGTCTGTCAGACTCAATTACATAGATTCTGAAAATGAGCAACACACAGGCAGAGTTAGCCAGACCAGTGAGGCTGCCTTCCCCCGGCCCAAGACCATGAGGGGTTTGGTCCCACCACCCGTCTCTCACCACCTGTCCCCAGGAGAGACAGAGCCCTAGGCTGACGGACTGCAGACTGACCCTGTGTGACATATCCAGGACCAGGAAGTCAGAAACAGTCATCTGTGCCCAAGGGACACCCTCTCCTTGTGCCTCTTTCCAGAAAACAAGGTTGAGTGACAGGGAAAACCATTCAGAGAACACTCCCCAGACCCCACGACCAGATCTGGGCATCTCAGAGTCAGAGAGACTGCCCACCTCTGTGACTCAGAGGCAGTGTGGAACATACAGAGCAGGAAAGGTGTTGGCCTTGTGCCTGGCTGGGGAGGCTCGGAGAGTCTCGTACAGCAGACTCAAGAAGGAAAAGCTCCTAAGCTCCTCCATGTGCCAGTGACCTTGCTAGAAATTTTTCTGTTCTTGTTCCTCATAATCTTCTTCCTCACAATCTCGTGAGGTGGGCACGATTACTCCCCCTCAGGGGAGGAAGACAACCTGCCCAGGGTCACGTTCAGGAAGAGACAAGAGCAGGATCACCCCCAGATGTGCCTGGCACCCAAGCCCAGTTTTGCCAGCTCCATCTTTTCTCCCCCCACAGTCCTCAGGGGGCCTCCAGGACCTCCTGCTCCCCCAGAACCAGTTTGCCATGTTCCTGTACTGCTTCTTCTTTATACACACGATCTGTGTCACCAAGGAGATGATCTTCTTTCTCTTCTCCAAGCACTACCTGTTCTGTATCGCAGCCATTCTGCTCCGCTTGATTAAAATGTTATGGTCATAATTCCAAGTGCCCTCTTTCTCTCCCTCACTGGGAACCTCCACACTTGGACATGATCCCAGTGAGCCCCCAGTCTCCCTTCCTCCTCCTTCCCTAACACCTCTTCCCCTTACAAGCACCTCCCTCCAATCAGAACTTGCTGTTAGAAAAGGTTCTGATGTCAACTGTTTACACCTTTGTGTGAAGAAATATGTTCAGGCCTTGTACTGACCCTGTGTTTTGCCTGGGGATGAAGATATTTTATCCAGAGAGAAGGATTTCAGAAGTTAGGAGGATAGAGAGATATCTTTAGGGGTGAGGGGTTAAGAAAGCCTTTCCAGAATCACAGAAACCACACCAAGGCCAGGCTGGTTTAGGATCCAGCACATCTACTCATATTCATAGATCTTCTCTGATCCACAGCATGGATGATAGGCTTGGGGCTACATCCCCCAAAGATGTCCATGTCCCAGTCGCTAGAACCTGTAACTATGTTACTTCATATGCAAAAGAGACTTTGAGCTGTGTTTATATTAAAAATCCTAAAATAGGGAGATGATCCTGGATTTTCCAGGCTGGCCCAGTATAATCACAAGGGTCCTTATAAGAGTGAGACAGGAGGATGAGAGTCAGAGAAGGAGATGTGACCGTGGAAATAGAGGTTGGAGTGATGCAGGGCCATAGGCCAGGGAATGCAGGCAGCCTTTAGAAGCTAGAAAAGGTGAGAAACTGGATTGTCTCCTAGAACCTCCAGAAGGAATGCAGCCCTGCTGACCCATTTTAGACTTCTGATCTCCAGAAACACAAGAGAATACATTGAGTTGCTTTAAGCCACTAAATTTGTAGTAATGCATTACACCAGCAAATGGACCCTAACACAGGAGCCAAGACTTCCCAGGCTGTCCCCTGCTCTGCAAACATGTCAGGATAGCATCAGCAGGCCATTGGCAAGGGTCCATTTAGTGTACGGTGAGAGCAGGACTGCACACAGGCAGCCGTGCAGGCTTGGAGCCTGCCCTCAGGCAGCATACGGTTCCAAAAGAGAGAGCAGGAGAGGTCTACCAGGATCTGATGGACAGGGGTCATCATATCCTGAGCAGCGCACACTAGGGTGAGGCAGGGTGGCAAGACCTGAGCATACTACTGGGGGCATTCGGAAGGAGGGATTAAATAAATGCTGGTGTAAAAGTAGGAGGAGGAAAAGCAGGCCACACAGCCCAACCCTCAAATCCCAAGTACACAGACACGCAGATACACAGCAAGTAAACAGCTGTCCACAGTAGAGTTATACACAGCACCCCCATCCCCCAAATACAGAGGCAGCAACCAGCAAAAGGAACATATTTTGAACACTAGAGGGCCCACAGGAGGCACAAAATGAAGCTGCCCGGTGCATCTAACAAGACAAAAGAGTTCAACTCCCCCAGCCCCAGCGGCCTGCCCCTTCTCTAACACACACACTCCTCGCAGGCGGTCAGCTGCTCTGAGCCCTGCCCAGGACTGATGGCTGGCCAGCTGGCTACAGTGCAGGAGATGAGGGATAATGCAGCAGATGGAATGAGGCTGGACACAGCTGTGCCATCAATCAAGTCTTTACTGACCCCTCCTTTTCCTGAGCGAGAGGCTCTGCCTTAAGAGGGACACAAGAATAAGTTTCTGTCTCGTTGGGCTCTCTGAGTGATGCTCATTGAAAACACATGAAGAAAAAGAAGAGCGCCCTGGGATTCAATGTCAGTACATACTATCATGCCATTTCAGTCTGTGGTGCCTCCTCATTTTCCACCCAGTTTAGTGCACCCACCCCCACTGATAGCTGAGTGTGACAGGTATTTACTCGGAAGTAATAAAACTGCAATTTCTCATTAAACTTTCAATGATAGGATTTTTTTTGCTGTAAGTCACTTCTCACTATTATCGTATTTGATTTGGGTTCCTGGGGTGCAATTGAGGTAAGAGGAGGAGGAAATCAGGATATCAAAAAAATTAAGGCCCAGAAATTTAACTTGTTACAGCAGACAGATTTGAGAGTTTGTAAAAAACACCAAGTGCTATAAGTTCAATCCACTGTTGTCAGGTAAAACAGGACTAGAATACTCCATTTTCCTTACAAATCTTCTGAGAAAGACATCACTAACTACCTTGAGTAGGTAAGTTAGAATTTCATCTCAGGCCCTTAGCAATGCATAAAATCCTCCCTCTGTCCCTCCTGCTGTGATTGATGATTAAAGGCAGTAGCCTCAGATCTGCCTTCTGGAAAAAAAAAGTCACTCCCCAGACTTGGTACAATTTTCCTGGTTCAAATGCAAAGCAGAAAAGCAAAAGGGAGAGACGAAGGTAGAGAGAGATGAAAAGGCTAGGAAAACAGCACTGCTGATGTGTTACCCAGAAGGCAACAGTCAACATATACAAGCAGTTCTTGAGCACCTCCAAAGGGCAGGGCACTTCCCTAAATGCTTTATGGAAGGTATCTTCACCAAAACCCTGGGCAGAAGACTCATGTATTCTCTCCATTTCACAGATGAGGATACTGAGCCTCAGAGAGGTTAAGTGACTTACCCAAGATCATCTTAGATCTCAAGTCTGACTCCCAGGGACATGATCTTTCCATAGTACCATGCTCCCAGGATCCTGCCTTGAAGGATCTCACAGTCTTGCTGGGGAAAGGAGGCTAATACATGTGGAAATGTAAAGATGCTCTCAGCATACAGACCTCAGTAATGAAGGAGACCAAAGAAGGAGAGGTCCCTGGGGCATGGGGTGATAGCAAGTCTCCTTGAAAGAGCAGCCCCTGAGGGCAGGTAAGCCTAGAGCAGATGAAGGGAAGAGGGAAAATTCACATGAACTAGACCACAGTGGGAATAAACTGAGTAACAGAAGGCTCACCCTCATGCCAATAAAGGGTAAGAGACCCGGAAAATTGATTTGGGACCACATTTTATAGCCTTGAGTGTTGGTCTGAGGACTAGGACCTTAATCCCATGGGAAATAGGGAATTTTGAAAGATTGTAGAGTAAGATAGTGACACCCCCCAAAAAAGGAAAAAATGCCTCCTTCCCCCTCTTTGGGGACTATGTTCTTGCCTTGACCTTCTATTTCTATGTTCAATCCAGAAACATTCTTTCTAAGGCCCTGAGTATGAGAATTACATTCAGCTATAAAAGAAACCCAGCCACTGTAGCTTAACCAAATAGCAGTTTATGTTTCTCACATACTGAGAAGTCCCAGGTAAGGCAGTTCATGACTGGCGAAACTGCTCTAAGAAATCATAGAGGTCCCAGACTTCACTTTGCTCCACAAGGCCAAGTGCACAGCTTTTATCCCCCTCACCCGTGGCTTTCAGCCTCAAGATCTCAAAAATGGTTGTTGCAGCTGTACGTGTCAGGTCTACAACTCTAGGTCAGAAAAGAGGGAAAAGTAAAGGAGCCACCTTTTAAAAGCTTTCCAGAGAGACCCACCTAGAGACTTCTGCCCAATCTCATTGGTCACCCTAGATCACGTGACTGATGCTAACTGCAGGGCATCTGAGGAGGTAAGTTTTTCACCTGGGCACTAATGCCAGCTTGAACAAAATTAGGATTCTGATAGTATTGAGGGACAGTGTTGGAGAAGGGAAGGATGATATTGAAAAAGCAAATAACTGTCTACTATCCCCTGCATTTTTAGGCCCAGCTTCTATCCCTTCCTCTGTGCTGAGCCAGAGTCTCCATGGGGGTTGAGGCAACTGGGTGGAGCGCAGCTATGGCCAGTCTGGGCCTGGCCGGCTTCTGCATTTCTGCCCTAAGGCCTCATTCACATAGGACAGCAGGAAGGTCATGGTTTTCCCTAGACACACGAGACTAGAGCAGCTCTGCCTTCATTCTCCTGACCTCTGCCTGAGGCCCCGACCTCACACAACTGGGGCAGTAGCCTTGCCTAGGGACTTGGAAAGGCATGCTCCTCTGTGTTGGGTGCCCTTGGCAAAGTTGCAAGAGGAGGCAAGTTTGCTCGTAGATCCCTCCCCACCTGAGTCCCAGATCCTGCAGAACAGAACCCAGTACCCCTGACATCTCTTCTGTCAGACTGCTAAAGACTCCCACACATTACAAAGGTCCACTTGGCTTCAGTCCAGTCAAACAACTTTCAGACAGCCTCAGGGAGAGAAAGATAAAAGACTCTTTTCCACTCCCCAAATGGAATCTCATAGGTTACAACCCTAAGCCAAGCAACAAAGGCTAGTGTCCTGGACACAGACGAAGTCTACAGGAGGGAAAGGCGACAGGCTTGGGGCCAAAGTTTACTCTCCTGTCATGTGTGTTTCCAAGTCCCATGTTAGCAGGTGACGGTAAGCAAGTTGGTTAAGCTCATTTGTGTCATTCTAATCTAGACACTAACTAGTTTAAGCAAACAAACAAAGCCTAGGGCCTGATTTCAGAAATTTCTAATTTACTTGATCTGAGACGGTGTCCAGGAGAACTGGTAGCCTTGAGAGTGCCCCAGTTGATTTTTTTTATTTTTTTAATTTTTTTAAATTTTTTATTGAAGGGTAGTTGACACACAGTATTACATTACATTAGTTTCGGGTGTACAACACAGTGATTCAACATTTATATACATGATAATTCTAGGTACCAGCTATCACCATACCAAGCTGTTACAATATTTTGACTATATTCCTTATGCTATACATTACATCCCGGTTACTTATTTATTTTACAATTGGAAGTGTGTTTATATATATATATATATATATATATATATATATATATTGTGAGGGCATCTCTCATATTTATTGATCAAATAGTTGTTAACAACAATAAAATTCTGTATAGGGGGGTCAATACTCAATGCACAATCATTAATCCACCCCAAGCCTAATTTTCATCAGTCTCCAATCTTCTGATGCGTAACGAACAAGTTCTTACATGGAGAACAAATTCTTACATAGTGAATAAGTTACATGGTGAACATTACAAGGGCAGTCATCACAGAAACTTTCGGTTTTGTTCATGCATTATGAACTATAAACAGTTCAAATATGAATATTCATTTGATTTTTAAACTTGATTTATATGTGGATACCACATTTCTCTCTTTATTATTATTATTTTTAATAAAATGCTGAAGTGGTAGGTAGATACAAGATAAAGGTAGAAAACAGAGTTTAGTGTTGTAAGAGAGCAAATGTAGATGATCAGGTGTGTGCCTGTAGACTATGTGTTAATCCGAGCTAGACAAGGGCAATAAACATCCATGTATGCAGAAGATTTCTCTCAGAACATGAGGGGGGAGGTTCTAAGCCTCACCTCTGCTGCTCCCCATTTTCTCACCAGATGGCCCCCTGCGACTGTGCCTGTCTTAGGTTGTTCCTCCCTTGAGGAATCTTACCCGTCTCTGGCTAACCAGTCATCTTCTGGGGCCATACAGCCCCAGCTGATTTTAAATGTGCATGCACATTAGAAAACCTAAGTCCTTGCTACTCTACATGAGCTGAGGACCAGCAGGATCAGTATTACCAGGGGCATCTTAGAAATACAGCATCCCAGGCCCACCCCAGACCCACCGTTCAGTGGCATTTTGACAGTATCCCCAGGGACTTTGAAACCAATGGGTTTCAGCCCTGGGCAAGTTCACTATGGATTCAATGAGACTGAAAAATGACAATGGAACGTTGTGGATAAAGTGAAGGTTCCTGTGGCCAGGATTCTCACCTGGCTCTGGTTGGCTAGCTCACTACACAAGTGTGGGCAATGTGTTGCTATTGACTATAAAGAGCTCTGCCCAGTGCTCTAGGCGACACTGGCACAGCTGCAAGCCCGCAGGAGAGCAGAGACTGGAGTGGTGGCAGCTCCGAGGGCAGAGACTGAGATGGCTGTGCGGGTAGAGAGGCCCAGAGGCAGAGACCAGCTTGCTGCATGCAGACTCGCTCTGCGTGGACAGGATTCTAGTGATTGACCTGCCACCATGGAAATAAAGTTGGGTATGAACCCTTTCACCCCAAGAACATTCCATTGTCATTCCTTGGTCTCATTGAATCCATAGTTAACTTGTCCGGGGCTGAAACCCATTGACCAGACAAACGTTCTTGGGATGAAAGGGTTTATACCTAAACTCTGTTGTGAAGACACTGCTCTTGGCCTGGAGGGCCTGGGGTTGACAGCGATGTAGAGGCAAGATGACACAGGATAACTGAGACCCTAGAAGTGCTTTGAGAGCCTCCATTAACAACTGGGGGTGGCAGTGCATGTGCCCTCTTCCCTCTGTGCTTTTACTAGTCCTTGCTCTGGGCTTCTGAGGAGCCAAACAATTTCTCCCGGCACTCTGAGATTCACCAGAAACTTTTGGAATCCCCCAGGTCTGTCTCTGCCTCTGCCCCTTTTTTTATTTGGCTCCAGTATGACTAGCTTGAGAAAATCTTGTTAATATACATTCATTCATTATTTAAAGGTTGCCACTGTTCCTTCAGGAAGGTTAAGCCTGATTAAAAGATGGGATTTTTCCACAGGGCACAGCAGAAAAGCTAGGGTTCTGCATTTTTAAGCTGTTTTAGCCAAGTCTTGTTGCATAATTTAAAGCCTGTGACTTATTTAGATTTAATTAGCTAAAGGAGCAGCAGCTGCAGGTTCCCAAGTCAGTATTTATTAAATGCCCTCAGAGGGCTTGGTGGCCCTTAAGAGCAAAGAGAAGGATGGGCTTTGGACTGGCTTTAGACTTGCAAATTTCCAACATTTAAGTAGGAGGGATTATAGACAGTGTCAGAAGGCAGGCATTTTTATTCCTCAAGAAGAACAAAGGGGTGGCATCATAGGGCCTAGGGTTATGGGATAAATTCGGACAAACAACCTCCTCTTCAACCAGGAGTGAGCTGATGATATTAGCCCCTCCCAGGGCTATAGTGACAGTATGACAATGGGGTGCAAGCTCATAGTAAATTCAGAGCTATAGAAATGAGAATTGTCAATAAAAGATTAGCAGGGAACTTGTAGCAACTGCTCACAGGATTTTAAGAACTGGAAGTGGGGAGGACCAGCTCCAGAATTTGTGGGGCCCAGTGCAAAACGACAATGCCGGTCTCTTGTTTGAAAACTATTCAGAATTTCAAGGTGATGACAGCAGGGCCTGAAACCAGTCATGCTCCCCACCACAGATAACGGGGTCCCTCTAACCACAGGGGTTCTCTGAGCTTGGGGCCGGGTGCCAGCACTCTGGTGGTACAACCACGAGGCCATCCCTGGAGGTAGATGGAGACCCTCTGGGCACAGGCTTTTGTGGCACCTCTCAATCCCACCCTGAGAGAGACTATGTCCTTGGCCACCCTGTCAGCCAGAGGGAGGGGAGCAGGCTCTGCAGTGTGGAAGGGGTGAGGACCCCTGGAATAGGCCCAGGGATGGATGAGGCTGAGTCCAGTGGTCTGGGGGGAGGAAACGCCCCCTGCCAGGCCAAGTGGGCCACTCATGCACCCACACGCACTGGACGCAGCATCCAGCTGAGCAGGAGGCATCTCCTGGCTTTCAGGTCACACTGGAGGCTTGCAGCTGCTACCGCAGGGCCACAGGAGCTCAAAGGTCCTCAGTTCAGAGACACCCCTCCCTCTGGCTCCTGCCTCTCACCCAATCCAGCTGATCATTTTCCTTGTGCTAGAAAATCCCAAAACAAAAGAATAAAGCTACACTTTTTACCCCCATGAGCCTCATTTGCATCAAATGACACAGTCACTTGGCTTCAGACTTTTCCTCAAAGGAGCCTTTGTGGTGTCCTGGGGCAGAAAGCTGGCCTTGGAAGCCGGCCACCAGGAAGCCTTGCAAAAAGTGCTGAGCAAGGCAACCCTGGCCTGAGGAGCAGAGTTGTTTCAGGAGCCTCCCTCCCCCAGAGGAGCCTGTGCCAGCCACTCCCATCCACAGGGCAGCTTCCCCCCCAGCAACAGCTCTGGCGGAGATGCCAGAGGAGCCTACTGCGTGTCTGCAGGGACTCCCCACTGCCAGGGGCTCAACAGCACCTGAGACACAAATGAATGAATAATCCGATGAACCAAAGGATGCAGTAGGCAACCTGAGAATGGCCCTGCGAGGTCAAGTTTTCTGTGAAGGCTTCCTGGAGGAGGGGTAGGGAAGCGCACCCTTTCCCAATGCCTACTGTGAATTCTGCCCTGTCTGGTGCACTTTGTTATCCCATTTCCCCCACAGCCACCCATTGAGGGAGCGCCACTAGCTTCCTCACTTTGCAGAGGAGAAAACAGATTCAGGTTCGGGAGCTGCCTGAGCTCTCTCAGCTGGAAGGCGGCAGAGACCAATTGTGGCAAGGAGCAAAAAGTTGATTTAAAGAAAACAAAGAAACATATGTCTTGTCTACTTGAGTTTGTGGATGAAGATTCAGAGCAGCTCTGATAGCATGTGAGGAGTACTATCCATGTATTTCAGATGGTATTGTGCGATGCCACTGTGTCTCTACATGTGTACCTCGAGGGCTAGCTGCTTCAAAGGTACTGGGCTTAAAGCCTACCCTTTCATTTTACCCCTTCTCCCATTTCCTCCCACCAAGGGCAGTGCAGGGAAATGTCTTTGAGAGGAGACAAGGATGTAAGTCCTCACTCACTAGCCTACCCATTCCACACACCTGTCTCAAGTGGGAGATCCATATTCA
Organism: Manis pentadactyla; assembly: GCF_030020395.1. NCBI lineage: Eukaryota > Metazoa > Chordata > Mammalia > Pholidota > Manidae > Manis > Manis pentadactyla. The sequence continues at coordinate 198,067,778 of NC_080020.1, read as the reverse complement.
AAGCCTTGGAGAGATTCCTCTGGAGCCCACCCAACATCCTCTGCTGGGTGTCTCAAGTCAGGTGAATGGGTCCATAGCTGGGCTGGAGGGTCTTCCCTCTTGTATCACAGCCATGCCTGACTCACTTTCTGAAGACCAGGATATATGGCAGGTGTATGAAAGAGGAGGGAGGTGGTTGGACCCAGAGAGAAATCTTACAGTTCACTCACTGACTTTCACTTGTGGGTGACTTCTGCATCAGATACACAAAGACCCCCTCTCCCATTCACTCACACCCCGCTTACCAGACCTGGCCCCAGTGGGTTCCTAGAAAATGATGAGTTTTGCTTGGAACATTCTGGAACACAGCAAAGTGTAGAAAGTTCCCAGTCAAGGCTATAGATAAACAAATATTGTTACTGAATCAAACAAACCTTGGTTCGTTCACCTGCCCCACAGCAAAGTCAAACACTAACTTCAGGATGCAGTGAAAGAAAGAGGGCATTTATCACAGGGCGCCAGGTGAGGAGAACAGCTACCTAATGCTTAAGGTCCTGAACTCACCATGGGCTTACAAGCAAGGGTCTTTAAAGACAAAACTATGGGAAAGGGTTGCAGATGTGTAATCAGCTTGTGCCCATTCTTCTGATTGGTCAGTGGTAAGGTGATAGGGGAGTGTTTCACGAATTTTAGTTATCAGTCTTCTGACTCCACCCAGTCTGGAGTCTATGTGCTTGTTGTCAGGAGGTGGTCCATCTGGTGGGGGTCTAAATTCCTGCAAAATATCTCAAGGTCATATGACCTAAGAGTTTATCTATAGCCTTGACTGGGAACTAAGAGGCCTGTGTCTATTTAGTTTCCTTTACCTTGGTTTGCAAACTCTCATTTTCTTTAATCTCTAATTCCTCAGACTAATTCCCACACTCTGTATCATAATTGAGGGGCTTTGGTTTCTCTTTGTTAATGAGATGCCCCAGGGCTACCTGTGGATTTTCAATACCAGGCTACCTTCAGAGGCTCTCCAGATGACTTCCTGAAGCAGACCCAGCAGGACAATCCTGATTCTCCAGCAGATATGCTAAGGCAGGAGTCAAAAACTGGCATGCCAGGAGGCCGCAGCTGGGGCAGGTAAGCGAGGAAAGCTGGCCAGGTGTAGCTAGCAGAAGTGAAGAGCCAGTGTAAGGAGAGAGCCCCTGCTCACCCCTTCCAGCCCATTTTCATCATGTGGAGGACGCAGGGCCCATGTCCTGTTGCTCAAGGGCAACCAGGAATCCAATCTTTTATGTGATACCTGCTATTTTGAACTAATGGTTCCATTTCTCTTTTTTTAGCCATGCTATGGACCTGACAGAATTCTGTGTACCCACCCACTCACAATCTCTGAAATTAAGATGTGATTTCCCTTATGATAAGAGTCTCTGTTTCACTCAAGACATGCTTTTTAAACAGAAAACATTCCTAGTACAAAAATAGAATGTAGTTCACTCCAGCACAGTGTCTAAGCATTGAGACATCAGTAAGGGATGCTCTTCCCTTCACTAACTGCCTCACCTTGAGGTGCTTGAGGGGCAGATCTCTTAATGCATTTCAAATCAGTTTAGAGTGGCTAAAATCTAATTTTCATAAAACTTCTGGAAGGGAGATGGGAATTTGGCTCCAGCCCTGATCAGGATTAAAACAGAGAAATGAGGTGGTGGAGGGTGTTAGGGGAGGAGGGTGGAGGTGGGTGCCCAGGCTGAGCGTGTGAGGAGAGGCCAGCAACATCTCTGTGAAGTTGGTCAGACAGATTGGTGGGGCCTGGGGACCAGAGTTTGCCTGAGAGGGGAAGAGGAGGAGGGAGCATCATTAGTTGCCGTGGCAACGGAGGGATAAGGCAAGAGGGAGAAGTGAGAGGAGATTTCAGAGAAAATCTCTCTCCTCCCCACCCAGGCACCTTGTCCATGGCTCCCTGGCCCTGCTGAGATCCCCACTGACTCGGCTCCTCCCTGGTGTGGATAAATTACTGTAAGATTACATCAAGGACATTTAGATACTAAACACAGGTGGGTGGATGGGTACCTATTTACCTGTGCCTCTGGGTCTCCAAAAGGCCACTGAATTCAAAATATTTCCCCCACTGTCCTGCCGTAAAGCCTATTATTCTACCACTAGGGCAAAATTTCTTAGCCTAAGGATTTGTTCCTGTTCAATTACAAACCCTCATTAGGAAGGGTCACAGCTTGAATATCAGTTTATAGAATGTCACAAGGAATTAATTTATCACATGTACAGAGATCTCAGCTTCAACCCGGGAATGCCCAGTAGTAGGATTCAGGCATATTGAACATGTATGATAAACTGGTAGGGCAGACCCAGACAGGTCAGTTCACAGGGTGGTTCCAGTGATACCTGCTATGTGTGTCCAGCATTATTTTCCCCTCTATTTTCTCTTGGGGAGCTCTCTGTTCCTTAATCAGTCCATCAGGTTTAGGTGGGCTGACCTCTAGTCAGGAAGACAAGACCCAGACCTTGCCAGCCAGAGCATCCCATCTCCTGGTGGAAATGGTTCATTCCTGCATGGACACATGAGCCAAGCCCAACCAATGAGTCTTGAGCCTAGGATTTCTTCTAGCACACCCAGGAAAGATAAACCCCCCACTAGGTACTAAGTGGCTAAAATATATATCCAGAACTGCTGGGGACCATCTTGTTTCACTTGAGGAAAACTTGCCTGAGAGCAAAGCCTATATAGAGAGAAGCAAAGGCAAGAAGAGATGAGAAGACACAGAAAGAGGGAGAGAGCGGGAGGGAGGGAAGAGAGGAGAGAGAAAGTAAATCCTTGTTGGTGTGATTTGAACCCCTGGTCCACCTAAAATAAGAGACAACCCTAAGCTTTCCAGCTACTGTAAACTTTGATTTGAACTGCGTTTCTGTAGCTTGGAACCAAGTGACAATCTCAGAGAAGAGATTCATGCAAGGGCCTTCCCATTCAATTAAAGAGAAGAGGATTATGTGAGTTGGAACCCGGACTCCACAATACCTAATGGAGGAGATCTGGTGGCATCTGGTCGCAGCCTGTTCTGGAGAGAAAGATGTGGGGATGAACCTAAACAAGGGAGTCTGGAAGACATGGGGAGGAATAGAGCTCTCATGGGCACCCCTCAGCAGGAAATGAGCCATTTCCTCCAGGAAAATAGCACTGCTCGGGCAACTGTGAGGGGTTGGAGCATTGAAGACAGTGCCAAGGGACATGGCGGCAGGGCCTAGCTGAGAGGGGCGCCCCGAGGGAAACCCCACGGACAGGCACATGCTGGGCACTGCCAGCACACTGAGCACTGCACTCACAAGGGCGCTCCCAGAAAGACCATGAAAAATCTGGAAACACCCAAATGTCCACCAACTGATGGGTGGGTGACTAAAAGGTGGGACAGCCATACTATGGAATATTATGTGCCAACAAAAGGGAATGAATCACTGATATACCCTAAAGCATGGATGAATCTAGAAAACATTGTGGTAAGTGAAAGAAGACAATCACAAAGGTCCGCATATTGATTCCACTGATACGAAATGACCAGAGTGGGCAAATCTAGAGGCAGAAAGGAGATTAGTGGTTACCTAGAGCAGGGGAAGCAGGGGGTGGGGAAAGCTAGGGGTGCAGGGTTTCCTTTGGGGTGAGAAAATGTTCTAAAGTGGATTGTCGTTGATTGCACAGCTGTGAATATACTAAAAGCCACTAAACTGTACACTTTAAATGGGTGAATCATATGATATATGAATTATAGCTCAATAAAGCTGTTACCAAAAAAGGCTCCTGAGGCTCCTGCCCAGTCTGTGGGGGAAGGAGGGACAGGGGTGGGCGGTGGTGGGGGTCAGCCTCGAAAAGGCTCGGGACATATCACACAGCTGCTGCTCCTCTGCGAGGCAGTTCTGCCCAGAGGCCTGACAAGAGGAACCTCATGCTGAGCTGGCACTTGAAGAGGGCTTCACTCTGGCTCACCCCTTCCCACTGTGTGAGGCATCTGTGGGGCCAAGTTAACATTTCTACCACAGTCACACCTTCCTAGACCATACCTGGGTATACAGGACCTGGGAACTCCTCGGCTGAAAGGCCTCTGTTTCTAGAGCCTGCAGGCCTCTTGCCAGGTCCACCTTCCCTAGGATAGACTGGTGAGCATACAAGAGGTGTGGCTGGAACTTGCATATGTAGGGTGAAATTCCTATGTCAGGTCCCTCAAAGGGTGAGGCAGAGCTGAGGCTAAGAGGAGAAGGGGGCAGACCATGGGCTCCTGAGTATAGTGTCAGAGGAGGCATGGGGCCGGTTCTCCCCACAGCCACCATATTCCAGCATTGTGACTTTAGGGAGTCTAAGAATTCTCATTTCAAAATCAACCTTCTAGGCCATTATGAAGACATATTTTTCAAGATAGAAAGCTAGAACAGTTTAAAATTTGTTAGCTAGCTTTATAGTTTTAAGATATTTAAACTTGTAGTTTGTGGACCTCCATTTGTCCTCTTACTCTGGACCCCCACAAATGTAAAGATCTGACCTGCTGGGAGACGCTACATCTAAGAGGGAAATCTATTAGTGTTCTTTCTAATGAATCCCCGTGCAGGGTATTCCCAGGCTGCATTTACAGATTTGGAAAACACAGTACATAGATTCCTTGCCCCAGGCTAAAGAGAAAGCCTGCCTGCAACCTTGAAGTTAAATGATTTCTCAACATCTTCTCAGCCGATCCCACAGGTCAGGCATGCAGTGGGCTGCAGCTGGAGACTGGGGTGGATCTACGAGCCAAAATAAGGAATGCTGTCTGGCTCCCTTGTTTTTTGTCTTTTGGTTTTCTTAACAGAAAGCATGTAGTGGAGCACACTAGAGAAGGAATTCTGGCAGAAGCTCATGAGAAACATCTGAAAGCTGGACTGAGGAAAGCCAAAGAGTGTTTGTTTAGCCTTCTGCATTTTGCTGCTGGCCAAGACCCCTGGAGCATCCTGTACTGTGCCCTTGAGGTAGAGATGTGCAAGACACACCACCCCTGTCCTCCAAGAAGTCACCATCTGGTTGAGGAAATAACACTAACACTGAAGTCATGCACAATATTTAAAAACCCACAATATAATTTAGGGTGTGGCATAAAGTGTTTTCAAGACTAAGAATCTTGTCCTGAGTTTCTCCTTGGATTATTGACATTTTGGGCCGGATAATTCTTTGCTGGGGGTGGGGCACCGCCTTGTGCATTGTGAGATATTTAGCCCCATCACTGGTCTCTACCCAGTAGATACCATTAACAGGTTTCCTGTGCCAGTTGTAACAGTGAAAATTATCTCTAGACACTGCCAAACATAACCCTGGAAGTCAAAATTGCCCCCAGTTGACAACCCCTGCTCTAGCTTTTACAACCTCCACCCCTGCAATTATTTCCAATGCAATTTAATTCATGTCTATAGACTCAAAGTACTGTAGGGAACCAGAGGAGGGAGAGATCATCATGGGTTTAAGGAGCCAGGTTCCTGGAGGAGGAACTGGACCTCAAAGGATGGGCAGGATACGGCTAACATCCTAGGATAGCACTGCAGACTGGGGACTCTGTGTGCTCTGAGGCAGGGAGGCTGGAACACCCCACGTGGTGATATTGGGCAATGCCAAAAGTGCCCAGCTGAGGGACAAGGGTGAACTGAAACGCAGGAAGGGGAGGAAGGGGCGCCCTTCTCTTAGTGCAAAGGTGTCTTGTGCTCCCCACCTAATGGGCTCATGGTGCCATATCTGCCCAGAGGGGGCCTTTTCTAAAGATACAAAGGCAGCATCGAGGCCAGCCAAGGGCCCGTGAATGAGCACACCCCAGCATGGGGAGGAGAGGCAAGCCAGCAAAGGAGCCAGCCCTCTGGCAGGGTCTGCTGGGGACTCTAGCTTTCTCCAGCCCCCATTGGCCCTGCTGCTCTCCTCGATGCTCTGACTGGTTTGTGGGGCCCCCACCCTCCCTGGAAGAGGCCCCTCATGGAAGAATGAGAAGGATGTTCCTTCAAGAGCTCAGCGTAGGTTGAACCAAAAGGAGAAAGGAAGCTCGAGAAGAAGAGTCTGGGATCTGGAGGCAGAGAGCAGCAGTGTGCCAGGGTCCTGACCTGCTTCTGCCCATCAGCAGAAAGGCCCTCCAGAGAGACGGTCACCCCTCAGGGAGGTCATCTCTACCCAGAGCACCCGAAAGAACCCCTCCCCCCATCGCCTTCCTGTTCTTTGCTCATCCATCAGCAATGCACCAGTACAAACGAAGGTACAGGTGCTCCTGGGGATACAGGAAGATGCTCCAAAAGGTACATATTTTAGCGTGGGTCACTGGAGAAGCCTCACCCAAGTCCTGAACTTCCACACACTCCCTCTCCTCCAGGTGTTCTGCCTGTGTGCACTGAACAGGGCTGCTGCTGGTTCCTCTCCTCCTTCCCCTGCCAGGATCGCCCCTCTCCCACTTACCGGAAGAAGGGCACCTCTTACTTATCCCAAATCTTACCAGGGTACACGGGCTTGGAAGAAAAGGATACGGTGCAGCGAAGGGACACTCTAAATCCTGGGACTGTGTTGAAAAAAGGAGAACTAATGACTGAGGAAACTGACAAGCTTCCAATTCTCTGCTGTCATTCAGAATGAAGGAGAATCTATTGCAGTTGTCAGTTGATAGATTTTCAATGAGCTTTGGCATAAAACTCAAGAGGAGTTTATAAAATTGAGTGGCATTGTTATAGAAAAACTCCTTATAGTCCTTTGTACTTATGTATTTGAAAAGGTTTCTGAGCTCAACTCTTGTATCTATTAAAAAAAAACCACACAAATAGAATTAGTGCTGAACTCTGACCCCTTCCAGCAATGAGTAATATCCATCCATGGATATATGAACTAATTGGGGCAGGGAAAAAAGCTTTATCTCATTAAGAGATGCATTTCCAATTAAGATTTATTATTTATGCTTCTTTACTATCAATTAAAATTTCTAATAGCATTTGTTTTGATTGGTTGTATACTAGTCATCATAGTACAAATCCAGACAAAATATTCTCTAACATTTAGAATCTATGGTCCAGAAAATTTTTAAATAAGTTCATTTTATATACATAGCTTTGTTGGAAAGAATTATGACAGAGGACTACATAAAAGACATTCAATCATAAAATATATTAGGATAAAATTCTGTAGGGGAAGTAGAGTGGAAAAATTAATTCAAGGAGAAAAAACAAAGATGAATTTTCTTCCCACTGTTACAGAAGAATTTCATGTATTTTGTAAAAAGATGATAGTGGGAATCCAATCACTATAGTATTTCATTTAGAAGCATTTTTCAGAGTTCTAAAACAGTTTTATTTTAAAATGTCAATATTTGCATACACCAGAAAGCATACCCTATGTAACTATTTGTGCTATGAAAAAAATGTGAATGTTTGCTCCAAAATATGTGCACCAGCTTACATAGATGGTCAATATTCTTTTAGAAATCTGCAAGAAAAACGTTTAAAACACCATATCCTGGCTTTTGCCTGCAAGGGGAGTGAGCCTAGAATGAAAGCAAAATCAAGAGCTTTGAATATTCTCCTAAATGTTGGGGGACCCAAGGGCACCCTTAAAGGAGTAAGGGGAGACTCCCGCTGGTGCTGGGTTTGTGGGAATGGTCCAATATGCTCTCCCTTCATCCTATCAATACTTTTCTCTGGACTGTTTGTTTTATTCCAAGCATTCCTCTAAAATCCCATTCTCTCCACTGCAGGTGCCTCATCAGGTCACTGCGGGTTCTGCTGGGGTTTTCTCATGCTGCCTCAACGGGTCCTATCTTTGGGAAACTTTGGGGCTGGCATTACCCTGCCAGCACCCACCCCCAGCCTGGCTGGCCCCAGTCTGAACCCCTTTGAGGCCCCTGGCACCCAGTGCCTCCTCCAGTTTTCTGTTGCTTTGGGCTAGTCCCCTCTCCCCAGATAGGCCATACAATTTCTCATCTGAGTCTCCAAGTCTCTTTCCTCAGCAGTAAAATGTGGATACTAAGAAGTAAGCAAGATGAAATTTGTTCAACACCTGACACAGAACCAGACCTGCAGCCAGAACTGGGCACCCAGTTGCATTCAGCAAATAGTTGCTAATAGGTTAAATTTTCTCGCTGGCCAATGATAATAGAAGTCTGGGTTTCCCAGCGTCCCTTTTCTTTGCCCTGGGCACCAAGGAAAGTTCCCAAAACCCCAGGTCTCCTTTGGAGAAGAGACCTCTCCTTGCCACATACAGGTGACAAAAAGGCCCTCCTCCTCCTGCTGCCACTTGGTGGGCTCCGTGCTCAGGGGCCCTGCCGGGGGAACCAGGAGCTATGAGGTCATGATCAGGTCACGTGGTTGTTGCTGCATCTGTCAACTGTGGTACAGTTACTAAGACAGCAGGGCTGGTGACATTCAAACCAGTTATCACTCCCTCCTCCCTCTGTGGTGTGCTGGCGCCTTTCACACCAAGGGACCGTGTCAAAAGTCTAAGACCCTGAAGGGCGTGCCTGGCTCTAAAGGCTACAACTTAAGGGGTGGGAAAGGAAGGAAGGAAGGAGAGAGAGAAAAGTCTAAGATTGTATTTCTTACTGCTGCAGTTTGGAAACCGTGCTTACACCCTGGTTTTTAAATATCTTTTGTGCCAAACAATTTGGCATATGTATATTAAAGAGACTTAAAAATCGTCATGCTCTTTAACCCATTCATTCCAGATCTAGGATGCTTGCCTATAGAAATAATCCCAACTAGGGCAAAGGTTTAGGGACACAAAATTCAATGCGTTGTTATTGAAACTAAAAAAATATATGATGAACTTGAATAGATTAGGGTATAAAAGAACAATATAATACTAGGCAGTTATTAAAGGTGGCAATTTCCAATAATTTTTCATGACTTGGAAAATGCATGTATTTGTTGAGCATTTACTATGTGCCAGATATTCTGCTAAATGCTTTATATAGATTGATTCTTACAACCTCAGGAGACAGATACTGTTACTATCCTTCTAAAAGCTGTGGCCTAGAGAAGGAAAGAAATCAGGGTGCAACACTACACATACACCTTCAGGGCAGGAATGTGTATATGCACATGTGCCCCTACACACAACATATGCATAGAAAAAGGATGGAAGAACAGACCCCACATTTTCATGATGGTATCTCTCAGTGGTACAATTATCAGTGATTTAAATTTTCTTTATACTGTCTTAAACTTTTTCTACAATGTGTGTGTATTAATTTAGTAAGTACACAAAATGTTATTGATACCACTTAAAAACCCCTGTACTGATTACATTACTTATTATAATGAAAACTTGAAAGTAGCTCAAATGTCAATCACTGTTTAAATAGTTAAATCACAAAACATATTAGGTACAATAATTTTCAGGTATTGAAACAGAAGTTTACAAAGAGCAAATAACAACATTTTATGAAAACTTTAGGTTCAAAATGGGAGGCATGTTATGCATGATTATTTGTAGATATTACTGAAATCTGAAAGAAAAGGATATCTATGAGGATGGTAAAATTATAAATGATTTTTAAAACTTTTTTTAAAGTCTATAATATTTTTCTATTTCTTATTTAATAATACAAATATTTTCAGTGAGTTAAGGTTCAGCTATCAAGATTAGCATGAAACACATGGGAATCTCCTTTGTCTTTCTGTTTTCTCTCATGTCATTGCCAAAACCCTCCAGTGAGAATAAACATTTCCTCTCCCATTTTGCTGATAGGCAAGTTAAAGCATACAGAAGGTAAGTGAATTATCTGGGGGTAAACTAGCAAATGAATGGCAACCCAGTCCTGCAATTTCCCACCCCAGGGCTCTGTCCTACAAGCCACATGGATTCCTTTGGTAAAGGGCTGCATGGCGCTGCCTGGAAAATACAGACTACTATTAAGACCCTAAACTCTGAGATGCAAGCATAGATTCTCTTCAAACGAAGAGAGTCAGGAGGTGGGAAAAATGCCCTATTTATGCTCTTTGTTTTCAGAATGGGAACGCCTAAGGCCTAAGGCTTTCTCCCACTCCCCTCCAACCCCTCCCTTCAAACCCACACCCACACATACAGCTAGACTTGTCCCCAAAAGCAGGCTCCCTGGAAGCATGACCTTGGATGGAAATGGAGGCCAGTAGATCTGCAATTCATTCTCCTCCACACCCTTTAGCATACAGTCCTGCCCACAGACTCCATTGGAGAAGTAGGGACCCCATAGGTGAGCATGTGTCAAAGGCTAGTTACAACCAGCCTTCGCTAGGTAGGCACCAGAGAAGCAAGCCTGGGAAGAAAGATCAGAAGAGGTCAAGGGTCCATGACAGTAGGTAAAGGGAGCTGGGGGCTGAGGAACCCCAGGAATTTGGTCGTTGGGCCCTGGGCCCTCCCTCACTTAATAGATGGAGATGTGACCTTCCAGGGTTACACACCAGCCAGCCAGAGTAGGAATGTGCCCAATCCAAAGTCCAAGGGAAGCAGTCAGGAACCAGGCCACAATTCTACAGAACCAAGGTTCAGTCATTCATTCAAGAAATACTCAGTGTCATCCCTGCTTACCAGATCTTTCTGTTCTTATGGGACCAGAGCCAGTACCCCATCCCCAACTCTACCTCCTTTAGAGGTCAGGTGACCCCCATGGCTCAGGGTGGGAAAAATCTCAGAAGTCACAGGCAAGGGGACAGCTTCCTGTCTAGGCAAACAAACCCAAACTCCAAAGCATGTGAAAGAAACCACAGTGCTGAGCATCCACGGGAGTGTCCAAGACCAAAGATTCCAGAGCCTGGTGGGGGAAAGCTTCCAGAGGGCAGACGGAGTCAGGAAGAGGCAGGGCTCAAGTGGTCCAGAAAGATGGGCATGCTGTAAAGAAATAAGAGAAAACTGAAAGATTCCGTAGGTATAATAACGGCATAAAAAGTTAAGGAGAGGGGGCTGCTAAGCTAAGTTAACCAACCCCACTGGCAGGGGAGAGCCCCTAATAAAGAGAAGGGGAGTTGGGAGTGCTTGGATAGGGTGATTTCTGTAAATTATGCATTTAATATTTGTGCCTACCTTGGAGGGGTAGAATACCCAAATGTTAGCAGTTCCTGCTACTGAAGACGAAGGTGAAGCTAAGGAACTTTCTGTAGCACAGGGGATGTCATTGGCCCCAAGTACTAGTTGTGGGGGACTTTTAAGAAAAAAAAAAAGTGATGCTTATAAAAAGACTCATCTTTGGTCTGAGCTGGTTGATGACTGAGTATTTCCTTTCCTATTTCTTCTGGGGCCAGTGTGGTTTCTTTTGAGCAAAGAAGGGAGGGGCACCTTCTGTACCTGGGACCTAACAGAGAAGTGGATACATTGTACACAGTAAAATGAGGTCATGTGTGCAAGCCCTCAATGGCTTCCTATGGTACTTAGAATAAATCCAAAGTCCTTAAATGCCACCATGAGACTCTGCCTTCTCTCTCCCCTTCACTCCCTTAGTGAAGCCCCCTGGCTTTCTTTCTGCTCCTCAAACTGGCAGAGCTTTCTCTGCCTTGCAGCCTGACACTGGACGTTCTCTCTGCTCAGCATGTCCTTCTCTTCTGCCCCCTCCTGTCTGCTGTTTGCACTGCTGACTCCTTCTCATGCTTCAGGTGCGTGGGGCCCTGTTTGAGCCAGGGTCATGGAAGGCCTTGCTGTCCACAGCCCTTTACACGGAGGGCACTTAGCACTTAGATCAACCAGAAATCATCAGTTGTCTACTTGTTTGGTGTTCCCTCCCGAGCCCTGGCCCTCCCCACCTGTGCCCCCACCATCTATGTTAGAATGCTCCTTCCGGGAAGCTGGGACTTTACTGGTCCTGTTCACTGCAAGGCATGCAGTCCCTGCCTGAGCACCTGACATTTGGTAACCACTCAATAAATATTTGTAGAATAAATGAATGAATGTATGCATGAATAAGAGGTCTGCTGATTTGAATTTAGCTGAGTGAAAACACGAGGCTCAAATTCCAAATGAGAAATGGTTAAGAGTCTTCTAACATTCCCTGTTGTTCCCCTTCCTCCCAATGGGCCCCAGTGCATCTTGTTTCCTCACCCCTCAACCCGTCTCGTTTCCCTCTTTGGAAACAAGAGGTGCACTGTCAGCTGCAGTGGGCCAGCTCTGGGCTAGGTGCTGTGTGATGGGCTCCTTCCCACCCACTCTGCTGCCCAGCCTGTCCCTGGTGCCCTGTCATCACATAGGGCCCCAGTCCTTCCCTGGGCCTCCTCCAGTGACATCTCTCATGCAGTCACTGGTACCCCTTCTCTGTGGCCTTCATTGTGACTAAACCCTGAGTCAGAGAACACCTGGGAAAGAAAAATGAACGTTTCTCAGAGGAACCAGATATTTGCTTATGGCTGCACTGTCCCTGCTGGACGCCAAAGTTCTGGAGCTTCTACACAGTAAGCTTGTCATAAAATAAATGATAGCAACCCAGTCTTTTCAGGTTTTTTCTTTGCAGTCTCAGGAACTTTACTGACTGATTGTGACCCTTGCTTCCTCTGAGCTTCAGATTCAAATGAACATTTGGCTCTCCAGATCCTTCGAGTTGTAAATCTGCTGTAAGCACCAGGACGTGCATCTATTCAGATTTGGTAGCAGCCAGGATCAGGATGAGTCAAACATCACCCTCTATGGGCTCAACTCCCAGTGACAACAGAATGTTCTCAATTCCAGCATTCCCAGGATGTATGGGAGAGCATGGTGAGTTGGGCCAAGAGCTGCTAGGGCTGCCCCTTGGAACTGGGGATCCCTTTTGCTGCATCTTCAGAGAGAAGTGGAGTAGCCTTTCTCCCAGTGGAAGTGGTGCTGCCCTGCAGGAGAAGCCCACTGGGAGCTCTGAGATTGTACTGGGAAAGCCTGGGGTGCGCTGAGAGAGTGGGGGTTTGTCGGCCTTTGGAATAGTTTCTGAAGGTGGGGTTGCAGGAGAGCCTCCATCCTCTCTCAGTGCTATCAATACCAGGCATGATTTCAGACATGAGGTAATGAATTGGGAGGGTACAGGGAAGGAGACAGAGAGCACAGGAAGGGGACAAAGTCTTGAGCATTTTCTCTGGGAAACTCATCAAGAGGCTGCCTTTGCTCCCCAGATATGTGGGGGGTTATGGTTGGCACAGAGTAGATCTGCTGACCCACCGCCACAGAGAGGAAGCTCTGCAGGGTTTTCTGTTTTGCTATCTGTTCTCCCTGCTTTCTCAGAGGTTCTAGCACAGGCTGAAAGCATCCCTTGCATTTCTGGCTTTTCAGGCAACTCAGGATTGGGGCTGAATCTACTCTCCCTCTGCCAAGTTTCCCCTACCAGCAGGAGTCCTGGGTTCCTGGGACAGAGGGCTCGGGGAGGGATAGGGCCTGGCTACAAGGCCATTCAGATCCCGCAGCCCTCCCCAAGCAGGGAGTGAGCCGATGCAAGCAGCCTCTGTCAGCGTCAGTAGCAAACAGCTTCCCTCGCACCTCAGGAGGAAGTGTTAATGAGGAGAGGGGTGGGGAAGGGTTGTGCCCGCCTGCAGTTGTAACCATAACAGTTTGCTCCTTCTGGTTCACAGGGACTGAAGAGCTTTCAGAAGGAATGTGTCTTCTTGAGGACAGGACGCTTAACACCAATAAAGAAAGCATATATGTTTGCACCCATCAACTAACAGAAAGAACGCCATGCAAGCATTTCTAAAGCAAAGACCCTTAGCACAGTGCGGCCAATCAGAAGGGTGACAAGCAGCCCACCCCACAGGTCAAGCCTAGTGTTGGCTACAGAAATGCAAGGGCTAATGATTGCCTCGCCCATGCCCGAGGCCCTCAGGGAGGACCAGTCCTTCCTACCTTTGCACCTGGGTCCAAAACAAAGCCCCTCCTGTTTGTTGCACCCTGAGGAAGGGATGCAATCAGCCCCAGAATCTGTCCAGGAGGTGCCCAAGCCCTGACTGAAGGGAAGCAAGGGCACAGCACTGCTGAGCTCAGGCTCTGCCCATCTGCAGCCTTCCCCCAGGAGTGACCAAGAAGGACTTTCTTGTCAAACACCATCCCTGGATTACAGCACAGTCACCCCTCCCTGGCTCCTGTCCCACATACTTACTCCTTTCTATGGCACAGTCTATGGGCTGAAGACAAGAGAGATTCTGGAAACCTCCCTGCAGAATCCAGAGCCAGGCCAGGGACGAAGAACGTAGCAAGCATAACTGCCTATTCAGGACCCAGGACACACACACCCTGTGTCAGCACAAAGCTACAAGGCAGGGAATGCGAAGGAAGAATGAAGACCCTGCCCATGTCTGTGAAGAACTGTGTCTCAAAAGATGGGTGAGTAGGAAAAGCAGCTAAGAGTAAATATAGGTGATGCATGAAAAGTCCTCAAGGAGCTATAGTCCTTTGCAGCCAGTGACTGCACAAGACCAGGGCTTGGTTAGCCACCAGGTTTTGTTTTGCTGAAGGGACACTATGAGGGAGGAAACTGGAACCTGTGAGTTGAGAGGCTGAGGAGGAGAAGGTTGGGGAGAAAGAGATAGTATCTGGCAGCTCTGGAGAGAGAAAAGTTTGGGGAAACAGGTGTTTAAACGGGACTTAGGGGAAAGTTTGCCCACAGGCACCATGTGCAGCACAACTTCCCACAAAACCTTTCACAAAATCTACCTGACTACCTTTTTGGAGATAAATTAATGCTGGGGGCCCCAGTAGTGGGCTGAGGCTGGCTCAGAAGGCCAGAGCTGGGCGAGGCCAAGGGGTTGCAGACACTGCTGGGCTCCAGCAGGAAGCAGGTCTGAGTTCCCAGCAGCAGAGGGGCCTGGGGGCTTAGTCAGCTGGGAGAGGAGTGCTTTGCTGGGCCTGGAGTGATGGCTCGGAGAGAAGAGGGAAGGCTCTGAGGGCAGGGGACTCAGGGAAAAACTGTAAGATGATGTGAAATGGAGAAGCCTCAAGTCTTGGACAAGTAAAAGGATTTACTGGGGAGAGGAAGGGGGTGGGATCAGATAGGACACAGCTCGCTGATTCTAATCTCTTCTGGACTATGTATCACTGAATTGACCTACTTCACAAAGGAATTGTGCGGATTACTTATCATCTCTCACTCAGGCTGACAAATAAACCCCAACTGAGCTCTTGCCTCCAATCTCTCCCTCTCTTTCATGTGTCTTCCACATACAGTGATGCTAGAGTCATCTTCCAAAAAAGTGGTTTCACTCTTATTTAAAGTCTTTCAATGACCCCTTCATCACTCACCCTCCAGAATTAGTCTAACTCCTGAGCAGGGCATGCAGCACCTCATAATCAGGCTACGTCCATCTTTCCAGCCTCATCCATGGTCACTTCCCCCTCCCCCTCATACACACCCAACTACACAGAGTTCCTTTAACACAACTTGCTTTTTCACACCTCAGAGCTTTGCATATGCTTCCCCCACTCTTTGCCTTAAGTGCTTTCTCCAGTTCAATTGCCAACACCCCAGAAGCCTTCTGTGACACTCTCTTTTGTTACTACTTTCCCACAGTACCTTGTATGCAGCACTAGCTGCCACTTCTACATTGTACCATTACCAGGATATCACCTGTTTATGTGTCTATGACCAGTTAAAGGACAGGAGCAGATTGTATTCTTTGTAGTCTAACACCTAGCATGGGGACTAACTCATATCTGGTATTCAAAAAATGTTCAGTAAGTGACTGAATTCACAACTCAAAAGGATCAACAAAGAAGACACCTTTTGGGGAGATGTCTAGCAGACAAAGACCCTCTTTTCTCTGAGAACTTTCCCCAGACTTCAACCATACCACAGTTGGACATCTGACCTGAGCGAGGCCACATGAATTCTCTCTCAGGAAAGGGGAATTGACTCCAAGAGAAGCAGGATTGTCTCTGGAACTACAGCAGGTAACCTTTGGAACATAAGTTTTGTGGGGCATGCATACTCCACTATTTAACTGGACAGTAGAAAGTCTCTCCTAAGAAAGAAAATGAAGTGGCCAGATAGAAGATTTCAGAGGGCTCCCTTCCCAACTCCAGCCCTCCCCTGAGACCATGGTAGATTTCTGTGGTCACCGTGTTCTGTGAGACAGCCCTGTTTACTGATAACTTGTCCCCTACTTTGTGTTTGAGCATCACGGGACTTCTGTTCTTGACCACACACACCCAACTTTGCCCTTGGCTGAGTTGCCTGCATTTGTTCTCTTCAAAAAGCTCTTATTCTAATACATAAATCACACTTGGACATAGATTAGACTTTAAATCGACATACACTTAACAGAACCGGCTACATAATTCATAGGGCCCAGTACAAAATGAAAATAAGGGATCCTTTGTTCAAAAAGTATATTTAAAGATTCTAGAATATGAAGTTTTTCCATGTTTTCTGCAGTCTCTCTTTTGACTTGTCATGATGTTTATTTGCTACTTAATGTCTAAGTAAATTAAAACAAAAATTTAAATCATTAGCATGAATTTTATTACTTAACATTATATTGTGCATTGTCTGTATGGAGGATCATTGAAATTACACAACTTGTATTTCTTTATTTCTCCCAAAAGATGCTGTAAGATGGCTGGAAGAGCTGAGCCCCAGCCCCCAAGGCACTGAGCTATCTGATTGAGGACTCCATCAGGCACCAGGGTACCTTACAGGATAAGTGCTGACCTACATAAGCTCCTGAAGTTCCCACCCTGAGATTCAGGCCCAGCAAGCTTGACACTGCTGGGTCCTCCTTCCCACCAGCCCCAGATCTATGTGTTATTCCCCCTAGCTGCGATCAAGGAAGTCCACTGAGGCATTTCCCATTCCAGTAGACTGGCTGACCCAACCCATAGCAGACAGGTGAACCCCAGAGTATTTCGATCTCCACATGGGGATGTGCTCAGTATCTAGTAGGCAAGAGCCTCATCCTCACCAAGTCACCACAGAGCTGCCAGCCCGAGGCAGATATGGCCACCATTATGCCCCTAAGCATGCACACTCCACCCTGATGCTCCCTGAATGCACACCAGGCCCTTGTCAGTGGCGGAAAGCACCAATGTTCCCTGGGTGAAGGAGGGGAAGGCTGGGTCTCAGGACACAAGGGCAGTAGGTGGCCAAGAACCTGGTCCAGGGAGATAGGTAGGCTTCAGAAGCTGGTACCATGCATGAGCCAAGGCTTCAAGGCCCTGGCACATGCTCTGAAGTTCTGCTCGGCTTCATTTATAAAACACACATTCAAAGATTAAATTAAGAATTTCAAGGCAGGCTTTAGAGCATTAACCCCTGAGTGCCAGGGTTTCTGAACACTGGTCATATGTCCAGAAGTTGGCTCTGTATACATGATGAAAATCTCTAAACCTCATTAAATAACATAAGTACAGGGAGCTGAAACAAAAGAAGGAAACCCTTCACATACATATTAAAGAAATTTACATCACTCAGACCCATAGGCCAAGAATATCATTCATATCTCACCTAGAGGATAAAGAGCAGACATCTTTACTCCTTTCAATCCAGACTACAGAACTGACCAGAAGCTGTGCTATATAGATGAACTGGAACTAAATTTCTAAGCATTAAATCAGACTTTATTCCAAAATATAATGTCTTTAGCTTTTTGAAAGGTATTTCACAAAAGGAGATGGAATAATATCAAAGCAAAAAAGAGGAGGAAACATTACTAGTTTCCTTTGCCCTAATAATTTATGCTTTTATGGCTTAACAGTTCAATATGAGCTTTGCTTCCCAGAGGCTTATATAAAAAACTTTCTGTTGGCATTGGCTCCAAACAAGGCTTTTCATATTTCTGGCATCTTTTGCTGCGCTAAGAGATCCAGTCGACTTTCTAAGGTATTAGAAACCTTTATTCTCTGATCACCACTGTAGACCTCCACACCTCCAGCTGCGTTTGTAGCCAGGTGCACCTCTTGATCAACTTGAACTTCCACACATTTTTGGGAGACTGTTACATATTCAGGGATGGCTTTTTGCACTGCAGCCTCTACCAGGAGGAGGTCCTGTGGCCTGCAGCATACAATCGCCATGGGCTCCAGCAATCAGAGCAGACCTTGGAGCACGAGTTTATCCAGCAGCCCCCAGTAGACTGTTGGGTCCACCACAGTCCTGCTGAGTCTCAGTTTTAGATCGTTCAGTAACTCTGAGATGAGGTCATCTCGGGCTCTCAGAACTTTCAGCCTTGCCTGATTCCTCATGGTAGACATATGAATTTCCTTCTGCTGCTCTATTTGTTTCTCCTTCTTCTCATAATATTCCATAATCTTTAGTTGTTGCATTTTCACAAGGCATCCTTTCTCAATGTTGAACTCTTCCTCAGCTTTGGCATCTATTTCTTCTGCCTTCTCATTGGCTTCCTGCTCAATGAAAGCCATCATGTGCTTAACCTGCTTCGGCACATCAACATCATTCAAGGCCATGGCTGCTCCTGGAACGGGAGGTGGAGAGAGAACTGGCAGACCTCTGGTTCCTTTGATTTAGGGCAGAGTTTCCAGAGTGTCTTGAGTCCCACTTCCTTAGCTGCGGAATATACATGGGAGGAAGGAAAGAGTCAGAGTCCAGAGGACAGGATCATGGAGGCCATCAACCCACTGCTCATCTAATGGATGAGGAAACTGAGACCCAGAAGGAAAGCAACCTGTTTGAAGTCATACCCTTGAAGAACAGAGATTTGAACCTGGGTTCCCGGAATTCTACCTCTACTACACTCACTACCTGTTTATCATCAAATAATAATGGGTCAATTAGGGCAGTCCTAGTCCAGAAGTTTTCTAGTCCATGATGGCTTAAGACTCAGACAGCAAGTTAGCAAAATGCAAATGCCAAATTAATACAGAAATGGAAAATGCAAACACATTTTGGGCTGGAGAGGGCTGTGGAGACCCTATGAAACTCATGGTCAGACAGTATTCAATCCAGGAAGGCTTCCTGGAGGCAGAAGGGTTTCAAGAGCCTCAAATGATACAAAGAGACAATACTGGTAGGCAGATGGTAGCATCTTGGAGAAAACTGGGAAGTGGGAGGGGTTTAAAGTAGTCTTTTCATTGGAAGTGGTTTCCAAACCTACATGTGCATCTGAATCACCTAGGGGGGTCTTTCAGAAATACAGTTTTGAAATTTTCAGAAATTTCCATTTTTGTTTGTCTCAGGATATTTCTATGTCCCTTTTGATTTGTTCTTTGACCCACTGATTTTTCAAGAGTGTGCTGTTTAATTTCCAGATATTTATGAATTTTCCAGTTTTCCTTCTGCTATTATTTCTAGTTTCATTCCATCATGGTCAGAAAAGACACTTGGTATGATTTCAATCAATTGAAACTATTTGAATTAGAATCTTCATCAGTGGGATCTGAGAATCTATATCTCAAAAAACCTTAACAAGCTTGGGAAAATGATACTGAATAAAATAAGACTTACAGCAAAGAGAAAAGGTTAAAAAGAACCAAATGGAAATTTTAGAGCTAAAGAATACAATCACTAAATTGAAAATTTCACTAAAGGGGTTCAACAGCAGATTTGATTGTGGAGAATAAATCAGCAAATTCAAAGACAGGTCATTTGAAATTATCTGGTCAGATACAACAACAATAAAAGAGTGAATAAAGCCTAAAGAACATAAAGGGCATCATTAAGTGGACTAATATACACATTATAGGAGTCTCGGAAGGTGAAGAGACAGAGAAAGGGGAAGAAAGTTTATCTGAAAAAATAGTGCCCCAAAAGTCCCCAAATATGAGGAAGGAAATAGACATCCAGATTCACACTGAAAATGAGAAAGGAATCAAATCATGTCATTAAAACAAATCAATGAAACATAAAAGAAGACAGCAAGAGAGGAAAAGGGGGCAAAAAAAAAAAAGCAAGACAGACAAAAACAATGAACAAAATGGCAATAACATGTCCTTCCCTGTCAGTAATTACCTTAAATATAAATGGATTGCCCCCTAAGCAAAAAACATAGAGTGGCTGAATGGATGAAATTTTTAAAAACCCAATATATATTATCTTCAAGAGGTACACTTTAGATTTAAGGAAACACATAGGATATAAGTGAAAGGATGAAAAAAGATATTCTGTGCAAACAGTAACCGAAAGAGAGCAGAAGTGGCCATATTTGCATACTTACACAAAATAGACTTTCGGTCAAAAACTGTCACTATCTTTATCATTTATCATATATATTATATAGTGATAAAAAATTCACCAGGAAGATATAATAATTATAAATATATATGTACCCAATAACAGAGAACCCAAATATATGAGGAAAACATTGACAGAAGTGAAGGGAGTAATAGCCAGCTACACAATAATGTGAGGAGATTTCAATATCCCATTTTCAAAACTGGATAGAATATCCAGACAGAATATGAATAAAGAAACAGAGGACTTGAATAATATAGACTAAATGGACCTAAAGGCCATATAGAACATTCTACCCAACATCAGCAGAATACACATTCTTCTCAAGCACACATAGAATATTGTTCAGCATAAATCACATTAGGTCACAAAACAAGTTATAACAAATTTGAGAAGATTGAAATCATACCAAGTGTCTTTTCTGACCATGATGGAATGAAACTAGAAATTAATAGCAGAAGGAAAACTGGAAAATTCATAAATATCTGGAAATTAAACAGCACAGTCTTGAAAAATCAGTGGGTCAAAAAAGAAATCAAAAGGGACATAGAAATATCCTGAGACAAACAAAAATGGAAATGCAACATATCAAAACTTATGGGATGCAGCAAAAGCAGTACTAAAAGGAAAGTTTATAGCAGCAAATGCCTACATTACAAAAGAAAGATTTCAAGCAAACTAACTTTACATCTCCACGATCTAGAAAAAGAAGAACAAACTAAGCCCAGAATTAGCAGAAGGAAGGAAATAATAAAGATCAAAGCAGAAACACATGAAACAGAAAAATAGGGAAAAATCAATGAAACTGAGTTGGTTTTTGAAAAGATAAAACTGACAAACTTTTAAACTAGACTAAGAAAAAAAGAGAAGACTCAAATAAATAAAATCAGAAATGAAAGAGGAGGCATTATTACTGATGCTACAGAAATAAAAAGGATTATAAGAGTCTACTACAGAAAATGATACACAATAAATAGGAAAACCTAGAAGAAATAGATAAATTCCTGAAAATACACAACCCACCAAAACTGAATCATGAATAAATAGAAAATCTGAATATATCTATAACTAGTAATGAGATTGAATCATAATCAAAATCTTCCCCCAAAACCCAAACCCAGGACCAAATGGTTTCACCAGAAAATTCTACCAACAATTTAAACATTAATACCAATCTCTCTTAAAATCTTACAAAAAATTGAAGAGGAGGGAATTTCCAAAGTCATTTTATAAGGCCAGCATTACCCTGACACCAAAGCCAGACAAAGACACTACAAGAAAAGAAAACTACAGGCCAAATTCCTTCATGGACATAGATGTAAAAATCCTCAACAAAACACTAGTAAATGAAATTCAAAGCACATAAAATGGATCACACAGCATGACCAACTGGGATTTATCCCTGGGATGTAAGTATTGCTCAACGTACAAAAATCAATCAGTGTGAAACACCACATTAACAGAGTGAAGAATAAAATCACATGATCATTTCAATCAATTCAGAAAAAGAATTTGACAAAATTCAACAACCCTTCATGGTGAAAACACTGAACAAACAAGGAATAGAAGGAAAGTAACTCTATATAATAAAGGCCATATATGAAAACGGCACAGCTAACATCATACTCAACAGTGAAAAACTGAAAGCTTTTCCTGTAAGATCAGTAACAAGGCAATGGTGCCCACTTCTCCCACTTTTATTCAACATAGTATTGGAAGTCCTGGCTATAGCAAATGGGTAAGAGAAAGAAATAGAAGTTATCCAAATTGGAAAGAGAGGAGTAATAGTATCTCTATTTCCAGATGACATGATCTTATACCTAGAAAACACTAACAATTCCATAAAAAACCTGTTAAAATGAATAAATGACTTCATCAAGATTGCAGGATACAAAATCAATATACAAAATCAGTTATTGTTCCTAAACCCTAACAGTGGAAAGTCTGAGAAAGAGATTAGGAAAACAATCCCATTTACAGTACCATCAAA
The DNA here is from genome assembly GCF_030020395.1 of Manis pentadactyla. NCBI lineage: Eukaryota > Metazoa > Chordata > Mammalia > Pholidota > Manidae > Manis > Manis pentadactyla. The sequence continues at coordinate 198,045,740 of NC_080020.1, read as the reverse complement.
ATAAACAAAATACTAGGAATGAACTTAATCAAGGATGCTAAATACTTGTGCACTAAAACTAAAAAATACTGCTGAAAAAAAATTAAAGAACAAATAATGGAAAGACATTCCATGTTCATAGATTAAAACTTAATACTGTTAAGATGTTCATACTACCCCAAAAGATCTGCAAATTTAATAAAATCCCTATCAAAGTCCCAATGGCATGTTTTTGAAGATACAGAAAATTTGTATGGAACTACAAAGGACCCTGAATAGCCAAAACAATCTTGAAAGAGAACAAAGTTTGAGGACTCACACTCCTGACTGTAAAACATTTACAAACCTGCAGTAATTAAAAGAGTATGGTACTGGCATAAAGACATACAAAGAGAGCAATGGAAAAGAATAGAGAGCCTACAAATAAATCCACTCATGTACAGTAAAATGATCTTCAACTTCAAGACTACACAATGGGAAAAGGATAGTGTCTTTAATAAATGGTGTTGGGAAAACTGAATATCCACATGTAAAGGAAAGATGTTGGACTCTCATCTTACAAGAATCAACTCAAAATGTATTAAAGACTTCAACATAAGACTTAAAAATAAAAAACTCCTAGAAGAAGACATAGGGGAAAGGCTTCATGATATTGGTCTTGGCAATGATTTCCTGACATGACACCAAAGGCACAGGCAACAAAAGCAAAACAGGCAAATGGGACTACGTCAAACTCAAACTCTGCACAGCAGAGGGAACAACAATATAATGATAAGGCAACCTATGGAATGGGGCAAAATTTTTGCAAACCATATGTCTGATAAGGGGTTAATGTCTGATATTATAAGGAACTCCTACAACTCAAAAGCAAAGAAAAAAACACATTTTTTAAATGGGCAAAAGATTTGAATAGATATTTCTCCATAGAAAACACACAAATGCCCTGAAGGTTCATGACAAAATGCTCAACATCACTAATCATCAGGGAACTACAAAGAAGAACCACAGTAAGATACCATCTTGCACCCATTAAGACAGTTCATTATATGTATTTTTAAAAAGGCAAAAAATAACAAGTGTTGATGACGATGTGGAGAAAGTGGAACCCTTGTGCACTATTGGTGGGAATGTAAAATGGTGTAGCAGCTATGGAAACAGCATGGAGGTTTCTCAAAAAATTAAAAATAGAACTTCCATATGATCCAATAATCCCACTTCTTGGTATTTATGCAAGGAATTGAAATCAGGATCTTGAATTAGCACTCCCATGTTTGTTGCAGCACTATTCACAATAGCCAGGATATGGAAACAACCTGAAGGCACTTCTACCAGTGAATGGATAAAGAAAATGTGGTATATACACATAAAACAGAATATTATTCAACCTTAAAAAAGAAAAAAGCCTATGATATCTTGCAACATGAATGAACCTAAGGGTGATATAAGACAGTGATATAAGACAGTCACAGAAGGACAAATACTGCACGATTCCATTTATGTGAGAGAGCTAAAGTAGTCAGACTTTCAGAAGCAGAAAGTACAATGGTGGTTGTCAGGGGTTGGGGTGGGGATAATAGAGAATTGCTGTTTAACAGATTGGAGTTTCAGTCATGCAAGTTCTAGCGATCTGCTGTATAATAATGTGCATACATTAACAATACTGTACTGTACTACTGTATACTCAAACAGTTAAGAGAGTAGATTTCATGTTATGTTTTTTTACCACAATTAAAACAAACAGAGATAGACTGCTGTCCCAGAAAAATGCACCATTCACAACCCAGTGTTTGTGACAAAGACCCAGACTTTGGAGTCAAAGTTATTGACATGACACCAAAAGTTATTGGAAGTAAAAAAGAAAATGATTTAGCCCATTCATTCTTCATTATTTTAGGATGTAATTTTTTAAACTGCATTTTTGTAAATAGAACAAATATTTTCCACTCCTAAATAAGACAAGTCAGTTAGTTAAGCGTTTTTTTTTAAAAGGCTCCCTGGGTAACCCTGCTGGTCACTAGCTTTTATTGCCGCTGGGAATCACAACAGAGAGCATGGGAGATCCAAGAACCCCAGGTTATGTGTGTAGAGAAAAAAAAGTACCAGCTGAACCCTTACCAGACTCAGCCAAGGACTGGCCTTTGCTCTGGCGCCGGGAGTCTGCAAGCAGAATGTGGAACTTGGAATGCACCCTGGAACCTGGCACTGTTGCTTCCTTCTTTCTGCAGATGACCCTCACCTTCAAGCTGACAGGCAGCTTGAATCTAAAGAGCCAGACTGTCACTGGGGAAGGCTGGCCAAGCCTGCCAAGTGGAAGCCAAGAGGGATTTCCTTGGCACACAGGCCATTGCTGGGGGCTACCCTTTCCTGCTTGGAATATCAATTAAGTTGGCACATGATGGGCATCAGCTCTGGGGTGGGCTCTCTGTAACCAAGCCCTGAGAAACAGATATGTGTGTGAAACCAGGCAGCCAGTTTATTAATTTGCTAATGAAAAATACAGCTGTCATGTTGGCAGATCATGGCCTTCTTTCTCTGTGTGTGGGTTGCATGGACAGCCCAATCCAAAGGTGGTTTAATGAGAAGCCCGAGAGAGCAAAATTTGCCAGATGGTCTTTAAGAGTGTCACAGCCACCACAGGGCCTGGTGTGCTCTGGTCTGCGAGGGAGGACATCCTTTCCAAGCCCAGATAGGTCTAAAGAGGGCACTGCCGGCCTCCATGGTGGGGCTTTGGAGTCCAGCTGCCAGCATTCAGATCCTAGTTCTTCATTTACCATTTGTATGACTCTGGGAAAGCAGCTCACCGCTTGAAGCCTTGGTTTCTTATCTGTATAATGGAAATAATGATAGCATCCACATCCTAGGAGTACCGTGAGGATTAGATGAAAGAAGTGAGGTTTAGAATTACACTGGACAGGTAATCCATCTTCATGCTGGGTAGTTATTGCCATCATCGTTACTACTGCTACTGTTATTAGCTCTTCTCTGCTTCAGGTCTCATTCCTCATCCCAGGCACTCTGTGTGTGTACAGAGTACTTAGGACTGATCTGATATTCACTCCCTAAAGTAAGTGGGAACACCTCCAAGGCTTGCCTCCTCGCATAAACTGGAGTTTGGGGACCTCCCCACACTTTGTGACACCTTTACCCACAGCTTCAGGCAGCCAGCTACATCCTTGGTGACTGTGGGCAGAGTCCCTGAATCCCAGGGCTCTTGGGCAGGGGTGGGGCAGAGTAATCTCATAGCCTGTCACACATCACTGCCCCGGGATCTGCAGTCCTCAGGCCTCCTCCCTGCGCTGCTGCTTCTCAACAGTGCAGGGACTGGAAGGCAGCTGCAGGAATCGAGCAAGTGTCTCTGCAGGGATGTGGGTGCCTGCCTAATGTGTCTGGCAGATGTTAACTTCCAGTCTGTCTGGGATGGGAATTATGAGCCCATGTGGGCCTGTGGCTTGAGCAAAACACAAAGCAAACTGAGAGATGTGAAATGCACACATCTGCTCTTGCACGAGGACACAGAAGGCTCCGTTCCACTGAGGCAGACTTGAGCTGTGACTGGAATCCTCCTTGCCTATGTGTCAGGCTGGGGGCAGCGTCTGGGCTCTCCAAACCAGTCTTACTCCCACACACTGGTCGGCACCAGGGTCTCCTCACTGCCCTGAAACACATCAGGCTCAGTCCCCCCTAAGAACTTTTGATGATACCACTCTCTCAGCTAAAATGCCTTCCTCGGCTTCTCTCCACTTACCTAAATCCCATCTCAATCTTTAGGCCCAGTTTGAGCCCCCCCACTTCCTTGACCTCTGGACTCCTCCTCAAAATAGTGACAGCATGGCCTATTTTCCAGATATAATTCTGAGCTAGATTCAGTGTCTTGCTGTTTCATTTCCTTCGCTTCCTCCAGGAAATTCCTTGAGGACAAGAATCTTCTTCTCTAGCAGAGGCTGGAGGCAGCTAGGCACTTGTCAAACAGGGATGGATGGATTCAGGGCATTGGAGTGGGGTGGGCAGGGAGGACTCTCTTTTTTGTCTTTTTTATTGTGAAATATGACACACATTTGGAAAGGTGTATAGAACATAAGTGTATGGCTTACTGAATTATTATGAGATGAATACCCTGTGATTACCACTCAAGCCATGCAATAGAACATTGCCAGCACCCAGAAGCCACTCCTTGTGTCCCAGGGGAAGGAGACATTTCAAAACTGATGATTTTGTACTCATGGGCATAGGAGGGGTCCTTAGAGGAAGTGTGAGCTTAGAGACCGCTCCAGCCCTTGCCTATGCCAGCCTCTGTGCAATCCGTGGATGTGGGGGATCCACGGCACCATGAGTGGGAGGAGGGGGAGGCAGGAGTGCTTGGTGGGAAAAATGTGTCTGACAGCCTGGAGCCCTGCCCAGACCCAGAAGCAACTATTCTTCATTCCAAGTGGAGTTTCTAAGCAAGTCTGAGGGCAGACATGTCTGGGTGTGGGCTCACTACCCCTAGCAAAAAAGAGAAGCACCGAACTTGGGCCTCCAGAAACTTAGAGACTGCAGAGCAAGGAAGCAAAGGGGCTTTCCAGAGCTTTGAGCCTGGGCAACGTGCAGGGCCCAGGAAATGGGTGAGGAAATTTAGAAGAAGAATGATTCCTTAGGGGGATTTGAAATATTAAACATGTGAAAAGGAGGCATCCCCTTATGTCTCTCAGTAAGTATTTGTTGAAAACCTCTTACATGCCAGGCACTGTGTGGGTACCGGAGATGGAGTAGAGAACAAGGCAGGCACCAGCCCTGCCTCCCAAGCCCATAGTGGGAGTGGGGAAGGGAGCGGCACAGCAGCATATCACATTCCAGTGGGGAGTGCTGCAAATCAGCAAATTCAAGGAAGTTAAGAGAATGAAAGCATTTAATCCCTAAGCCCTGTTCCAAGTACATCATGGGCTCTTGCATAATGTATTGCCCTACAGTGGGTGAACCTGCAGTCGGAAGTTTGAGACATACCATCAGTAACGATGGATGCCTTATCTTGGAAGCAGAGCCCCTGGAAAAGGCAGAAAGTTGGTAGTGTTCCTTAAGGAGAACTTAGCCAAATAAAAAATAATTGATCAAGATTTTATGGACACCTGACTCTAAGCAATGCCTTGGGATTTCCAGAGAGTTCTGTGGTTCAGAAATGTGGAAAGGTACCAGACACCCAAAATGGGATGGAATAAGAGCCAGAAAAGGACACAGGCTGAGTGACTACAGGCTTCGTCCGACAGAGTGATCCTGTGGTCAAAGGGTGAATCAGCAGGGAGGACTAAAGATAGTCATTGGAGGAAGGACAGTTTCAATAAGCAGAAAGAGAGAGTGACACAGCCTAGGTGGGGAGAATGCTGTGGGCGAAGGCACAGTGGTAGAGTGTGTAGGAGGTCTGGGTGCAGAGAACAGATTGGCTTGGCAGCAGCAGACAGGCCTGCGGTGGGAGTGGGAGTGATCAATGTCTAGAAAGATGGTTGGAGTTTAACTGGGGAAGGTTTGAAGCGTCAGCCTGAGAACTGGGGCATTAGGCTAATGACACCCTTGAGAACTCAAAAGGCTTGGGCAGGGCTGTAACCAGAGGTGGCAGAGGCTGGAGAGTCCAGCTGTAAGCCAAATGCCAAGTTGAGGTTGCATGGATGAGGCTTTAGAGGAGAACACAAAAGAGAAGTTTGGGATGGAAGGAGATACGGTGCAAGAGGCGGCAGGTTTGATGACTCGGGGTCTGACCCTGGCCACACCTGCTGCAGCTCCACTCACCACCAAGCTGAGTAGCTCAGCTCAGGGCAAAGATGCGGGCGAGCAGGTATTTTGCACCCTAGTCCCTCCAGAGCAAACTGGGAAGAGAGAAAGCAACAGTCAGAGAGTTCATTTTATCTGGAAGTAAAAAGAGACATCCAGAAAAAAAATCGGAAGGGTCGGTAAAGTTTTATCACTGATGACTAATGGGCTACATACAATTTATTCCATGAACTCCATCCCAGTGGCAAAGCAGATTTTGGTTGGGGCTGGAGAAAACTAGTGCCAACAGAAGCCAGGCAGGTAATATAAGCGAGAGAACCAGGCAGGATAAGAAACATTTTTCCCAAAATTATTTACATTAAGGATTCACAATTTAATTTCTCCTTTTCAAATGTCTGCAGGAAGGTTCAAAGCAGTCAGGTTCTCCCCCAAAACAATTTGCTTTGAACTTGTATAGCTAAAAGGTTTTCAATGGTTGTTTCCCCAAAAGAAAAGCTCTTCAGTTCCACCCTGTCCCAGGGGCTCAGGCCTCTGTTGCCTTAGGAAATGTGGGCTTGGGGGCATAGGACCTGATATTTTAGAGAAGCTGGAAATCCTGTTTTAAAAGTAAGATCCACCTATCTTTCTTCTTTATTTTATTGTGCTAAAATACACATAACTTTTTACCATTTTTACCACTAAGTAACATTCTGTGATGTTCAGTATATTCACACTGTTGTGCAACCATCACTGCCCTCCATCTTTAGAACTTTTTCACCTTCCCCTACTGATCTCTGTACCCATCAGACTCTAACCCCCGTGCCTCACTTACGCTAGCCCCTGGCAACCACCATTCTATTTTGCATGGTCAGGAATTTGTACATCATGTAAGCGAAATGACTTCATTTTTATTCTTTGTGACTGGCTTATTTCACTTACTGCCATGTCTTTAAGGTTAGTTCATGTTGTGGCATGTGTCAGGATTCCCTTCTCTATAAGGCTGACTAGCATTCCATTGTATGTCTGTATACATTCTGTTCATCCATAGATGGACACCTGGGTTGCTTCCACCTTTGAGCTATTGTGAATAACGCTGCTATGGACATGGGTGTACAAATATCTGTTCAAGTCCTTGCTTTCAGTTCTGTATAGACCTAGAAGTGGAATTGCCAGATCACATGGTAATTCCGTTCAGTTTTTTTGAAGAATTTTGAATTCCATATTTTGCAGCAGCTGCACAATTTTACAATCCCACCAGCAACACACAGCGTTCCAATTTCTCCACATCTTCACCAGTATTTGCTATTTTCTGGGTACTTTTTTATAACAGTCATCCTAATGGGTGAGAGGTGGTCTCTCATGTGGTATTGATTTGAATTTCCCTAATGATTAGTGATGTTGAATATCTTCCATTTGCTTATTGGCCATTTGCATATATTCTATGGAGAAATGTCTTTTCGGGCCCTTTGCCTATTTTTAAAATTTAAAAATTTTCAATTTGTTTTTGTTTAGTTGTAGTTCTTTATATTCTGTGGTCCTGAGTGCTCAACTCCAGCTGCAAGTCAGGTATCTATCCAGCAAAGAGCCCTACAGTAGGGCTTTCAAAAAGTGGGCCGTGGAACTAAATGGAATGGAATATCCAGAGTTCATTATGGGTTAGGTATTATTTTGTCAAATTTTATTTGCTTTATGTATGTACATACAATAGGTATATATGTGTATATTCTGGTTCATGATTGAAATGTATTTGTTATTCTGATCTGCAGTACAAAATGTTTGAAAAATACCATCCTCAAGTTAACTAAATTGACCCTTCTGAGAAAACAGGGTTACTCCAGTGACCCTTGGAAGTTCTCCCTCAATCCATTTATTGAAGTGTTGATACCCAAAACAGGCCTCTTCTGAGGTGAGGTGGGGGTTGGTGGGAGTGGTCTGAGATTCTGGCTATATAATGTATAAACAGTTTATGCAGTTAATATTTACTGAGCATGGCTCACATCTGGGTGGTCATAGAACATCACAGATCAGTAACTACTCCAAGGCAGGACCCAGTTCTCCCCCCTCATACCAGGGACCCCTGAGGTAGGAATCAGGCTGCCCCTGAAATTGGAAGTCACTCTCTCCACAGCTTGGTGTTGCGAGAAGTGTACTGGACTTGGCACCAGAAGTCCAGGCTTTGGACCTGATTGTCACACACTAGCTAGGCAATCTGGATAAAGGCTCAAACTGCCTGAACTCCATCTGAATAAATATATAAAGCTTTATCTGTTAAAAAAAAAAAAAGAAAAGAAAGAAAAAAAAGGATATTAATAAGGAATTCTACTGCCCTTGCAATCCGAATGATGTCAGGAATGAATAAACTTTGTAAAGTGCTAGGTGAACGTCAGATGTCATGATTCACAAAACACCATGTCAGTCACCCTTCCTTTCCTAGAACCACACTCCTCAAGCTGTCTGCGGGGAGGTAGGTGCAGGCCAGTGTCAGAGCCCCAAAAAACCCTGCAGAGGGGCTGAGGGTAGATATGAGGTCAGTGAGGAGCCCAGGACACAAGCCCTTCAGAGGGAGCTGGCTGGCCAAGCCTCCAGCCTGTGCACTATGGTCAGGGACAGCCCCAAGAGAGGTCAGATGCTCTGTTAGGAATACACAGGAGCAATGTTGGCCCCCAGTCCTCAGCTCAGAGGATACAGTCAGATGCTGAATACTGCTTTAATATGGACTTAACTCTCACTGCGATAGGTCCTGACTGGTTCATCTCTGCTGATAGACATAACCCAACACCTGACACTAGGAATGTTCTGGTTTGCAATCAAGAAAATCTGCCTTTCCAATTCTGTCCCTCACCATGTGTAGGGACTTCCACAAGGACCTTGTTGGAGAAAGTACTATGTCTGACTCCCTCTGTATCCAATTTAACACTTCCCACAGAGTCCAGGACATAGCAGTAGCTTAATAATACTTACTTGTTGGACCCATAGATGAATGGATGGGTGGTAAGGAAATAGTCTTCTTCAGAGACTGTCACAACCATAGGGATTTGTAGCCCTCTTTCAGACCAAAAAGAGAGGAATGGGAAAATGGGAGAGGTGACGCAGTAGTTTTCCCCAAAGGGACCCCCTTCTTCTGTCCTGCCCATCTTCCTTACATGCTCAGTAAGAAGGTATATAAATGAATTTGCTGAAGGTCCCTTGCTGAGTCTAGTCTACTCAGAGAGGTGACTTGAAAGCCCAGGCAGGCTCCCACAATCCTAACCTATCCCTAACCAGGGATGACACTCAACATAATTAATGACTAACCAATGAGAGTAGTCCTACCTCAGTTAGAATAGGGTCTTGAAGACCCCCTGCTCTGCCAGCATCAACCCTTTAGATATTGAATCAAGAGGTTAGAGGGAACCAGGGAAAGGCCTGTGGCGACTGGGGTACCTGGAAAACAGGGGTGAGAGTGGGGAGCAGCATTCAGGGCAGGGCGCATTTACCAACAAACACTAAATTATTTCATTATTTTTACACCCTGTTTGGCCACATTGTTGCAAAGGAGCTGAAGGTTAGCCCAGCCCCTGTGGCATCTGCAGGAAATTCACACCTTTAATTGAATGTATGGTTCAGGAGTGCATGGCTTAGGACACAGGTACTGTTTCTTGTTTTGTTTTATTTCATTAGTCTTTTGTTATGCTTTAGTTTGGATAGTTTCTATTGCTATGTCTTCAATTTACAGATTTTTTTTCTACATCAACTAATCTGCTGTTCAGACTAGCCAGTGAATTTTTAAATACAGGTATTGTATTCTTCAACTCTAGCAGTTTGATTTGGCCTCCCCAGGTTCACATTTTCTTTTAAATCCATGTATATATTTATAATTCCTTCTTAAGTCCTCATCTGTGAATTCCACTATCTCTGCTATTTCTGGGTTAGTTTCTATCGATAGATTTTTCTCCTGAATACATTTCCCTATTCTTTTTGCATGTCTAGTAATTCTTGACATTCTGAATTTTATGTTGTTCAACGTCTGTGTTTTCTTGTTGTCCTTTATTGAATGATGAAATTTGTCTTGGCTGGCAGTATTGGTATTAGTGGATGAACTTGTTCTTTAAGAGGCTTGTTGATAAACTTTGTTGGGGGACATCTAGAGTTACTTTCACTCTAGGGCTAATATAGTCTTTCCTTATAACCCTCCTGGAGTTTCTGCTGAATTATCTGGACATTTAACAATTCTCTGGATATCTTCACATTGGCTGCTAGAAACTCAAAACATCTTTTGCCTTGTGTGAGCCCTGGCAACCCACCAGCTCAGACTCCCTGGCGGATGTTTGCCTAGCATTGTGGAATTTCACTCGACGCATGTGTAACTTAGCATCAGGCACAAACTCAAGAGGATGCTGGAGGAGCCTTTTTACTGCTATACTCCCTCCTCCCTGGTACTCTGCCTTAGAAAGTCTCCTCAACTACCCCCTCAGCTCTCTCTTCAGCTCAGCAAGGCCGCTGTGCTCTGCTTAGGCTCCCCCTCACTGGGCTGCAATTCAGAAAGGACTTCCAGCAGAAAGTGCAGGTGACACTAAAGCTTGCTTCACCTGTTCCTTTCTTTCAGGAATCAGTCCTGTGCTTGGTGCTGTCTAATATCTGAAAACAGTGCTTTCATGTATTTTGTGCAATTTTCGAGTTGCCCACATTAGGAAGGTGTTATAGGCTGAACGTGTCCCCCAGTATTCCTGTGTTGAAACCTAATGCCCAGTGTGATGGTCTTAGTTGTGGGGAGAAGAATGGGGGGAAGTTGGGAGGTGATTAGGGCACAAGGGAAGAGCCCTCATGAGTGGAATTAATGCCCTTATAAAAGAGGCCTGACAGAGCTCTCTCACCCCTTCCACTGTGTGAGGACACAGCAAGAAGTCTACAGCTCAGAAGAGGGCCCTCACCCAACCATGCTGGTACCCTGATCCCAGGCTTCCATTCTCCAGAACTATGAGAAATAAATTTATGTTATTTATAAGCTTCCCAGTCTATGATATTTTGTTACAACAGCCTCTACAGACTAAGACAGAGTGTGGGTCTGGTACCAGTTACTTGGATGTAGTAAAAATGAGAATCTCTACTTCCTCTGCATGAAGCACACTGTAGTGATCTGCTCCTCCAACTCCTCAGGAGGCTGGATTGCAAGCAACAGAAGCTGTCTGTGGCTGGTTGAAAAGAAGAGGAACTTCAAAGGGTCACACATAGCTCTCAGGATAGTAGAAGGGCTAGAGAACCTGACCCAAACAGTCTTTATAGGAACAATGCCCAGCACATGCTGCAGGAACTGCTCTGATAAGAAAACCACTTCTGGCACCACTGCTGCCACCAAAGACTGTAGACAGTCTGTATAGCTGCTACTTCTGCACCAGGAACTTAAATTATACCACAACCACCTACCCTTATGTGCCACTTCCTGTGTCAGGAACTTCCCTGTATACCCACTGCTAAAGCAGCAACCTCCAGAGAGAGTGTGCCCTGTATTTAACTCTAGTTGCACTTTCTCTTGAGTCTGACAAGGAAAGCAAGAGTCTTTAATTTTCAGCTTCTGTAAGGGATGATTTTTTTTCTTCCCACCAAGGCTTACAAACTAGAAGATTCCCTAATGAAAAATGTGATCAAGATGCTCAGTGGCCAAAATAGCCTCTATAGAAGAATAACCATGAGTCTTGGATGGTTCTCTGCCCCTCTTAGTACTAAAGCATGGGATAAAATCACTACCTTCATTTCTGGAAGAAGGATCTGTGAACTGGCTTCCTTTGGAGCCTATGAGAGGGGACCACTCCCAGATCATATGAGTATTCCATATCAGCAACCTCTAACAAAGTGTCTTTTTCTATAGTTCAGCAATGGGTGGCAATTCCATCAGTTATAATGACTGATCTCCTGATCAGATTGCAGCAGAAGACACAAATGAAGATGACAAAACATTAGTAAGGGTACTGGAGCCAAAATTCTCAGAGGCTGGGCCATATTTTTGAGCTTCTGGTATGTAATGAACTGGAAAAAGGCATCTAGATGCATTCTAGAAACATAACTAGAAATGACATCCAATTGAGCCAATCTTCTTAGATTTATTTATCATTCTGATCATTTGGGACCACTGACCTTTAAGAAATTGCTGCAGTGTTTAAGCCATGTACAGCTTAGCTAAAAAAAATTGTGCAATGTACATTACATCTGAGCCCTAAAAGAAAAGGGTGCAGTTGGGAGGTGTTAGTGGTAGGAAGGAAAAGAGGAATGGGTATGGCATATGGCATGATGCTATGAAGGTGCATCAGGTGGAGTCTTGGAAGCAGGCGAGCCCTGGGGAGTGAGGAGGCTGCAGTCTGAAGATACTGGGCATGTGTGGAAGAAAGAAGTATAACAGAAGAGCAGGTAGACCAGATAAAAGGATGGTAACCATTTCACCTCTTAACCAATAATTCTAAGAAAGAGATTCAGTGGGTGAGAAAAGTACTGACTACAGCCCTTGGATGAGCATGGATTCACATGTTGACAAACCAACTGACTAAAATTTGGAACAAATCATTGATTTGACCTGGATCCTTCTTACCTCCCTCTTCCCCTGAAATCTGCTTCTCCTAAAGTTCCTTATTTCTAACGTAGCTTGGTAGGCCTAGGAAGTCTGGTGAGCAATAACTCAGATGTAATGGATATTGCTAGGTGCCTCCCCAGCATACATCCCCCCATACCTGCCACCCACTGTACAGGAACCACAGAATCTGAGTGGGAGTAAAGCTCAGAGTAGTCCGGACCCCTTGTCACAGTGATGGTTTCAGAGATGAGCAGTAGACCAGGCCTAAGGCAATAACTGTCCACTGTTCTCCTGGCCACCATGACTGGTCCAAGGATGAACTAAGTTCATCTGATCAGAGGAAGCCCAAGACTTTGATGCAATGAGTGAGTCAAGAGAAACTCTCTCGCCTCTTGGGCAATGCGGTGCATGGGTGGAAATGGCTAGTTTTGGTACCATCATTTTAGCATCAGGTGAGAAGGCAAGCTAAATAGGAAGTTGATCCAAAAAGAAGAGGAAAAGCTGAGAGAAGTGCAGGAAAAATAGAGCAAGAGTTTTTATGAAGACTAAACTATGAGTTTTATTAAGGTAAGCTTTATTAAGCCCTGCCTGAAGCTCACGCTACTTCTGGATGTTTCACTTAGAGAAGTCCGTGCACTTCCTTTGCTGTTGAGGCCAGTTTGAGCTCTATTATTTGCAGCCCAAAGCATCCTAGCCAGGATGCCAAATGATTTCTTGGAATCCATTTTTTCCATTTCTGAGGTAGGTGTGAGGTGGAGCAAACAAAATGACAAAAAGTGACTAAATTTTAGAACCTTATTGTTCTTCCAGAGTTCTACTCTCAGCTAGATTACTCAGTTGGCCCATGGTTAGGAACCAGTGAGAAAGGTGTAAAAAATGAGAAGGAAGCCCCCCAAAATAGCAGGGAACGTGAAAACAGAGGAGATTAAATAATCAAAGAGAGGGAGAAGGCCAGTGGAATCATAATGGAGATGCCTCAGAGTTATCTTAGCCCTTCCCCATGCTGTGGTACCAAGCCCTGGGGATTCTGTCTCAGTATCCCTGATTCTCATGGCTTACTCTTCATTTTCACTGTTATGTTTAGTTTTGACCTTCATGACCTCTGTATTTATCACTCTCTCTGCCTTCGCTCTCATCCCTCCAAGTCCATTTTCCACACCCCTCCTGGAGTGATCTTTTCAAAAGACAGCTCTGAAGTTGTCATTTCCTCCTGAAAAACTTTTGATGCCTCCTTCATGTGGAGGATGGGAAACAGCATGAATTTTGAAGACAGATCATTTTGAAACCTAGCTCTGACACTGAGCAGCTGTGTGACTCTGAATAATTTTTAAAATTTCTCTGCATATCACCTATCTCAACTATAGCAGTAACACTGTAATAGTCAGGATTTCTCTGGTTATTAGGGACAGAAAACTAACCCATACTCACTAGGCAAAAAGGGAGGGACTTACTAACTCAAGTGACCAATTATAGAACAGTATGTTGCATGACTGTTGGGGCTTGGGGATAATTAGAAATAGGAACTCACAAATAGCCTGTGTTATCTCTGCCTTTATTCAGGGAAAAGGGCTAGAAAGAGGAGGTTTATCTCTCCATTTTTGCTTCTCTCAGCATTTAGCTTCATTTTCTTGGATTGGCTGTTTTGTGAATGGCTGAAACATCAATGACCAACAGCTTTGGCTTACCATTTACAGTTTGGTTAGTAAAAGAGGGGAGACTCCTGTTTGGAACCCCAAATTCAAACCTTTCAGGAAGGGCCCTGACTGCCCTATCTTAGATCAGGTGCCCACCCAGGGCGAATCAACAGGAGTTGGGGCAGGATGTGTAAGAAGATGGCAGCTTCTATTTAAACTATGTGATCACAGAGATTAAATTAAAAGGAACATGTAGCAGAAGCAAATGGTGCTGTTCTGGATAGACAAACCAGTATATATTCTCTATGAAGTTTATCTTGCATGGTTGTTTTGGGGAATAAGATGACCTACATAAATGGGCACCAGGTACCCAGGACAGTGTCTGAGCACAGTATACAGTGAGAGTACACAGCCAACAGACGCTCTGCAAATTCCTTCTCCATCCTCACATCCTCACTCCCAGGGCTAATGTTTGCCTAGATGGTGCCTTTGTCTTTTGGTAATTTCAAAAAGGTTCCCTTCTCTGAGTGGATGCATCTCTATGGGCACAGGTCTGACAAACCAAAGTCACATCTGTGATAAGAAAAAAGTGCCCTTAATTCCGATGAACATAACCTTGAGCCAGCTTTCTCCCTTGGCGTTTGTACAGTGCGCAGACTGCCCAGCCTGGGTGTGGCCCTGGATGCTTCCTAACGTGGCTCCCAGAGGCCCAGGGACTGGCTGCATTATACAGTTCCTGTATACAAACCTGCTCCTCCACACCACTAACCCTGCACTCTGTTCATTCTAGATGGCCCACATTCCCCAGAAACTGTGTGCACTCCTTTTTGCCCTGGTGCACAGTGTCTTTACCAGTCATACTTATCTTACTCCTACTGTCCTCGAAAAGCCCAGGCCAATGACAGCCTTCTGCAAATCCTTCCTTAGCACACCCAGAAGTAGGTACTAAGAGCCTCCTCTGTGCTTCCAGCCTGTTATTTTTCCTCTACCCCAGCACTGATCACTTTATGTAGTAATTATTCGTTTGCTCATCAGTTCCTTTCTGTCTTCCTCTCTAGTGACTATGGCTTTCCAGCTCTTTGTCACCCATCTAGAAATAAAGCCTGGCATCTGACGGACCTCAATAAATGCTTGTTAAATGAAATACTTGATGAATCAATGAAGAGTAGGAAGTAGAGGAAAAGAGAAGGCTAGATAGAGATTTCACTGTTCTCACACAGACCTGTGTTTTGACATTTGCAGCTGACAGAAAAGGAGAAAAGCAAGCACAGAGCCTAGGAGATGCTTAGAAAACAAAGTTGCTTCCTGTCCCTTCAATCCCTGAAATTTGAGAACTGTTTCTGTTTTTTTTTAACCACTTGAGGCATCTTCTTTGACTATAGGAAAGTGAGATTTCTGTTGAGATCTGTTTGGTCCTTCCAGCTAATCCATCTGTTGGCTGACCTCAAGCATCCAGGATAATTCCCCCTCCCACTCCACATACACACTGGTGGAATCAGTCCAGAGCTCTAAGATTCCTGGCAGTCAGTTTTGGCTTTTCTATGGGCCAAAGGGATGAAATCACCATCCCCAATGAAGTCACCGCTGCATGATTCACCCGACATCAGTTTCCCACTTGCAGGACTCTGACATTGCCAGAGCTTCTCCCAGAGCACCCAGAACCCGGGGACCTTGCCATTTTTCAAGGTTCTGGAGCTGATCCTCTAGTTTTCTGGATTCTTAGTAAATGTCTGTCTCTCTGAGAAGTAGTGTAAGAGTTCAGGAGGTTGGAGTCCTCAATGGTGGAAACCTCAGAGAAGGCTCCATCCGCCAGTCCTGGGGTAGACCTTGTCATCCCTCATAAAGGCCTTCCCCATGTCTCCAGCAACTGCTTCTCCCCTTTGTCCCAAAGGTTTTACCAGGATCTCTCAGGATACATTGTGAAGGGTCCTAGAGTTCTCAAGGGTGAGAACTGATCTCAGCCTTACAGATGAGCTCCTACTTATAGATAAGAAAGCTGAGGTCCAGGGAAGAGAAGCAGCATGCTCAAGGTAACACTGCCAGCTAGGGCCAAAGCTGGGACCAGAGGCACTCTCCTGGCTGTGTGCATAACCTTCTTTTGATAGACTCTCCTTTCAGAATACCAGTCCCAGCAAGTGCTTCCCGAAGAAATGTTCCTATAGGCAAAGGGGGCAAGTCCTCCTTTCTTCCCCTCTAGGAGAGACTGGCCTTGACTCAAGATCTTACTTCAAGGCACTGTCATTCAGTACATACAAAGTATCTTACAGATTCGTTGACTGATCTAAAACAGTGAGCAACACAAGTACCCACACTCAGACCCAAAAGGAAGGGTCTGGTGAGATGTTCCATGTGATTCTACAGGGAACTTCCAATAATCCAGAAAGTCATTTTAGGACAATGGAAATCAGATTTGGGGTTTGAGAGTTGAGCGTGGGAAGTGAGGACTGCGGAGCATTTCCGAAAGTGTGTTCCAGGCCCTTGAATGCTGGAATTAGCCAGAAGCCCTGGGGTAACCCCTTCACCTCTAGGTCTCAGTGTGCCCACCGGGAACCTAAGGGAGATGGTAGACCTCTGCAGTGCCTCTTGGCAAGGCACTTCCTAATCCTGAGGATGGATGAAAGGAAGTGACTTCTCTGCTGTCAGCCAGGGCTGGGGAGTTGCCAGTCAGCCCTCTCCCCCAGTGCCTACTGTTCAAATGTTTCCAAGCTGTGCCCAGGCAGGGGACAGGAGCTACCACCTGGATCACAGGCCAAGTCTTAGAGCGGGAGCGTGTTTCCCTCCTCAATGATCACAGCGTAACACCTTCGAGGGACATTCCGGACCGCAGCGGGCCTCAGAGAATGTCGCCTCCAGGGGGAGCACAGGTACACCTGCCGCATCCAGAGCCGGCTGGGTCTCCTTTTTCCGGCTGATTGTCTGATTGTGGGGGTGCTTCAGTGGCTCATGATGCTGTAACTCCCTTAGTCACCAATTTCACTGTAAATGATTCAAGCTCGTTCTATGAACGAGCTAGAAGGTGGCGGTGGTGGTGGGAGGAGGGCACCAAGCAATAAGCCGGGAGTCCCTGTTTTCCGACACAAGGACCACCACCACTCCTCCCCCACCACCCCGCGTACCGTAAAAAAATTTTTTTTATTCTCTTGGCCTTTCTTCTTTCACGATTTCTGGTTCTCTTTTGCGCGTAGAGGCCGATAGGACAGATCCTGCCTTCCGGGTGGAGTTTAAATGTATATGTATAATTTTGCAGGACTATTGCGTCATCGTGGGGGTCGTCGTGGTTCCCCCGTCTGCTCTCAGTACAGTGGCCTTTGGACGCTTCTGGGCGCTGCGGGCACTTTCGCGATGAGCCCTCGGCCCCCTCCCCCAGCCCCACCTACCTCCCGCTCCCTCCCCCTCGACTCCTCCTCCCCGCCCCTGCCCGGGCAGGGAGTCAAGCTAGGGTGCGCAGGCAGGGCCGCGAGGCGGCTGCGGGCGGGGCATCGGCGCGGGGCGCCGGGGCCGGCGGGCGGGGGCGCGCGGCGGGCGGCCGGCACCGGGGGTGGTGCCTCAGCCAGCCCTCCTCCCGGGCTCAGCCGGGAGGAGGCCTGGGCCGACGCGGGGCGGAGAGAGCCGCCTGGCCCCTCCCCTCCGTTTCCCTCCCCAAAGTTGCTGTCTCCCCCGGGGCCGGACAGTCTTATGATCCAGCGGGTCCTCCTGGGGAGTCCGGGCCGGGGAGAGGGCGCAGGCACGGAGAGGCGGGAGCAGCAGGCGGGCAAGGCGACCGGGGTCCGGGCGGGGATCCAGGCAGCGACCAAGGCGCAGGCAGCGCCCCAGGCCCGCCACCCCCTCCTCTCGGGCCGGGGGAGCCGCTGCATGGGGCCAGGGGGACGGCCGTGCTGCGCGGAGCGGCGGCGGCGGACCCCCCAGGAGGGCTGGGGTTGAGCCCGGATCCGGAGCGGGGGCTCCGGGAGGACCATGCCCGGAGGCCGGCGGGCCGCAGCATGGCTCACGGGCCCGGCGCGCTAATGCTCAAGTGCGTGGTGGTCGGCGACGGGGCGGTGGGCAAGACGTGCCTACTCATGAGCTATGCCAACGACGCCTTTCCGGAGGAGTACGTGCCCACCGTCTTCGACCACTACGCAGGTAAGACTCAGAACTGCTGACTAAGGGGCCGGTCCCCGGGCCGGGAACTTTGGAGCAACTTTGGCGGAGCCCCCTCGCTGCCTCCCCTGAGCGCTCTTCCCACCCCTCCCCCGCCGCGCCCTCGGACGGGCGACCGTCCCCACCCCCAGGTCTCGCCTCTGGCCGGCTCCTTTGCCTCCAATTCCAACCCCTCTTCCTACCCCCATCCCCGCGCCCAGTCGGGGCTCCCTGCGCTTCCCAACTGCCCTGGCACCCTGAGCCGACCTCCTTGACCTTCCCACAGCCACCTCCCCTACTGCTTCTAGCCACAGGGAGAAACATGTGAGGGAACCGGGCGAGATGTGCCTATGGCACTTGGGAAAAGAGAGCGGGGAGCTGGGGGCTACATCGCACTCTGGCCTCACGCCCTTTCACAGAGGGATGGGTACAAGGGAAAGGGGGTGGTATCTCCCGGAGAGCGCCCGCAGGCCTCCAGCTGGGTTGGGAGAGGGAGGGTCCTGGTGGGGAGCGAATTGCCCCAAAGGCTAGATAACTGTGAGCTTCTCTCCCCTTCCCCCCTTGTGCCGTTGCAGTCAGCGTCACCGTGGGGGGCAAGCAGTACCTCCTGGGACTCTACGACACGGCCGGACAGGTGAGTGTCCTGGCTCCTGGCCGACACCCCTTTCCTTTCCCCAGTTCAGGGTGGCTGCGAAGGGCCTTTGAAGCCGAGGTGTCTAGGAGGGAGGGTGTGTCTGCCGAAAGGCCCCTTGGATCAAGTCTACTTCTTTTTTCAAGTCAGCAAATTAGGAAAAGGAAACAACAAACGCAGACCAGCCCCCCTCAAGCGAACCCCTGGGCTATGAAAGTTTTCGCCTGTGTGTGCCTTCTGCATGGTGCCTGGTGTGTGGGTCCCAACTCCTGTTCCAAAGTGGCTGTGGCCAATGGTGAAGCGCCCTTATTTTTAGTTGCAGATGACCAGGTCTCCCCTCACAGCCTCTGTCTGCTCCCTCATTGGTGAGTGGTCTGCCTGCCCGAGAAGCCTGATTGGTGGGAAATGGCATCATCTAATATGATGGGAAGGCATTTGGTCCTGGTTATGTTTATTACAACATCATTGCACTCTGGGACTCGAGTCCCTGAAAACGTAATTTGTGGTGTTACCAGAGGACCACAGGGAAAAAAGAAAAGAAACAACAACCATCCAGCCACTCCCTGAGGCTGGGAGGTGGAGGAAGGGTTAAGAGTTCAGTGTGAATCTTGGAGGAAGAGCTTTCCCCGCCCACAGGAAGGCTAGGTGACTTTGTCTGGGTTTTCTTTGGGGGAGGTTACTGTGCAGAAAGAAAACGCACACTCCTCCCAGCAGTCTCTGGCATTATTTGCCAATTAGAGGTGGCTCCTAGAGGAGTAAGTTCTCTGTCTCTGCCCCTGCTCTACCCTCTTCCCAGGCCCACTTTGGCTATGGGGCTCAGATGATTGTGTGATGAAGTTCTGCAGCATCCAGCCCTGTGATTAGACCTGAAGACTCCGGCAGAAGTGTCCACATATTACGCAGCTTTGAGTCCTTAAGGGGCTTAGAGAGTGCCTTTGGGGATGTCCAGTAGTAGTTTCATTATCTAAAATGAGGTTTAAAAAATTGAGATCATTCCCCTGTACATGTATA
Source organism: Manis pentadactyla (assembly GCF_030020395.1). Lineage (NCBI taxonomy): Eukaryota > Metazoa > Chordata > Mammalia > Pholidota > Manidae > Manis > Manis pentadactyla. The sequence goes on along the minus strand of NC_080020.1, from coordinate 198,026,107 downwards.
TTATATGCCTCATGCTTAGCACTGAGTCTGGCACACCTAGGTAGGTGCTCACTTTTCTCGATTTGGATTTCAGAAATGTGGTTCCAGGTTAGATTCTGGAAAGTGTCTTGTTTGGGGGTGCCTTGATGTGGCCTCTGGTTTCTAACTTGTTAAGCTAGAGGAGCATCTGAGAACGGAGAAACTGTTGGCAGTGCAAGGTGCCAGAGGCTGCACCTTTTCACCAGACTGGCCCAAGTCAGTACAAACAGTTCTTAGTTTTCCAGGGCCCTTTTTGGGTCCCTGCCTTGTAGTTGTTACTCCTTATACCTTTATCAGAATATATGGAGAGCAACAGGCAGAACTCATTCAATCAAATTCGACCAACTTTTAAGCAGTGTAGTTGATAAACAACAGGTTGAAGATACTGGTTGAAAGGAGAGAGATTTTTTTAGAATTGTCTCTAATTTTAACTTCTTTCAACTACTGCCTCTTCCCTTTTCCCCTTTATCTGTCACTATGATGATGTTTTGACCTTGAGCCTTATTCAACAGGATTTGTGTATGTCAGAGCTGTTCTATGGTATACAGTCAAATCTGACTCATATTTTCTGAGTTCCTTCTAAATATCAGCCATGGCGCAGTCATGTGCAAATATCATTTTATGGTCTCCTCAGAGCAACCCCGTAAGATACGTGATACTCCATCTTTGCAGATGAGGAAACTGGGGCTCAGAGAAGCTAGGTTGCTGGCCTACAGTCACACAGCTACCAAGGGTATTGTTGGGATTAGGACATGGGTCTGAATTTGCCCCAGTTTGAGGTGGTGATGTACACAGGGAGCCATGGGAGGTACTGAGATGCCACCTGGGTTGACTGGATTGCTTGTGTGTCTGTGGACATGATACTTGAAATCTTCACAGCCATTCTTTGATTGTCTGCGACCCCATGCAAAGGAGAGAACCCAGATCCAAAGGGTCACCCAAAGTCGGCAATCACAAATCCAGGGCTTCCCATATGTCATCATAATTGCTATTTCCAGTGAAGATGGTAAGATATATACCAACTGGGATCAACCTGTTAGTAAGGTTCAAATATTACTGTCTTTACCCGATGGTTGGACACCTACTTTGTTGGCTAAGATGTGTGTTAGGCCCCCAGTGTCTAAGGTTTTTCTTTTTGGATCAAAGTTAGTGATAATTCATCTTTCAGCATTTAAGGGTTTATTATTAATAAACAATCCTAGCAAGGTAATCATCCATGAGATTGAATGAGGAGTGTACACGGTGTACACTAGCACTGTGCCAAGCTCCTGGGGGGTACAAAATAATGAATTTAAGATAGGGGTCTGCCACACTATACTGACAGTAAAGGTGGAAGTGTCTGAATCAGATGCTTGTTCATGTGTGTTATGTAGGAGATTCCTGCGTTGTATTTGGTTACTTGAGACTTAATGCCTCTATGAATCAGTATCAGATTTATCTTAGAATAACAATAATGATAAATAATAAATGCATATGCATGCATATACATACACAGATACAGAGAGTTTTTAAGCCTTAAGGGCTGCAGAGGGAAGCCCATGGGCTGTGGAACCAAACAAGCTTGGGCTCAGAGCTTTACCTTTCTGTTTTAATCATGTGATTCTAGCTAAGTTATTTACCTTCTTTGCGATCTAGTAAAATTATGGGTGATTAGAATTAATCCTGCAGTGTTGTAGGCTGGCTTAACTTGTTTAGTGTATGTAAAGGTAACTAAAGCTGGTCTTCATTCACAGTGGGTGTGTAGTAAGTATTACAAGAAGTTGTTGTATTCCAGTGTGAGCAGTTTTGTGGGGGGAAGGGGTCGCAAGTGGAAGAAGATAGTGTATTATTCCTGGAGTTGATAGAAATTCCATTAGATGCCAGATCGTAGAGCCTTTTCTGCAGAGGTGTGGAGCCAGCTTTGCACTTCTGAATTCCTGCAGTCCTTATCACTGAACTCATGGGCATAGCTGAGTGCCCCCTGCTTACCTGTTGTGTCAGCTGTTCACCTTTCTTAATAGAGCCTGCATGCCCAGCAATGTCAGAAAAACTAAGAGTTCAGTATAGAATTTGAGAAGCAAGTGGGGTGTGCAGGTTTCTGCTGGTTCTGCTTCGGGAGGTCGGATGGGATGAGGAGGAAGCTCACAGCGTGGGAAAGCAGTTGCTTTGCTCAGGCACACCGGCTTAGTGCCCTTGAGTAACAGCAAGAGTGTCCCCCTCAGGTTGGAACTTCTAATCTATATGATTACTTTTGGTCTTTTCTTTGATCCCAGTCAATTCAAAGCCATAGATAATATTTGCCCAGTTTCTGTATTAGGGAACATATCAGGGAACTCAAGAGATGACTCTAGTCAATGACCCATTGCCTTCTGGAACAGGCTGCTTCCCTCTTGACCTCTGGTGGTATTGGTAGAGAGAGAATGAATATGACTGTGTGTTGGGCAGTGTTTGTCCCCGTCATGTGCTCTGCCTGGGCACATCCCTCAACATCCCCAACATACTCACCAGCCAAAGGGAAGTCCCCTTTCTTGGCCAAGCCCTGGGTGGCCCAGGAGCAGTCCTGACATCCTGCCAGGAATTTGGGAGTGGAAGTTGAAGACAGTGCCTTCCTCCTTCCTGGGGCCGGGTGTTGGGGTCTGGCTTCCGCCCTGGTTCTCTGGAGCTTCTCCTTTCTTGCCTGGACTTTCAGGTCCTCCGTGTAAGCGCTGCAGCAGCCCCATGATCTGTTCAGGGAAGGACTGGAGAGGAGAGATTTTCCCTCCTGCTTCTGTACTGTTTGGATCTCAGGGGAAGTGGGAAGAGCTCTTGCTCTCTGTGCAGAGGAGCCAGTGGGAGCTGCCTGGCAAGCTGCTCTTGAGCTGCGGGCTCCAGGCTGACTCCAGGCTGATCTCTTAATCCTTGGCAGGAAGGCAGAACTTGATATCCTGAAGAGGGAAGGACTGACGCCCAGTTTATCCCAGGTCCCAGAATACCCACGTCAGCAGGGTGTGTGTCAGGGGTGAGTGGGTTGCCTGGAGTTCTAGAGTTAGCCACTGCCTCCATATGTGGAACCGTATGTATGCTTTTGGGAGTGCTCTTGCTACGCTGGTAACCTAAAAGCATACAAGTTCAAGAATGTATACATGACAGCTATAAATATCCTTAACTCAGGTGTCCCTGCTGTTGGTTTTTCAGTGACAAGTGAGGTCTGTGACACTTGATGTTGCCCAGCAGCTGTGGCTGCTAAGCCCTTGGGTGCCCCGGGGGAAGTTCTTTCCCTCCATTCAGGAGTCTCCGTGAGACCACCCCAGAATGCCCCTCCTGCTGCTGTGCCCTGCCCTCTGCTTTTCATGGGGCAGCACCCAAGGCCCAGGATGACAGGAAGGGGAATGAGAAGGGTCAGGTTTTGCCACTCCTTGAGCTCCTCCCACCTTCAGGCAGGCATCCTCCCAATACCTTCCCAGGTAGACTTTTCCCAGATGAGGAAATTGAGAGTGATGGGTTTATGGAAACCAGGCAGAGATGTAATGAAGAAGGTTTTCCCTCATTTGGAGGGGGCCTGGCATGGAACATCAGTAGGGCTTAAGAAGTGTCTACTCATGTCACCCAGGCTCCAGGTCCCTGCAGCCCCACATTGCCTCCTTGAGGGGCCCAGGAAACAAGTTTATGAGGAGCCATAGCATCCCTTCCAGACATCAGCTGCAACAGGTGAGATGCTGGCACTGAGCCTCCTGGTCTCCCTTAGTAACAACCTACTGTAGATTTGTCATCTGTGCGGTTTGCTAACCTTTTTAGGAGCTATTTATATCCTCAGCCTGTACCGCATCGCACAGCACTGATTTCCTTCTCTGCGTTGGGAAGGTGGATGGCCTTTGCAGGCTGCAAAGCCTTTGCAGTGACTGAATGCCCTGTTCCCCATCTTGGCACTCTGATGTGGGTTTGGGATGTACTAGCTCAGACTGTGGTCTGGCAAGCAGAGACCTCAGGGTGGGGGGGGGCAGTCCCTACCAGCTTTGTTTGACTTCTGTGTGTACCTCAGATGGGCCCCATCCCCTTCCTCGCCCTCTGATCCAGCTGTCTTCTCCATTTCTGTCTTGGTTTTTCTTGAGGTTTACTGACATTTATACTCTGGGAATCAAAGCTTCCCCAGCAGGTGTATCAGAAACAGGGGATACAGGTGCACTCAGATACCATCCCCCTAGCTCTGGGGGATGGGCCAGGGGGAAGCCTCAAGGGGGGCTGAGCAGATGTCACTTCTGTGTGTGCCGGATATGAAGGAGGTGGGATGCATTGCTTTAAAGCTCGTGGGTCAGACACGTTATGGAGAACTGGTTTTGATGTGGAATTTGTGGTTTCAAGAGATGAGATTAAATGGTAATAAAACAAAGCAGCTCTCTACGGGGGTGTCAGTCTCTAGCAGTGACATGTATTGGCAGCAGTGGGTACTACCAAGAGGTCTTGGACACAGAATAGCACTACTGTGCTATTAGTTAGGAGGAAAGACAAGCAGTTACAAAGAAACAAAGCCAAAGACGACACGTGTCTTTAAAAACTAAAATACGTGAGCCTCAGCTGAATTTCCTTTCTCTTGGAGGGGCTTCGTTTTGCCCTAATTCGGCATGCTTGGATCAAGGAGCAGCTTTCCTTGCCCTCAGCAGTTTGCTGTTCCTCTTTTAGTTTCTGGCAGGCAGCTGCTTTGCATGAGGAAGCCAGGGGACACCCAGCCAGGGAGGCTTCGCAGGCGGCAGGGTGGCGTTGCCCAGTCGTGGGAGCTCTCCTGGGCCTCCTGGCTCCCTGAGGAGAGTTCTCCCAGACCCGCTGCCTGCCAGGGCCACCTGCTCTCTCTAAGCTCCATGAGGACAGCGACGGCGTCTATCTTTTTTTGCCCACCATATAACCTGGTGCCTGAAGCATGGAAAGCACGCAACAAATATTTCTTAGATGGAATTGATTCTTATTTGGCTATCAACTCATTTCTGCCAAAAGATTAACCAATGACTAAGGTTAGAGCTTTTAAATAGCTTCAGGCACAACCCCTTTCTTAGAAAAAGGCTGTGTTACTACAGCAGAAGTCTCCAGGGTTCAAGGAGTGACAGGCATGTAGGTATGGAGCAGGCCATCGATTTTATCCCCACCCAGAGCCTAGAGGCTTAGTGGTCACCAGGGGGCCCTTCCCACGTGCTGTCTCAGGTTTAGGTTTTGCATCTTCCCTGGTCAGAGGAGGCAGCATGGCAGCAGAAGTGTGGGGTTTGGATTTTCCAGATCATATCTGAATCCCAGCCCCTCCTCTTTGTAGCTGTGAGACCATGAGCCCGCCAGCTTCTTCTTTTCATGTGAAGTGAGGCTTGTTGTAAGAAGTAGAAGTGGTGTATGTAGTTACCCCATTCCTGTGCTCAGCTGGTGGTAACTACGAGTGACAGCCCTGGCCAGACTTGGGGACTCCACACCAGGTCAGTTCAGTTGGTGTTAATTCAGTGGCTGCACTGGGTTCCAACCTTCTGCGGAGAAAAAGAGGGAGGGGTCCGATTACAGATCAACCTGTGCAATGGGGAAAGAGCTTCATGTGAAACTGAGTGCTGTATAGTCCCAACTGAGAAGATGTGGCAGGAATGAGCTTTTTAGAAGATCTAGGCTTGCAGGAAGAGATGGGAGACAGTAGAGTATTCTGGTTACCACTATGGTCCCCCACATTTGACTGCCAGGGTCCAATTGCCATTAAGGGGCTTAGCCTCTTGAAACCTCAGCTTCCTTATCTATAAAATGGGGATCATAGTATTACCTCTTTGTTGAATCATTGGATTAAATCAGAGCTTCCCAGCTCCTAGATAGTGGATTTTCCTAGGCTCAGGGAGGCTAGGTGGGGCTGGGACAGACGGCCCTGGCTCAGGTTGTCCCTTCCTGCTTGAGCAGTCCAATCTCAGTCCTTACCCCAAGGCCCCTCCACTCTCTCCCTCGTGCATGGAACACACAGTCTCTACCTTTACCATGAAGTGAAAGTTTGTGTAGCCTTGGATTAAATGAGGTCGTGCAGGTATAGTGGCATGAGGAGCTCATATTCTGGGTGGGAGGAACAGTGTGGGGAGCGCAGGCTTACAGGGTGTCCCAAATGTGTCTTTTTATGGACCTTAGTTCCCTGCTATCAGTGTCAACATGTGGAGTTGGGTTGATAACTAAATTATGGAGTTTTTCACCCTGTAACTGACAACTTAGTAATTAGAGAGAGATTAATCTGATGCTGTGTTGCTTGTTGATTTTAATAAAAAGAACTGAAAGAGGGGGGAAAGGGCCTTTAGTGTTGTCACTGTTTCTTTTCATGTGACTGGTAGGAGTAATGAACCAGCCGCCTCTCTCCTGATCCCCAGACTTGCCATCTCTACCCAGGCTCAGGGTGGAATTTGGGGTTTAATGACTTGCTCGTCATTGAGTGGCATTTTTGCAGACTACATAGCATGTTTTATTTGGCACCTTCTTGAGGCCTCTCACCTGCTCCATGCAAAGGAAGCAAGTGTTGTTTGCCTCATTTTACAGGTTCAGCTACTGGGCTGCCTACCTAGCTCACCCCATGGAGGTGGGGCCAAGGCGGTACTGGGAGAAAAGGGAAGCAGAACTCCCTAAGCTTTGCTTGGCTCCATTGGTATGCTGTGTGGTCCAGCACTGTGCATGTCGTAGGCTCTGGAGCTATTCCTTGATGAGGCCTAAGTGCCCAGGCACTTTCTCTCCCATACATTAAGCAGTCTGGTTGGGCCTGGGCCCTGGCCTGTGCACTGTAGCTAAGGTTAGTGCACCACTCTGGGTGGTGACAGGTCTGCCCCTGAAGATGATGCCAGTTTGGTTTGTGCTAAATTAGTTCCAAAGCAACAGGTGGGCAATGATGTCCTCTTGTATTAAAACTCCCCAGGCAGGTCACTGAGTGGTTGGAGGAAGGCCTGTCACTCCAGTACCCATGCCGGCAGTAACTACTTCCTTGGCTGACCAAAGCTGTCCGTGTAAGGGTCCTTCTCGTCTGTGCTCCTGCCTTCCCCTCCACGTTTAAATTCTTCCTGCTCCCTCCCTCTCACCCTCTCTCTTTTTTTCTTTTTTTCAAAACTTGTTCCAGTGTAGAAAAACCATTCTCTTTAAAATGGCATGATGGTTGGGATTATAAATGAGTTGGCTCAAATGCTGCTTCCTCTAAGAGCTGCCACCAAGAGAGAACATTTAATTCTGATTGTCCAGTGCAATTAAGATTCCATTTACCCCTGCTTAATTTCCAAAGGGCTGTCCTCCCCAGCGAGCTGGTTCGGCACACATTTATTACCTTACGGTGTTTCTACTGGGCTGTTTGGCTCAGGAGGGATGAGAGGGGAACAGAGGAGAGAAGGCAGTGGGGTCCTTGCTTTCTTCAGACAAGAGCTTTGTCCAGCAGCAGGGTGCTTCAGGGCTTCGTCTAGCCTGCAGAACCTGAGAGGTCCTGAGGCTGAGGCAGCCCTTGACCGTCTCTGCTGTGGCTCCAGCCCTCTTGAGGTTGAGCCCCTTCTTTGAATTTCAACTGAGCACATTATCTATAGGCCACAATCTAGCATTTGGTTTTATTCATGTGTAAATCTTTACTCAGCACCCTCTAGGGGACTGCATGTGGCACATAGAATTTAGCACAAGGTTTGGGGGTTGCAGTAGCAGCTTAGGTGTATGTTGGATTGAAGGGAATCCGTCGGAAAGATTATTATGGAAAACCTTTCCCATAACTTTACAATACCTCCATTGGCTTTCTTATGAGCTCCTCTTAATGGGGATTCTGATCTCTCTGGACACTATTAAAGGTTTTTCAAATCAGGTTATAGGTGGTGGCCATTTTAATGCATTGCCTGCTTAAGCACACTAGAACTCATTCCTTAACTTGCGGAGCCCACTAGCAGAAAGGCTGCCAGGTCCCTTTGGATAAAATATTGACCAGGATGTACACTGTTCTTCAGCAAGTCTGGAGCTGTAGGAATCCTTCAGTGTGTTTTATGTCAAGTGTCCCTCCAGAGTGTTCTGTGGCCCTCTGTTAAAGCTGGGGGCAGGGAGAGGACAATGAATGGGCTGATTTGCTCGGCTCTGCCTTGATAGGAAGGGAGACCCAAATGCTGCCGTCTGACCTACCAGAGCAATGTGGAAACATCAGCGTCTAGGCAAGCTGGTGTTACGCAGTCATTACTCAGAAATTCCTGGTGAACCAAATTGCTTGATGTGTAAGTTTACTCCTATCCTTTTTAAAAGTTGAGATAAAATTCTCATAAGATAGCCTTTGTATACTCACAGAGTTGTGTAATCATCACCATTATTTAATTCCAGAGCATTCTTATCATCCCAGAAAGAAATCCTGACCCATTAGCAGTCACTTTCCATTCTCCCCCTTCCCCCAGCTCCTAGCAACCACTAATCTACTTCCTGTCTCTATGGGTTTGCCTAGTCTGAACACTTCATATAAATGAAATCATGCAACATGTGGCCCTTTGTGTCTGGCTTCTTTCACGTTGCATACGGTTTTCAAGGTTCATCTCTGTTCGAGAATGTATCAGTGTTTCATTCCTTTTTTTGACTGGCTATTACTTGTCTTTCCTTTTTATTCCTTTTTGTCAATCTTATTACGTGGACATTCTGCCTCAGGTTCTGGGAACCAGTTTTTGGGTGCCAGACAGAAGGTGACTCTGTGCTTGATCATGCACCCCTGGTACTGTCTGCCCCTGCCTCAGATAGCAGAGGTCCTGCTGTACCCTTCCAGGATTCTGGATCTCTCTGTGCCTGTGTTCATTGTCACTAGTATACCTTTATTCAGCAAGAGTAAGAGTATCTGTTAAACACAAGCAAGGTGAGGTATAAAGGTCCATCAGGTAGGGTTCTTCCCCCGTAAGAGGCAGAGTCCAGTGGGAGGAGTGGGAGTATACAGAGGACCAAAATGCAAGTAGAAAATGGGGTGTGCTGTGAGGATAAAAGTGGCAAAGTGCAAGGTGTGTCCAAAGGTGCCCAGTTGTCTGGCTATTTGCTCAGAGCCCCACAGCTAGGTAAAGCCTCAGTGGGGCCATTGAGATTCAGAAACCTGAATGAGACCCTCTATGATCATCAAGTCCATGGGTCTTCTTTGTGTTAACTCATAGGAGATCCAGACATAAGTGATGTTGCCAAAGGATTACTTTACTCTGTGGCCTCGGTGGCAAAATGAACACAAGAGAAACCAGTAGCTCACAAAAGAAGAAAAGCAAATAGCCAATGAACACCCAACATGCAGAGATACACAAATAAAAATTGGTAAGCAATGATAGGCAAATTTTTCTCCCCACTTATCAAATTGGGCAAGATGGGAAAAATTGATACTCAGGAATCAGAGAAATGGATGCTCCATTATTGGGAATGGAAACTGACACAAACCATTTGGAAGTTAATTTGGCAACCCTTAAATTTTCAGTGATCCATTTCTATGAATTTATGGCAAGGAAACATTCAGGATAAACAAAGATTTACATAAAACTATATTCTTCACAGCAATGTTTGTAATAGTGATAAATAATAAACACATTAATGCATGGTAAAAAGGAATTTGTTAAATGCATGATGTGTGTTGGAATAATCACAGCCTTTAAAACTGCTTTCAACAAATATTTAAAGATACGTGAAAAGGCTAATGATGTGTTAAGTGTGAAAAAAGCAGTAAACCAAAACTATATATAGTATGATTACAACTTTGAAAAATATGCGTATGTATAACGTGCAAGGAAAAAATTGGAACAAAACTGTCAAGATGTTAAAGTGGTTGGCTCTAGGTGGTGATATTGAATATTTTTAGAAATTTCTTTATGCTTCATTTTCTTTTCCTCCAATTTTTAAAAAGCCATTTTATTTTTATGAAAGTTACATACACAGATAGTTTGAAGAGTCAGTAATTCTTGGTAAGGTCCTATTAAGGGGAAACAAAAGATCCCTTTCTACTTCCCCTGTAAAAAAGCCATTTCCCACTTACCCACCCAGTTTAAACTGTTAGGTGTTTATTTTCTTGACTTTATGCCATGTATGATGAGGCTTCAGCTCTCTTTCAGCCACACCTTCCACTGCCCATCCACCCTTTCCCAGTAGCTATGTTGTGGTTTCCATTTGATCCCTGATCAGTGTTTACATTTTCATTATGGTGGTGCACAGCTCGGTCACGTAGTGCTCTGTCATTGCTTTTCCTTTCTTGTACCATGTTTTGTTTCCCTGGAATTACTAATTATCTTGTTTCTTCCCATGCTTAGTTTTCACTGTTTCTTCCCAACCTTACCTTTCAGTATAACATGTCGGGTATTCAGTCAGCTGCTGCTGCTTGGAGGCAGCTCCCTCACCAGCCCTCTGACCTGCGCCCGTCTGGGCTGGTTGCCTCTGGCCTGCTGCACAGCTCTTCTCTTGGGATTTCCCATCATAATTGGGACTCCTTTTGGCCCCATCTCTTGTATCATATTCTTATTTTTATTTTGCCTGTCTTGGCTTATTCACTCATTGTGGTAAAATAAATTTTATTTTATTTTAATATAGCTTATTACTTTCCTCAGAAAAGGTGCATTGGCAAAACTCTTCACATCTGGTATGTTTGAAAATGTTTTTATTTCCTTCATCCCTGATGGACAGTTTGAGAATGGATTGGAAATCATTATTTTTTCTTCAGAACTTGGAAGGCACTGCCCCACTGGTCTTCTTGCTTCAGTTCACACTGTGAGAAAGTCCGATGCCCATTTGATCCTTGATTCACTGTCAGGAACCTGGTTTTCCTCACTGGAAGCTTTGGCTCCACCATTTCCCCCTCTTGAAATTTCGCATCCATGGGCTGCAGAGCAGGGGCCAGCGGGCCATCGCGGGCCCTTTCAACCTCAGACTCAGGTCCTTTGGTTCTGAGAAATTTTCCTGGTGTAGTTCTTTGATTTCTTCACTTCCAGTTAACCTCTCCTGTTACACTAGAACTCCCAGGATTTAGATGTGGGAGTTCTTGGGCTGGTCCTGTGATTTTCTTTTTTATGTTTGCCCCCCTGTGTCTTTTGTCTCTATTTTTGCGGAGACTCCTCAATATTATCACCCAACCCTTCTTTGTTTTCTAAAATGTGATTCTATTTTTAATTTTCAAGAGCCTTTCTCTGTCCTCTGGATATTCCTTTTTTTCCTTTGCATCAGCTGAGTGTGGTTTAGCTTGCTTTTTGACTGAATGTCCTCTCTAATTCTTCTGAGGCTAGGAAGGATAGTTTTTTGAAGCTTTTGTCTCCCTGCGCAGTCTCTGATTTTGATCTCTGTCCTTCGTGGTGGTTCCTCATATACCTACTCATATTTATGAGAGCGACACTGGGGCATGTGGGAAGCTCTGTGTTCATGAGTGGTGCTGGCTGACTCTGATCTTTACTAAAGGTCAGGGTTTCCCAACCTCAGCACTATCAATATTTTGGGCTGGAAAATTCTCTGTTATGGGGGCTATCCTGGGCGATTTTAATATAGCTTATTACTTTCCTCAGAAAAGGTGCATTGTAGGGTGTTTAGCAGCATTTTTTCCCCACCAGATGTCTGTAGCCCTTCTACCCCAGTCATGACAATCAAAAATGCTTCCAGACATTGCTAGATGTTCCCTGGGGCAACATCGCCCCTAAGTACTGCCCCCCTCACTGCCCCCCAAACTCTTGGTTAGGAACCACTGCTGAGTCTCTCTGGGCCTGTTCACTGGGGAACCTGTAATGTCAGATTTTGGTCTTTCCTCTTGGGCTGAACATTATTTCCTAGAACAGAATCTCCTGCCCTCCCGCCTGAGGGGTTTCTGCAGGGTTGCCACTACTCTGGGAGGTGGGTGGAAGAGGCAGAATAGGGATCAGTTTTCAGCATGTACCCTGGTGTGGTGTGGCCAGTATGTTCACACCTGGGCCTTGTGTCCTCCCATCCAGGGAATGCTCTGTTCTATTTATTTATACGATAAATATCCTCTGCCTTTTGTCAGAGTTGAGGAGAGTGTTTGCCAGGAAAGAGAATGGGATCTGAGATTTAACTGCTTCATAAGCAGATTCAACCCACCTTCTGGTTTGTGGCTCCACCTTCAATCCGCTTGCGGAAGAACACACTGCTCCAGTTCCCATACCTTCAGGGGTTCCATTGTGCAGGACAAGGTGCTTCTGAACTCATCCCTCGTTGCTGGCCCAGGATTTGGCTCCCTGGGTCTGCTTAATTAATTTCTCCTTGTTTGTTGCCTTCTAGCTTTTAACATTGTGTTGCTTGGGCTCCTTTCCTGTTTGCTTTGTCTTTGTGACCTTATGCCTTTTTTTTTTTAATTACTGTACATGCTAGAGGGTTTTGGTGTGTTCCATGGCTGGGACTTAACTCAAGTCATCCCTATTTTTTTTTTTTATGACTAGAAAACATAAATATGTTTTCTGGAACAAAGTTACAGTGCCTGGAACAAAGATAATGTCTCAGTGCCTGCTGTCCAGTGAGCCTTTCCTTAGCATCAAGGTACCTGGGAAAATGAATTCATAAGAAGTTTGCTTGGGATTGAGGCTTTGGAGAAAAAGGAGTTAGAGGTCTTAGAGGAGATTTATATTTCATCTGGCACCTGGAAGCACATGATGAATTTTTCCCTCCACATGAGTGCATGGCTCTCTAGTGACTAAAATCTGTGTGTCCACCAGGCCCAGCATCTTCCCATTGGGCAGAGCTGGATGGACGTTAATATTCTAATTATGCCATTTCTTCTTTGCCAGACTCTGTGTAGCATCTGCATAGACCATGAGTTTTCAGTTAACGTATTTTTCAGACAGGCTAAAACATGCTCCATTAGTTGCATTTTAGTCACCTTGATTAGAGTTGGGTGTTTTCTAGAATCTCAGGCATCTCTTACTGTGACCTATGCTGCAGATGACTAATAGTCATGAGTTTAATTCTCGGAATAAGCTGTATGTCAGATTGTTAGGGTGTCCTACTATAGTTCCCCTCTATTTATTAACCATGCCAACAGGTATTAATGACACTGGGAGGTGGGAAGGAGCACGTCAGCTCTAGAGTTGGTTGGTGATGTGGGGGGTCTGGAGAGTTTTCCTAGGCGAGGAGGTGGCATGTGTGTGTGGATTTGGGGTGGGGAGGGCCACAGGTTGCACGAGGTATTGCAGGCTGACAGAAGGGCACAGAGGGAAGCACACAGGTGCACTGGGATGGACAGGAGGAAGGGCTGTGGGAGCAGGCTGCCTCCATCTTGCCTACAGAACAGGTGGTCCCCAGGGAAGCCATTAAAGCTAGTCTAGAAAAGGAGCTTGGTGCCAGCTGTGGCTAGCCTTGAACATCAGGCTAATGAATTTGGACTTTCTAAAGGGTGCAGTGGGGAGCCAGTGAAATCTTCTGGAGATGTGTGTCATGTGTCATGATGGGGAGATTAATAGACATTAGGTAATGTCGGTTTTCCTGTGTAGCTTTATCTAGTCCTCAAGAGCAGACTTGCAGAAGAACACACTGCTCCAGTTCCCACACCATCTTCTCTCTGAATTCTTGTGGCTCTTAGCATATGTGTCGCTTGTCCCTAACCTGGTGTCTACATTTGAGTGCTTCTTTGGACTTGTTTATTCCATTTAATCAAAACAATGACCTTACATGGTAGGTGATACTATCTACCCTTCTCTCGTCTTCTCTTTTAGTGAATGAGAGAACAGACTCAGAGACAGTGAAATGACTTGTACAGGTTATACACATGGCACCTGAGAGGCAGCTCTGGATCTCAGACCAGACCCTCCGGCTCCAGATCTGTAATTCATTATTCTGGTAACACTCCCCTGCTGCTAGGGTCTTACTAGAATGCTTAGCTCAGCTAGTGGCGCTCTGAAGGGGCATGTATGCTGTTTGATTTTCCAGGCATCTCAGAACACACTCAGTAAAGAAGCTGACGTGATGGACGGCAGACTCCGAGGGCAGGACTCACCTTAGTGGGAAACACAAGGCAGGGCTAAGAGCTGGGAGCTCACGGGTTCCTATGCAACTTGAAGGGGCCATAGGCCCACACCTCTGAGTTGGAAAACCTCTCCCTCCTCCTGCTGACTGGCCTGACTGCTTCAGCCATAGTTCTACCACCACTTTACCACGTGCTTTGGGCTCAGCTGGTGCCCCCACCGGCCTGGAGGGCAATGACAGCACCTGAGCTGTGCTGCTACCCAGGGCTTGCTGGGGGTGCACCAAAGAGAACAGCCTCCTGGAGTGACCACTTCTGGGTGCTGCCCTTATAGTTAGGTTGTTGACGTTTTCCTTGTCTGCCTGTGGTGTTGCTTCTCTTTGATTTTTCTTTCACTGGTTCTCAGTTTGCTTTGGTAAATATCATATCTCCCTGAACCAATTCTTTACAGTGGGAAGTCCTGCTCCTGGATTGGCTGAGCTTCTCAGAACACAAAGGATGCTGGTGCAGACGAGTGTTAACCAACATTGTCCAGCCAGCCACTGCACACTGCCTGCACCTGGAGGGCTCTGTGGTCACATCAAAGGCCATGTGCACCTTGACTTTTTTACTTTTCAGGTGTCATAGCCATTATTTTAGAAAAACATATTTGAGGTGTATTGGTTTAGCTGTTTTGGGCTATTTGAATGAAATACTCAACTTCAGTCCTTTGCCTGTCATGTAAACATACACATTTATTAAACCAGCAAAGCTTTTCAATGTGTTTTTCACAATGTTGGTTTTACCTTCAATCCTCATATTCCACCTATTACTCCTCTGCCTCAAATTGGCTGAAACTGAATGGAGAAGAAGCATTGCTGGGCATGGGTGTGAGTGAGCAGCCACCAGGTATGCGAAGTACCTTTCATACCCTAGCTCATTTAATCTTCCCAACAGTATACTCTGTTTCATAGATAAAGGAAACGAAAAGTTAGTAACTTGCCCAAGGCCACACAGCTAATAAGCCTGTGAGTCAAAGATTCAAAAGATCTGCATCCAGAACCCATGGTCCACTACCTGGTTAAACCAAAAGGGCGTGGAGGGTCCTAAACTAGTTGTTAGGAGAACTACATTCCTACCCCATTGCTGCCTGTCAATCCCATGACTTTGGACAAGTGCTGAGCTTCTTGGCGCTTCTGTGTTCTCTTCAGTAAAGTGGGAGTGGCCCTCTCTCCTAGGCTAATGGTGAAGGTTCAGTGCAATTGTTGGGGTCAGTGCGAGAGGAGGAACGAAGTGCTTGCTTGGGGCTGCAGGGTGAAACGCACTAATGTGATGTGGTGTTGTGTAATTGTCCTGAGAGAGCTCTGCTGGGAATGTCCAGTAGTATAGGAAGGCCACAGCTGGAGGGGAGAAGATAAAGGAAGACACACAGAAGAGACAGATCTCTTGGGGGTATAAAACATGCACAAAGGAGGAGAAACTGAGCTTAACGACATGGAAGTGTGGAGTGAGCTTAACGACGTGGAAGTGTGGAGTGGTGTTTGACGCAGGTCCCGAGGAGTTGATGTGTGGAGTATTTCTGCCTGGCGCTTCCTGAAGGGTCTTTCTGCCATGTGTAGCAAAGAAGTCCCTGTGAGTGTGCATATACATGCATGAGACCACAAGGTCCCAGCTTTGCACACTGTGGGCCTTCATATTTTTCTTAAATTAAGGTGAAATTCACACAACATAAAATTAATCATTTTAAAGTGTATAATTAAGTGGCATTTAGTATCTTTACAATGTTATACAACCACCATGTTCATCTAGTGCTGAAACATCTTCGTCTTTCCCTGCAGAAATGGTGTGTATTTGACTGTCCAGGAAAGTGTATTTGTGAGCTGTGTTAGGTTGTCCTGATTCAGCCTATGTGCCCAGGTATGAGGACCTGTGTCAGTGGGAGCCTTCCTGGGCCTCAGATGACAGACTGCAGTGTGTGTCCAAGGAGCATGGGTCAAGTACCCAGATTGCAAATGGGTTTGTTTGTCATGGTTTAACTCTTACACATATTTTGGCTGCCTCTTCTGGGCACGGAGAAAACTGGCATTTCTGGTTTCATTAGTATGTAGTTCCCGGGTCGTCTCTCGCTGCTTGGCTGCTTGTCTTCCGAATACCTTAAAAGGCCAGCTGTGAGGTTATATGTCTGTGAGACACTTCAGTCTTCCTAAGCCTCCTTCCTGACCTTAAAGGCAGAGAGGGGCAGGTGTTAGTCCGCAGCTGAGGAAGATGGTATTTCCTCTGGATTTGGCGTATCCAGGCCTCCCAGGACTGTGTTGGCTGCACCCCACCCCGGCCCCCACCACAGGAAGCCTGGGTGGCCCGCATCCACAGGGCCCAAAGGTCCTCTGTAGCTCAAGTGTTGAAAGGGTGAGAGGGCTGCTCCATGGAACTGTCTGGCTTGGTACTTACACATGCTTCCCTGTAAATAGCTAGTCCTGGGGTAGCAACTGTTGCAGTGTGACACAGCGACCACAGCACTGGCCAGTGGAGAGGGGGCTCCTGAGCAGCCTCCGTGAGCGACAGAGGTGGGGCCAATGAGTGGCAGATACCTACTTGCGGAGGGGGTCGGGGCAGACAGAGAAGAGCCAGAGCAGCTTTAGGAGAAGGAGGGGAAAGGAGGAGTCTTTTGGCTAATCCAAGGACTGCATCATTCTGATTGGACCACTTAGGTCATGTGCCTGCCCGGGAACCAATGGCTTTGGCCAGAGCCTGGGGAATGAAACTCCATGACTGGCTTAATCCAAGCAAGAATCCTTTTAGTTTGATGTTTATAGGGTCAGGGTCCCCAGGGGCATGTGGAAGAGAGATAGGTCCTAAATTACAGCAATTTTGGAAAGGAGGAAGTAGAAGGACTCTGGATAGACAGTCAACAATACCCTCCATGCCTGGGTAAAATAAACATCAAAACAATGAAAAAACAGCAGTGCTGAAAAACATTAGCAGGACGCAAAATGCTGGAAGTATGGCCCAGTCTGGGGCTCTCCTTTTCAGAGCTCAGGTTGTTCAGGCAGGTGGGTTGGACCCATTGGTGCAACACAGAAAAATAGTCTTGATCATGGAGGCAGCCTGATCCTTGGCTGAAAGTGGTGACAGCAACTTGACAGCTACCTGAGAAATTAGCCTTGTCCTGGAGAATTCAGACATTTGATCTAACTTCTCCAGCTTTGTAGCTGGTGAAGGAGGTACAAGCCAGCACAGGGCCAGCCACCCACGATCTCGCCACCTTTCTGACGTCACCTTCCCGCACATACCTCCATTCAGTTGGCAAGAATTTCTTAAGCAGCTACTGTAAGGCAAGTGTTAAAGACTTGTCCCCTGCGTTTAGGGAGTCCTATGGAGTATATAGAGAAGAAAAGAGGCAATCTTATTACAGTGTAAGAGGTGAGATAACAGGAGAGGCCCAGGTGCTGTGAAGAATTTACTTAATCTGAATTGTGGGTGGAGGCAAGATTTGTTAGATGAGATTTGTAGACCAAAGACTGGAAGATGAGTACAAGCACCCACAGTAAGTGTGAGAGGGAGAGGGAGAGGACAGTGGGATGGCTGGGAAGTGACTGATTTGCTGTGCATTGGGGCTGATAATGAGGACTTGAAGGGGACTGGCTTGGGCCTGACTGGGTGGCGTTATCTGCCGCTGAGGTGGTGGACACGGTTTGAGGGGAAGGAAATGAGTTTAGTTCAGAAGTGTCAAATTTGAGATAATTCTGATTAGCCAAAAGGAGATGTCCAGAGCTGGATGTGGAACTCAAAGGCAGAGAGCTCCTCCAGATATACTCTTCTGGCCGTGTACTTGGCATCTCAAGCTTAACATGTCCAAAATAGGCCTCTTGAGTTTTCTCCACATGCTTCCCCACCTTCAGTCTTTCTCATTCCTGTAAAACATTATCTGTCCAGCTGCACAAGCTGAACCCTGGATTATTCCAGTTATCTCTCTGACCTTTAGGCCCCCATCCAGCCCACCACCCAAGCCTGAGTCTACTTCCAGAATATAGCTAGAAGCCACCATTTCTCTAGCTGTCAGCTGCTGCCACTTCATCCAAGCCAACAATCTCCTCTCACCTGAATTACTGCCATGATCTTTCTCCTGTACTCCTGCATGCCTTTAATTCATTCTTCACAAAGCTGCCTGAATTGTTTTTAATAAAACAAATTATGTGACTTCCTTCTCTCAGCCCTTTGATGACTTCCCATTGCAGTAGACTCTGATGATCCTGGATGGCTACCTTTCCAGCCCCACCTTGTCCCTCTGGCCTTCTGCCAGGGCCTTCAGTGTCAGTCCTGGCTTTTCTGCCTTGGGGCTTTTGAGCGCACCATCCTGGATTTGGCTCCATCGGTCGTCCCTGAGATCTCAGGTCAGATGTTCTCCCTCCCAAAGGTCTTCCCTGACCCCCTACACTGAAGGTGGCCATCCTGGTTATTCTCTCCCAGTACCAGGCTCTTTCCCTTCATTGCACCTATGCCAGTTTGCATTTATAGTCATTTTTGTCCAAATTTGTTAAATGTCTGACTCAGTGACTCAAGTATATCAGACCCATCCCCCTTTTAATAATGAATATTTCTCTTTTACTTTTCCTCAAATGAAACCTAGAGGTAATATAACCTCTCTATATGCATAATTTTAAATCAGTAGTAATATTTATAGCAGTAATATGAAGGAGAAATAAAAATAAAGTAACTTATAATAAAAATATTTATGTCAGTATTAAATTCCTAACTTACAAGTCATAAAGAAATAGTCCAGTGCCTACACCTGTGGGTGGAATTACTGTGAAGGCAACAGTGGCAAATGTTGGCTGGTACAGTTGTGTTTTATTGGCAGTTCAGATTCTAGTTCTAGAGGCAGTGTTGCCAGTGGTGTACGATTTTCTACAACAGGAGCAACTCCTGTAATGTTTTGAATAAAATAAAATGCAGTCTACCTTTTCCCTTCAGTTTGTGCTGAAATTACCTTTCTAGAAAATTCATTAAAGCTGTGCAAAAAAGGCACTTTGTGCCTTTATAGTAACAGAGTCAGGTCCTAGGTTCAGGTAACTATAAAAGGGTTTTTCATATTTATCAACACCTAGCAGTACACCCACAAATCAGGAGGGACCTGCCTGGGACTGTTTTGCATTACACAGTTTACATAGTACCCTGGCTCCCACCCCTAAAGGTCAGTAGAGTTCCCCATTCATGTTCACAATCAGAACTACCCCCAACATTTCCAAAATGTCCCTCTACATGTAGAGTAGTACTTCCCTTGTTGACAGGCGCTTGCCTGTCCTCTTTCATGCTGCGCACTCCCCGAGAGCACGGTCTGTACACAGTTCTTGGCACCTAGCTGGCAGGTTTTATTGGAATAAATGAATGAGTGAATATTCCATCAACATGAGATTTGTGCCAAAAAAGTCAGAAAAGGAGTATCTTGCACGGCAGTGTGACCTGACATTTATCTTCGTCTGCATGCCTTAGGACAGCTGACCTGTTTTAGTGAAAGAGACTTGTAATTATAGCTCCAGACAACGTAGAATTGCAGCTCTGAATTCTTCACAATGAAAGAAGTCATCTCACTGTGCAAAAAAGAAAGTGCACTGGCTCTGAAGTTGTGGTTTGTCTGTTTTTGGAAAGTCAGGCTTGTCTGTTGAAGAGCTCAAAACACTTGACCAGCTCTCTCATTTATCTTAACATGTGTATGCTATATTTATTCTCCCTTCACAGATGGAGAAATGCAGCTAGCCGAAAGGCCATATTTAGCTAAGTCTTGATCCTCTGTCTTGTGGGGTCAGCTTAAATAAAACAGAATCCTAAAACTTGATTTTTATCCAGTAGTTTGAACCTCCTCCCACATTAAATCTGTTACTAGGGCTGCTCACAAGGGTAAAAAGTGTTAGCTGGTGCATTTTTAACCATGTGACGTGGTGATCTAGTTCAGTCCTCCTTTTAGAGATGAGGAAGTGCTGGTTCACAATAGCACGGTTAGATCACGGCAGAATGAGTTCTCTAGCTGGTTGTCGTTCTGCTGCACCACATTTAAATGTTCTCTCCTTTTTCTCCAGCCAGTCTAAACATGACTTTGATCAGTGAGGTAGTCAAAAGTAAGATAGTGATGGAAAAGAAGCCAAAGATCTGGTCCACTAGCTCTCAAATAATTGTAAATTGGGGGACTGACTGACTATATGAAGATGACAGTTGCTGAAAATTTGAAGCTAAACCTTCAATTTCAAGAATTATTTTTAATAAGACCTAATAAAGCCAGTGGTTTATAAATAACCATTTCACAACCAAAAATTTTTTTAAAAGGAGAAGAAAAGGGGAATAAAAGCCAAGTATTTGAAGTTTTAGAGAAGCAATTACCTCTTAATGTCAGTAAAAAAAAAAAAAACAGCAAGTGTCAGTTTAAAAAAATCTTTCTCCTCAATTTTCTTTAACATTAATAGGAGGTGTTAGACAAATTCAGTAAACTCATCTCTGGCACACTTTGAACCAAGCTTACCAAAATGCTCCCCAAAGGGACCCAATCCAGCCTCCTTGAAAAACAGAGTTATTTTTAAGGCAGTGAAATATGATTTTCACTTCACAGAGTTAAATACAAAATGAATTCAAAAGTGACAAAAAAGACAACACAAAGACAATGAAGCTTCATAGACTATTACCAAGAATTACTGTAGAAATGTTTCTAATATATAAGTTTGATTTATGACAGAACACCTTCATCGTCTGAAGCGAGCTGCAGCCATGTGGCCTCTTGGCTTCTGCATAGCACCCTGTGGGGGCCAGAGTGTTTCAAGAGCCATGCCCAATACTTATTTGGGGTTTCTTACTAGAAGCAGATGTTTCAGATGGATATCCCCACTGTGTGCTCTGCAGGTGACAGACTTGCTCCTTCATGTGCCACAAGCCACCAGTTGTCAGGGGCATTCTCACTTAGTTGTCTTATGTTTTATATTCTCTTACAGTGGTCAGAAGCTGTTTCAGATTTGGAAGTCTGGGGCTTGTCTGTAAAAGAATTACTGTATTATTTCTCCTCCTGTGTTGTTTCAGAGGAAAACATGTAGGTTTTGCTAAATAACTATTTCCTAAGTCAAAGTAACATCTTGGATTATTTGGCAGTATAATACCTTCCTATAGCTCTTCAAAGCAACTGCTACTGACATTCTCCAGTTAGCTTATAGGGAAACTAAGCCTTTAAGAAATAAGTGACTTGACCAAGGCCCATTGCAAGTAGGTCATCTCTGTGCGGATCCTTCCTCTGTAAGGCACAATGCCAGTGCTGCCTCCTCTAAGGCTTTTCTTAGCGTCCCCTAATTACCGTAATTCTCGGTATTTGCCATATTCTGACTCATAATACAGTGTTCACATGTATTTGTCTTTACTGTGAGCTCCCTAAGAGCTGAGACTGTTACAGATGTTTGTGTCTTTCCCTGCCTATCAGATGCTCCCCCTTGGGGCTAACCTTGTGTGTGTGCCCACATCAGACTGAAGGCTCTTCTCTAGCCTCTGGCTTTGAGGTCTGTGAGGCACTGGTTAGGTGCACAGGCCCTTTGTGGCAGCCACTGATCATTTGAACTCGTTGCCTTATTTTTGACATAAAGACATCTTATAGGAGAGCTTTGCAAATGTTTGTAAGTGGTTTTATAAGCCAAATATCATCTGAACCTTGTCCTACCTTCACATCCCTGATGGTTGCACTTGGCACCATTCTGGGCACACAGGAGGTGCTTATTAATATTTCTTGGATTGAGCATTAATATATTCATCCACTCTAGTTTAATCTTTTCTTTCTCCCATATACATGACTCTCTTTTTTTAAAAAATTTTTTATTAAGGTATGATTGATATACACTCTTATGAAGGTTTCACATGAAAAAACAATGTGGTTACTACATTCACCCACATTATCAAGTCCCTACCTATACCCCAATGCAGTCACTGTCCATCAGTGCAGCAAGTTGCCAGAGATCTGCTGTGTCCCTTCTCTATGATACACTGTTCTCCCCGTGATCCCCCACACCATGTGTGCTAAACATAATACCCCTCAGTCCCCTTCTCTCTCCCTCCCCACCCACCTTCCCACACCCCTCCCCTTTGGTAACCACGAGTTCATTCTTGGAGTCTCTGAGTCTGCTGCCATTTTGTTCCTTCAGTTTTGCTTCATTGTTATACTCCATGAATGAGGGAAATCATTTGGCATTTGTCTTTCCCCACCTGGCTTATTTCACTGAACATAATGTCCTCTAGCTCCATCCATGTTGTTGCAAATGGTAGGATTTGTTTCTTTCTTATGGCTGAATAGTATTCCATTGTATATATGTACCACATCTTCTTTATCCATTCATCTACAGATGGACACTTAGGTTGCTTCCATATCTTGGCTATTGTAAGAAGTGCTGCGATGAACATAGGGGTGCATATGTCTTTTTGAATCTGAGAAGTTGTATTCTTTGGGTATATTCCAAGAAGTGGGATTCCAGGGTCAAATGGTATTTCTATTTTTAGTTTTTTGAGGAACCTCCGTATTGCCTTCCACAATGGTTGAACAAGCTTACATTCCAACCAGCAGTGTAGGAGGGTTCCCCTTTCTCCACATCCTCGCCAACATTTGTTCTTCTTAGTCTTTTCGATGCTGGCCATCCTTACTGGTGTAAGGTGATATCTCATTGTGGTTTTAATTTGCATTTCCCTGATGATTCGTGATGTGGAGCATCTTTTCATGTGTCTGTTGGCTATCTGAATTTCTTCTTTGGAGAACCGTCTCTTCATATCCTCTGCCCATTTGTTAATCGGGTTATTTGCTTTTTGGGTGTTGAGGTGTGTAAGTTCTTTATATATTTTGGATGTTAACCCCTTGTCGGATATGTCATTTACAAATATATTCTCCCATACTGTAGGATGCCTTTTTGTTTTGTTGATGATGTATATGACTATCTTTTTATAAATGTATGCCTTGAATTCCCAACTAAAGTAAACTCCATAGGGAACAGTTATTTCTTTTCTTTGTGTGTATATATCCGTAATACATACAGCACTATCTTCCATGCAACCTGATGTCAGTAGATCTTTCCTTATTGACTTAAATGACCAGCGCCGGATAGCATTCCAGGTAACAAAGTATGGCAAGGCCTACACCATCCTGAGTGGTTTTGCTTAAAGTATATGTTTGAAAAACATATTTTAACTAGGCATATACATCCTAAAAACATGCATTTTGAATAGAATTCACAAATGCAGGAGGGAGCCCAGGTCTACACAAAGGAGACAGGGTAGTGCAGATATAGGGGTGCTCAGGGGCACCGCTGGCTGAGCTGTACGTAAAAAAAGCAATCTCCCGACTGACTGGCACTGGCTACAGCTCTCTGCTGCACGCGCAGGCCTTTAGTTTCCTCACAGAGCACATTTCTTTGTTCTCTTATCATCTGCGGATTCTTGACAAGTTGTAAGTGCTGTGTTTTTCAGGGGTTAAGGTTGTCATCATCACAGATCAAGGACTCCTGACAAGAATGGAGAGTTAATCACTAAGCAACCAGAACACACTTTAAAAAACTTTATATTTTATATCTCTGGTTCTTAGCCAGTCAGTAAGAAGCTAACATTTTACTAAGCAGTCCAACCATTCCATTGACCGAACTCACCATTGTTTTTCATGGTTTTGAGGTAAGGCATGTTTCTCTGTTCCTGAGAGCGTTCCAGTTACCATGCTGAAATATTTAAATATCTACTCTTTTTTTAAACTAAAATATAATTGACTTGCTAATTAAGAGGACACAAGAGAATTGGCTTTAAAAAGTTCTGATTTCGGTGAGTGGCTATTTAAAAGTAAGGGCAGTTGCTCCACATTTTGTCATCAAATTGAAAATACACAGCTGGAGATGAAAGTGTCAGCATGCTTGGCTTATTTATCCTCAAATCCAAATCTTCCTTTCACATTGAGTTCATTCAAGATACTTCACAGGGGTTATAAACAATTTCATATGACACAGGGTACAGTATGCACAGGGGATAATTTTTTCTTTTAATTTGCTGTCTGTTATTAGGCTTCTAATTACTCAGGCTGGATGAAAGCAGAAAGGTCTCATATTAACTGCAGTTATTTAGCTGGAGACTATAGGCAGGAGGAGTTCATTTTAGATAGTTCAGACTTAGAAACACTTCTTTCCAAGGAGTTCTAAACACACTTGTCTTTGTTTTGATAATTTATGACCCAAGTCCATCACATTTTAATTATTCCAACAAAATCTATAATTTAACAAATGTCTAGAAATGATTAATTTCCTTCCTTTGTGCCCACATATCTCTCACTGAGGAAGTCAATATTCACTTTGGTTATGAAAGGAATCCATACAACAAACTTATGTTCTGTAGAATATTTGGATTTAATATTATTAAGCACTTCTAGAGAACTTTGCATTCACTTACTTTTTATTTCTTGTAATACCTTTCTAGAGCAAAAGTACACATTCTGTTTTCCTGATGAGACAAATTTGCTTGAGAAGTAAAATTTTCATTAAAAAATATAACTTGATTTTTTTCTGGGGGGGTGTTACATTTTACATAATCTTTAGGGTCTTGAGTTCCAGAATGACTAATTGGTATAATAATAATAATATAGCATATTCTCTTTTATTACCCTGAAAATTATACTGTCCTCAAGAGATGCCAGTTTGATTTGTAAGTTTTAATGCCAGTGTAGAAATTTTTTTTTCTCACTAAAGGAGTTTCTTCTCTGTGGTTGGAGAAAGATGCAAAGTTAGGACAGATGTAGGACTGATGGGAAGCCTGCTTGGATTTGCAGAGGATTAGGAGAATCTTTCCTGTGGGATGAGGAATTTATGTGAAAGCAGTGGAAGAGTTCTTTTATGTGCCTGGCAATATGCCGAGAGCTTTAGTTGCATTATTTCATGAATTCCTCATAAACCTATGAGATAGTATCCTCAAGTCTAATTCTGTGAAAATTGGATGTCTACATATGGATGAGGAGGTATTTTTAAGAAGAGCATCCCATTCTCTGACCATGCTAAGGTGTAAGTTTGCTCAGGAAATTTGAGTTGCTAGTAGAATGCCGAGACTAAATGCTGTCCCTTTATTTCCCCTTATGGACATGCAGTTTTTGAAACAGGTAGTAGAGTACAGAAAGTGTATTGAAGGCACCCAGTCATACTAGTAAACATTCAAACTCATTTTTTAAAACATTATATTTTTTATAGTAATTGTCTTATTAGAGTCACTGGCTGGGATGCAACCTTTTTCATTTTCACCCTATGTGATTTCTTCATTAATACTTTCTTAGCACCAGAGCAATGCTTTATTCAAAATCAATTAGAGGCCTCCTCTTTTAAAAATAAAGGGTAAAGAGGGTTGAGGGTTGCATTTCCCCCTCTTCCTGTAACAGCCAGCACCTGAGAATTCTTTCAGTTCCCCCAGCTCCAGACTGTAGGTGAGCCTTTTGAAAGCATCACAGAAAAAGAGAAGAGTTAATTCCAAAGTCATGAATTTGAAACATTTTTTTAATAGGCTTGAATTGAATGTTACATTAAGAAAAATGTCAGAAGACATGAAAGGAATTCACGTTCCATGAGGGACAACTCTACTGTTGAAACTGAGTGGAGGACGTTTTAATACTCCTTTAGTTCCACATTCAGGTAGTTCTGGCAGTGACATGGGTCATTTAAGAGGAGTGGTGGCCTAGGCCATAAAGAAAGTTTCCTTGAAATCAGATGAGAATCTAGCCACAACAAAAATGAAATTCTGACTCTGTTCACTCACTAGAATATAAATAAACAGAATTTTGTGTCATAGGAAATAGTCTAAGCCAAACAGGATTTTCACTGCCTTGTGTGATAAATACTGAAACAGCCATCAATAAATGGAACTCAAAGTAGCAGTTTAAGATTATATGGCAATCTAATGTATCCTGGTCTGGAAAGATCTCCAGGACATACTGAAGGGTGCAGATAACATAGATTACCCAATCTCCACTATGTACAGATGTTTGAATATGTACAGTTATAGGCAATACATACATAGAAAAAGGACTGGAAGATACAAATGAAAACATCTACATTTTAGGAAGGGAATAAAAATTGGGGAAGAAAGGGATTTTTGAGGATTTACTCTATATGTTTTTAGCTTTATATTTTCACACATACATATAATTAAGAAAACTATATAAACAGGGAAAGCAAAGATTCAAGGTCTCAGTGAAGATATACAGTGGTTAAGGCATAAGTTCGGGAATAAAACTGTCAGGGTTTGAATCCCACCTCCTTTACTTACTGGCTATACATCCTTATACAAGTTATTTTAATTTCTGGGCCTCACTTTACTCAAATGCAAAACAGTGATAATGGTATTTAGTTGTTACAAGGATTAAATAAGTAATACATGGGAGAGAATAATGGATTAGTACCTGACACAGAGTAAACATTCAGAATATGTTATTACAAATTATAATACTTAGACAGCATCCAACTATAATTAATTCTTTGCTTAAACTTTTCAGTTAAAAATGTTTCTGGTGATAGCTTTAGTAATCACAATGTATTTCCTGAAGTTTTATCATAGTTGTTAGTGATATTGTCATTTTTTACCCCACTAGTAACTTTAAAAGGAAGAATAACAAAGAACAGTGAAATTACCTTGTTTTATGTAGAGTACCATACACATTCCATTTGTGGACTATGGGCTGACTTTGCATCTTTGGCCATGTAATCTAATGTACATATTATTACTAAAGAACTGTAAATGGAAATAACGAGAATTTTCTTTCTTCCTTAGGAAGACTATGATCGTCTGAGGCCTTTATCTTATCCAATGACTGATGTCTTCCTTATATGCTTCTCTGTGGTAAATCCAGCCTCATTTCAAAATGTGAAAGAGGAGTGGGTACCAGAACTTAAGGAATATGCACCAAATGTACCCTTTTTATTAATAGGAACTCAGGTATGGCTGCTTTGATTTTATCCATTTAAGAATCATCTTTCTGGCTTATCTTGTGGTGTTGGGCTAAGACAAACGGTACTGAAGTTTAACAAATGATGTATGTGTTTAATCTTGGTTACAAGTTACAATCAGTTCTATTACATTTTTGGAAAAAGTAGTGCCAAAAATAAGCAGTTATATTTGTTGGTTTTTAAAATTAAGTTCTTTGGTTTAATCTTTTTTTTGGTATTTGGGATTAAATGGGACTATATGCTTTGATTTATCTTTAAAGACGTAATATCATGGGACATTACTGACCTTCTTTTGATTAGATTGATCTCCGAGATGACCCCAAAACTTTAGCAAGACTGAATGATATGAAAGAAAAACCTGTATGTGTGGAACAAGGACAGAAACTAGCAAAAGAGGTAATGGAACTGATACAGAATTTAAAAATAAGTGTGAAAGAAGCATTTATTTGTGTGTATTTACTGTACACCAGGCCCTGTGTTGAGTGCTTCCCATGCAGTATTGCATTGAATCCTTACACTGACTCAGAGGCCGGGCTGACTAGTTCCTTATTTTACGGAAGAGAAACAGAGGCTTGGTGATGTCAGGTAACTTGTGCGATCCCTCAGGTAATAAAATGGCAGAGCTGGGTTTTGGTCAGGGCCTGGCTGCAGAGCCCAGGCTCTTAAGTGCTGTGCTGGCGGCAGTATCTTCCTAATTAGTCACAGGTAGAATGAGGCATTAGAAAAAGGTGCTGATCTTTAAGCCCTTTTTAATCATGTAAAGATTTTTACTGTACCAAATCAGGCTGTCTTTGGTTACGAGTAGGTCGGGATGTGGCCAAAGAGGACAGTTTAAATCTGCAGTGAAAAACAAAAAATTACGGCATGGTATGAAAAGGATTGAATTTTCTTCCAGTCTTTTTATTAAAAGATGGAAAATATTAGCATTCTAAAAAGTGTGTAAGTAGGATGTGCATAATACCTGTTAACTGGTAACTCTTCCTTGCCCCAAAGCTAGGCTTCCCTTTTTCTCCATTTGGCCCTAACATTATTGGATTCTATTTTTCAGATGTTGTGACTTTAATAGGGCTTTTGTGGGCACAGAATCTAATAAGGTCTTTTAAAATGTGCCATCAGGAAGTAGAAGAAAGCAAGAAGACTTTTTGGAGGACAGTTTTTCCTAAAGCAAAAGATAAACTAGCTTCACTAATAAATTGCTCTAGAAATTCTCTGTATTCAATTTTGTAATCTTGGGAGAGAGAAGGAATTTTTAAGTGTCATAAAGGTAAAAGTAATAAATGAAAATACTGATGACTAACTGCATAAAAATTTAATAAATTAAATACCAGAAATAGAATTAAAAGTCATATAACAAAGTTGACATGTATGGCAGGAAAACGGTTTCATATCCTTAGGATATAGGAACCCCTTGCATATGAATTAGTAGGAAAAATATATACCCCAGTAGAAAAATGGACTAAGAACATCAATGGAAAATTCACCAAAAAATGCAGATTACCATTTAAGATAAGAATATGTTCAAACTTAGTAGTCAAATATAAGTTCAGTTTCCACCTATAAAATTGGCAAAAAAAAAAATTAGTTACATAGCCACTATTTCAGCAAAGAAGTGGGCACTCTATTGTACTGTTGGTTGCTGAGTAAAAGCAATTTGGTAACATACAAAAGCCCTAAAGTCATGCATACTTTTGATCAAGCAATTCCATGGGTAGGAATTAATCCTAAGAAAATTGTTAGGGATGTGCTTAAAGAGATGGCTACACGGTTGCTGCGCTGCTTATAATGGCAAATAAAAACCCAACCATGTATCTATTAAAATTTTATACTAATATATCTATTAAGATGTTCATATTTATATGTAGCATAAGAAAAAAAGTGGCTACAAAACAATACAATCCCATTTCTAGGCACGTCAGCAATACTGGGCACAGTTGGTTCCTTCTTGACACACTCTTTTGGCTTCCTGAAACACCCTGTCTTGGTTTTTCTCCCCTCATTGGCCTCTCCCCCACTTCATCTCCCTGCCTCTGAATGCTGGAGGGCCCACGGACCAGCATCCAGCTTCTTGGACATCTTTTCTATCCACACTCAGAGCTCTCTAGGTGAGCTTGTCAGTTTGTGGTTTGAACGATCTATTACTGGATTCCCAAATTTCTATCTCCAGGCCGGCCTCTTCCCTAAATTCTTAACTTGGTTATTCAGCCAGTCACTCAACAAGTCCATCTGTGTTGGGCTAAGCATCTCAAAATTAACACTCCAAAACAGGATTCCTAATTTTACCCTCCAAGCCTGTCCTCCCAGTTACTCAGGCCAAAAGTCACACTTGACCTTGCTCTTTCTCTACAGCCCACCGTACACCAAAACACTTTTACCTTCAGAATACACCCAGAATCCAAACACTCCTTACCCTCCATCCTCTGTCAGTTGGGTTCAGGCCTCCTCTGTCTCTGGCCTGGATGACTAGAACAGCTTCTAACTCACCTTTCTGCTTCTGTGCCCCATGTCAGTCTGTTCTCAACACAGCAGCCTGAGTCTTTTAAAATATAAGCTTGATCAGGTCACTGCTCTGTTCAGAATCTTCCAGTGGTTCCCCAGCTCACTCAGAATACCGGCCAGAGTCCTTACCATGGCTGTAGAGGCCCCTGCTGCCTCTGCAACTCATTGTACTCCAGGCACATTGGCCTCCTTGCCATTCCTCCAGATTTTTCTACCTCTGGACCAGTGTACTCTGGTCCAGTGCCTGGACTCTTCTTCCCTGTGGAACATTATTCATTTTTTCACTCCTTTCAGGTCCCTGCTCAAATATCACTTTCTCAATGAGACCTGAACTTGTCCCCACTATGTCCCTCCCCTAATTTTCTCCAGACCACATACTACCATCTGACCTTCTGCCTTTGCATTTGCTAGTTCATGGTCTTTTCCCTCTAAAATGCAAGCTTCATAAGAGTACAGATTTGTGTTCCTTGGTGCATTCTCTCATTTGCTAAATGAGAATGCTCAGTAAATTTTCAATGAATGAATAGGTCCTCTCAGAGCAGAAGCCAAAGTCCTTATAGTGTGGCCTCAAGGCTACCTCACTGACTCATCTCTTGCCACTCCTTCCTGCTTTCTGGTCACTTGGGCTTCTTTACCATTCCCTGAACACTCCAGGCCTGCCAGGGCTTTGCCCCTGTGGCTCCGTCTGCCTGGAAACTCCCCCTAGGTTTCCCTCACTGCTCACACACACTTCACCTGGTTGAGTTTTCCACCACCACTGCCCCCTGCACTCTCCATCTCCCTCCTTCTGCCTGCTTTTTCTCCAGAGCCTGTACCACCATCAGCTTTATTATTATTCCTTCTTTTGTGTGCCTCTCCCAGTAGAACTTAAGCAAATGAGAGCGGCACGCAGCAGTGACTTTGCTCTTCTGTTCATTTCATTGACATCCGCCAGCACCAAAAACAGTGCTTGGCCTATAGTAGGTACCTAGTAAATATTTCAGGGATGAAATTTCTCAAAGAAAAAGTCTGGAAGGATATATACTAGTATTTTAACAGTTAGCTATCTCTGGGTATTATAAATGTGGATGATGATTTCATGCTTTTTGCAGTTGTATTTTATAATTTTCCTTATAATGGTATTTTGTGTTATACCAATTGTATAAAAAAAAGATTTTATATATTTGTAATTTTTTTCTCCCTCTCAGATAGGAGCATGCTGCTATGTGGAATGTTCAGCTTTAACCCAGAAGGGATTGAAGACTGTTTTTGATGAGGCTATCATAGCCATTTTAACTCCAAAGAAACACACAGTAAAAAAAAGAATAGGATCAAGATGTATAAACTGTTGTTTGATTACGTGAAACATCTTCCATGGCCAAGGAACTGTCCATTTCTCTCAGAAAGCATATGAAATGCCACAGCTACACCCAGACCTCTGAGAATGAAGCAGTTTAAAATTTGAAAGAAAAAAATTCCACGACCCTGTCCTCAGAATTCTGTCAAGTTCACTAAGAATGTTTCTTAAAGGTACAAGAGCAGCAAACAGCATCTGAAGCCACAATCTATTATAAATACTTTATTTCAACTAGAAGGTACAATCTCTCAGGGGTTTCATAGTTTAAAAAGCTACAATCACATCATGTTGTAACTACATAAAAAACAGTGCTGTGAATGGAATTGCCTGGCTTAGACCGTATGCATTTCTGCACAGTCTTTATGGAATCTGCACAAAGAAATATCTTCTCCCTTTGCTTCAATTAATTGTTCTTGTATGTAAGTTGCTTTCTATTCCAGTATATCCAGAGTGGCGAAATAATAAGGCCAGCCATGTAGCCAAAGGTCGCTCCAAGTGTACAGGAGATGGGCCATACCTGAGGAGAGAATGTATGAGATCAGAAAGAACAGATGTTTTATTACCACCTGAGCACAAGTTAAGTGTAACCTAAACATTTCTATATTAAAGCTTAATGTGCTTTCTTAAAGAATGCCAAAAGTGTAATAAGGTCTTAACTGCATTTATCATGAACACTAAAAATGTACACATTTTAGTTAATGTGCATTTAACTGTAACAACGCTTCTGGCGATTGTAGATTTAGTTTGATGCTCCCCAAACTGCATGAGATACATGCTAAAATTACAAATTAAAATTTTGGGTCAGACTTTGCCACAATCCTGGACTCAATTTAGCTCTCTGAACTAGTTGGTAATTTTGTTTCTTCATTTCCACATTGGCTTGTATATCAAATGAAATGATAAATGTGTATGCTGACCAAATCACAAGAAACTAAATCGTGTTAAAGAGACAGACCTAGAATTCAAGTGTTTTACATGGAATTTATAACAAAGCAACTGCTTCCATAATAAAACTGATGTTACCTTTCAGATGTAGATTTTGGAACCACTGAAGTTATAGAACTACAACTTATATATATATACCAGGAGTGTAAGTTAAATGAAATACTGGCTTCTAAAAACCTATTTTCTCCAGCCATGTTACATTTCACAATATTATATCAAGCCAGAAGTAATGTTGATTTATTTCATCCACAAGCAGTGCACATTGGTCCCTAGGTAAAAGGCTCTGCTTTAAAAACTGTTTTGTTCATCTGTGAAGTTTATTTGGTGTACTGGAGCCATTTCTAATCTTTCTCTGGGGAAACAGGCCATAGAACTGTGTTAGAGGTGAACCATTTTAATTTCTAGTTCTGTTACCTAATGAAGCTTCTTTGTTTGGTCTGCTGTGTATCTGCCTTATTCCAAATGCCGTGCAACAGACAATAGTGTTGGAAAAGTTTCAGTGTGAACAAACTAATGCAATTCAAAGAAGCATAATCTAACCCATAATTCTTTTTCCCAGACTTTCCTGTATTTAAACTTGCTGTTGCCTAAATTATGATTTCTTTATGTCCTTGGTAAATTTCTGTTAATTTCCTTGGCCTGAGCTTACCACTATCTTATTGCACAGATTGGGAAATGGAACACTAAACTTTTATACTTGAAAATGACCGCCTTAATTGCTCATATCAGTCACAAATCTAGGATGTACTGTCTTGTGTGTGAGCTTTGTAGAGATTTTTAAAAATACAAGCATCATCTTCCCCATTAAAGAGTGGAGAGTCTACTGGATAACTAGTCAGGAACTTTCTCTCTGAACTGGATAGCGGATGTCTTCCTTCTCCCAAGAAGTGATGGTTCACATTAAGTACCATGGCCTTATGTATGCTCAAATGGAATCTTATGTAACTTTCTCATTTAACTTTTGGTCTACTTTTAGATAGACTTGAAAGGAATTGTATAAATCAATTAATATATTAGCTAAATTGTTCAACACATGATACAAAGGAATTAAGACAGTAAAGTGTATACATTTCCACCTTGCCTTTGGGGAGTTTTCCCTCAAATTCACATCTCTGAAATTCTTCACACTTGGTTTACTAGTCGATGAAAGTTAAAATCTAGAATTTGTCCTAAAAGAAATGGACTAAGAATCTGGAAACAAACTCTGGTGTCACATACCTCTGTTTCTTGACAGGGCCTCAGTTTCCTTATCTATAAATATGGGAAGTAGAACAGATGATCTCCAACATCTCTCCCATTTATTAACTTATGATTCTCTTCTTTCTTACTCATAGTAATCATTGTTGAACATTACCTTTTCAGCTTCGCATTCTTCAGATAGTAAAAATCCTGTATATATATTATTATGAACTCTAAGCAAAGATGATTGTATTGCCTGAACCTGAGGTGCCTTAGGTACTCTATTGACCTTGATGGGGTTTGGAGTTTCCCATTGCTTAGTAAGAGCCTTTTCAGTGCTTTGATTATTTAGTATTTCTTTTTGCACTCAATCCTTCCTGCCACTTTAAAAACCAAAGATTTCTTATTCATAAGCAGACTGTAGAAAACTGCCTTATTTGTAGCGTGTCTTCATTAAAGACCTAAGTTTCAAGAGAAATTCAGACTAATCACTGGAACAACTAGTTCAAAGTAGTAAAATATCTGGGAAATAAAGTACTTCAAAAACATCAACATGAATTTTCATAGTGAATGCAAATACATTGCTTCAAATAAAGTCATGAATGAATGAACCTAAAAGAAAACTTACAGCTAGTATTTTTTGCATATAGAAGTTCTTAAAAATAATTTTAGGGGCTCCCTGAAAGCTTATTTAATACTTTGCTAACTCACACTGTCTCTAAAGGCACATTTTAGGTTAGCCCTTGTTGAATTATCTTAGTTACTTTAGGCATTGCTTCCATTTGATTTTTAATTATTAAGTACCAAATCAAGTACTGGTTTGCTGGCTATTGTTTTTTAAGTCATTGTTACTCTAACAGCATTCCATCTTAACACATGGGGTTACAAATAAAATAATATGCATAGTTTACTATTTATGTAAAGCACTGAACTTCTTACCTTAGTAGTTTTTATTTAAAACCCAGTGTAAACATTTGGGATAATACTCATTCCTCTGTTTGTAATACTGTGAGTCTATCCATCACTGGCCAAGTGCGAGTGCCTGCACTTCATTCAAGTGTGCATTGTCAAAGTGTAAGGAGAAAAATAATCCCAGACAAATTCCAATTTGGTTACTAAATTTTTCTCAGATCACTTTGTAATTTCAGTATGACTCTTTGTTTCCAAATACATACATACATATACATCACACACATTCTTTAACCAGCTACCATACTTCACCTCCAATGGAATGCCAAAAATGAAATAAATATTGGCAAATGTTTTGTCTAATGAGGGGTTAAGGCTTGGAACACTTGCTGTTATTCAATGTCTCGAGAAATCCATGCTATCAGCAAATTAAAATGTTGAACTGGCTTTGAAGACTGTTTGCTAGTGATGGGTCAGACTTTCCAGCTTGGTCTTCCTGAAATAAGTAGTCCTTAATCATGACAGTCATTTTTGAAAAAGAGGGTTTCTTCATATGAGGGCAACTCTCCCGATCTCTGTAGACCAAGATGGGGATGGCAAAAGCAGCAGCTGAAAGGAGCTGAGGGAGGTTGCCCACTAATAACCTTTCCTCCAGCAGTTTCCTACTAACCTTCTTATAATTCCATGAACAAATTAAAACTACACCATGGCAACAGAATTTATAACGACTTGTCAAATAGTCCTGGCTTAATCACGTATTTTCATAATTAGATCTTGAAGTTTTCCACTTAAAATGATTTCCTTGTCTCACATAGAGATGCCCCTATTAACATTCTTCATGCCACAAGCAGCATTAAAAACAACATGGTGTCATCTATTGAACAGACAACTCACTGCATTGCTGCAAACACTTCTCCAAATTATTGTAATCTGAGACAGCTGTATATAATTATCTTGTTTTTAAGGAAAATAGAAAATTCAAAACAAATACATTCCTGTAAAGAAAGTCATCCACAAACATTTGCCACCAAAGTGACCATCTTCTTTTTATCCAGTTTTTTATGAATTAAAAAAACATTTTTAAAGCACTAAATAAAAGTGAAAAACCCTGTTGGGTAATGAAAGATAGTAAAATCCAACTGGGTAAAATTATTAAGATTACTGTTACAAAGAAAAACCTATTTTAAAAAATGAGTAGCTATACCATGTGAACAAAGTATCTTGCTTAGAGTACTACTATTATCCTTTCTCTAAATCAAATGACTCCTTATTATAATGTATTTCTCATTATTTAAAAAAGGTCAATGTTCTCTTAAAATAATCAGCATTAAGCAAGGCTTAGAATTATAGGGCCTGGGTACACAGTACCAGCAATTAAGTTATTTTTCCTTCAGAAATAAAACAATTGCACCCTAATAAGCTAAAAAACAACTTCTTAATAAGAAATAATACAGATATAACTTTATATGTTTTCTGTTAAAGAAATCAATGTAATTGCTGGTTGAAAGACATTTCAATATTATACAAACTAATTTCTACCTGAAGACTACCTGCTCTCTTCTGACCAGGCATTACTATAGTCTGCTTACGTTTTAGGTAAGAAAATGTTCTGGTACAGTTATGTAGTGTTTGAGTATTTTTCAAAGTATGTTGAAAGTATTACAGAATAGTGATTAACAACACTGATTTTTGTATTAGATTGGACTTGAGTCTTGACTGCCATTACTTAAATTTGTGAGCTTGGGCAAGTCACCTAACTTTTTGTGTCTTGGCTTCTCATCTGCAAAATGATTATAAAACTCACCTCACAGGGTTGCTGCAATGATTAAATGAGGTAAGGCACTATGCAGTATGTGTAACTATACCTATAACAGTATCTGACACATAGTACAAGTGACCAAAGCATGCCGGCTATAATTGATACTAATCTTTTAGTCCATATTCCAAATGGATACATATGGAATAAGTTGTTGTAATCTAGAACACCCATCATTCCCCAAATACACCATCTCTAATGCTGATTCTATTTAAAAAAAAATTCTGCCAGAATTTTAAGTACTTACAAAATATTTTTTAAAACCTACATCTAACAGAATTCATGGTTCCTTCTTGTCAAACATGACCCATATATTTTATATGTGTAAAAAATATATATATATGTGTGATATATCTATAATCTAATTGCCAGGCATTCACAAACCTCAAGCCCATCTATGGACTTCTGATTAAGAATCCCCATTCTTCATTACTCTAGCCTAACAAATATATTAACTGTTCTAGTTGGCCAAACAAATATGGTGACCCTTTATATATTTTGGCTTCAGAATCTTAAGGACCAATTTTAATGATGGCATTTATCTGTAGTTATGTGACTTGAGAGTAAACAACTTAAATATATTTGCTTAATTATAATATGCACAATATTTGTTTCTTTAATACATATTAAGTACAAATAGATTTTTAACATTGATGTGTCACTAAAATGATACCCACAAGTTTTTGATACTCCATATAATGGCTAGTTTGGTATGTCACTGACTATGGCAGTTTATAATCTCCTGCAGGTTTCCTAAAATGATCAGGTATTTGAAATTAGATGATTTTTAAGAAAAAATTAGTTTAAAATATCAGCAAAATGTTTTAAAATTATACAAAAACATTAGACTGCCTTTTAAAGTACTTCATATATTGCTTGGGAGCTTTATTTTGCTTTTCTGGGAAGCAGCCTGGACAGTGGAGTGAGAATTATCTGAATTGCAGGACCAGGTCAGCCACTTACTGGCCAGGTCTTTTAACATCTGAGCTTCAGTTTACCAATGTGCAAAATTTAATATTATCTCTTGTCTAAAAACATGGGCCTATTATTGTATTTTAAAATTTGTCATGAAAGCTGTAAAGTACCATGCATCAGTATCATTTTCTCTATTGTGTGTTTTAACTTGAAAAAATTATATGGCCACTAATATAAGTATTTCTTAGGTAGGTGACACTGCTAGGTAATAATTAGAACCAGCAGTTTAGAACAAATAAAATAGTTAATGAGCAATGTTATACTGTTCTGAAGGAACTATTCCCTTGCACTTGTAATATAATCATCTTTCATACAAGCTGTTCTTCACATGAAATGTCTGGAAAGTATAAAGCTTACAAGAAAACTCCCAAGAGCCATCTAACACACTGCATTATATTAACCATACGTAGCCTCAATTTAGAAACAGAAGAGTGATTCCTGCTCCTAGCTGTTGTGTTTCATAAATTTTGAGAAGCATTAAGTACAGTGGTTTTAGACATCTGTGTCATTTTTAAGAGTCTCATATGAATGATTCCACTGATTCAAAACTATTTATTGAGCCCCTAATATAAAACAAGCAATAATGTGCAAACTAAGATTATTTAATTTTGGATAAATTTTAATAACAAATTCTTAGAAATATGTGTTGCAATGTAATTATAATTTTTGGAAAGGTATGTGCCATCACAGATACCTTGAGGCAACTGACCTGTCTGCCAATCAGAACATGTAGAAACACTTAGAACAACTCACAACCATTAGGATTACTGGCTTTCAGATCAAAAAGGAAGATTAAAAAAACCCAGGCAATTAGTTCTAGATTTCTCACAAGCTACTTTTTAATATGTTCGTTTTGTTTATTATGCTTATCACAAATTTGCATTCGCATGACAAACTGAACTCATCTTTCAAAGCCTGCTGACACTTTACTAGTTTTAAATGATAATTTATATTTATCTTTGAATTTGGTTGCAAGAGATATGATTTCCAGATATTCTTAAAGCAAATGCTATTGTCTGATATAGGAATACATGTACAGATGAATCTACTCATCTGGAAACATTTATCTAGTTGTAAATCTGCACTAATTGTGTATACTCTATCACTTTCCTATGACTAAGAGTACACATTTAGGAAGAGCTATCTATTTGTGGTGTGTAATCTCCTGTCTGGAACTTCTTGTCAAAGTGACACTAAATGTTCCTTGCCAAGATCATTTGCATTTAACCTGGCCAGCACTGTTCTCTCTCACATGAAAGTTCCACTAGCAGAGCATTGTCACCTGACTACCCTACAATAAACCCACCTTTTACATCCAAAATAATTTTCTGTCAGTTAAGTATTGTGGAGTTTTTTTTCCATACTCGAAACATATAAATCATTTATATAAATTGGTATTTTACTGTGGACTGTCTAAAACACTGTAATACCTTTGGTAAAAAATACCAATTAACCTAAAAACATGCAACTTTTCTAGTAAATCCATAACCTTAGTTTTATCCCTCATTCTAGCATTATTTGCAGTAATTCATTTGGTTATAATCCCTATGATCTCCAGCTTCAATGAATGAATTATCTGTGGCATCTGTGACTTTAGAAAATGAATATATGTTCACAGACAATGAATTTTTTAACCTGCTAAAACCAGAGGAAAAAAAAAAGGATTTTAAAATATAACAATGTCTCATTTTTTCTGGTATCTGATGGAAAAAGGTACAAATATTTTTAAGCAACTTTAAATTGTTTTAAAGACAATTTGAATCAACTTTGGGTTTTAACTTTATAAGAAACATGCTCAGAAGAGATTTTATTATTTAGTTTAATTCCATTTTTGGAAACAGTAACATTGAAGTCCAGAATTCAAAGGCATTTGTGGGCTTTCTAGGCACAAAAGTCTTGGAATTAGCTTCATATACTCTCGTACAAATATATTAAATTTCATGGTCTAAAGTATGTACAAGCAGCAGAGTGGCCAGGGCATTTAAATGAAATTCTTATGTGGGAAAAGAAATGCAATATAGTATCTACTCAAGCTTTTCCAAAGAGATCTAAATAATGGCCATTAAAAAAAAACAGCTGTTTCAGAGTCTCTAGCAATGAACAAAATAAAGTTCAGATCCTGTCTTCCTCTTATAAGCCAAGTAATGTTCAGCAAGATGTGTACTCCTCTCCCCACACTTGGATTTTCTTATGTGTAAAAAACACTGACCTGGCACTTCGATTGTCAGGATAAAGGTACTTGTGTGACAGTGGCACGCCCCATGCCTGGTACACACAAAGATCTACAAATGTTACATTTTCTTTCTACTGCTATCTCAAATGTCAGACAGGACTGGAAGTTATGTGAAATTCAAATTCCCTACATACCTAAATACCAGAGAAAAATGAATAAACAGTTCATTCTACCAGATGACAGGCTGCGGGCAGAATGAATAAAATAACAAACTGAGACACTTAACACTCCGTAACACTTTGAGAACTCATAATGGAATTTGCATTTTTTGGGAATGCTAAACTGCTTTTGTAAGTCATAAAGGCCTGTAACATTAAGCAGTAACTATGTGTCAGGTTCTGAACTAAATATTTTATGAGGATTATATTATTTTATCCTCACTAGCAAGTGGCAGAGCCAAGATTTGAACCCAGTAATCTGATCTAGAACGTTTAATTATGTTACCTGTTACCTACTAATAAAACGTGGGTTTAAAAACTTCACAGCAAATATCCTTTGCTCAGAATAACCAACATTTTTTTAACTTCCCATTAATTTCTTTTATAACATGAAATACTAGCTCATTTTTTAAAAAGATTAAAACATTTTCCAGATGAAAGCTCTTGATTATCTATTCTACAAAATATTTACATTCTATTAAATCTGAATCTATATCTAAATTATTGTTATAAATTCCAGTCCTATGTAGTATTTAAGTATACTTACATAAAATATGTGCTTTGTACACACTAAGAACTCAACAAATATGTACTGAATAGTTACTTAATGACACAGATAAAGCATCAAATTATAATATATAAAAGTTTTCCACAAAGTATTTTGTCAGTAACTATAACTATAAACTTTCTCTGGGAGTGAAGAAGACTGTCTACGTTCTGGGTAATTTAAATGTTTACTTCCTTGCTATATTGAAAGGCAAATAATTAAGGCAGGGGAGAGAGGCAAAATCACTTTAAAAAATATTTTTTTAAAAAAACAAAGATGACCAACAATGTAGTGGATGGCAACCTTACCATATTCTTTTAAATCGAATCCTCTTGTTGCCTCTTACAAAGGGGAAGCTTCCTCCAACTATAAAGATGCCTAGTATCTTCTGTCACTTGTCATTACTTCAAACTATTTAAAATTCACATCAGTATGTAAAAAAGCTTTTTCACTGAGTACATATTTTCAATGGGTCTTTCTGGTCATTTGGTGATGAAAGTTTTTAAAAAATATAAATGTGCTTGAAATTGCTCAATACAGACCCCACATTATTATAATCTTATGTTTGGCCTCTGAAACTGTATACAAAAAACTATATACAAAGTTAGATTAGAGTTCAAAGTAAAGAAAATCGAACTAAAACATGTAAAAGTTTTTGTGGGGTTGTGTGTATGGTTTTAAAGAAGGTATACTTGCTTAACCAGACATTCTTCTTTCTCTGACTAGGAAATAAATAAAACCAGATAACAATCCAGAAAAGCTTGCTTTACCACAAATGTATCAAATCTATATTGGGCTACATGGAGCAAAGAAGTAAAATCTCCTAATACATGTTATATTTTAGATAATAAAGTGTATACAAAATTTCTCACGAAATTCTGCTCAGGAAAAATCTCCATTTTTGAGGTAATGCCATATTCCTTTTTCTAGCTTATTATTTCTCGGGCAGATTCTGTCAGCACCAAGAGCCACACTGGGTACTTATTTTGTGTGGTTATAGACTTAAGAATAACAAAATAAAACACTTTGCTGAAAATAAAAAAGTAAAAAAAAAGAAAAGAAACTCATAATTTCTCTAGTTTATCAGTCAATAACTGCTAGAAGGGAGAGGAGCAGGCGATTATTACATGAACATAAGATAATTATACCTCAATTCTATCATTCCACTAACATATACGTATCATAATTTTAAAAGATTATAGTGAATAAGTGGGTCATTAACTTGCAACACTCTAAAACAATCCAACAGTAAAGGTAAGTAAACAACCAGTAATATTTCAGTTGAATGAAACATTCTTAATGAAGCCAACAATGGTTACAGATTCAAATTAGCTAGCTAGAAAATCTTTTTTAAAAGTCATTAATTCAAATAGAAACTTTATATTAATTTTAAAAGCCTGATACCATGCATTTGGATCCAGCTTACCTCTTATAAAACAACC
This sequence comes from Manis pentadactyla, assembly GCF_030020395.1. NCBI lineage: Eukaryota > Metazoa > Chordata > Mammalia > Pholidota > Manidae > Manis > Manis pentadactyla. The sequence continues at coordinate 197,985,263 of NC_080020.1, read as the reverse complement.
ACTGAGGTACAAAAATGAGAGTCAGTAGCCCAAAGGCTGAACAATCCAAAATGGATAACTGGACTGTGAATAACATACATATTTTCTATGCAAACCTACATCAAGATTTTACAAAAACATCATCTACTACTCATAATTCAGTTTCTATTTATGCATAGTCTTACGAACAGAAGATTTAAATGTGCAAGATACCAAATTTTCACATCCTTCAGTATTCCATCTACATGCAAACTGACATGCTACTTGCACATTACCATGCCAACTCATTAATGCTGATGGCCCATGGTGCTTTATATATTCTATATATTCTATATTATTATATGTCATATACATCAATACTTTGTATTTAGATTTAATTGTATGAATCTAAAAGTAATTATTCTACTACAGATTAAAACAATTTTCTATTTATACTTTTTAATGATTTTGATTGCCCTTCTCCAATTTAGAAATCACTGACACTTGAATGAAATTAAGTTCCATAATAAGATTGTAACTTGAGTGCAAATGAGTCCCCATTTCCCAGTGATCACTGAAATGGTCAAGGAAGTATAAAGAAAACCTTTATTAATGAAGTACTAAAACCTTGGAAAAGATATCAGTGACACTACACACCCCAAACCTCCAGGGATTTCTATAACACAAAGAACCAATATAGGGAAGGCCAAACCCACCAGATTTACTGAATATCTAAGAACAACTTGTCTGGGAGAGAATATAGAAAGCATAAAGAATGGATTTATGTAGGCAGTTAAGTGTAAGACATATAATCCAGACCCCTCAAGGGCCTTTGGAAAGTGAAATACAAGCTAAGCTTTAATCTGTCATTCAATACCTAGGAATTACAACTAAAGGAAAAAATGAATGAATATGCAAAAGTATGTTTTAGTATAGTAATACCATAGTAATAACAATAAATAATTGTGAAACTGTAAACAATCTCAATGTCCATTCATAAAAACTGATATATGCTTTTACCCAACTAATGGAATATTACATATATGTAAGTTTTCACTGAATGAGCACAATATATGGCTAAAGGGAGGAAATAAGCAGATTAAAATTAACATATATAAATAGTTACACACATGGACAGAGAGCTGCAAAAATTATCACCAAAATACAAATAGGGGTTGCCTCTGGTGGTTGGAGATTTGGTAATTTTTACTTTTTTCTTTATAATTATTAATATTGTTTGAATTTTCTAAAATGTATACTGTCTTTGCAATCAGAAAAAAAAACTATCTTCATGTGGGAAAATAGTGTATTTTTTTAATACCACAATTCTATTTGGGAGAAATTAAGGAAATAATAGGAAAAATCCATGGAGATAAAGATTCAAAGAAATTTATCATAGTACTATTTATAATAGTAAAATATTGGTAATAACCTAAATGATCAATAGTAAATTTGTTAAATTTTGGATAATTATATAATGGCATACTACAAAGCCATTAAAAATTAAGGCAAAGATATATCCATTGGTAGCTCAGTGACCCTGGAAATATTAAATGTCCTCTAGGTATCAGTTTATCTGTAAAAAGGGGATAAAAACCCTTACCTCTTAGTGCTCTACCTAGCTTATTAGCTGTATCCTATTGTGTAAGGAAACAAAACCCTGGTACTGATGAGCTTCCTCCATTATCACGTATCTCTGTTTCAAAACTTAATTTGGTATATGCTTTTAAAAAATACTTCAAGATCAACATTCAACTTGGCCATAAATCAAGTTAAGAAAATATGAACCTAAGACCACAAAGGCAATGAATATCAAAGTTGAAAATAAGGAATTCTTGCAACTTCTAGCCTATCTTTAAAAAAATTCCTATACAGATTCACAATTAAGCCTGTTCATTCACCTATACATGTAAAAAAAAGAGTTCTGGAAGGTAGAACCAGGCTGATCTGGGTGCCTGTGGCACTGAGACAGGCCTCAATAAGAAGCTGCCTAGATTACAGTGATAGAGAAAATTGGCATCCTTACTTAACTGATGCTAGGCTAGTATTTACATATACACACTAGTTAGCTTCATTGGTTTTACTATCATTGTACAAATATTTATTTTGCTGCTTTAAGTAGCAGAAACCAACCTGCCATGGTCTTTCCCAATCAAGTGGAATAGGGAAGGCTCCAAGCCATGATCCTACAAAACTAGAAATTGTAGTGATCTGGAGACTGTTCTCCCAAACAGATGTGACTCTGTAAAACACAAATATGTAAGTCATTGGTAGTATATATATCTTAGCTGCTGGAGATTCAAAATTAGCTGGGATAGCACAAATTAACAGTACACATATATTCTATTCACTTAAAAAAAGCATCTCAAATTGACATAAATATTTACTACGAACTATTAACAATTGGTAGGAAGATACGTTTTTTAGCTGGAAAGGTATAAGTGCATGTTAAAGTCAAACAATATGAAAGAGCATCTGCAATGAAATCTAAGTCTTCCTCCCACCCTTATCATCAACTCTGTCTCCTTTCTCCAGAAGCAACTGCTATTACCAAATTATTACATATCCTTCTAGGATATTTTATGCATGCACAAACACACACAATTTTTTAGAATGTGTATTTGTATAGATGCACATGCATACACATACCTTTAGAAAAAAACTCAAATGCATCATTATAGACCCAGTTCTGTTTTGTTTTCCCTTGTAAACAGCTATACCAGTATTCAACTGAATGTATGGTTTCCAGTGTTAACAGCTATAGTAGTATTCTATTGTGCTATTCCATAGTATTCCATTGCATGAAAGGAATGTCATTTATTCGACTAGTCTTTTTTATGGCACATTTCATTTAAACAAACTAGCTCTATTTACTTGGTAAGGAAGGAATAGAGAAAGAGAACAAAATATTTCAAATAAGCTAATGATTTTGCCTACCATTCTTATTTATTAAGTGCATATTTTAAAATTTAATGGTGGGAAGACATAATTCTGCCATTCTCTTAGTAGGTCTTGGTTTCAGCTTCCCCTCATAGTGTGACCACTTAGCTGCGTGGGATGTGAGTCTGATTACATTAGACACATGCATTAATTAACTTATCACAATGCATTAAGTGGGGTACAAATACTCAATTGTTTAAAATGCAGGGCTGAGTTATTATCGAGTTTATGAAAAGCAGTTTCCTTTAGCTGGTGTGGAAAAAAGGGAAAACATTTGTTTTGTTAGGTGATTTCTTTCATTAAAACAGACCAATTATTACACTCAAATTAAAATAGTCCTCAATGACAAGTCAGTTCGTAAACCAATCCCTCTATCACCTGTCCATCTCATTAAGTCCCTACCCCACCTATACAAGATAAGAACTTTAGCTTGTTTCTACTGAAAATTGGTGATGGAAGAAGGTGGGAGGCAATCACAGTATAGCCAAATTTGTGACTTGCTAGGTTTTACTGTTCTTTTTTATTTTATATAACACCTAAAAAGCAAGTCAATTTCTTCAAATAGCATTCAACAGAACAGAGATCTGTTCCAATCTTGGAGGGGGAAAAAAACTGATGAATTGAGCATAAATAGAGAACTGTACTGTTCAGGGAATTTAAAGGATTAGTTTTTGACTGCATTTGGTTGAAAAATGTTGACTAGCTTTCACTTAACATGCAACTCATCAATGTTGCAATACATAAAGTGATGAGCCTAGAGACATAAAGTTTGGTAGAGGTTGAGAATAGAGTTTACTTTCTGCTGGTAAGAGTTTACTTCTTCCATTTTTAGGAGAGGAGAAGGTTCATTCAGTAGGATTTGCTAGGATGCATAGCATTTGTTCTTGAAGAACAGGAAAAAGAGCTGCACTGCAGGTGCAAAGAACATACGTAAAACTGGTTGAGACTGAGTTGGAAGGATGGAAAATGAGGCTAGAAAAGTAGGTTAGAGTTACAGGATTTAAAAAATAGCAGCTTATTGAGTACTTTAGAAAACCCTTTTCTAGCCATACAATTCATTCATTTACAGTGTACAATTCAATGTTTTTTAGTATATTTACAGAGTTGTGCAACCATCACCCCAAAATGAAGCCCTTTATCCATTAGCAGCGACTCCCTATGACATGACCCCTTCCCTCTTGCCCTGGGCAACCACTAATCCACTTTCTGTCTCTGTGAATTTGCCTATTCTGAATATTTCATATAAATAGAATCATACAATGCATGATCTTTTGCAACTAGTTTCTTTCACTTAGCACAGTGTTTTCAAGATTCATCTATTTTTTAGCATGTAAAAATACTTCATTCTTTTTATTTCAAAATATTTTGTTGTAATGGATATACCCCATTTTATTTTTCCCATAAACCCACAGTGGATGGATATTTTGAGTTGTCTCAAATTTTTGGCTACTGTGCACAGTGCTACTCTAAACATTCATGTACAAGCTTTCTGAGGATGTATATTCTCATTTTTTCTTGGGAATATGCTAAGAAATAGAATGGCTGGTATGGCAACTATGTTTAACCTTTTAAGGAACTGCCAGACTGTTTTCCAAAGCAGCTGAGCCATTTTATTTTCCCACCAACAGTATATGAGGGTTCCAATTTTTCCACATCCTTGCTAACACTTGTTATTTTGATTATAGTTATCTTAGGTAGGTGACAAGTGTAGTAGATGTAGGGTTGGAATTTTAGAAAAGCCTAAAAGTCAAACTAAAGAAGGCACTGAAGATTTGAAATCAAGGCAGCAGTATGATCACAGCTATAGTTTCAGTAAAATTTAGTACATGTCTGATCTAACTTATAAGTACCATGTTACTCAGGCTAAGGGGCAAGACCCATGTCTTCACATTTTTCATTCTTACAACACTGTGGCCATCTTGTATTTGTCAAAATAAAAAGTGCAAACATCCAAGAGGTCGTCCCCTATTTTGTTTCATGTATTCAAGAGTGTTTATGATCATGTATATAATAAATGTAAAAGAACAGAATCAAGACCTAGATTTAAAAAATGGAAAAATTGTTGCTCATCTTTTTAAAATTAAAATATATTTATCAAAATAATGTATAAAAACCTTTCAAGTCAAAGATCACAATTACACTAATAATGATAAAAATAATAATCCCTCCCTGCATCCCCTCCTCCCCACTTCTGATTTCTGCTCTTGAGGCAGACACTTTGAACTCTTCACTGTCTATTCTATACACCTCAAATTTTAAAGAACACGTACTATGTATAGATTTTTCAAGATTTAGTTACTGTCTGCTTTCTATGAGTTAGCACTTTTACCCATAAGCCTCCCATCCTCATACACATTTCTCTCCCATACACATTTCTCTTATCCCCGCTCAGCTCGATCAATAGCAAACACAGTATCTAAATGATGATCATGAAAGTATTTATCACAGCTGAACCACATGTAAACCACTATTACATTTCCTTTCTTATAGTAAATTTTTAATTTTCTTTTGGAAGAACTGCCTCTTTTTTACTCTCCATTTGCCTATGTGCCTATCACTAAATCATTCTCAAATATTCCAAAGAAACTAAACATCGCCTCTAAATGCTTGTTTGTGCTCTGTTCTCCCTTTTACTGAGACACCTCACCTGCTCCAAACTGCATGAGGTGCTCCCGAGGCCCGAGTGCAGCTGCTGTCCTGAGTCCCCTACAGCAGCAGCCTGGGAATCTCTTTTGCTTCTCTCCATACCTCTGGATCTTCTGTTTCCTAGATTCCAAGACTTCCTCCTTTTATTTTCCCTTTTTCTTTTTTTTAAAACACCTCCTTCAATAGATTTTCCTGATAAAAGCGTATGTGGAACATCGACTTTAGAGATGTTTAAAGTCTGAAAATTATTATAATTGTTGGAAATCATTTTGCTTCAGAATTTTGAAGGCACTGCTCCATTGTTTTCTGTTTCCCACCTGAGAAGTTCAGAGTCATTCTTGCTCCCAGTTTTCTGGGAGGACTGGTAACATGTTCCTGCCCACCAATGCTCTCTCTAGGAGATACTGCCCTCTCTGGGAGCCTTTAGAATCGTCTCTTTATTCCTGGTTATCTAAAATTTCAAAATGATGTGTTTGGGAGTGGGTGTCTTTCCATCCACTAGGCTGGAATTACACGGGCCTTCCTAACCTGGAATCTCTCAGGTCTTCTGGTTCTTGAAATTTTCTTTTATTCAAAAATTTGCTTTTTCTGCCCAGATCACTTAAATATTTTCTATTTTTCTTCTTACTGTTTTGCCAAGAATACTATTGTTTTGAATTAGTGCTGATTTCCTTACCTTTGAACTCATTTCCCATTTCTTTGCCTTTCTGCTTGACTAAGGGATCTTTTCAACTTTGTCTCTACTTCTGCTGAATTTTTTCCCATCATATTTTTAATTCCCAAGAGCCTTCTTATTCCCTGAATATTCCTTTTGATTGCCTCCTGTTCGTGTTTTATGGATGTAAAAAATATACATTTTTAAAAGTTATCTTCTGGGCTTTATGTTGCTTGTTTCCACTACTTCTTTTTTGTTGTTTTCATTTCCGCATTTCATTTTACAGGTTTTCCTCAAGTGTCTAGTGATGGTTCACTTCTCATTTTACTTAAAGTAAAACACTATATATGAAATGTCCAGAATAGGCAAATCTATGGAGACAGAAAAGTATTTTACTGGTTGCCTGGGATGGGGGGTGGGGATGTGGTGTGAGGTGGTAGGTGGGAAAGAAGGGTGAGAATCGAGGATGACTGCTAATAGCATAGTTTCATTTTGGGGTGATGACATTTCCTAAATTAGATTGTGGTGACGGTTACAAAGCTGTGTCTATATGAAATACCACTGAATTTTACACTTTAAATGGGTGAGTTTTATGGTATGAAGTTCTATCTCAATAAAGTTATGTTTTTTAAAAAAACAAAAAGCAAAATACAAACCAGTTGATTGTAAAAAATACAAACACAAATCATGTTCACTGTGCATGACTAGCAAGATTCAACTGGTGGGCTTCACTGTTGCCAAGGGTCGAGTTGGAACCCTGCCTTCCAGAAAACCCCTAAATGTCAGTATTTGTAGGTTGTTCTTTTGTACTATTATTCCCAGAAACTAATATTTCACTCTTCTGCTTAGATGGTATAAGCCTAGCTGCCAGTATTCTGGACCAAGCAGGTGAAAAGGACTAGGCATAGGTGAGGACTCACTCACTGTTTAATATTTTGAAGAATTTCATTTAGTCCTTATTCTTTAAGAGGTTGTACCAAATAGGCTCAGGATCTGGGGATAGCCACAGTAGTTGGGGGTACAGTTATATTTTCCCCATCTTCCCTTCCCCCACTTCTATTGTATAAGTTGTATTGCTTATATTATTTTTGTGGCATTTATATTGTTTTGTAACCCTAATTCATTCATTCAGTTATTTTCTTGCTATAAGGGAACCCCCTGAATATGCAAACTGAATCATTCCTTCATTTGGGAAGACTGTTTTCTATCTTACCTTTGGATTATTTTTTGATTTGTATTTTAGGGGCTAGTCTTAAAATGATTTCCTTTGTCTATTCTCTATCATTCTTCTCTGATTGCTTTATTCTTCCCAACTCCTTCCCTACCCATCATTCGATTAGCTCAAACCTTTCTTCCACAGTAGAACTTGATTTTCTAATTTGTCTATGTTTCTAATTTATGATCTGTAATGGTGTGGTTTAGATTTTCAATATATTTTGTTAATTCTGCAATCTTATCCACTGCATTTGGTTTCATTATCTCACCTTTGAGTTCTTATTTTATTGAATTCATATCCTTAATAACATTTTCTATGCTAAATTGTGTGGAGTTTTTTGTTTGCTTTTGGTCCTTGGGCAATATTTTCTTCCACACTGGATTGTCTTCTGTGTGCCTTTTTCTTCTTCTTCTGTAGTGTGCTTTTAGGACTGCCACGCCATTTCTTTTCATCTTGCTCTCATTTCACATGGGCGAATTGTCCAGATTACCTATTTGCTTAGATACAGTAAGTGAATTCTCTTTTAAGCCGTCTTCCCATCTTAACTGGCACCAGTTTTTTTTTTCCTGCCTTGAAGATGCATTTTCAGGACTAGATGCTATTTTATATCCAGTTTTCCATAACATGAGGCAGAAAAAGAGAATGGAGGCAGGGAGGCAGGGAGGCAGGGTAAGGGAAAGGCTATCCCTGAAATATTCAGCTGAAATTGGCAGAGCCCAGTAGGCAGCAGCCCTGGTAGAGCAATAAAAAGTAAACAGCCCTGACAGAGAATCAGGGAAACAAGCACTCTGTTCTGTTCATAGGTGTGTGTGTGTGTGTATGCATATATATATGTGTGTGTAATACATACATACTCTTCAAATTAGAACTTTAGTTTGGCATTGTCTAGCAACTTCTTTTGATCTAGTAATTCTACTCCAGAAATCTACTCTATTGAAACCCTTGCACAAGTACACAAAATTATATGGTACAAAGGTGTTCATAACAACATTATTTATAACCATGAAATAGGAAATTAGTTAAATAAATCATGATACATGGAATACTTGCAATGATGATTAACTGCCCAACATTCATCTTATCCCTGATGATTAGCCTAATTAAATCACAGTGATCCCCTGCTCTTTCCCAGTGATTAGGAAGACTCAAGGAAGGGATGCTGCTGCCCATCTCACTACTAGCCATAGGACAAGAACCAGGAAAGTCACTGAGAAGTATAGCCACACTTCGACAACCTCTCCTATGGAGATAATCAGTTATCTTATTGTTCAAACTAATGTAAACTGATATTTTCCATTACTTTAGATGAAGATACACTATCTAAGGAAACTATGCAAGAAGAGGTAGATTATACACACATACTGTTCAAGACATTTCTAATAAGTGGAGAAAAAAAGCAAGTTACAGAACAGTGACTAGGATAACTATTTTTGTTTTTAAATTATATATGTTACATGCACAGATAAAATTAGAATATATAAAATCTGTTAGTAATGGCTGCTTCTTTGATAGCATTACTAGGATCTTTAACTTCCCATGTTTTTATTTATTTGAATTTTTACTATATATGTACACAAATATATATTTGTAATAAACAAGATAAAAAGAATGTAAATTCCTTTTTATTAACTAATTTATAGCAGTGCTGACACTGGTTTATAAGTTTCCATAATAAAGTCATCAGAATTGTATGGTAATTGGCTAAGTTTTATAGTTAAGAGATGTATACACAGTCAGTAGGGCGGAGACTAGAATAAATGGCTCACTGTGAACAAACTTCAAAAGTTACTAAAGCAATATTACAGATCAGTCTTCATGACAGTAAGCTCCAAGTATCTGTCCACATTATTTGACCCCAGTGAAATTGAATACATCAAATATTAAGTGAAATAAATAGACCATTTTGAATGCCTCCTCTGTGCCAGATACTGTATCAGGTACCTGAGGTAGTTAACAGCAAACACTATGGCTTAGATAAACTGTCATCGAAACAGTGCTTGTTGGGATGGAGTTGACCTTTTCAACTGTTGCTCTCTTCATCTAAACAAGAGATACCACACAACTCCTCCTGGTTATAAAAGATGTTTAACAGAATTCTTAAATAAACTTCCCCCTTCCCCAGTGAATGAATACTAAAACCAACGCCTCTTTGCCCCTAACTTCTGTTTCTACATTAAGTCTAAATTACCCATTTTTTGTATGTATAAATTTTTGGTCCTACACTATCTTTTCACTCTTAATGTGCACAGTGTTTTTTCTATAAAACATCATTTCAATACAAAGAGGTCTCTTGTGTTTGTCTACACAAATAGGTCTTACTGACTGTCTTTACCTTGGCAAGATAATTACAAATTCAAGGACCTATTTAGAAACTCAAATTTTTCAATTCACCAAAAATGATCAGATTGTGACTTTCTTTTAAAGGGAACATTCCACCCTAGATCTGTATTTTTTATTGAGGTTTGCCTTTTTGATTTTTATGTTCTTTTATACTGTTGTTTGAATGTTTAAGTAACAATCTGATCATTTTTGGTGAATTAAGAAAAAAAATCCCACAATTATAATACCAAAGCAACAAACTGAATTAAACTAGTACAAATTGCATATGTTCAGCAAGCAATAAAGTATACCAAAAGAAACCGGCAGAATTTTTTAAGGAACCAAATATTTTCAGGTTTCTTTAAAATAGTATCCTTTTGTTTTTTACTTTAATCTGTAGTCATTTTTTATTTACTTTAAGGAATAATCTTGTTAAAATAATGTGACTTAATTATGTATTAAATCCCAATAGTGTTAGAACTGGTCCTTTATTCTTGGGATGTAATTCCTATATGGTTCTCACAACCAAAGCTTTTGTCTTTCTTAGTCTTCATCTAATTGTCATTTACTCAATATTAAATATGCAAATGAATACAGAAAAATTAGGATGTAATACTTATTCCACTTAAAAATAGTATAACATGTTATATTGATTCAATACTGAGTAAGATATCAGCCCAATTCAAAACTGGCCTATTCACACTGAACATGTGAATTAGCCATATTTCAATTACTACTAAAAGGACAATCTTTAAATAAACAAAACAAAACACTCCACTGTTTTATACACTGAAAAGCAGGATGGATGATAAAAATATTTAAAGCTCTAAAATCTTCTATCAATACTCTAAGGTATTTTAAATACTTTTAATGAAATACTGCAGCAATAAGAACTTCAAATACAAGTAAGAACTTCAAATCAGAACTTTAATTTCTATTGCAAATAGCTGTTGGGTAGGAAGAAAATGCATTATTCAAAGGTTTTATATAACCTCCTTATAACAGAATTCTTTGAAATTAAAGTTGTGACTCAATATAAATAATGCTAGTATTGGGACATTTTCAAAATAACACAAGTACTTGTTTTTTGTGGGCATTTCATATTATCATTGCAGAACCAACAGATCTTTGAATTTTTAAAATATTTTTGTATAAGAGTGAACATTTAAGAAGGTCAAATCTACCATTAAACAAGTTAATCTATCAAATCAATTATTTCTTAACTTATTTAAAATTTGACATACTTTTGTATACTAAATTCTTGAAGGGAAGAAATTGAACCAACACATGTATGGTGGAGACATGAAGACTTAAGTTCCCTTCTCATGATAAAGTTCCAATAAATTTTAGATTAAATGAACTGAGAAACCTGTTCCTCCTTCTCTGTGGTTGTCTATGTCCTGCACTCCTTAGTCTGTTACCTACACCAGGAAGAGGTACAAGACAAATAGCAGTCAGGATCAGGAGTATGAAACCCAAAAATGCTCCCTGACATTTGCTAATCCACCTGGCAAACATTTCTTGAGCACTTACTATTTGACTTTACTCAACATCTCACTCAGTTCTAACAATAACCCTGCAGAGTACATAGTAGTCTTATTCTAACAATGTTAGCTCTGAGGATCTGTGAAGTTAAATAGCTCATCTAAGATCACTTGGCCACTAAGTAGAAGGCAGAGCAGGAACTTGTTTTCTGCCCCTCAATTAGTGGAGTCTTCTAAAAGTTTCTCTATCATCAGATGATCTGGATCCAAGTCCCAGCTCTACCTCTTACTGGCTTGGGCAATAATGTAACCTGTCAGCTTTTCAGTATCTTCATCTACAAAATGGTGACAATAGGAGTATCTAACCAGATTGCTCTGAGAATTAAATGTTGTAACAGTATGAAAATGCTTTAAAAGCTGAAAAGTGCTTTTTTGCCTGTTACTATTTCATGCTATGCTTAGTATGATATTAAATAAATGTTTTATATTACAAATTGATTATTTTTAGCCATAATCCTCTAGCAACTGAGCTGTTACTTGGCTGCATGTTACAAATTCTAGGATATTTCTGTAGTCTACTGAAGTTTAGGTGGTATCAGAGAAATCTAACAGCTTCTTGATATAGGCCTAACTTTCAATAACCAGAAAATAAGTTAAGTACTGGCAAAATCTAACTCATTTTATAATTTTCATTTTGACTAGGTAGTACATTAATATGGTTCAAATTTAAAAAGATAACAAAGGGTAGTCAGTGGAAAATCTCCTTACCTTATCTTCTAGCTTCTCAGGTTCCCTCCCCAAAGACAACATTTTATCAGTTCCTTATGAATGAATCCTCCCAAAGATATACAGGTATATCTCCTTTCCTACCAACTTCTTACATAAATAGTAGCATCCTACACACATTTCTTCACCCTGCTTTTTTCTACATAACAGCATATCAGTAAATAGAGAGTTGGTTGTTTTTTAACAGCTGCATAATATTTCACAGTGTGGCCTCAATTTAACCTAATCCATCCCTTATTAAAGGACACTTAGGCTATTTTCAAAGCTGCAATGAGAAATCTTATATATTCAACATTTGTGTGCAAATGTATCTACTGGATGAAATACTAGAACTGCTGGGTCAACAATGTAATTTTTACAGTTATTTCCAAACTGCCCTTCACAGAGTTTGAACCAATTTATATTCCCACTGGTGCTTACTTTCCCAAACCCTTAACACTATGTATTATCAAACATATGGATTGTTGTCAGTCTGCTAGCTAGAAAATGGTATTCCCCTTCCCATAATTTTTCATTTTACTTTTGTTATTGATCCTTCTGAGAAAGGATAAAGTGCTGATAGGTATGAAAACAAGATGACTACACATGTTTCCCATAAATCTGAGAAGATTCACAAGGTAAATTTTATAATAAATGAAAAAACCTTTTCTTAACCCAGTGGAAAATAATAGGCATTACTGCAAGATACGATTCAGGCTAAAAGGAATAGAGTCAAGAGAAGCTCAGAAAATGTATACATGTTAAATTCACGGTGAGTTACTAAGAGAAACCAAGAATAGTTTTATAGATATTAGAGATACAATCAGTTCCACTATAATGCTTCTTCTGAACATTCAAATTTGCTCCAATTTGGCTGATATATTAAGGAACAATATGAGTGATTTCATCTGTGAGAAACACTAAGAAAAAACACACACACAAATAATATGCACCCTTGTGTGTCAACTACCCTTCAATAAAAAATAATTATTAAAAAAAATAATAATAATAATAATATGCACCCAACTGCACCTCCCTCAGACATCCACCAGCTGGTCAAGACAGTGTGGTACTGGCACGAGGACAGACATACATACAGGTCAATGGAAAAAGAACTGAGAGTACAGAAATAAACTCTTGTGTTTATCATCAGTTGATTTTTGACAAGAGGGTCAAGATCACTCCAAGGGGGAAAATGGTCTTTTCAACAAACGGTGTTGGGACAACTGGAGAGCCACATACAGAAGAATGCAGTTGGACCTTACCCCATAACATATAAAAGAACTAACACAAAATAGATCAAAGACCCAAATGTAAAAGCTAAAATTATAAAATTCTTAGAAGAAAACATAGGAGTAAATCTTCCAGCAACAGATTTGACAATGGATTCTTAGATATGACCCTAAAGAACAAGCAACAAAAACAAAAACAGATAAATTAGATTTCATCAAAATTAAAGCCCTTTATGCTTCACAGGACACCATTAAGAAGGTAAAAAGACAACCTACAGAAAGGGAGAAAATATTTACAAATCATTTATCTGATAAGGGACTTGAATCTAGAATATATAATTCCTACAACTTAATAATAAAGAGACAACCCAATTAAAAAATGAGCAAAGGATCTGAAAAGCTATTTCTTCAAGGAACATATACAATGGCCAAAAGGCACATGAAAAGATGCCTGACATCTTTAGTCAGTAGGGAAATGCAAATAAAAAACACAAGGAAGTAACACTTCATACCCACTAGGATGGTGATAATCAAAAAGCCAAATAATAACAAGTCTTGGCAAGGATGTAGAACAGGAGCCCTCATACACTCTGCTATGCGAACATAAAACGGTGCAACCACTTTGGAGAACAGTCTGGCCATTCCTCAAATGATTAAACATGGAGTTACCATATGACCCAGAAATTCCACTAAGCATACACTCAAGAGAAATAATAACATACATCCCCACAAATATCTGTACACAAACATTTATAGCAACTTAGTCATAACAGCACAAAGTGGAAGCAATCATCCCATCCATCAGTTGATGAAAGGATAAATAAACAAAATATGGTATATATCCATATAACAGAATGTTATTCAGCCATAAAAAGGAATGAAATACTGAAATATGCTACAGCATGGACGAGCCTTGAAAACATGTTATGTAAAAGAAGCCAATCACCAAAGATCACATTTTATATGATAACAGTTTATGAAATGTCCAGAATAGGCAAATCCGTAGAAACAGTAAGTACACTAGTGGTTGCTCAGAGCTAGGGGAGAGGGAATAAGGAGTGACAGCTACAGGGAATGGGTATCTATGTTCTAAAATTGACTGGCGATGGTTGTACATACCTGTGGAAATACTAAAAACCATTGAATTGTACACTTTAAATAGGTGAAGTGGATGATATCTGCATTACATTTCAATACTGTTTTAAAAACCCATCTCCAAGCTACCTCAGTTCCCCTAGTGTATATGAACCATATTCTCCATATCTGGGCTTACTTCCCATCAGAATTTCAACAACTCCCTTCCCCACTTCGTAATAACTTACAAGATAACCCTACCCACACCCACTTCCAAAAGCAAATCTGTAGTTTTTTTCCAAGGAAAAGTGCCATACTTATTATAATATTTCTTTTATTTCTTAACCATTTAACTGTATAGAACTGTCCTACCCTTAAGTTCCTCTTTTTTATGTGTTACTGGTGAAGTTTTTGAGTGTTATGCCCCAACCTTGTCCTTCCCATAAGCTGTGTTTTTTATTGCCCAATTTTGCATAGTTCAGGGATTTTTAGGAATGCATATGCCATATTATAGCAGCACTAACTGTAGAATCAGATGACAATGCCTCCCTCAAATACATCATTATCAGAAAACAGAATTCAAAGCTAAAATGCTAAAAGAAAGTAATGTTATTTGGGATACTGTGGTAACAATAGTGTTCCTAAATGGACACGAGATGGTTCAGAAGAGGAACCAAAAGTACTCATTTCAAAAGGAAGAAGTCAGTAGTTTATGCAGCCTAGCTACCCAGCATGCATCCTTTGTGCTACCTGGGCTGCTCCCTTCCAAAGCACACAAAAATACCATGTTCCATTTCAGTTTCTATGGTTTCACTCATTCCCCTGGCATGGTGTGTCCTTCCTTTTCCCCTTGGTCTCACCAAATCTCATGCTACTGATCCAAGTCCTTCATAGACCATCCCCCTTCCAGCTCATTCTTCAGTGTCTTTCACCCCTCTGAGTTCCTACAGCACTTCCTGTCTGATTTACAATCTTAGTCTCATATTGTTTGCTCACTTCACTCTTGCAACTCAAACATACAAGCTCCTCAGGGAGAGGATCATGACTAATATTTCAGAATCCACAGAGAGTGCAACACAGAGCACAGAGTAAGAAACTCAAGAGGTTCTTGCTGCTGGGTGATAAACAGGACAAAATCATGGGCACCGAATAAACTTCCAGTTTCTTCAGTTACAACTCAACCATTTCTGATACAAATCACTTCAATGCCTTTCAAGAAGCTAAAATTTTAACTTAGCTATGCTGAAAATATATATGGCTGCTAAGGAAATAAAATCCTTTAGAACTTACACTCAGACATCTTATCACAAGAGGCTAAGTAAGATATTATAGTTGTTACACTAAACATCTTTAGATTGTGGGCCCCAATTTTATGTTATAAGATGGATGGAAGCAATTTTATCTGTAGCAATTTTATCACAGTGACAAATTATCCCTAAGGAGTAGTTATTAAAGCTTTCTCTTGGTAGCTGAAACCTTTTTTCAATAAAAAGTTAAGTGGAATTCTACTATACAGAAAAAAAAGCACAGCTGACTTTGCTAAAATGGAGGGAAGGGGACTGTAGCTCTGCCTGCTTGGGGTCACTCTCAAGCACATTCCACCCCTTCCCTGTCCCCAGTCTGCAACAGGTCCTTAAGGCATCTAGGAGAACTACTCAATGCTGAGAAACCCTCAGGGAACAAGCAGCAAACTGGCATGGATAGAAAAATACTACATTAATTTTTCTAAATTTCAAACATCACTAAAATATAAAATTAAAACTTACCCATGCCTACTGAAAACTCTTAGCCATGCTTTGATGTTTGGTCCTAACAAACACAAACAAGGTACAGTAGTAAAAGTGGACAAAATAACTGCAAACAAAAATGTTTCCAACACCAACCTAGAAAAAAACAGTTTAATTTTTTAGAAGTGTTAAAGGTGCACATACATATACACATAATCTTCCTTACCTTAATAGATTTAATATGAAAATATTTTCTTATACTTTACTTTGAAAGGTAACCTGAGTCCTACCAAAATGGTAACTATAAAAAATTTTACTACCAAAATGCAAGTTATAAAAAACAATCTAGCAAATATCTGGCTTTAAAGATAAAGTTCAGAAGTGTTAAATACCCTATGATCCATACTGACACTGTCCATTTCAAGAAACCCCATTTCTATAAAATTAACTTTCTTCCTCAATAGTCTCTAGAACTTTCTCTGCAATCAGTGGTTCAACTTTAAGTTGTATCAGAACTACCTGGAAAGCTAGATAAACTAAAGATTGGGAGGCCCACCTCTAGTTTCTGACTAAGGCCTGAGAACTTGCATTTTTATTAAATGATGATACTGCTGGTTTTAGAACCACACTTTGAGAATCACTGCTCCAGACATTCATTCTGCTCTGAAATGGATGAGACAGAAACTACCATTTCCCATTACAAACATCTAGTCTTCCCCTCTCTAGAAAAGAATTACCTGATAATTAAGTGCATATATAACTACATACAAATATATACAAGACTACATACATAGCTATACATGTGTCACAACACTCATTTCACCACGACCATTAATCACTGCTAAACTCAAGTTTCACAGTCTAAGGTACATTGCATAAGAAACATTCATGAGTTTAGTTTTCACTAATTTAAAACTGGTCAGTTTTGGAAAAGTGCTGAGTTAAATTTTACTTCTAAATCATAAATATTTGTTTATTAAGTAATTAAATACAGGAATCTAATGGTTCTTTTTTAAGAAAAACTCTCTTCAAGCACTTCAGAATCATGTTTACTAAGAACTGATAGGCTAATTATAACTTACACGTATCATTATAAGTCAGAGGTTTTGAGGGCCACACATTTATTCATACAGTGTAGTTCTCGTCTACCTCCCCACCACATGCAACTGGTTAATAACAGGCTAGGTAATAGAAGCATTTAATGAATTAAGTTACTCCACTGTTTTTCTAAAATATTACACTGCTAAGGAAGGGCAATGATGTCAGTATCCTCTGATCCAATAATTAAATACACCATGTTTTTTTCTCTAATCATCAAAAGAATTAGCACTTTGTTTAGTAAATGAGTGTTTTAAAATATAATTGCCTTAAGGTAAAAATTTCAGACTTACTCTATTAGTGGTGCTCCATATAGAACAAAAATTATATGAAAGAAGAAACAAGACATAAGAAAGTAGATACAGCATTTCAAAAATCTGGTTACCTAAAAAAGAAACGAATAATTTAAAGACTCAGGAGAATGCCTAAAGGACAGTGAATGCTTCCATTTTATCTGTGAATACCATGTATTCCCATGTGGGAGAGCTGAACATTCTTTGCGTTTGGCCATGCTGAAGTCATACCACATGCCCTGTGCACAGTCAGGTGCTCGGGCCTCAACACAGTCCTGACAAAAAGCCTGCAAGGCAAGTATCACCCCCTTACCCACCCACCCAACCACCACTGGAGTTTCTATAGCATATATTCAGCTATGTTATTAATCAGTATTTACAAAATATTTACCAGTAATGCTAGGATACCAAAAAAAAAAGCTAGATTACAGTTATTATGTCATGATACATGAAATACTTACAGAAAGTAATGACAATAATTTTATTTCATTTAAACACATAATTTCTAGGAAAACTGCACCAAATAAGCACAATACTAAATAGTGCCTAAGATCATATTCATGTTACTGTATGATTCAAATAAAAAAAGACTTGCATGTCTGTTTATCAGAGTGTGAGACCTACTGGGTTTGATGCTTACGAAGATCTCATAAAACACACATTCAGCTTTTTAAATCATAGGGCAGTAAATGTATTTTAAACTACCTAACAGAGAGCTTACATATAATATTGAATAATGTTAAGTGAGGACTTTGTAATAGTTAAGGGTTATACTACAGCAAATATTTCAGAAAATAGATTCTGATATCTGAAAATTTTAACATTATTTTGTTAAGGAAGGCCATATTTGAAACAAGAGCTACCACAGAGGCTTATTTTGTAATTTCTGAAAAACCACTAAGTGTCTTTCAGAAATGCAAAGAAGAAATGAAAATAAACTGAAATGTCTTACATAATATGGTTTAAAGATACAACTATTATATATATCTACCTTCAATGGTGACATAAAACATGACTAATAGGTTCACAATGCTGTAACACCCTCTAAAAATGTCTTATTTCCACAATAAATACATAGCAAGAAGCTATCCAATATTGTAGTCGGCCTTCCAGAAAGTAAAAAGCTACTGGTTTGAAAAAAAAAAAAGATAAGGTTCTCCTTACTCACTGTAAATAGCCCAACCCAATGAGTACTTAATACTTTATTCTTCCCTTAAAAGAAACACCAGCTTCAATCTAAAAATCAGCTATCAAGAAATAAGCCTTACCTTGTATGTTAATGAACTTCTTTTAGAGGATGCACTTCGTTTCACTACTAAATATACTACTAGATTGATGGTAGTTACAAAAACAGAACAGATGCACAACCATGTCAAGTGTGTTTCCAATACTGAGAAGTTCTCCAAGAAGAATGATGGAATGAAGATGCTTAGGATAATTGAAAATATGCATAAAAGATGGGTATACAGTAGTCTCTTGATATCAGTATCTTTCATGGTGTTTCCTTGAGTGGCTCTCTAATAAAAAACAAATTAAGAAAAGAGCATATGCAATAATGACTTTTCCATTGTCCTAAATGCTCCAATGTCTTAAAGTAAGCCACGAACCAGTCAGTTATCTATGGACAGTAACATACAGCTGACCCTTAATCAACACAGGTTTGAACTGCACAGGCCCACTTACATGTGGATTTTTTTCAGTACATACATTGGAAAGATTTTTGGAGATTGGTAACAAGTTTTAAAAAACATCTTTGTTTCTCTGGATTACTTTATTGTACTAACACATATTCTATACAAAATATGTGTTAACTGAGTGTTGTTACTGGTAAGAATTCCAGTCAACAGTAGGCTACTAGAAGGTAAGTTTTGGGAGTCAAAAGTTATACATGGGTTTTCAACTGAGGCCCTAACCCCTGAATTGTTCAAGAGTCAACTGTTTAAGTTTCAGAATATAGGAAGATGAGTACGTGCAAATGCACATGTAGACTAGTGTGGTACAAACAGCTCTCAGAATCTAAAAAGGACAAATTTACTAATTTCTTAAATATTTGTGACTAGTTTCTGCAAAAGGGTTATATACTAGGATGAATTTAGCAATTCACTTTCCTTATTTTGCCAAAATCACAGAGATGAAAACTGCATGAATTAACTATCTGCCCTTATAGTTATATAACTATAACTGGAAATATAACCTACACATTCTAGAAACCTCATGAATACACCATGGCTAAATTGTTGGCATTTTTACCAATGCAGACCATTCTCTTACATCATAGTAGTTCAAATCTTCTGGCAAATGCCAAGTGACACCAAGTGCACACTCAAATACTCAAACAGTGGCCAATGTAACCAAGAAAATTCAAAGAACACTGTGCATTGTGCTTAACCAAAGTTCCCCAGTGCTTCAGAAATACCAAAATGACAATGTCTGTTACTAAGTGCTAGATTCCAATCCAAAGTAGAACATAATAGGAGGAAAAAAACTTTTATATATATATAAAGCATAAGTTTTATATATATATTTATAAATTACCTAATAGAGAACTTATACATAGTATTGACTGTTCAGGATCCAAAAGAAGGCAGGTCCATTAGGGCAGCCCCTGGGCCATGCTGGAATGGCACTTGAGCAGGCTGGCCAGGGGCACGGAGGCTCGCAGTCATTTAGACAGTTAGCAGGGAATGCTCATTACATAAATGTAAAGTAATGGTCCACGTTACATTGTGAATATTCAAGGGAAAAAAGTATACAGTATATATATTTTATACACACACCCAGAGGGCGCCCACTAATGCAAAAGGGCGAGTCCAGGCCTTACCCTAACAGCTCTTTTTAATTCACACTGTATATTTCAAAGGCAAATATTTTACTGATAAGGAAACAGGCTAAGACAGGTTAGGAGTCACGTGGAAGGTCCCAAGCTCCCAAGTGCTAAAGCCATTTCAAAGTCTAGCTTTTATACCTTTAATATAAAAATAAACACTAGGGGTCGAGAGGAGAATGAATACCAAGAAGGGAGAAAGGACACGTGTTTCACAGGTGTCATCCTCAACTGACTGTGGGGCGGGGAGGGAGTTCGGAATACATTGTCTCAACAGATACCTAGTCGTACATTTTTCTGGACCACTCTCAGAATCCCAACCGATACACGCAGATTCGGATCTAATCCAACGAGCAGCACCCAAATTCAAATGCTTGCATAAAGAATAACGAACGAACGAAAGTGGGCCAGGTGTTTGCCTTTCCTGTGAAACCAGCCTTGTGTTAGGCCCTAGCGAGCACATAAGGACACCCAGCAGGTGTTCCGCTGGGCGGCCACTGGCCGGGTCCGCAAGCACTGCGGATGCGGAGGCCATTCAGAACGGATCCCAGAGGAGCCTTAGCTGGAACTGCAGGACCTTTTTGCAGACCCACCCTAAACTGGGTCCCTCGAGACTCTGCCCAAGCATCAGCCAACGTGAATGTGGGCAGAAGGGGACGAGCTAAGAGGCATAATCAAAGAGCACAGGGTGGAGACCAGGAGAAACCAAGAAAGACACAAGACAGTCGGATCCGAAAGAGGGTGGGACCTTAAGGGCAGCCCCTGGGTCACGCCGGAATGGAGACGCTGGAGAGACCCGAGGGCACGAGCTGGCCAGGGGCACACAGGCTGATGGCCATTTGGGCGATTGGCTGGGGTTGCCTGCACCCGCGGGAGGCTCGCATACCGGAAGCGTTCAGCTGGGCTTACCTAACTCTCCCGCCCGCGGAGGAGAACGCGCGACTACTCCCTCCCACCATCAGGTGCTACTCGCCGCCCCAACTCTCACGCAGGCGCAGGCCTGTGGGGGCGGAAACCCAAAGTCTCACAGCCAATCACAGAGGTGGAAGGGCGGGCTATGGAAGCAGCCCCGCCTTCCCGCCTGCGTTTATTTCTCCCGTGGCTTTCCAGGTGTAGGATCAGCGCGGCAGAGGACGGAGGGGCCGGAAGTGGATAGTCGTAAGCCGGAAGGGGAGTCCTCCGCTGACTGTGGTGTTGATGTTTTCGGGTTACTGCTACGTCTCTGATTAAGGGAACCCCCGGGAAGGATGGTGTGCGAAAAATGTGAGTTAAGGGACAGCTTCTGCGGGAGGAGACTAAGAGAACCTAACTGGAGTTCTCCGGGAACTTTGCCCTTTCTTTGTTTTTTCTTCGGCCATAGGTCTCTGATTCCAGCCTCTGCTATCGTGCCCTTTGAAGGCTCCTGTGCCTCCCCGATGACTATATAGTCGTTAAGCTTTCAGGGTGGTGTCTGTTCTCTACACTCTTTGTCTATTTCCATTGCCTACCCCCGACCCCGGATCTCATCCCCTACAGCTTCTTGACTGGCTTCACCTCGCAGACCTTCGTGGTTAGAAGTCATTTCTGCAGCATTTAGAGTTACCAGGCTTAGCAGATAAATATACCTGATGCTCAGTTAAATTTGAATTTCAAGTGAACGAAGAATAATTTTTTAGTATAATCATATACCATGCAATATTTGAGGCTTTCCTCTGCCTTCTGCTCCTTCCTACTGTAAGTATTTTGCACTTTTAGGATATATTTTACTAAAAAATTATTCAGTGTTTATCTAAAACTTAAATTTAACTGGGGATCCTGTAGTTTATCTAGCAACCTTAAGTTAACATGCTTTCCGATGGCTTAACTGCTGTTTGCAAGAATACCTACAGAACTGAGGGGGGCGGGCAGAGACTTTCACCACTTTCAAAGCAGGCTGTGTAGATTTCACTGGCTTCTACAAAAGTCTTTCCCCCTATAGATGCTATCCAGTGATTCTAATGCTAACCTTTGAGGTTTTTAGAAAATATTTTATCATGTTTTTACCTGTGTTTAAAAATGGCCGTCATCATTTCTAAGTCTCTTTTTCTTAAGGCTAGACATTTCCGGCTCTTCTGTGACAAAATTTCAAGTCCTCTTATCCTGATCACTGCCTAATTAACATGACCTATTTTGTTTATATCCCCCCAGCAGATAAAACTTTGAACACAGATTCCTGTGAGTTTGAATTGCAGTTGTTTGTTGTATTAGGTAAAAGAATGATCATGGACAAGTTAGTTACCTAGTATTTCTTGGCCTCGGTTTTCTCATCTGAAAAGTGAGAGTAATACATAATTCAAGGAGTTCGTGAGAATTAAATGAGATGATGTGGGTAAAGCCTTTTATAGTAGTGCCCTAGTATATACTAAAAAGCTGGTCATTTCTATCATAACCACCTAATATGTGGCACTTAGAATTAAATTCTGCTCTATTTTGTGGGAGGGCACAAGTGAAACTAATACTTCCCTTTATGTGTACTTGATACCACTGTTGTCTCACAGTATGCTTTAAAAAATAATATTGAGATGTAATTGACTCATATAGTTCACCCATGTAAAATCTACAATTCAGTTGTTTTCAGTATATTCAGAGTTGTGCAACCAACACCACAATTTTAGAACATCATTACTCCAAAAAGAACATAAGGCTTTTTTTAACATTAACATCCTTTAATTCTCCTCCATCCTGTACTTAAGCTGTTTTTTGGTCTTGCTTATTTGAGTGAATATGACTTAAATATTTTAGATTATGCACCTGCCCTGATGTCTTTTCTCTTAAGTAGCGTAGTCCTTAAATGTGTAAATCTGACCTTCTATGTAATTTGTGTTAATTCTGTACATTTATTTTCTGAGGATGGGAATTCTGCCTGGTTTCACTTGTTTTGTGTGATGTTTTTCACACTGTAAGTGCTTTGTCCCTGGGAAATTGAGGATACTGGGAAAATTGTGACAGTTAATTTCCCAAGGTACATAAAAATTTAGAGAACCCAATATCTAAGGTGGTATTAAAGTAAATACACATACTTGATTCTGGACCACCGTGTGTCAAGAAAGGTCATTTACTTCTTACTTCTCTGCTCTTCTGAAAGTCTGTATTATTTTTTTGGTCTAATACCTTTCTACCTTTTGTAGTGTCATATTCCACAAAAAAATATATATTCTATTACATGTCTCATTTCTCTCTATCTATCAAGTCATTCCACTCACCCAGGAAATAAGCTCAGACCTCTCCTATATGTAAAGCTGCTCTCTTAAATAACTATTTTAGCACTCTTTCTGCCTTTTCATAAATTTTTTGAAAGACTTTTGTTTATTACCTTCAGATTTTCAGTTACTTCTTAGTGTTTTATAAACTGACTGTTACATTGCCACACTACTGAAAGAACTTTAAGAAGTTCACCAGTGATCTCCTAATCACCAAATTCAAAGACCTTTCGTTCAGTCTTATTCTGTTCCTCTGTAGCTTTAGTACTTTTTCTAGGTTCTCTTTGAATTTACTTCTTCCCATGCTTCCTTACCATTATAATATTCAAGTTTTCTTATTTCTCCTTTTTTCCTTTAAATGTTTCCCATTGATATGTCTTTGACTTTCTTTGACTCTGAGTTTTTGAAAAAACTTTTGACTCTTGCTTTTGGAAATACATGGCTTCGAGTAGCCCATCAAGCCAATGAATGTCTAATCCATATCTCCAAACCTGACTTCTCTCTTACCTAAGCACCAATTGAAAGTTTTTTTCCTAAACAATCCTGGGAACCTCCACTTGGTTGTTATCTAGTAGTTTAAATACTTCCAAGACTGAATTCATCATCATACTCCACAAATCTGTACATTTTTTCCCATGATTTAATGGCATAACAGTCTTCCCAGTTACCTATTTACAAAGCCTCAATCATCTCTCATTCATTCCCTTATCCTCTGTAAACCTACATCCCAACAGTTGCCTGTCCTGCTTATCTTACTTCCATAGGATAGTTCAGATTTTCCCTAGCCTCTCATTTACCCCTCAGCTACCCTAGTTGAGATCCCCATCACTCTGAGTTAGATTAATGGTCCCCTATCAGCCCCCTTCCCCTTAAACTTCTCTCCCTGCTTTTGGCTCTCCTCAGTAAACCATCCTACATGCATGTGAAGGCCACCAGGGAAAATTGCCCAAATGAATGGATTGTTAACACTAAAATTTGCAGTTCCTAATCTCTAGATCTCTAATACTATTTATCAGTCTTTTTTATTTATCTTTAGTCAGGTCTCTTGCCCTTTGTCATTAGAGACTGTACCAAGCCCTCTGATTACTTAAACTTCCTCCTACCCTCATCTATCTCATCTAATGCTGACAAATAGCTTCTTACATGTATAAGAAAAGCAAGGTACTCAAATGGGAACATTCTCAACTTCTCACTTTTACTATACCCATAAACATATCTACATCCATACCCACTTTACCTCTTTCTGTGAAAATGCTGCTCATGTGTCTTTGTTGCCATCCCTTCTTACCTCTTCTAGGTCCTTCGCCCCTATATCCTCTGGAATCTTTAATCAGCTCCCCTTCCATATCAACAGGCTCCGTTAAACCCTGACCCCACCTTCCTTCTTGCATTTTCTTATCTTTCCTTTTCATTCATGAAACAAGTAACCCATTCATACCAAGTGTTAGACAGTAGGACCAAAGGGTGAGGACCTTGTCTTACTATTCTTCATCATTATGCTGGGACATTGTTCAGAGTAGTCATAGGCAGATACCTGAATAGAACCTAAATATTAGTGCACTCTATCATATCTCTAATTTAAAACCTTGAATGAATTCTCAGTGTGAGGAAAATAATTTGGGGTTTCTGTATTTGGAGCCTGGCATTCAGGATGACCATCCACAATAGTGTTCCAGTTTATCTTTCCAACTTCATTTTCACTTACTCCTACTTTCCTCACTCTTTAGTCAAACCAAAGTACTTTACATGCCCATGTGTACCCTGAGCTTTCTGTGCCTTTCTTGAGGATATGTCCTTTGTCTAGTTTGCATTTATCCTCCTTCCTCCTCGTTCTTCACAGTTTAATTACCAATACCCAAACCTCTTTTGCCTTCTCCACACAGTTTTCCTGAATTTTCCTAGCCACGGTTATTTCTTTCTCCATGGAATTTCTCCTAGTAATTTAACTCTCAATTATTATAATTTTTATTTTCTAGTTTATGTTTTGATTGAATTGTTCTTAATATTTTGGGGGGTCTTTGATTCCTTTGAGAATCTGATGGAAGTTGTAGACTCTTACAAGAAAAAAAGTGGATATACAAAAGGTTTATAAAATTTCATCTTGTCACATGTGGAACCTAGAGAAAATAGTGTATTGTAAGCTCCTTAAAACCTAGAGCTTTATCTAATTAATCATTTTATTTTTCTTTGAACTTTGTAAAGTGGTTTATACATCATAAGTGCTTAGTATTTATGGAATGAAGAGATTTATGAGTTTTTTAAGATTTATCAGACATTTGTAAAGTATGCAAGCACAGTGAAAGCCTATTTTAAGCCATCTTATTGTGCAAGTATTACTGAGAGTCAGTTATCCATAACCCATAGTTAAAGTCTCAGTTCACTGACCCCATACCTCAGCTTTAACAGGCTCCTACTATAATATGACTGTTGATACCATTGTGAACTTTAAGTACAATGTACTGTATTTGATAGTAAATTCTAATTCCCTTTACTTTTACTGTTTTGTTATAACAGGTGAAAAGAAACTTGGTACTGTTATCACTCCAGATACATGGAAAGATGGTGCAAGGAATACCACAGGTATTTTTCCTTTTAGATAATGGAAGTTGAATCAAATTCTTCCTGTGACCAATGTTTTACTTTCTACATTATTTGTAAAATAAAATGTTGTTTTATATACTCTGTATATTAATTAATACGAGATTCCCTAATGATTTGTGTCTTCTACTTAGTTCTCTCATTTTCAGGTAGGAGTTCCTAATCTAGTAGGCAGGAAGTAGCAAAATAATTAGATGATTTTCACTCAATGAGCATATCTAATAATTGATTTGATTCAGCTTATTAAATTAAACACAGTATCTGTGTTTAATTCCCCCTCACTGACTTTTATATTCTTGAACAAGTCATTTAAAGTGTTATAGCCTTTGTACTCATCAAATACAGTTAAGATTTCTAAAAAGGGAAGGAAAAGAAACACTGTATTCAAGGTCTATAGTACCAAAGTAGTGGCTTCTAGATTTTATTAGTAAATAAATGATAGACCCTGTCCTAATGTCTTACTTTGAGCCTGAAAAATGATTACATTTTATCCAAATGTTTATTGTTTTCCTAATAAATATTTCTTTTTAAGCAGTATCTTAAGAATCTGGCTATTAAATACAGATTTTTGAAAATTTTGATATAGGCTAGCCTATTGGTAGGTCATAGAATGAACTTTTTAACTAATTGTAAAATGTTAAGTATATATGTAAAAATGAAGAAGTGGGACATCAAACTAAAAGCTTCTGTACAGCAAAGGAAGCCATCAACAAAACAAAAATGCAGCCTATAGTATAGGAGAATATATTTGTAAATGGTCTATCCGACAAGGGGTTAACATCCAAAAATATATAAAAACTCATATAACTTAACACCAAAAAAATAGCCCAATTAAAAAATGGGCAGAGGACATGAATAGATATTTTTCCAAAGAAGACATACAGATGGTCAACAGGCCCATGAAAAGATGTTCCGTGTTGCTTATCATCAGGGAAATGCAGATCAAAACCACAAGGAGATATCGCCTCACACCAGTCAGAATGGGCTGCTATCCAAAAGGCAAGAATTAACAAGTATTGGCAAAGATGTGGACAAAAGGGAACCCTCCTACACTGTTGGTAGGAATGCAAGTTGGTGTAGCCACTTTGGAAAGCAGTATGGAGGTTCCTCAAAAAACTAGAAATAGACATACCATATGACCCAGTAATTCCATTTCCAGGAATTTACCCAAAGAAAACAAAATCACTAAATCAAAAAGGTATATGCACCTCTATTGCTACATTATTTACAATAGCCAAGATAATAGAAGCAACCAAAGTGTCCATCAGTAGGTGAATGGATGAAGAACATGTAGCACATAAATACCCTAGAATATTATTCAGCTATAAAAAAAGAAAGAAGTCGCCATTTGTAACAACTTGGATGGACCTAGAGGGTTTTATGCTAAGTGAGATAAACCAGGCAGAGAAAGACAAATACCATATGATTTCACTTACATGTGGAATCCTAAAACAAAACAAAACAAAGTGAACAAAATAGCAATAGACTTATAGACTCTGAGAAGTGACTGGTGGTTTCCATGGGGGAGGGTGTGGTGGATGAGTGAAATAGGTGAAGGTGATAAAGAGGCACCAAATTTAACAAAAGAAAACTTCACATTAATGTGACTATTGCAATAAAGATAATTGAGCTTCATCAAAAATTTTTTAATACAAAATAAATGATACTGATATTGACTTATGGTACCAAATAAATAAACAAATCCAGTATATGTTATATGTGAAATGTGTAGAAATAACCCACTAATATATATGTATATTTTGCTATAGAAAGTGGTGGAAGAAAGCTGAATGAAAATAAAGCTTTGACTTCAAAAAAAGCAAGGTAGGTATGGAAACAGTCACAAATTTCCACTCTTATTCTTTAGCATACTGGAGTGAACCTGGTATGCATCATTCTATTGTGATAAAATAGCTTGGTAGTTTCTAGCAGGCAAAACCAAGCTATCTGTTAAAACCTGCTGGTTTCACCTTGTTCCTCTTCACTGTATCAATATATGAAGATATTAGTACTACTTAGTTTTTAATTATAGCAGAAAACATGACTTGTATTTTATCTAATTCTTTTTTATCCCACAAATTAGAGGCAACAGAGAAATGTGACATCATAAATTCTGGAGTCAGTCCTAAATTTGAATGTATGTCTGTCACTGTCCAGCTCTCTGACCTTAAGCAAATTAAGCCAGTTTCTTAACTTTTGAACTTTGCTTTTTAATATGAGAATGGGGATAAAAGTGTCTCCCACTTTAAAAATAGTTTTTTGACACCATGCTTTTACTATTTCTAGTCTTAAAAAGTCCATGAACCATTCCAGCTGCCACTCTGTTTCCTCACTTCCCTTTATAGCAAAAGTTTTCAAAAGCCTTATCTAGATACCTTCTCAGTGTCCTTAAGTTCCATTCTGTCCTTCAGCCTCTCCAGTCAGACCTTCATCCCTACCACACCCTTGAAACTGCCCTTGTCAAGATTCTTGTCTTGCCCATGACCTCTTAAAATGATGACCACTTCTCTATTCTTACCTTATTTAACCTTTTAACAACTGTTATTTTTGCAACCCTATATTCTCTTGGCTTTGGGATAACACACTCTCCTTTCCTTCCAACTCAGTGGCTGTTCCTTCTTAAGTGCCTCTGGACTCAATCCTAGACCTTTCTTTTTCTTTTTTTTTTTCTTTTCCCTATTTATAAATTTATAATCTCTCAAGTGACTTTAGTCCAATGGCTTTAAATTCGAACTATATGTTAATAACTCCCAGATTTATCTCTAGTCCTGACTTCTCTGAGCTCAAACATGTGTCTAACTGCCTGCTTGACTTAGCCAATTTGATATCTAACAAGCAACCTCTTTTTCCTTTAGTCTTCCAATCTTAGTCTTCTCATCACTGCACCACTGTCCAGCCCAGCTGTGTAAGCCTAGAAGCCAGAATCTCTCACTGATTTCCTCCTTTTCCCTCACGTCCCGTATCCATCAGTAAGTTGTTTGACTCTGCCACCAAAATACAGCCTGAATCCATCTATTTCTGCCCATCTCACTGCTATCACCCTGTTCGTAATCACTGTTATTTCTTACTTGGATGCTGTCGTAACTTTCTGTCTCTCTGCTTCCTCTCTAATTCCCTGTAGTTCAGTCTCATAGTAACCAGAGTGGTCCTTTAAAGGGCATATAACTCGCTGCTCAAAAGTGTACAGTGGTTTTCTTTTTCACATTGAATATAATCCAAACCCCTTACCATGTTCGTACAAGGTTCTCCACGATCAGGCCCCTCCCATCTCTCTAACTTGCTGTTGTATCAGCTCCTGCATCAGAAATCCCAAGTCCACTCACATTAGAAGAGGTTTATGCTTGCTGCTCCCTTCTTGAACTGATCCCTCAGAGCTTAGATAGTTGGCTTCTTTTTACTTGGGTCTCAGCTGGAATGTCACCTCAGAGAGGGTCTAACAGCATCTAAACTAATGTCTTCCTTTCTTCCCTTCATGTCTGCCACAGTATCCTATTTGAATTTGCTCTGCAACATTGTCAGTATTGGAAAAGCATGTTTGTTTCCTTAATATGTTTCTCCTCTCACTAGAATATCAGCTTCGTAAGGTCAATGTTCATTGTTGGTATATAAAACAGTAATAGGCACATAATAGGCACTCAATATTTATTTGCGAAATGAATAAATACTTGTTTCATGGCATTGTCCCAAGGATGAGAAATAATAATAAAGCTTGTACAACATACAGTGCTAGGCATGTAAAGATGCTTATTAAATAATGGGTATAAAACACGATACTATAATTTTCAGTGCAGCATCACACTATGTATTGTTGACTGATTTATTGCTGTCTTCTAAGACCACTCAGTTCTTATTGACCACGTTGTTGTTTTAGAAACTTCTGGTTCTTTTATGTTCCCAAACTTACTCTGATATCATTAATAAGTAGCTATTACTTTGGATACTTTATCTCATTTTGGAAAGTATACTACTGTACTGCATGGAATCTTGAGATAACAATATTTATAAGATGCATTGTCTCTTAAAAAAGGGAAGAGCTCTGCCAATTATAAGATTTCAGAGATAATAAAATGTGCATCTTAGAATAAAGTAAGGTTTTCAGAAAAACTAATCTCTAGACACACTGGTACAAACAAATTTAGCTTATTAAAAGGAAGAATAGTGTCTACTCTGTCTTCTCTTGTTAAGAGTAAAGTGGCATTCTTCTGGGTTTGGAAAAATTAACCTTTGAAAATGAGCCATTATGTTGTATCCTAAGAGAAGAAACCAGGTCTAGAACAGTGTTGGTGTTTGGTATATGAGTAGCATTATAAAAAGTTACTGATAATTTAGGGGGAAGAATTTCCTCTAAAATTATTTTGTACTCCAGTCAGTCTAAGGTGGCATTTTATGTAATAGAAACCTTTTTATCTAAAGGGATTGGATTGGTTAATTGAAAACATCAGTTAAAGCCAGCAATCATTAAAAGATATACATACTTTTAAGTTACAACACATAACTATATATGCATTCACCAGTCATTTGGGATGGAGACAAGGTCTTTTGAATATGAGTCAATGGTGATAAGACTTCTATATCATTTTCCTCACATCAATCATGACCAGAGTATATATAAATATATCCAGTATCTTTAAAGTGGAGCAAGAACTGACACTTGCAAAGTTCCAAGACCTTCCACTTATGATTTTTCCACAATTTTTAAGTTGTCTTACTCATGCTTAACTCAGTAGCAATTTTAATGATTCTTACTTATCTAGTCATCCTGAAGCATTCTCTAAGTTTTTAATAGAATCAATCACACTTTTTGCATTTAATAAGTTTCCATAATATTTAATTATATCACACAAATAGATTGACAGATGTAACTGATATAAACAGGTTTGGGATTAAGTACAACTTACTCTTTATAAGCATACAACTTGCCTGGAAGGGGCAGAGGTGTGCAGGCATGTTAGGAGAGAGGCCAGCTAGAAGAGTGCTGTGCCTGTCAATTGTAGAGTTTAGTAGAGGGAATAGAGAGCATGGATTTAATCTCATTTGTTGCTTACATAAAGCTATTTAAGAGTATTTCTATTGTGTTACATATTTTTCTTCTTTTAAAAACATCTCTAGATTTGATCCATATGGAAAGAATAAGTTCTCCACTTGCAGAATTTGTAAAAGTTCCGTGCACCAACCAGGTTCTCATTACTGCCAGGGCTGTGCATACAAAAAGGGTAAGTTTATTTTAATATTGTATTTCACTTCATATCAAACCTACTTCATTTGGTACTGATCAGATAAGTATGGAAAAGTATTAGCCTTTCAGAAGTCCTGTTAGTCCTGTTAGTCAGGTGTTCTTTTTTCTAAGCAAAATAAAGTTTAGAACTTGTTCACAGTTAAAGGTATATATTTTCTTTTTCTCTAAATTATTTTTTAAGCTTCAGGAGTGACTTAAGTAAACCAGACCAGTACTATTTGATATTTGATTGTTATTATTAGTTGATATTATGATTTGATTGCCTACATATTTTTTTGTTTTAGGCATCTGTGCGATGTGTGGAAAAAAGGTTTTGGATATCAAAAACTACAAGCAAACATCTGTCTAAATGTATTGGTGAAGTTTCTGGCTTTCTATTTGATTTTACTTTCTGCTTTGAATTTGCAAGGCATAACATAGATGTTCAAGTTACAAAATAACATGTCTTATTATGACATGAATTTTAAACCAGGCAAGTTCATTGGTACTCATTCTTTTGCTCTCAAGAAGTGCTGAATAGCAACACTGTAACTAGTTTTCTGCCTTGTTATTTTCATGACAAGCATCTTACTGAACTAGAATAAGTGGCAAATTTAACAAAAAGTACTTTCCCAGTTCTGTATGCACTTTTTATTTATAATTATTCATGTAATTCTTATTATCCTCTCCCTTTACCTTATTATAGATATTGAAAAAGTGAGATCATTGGTATTTTTTTCTGAACTTGGCATCCAGATTTATTCTTCCCTCATTCCCTTGTTGGCTGCATAGTTCATAGAATCAGCAGTCCTTTCATTCATTGCAGTTTCACAGGGCATTTAAATATCAGACCATTGGTGCTGAAGAGTTCCTTAGTAATTAGCTCAGACTCAAATCGAACACAAGTTGTGTTTATGATATTTTTTATTTGTCCTTGAAGCCAAAGTGCCAATACCTTTCATGTGAAACTGGGAATGCAAGAGACACTCTGTATGTATCCAAACGAATACACTGGGTTTCAGAAAAACACATAACACATATTACTTTGAATTCAAACTGTCAGGAAGGCCAGGAGAACAATGTTCAACCATGATGATGTGTAATGTTTTAATTGCCACTCTTTGGAAACTCTCTTTGAAGCAGAAACCAAACTTTTTTTAACCTCCTTCTCTGCCTCCCATCCCTGTACGCCCAATAAATAGAACAAAATAAGCATTTTGACTCTTTATATGTACATATAAATATGTATATGTAATAGACTGCTGAAAGACTACTTTGAGGTTTCACAAACATTTTTCTTATGCTGCCTCCAGAGGTTCAGGACTTCTGCTTTTGAAACCTGCAGCCTACTATGGGAGACCAAGAAAATATTCCATTGCCAAGGGCACTATGTATAAATACATGTCACTGTAAGATATGTAGAATAGATAACGTAACATATGGGGTATAGATAATTACATTTTTATTTGTTTAAACATTATTATAGAAAGTATTTAAAATTTTAACTTTCATTTATCTATAAGGTTTTTTAAACTTTTTCTAGAATACATTGTTATTCTTATCCAGAAAGATCACAAGGATGGTGCAAAAATACAATTTGCCACAGTAGCTCTGAAGGCAGGAAGTATCTTCTCATGCTGTAATCAATTTGGAATTTTTAATTAAAGTCAACACAAGGGATCCATAATAGTACCCCGGTAGAGAGTGGCAAAGGTTCATGAAAAGTTGGGTTGGTCAACTTTGGGAAGAATACATCTCTCAGGTATCGACTGGGATCTCGACTTCCACAACTCACATTTCATATTCATGCCTTGTGTACCCTGCTTCCATAAATGATCCAATGGCCTAGCTTAGGTTCTATGAGGATTTTTGCTAGTATTACACCTCAGAACAGAATACAAATATTGTAAATCTCCTTGTGATGAGAACTCTTAGGGTTTACCATCTTAACAACGTTCTTATATACCACACAGCAGTGTTAGCTGTAGTCATACTGTACATTACATCCCTAGTACTTATTTATCTTATAACCAGAGGTTTGTACCTTTTGATTACCTTCCTCCACTCTCCCTCCCCCCAACCCTCTGGCTCTAGTAACCTGATCTCTTTGTCTGTGAATTTGGGTTTTTTTTTGTCTTTTTTAATTTTTTAGATTCCACTTGTAAGATCATATAGTATTTGGTTTTTTCTGTCTGATTTATTTCACTTAGCATAATGCCTTCAAAGTCCACCCATGTTGTTGCAAATGGTAGGATTTCCTCATTTATTTATGGCTGAGTATATTTCATTGATTGTGTATGTGTGTGTGACACACACATGCACACACACACATCAACACTTGTTTATCCATTCATCCATCAATGGGAACTTAGGTTTTTCCATGTCTTGACTATTATAAATAATGCTGCTGTGAACATGGAGATGCAGGTATCTTTTTGAGTTAGTTTTCATTATCTTTAAATATATTTCTAGAAATAGAATTGCTGGATCATATGGTAGTTCTTTTTTAATTTGTTGAGGGTCCTCTTTACTGTTTTCCATACTGGCTACACCAGTTTACAATCCCACCAGCAGTGCACAGGGTTCCCTTTTCCCCACATCCTTGTTATCCATTTGTTATCTCTTGTCTTTTTGATGTTGGCCATTCTAAAGATCTGAGGTGATTTATCACTGTGGTTTTAATTCACATTTTCCTAACAACTAGTGATGTTGAGCATCTTTTCATATACTTGTTGGTATTTGTGTGTCTTTGGAGAAAAGTTTATTCAGATCCTTTTAATTGCCCATTTTTTAACTTGATTCTTTGGCTTTTTGTTATTGAGTTGTATGAGTTCTTTATATGTTTTGGACATTAAACCCCTTACCAGCTATATGGTTTGAAATATTTTTTCCCACTCCATAGGTTGTCTTTTCACTTGGTTGATCATTTCTGTTGGTTGTGATCCTTTACCCTTTAATACCATGAATATACTTAATAAGAACAAACATCAAAGTACAGTTATCAAATTCATGAATTTAGCATGGATACAATACTTTAATCTA
Organism: Manis pentadactyla; assembly: GCF_030020395.1. NCBI lineage: Eukaryota > Metazoa > Chordata > Mammalia > Pholidota > Manidae > Manis > Manis pentadactyla. The sequence continues at coordinate 197,950,959 of NC_080020.1, read as the reverse complement.
CAGTCCCTATTCCAATTTCATTTGTGATTGCATTGGTAATTCTTTTTCAGATACAGGATCTGGTCCAGGCTCAGATGTTAGATCATCATGATTCTGCTGGGACAGTTCAGCCTTCTTTGTCTTTTGTAGTATTGATATATTTGTAGAATGCAGGACAGTTAACACGTAGAATATCCTTTAGCTTGGGTTTTTTTGGTGTTTCCTTATGGTTAGATTTGGTTATACAGTGTGGGCTGACATACTATGACTGATGTGTCCTCCAAATGTCACATCTAGACTCACATAATGTCCCTTTGCCCCCTATTGATAATGTTCATTTTGTTCTCTTGGATAAGAAGTTGTCCAGTTTGTCCATTGAATAGTTACTATTTTTTTCCTTTTGTAGTTAGTAGGTAATTTGTGATGTTGATATTCTATCATGTTGATATTCTAATCCTTCGTCAAACCTGCTCCTTCTAGATTTAGCATCCTTTGATGACTCTTACCTGAAAAATTTTTACTGTGATGTTTACAAAATTGTGATTTTCTCATTACGTCATCCTTTCTGTATTAATTAAGAAAAGGTTTCTACTCTAAGGAAAAGGTTTCCCTTAACCAGGGTGGAAAGCAGTACAGAATAAATGTTTTTTTTCTGACCATTTGAGTGTTAGTTACAGATGTGATGCCTCTTTACTTCAAATACTTACGTATATATTTTCTAAGAACAAGAATATTTTCTTATATAACCATAGCACAATTATCAAAACCAGGAAAGTAACTTTAATATAATACTGTTATCTAATCTTTTCCATATTTCACTATTTCCAGTAATGGCCTTTGTTTAAAACACTGATCCGGGATCCAATCCAGGATAACACATCACATTTAGTTGTCATGTCTTTCATCTCCTTTAATCTAGAACCATTCTAAAATCTGTCTCACAAAAGTATCAAGGTGGTAAAACACATAGATCAGTTATTTTATAGAATGTCACTTAATCTAAGTTTTTCTGCTGTTTCTTTACAATTAAATGGAACATACACATTTTGGCAGGAATATCAGAAGTGATGCCGTCTCCTTTTCAGTGCATCATACCATGGTATCAGTTGTCCCATTACAAGGTATTAACTTTGATCACTTGTTTTAGGTGATACCTGCTAGATTTCTCCACTGTAGAGTTTCTATTTTTTTTCTATTAAGTTAATAAGCATTTGGTAGGGAGATACTTTGAAACTGTAAATATTCTGTTTCTAAGCAAACTTTCACGCACTAACTTTAACATCCAGTGATGTTTCTTGGCTGGATTAATTGTTACTCTGGGGTTGCCAAATTGTTTTCTAATTCTGTCATTCCTTTTACATTTATTAGTTGGCATTCTGCATTTGCTGTAAGGAAAAGCTTTCTCTTTTTCCAACTTAATATTAACTCACAGATTCCTGTTTTATTCAGTCTGTTATTCTCATTTGTTTTGATGTCCCAGTAAGAGACCTTTCAATCTGTCTCCTAGGACTGTCTGACATATTCTTATCATTCTTTAAGTATTTCCTTACTTTCTAGCACAAGATGTTTCAAGTTTATCTTTTTTTCCCCCTACCCAGCCCTGGAAGCCATTTCTCCAAAGATCCCTAGTTTATTTTAGTGGAGAATAGTGTTCAGATACTAAGATCTAGGTCTGATGGGTTATAGTGCCTTTAGGCCCCTTCAACAGTGTGAGCTAGGATACATATATATTAGAATTCACAAGTTTTACTGATATCTCCGATTCCAACCCAAGCTCTCAGGATTTTTTCTTGCCTTTCCCTATTTCATATTTGTATCCTCTGCCACAGTGAGAACCCTAGCTCCCAGCATCATCAATGTACTTATTCACTTGCAGAACTGTGATTTTTATATCAGTGATGTATTTTTTTATTAAAAATAATTTTTAAGTTTTTAAAAAAATCTAGGTAAGCCACAGGAGAATTACATATGTGAATGTCATTCATCATTCTGTTATTACACAAAGAAAGAGGTTTGGAAACTTCTGTGTCTCCCAGATAAATTTGGCAAATGAGCAAATGGTACTAAATATTTTTTTTCAATACAGTTAATATTTATTGAACCTCTTCTTTGTTCTCATCCGTAGTCAGATTGCTGTTGTTGGTTTCAAAGTGTTTGTTCATAAGCAAGAACTTGATGAGCAACCCATCAGATTAATGTAAAGTTGTAAAAGTAAGGTATGACAATAGGGACAAGGAAAATATTGACAGAACAGTAACTAAAGGGAGAGGCTGATTCAAAAGCAACAATTCTAGCAAAAAAAAAAAAAAAAAACTAGGGAATAGACTAAGGTAGTGCTAGGAGAATGGAAATGAAGTATAAATTTGAAAGACCTGGTAAAAGAAGATTTGACAGGACTTACTGATTAAATGTTGGGGCAATAAGGAGTTGAATCCCAGTTGGTCTCATTTAGATGTCATAATAGTAGATTTCTCCACCAGATGGCAATAGTGTTCTTTCTTAGTGTATAATTTTTCATCAGGCTAGAAGATTTGCAGTTTTAGCAACTTAAAGATAAATAGATTGACTTAAGCTTCCAGCAACTTGTATGCAAGATAGAGAAACCATCCAATAAAAGTCCTAGAAAATATTTATTTTTTATGTATATACAGATATGTGCATATCAATATACAAAATTTATATATGGGTTTAACTTTAATATATGAATATGATTAAACTGACAAGAAAGTAGTGGCCCTCAATGACCAGAAACAAAGGGAAAGTATAAAGTCAAAGGGTAAACTAACACCAAAGCCATTGCTTGCCTTAAGGAGTATTCCTTAAAGTCTAATCCCTGAGGGTCTAAAGTCTATGTCTTTAAGGCTATCAAATGCATGGAAGACAGAGCCCCAAACTTGAGCAAAGTGGGGAGGTTAAATCAGAAATGTGTGCATAAAGCAGAGAGCTCTGCAAGGTAACAATTTCTGTTGGTTTTCTGATATATGCACACAAATATACAGAGAAGGGCTGGGGCAATACTTTGCTATTTGGGCCTTTGCCCTGGGAAGACCACAGAAAAAAAAATAAAATCTCTCCAGAGATTTCAGCACAAAGATCCGGGGTAAAAAATATGAAATAGAAATTGAGACATGAAAGGCAGAGGAAAAAAGTCTGATATACACCCAGTTTCAGAAGAGATATATTCATTTTTTTTTTCATATAGTTTTAAAAAAATGAAATAGATATTTTCAGGCAGTGAATGAGTTTACAACCAACAGATCATAACTAGAGGACATACCAAAAGACATACGTATACTTCAGGAAGAAGGAAATGAGCTCAAAAGGATGATACAAAGTACAAGAAAGAATGGTGAATTTCAGGAAATGATAAATATGTAGGTAAGTATAGGCAAACATTGATTATGTAAGATGATGATATATAATTTGTGGAGTTAATAAGAACTAAAATACTAGAAAATAGAACATAGTTTAGTTGATCAGATCAAGCATTAAAGAAGGAAAAGAGATTGACTAATTTTCAACATGGCCAAGTTAAAAGTACATGTTACAATTTCTTAACAACTAAACAATTAAAATAGAGTATGTAACTTCCAAACCAGAGGCATGTAGAAAGAGGGAAAAAATATCAGCCCAAAACAAGTCAAGAAGGGGGCAGAGGAGAAAAGAGGTATAAAGAAAAGAAGGAACAAAGTAAGACAGAGGAAATAAATCCAAATATATACCTAATCATAATCAATGTGAAGATACTAACTTTTCCAGTTAAGGAGATGAATACTGTCATGTTGATTTTTTTTTTTTTATGTTCTAGTAGTACGTTAAATGTGAGTTTATACGAAAAGGATGGAAAACTATCAGGCAAATAGTAACTAAAAGTTGGTGTGGCTATGTTGATATAGAGAAAGTAGTCTTAAGGTAAAAAGCATTACTAGAGGGGAAAAAAGATCATCACATACTGATAAAAGTTTCAAGTTTCCAAAATAAATAAAAACTGTTAATTTATATGCTTTTAATAATACATCTTCAAAATACATAAAGCAAAAATTGACAAAGCTATTATAGTGGAAAATTTTATATACTTCTTTCAGTAATTGATAAAATAAGCAGCCAAAAGATAAAAATTCAGTAAGATTTAAACAGTAAATTAACAAGCTTGCTCTAATGGACATGGACATATATAAAATATCACCGCAATAATTGAATAATATACATTCTTCTTAAGCATACAAGGAACATTTACAAAAAGTAATCATGTACTAACCCATAAGACAGGTCTCAACAATTTCAGAAGTTTGATATCAGAAAAACCAACCTCTAATCACAACACAGTAAGTTTAGAAATCAGAAAGATAATTTTTAAAAACTATATATTTTGAAATTTAAAACACTCATTTAAATAACCAATGAGTCAAAAAAATCATAGTGGAATGAGAAAATACTTAAGATAAAATAAAAATGAAAATATTTTATCAAACCTTGTGGAATATGGTGAATGTAGAATTTTAAGGAAAATGCATAGCTTTAAATGCTTACATAGGAAAAAAATGAGCTATGAATTGAACTTAAGTTAGAAAAACAAATCCAAAGAGTGTAAGAAGAAGAAATTAATAAAAATAAGATCATAAGTGAATCACATTTAAAACAAAATAGAAGAAACAGAGCTCAACAGAGCAAAAGTCAGTTCTTTGTAAAAAGTAATAAAATTCTAAAACTTCTAGTAAGACTTCTAGTAAGTCAAGAACAGTCCACTTTTAGGAATAAACAATGGAACATAATTGTACATACAATAGGTTAAGAATTATGAACAATCATGCCAAAATATTTGAAAAATATTAGATGAAATGGATAGTTTCCTATAAAAATAATGATTAATCAAAGCTGACTCAAAAATAAATAAAAAATCTGAAAGGACCTATAATCATTAGAGAAATTTATCAGGAGTTAAACACCAGAATAAGATGGTTTCATAGGCAAGTTATGGCAGAATTCTAGTAACAAGTGATTCCAAACTTACAAACAATAGACAAAAATTGGAATACTCCTCAACTCACTTACAAAGTTAGTATAACCTTGTTACCCAAACCAGGCATGTACTCTAGAGAAAGGAAAATTACAAGGCATTATCAAACATGAGCAAAGATGAAAAATATTAGAAAACTAATCCAGTAATGCATAACAATATTTTTATCCCAAGAATGCAAGATTGGCCAACATTAGAAAAATCTATTAATTTAATACCCACATTAATAAATTAATGAAAAAAAAAACTATGACTATTTTTGATAAAATTCACCCAATCATAGTGAAATCTCAGTAAACTGAAATAGAAATTCCTTAACCTAGTAAAGAATAGCATTAAAAGCCCACAGCAAATATCATATCAAGTTTTAGATACATTGTTTGCCTTTAAAGTCAGTAACAAGACAAGAATGTCTACTTTTAGAACTTCTGTTCAGTATTGTTCTGGAGATTTTAGCAAGTACAGTAAAACAAGACAGGGGGAAAGGTGTAGAGATCAGAAGAAAAAAATCAAAACTATCATTATTTGCAGTATTCCAGTATTTTGTGGATTCTAAAATAATCCACAGTAAATTATTAGGATTAATAAACAGTTTATCCAGTTTACTGTGAAGGAGATCAATATACAAAAATAAAGTGCATTGAGTATACCAGCAAAAACAAAATGTAATTTTAAAATATATATAATAGCAACTAGAAACATAACAGGTATCCAAGTCCTGTATGTAGAAAATGATATAATTTTATTGAACAAGATGGAACTCAACAAGCTGGTTGTAAAATTTATGGGAGGACAAAGAGCCAAAAGGCATTTTTAAAGAAAAACAAGTTGGAGGGATTAGCTGTACCAAGGATCAAAGTTGATTATAAAGCTGAAATATTAAGACAGTACGCTACCAGCACAAAGACAGAAACAGATTGGCAGGAGCAGATGAATACGTATATGGAAAGGTGGTGTATGACCCAGTTGGCATCATAAGTCAGTGAGGGAATTCTTCAGTAAATGCACACCTGGATCCCTATATGCAAAAGTCAAATCCATGACTTCGATGTGAAAGGAAGTCCTGAGCTGCCTGTTGTCAAGTATCAGGGAATTCTCTAAATTTTGTCCAGTTTTCTAGTTGTTTAGGCTTTTCTAGTTGTTTAGAGCAAGAAGGTAAATCTGGTCCCTGGGAGTCCATCATGTGGAAAGGAAGTGTAGGTTTTTAGAGTTTTTCTCTTCCTACAGAGTCTGTTTCCTCCAAGTTGCTTTTATCTGTTTATCTGTCTCTATCTTCCTTGTTAGATATGTTCCTCAAGTGTCTGGTCTGTTTTTGTTTTCTGCTCACTCTTAATAAGAGTGGGAGACTATTGGAAACTGTTGGTGGCCAAGTTGACCATGAATTTCATGTAAAGCAAGAGCTCATCAACAGTGACAATAGAATTTGGACTGGATAATTCTCTGTAGTGGGAGGCTTTTATTGTACATTATAGGATATTTAGCAACATCCCTGGCCTCTACCCACTAGGTGACAGTAGCAGCCCCCTCTCCCCAAGTTTCTGACAAAAATGTCTCCAGACATTGCCATATGCCTCTAGTTGAGAATCACAAGTGTAGGATGATCTCTCTGGGCTGTTTGTGAGGTCTCTTAAAGTCAGTATACTTAGATACTTCCTCCTGAGATGCTTATATCCTCCATTTTCTTTTGCCTGCAGGATAAAATGGAGACTTAAAATTCACTATGTATGCATTCACTTACTCTTCCTGTTTTAAGTTCTTTATACCCACCCTCAACTCTGCCTCGTGTTTCCCATGTCTGGAACCTAAGCCTTTAGACTTTGGCCAGAGTGTGGGAGGGGTAGTCAGCCAGTGGTGCAGAGTGACGGAGGGGAGAAATCCAAGAATCCAAACAGAGGTGCTATCAATCCTTGAATCTTTTGATGATTCTGGAGTGCATATTAAATTTGCTTTTATCTTTACTTAATATCAGTTCAGTCTGATCTTTCAAGTCTACCAAGTTTATTACTATTTGTCTTTCAGCTTTCTATCCTCCAAATTCTAGTTCCTTTGATATCTTCTTCACTCTCTTTATCCTTAGGATTTACACCAACCCTAAAAATACCTTTAATTGTAGTTCTGTGTGGGAGGTTGAGAAGGATAAAAATTAGATGTGTATTTTTTTCTGCTGTCCTTATCCAGAAGCTTCAATTACATGTACTTCTGTTAGATTTGTTGTTTCTAATGGTCACCAGACACTGACTATTACTTTGGATTATGGGCTGTCAGGTGGAAAGGGACAGATACAGCCTTCATTTTCTTCCCATCCTTTCTCTTTTTTATAGATAATACTAGATTTCTATTTCTTATAAATAATATAATTAGATTCTAATACAGGGAGGAGATATTCTGATTAATAAGGAAAGTGGTGGGAACAAAAACATGCAAAGATATGGAAGTGGGAATGAAGAGTGAAATGTTAACAGAGAATATGGGGATTCACCTGGTTAAAATTGAAGTTCTTGTTGAAATGTCATGTGAGATATGCATGCTTTAAATAGACACGGTAGGACCAGATGATGAAGCCTAAAATACTCAGATCATATTGGATCCAAGAGGCAATAGAAAAGCATTATGGGCTTTTTGTCTGAGAAATGATTTAATGAAAGTAGATTTTATAAAAATTAATCTAACAGCTCTGACAATAGACAGACAAGAATAGGGAAGAGTAGTAGAGGCAAAGGGGCTTTCTAGAAGACTGGCTGAAATCCAGATAGGAGTGATAAAATACAAGGCCGTAGTGGGAGGGGTAGGAATGGAAAGGACAGATTGAAAAGTCATTGACAAGGAAAATTTGATTGTATTTGTTACCTCCAGCAGGTATAAAAGTTAAATAAATCACAGTTGAAGCTATGGAATCTTATATTCCTGGATGGCAGCTCTAAAACACATTAAGTAAAATGTTGGTTATGGCAAGAAATGTGCCTAGTAGAGCACCACGAAATGTAGTTACTGAGAAAAGACCCAATCAAGACAACTCAAGAAAACGGAAAGGGAGGCTATTAGAGATCCACAGAGCAGTCTCACTGGAATATAAAGAAATAACCAGCCTCCTTGGATCATGGAACTGGAAAGAAACTGAAACGCTTTCTCTGTTTTGCTTATGCTTTGTCCAAGAACACATCCTGTACAAGGCCCAAGAGGGCCTATTCCAACCACTAAGGCCTCATGACCTTTCTGGCTACATCTCTGCCATCATCTGTATCTTCCCTCTGGTCTTTCAGTTCAAATTTTCTGAAAGAGGATTAGGATGCAGTTCCATCTTTCGATTCACGGTACAAGTTACACATACCTGAGTGGCCATCTGTGGCAGAGGTTGGGTGGGGAGGGAGTAGTTACACAGCACTATTCATTCAGTAGTAACCATGGATATGGCAGGAAAACTGACCTGCCCAAACAAAACAATTGTTTTAATGGATCTGAATTAGAAAGGAAGCTGGAACTTTTTGGTGTACAACTTACCTTTTGAAGTTGGTGTAAGATTCAGAATTCCCATGCTACCTCACAGGGCCACGGTGAGAAGTAAAAGTGGGAAGACTATGGGACTGGATTAGTGTGCTCATTCCATCAACATACGGAGTTTGTACCTCAAACTCATAACTCTTCTGAAACCAGGCACCAGGTCTGCTGTCTGTGAGTCATCTGGCCTTTGGCAACACCAGACAGTCCTGGTCCAGGCCTCCTTTTGTAATGTTTATAGATCAAGTGTACAGTTTGCTAGCCAGTGAACCATTATACCCTCAGCACACAGCCCCACAGAAATTGGTCTGCTCTGGAGCTCCAAGGAGCTCATAATTTTTCCAAAAGAACATACAGTTTTTCTACATCTATGCAATTAAGATAAAAGGTCAGCAAACTATGGCCCACCGACCAGTTACTTATTTTTGTATATGAAGTTTTATTGGAACATAGCCATAGCCATTCATTAACAGATTGTCTGTGGTTGCAAAGCCTTAAGTATTTACTACCTGGCCTTTAAGAAAAAGTTTGCTGATGCCTGTTCTAGATAGCTCTAGAAATTATCATTTTTGGGAAAACCTTGGTTTGATATAAAAGATTAGTGGCTGCACAGTAGTTGTACATTGTTTTGCCAGGCCGGCCTTATTGTTTCCTAATTCCTTAATCACTTTATGGACTCAATTTTGGGCCAGAAGTCACACAGACATCTCTAAAGACTGCCTTGTTGGCGTAAGCTAAAACACATATTATTCTACATTCATGGACTAAACTATTAAGTAATTTTTATCTAGATGACTGTTTATAGTTTAACGCACGTCTTTAGTCTGTTCTGGTTATTTACTCAAGGATTATATTTTCCTGCTACATTCGCTCAAGAATAATAGTATGTAATTACTTCCTGTGTGATCTGGAATGTTGGGGCCTTTCTCCAAATACAGTCCTTTGATTTGTTTCCATGACATGGAGTTGGCCTTTAGGTGACGTGATTGAGGTTCCCCAAACAGGATATTAATTTTCACTCTTCACAGCTGGAGAAACATAATCCTATTTCATGATTTAGTGGACCAGTGAGCCCCCTGCCTTCTCACACTATTCTTTTTTTATAAAATAAATGTTAACTTGGTATCTTTGTGGATCATAGACAACAAACCTGTATTTTCAAATTGTTCACCCCATACTCAGTTGAGCATGCTCAGCTAAGGCAATCCATTTGGAACAAACGAGCTTTAGTCAAGTGTTCAACAATGAAAGTACGTTGCTGCAAAAACTAATTTCTCATGCTGGTGCCTCCTACATAGTTTGCCAACAAATTCTTCTTTGCCTAAAATAGAGAATTCTTAAAGTCAGCTGCCGCTGTCTCTCCAACAGAGGAGGAAAGAGTTTGTCCTTTTGCATTGTGAAGGACCCTCCATCCCCATGTTCCTCCTCTAGACTCCCGATTCAAAAATTACAAGTTGGGAAACAGGGAAATAGAACCTTCTTCCCAGTCATGTAGCACTTAGCTATTTGAATGAGAAAAATGTGTGTTCATAATTGCTGGATTTGAAATGTATAGCTATCACTGCTTCTGGAACTTTGGGGCTGTTTTAGTGCAGTTGCCCACATAAGCAGCATCTAGCCTGTGGCCTGGCCTGTCGGAGCTTGCTGTGTCCCTAAAGCTGTGGTGCTCCTTCTCTCAAGTTCTACTTCTTCCTTCTTGTCTGACCCAAGAAGCCTTCTTTGACACCTCAGTGCTTGGCCAGTTGTCCTGCTGCTGTTTGCCTCTGCCACCTGCATTTTCTCCATTGTAACGCTGAGATCACTCCCTCACCTGTTTTTTCCTTAGGTTCCTCCCTTCCCCAACTAACACTAAGATCCTTAAATCCAGAACTTGTCTTTTTTGTTCAACAAGACTCTTAGGTAAGTTCACCAAGACCAAAATAGGATTACTTTTTCCTCTGTATATAGCCCAGCATAGGAATTCAATAGTTCTGAATGAATGAAGGGACTTCAGATCTTCCTGGGGTAGAAAGAGAAGGCAGCTAGCTGCCTTTCCAGCAGCCCCAGGGGCAAGGAAGTTCCAGAGAGGGCCTGAGGGAGAGGAGAGCCTCAGGGTGGTGCTGCGCTGTATGCAGCTGCCTCACCTTCCGATCTCATCCTTCCTCTCCCAAAACCCCAGTCTGACTTGCTGAAGAGTTTCTATATTCCATTGATGAAGCTTTCCTTGTTCACTCTGTCCTTACAAAACATCCCTTTATTTCAGTGTTGTTTCTGAAAGCCCCTTAGCTCAAAATGCCACAATACAGAAAATGGGAAGAGCCTGTAGAGACATTGCATCAGTTTTAATTGTTCTATAAAAGTTTATTTTTTGCTCAGTGTCTGATTTCATTTGGAGTTGACTTCTCTTGCAGGCCGTGGACCCATGGAATATATGTTCATTTATATATGTAGCCGAGTAACATCAGCAGATCGCTTCCTGCTACCTTTCCCCCTCATTCAGGCAGTTAGCCTAGTTTGTGCTTCTTATCTCAGAGGAGGGATGTGATAGCAAGAGGCAGGGAAATAAGACTGTCTTCTGGCTTTTAGTTTCAGAAATTGCCTTTAGGGAAAAGGTGGAGAAGAAGAAGGGGAAAAAAAGCTGGCAGCATAGACAAAATACTTGGATGAAAGGATAATGAGGTTAGAAAAGAGTTCCCTATTCCTGGGGGAATGAAGTAAATTCACAGGAGAATCCCAAAGGCAGAGATGGTGTTAATTCTTGTGCACTGCTCCATGGGCTCACCCTGGAAGGTGGCACAATCCCAAATACTTCTGTGGGTCTGGCAGTAGGAAAGACATGATCCTTGTATCCTCAGCAGAGCCCCAGGAAGGTTGCAAGACCTCAGAAAAAATGAATATGTGGTGGGTTGCCACCACAAGTGCCTTAGCAGGCATGCAAAGTTTTCTCTGCCCCAGTGAGACATGGAAACATGTTTCCTTATGCCCAAGAGAGCACTGGAGAAATGGAGAGGACTCCTGGAGTCTTGCAAACAGGATGGAGGATGGTTCAGTAGACATCAGTGTGGATCATATTCCTCACTCCCTCCCCTCCCCCACCCCTACTGCATACCTTGGCACATCATAAACCACCCCCAGAAACTTGACACAATCCCAGGAAAAGGGGAGGTTGAAATCTACACATTTACTGAGATTGTTTCTGATAATGCAAAGAAATGAAAGCTTCAAATAAAAATTTATATTTCTTATATAAATTTGTGGACTAAAAAATGTTTCCACTGCTTATAGCTTGAATTCTGGATGACATTTCTCGTAGGGGAGCTGTGCTCACATTAAGGGTCTTTCTAACAGGTTTTAAGGTTCTAGTATTTTTAAGTATATTATTTAACATATGTCATGAAAAGTGAAGCCAGTGACTGGGAGAAGGGGTCTCTCCTAATGGCAAGGTACCCATACTCTCTGATGTAAGCATCAAGTCAAATGGTCTGACAAGAGTGAAAGCTGCATTTCAACATAAAAAAAAAAAAGTTTTTTCTTAAACTCAAGCATGTTATTAACTCTACTTTTAGTATCAATTGATTAAGAAAACACATAACAAAAAGCTAAGCTACATTCAGTAACATTGTAAGGTGTCACTCTTTACATTCATCACAACATTTATGCATATTTGAGAAGTAATCCATATGGATGAGCATATTTTTCATTCAGTCTACAGAAGGAATATACACATGGGTTTATAAATCCCTTAAGGTAGGTAATTTTACAGCTCCCAGGGATCTGAAGCCCACATGTTGGGACCTACTGGGCCAATTAATTTGAAATTGGTCTTATTTTGAAAATCCAATATGTATGGTGGCAATGTCTTGCAGAAATATCTTTTTTGGTATTCCAGTCTGTGGGCTCTGGCAGAAATAATAGTTTGCTGCAAAACAGATCACTCTTTTTTGTTTGCAAAGTCTACATACCAGCTGAATCACAGCTTGCCTTTCACTTCTCGTAACACCTTGCAACATCACAAAATATTTGCTAGAGTTTGTGAAGGGCGACTGCAGAATTAGTAAACTGAAAGGAGGCCTGCCTTCACTCCCACCCCTGTCAGCACCTTCTGTTCTAGCAGACCGAAAGGCAGCTTGAGAATTCTGATCACTTCTCCAGATTAGGACAGCTCTTGGCACCATAGCCTCCAGTAAGAATGGAAGCAAAAGAAGGATTGAGGAACTTTGCAGGTTTTCAGTATAAAAGATTGTCACTTTACAGAACTGAATTTATAAATGACTCCATGAAGGTGAGTTGCTGTGGTAACCAGCCTAATCAACTTTTATATCTGTAAGTAAGGACAATGTGGCCATTTCTATTTGGGAGTGTATAATCTGGGTTATGAGTAACTATCCATGCTCTTAACTCCTAGTTAATCAGACTCATATAATGCTAAATCAGGAAGGGACCTTAGCAATTACCGACTTCTACCTCCCAGGTTTATAGATGGGGAATTGGGAGTAGAGACGTGGCACTACAGAGCTAACATGTCAGACCTGAGCCCATGTTTCATCACTTAGTTTTCTAGTGCTCTTTATCTACGCAGCTTCTTCAAGAGGATAAGTGAAATGGGACCACAATAAAACTTAGGGCCACAATCACTTCTTATTGACATGTTCAGTCAAGTATTATTGATATGCTGGTGTCTAAATGTGTAACTTTCTCCATCACAGTTATCACAGATTCCACATTCCAACAGCTTTCATTTACCCAGAATGACAAATGGAAGGACAGTGTGGGGAGGTAGGGAGTGACCTGGGAAGATGTGGTCCAGTTTTATGATTCCATCATATACCATACATAGGTTAACAATTTGTAAAGAATTAGAATATACTGAAATTATATTGAATATAAGGTAAACTTCCTTCTAAATCCAAAAAATATTTTAAGATTTTTCAAGGCCTAGTTTCTTAAACAACAAATCTCATTGCATAAATACATGCAAAGGTGCTGTGAATAAGAGCTTTCTTCCCAGTTAATAAATCAACAGGCCACAGAACATTTAGCTATTAGGAATCTGCATAGGTTCTTGTAGAGCAGACTGGCAGAAGTTTCAAGACTTAGTGCCATTCTTTTAAAAGCAAATTAAAATCCAAAATTAAAAGTACACAGTGAAATCAAGAGTGTTTTAGTTAAAGTATTAGAGACATATGAATACAGATACTTAATCCCCAAGTCTTAAACGTGTAGGAATTATCTGGAGATCTTTGTTACAGTGCAGCTGTTGGTTCAGGAGACTGGAGAGTCTGCATTTCTAAAAAGTTCTCAGGTGGTGTCAAAGGTGCTGGTCCACACCTTTAGTGGAAAGGGACTAGTTTACCTACGACCCATCTCTCTAAATGTATTTTCTGTGAAGGTCAACACTAACCTTCAGACCCATGACTGCCCCAGCCACAGGAATCGTTCTGGCCTTCAGAGGTGCATTCAGGTCTGCATTCCTGCTCCAAATGGTCCTCCAGTCCAATTTTGCAAAACACTAACACACTTTTTTTCCCTAGTGCTCTTATCATATATATATCATCCACTAGGCACTTAGATACTGCAGTGTATTATGTCCCGTATGTGAATGTCTTAGATACCCAATCAGATTGTAAACTTAAGCCTGTGTGCAAACACAGATACTGAATGAAGAACTATTCATGACTGATAAATTGAAGATTTCCTCCTCCCTTAGAGTGCTACACCTAGCTCATAGATGAGCTCAAGAATTAAATCAAATGTCTGGTCTAAGAGACATTGAATCTATTCTGCCTCTCATTTCCCCTCTCTGTAAGTTGACTTTTTAAAAACCAGTGGCTGTGTGGAGAGTTCTGATTGGGTATATGATGAAACAACAACCAGCTTTGAGGGAAAAAAAATTGTGGCAGGAAGGCCTTGTCACAGAAGGAAGCATGTTCATTGGCTGCATCAGACACTAAAGTGGAAGCCTTGGATATATAAGAAAGAACACAGGTTTGGAGGCCAACAGACCTGGTATTCAGAGTCTTATTCTGTCACCTACAAATTATGTATCTTTAGAAAAGTTACTTAAAATTACTGGGAATTTATTCATTGGTAAAATGGGATGCTTTCTCTTGTGGTGGTTATGAGAACTATAGAAAATCATTGTAAATTGCCTACCATGGTGCTTAGTAAAAGATAGATGTTAAAATCTCTGCAGAATTGTTTCCAATGGAAAGTGGACATTGAGTCTGTCACCTGTACTCTGGCTTGAAAGCCTACTAAGTAGTTTACATGCAGTGTATTAGCTCCATCTAGTGGCTTACTACTGCCTGAGCTCCCTTACAGAATCAAGTCATCCCCTTAGTACCTTTGATGGTCATTTGATCAATTCATTTCATTCAACAAGCATTTGTAGAATGCCTACAATTTGCTAAGAATGATTATGCTGCTGAATCTACAACAGTGAACACGGTCTCTGCCTTTAGAGAGTTTGTCATTAGGTAGGGAAGACAATTTCCCAAGTACATTTTGAATTCAAATTGTGAAAAGCACTTAGGAGTACAGGATCCTGTGAGTTTGTAATCAGAATGTCCAAGGGAAATGACACTGAATGTGAGATGAGACTGGGTCAGAGATCACATCAGCCATGTATCAGCCTCCAGCAGCATCTCTTCAGATAACTCCAGGTAGGGTCAGGATCCTGCCCCTCCACGGGAGGGCCAGTCTGGAACTGTGGCCACCTTTATCAGTCATTTAGCACCTGTCATCACATGCTATATTTTATATATATATGTGTGTGTGTGTGTGTGTATTGCATTGAGACATTTTATCCAGATTATTATCTTCAGACATTGAATGTTCAGAGAGGTTAAATAGCTTGCACAAAGGCATAAAAGGACATGTCAAGAGACAAGATTCACACCCAGGTCTTTCTGCCTTCAAAGTCCATGTTCTTTCTTCCTCTCACACTGTACCTAATGCCAAGCCCTGATTTCTTTATCTTGCTGCCTGCCTTTGGCTGAAAGGAAACAGGAGAAGTGTTTGGGGAGAATAGAAATGTGAACAGAAAATAAAATAATAGCTTGGTGGGTCATGTGTGAAAAGCAGAGAGTAAAGTGTTGGCCTGACTTTATATTCCATCAGTGTCTTTTAGAAAAGCAAACGTGAGAGGTCTCCAGCAGGAAAGAAAGTCTCCCTAATAATGTTCCTTACTCTCTTTTGATTGAAAATGTGATGCAGCTGTTGCTGAATTAAAATGATTTGAGATACCATTTGGAGAGGAGGGTTATTCTCTGGAGGTCTATAGGAAGGTGCAAGGACTACCAAGCACCAACAGAAAACTTCCTCGAGTCACAGAATGGCTGCAGGCTTGTGCAGTGCGGAGGGTGACCGCCCATTCTGGTTTGCCCAGGACAGAGGTTTCCTGTAACATGGACTTTCGGCTTTAAGACTGGCAATTCCTGACCAGGATGGTTGGTCACCCTAGAACAGGCCAGACTTGGGGTGGGGGGGTCTGATATACCCATGGAAATTAGGCTGGGGCAGTTGCTGAAATGTGGATTCCAGTTGAAGGCTTGGTCATAGATCAAGGCAGAGAAGAGGTGCTGGTCCCTCAGATACCTTCATGCTGAGTCCCTAGATTACTGGCCCAGAGCTCCTGGTTTAGGACCTGAGGGCAGAACTGGCTGGCCTCAGACCTGAGGAAGGGCTTAGGTAGAAGACAGTATGATAGGAGGGCCCATCTGATCTGTGCCTTAGTTTCCTCATCTGTGAAATGGATGGATAATAGTACCTAACTCCTAAGGCTGTATGTGAACTCTGAGAGTTGGTATGTATGAAGTGTGCAGAGCAGTGTCTGGCCCATGAGAACACATGAACTGTAACCAGGGAATTCTCAGAAGAGAAGCTTATGTGGCCCCGGACTCATACTTCTATAAGCTCAGTTTCCCTATCTTTGTAAACTGGAAACCAAAGAGTTTTCTGAAGAAACAGCAGGCAACAATCGACAGGAGAGCGGTTAAGAATGTGTGCTCTGAAACAACAAATTTGACTGGATCTATACTGTTGGAACTCAACCAAGAATTTGGAGAAGTGCAAATTGTAGTGCTCCAAACTCTTACAACTACAGACTATTTACTGTTAAAAGAACATATGGCATGTGAACAGTCCCCAGGAATGGGTTGTTTTAATTTGTCTGATTTCTCTCAGACTGTTCAAGTTCAGTTGGACAATATCCACCATATCATAGATAAGTTTTCACAAATGCCTAAGGTGCCTTAATGGTTTTCTTGGTTTCACTGGAGATGGCTGGTAATTACAGATATGCTTTGGTTATGTAACTATACTCCTATTATGTTAATGTGTGTGCGCAATTTAAGTAGTAGCTTAAAACCTATATATGCTGAAGTTACTCTACAAGAAGATATGTCAAAGAAATAATCAATCTTCCCATGTTTTCTTCCGCCTGCTACTTCTATAGCTTTTCTTCTTCCTTCCTAATTACAACCCTTAAATAGAATTCATGCCTCATATCAAATTTACTGAGTATCATAACTCCTCCAAGTGGTAAAGATACCTCAAGACAAATGCTGGGCATAGAAGCCACAGGGCATAAATATGCAAAGAAGTAAAAAGCTAACCTTTTCAAACAATAAGGCTTCTCTCTCACTTACCAACTCTACATTTCCCTGTATGGCCCCGGAAGATGACTGGTTAGCCAGAGACGGGTAAGATTCCTCAAGGGAGGAACAACCTAAGACAGGCACAGTCGCAGGGGGGCCATCAGGTGAGAAATTGGGGATCAACAGAGGTGAGGCTTAGAACCTCACCCCCCCTGTTCTGAGAGAAATCTTCTGCATACGTGGATGTTTTATTGCCCTGGTCTAGCTTGGATTAACACATAGTCTACAGGCACACACCTGATCATCTACATTTGCTCTCTTACAACACTAAACTATGTTTTCTACCTTTATCTTGTATCTACCTACCACTTCAGCATTTTATTAAAAATAATAATAATAAAGAGAGAAATGTGGTATCCACATATAAATCAAGTATAAAAACCAAATGAGTATTCATATTTGAACTGACTGTTTATAGTTCATAATGCATGAGCAAAACCAAAAGTTTCTGTGATGACTGCCCTTGTACTGTTCACCATGTAACTTATTCATTATGTAAGAATTTGTTCTACATGTAAGAACTTGTTTGTTATGCCTCAGAAGATTGGAGACTGACGAAAATTAGGCTTGGGGTGGATTAATGATTGTGCATTGAGCATTGACTCCCCTATACAGAATTTTATTGTCGTTAACAACCATTTGATCAATAAATATGAGAGATGCCCTCACAAAAAAAAAAAAAAAAAAAAAAAAAAAAAGAATGTGTGCTCTGGAATCAAACCACCTGGGTTACAAATAGCTCTGCCATTTCTATGTTCATTTGTTATTTAATAAACATGTTTGGGCCAGGCACTGTTTTGAGCACTTTATACACATCAGCTCATTTAATTCTTATAAATGAATTATCATGTAGGTACTATTATTTATCCCATTTTACAAATGAGGAGACTGAGGCACAGAGAGGCTATGACTTGCTGCAGTCACACAGGAGCCAGAACATGGGCAAATTTATTGACATCTGTGTTCCCTTAGTTCCAACAGAAAAGTGGGGATGATAATTTATGGTATCTACCTCATAGGGTTATGCAGATTAGACAAGATTATCTGTATAAAACACTTAGCAAAGGGTCTAGAACATAGCAAGCGCCTGATACTTAAAAATAAAGCACCTTACTGCTTAATTGGAGTAACAATACATACATGCTCTACTTATCAAAAATATAACTGGCAGTTTAAGAAAATGGCCAAGTGGGTACAGTAGTAAAAGTTGGGTGGGGTAGGGCACATAAAATACCCTGAATTTAGGAACAGGAGGTCAGGCCTAAAGATCTAGTTTGTATGAGAGACCTTGTAGGCCATTAGGGAGAAATAGCAAAGAAGACTTTGAGAAGTGACAGTTAGTCCCAAAACTCCAAGCCTTACATTCCTGAAGTAAGAGGGACAATAAACAAGCCTTCACCTCTGGGAAGAAGTCGCTGAAAGCCCCATGTAGGAGAACTAAGGAACCTGGTGAGGCCCCGACCTAGTCCTTGGCCTGGGATGGCTTGGGAGGCCTATAAATGCAGCCTTTTCTTGCCTCGTATTGTAGAACGCCTGGGAAGGTCATGGCTCCATCCCATGTTGCAGATTTCTGCCATGACTGCCATCCTCGCCAACTTGAAACACTTGTCCTAGAATTATCTCCCTGGCTTCATCCATTTAGACTTTAATCTTCAGCTCACAGCCAGGGATGGGTGAAAGGAACATCTCTAGTAAGAGATGTGGCAATTCAGAAATAGCTTTAACTCCTGGCAAAGTCCTAGGAACTCACCCAAGTTCTTCATCAGAGGGAGTGTTAAACTTCATTTTGCAAACCTGCTAAGAGTTGTAATTAGCAACAGCGAGAGAACAGGAACCTTTCTCCAGGGTGAGTGACAAAGGCAATGAGCACTTGAATGGACACTGGTTGCCTAGCCAAGCCACCATCCCTTTCTTATCCCACCTCTCAGAAGTGGCAGGAGCTGTGCTCCCAGGCTCGGGGAATTCTTCCCAGCAGTGAAGCTTCATCACCAAATTGATTATCTTTCCTAAGCCTTTTCAGTAAAATGGCTAGATTGGATGGTACCTAGTTTGCATTTCCATTTCTCCCCTGGATGTTGCCCTCTTCAAATCATTGGCATCCAGGACGGGCAACTTCTTTTTCTCCCCTTTGTATGGATCCTACACGCTGCTACAGCTCGATGCCTCAGGACCCCTTGTCTGTGTGAAGGATTTGGATGATGGCTGTGGGGCTTGGCAGTTCAACCCTGGTTTCTGATGTTTTAGGTTTTGGGTAGGAGGCTGCACAGTGGAGCCACCAGGTGGCCGAGTGGAGCACAACAAAGGGGAGATTCCCCTACAGTGATTTCTGTGGTGGGAAATGAGCACCTGGAAACCCCGGAAGTCAAAGGTGATTGCACTGTTTTCCACAAACTGACATTGCCTGAGGAGATTCAGCTAAGTCATCATGTGTCTCTAGCATTCTGCCAGGAAAGCTTCCAAGAAGACACTGGACTTCACTTGGCCTTGAAGTTATTTTATCCACACTGTGCATTCAACTTTGCATTTCTGCTCCAAGTGATCCCCAAGTCCAATTTTGCATAACAGCAACACTTTTTTTCCATGAATGTTCTGCTTAGCTATAGATCCTACAGGAGATAGCATGATAATGAGATCTTTGTGCTTCCCGTAGCTGCTACAAAAAGACCAGATTAAATTTTTATGACACTTTTTGTTTTTCATGTATGCTATATGTGAAAATATCTATTACACAAATCAAGTCGTCTGCTTTCCATTACTAAGCATCTCTGACAGAGGAGCTGTAAGAGGCAGCACAGTGAGCATAAAACAGTCTTTAGAATCATTAATTTGGTGGCTGGTATATGAAGCTGGCAAACCCCTCTGTGCCCATGCCTCACCAAAGATGAACTGAATTAAGCAGGTCCTTCCTTAACTCATGATGCTGCAGAGGAGGGAGGTGTCTCTCCTTGGACTTCATCCCTAAACAGCCCCCACCTTTCTGATGTTCCCATTCCTACCCTGGGGGACTGATATTGAGTGTCCTGCTCGCTACCCTCCTGGGGTCCATGGGCTGCTCATCACTGGCCTCCACGCTTATCTGACCCCACAGATGGCATTCTGAGTACTCACAGGAGAGAGCATTGTTACTCTTCTCTTGCAGTCACTGTCACCTCCCTTCCCTCACTGAAGAGAAAGGCCGTTCCTCCTTTAGCACATTTCTCTAACTGGAAACAGTCTTTTCTGGCCTTCCATCTGAAGGCCTTTTTCTCTTAAATAAATCCACTCTCCCCTCCGCCTTTCCCCTCAGCCCTTGCTCCCAGTGTCCTTCCCGCAATACCTGTCACAATGCCATTGACTTATCTGGGACATTTCTATTTACATTTCATTACCATATAGATTTGAGGTAAGCCTGTCTATGAAATAAGTTGTGAACTTATTTTTGTTTATTGTGATTTTCACGGAGGAAAGGAATACTGAGGGAGGGAAAAAAGAACTGGCATTTATTGCTCCTTAGAGTGCTTGAGATAGATGCCTCACACACATTGACAGTGATCATGGGAGGTATTATTTATTCCATTTTACCGAGGAGGAAATGGAAGCTACATAACTTGCACAAAGTACCAAAGCTAATAAACAGAGAAGCCAGTTGCTAATTTGTTCTTTATTTAGTGTAAAAATTGATGAAATTTTTCTGAATGGTTCAGTCCTAAAAAGAAGCTTCATGAAGCATGCCATCAAGCCGTATGATCTGGGGCAACTCAGCAAACCCCTCTGGGCTATAGTTTGAAATCTATAAAATCAGGAGTCTATTCTAGAGGGATTTGCCATCTAAGAGCTTCTGACCTCTGTTCTCAAAGAAGAATCTCCTCCTACCCAGCCCAAATCCCTCAAGAACCTCAATCACACTAACAGGAAATGAATTATTAATACTCATGGAGTATTCATCGAGAGTACTTCAGGAATTTCTATCCTATTTCCTGCTTAGCAGCAGTTGCTTAGCCATGCTCCAGCTCTCCTAAACCAGGATCTGTGAGTGGGCAGGAGGAGGAGAAAATAGGGCTAAAGAATTTCATATCGCCACTCCCCCCACCTTCTGCCTCAGCCACTGTCGCCGCCGTGTGCCTTGGCCCTGCTGTCGTTCTCTGTGCATCCCATGCGCTCCCCAACAGCTGGCTGCCAGCACTGCAGTTGGGGCCAATGCCTGCCATTCTTTATCCCTGAGCAGGTCACCACCAGGACAAACAGACTGGACTTGCATGGCCTCCCTGCACCCTGGGGGAGCAGTGCCCATGTGAGAGAAGTAAGGTAATATTTATAAGAAACAAAATCGAGAGCAACATGTGCACCTTGAAATTCTAGGAGCCATGAACTGGAATGGGCACTTCCTGACTCCTTGTACTCGCCCGGCCTAGGTGGGGTGAAGGACTACCCACACACACTCACACACACATGTACGTGTACATAGACACGCACACACATATGCGTGTATGTATACTGCCTCCTTGGGATTTGCTGTGCTTCTCACAAGAAGCATCAACAGCCCTAGGAAACTACTCATGAGCTCTAATTCTGCTGGAGCTTGCCAGTATTCTAAGATCCAATCAAGACTTCCTATAGCTGTGGACTAGATTCTGACCTTGAAGCACAGACAGGACAAAGGGCCCAGAGATGCCAGAGAAGCTGAGCTTCAGAGGGAAGCTGAAGCCTGCCCCTCTCATCAGCCATGTGCTCCTCCCCTCCCCAGCCTCCCAAACCCACCCGCAACACACACACTATATACAAAAGCATTAAGTCCCAGGAAGAGCAACTGGCTATAAAACAGACAGACATTGATTGAAGCTTCATGTGTGTATAGCTGTGCCTAGTACTTGATCTGGGGATGACCACCAGGGGCAGTGTTATAATGTAAGTCAAGTTTTCTTTGGCACATGCCTGCATCTCACAGCTTATCCTCTTTGTTCCCATCCCAACCCTCCTTGGGCACCCATCCAAGCAGCTCTCTGCAGTTCAACTAAATTTATAGGACACTCCTCCACTCGGCACTGTACTGAGGAATACAAAGTCATTCTGGTACCAGGTCTGTTGCAAGCTTGGGTTTCTCAACTGACTGTGTTCTTGTTCCACCTTAGAGAAACTGAAACGATGCAAGAAAGATGATGAGGAACTCGTGCCAAATGAAAAGCCTTTTCATCAGAAGACTGGCAAATATACCCATATCTCTGTGTTTTAAGTTAAAATAAGATACTATAGGCCTGGTGTGTTTCATTGTCCTATCAGCTCTTGTCATTTTTTTTCAAGTAACTGATCAACAACAGTCCCAACTGAATTTGACAAGAGCTTCTGTGCTAAGATCTTGATACCTATTTTTATTAATGTTTATAATGTGTAAGGGACTAGGGAGACACTGTGCTGGAGCCAAAGGGAGGCAACCTTGGAGGGAAGGGGCTTCAGCCAGGCAGATTGACAAGAGGAAGGACCAGTCTGGAGAAGGACTCATGCATGGACCCATGTCTGGGTGCAGGGCCAGGGGCAGGGGTCAGGGAGGGACCTGGGTTGGTTGGAGCACAGGGATTTGTAAGGGAGTAAACAAGAAGACATAGAATTGGATTGGGAAGAGGAAAAATATTTATTATGCATCTGTTAGTACATGACTTCACATACTTTATATAATTTTATTTAATCCTAAAATCCCCAGGAGTAAGTGAGGTTAGGGACTGTGGTTCTTCAGCCTCTAACAGGATTCATCAAAAAAGCTAAGTTACTTGCTTAATTTCAAACAGCTAGTTAGTGGTAAGGCCTGGGTTCTCATCCTTTTCTCTCTGCAGGTCTAATGAGTGCTTCTTTTCATTTTACCCCACCTACCTAGTTACTACTACCATGGTAACTTTCTAAAAATATTATCTGAAATGGACTATTTATGCAAATTATATAGATAGAGATACAGAGAGTATCTAGGGTATATACCTGGGTGTATAATTGTTGGGTTATAGGGTGGGCCTATCTTGACCCTTACCAGGAAATGCCACGTTGTTTTCCTACACCTGTGCCAGTTTATACTCACACTGATAAGGTCTGAGAGTTCTGGCTGCTCCACATTCTCTCCAGCATTTGTTATTTTTAGACTTTTAAACATCTCTCTATCTGGTGGGTATGAAATAAGTATCTCATTGTAGATTTGCATTTTGCAAATCAAAGGTTGAGCATCTTTTCACTTTTCATTGGCCATATGTGTTTGCTTTTCTGTGAATGCCTGTTAATGTTTTTTGTCCCTTTTTCTATTGGGATGTTTCTCTTTCTTCTTGATTCATTTGTGTTCTTCATGTATTCTGGACACTAATCTTTTGCCAGTTACATATGTTAAAAATATTTTTTCTCAGACTGTGGCTCATCTTTTTACTCTTTTTAAAGTGAATTCTGGTGAATGAAAGTTTGAAGTTTTAATGTAAAAAAATACATTAATAATTCTCTTTATGGCTTCTGCCTTTTGTGACTTGAGATGCTCTTTCCTATCCTAAATTCATAGTTATCCTGTAGTTTCTTTGCAAATATTTTTAATTGTACCTTTAAAGTTTTTATTCTATCAGAAATTCATTTTTGTATATAGTATGGATCCATTTTCTTTTTTTCTTTATTAATGGAAACCGATTTTTCAGTACTACTTATTGACTAGGCCACCAACCATCTCCTTTGCCTATCCTTGGTGCCTTCTCTGTTACACATTTATATGTATGGGGGTCTGTTTCTGGATTCGTTTCTCTATTCCTTTGCTCTACTAACGTATCCATGCACCAATAATAAAATTCTAATTTCTGTAGCTTAATAATAAGTTGTGATACCTGGTAGAACAAGTCTCTTTTCTTTTTTAAAAGTGTCTTGTCTATTCTTTGCCCTTGGCTCTTCCCTATAAACATTTTTAATTGATTTGTCAAGTTCCAAAAAGAACCTACCAAGCAGAGCAACTGGTAAACAGCAGGATCAGGGAGGAGCACCTATGTGCAGAGCAGTAAGGGCCTCTTGGGGCAGAGTAGGGTCCACACCATGAAAGGTTGTGCCAGTGACCAGAGCATATCTGAAATCTAGTGGCCAAAGCCTTTGGCAGCCCAATCAAGACTACCCAGTATGGGGAAGCTCAGCCAATATAAAAAAGTGATATCAGGTTGTCTGTGTTGTTTTCATTACTGTGGCCCAGGGATATCATAACAGGTACTAAACCTCTCTCAAAAGTCTCCTTTGGAGAGGTTTATTAAGGAACTAGAATTACTTATCCTGAAAAAAAGAAAAACTAGGACTGACTTAATTGTTCAGTACTGTTCTAGGGTAAGGAGGTAAGTGAAAATGGGAAGAGAGGCCAGAGTTGGGGATTAAGACTCACAGGCATCCAAGTATCACAAGGAAGCAAACCTAGCTGAACCCATGGGGCAGCACGTTTTCTCCCAAAGAGGATGTTCATGGTTCCAGTACAAATCTGTGTGCATTACTGGGTTTGTTTGGTTTTTAAGTAACACTGAGCATTTACTATAGGCCTGACTCTCTTCTAGGCACTTAGCATGTACTAAATGATTTAAATCCCATTCCCCCCTTGCCAATCCAGTCAACTCAGAATATGTATCCAGCTGATTGATCAGTTGGCATGTTCCCATGAGGACTAGATTGCTGAGGGAAGCCGGATAATTCCCGTTTATTGATAGACCTTTGACAACCACTCTCAAACAGGTCTTTTTGAATATTTCCTAGTGAATCTTGTTTATTTGATCTGAATGGGAAAATACTATAAGGGAAAAAACCTGTAAGGTCAGGAGTCAGGTTATGCAGTTTAAAAACAAAAAGAAACAGGATCATGATGATCACATTTTCTCTGTGGAGGCAGGCAGAAGGAAGGGGATGAGCAGGAAGAAGGGTATTCTAGAACAACTACCCAGAGTTGCCATTATCCCCTCCACAGGTGCTGCATGAACAAAACTTATCCCCTTGTTCTGGGCCAGGAAGTCCATGGTATTAGATTTGAAGTATTGGCATCAAGTGTTTTCCAACAAGAAGGCAGTGCCTTAAATCCTTTGTGGAGCAAGACTGGTTATAAATAGATCTATAATTTTTTTTTAAACTAGAAGGCAACAGGCTTAGCACAGCTATTCCTCCCTTTTGGTTCTCCTCCCTGCACTGCTTTACCTATTAAATCCCTGCTACCAGGCAGATCTACCTGCCTCTCAGCAAATCCACTGCAGCAGCCTCAGGAGAGGCAGGATAGAAACTGGCTTCTATTATGACTTCAGGTTGCGACCTAGCTCATGGAAAAGAGTAAATCTTCCTATCTTATCTCTGGCTAATTGGGCAGGAGGCAGAGGAGACAAAAATTTATTGTACAATTTGCCACCCGCCAACTAGAACACTAATGCTCAGAGGCAGGCTCTGATTTTAGTGACAGGCAGAGGAGAAAGAGGATGTGGGCTGGGTTTCTGGGGCATGTAGTGAAGACTTGCTTATGGAGCTTTTAACTACAAAATCAGAAGACTGGTATTTTACTGGCTGAATTGTATGTAGCCGTGTGTGTGTGTGTGTGTGTGTGTGTGTGTGTGTGTGTGTGTGTGTGTGTGTGTGTGTGTGTGTGTGTGTGTGTGAGATAGAGAAACAGAGAAATTATTTCATCTCTCCTAACAGATCCAAAAGCATTTGAGCGCACAGGGACTAAGAAATTATTTAGCACAGTATGTCTCAAACTTTGCTGTACATCAGATTACCTGGAGGCTTATGAAAGCACAGATTGCTAGGCCTCACTCCCAGGGTTTCTGATTCAGTGGTTATAGGGTGAGACCTAAGAACTTGCATTTTTATAACCTCCCAGGTAACACTGATACGGCCAGCCTGAGGACCACACTTTGAGAACACTGACTTAGCCCAAATTCCTGATGTCACAGATGAGGAAACTGAAGCCTAACAGTTAATGAAAGTATGTGTCCAAGGGCCCACCCACCACTGGTAATTGCTTAAAGCCAGACTAGACAAGAGACTCCTAACTGCTAATCTGGTGCTTTCCCCACCACTTCAGGCTGGTGCATGGCCAGAGTGCCAGGCAGTGTTAGTCTAATAATAAACATGCTATCCTTAATGGCTGAAGATTACCAGTCTCCACATTGTTTCCTCTTCCTCTCTCTTCCCCACTCCAACCTCACTGGCCCTCCTGGCTGAGAACATCAATAGCTCAGCTTGGCCACTGACCCTGTCATCCAGTGAGACTTACAATCAAGTCCCGTTCCCACATCCAGGTGCCTAGTGCCTACGTTATTCCCCTTGTATCCTTGCTGGTAAATGAGCCAGAGATCTGAGGCTTCTCTGGTGACCACCAGTCATGCATATTGGCCCTGAATTAAATTCTACATCTGCCATGTTCACCAGAGCTTTGACCTTAGTGTCTGATATTTAATTCCTTTATCCTGCCTAGCACCTAAGGCCCCTTCTGAAACTGAAGCTTCACTCTAAATGACCATCCAATGGTGGGAGATTCTGTTGGCCCCATTTCTTGGCTGGAGTGTTGGCCTACACCCAAATCTGGTGCCTAGGTCCTGCAGCACATGAGCAAACCTCCTACATGATATCTGTCTACT
This sequence comes from Manis pentadactyla, assembly GCF_030020395.1. Taxonomy (NCBI): domain Eukaryota; kingdom Metazoa; phylum Chordata; class Mammalia; order Pholidota; family Manidae; genus Manis; species Manis pentadactyla. The sequence goes on along the minus strand of NC_080020.1, from coordinate 197,924,254 downwards.
GAGAGGTCTTCTGAGCACTGATGGCCTCTTGAATTCCCTGGGGCTGCACTCTGCCTGCCAGATTGGAACCCAGAGGGGTCCCAAGGTAGACCCCTAGAGAGCTCAGGGCAACTGTTCCAGGCTCACCTAATATGAAATCAAAGCTGAAATTTTGGCCTTGGGATGCTTGTCTACCTATCGTATCACTGGCACTTCCAGTACCAGCTTCTGCCTTGGCAGTTAGTTCCCCAAGCCCCTTTCACCCTAGCCACATTCCTTCAATTGCTCAGTGAGATCCAGCACAAAAATGTCCTGAAGAGAGCAAGGGCTCCAAATGGTTTGTCCCCAGCATGGGTATGAGATACAGTGACCCATCCACAATGGTACTTTAGAGGCCTTTTCTTTTTTTTTGGAAGTGATGTTCCAAAGGCATGGTCTGAAAGAAGACAAAGAGTTGGCTAAATTATTCTACACAAAGAATTGGTAGATAGAAGGTGAAGGAGAGAATACAAGAGAGGATCCCGGAGAAAGCTGGAGTAATTTGAGTGACATAGCAGGAAGCTAGAACTTAGGAGGAAAGTAGCCAATGAGAGATTTCCTATGTGGCATGACCAGAGGATGGATGTTGTTGAATTTTAATTTGTCTGCTGTGGGACAGTATGACCTCTTCCTTGTTTCCAGTCTTGATACACCTGTACAGCTTTTGTGGTGGTGCCATGAGGAGGGAGGAAACAGGACAACACACAGAAGTGTGGCCTGCTTCACTCCTTCCCCCCCACTGAGAATCATAGGTAGCTAGTGGTCCTGTATCTCAGTTGTAGGCTGTAATCTGCTAGTTACTGGTGGGCAACACCAAAGGGGTGAGCAGAGGCTAAAAGTGGGAGTGGGCAAAGCAGAAGGAATCCTTGACACAGAAACAACTGCCAGCTGGACAACTCATGCAGGGACATGAAACATCCCTCCAGGTACCAAACATCGTGGAGGCAACTCTTAGGTGATGGTGTTGGGTTATTCTGGGATTCATTGTCATTACACTCTAACCATTTGAGAGAACTAGCCTGATAGGAGGCCCACTAGATTCACTTAAATTTGGATCCAAGATAACTTGGAATCTGTGCTCTGGTAGTCAGGGATTTGGGTGAAATTATCCTTTTCTTATTTATGAAGAAACACATCAGAAGTAGGAACAACTGGTAGGAATGATGTTTAGCTTTTGTAAAGGCAACTTAGTAATTCTTGCATTCTAATAGAATTTTTATTGTCCTAGGAAAAAAAAACTTGCAATAAATTCATTTATAGCTTATGGGGGGTTATGGTTTTAGAGAATTTTTTTAAAACCCTCAATCCTTATTTTACAGTTTGGTTTGAGGATAGTTCCAAACCTCTTCCTAACCACTCCCTCCCCTGTAGAGTTTATCCTTTAATTTCTCCCAAGCAGACTTTGTATGGTGAGGAGGTGTTGTGAAAGACCAGGTTGCCATTCTTAAAGGCTCCCCAAAGTGTCCTGGAATGGGACACATTTTCTTTCTTCTCTCCAAATAAGTGTCAATCATCAGGGCTGGAGTGGATGATCAGGATATGGCAGTGGGAATAGAAAAAGAGGAGAAAAAAATGTTTTTGCTGAAACCATTCCCTTTCCTTTATTTGTTCCTAGTCCAAGAGCTGCTGGAAAGTGTCTCTCAGAGCACACCTTAGTTCTTTTCCTTAGTAAGCCAAATTTGGAAGCAACTAGCAGGTCTAATTGTGCCTCTGTGGAATCCAAATTCTGGAAGGAAAGACAAAGGTCTGACTAGAGAGCCTGATGGATTAAATCCAAGCCTCCAGCAGTCCCAAAAAGCTGTCAGGGTGCTTGGGCAATGTGGAGCCGATCTGGACAATGCATTCCAGATGGTTTGCCTTCCTTCCTTGGGTTTGAGGCCAGTTGGAGCTCCTGGGCGGTCTCCCAAGGTAGACACCTAGAGAGCTCAGGGCAACCGTCCAGATGGGAGGGCCTAGGCTCAGGATGACTGTGGCAGGCCCAGAATTACAGGGAAGGGCCCTCTCCTTTGTGTGAAGCATCTGGATATCATTTTTCAGGCTATTAAAAACACTAACTCTACTCTGCTAAATGCAGCCAATTCATTAAAAAAATAAAAATAAAAAAAACACTCAGGGGACAAGTCCAGGCCAAGCAGTTGCCCCAAAAGGGATCCAAATAATTTGGGGCTATACGATATGGTGAAGCTCAGAGAAGGGGTTCCAAAGCCCTTTAGCAGGCGTCCAGCTGCCACCACATCCCCACCTCCCAACTTCACCAGCTCATGAGCAATGATCCAGCCAGCTGCAAAGACTCAAGGGCAATGCCAGGACTTTGTCGTATATTTTATTTTTTGTTTTTGTTTTATTTTAGCTTAGGCAAAATGTACAGGCAGATGTAGAAGATTTTCTTCCACCAAACTAGGTTACAGAAAATAAGCTTAAGCTTGAAACAGAGAGGAGGGAAGGGTCACGGAGAGCACCTAAGGGGATGGAGAGAAGTAGACTCAACAAGCTACCTGAAAATTCCCAGTGGACTACATGGTCTGTGAAACAGCTCTGGCCACGATTGGGTTTTTTACTATGAAGAGGAGGCCTATTTGCCTGTGTTCCTGTTCAAACCATGTGGTTCAATGGCAACCTGAAGTCAGTCGGCTAAAAGCAGCCCCCTTCCCAAGGGGCCTAGGGAGGAGACAGGAGGAGAAGAGCATGCTTCTGTCCCATCAGTGTCCAAGGCTGGCTGGGAGAGAACCAACCCCTGCTCTGGGAAGTCCAGGCTAATGAGGCAGCAGGTCCCAGAGCTTGGGAGTTTCTGGCTCTCTAGAAAAGAATTCTCACAGAGCAGCATGCACTACACAATTCCAAGGGAAAAGAGTCCATAAATATTGAGAGGACACAGTGAAGGAATGAGCAGAACAAGTTGGGGTTGTTCAGAAGGAGAAGAATTGCTAAAAGAGAAAATCCTTTCCAACCCAACAGTCATACACAGAGGACAGATGCAGCTCCTGCCCAACCATTCCAGGGCCTGTCCTGGTGCTTTTGGAACTGTGCTTTAGTGAAGCTGTTGTGGACACATTTTCAGAAGGTAGGTATCAGAGAATTAAAATATTACACATCAAATGAATCCCCCAAAGTTGCCTTCTTTAAGGAGTGGAAACATCTATATATATCCCCAACTACTTATGATGGTAAAAATAGGTTTCCTAAAATGTTCAGCCTAGTCCCATTGGCAGCAAACAATGACATTCAGGGCATAAATGTCTACTGTAAATACATATCAGTGTATAAAAATAAGCTATGAATGATCAAACATATAAATCTATATGCTACAGAATTGTGTTGCCATACTGCTACACAGCACATCCACACGCTCCTAACTGCTCACCCTCATGATGTCCTCAGGAGTCAGGTGACAGTTATCCCTGTTACACGGAGACCTTACCTGACCCTGGTTCTCCTGGGTGCCTCAGCACGAAATCTACAAACTTGAGGCTCAGACCCTTGCCTGTCTTGATGGGACTTTTCTGAGCTACCAAACAGTGCTCTGCTGTATATCAGTGTGTTATGCATTAATGTTGATCTTTCTCATGGCAGCTCTGCTGTGAAATGCCAGCCCTGTTAGTAGCTCACCATTGGGCTCTGTGCTTGTCTTCTTTTATGATGTGACGCATTTGCCTTCCTGGACCAAATGAAGAGGAGAATGAGAGAGTGATGCCATGTTATTGTCTTTGAATCATCCATGCACTATTTCCATGAGCATTGACTAAGTATGCTCTGTCTGCCCACACTGGGCCAGATGATGGAGATACAGAAATAACACAAATTACTACCCTCATGGAATGCCAATCTAGAGACCATCTATGGTTACTGACAATTTTCTGAAACTCATCCACCTTGTGGTAGCTGAAACATGTCACAAGCACCAGCCAGTCTTTCTGAAATATTGATATAAATGATAGACACACAAGGGAAGGACAGGTATTTTTACCTCTAGATTTAAATGGGAATGTTTTGGTATTGTTTCCCAGGCCAGGAGACTTACATGGTGGAGAACTTCTCCGGCACAAATGTTTCTTGCTCACTTGAATGTTAAGAAAAACTCTCTCACTGGGTCCACACAAGTGTTTCTTTAATTCTTTACATGGGAAAATGTTAGTTGTTCTCATCTTGTCCACATCTGGTGGCATTTCTTCTTCTGCACTATTAGGTTCTTTCCCACCATATTTGAATCACCCCCTCTGTGACTCCTGCTTCTCTGTGATGTGGCCCAGGTAGAATGAGGGAGCCCAAGAATTTCCCAATCAGAGACACCTCATATACTGGTCCCAGATCAGCTTGCCTAGGGAACAGAAGCAATGGATGCAAGCATCTTCCCATTTCATGGCCACCCAGTCCTCATTTCTTTTCCTCAAACTGCCCATGAGCTCTACTGGAGATGGAGGCTCAGGGTTTGCTGGGGAAGAAGATGCCTGGGGAGCTACTCCATGATAAAAACTGGAGTCCCAGAGGCTCTGCTCCACAGGGGTTTGGTCTAGGTTTCCTAGGATACCTCACTGCACTGGGGAAAATGAGCTCATCTGGTCACTGACCTACAGATGGCAATGACTCTGGTTAGGAGTGCCAAGGAAAACTCCCCAGAAGATTGCTGTTCCTCTGCGGCTTTGGTGGCAGTGACACATGGATGAGTCTGTCGGCCAGGAGCCTTCTCATACCCACAGAGGGTAAACACAGAAAGAAGCCACATTCCCTGGGATCTGCATAGGGGATGTCTCCATGGGCATCTGACCTGATTTGAGTCAGCAGGGGAGAATCTGTCAAAACCAAATCTCATTTAGAAAATGTGTGGCTGTTCTCAGACTCTGACCTGGTAGAGTCCATCCTGGAACCTAAAAGCTGAGGAATGTTAGCTGAAAACAACAAAACTCATCCAAGAAGCTGTGATGGAGGCACACCCATCCTGCTCTGGTGGCTGGCTACCAAAGCAGACTGGCTCCAGGTAAGTCACTGGCAAAGAAGACTTCCTCCTGCTCTACATCATCAACCTGTGCACAGGTCATGCTCCACTGGAGCAAGGGCTTGGGGTAGAACTGGACACTGGGAGGCTTTGGCAATCTGATGGTATTTCTGCAGCCCAATGAATTCTTCCATCCGATCTCCTACCTCTAGGAGGCTTTTTCACCTGGCTTCTCTCCAGGTGGGCCTTTCTTTTGATATTGAGCAGCTATTCCCACACTGTCTTTGTTCATGCCTCCATCTAAAAGACTCTGTAGCATTTTTAGCTAATCCAGGTTATACATTCTAGGCTCCCTATGCCCCAATTTCTTTCACTTGTAACTGAAATGAGATGACCTGCAATAAGTATTCTAGGAAGAAGGTACATATATTTTTTTATTGTTGTCACCAGGAGCATTTAAATGTACTGTAATCCATAGCAATCCATGTTATGCTAAAAAGGCCCAGCAGTCTTCCTTTTCCAAGAGTTTTCCTTCTGATTGCTCATTTTGCCCTTGTAACTCCTAGGCCAAGTAGGGACCAGACCAATTGTCTCCATTTCACAAGCTGAAGGCAATGCAGCCGCATAATGACTTGTTAGACGGAGTCCAGAGGATTGTTGACAAGTTCCTACTACATACCATGGAAGAAACAGGTTTCTGCTCTTACCTCCTACAGCCTCCCACACAAACCATCTGTCCAGCCACACCGGAATAGCATAGTGTTTTCAGCCTCTGAACCTTTGCTCCTGCCATACCACTTGTTCGAACTGCCCTCCCCCAATTCTCTGTTTAACGAAACTTGATCATCCTTTAAGCTCAAATTCAACTTTCCTCTCCTGATTATTACAGCCGGAAGTAATACTGCTTGCTGGGATGCAGTTAATTTAAAAAAGGTGACTTTGATGCCATCATATATTGCTTTGGATAATTTTTTGCAGGTGAATTTTATCTTCCTAAGTAAAGTGTGAGCCCAAAGGAAGCAGAAAACATGTCTTACACACCTTAGTGTTCCCCATAGAGTCTTGTATATAATACTTAATTGAATGAGTAAATGAAACACAGGGAGAGTAAGTGGCTTCTCCAAAGTTTCACAGTACTGGGACTTGAATTCAGAACTCCAGAATCTGATCTCCATGTCTTCTCCAACAAGTCATGCTGGAAACAATGCAGCTTCCACTATGATTAGCCTTTTTGTAGCTCAAAAATGGTCGAAAATAGGCTATTTTATATGGCTCAGTCTAACATAATGAGTATTGAGCTGTTTAGGAAGAAGAGAATAGTTTAAATAGTTGGCCTTGAAAACCTGAATTTCCTGTGCTGTTGGCCAGCATGAAATGAGTAGCCTTCGGATGCCTCCTCCTCTTCATAAACTTGAGTTGATTCTCATTGTGAGTCAATGTAAGAATAAAGTCTGGTTGTCATTAAAGTGCCTTCCTGGACCAAATGAAGAGGAGAATGAGAGAGTGATGCTGTGTTACTGTCTTTGAATCATCCATGCACTATTTCCATGAGCATTCACTAAGTATGCTCTGTCTGCCCACAGTGGGCCAGATGATGGAGATACAGAAATAACACAAATTACTACCCTCATGGAATGCCAATCTAGAGACCATCTATGGTTACTGTAAATAATTTAAGTAAAAATCTTAAATGTACTAGATAATCTTTCTCACCCTTTCTTTTGCTTTATCTGAAGACTTGAATTAAGGATGGAATTCCAGGCATTATTCTGTAAATGAAATATAAACTCAGTCTGTACAGTGAATTGATCTCTATATTGAAATGCAATAAAATAGAGATAATTATACTTACTTGAAGCCTCTCAGGAAGCTGCTTGGAGTGGGAGGTTCTCAAAGGGCAGCTTAGACTCCCAAGGAGGCTGCTCAAGAAACAACAGTTCACTCACCTGCCATCAAAGAGGAGAGGGTGGGGCAAACAGCAGAGCTCTTCTGCTGCTGAGCAGAGAGTCAAGTTTGGGTCAGAACTAAGTTCGAGCCAATAGAGAAGAGCCTGATCCTATCCTTTTTCCCTTGTGGTTGTCAGGCTGTCTCCAAATCAATATTAAGCACATAGTTCAATAAAATGGGGTTGAAGCAATACCAAATTGGCCTATTAAGGCAGCTGTCTGCCTTGGTCTAGCCTCGTTTATCTGTGTCATTTTACTTATCAAGGGAGAATGGACCACTCCTGGGGAAGTAGGAGAAGCCACAATGGAACTCAGGAGTCTTAACCCAGCCTTATATCCTGTGTATTAACATCCCATTGTTAATAACAATTCATTCCATTTGTTTATTAATAATAATTATCTGTAAGTAACTTTCTCATCCAAATTAAATATTAGAATATTAGGTCAACATCAGTTTTCTGAAGACCGTACCTCTCTGAATCAAGCCAAGACCGATGACCCACTTCCCGCCACGTACTGTGCTAAGTATTGGTTGTCATAGCAGGAAGACCGAGTCTGGTTCATTTGGAAGACTACTCTGATAGACAAACCAAGAAGTTTTTTTGTGAAAAGATAAAAATAGTCTTCAGTACATGATATTTACAAAATTACAGATGTGACATAAACAGCACTAGCTCCCTTCAACAACTCATTATGAGTTCTTACCCACGCAGTTACCTAAATTCCTATAGCATTTGTTTTGTTTGTGTCTATGGTGCTTCTTGGTATGTTGAGTTTATAACTCAGACAGTAAACTAGAATTTATTCTTTCATGTTCTAAAGTTATGTATTTCAAAGTTCAAGGGCTCTGTCTGCAGATGTGTGGTGAAAGTTCAGTTTGCTCTATGAGTGTTTTTGATGGATGAAAGGAAATCATGCAGTGGGCTAATGAGGAATGGATGGTATATATGAGTTTTATGTTTTTAGGAGGTAGTATTTCCTTCTTAATAGACTGTAGGCTGTTATTCTGTAGAATCAATACAAATATGACAGCAACATACATTTAAATAAGTTAATTCGTTCTAGAAAGTGATGCTTTTAAATGTTTCACTAGTGTACCTTCAAAAAAGGCAGCATTGTACCCATTCACTCAGGAAAAGCTTTAAAAAAAAAAGGCAAATGAAAATTGGTAGTGTAGATACTCCAGGGTGTCTTCAGTCTTTCACTGAACTGTCCACTATGAGTACTCTTCATCTAGTCCAGAGAGTCATCGTTGGCCTCCAAACCCCCAGAGAAAGCTTCTACTGAGTTTTCATCCTGAGTTTTCCAGTGACAGGTTCAATGCTAGAAGGGCTGCATGAAGACATATGTGGAATCTTCACCTTTACATAATCAGACTACTGAGCAGGTGGAATCCTATTTCACTGAATGGGGAGTAAACACAAAATTCACAGGGACAAATGTTGATCCGAGCATAAGGAAGAAGATTTCTGAGTCTAATATTCTAAAATACATAATTAGTCAATGACCAGGAAACCCATCCACACATCAGTCTGGGAAAGTAAGTCGAATACAGAATGTTTTCTTTTTCTACCTTAAATGTCTGCACTAGTTAAGCAGACAATACTATGTTAGCTGCTACTTTTAGAGACCTTGCACTTGTTTTTACAGGTTAGACATAAACTAAATATGTGGTCTAAAAAAGCTAGGGTGTTTTTTTTTTGAGAATATAACTTAAATTCTCTGTCAGAAGCTGTCTGTTGTTAATGAGAAGCCTATTGAAATAGAAGAATATAATAAAAACCAACTGTCCTTCCCAACGATTTAATTTTTGAAGAGAACTGAAAAAACATAGACATGTGACTGGTGGTTTGAAAGATGACCAAATAAACTCCTCCAACATATTTATATTCAAACTTGACCCTGCAGAGATCTTCAGCTGCTGCTTCAAAGATGCTGTGGCTTATTGAGAAGTTCATATGTACCCTCCTCCTGATTGGGCTCTGAAAGGCAGTGTGCACCCCTGTCCTCCAGCTGTGTTAATCATCCCAGAGCAGCCCTAAACAATTCTGTAAATATTCTACAGAATGCAAGATCCTACAAGCTCTTACTTACAGAACTCTTTGATACCTATTCACAGACTTTTGGTTCAGAATGAAAATCCATAGGACACGTAGCCTTTCCTTGGAAGGTCCACTATTTTCCTTTTGTGTACATTTTGTTTTTGTATTTGTTTAAAGCTTAGTTTAATTTTTTTTTAATTTGTGGTCCTTTACACTCATCTCAAATAATGAATGATAGATCACAGAAAGTAAGACTTATTAAAGGAGAAAAGGCCACCTTCCCTTTATGAGAAAATGGAGTTACCCCTTCTTTTATTAGAAACTCTGAATTTTTAACAAAGTTAGTAACTGGGATTGCCTTTGGAACCTCCAAGTGCTAAAGTTCTCTTCTGTCCACAACTGGATACAAATGCAAGTATTTCTGATGCTCAGTTTCTAAAGGAATGTAGTCAAGTATTTGGCACATGATATCATAACAGATACACAATAAGTATAGTTGAAGCCATTGATTTAACAACTATTTATTGAATATCTACTATATGTTAACCTCTGTGATAGGTACTAAGGATACAACAGAGAACAAGACAGATAAAGTCCCTGCCCTCATAGAGCTTACATCCCAATGAAACATGTGAATGAATATTTCCTTCATTGATTTAAATAGTTGTCCTGGCTAGGATGATCTGGGCTATTCAGTGGCATATGAATGATAAAAGTAAATATATTTGCTACTGAATGAAAGAGACATGGAACATAACAGATTTCTGGAGCATTTTTCTCCAAAGAAAGTACTTTTGATCTTGAAGAAAGCAGTTTAACTACTTCTATGCTATAAAATTAAATGAAGAATAAAATAAGTTGGTATTGTAGGCAACCCTGAAGATGACTCCCAATGAACTGCTTCCTGGTATTCATACCCTTATGTAATTCCCCTCCTCAAGTGTGATCTGGTCTTAGTGATTGGATTTTAGTAAATAAAACACTGCAAATGTCAATTCTGTGATTAGGTTACAAAAGATGACTTCCATCTTCCTTGCACACTCTGTTGGTGTTCTCCACATTGGGAGATGTGGAAAAGTCCCCATGGCACACGGAATCGAACTGAGACATCTCTGGTCAACAACCAGTGAAGAACTGAGGTCCTCAGTCCAAAAGCCTGTAAGGGATTGAATCCTAACAGCAGAGTGAGCTGGGAGGTGGATCCTAGCACTCTGGCTGATACATTGATTGCAGTTTTGTAAGACCCTCCAGGAGCTAAGTCGCAGAAAGAAACTGAGAAATGTGTTGTTTTAAGCCCTAAGTTTTTGGATATTTGTTACACAGCAGTATGTAACTATTACAGTTGACTAAGCCCTGTCTCCCTTTGGAAGTAGACACATTAAGGCAAGACATTTGCCTTTGGGAGCGTTATCTGGCATGCAGGGTGGAGGAGGCAAATCCATGATGGTTTTTAGCAAATGTACTCTCATCTGTGCCACTTGGCTTTGTTTCAACTCTTTTTCAATGAGCTGACCTTATCTCTGAAGGCTGTTAGCTCAAAGGGGACTTTTTACAAATTAATTTTATCTATTCTAGAAATGAGATTTTCAATATCATATTTTATTTGAAAGCTACAATTTAAAAGTGTTTTAGTTAAGAATCATCCCAGACTCTTGATTTATTACTTTATATTCTTATTCATTATTTTCTGTACTCCTCTGCTTTTCTCCATTATCTGCATTCTTCTACCTTTCTTTAGAGCTTTTCTTAATTGTTTCAGGTTTTGGTTGGAACATAAGAATCTAATTGAGTTCTCATATTGTTTCCATATTTCAACATCTTTTTCTCTTTTTTTTTGGCTGCAGCTACTTTTTTTATATTTTAGTCAAATTCTCTGAAAGTTTGTGCACGATTTCCTTTTATTTTTCATTTGATTATAAAATAAATTCTACTTTAAGAGATCATATGACTACTTTTAGTAGTTTCTATTGGGAAAATATTTGCATTATTTTTTCAACAATTTTCAGAATAATTAGTTCTTTGGACAATAATAGGAAATCCAGATTTAGGCAGCCTTAAGTTAAAGGGAGACTTCCTTCCCACCTCCCCCACCTCAGAATGATAATTCCTTGGCTATATGGGAGAATTCAGTAAGATAAGAGGAAAGGAAAGTTTTGGGTATTATTTTACTTTGTTCTCCAAGTTCTAAGAAAGCCTATTTGGTATGAAATACAAATTACAAAGTGATCCAAAGATTATTTTGACTGAATCAAGAATATAGGCTCTCTAAATCACAAAATAAGTAAATAAATAACAAAAGAAACAAAAAATATATTACTTTTCCTCCCAAAATATTTAAAGAGAGAAGCAAGCCATACCAGGAAAATGGCCTTAGGAAGAACATGACAATTCATGTCTTCTACCAAGAAAAACACACATGAGATAAGTGCTTTCAGAATCAGAAAAGCTGGCAGCCTGTCCTGAAAGGTTTCCGCTTGCACTAAGTATTTTGCCCCTTTCCAACCACAGCACAACCCTGACAGAAATAAGATAAGCCTTCGCCGATCAAACAACAGCAACAGCAGCAACAAAAACAATCGCTTAAAATTTTTTTAAATTTAAATTTTGGTTTTTAGCTACTCCAGAATGGCACATGGACCCAGAAATGCTAAATCAAAGACTCAGTCGTCTAGTTTTCTGCTGTTATTATGAGCTGCTCCTCAGGGGAGCACAGACATCTGACACATGTGGGGAGATGAAAAATACTCTTCTCTACTTTGAAAAAAAATATTCAGGGATTTGGGAAAGGGTACATGATATTTTTCAAGGTGCCACCAGCCTTTCTCAATAAGACATCTTGAATGAGAAAACATGGAGGCCAGAAAGAACTGGAGCTGGAAAAGCATGACAAGGATGGCTGGAAAAGTAAACCATTGGTTTATCCAACCCCAAGAAGCAGATTTCCTACCTTGCAAAAGATTTGTTCAGGTTTAATTTTATTAAATAATAAAGAGACACAAATTAAACTGATGTTATCTTACCACCAATGATTCTTTTGAGTATGATCATTCAATTTTAGCTTGGAGCCTCTGTACTGTCGGTGGATGGGAAATTCAACTCGGGTCAGTCTGAAGTACCCTTCAGGAACTGACTGAGGGCTCTGGCAGGGATCAGGCATCTTAAGAAGCCCTATAACATCTGCAGGCCCTTCCCATTCTTACTCCACACAAGCAAGTCCCAATGTGTATTGTCCCTTCGAATTCACCCCAATGCTGTTGTCTAGAAAAGAGGGACTCTTTGGCAAGGATAGCAAGAATGCTGCCAAGAAGCATGATGACATCCTTTCTGCTTCTGGGAGAATATATCCTTTTAGTCTGGGAAAATAAGCTCTCCTCAAACCCTATTCTAGGTGAACTTGTTAGGGATTAAAGCTTGGAAGTCCAGTCACAAGGTAAAAACACATAGAGCCTGTTAGAATGGGAGAATGAATGGGGAAAGTACAGAGAAAAAACATAAATCGCTATTTCTCAGAAGTTTTTCTCACCGAATTCCTATCATTTTAGTGTGTGTTTTGGAGTTGAGGAAACTGAGACATGGGCATCCTGACCAAGAGCACACAACTAGTTACTGACGGAGCTGGCTCTTGCTATCGTTTCACAGGCCTCTTTGTTTTTCTAATTTCCAACCTGTTTTCTATTCTAAATTGCTCTTGTTAATTGGCACTTAAGTTTCTGCACCTAGAGTTTGAAACTTCTTTTAAACGTGTTGATCCACTCAGGACTGAATTATTTGTGACGGCAAGAATAACTCCACCCTGGGGCATGTCCAACAGGATGAGGAATTTAGGGATAAATCATGTTGTGTTCCATTCTTACTGGCTGTTGATATTTTCACACAGGAGAAACCAGGTTCCTGAAAGTGCACAGGCGCCAAAACATCATCCTTAGGGTGTCTGGGGAGGAAGAAAGTCAAAGTCCCTTGGGTCCAGCTGCCCTCCATAGACACCTATAGATGACCTTAGGGAGGGAACCTGATCCCTCTGTGGCAATGATGTATGTGGACTGAGTGGTTTGAGAGAGGTTAATGCACTTTTTTGTATGCTGTTAAATCTTTGGTCCATTTTAGCACCAGCTGGCAAGACCATGTGCTTCGCCCACTGCCTCTGAGAGTCACTGTTCAGTTACACCTAGGAAGGGAGGAGGAGAAGGAGCGATATTGCATTTAATTTTGAGAGTAATCATTACTGTATCAGTGTGCAAATGACACGTTCCATGGGCAGTGTAGGAGTGCACAGGGTCATCTAGCTGTTTTGTATATTGTAGGCATGGTCTAATATTTCCCCTTATTCTTCCTCTGACAATGAATTGCAAGAGAACAAGATGTCCTGTTGGGCTTTATAATTCAGGCAGACAATACAGGTATTGGCGAACATAGTTTGACATGATCTGCTGCTTTTTTTTTTTTTTGAGCAAATCAAGCAGTAAAGCATTGTATTGTTGTGGGAGTTGCATCAGCCCTTCCAACACTTTTCTGTCCAGTCCATTAATCAGCAGCAGAGCAGCCAAGGGACCGCGATGCTTCACTGTAGCACAAAGAGGTCTGTGATTGGGAGTGGGTTGACTGGGAGCAAAGTTATATCATTCCAGTTCTGATTGATTAATGCTGAAGTCATTGCTAAATAATGATTACCAATTGCAGTCTCCACAGATCCTTCAGTGGTGAATAATGACTAAGTTAAGCAAACTTGGGCCTGTGAACACAGATGTTTCTTGCAGTTTGGGGGTCAGGGATGCAGAGGTGTGGAGACGGTGGGGAAGGAGGAGAAAAACTAGATCTGACTGAGTAAATGAAAAGAAAACAACTCAGTTCAGGTTTGTGGACCCTTGGGCACTTCCCTTCCTAGCGCTGTTGTTGCCTTCTCCCCGTCTCTGCACCCTCCATCTCTCTGCGGTCAGATTAACTCTGAAAGCTAAAGCTGCCACCATGGGCACCCTCGTCTAGCACCCTTGACTCCCCTCTTCCAGATTCCCATGACTAGCCAGATGGAGTTACTGCCTTCTCGCATGATTTAAACCATCCCTGCCTCAAAACTTTCTTACCCAAATTCTTCAACCCCCTCGAGCCTCTCCCAATTACTTGTTTCTGACACTGTACATTCCATATCATTCCCCTTGTCTCTTTCTGTGTCTTTTTCATGGCTCCCATGTGCAAGTATGTTCATGCATGGGAAGATAACATTACTTAGATGACCTTTTCAAAAGTGTTTTGTGCATTTCCAATAATTCTGGACACAATGTAAGTAAGATATTACAGTCACAAGAATATTTTGGACAATATCAAATTCAAATTGCTTTTTGTTTGTGGTTCTTTGTGACATATCCAAACAACTAATAGGGAAACATTTTTTACATTTTCAGTATGCTCTGGTTACTGCATCCACATCCTCTAATGCTGCTTCCTGGAGCTCTCCACTTAGTAGGAGGTGCTTCCTGAAGATACACTTTTGGGAAGTCAGAACCAGCATAGACTGAGCCAAATCATAATCAAAATTCTTGCTGGCTGCTCCTTATGCCAGTATAGTCCTCTGTTTCCACTTGTTGGAACTATATCTGCCTGTCAGTGTTTTAAGAACACCAGTACATTTTTGATATTACAAATTCACAGTGTTCCTCTTCAAGAATACCAGCATTCATCATTGTTAAGCCTCAGACTTTCAAGAAATGGAAGCAATTGAATTTCTCTGCATTTTAAAGTACAAATGGTAATAGTATATGGATAGAATTTCTATAAAGTGCAGATTGGCAATGTTATTTATGCTTTCAAAAATGGGGTCCTTCTAAATTTATGCCCATGCATCACTCACAAGCTATGTTTCTAATACATTCTTTAATGTCAGACTACTGTTTTCCTTGTCCCAAAAATTCCAAATGATAGCTATACTGCAGAAATTTACAGAAGTTTGAGTTGAAATGAAATGTTTCAAAACTCAGGTAGACATAAATTATAATTTATTACTGGGAGGAAAACACTCTTAGTTGCAACATCTCTTACAGGAAAGTGTTTGAATTTTTTAGATATGATCAAGATTTATGAAGTATGCTTTCACAGAGAGAAAACAATATTTCAGTGAAGTCTTTTTTTTTTTTTTAGGTAAAATAGAAAATCACAAGAGTAATTAGATAAATTTCTGTGGAAATCATCTGCTGACTTTATTGAGCAAATGAAATCCTTTAAACTCTGGAAAACCACACATGCATGTTTATTATTTAGTTTCTGGAATTGAGTTCTTTTTATTTTCCTACACAGTTGTTGTGGGATCTATTATTTTGAAAACATGCTAGTTTAATATGGGTTGTCAATAACTTCATCATAGTAATATGATAGAAAAGGCGTGGATTAGGAGCCATATGGCCTGGGTTTCATTCTTATTCTGCTGTTCCCCAGACTTGTGTCTGTGGTTATGTCTCTTCAACACTTTGCACCTCCATCTTCTCTTCTGTTAAACAGGAGTAAGAAATACCTGATCTCCTTGTCTCTTAACATTGTTGCAAGGATCATCTGAAGTCCAAGTTGTTTGAAACTCTTAAGTGTCATACAATATAAGGCATTCTACTCATTATCACCTCAAAATTCCTCTCAGATTACATTGCATTATTTAGGAAAAGTACAAACTTGAATGCCATATGGAGTCCTTATTGACACTGCAGATGTTGGTTAATTTTAGATTCGAAAAGAACAAAAGAACAGAAACACTACCAAACAAATTAGCCTCCCTTTAGCTTTTTCTTCGAAATCTCCTATTATACAAATACCAAACTAAAAATGGCAGGCTAAGTATTATAGAAAATTACATCATTTGGAGCATTGAAATTCTGTACATCCAAGCCCTTTTGCAGAATACGAGTTTGTTCCCTCCAAAGACAATGCCAATGAATTTAATGCTATAAGATTAATTATGCTTATTTCTTCAAGGACCAAGTAAAAGTGTTTTAATCTTTAAATAACACAACACCAGAGAAAATGTAAAAGTCTCAGAGGGGTCAGAAAAGGATACACAATACATTTTGGTGGTCATTGTCTCTCTTGAACTAATAGAAAACTGAACTAAGCTCAGTTAGCCTTGGGCTCTGATCCTGAAGATCCATGTTTCCTAGTGGCAATTTATTTGCAGAACAGGTGTGACATGACAACCACGTTTACAGCTCTGTCACTTTGGGAAGACCCATCCTGCTCACGAGTGCCATCTGTAAGACATCTCTTTGCATCTTGTCAAATCCAGCTTCCTGCAAACACATTCATAAGCAAGAGATGTTTTTGTAAAATGCATAGATGGCATCTGTCATTCTATCTTTTGTTTGCATACCACTAACAAAAAATATCCTAGAACAAGCTGAGCATTTTTAAGTGTCTTGAATATATATATGTGATTTATATATCATTTATTTATACAGTTATCATTATATAGAAATATATATATATATTTATTTATTATGGAAACAAAGAATACTTAATACCAGAACATATCCATTAGATTACCTGAAGCAATTTGAAAATGGTTCAGTGAATATTCTGAGCCTAGATTTTTAATAACATTTCCATAGAATAATTCCATACTCAAACTGCTCACTATGTTTTAGCACTTTAAGATACTGACACAATATCATTGTAATTACAAATACTTTTCAAGCAGAGGCATAAATAGTATACCAATGAAATGCTCCTCTAAAAGGAGTAAACATTTCAAAAAATGTTTCAACCTCTATTTTATTGCTTTGGTGGATACTATGTGATATGGTATTTCAAATTGTGCTTTCATGTGGATTAGAAATATTAAAAGCAAATCCAAAGAGTAGATTTTATGACACTGCTTATTATGGATGCTGTCTAGGCAGATTATTTTAGTATTAAGTATACTATTAATCACCTCCCTATCCTGCCCATATGCTACCTCTTTTAGCCCAGAAGGCCTAATAAGACCGGTGTGACTTGATTCCATGTTCCAGTTCTCTCAAACTAGAACAAAACTGTAACTCCCCCAAAAATACCTTTACCATGTGAAGAACTTTGTATTAGTGCAGAAGATTTAAGGCCTGAACCCGAAATGGGTTCAAACAAGTTCCATTCACTGCTGAAACTGAACTAGAACTGACCACCAAAATAAATTGGCTTAATTCCCTGTCAGAGGAATATGAATCAGGTTGCCATCTGTTCCGTTCCTTCTTTAACTTCTCCAGTGGGCTAGATTTGAGCACAGAACTGGAGGAGTCCTTGGCAGAAGGAGAGGAGAACTCTGGCTGGTGTGTAGGCAGCTTTGGTGCAATGGTAGTGTCACCCAAAGTGAAAAAGAGAGGAGTCTGGGAATTAGTGACAGAAATCATGTAATTCATCAGACCATGCAACAGCATGAATTTAATCTAATTTTGTTTGGAGATACTGCATAAACTAAAAATCTTTTGTTTGCCAGAAATGAAAAACATAATGCAAACTAGCTTCATCAAAAATGTGAATTTATTGGCTCATGTGAATTTAGAGTATTTGATTCAGGTGAGGTTTGATCCAGGGCTCAAACAGTGTGACCAATGCCCTGGTTTCTCTCTCTTCATTTCTCAATTCAGCATGTCCAATATCGGCCCCACTCTTGGGCAAGCTCTCTCTTCATGTACCCAATATGAAGGTAAGCGGGTCCAGGAACTACTTGCCTTTAGGTTCAAATCCAGAGCCAACTTTCTAGTAGGTCTAGAATGGATTACTGTGGCCAGGGGAATAGGATATATTAGATGACCTAAACTAAGGACACATGTTCCACCCTTGAGGCAGGGGTTGCAGTGCAGGTAGAGACATCTTCTTCTTCCCAAGGCCAGGGACTGGAGTAAGGGAGGACCATAGTCCCCAGAACAAGATGAAAGTGTGGTCACTAGAACTGATGTTCTCTACAGATACTCAGTGATCAGATGCACAAATAATTTCAAGTATTATTTTTCACTTAAGAAGGAATTTTACCTGTGTCTAAGAATGCAGTCCAAGCCTTACTAGCTAAAGAAATGAAAGAAAATAAAAAAGGTAAAGCCAAAAGGAAGACTATAGAATCTTTATGTGAGACAAATGTAAAAATGGAAGATAGTTTCAACCAGAGCTGGGACTAGATACTCTTCAGAAATATTGGGCAGTTCTACAGTTTGTAGGTTTTGTGATTCCTGAGGAAGAGAGCTTTAGAGCTAAGAAAAGCTTTCTGGGTGGCTATTTGCTGCACCTTATCAACCTCACAGTTTATTTTTAAACATTTTTTCTTGTGCTATAATTATATACATTAAAAAAAAAAACACCTCCACACACATGAAGCCCAATGAAAGAGAAGTACTATGTGGAAAGATCATTTCCTTTTCTAATAATGACAGTAGTATGGCTGGGCTTGCTTCTTAAGATATATGTTTTCCTAAATGGCAGCTCTCACTGCCACATCACTTTCTGCATCTGTTTATGTTCTCCCAAAGATCTATGTAAGTTAAGTGCCCTAGGATTCTTCCATCCTGGTCTCCTGTATCTGGAATCTAATAAATAAGAAAATGTATTTGGGTTGGGGGTGGGGGCTAGTGTAAGGATGGAGTACTTCCTTTACATGGCGTAGTTATAAAGCACATTTACCAAAGTCTACTCATTTCACCAAGCTTATAAACCTATTTTCCAAAAGCAGTTATGGGAAAATGAAGAATTACTAAGGGAAATGAAAAGGGACCCCAATAAAAAGTGGCCAAGGGGTGTTTGATCCTGGGGAGAGGCAGCAATAGAGCTTTTGGGGCCAATATGCACCCTACAAGTCCTCAACTCCAAAACCAGCATTCCCATCTGAGACTTCATTACAGAGAGGCTTCTATATATTGAAGTAAGATAACTTGAGTATTTTCTAGAGCTTGCAATTATTAGCTGGAGCATACTATAACTGAATTTCACTGTTTTATTTTTCTTTTTAGAAACATCATGCCAAATATATTGTTGGTTGCAGGAAAGGAAAATTAAATATTTAAATACTTTTCCTTATTGGAAAAAATACAACTTAAATGCTAAAGAATGAGGAACTACTCTTAATGAAATGTGAGAATTAATCCTTGGAAAGCTGAGGTTCTAATTTGGACAACCAGTCACACCATCTTGAAGATTTTATTTAAGCATTTGGGAGACTTCTGGGGATTTATTCTAAAGCTAGACCTGCAGACATATGTTCCCGGTTATTCATT
This sequence comes from Manis pentadactyla, assembly GCF_030020395.1. Taxonomy (NCBI): domain Eukaryota; kingdom Metazoa; phylum Chordata; class Mammalia; order Pholidota; family Manidae; genus Manis; species Manis pentadactyla. The sequence goes on along the minus strand of NC_080020.1, from coordinate 197,905,107 downwards.
ACAGCATTGTATGGAATAAATAGCAAAGATTAGAAGCAGCCTAAGGGTTCATCAGCAGGGGAGTAGTCAAACAAACCATGGCATATCCTGCAATGTAATGCTATGCTGCTGTTTGAAAGCATGAGGAAGCTCTCTTGGTACTGATAGGACAGATCTCCAAGACACATTGTTAGAGGGAAAAGCAAGATACAGATCAGAGAATAAAATATGCCACTTCTTGTGTACAAGGAGGGAAGAGAAGAAATATAAGAATTGCTTATATTTGCTTGAAGAAACACTAGAAAGATACATAGAAAAATCAATATAAAGTTATCTGTACCTATGAGGGGGTTTGGGTGAGAACTGGGTGGAAGGAGCAGGGTGGGAGAGAAACATTTCACCATATACCTGTTCCTTTTGTCTTGATTTTTGAAACATATGAATGTATCAGCTAGTTAAATGTAAGTAATTAAATAAATACCACAAAGAAAAAGCTTGAGAAGTCATTCAGGAGTCATATGGTAATTTCATAAAAGTTATAATTGCAATTAAAATGAAAACAAAACAAAACTCGATCTGCCCTCAACCACAGGCATGCGGTTGAGAGGGTTTGAGGAGGGGCTGCAGCAGAAGCCCAAACCACACTGACTCCCATTCTTATTAACCGAGCACCTTGCCTCTGTTCAATATCTTTAGCCTCCTGACTTTTTTTCTATATCCTTCTTTTCTCTTCTCTCAAGAAGAAATAACAAATCAGAGATCCTGAAGATGCTATTGACAACTATTATACTGTATTCATAAGGAGTAAGCTAAATTAAAGCTTTACTAGCAATGTGAATTGCTGCATATATTCACAAATCCTGAGAAAGTTCCCTAGTTATTCTCCCAAGAGGGCAGAACTCCTGGTTCACTTAGCTGGACTGGGCTAGGGGATCCTTCTTGATGCTGTCATCATAACCTGTGCATAGCTCTGTGGGAAACATCCCACAGAAATCACCAGGGTAGGAGGTACTGCCCACTAGACTGGAAGTTTTTTGAGGGCAAGAACAGTCTTACTCATTGAGCTTTGTATTCTCAGAACCTAGCACAGTGCTCCTATAGGTACTGTGTAAACTCAGTAAACTAAAGCTTTACCTACCACTTAGATCATAATAGTCATCTTTAACATCTTTCCCTCACTCATTGTCATTAAATCTATCAGTAAATTCTACCTGCCAAACATACCCCAGAACCTACTACTCTTCCCCATCTTCAGCACTAACACCCTAATCCAGGCCACCAACACCTCTGGTCTGGACCAAAACAACCAGCCTACCTTCTGATTCCTTCTCCCACTGCCTCCAGAATATATTCTCCACATTCAAGTAAGGCAGTCTTTTTAAAAACAAATCATATCACACTCAGGCTTAAACCCCTTCAGTGGTTTCCTACAATTAGAATAAAATAACTTTTTACCCCAACCTTCCAAGCCCTACATGGTCTGCTTCCTGTCTGCTTCTTTGACTTCACCTCAGACCACTGCCCCTCCTTTCCACACAGGCCTTCTTCCAGTTCCTCACATCTGCTTTGCCTGCTCTTGTCTCAGGGCTTCTGTCTGTGCTCTTCCTTTCACCTGGAAGGCTGTTCTCCCTTCTCTTTATATGATTACCTCCTTCTCATCTTGGATGCTCAAACACCGCTTCCTCAGAGAGGCTTTCTCTGACCACTCTAGTTACAATAGCCCTGAACTCAACATTGTTCTATTTATAGTACCTTTAACTGTATAGATTAACATCTTTATTTGTTAGCTTGTGCTTACTGTTCCTTATAATGTAAGTTCTACCAAGTCTCTTGTTTGCCTCTGTTCAACCAGTACCTAGAACAGGGCTGGGCACATAATGGCTCTAAAAAGGTTTTGTTGAATAAATGAAAGTGTTAAAAATTAATCATGGATAGAATATTTATTTCATTTCCTCAGAGACTTTTAATGTAACTATTTAATTATGATGGCAATAAACAATTATAAAAAGAAATAAAAATGTTATGATTGGCTTTTGAAGAAATGTTGTAGAAAGTGGGCAGAGTTAAATGAGAGAACATTATTCTATTAAAAAAATGGTAATTTATGTCTCAAACTAATCTAGGCAACAATAAGCAGGCCCAGGCACTGTGTTAGGTAGAAGGGATATTAAGAGGACCAGATTCTAGTTTTGTACTCAAAAGAGTTCAAAACCTTTCAGAAGATACAGCTTGTAATTAAAATATCCAATAGCTGTATAGTGCACACCACATTCACATTTATAATTACTTCATTTGATCACCACAAGAGTCCTGTGAAGTAGGGTATTATAGTTATTATTGCAATGTTAGAGATTAAATAACTGAGGCTCAGAGATGTTATATGATTTGTCTTGGATGGCACAGCAAGTAAGGAATGAGATTTTTAAGTTAGACCCAGATCTTCTGACTCAGCTCTTCTGTTCTAGTTCACCACTATATCTATTCAATGTGGTAAACATGTGCAACATGCTATGGGAGATCAAGTGTAACAGAGAGAACACTGACTGGGAGAGGTCTGGAAAGACTTCACTGAGGAAAACTGGGCTGAACAGTGTTCAGGTGGAGGCAGCACATTTGAGACCAAGATCTGATGAAAAGCACAGAAGATGAAAATGTATAGCATGCTCTCTGGGAAAGTTTCAGGGAAGGAATCCAGAAGGCGAGGTTTGGGCCATACTGTGGAAGATTTTTAGTACCATTTTGTATGTAGTTGGGTCCCTGAAAGCAGAGAATGCAAACAGGTGGATCTGGGTTTTCAAAAAGAGAATTAAAGTGGCAGATAGGTGGATGAATTGGAGCACAGAGAAACAAGTTGGGAGTTTTTGTAATCGTGCAGGCAAGATAAGTGTCTGATTGAGGATAGTGGAAGTGGAAAAGACTGATTAAAGAATGTTCAAGTACATTAGAATCACTTTTTGCGAGAGGAGTAAAGATTATTTTTAAAAATTTCTAGTTAATGTGACCTGGTAGATGACAATTACCTCAACCAAACTGAAGAAACAGAAAAATGGCTTGAGATGGGACCTGCAGGTGGGAGATGGGGGCTTTTTTGTATCTAAGATAAAGTATTTCTTAATCTTTTAGTCGTGTTTGGTTTGAAGTACCTGTCTGTAACATCAGGTAGGTATGTCAAGTAAGTAGCTAAAAATATGGGCCTGGACTTTGAAAGCAAGGTTAAAGCTGGAGATCTAGATCTTTGCAGTCATCAAGTTAACAAGTCATATTAAAATTCCTACAGCAAAAAGGACACATGGGACCTTTTTTGAAGTGATGAAAATGTTCTATTTCATGATTATGACAGTGGTTACAAGGATATACATGTCTCAAAACAGATCAAACTATACAATTCAAATGTGTGCATTTTATTGAATCTTACATCCCTTAAAAACCCACTAAAAATAGTAGAAATGAACTGCCTTATACAACATAGTATGTGCTAGTCTTCAAAAATTGTAATCAAGTATTTTGGGAAAAAGAATAGGAAATTGTTCTACACACATCATTTAAAAACAAGTGATTGGCAGGCAGCAAGGGAAACTGCTATGGTTTCAATTGTTCCAAAAAGCCAGTGCTAGATGTGCCAGTTTATGAGCCATTTGGGTGTTCTCCATTCAAAAACTTATTCCCTCCCCAAACCATTCCTCTCCATTCTCAGTTCACCCTTATACCACCTGGGTTGGTTTCTGCATTTGGTGTCACTGAGACAATAAAGGTACTTGAAGAATATAATATGACTCATAGCTGAACAAGAAATTGCTCCTTATTGATTGATTTTAGGCTTCTAGCCAATTTGGCTTCCTCATTTGGCATCATTCCCTCAGCAATACTTCTGAATTGTCCTTTCAGTTTAAAATCTGCTTTGTACTAAAAAAACTTTTAAAATTTGATAGAAAGGGGTAAAATCTGATACCTATATTCATCTGCCAATGTGGACACATTCACCATGAGTATACAATCACCAAATCTGTGTTTTGCATATAGAATCTCAATTCTGTCATTTACTGTCTTTGAGATCTTGAAGAAAAGGAAGGTAATAAAAAACCTATCTTGCAGGGTGGTGTGGACTAAGTCAGACAGCATATATGAAAATGCTGAGCATGGTATTGAGTAGGTACTCAATAATAGGAAGACATCTTGTCAAGCCTGACTATACTTTTTGAATTATCATAAATTTCTTGAAAGTAGATACAGTCTTCCTGGAGCTTGGTACTCCCATGCTAATATATCCTCAACAGACATTGATCAAGAACCGGCAGATCAAGGATAGAGCTGAAAAAGATTTACACAATAAATCATAGACAAGGAGAGATCATTTTAGAGAGATGGAAATAAAAGAACTTCATTCAGAAGCGGTGGCAAAGGTCTTCCTTTACATTTCCTCTTTCCATTCATTTAAAATTTTAACTTGCCAAAAAGAAGGGACAGAAGGTCTCATCTTGATGAGTGGAGCTCCAAGACTGTGTGCCAATACACCTGGTATTAATTCATGTCAGCTGGGAGAGGAGCTTGGCTTCTCAGTGTTTTACTACTGTGGTTTCCTGGGCTGGGCAGCTGGGTGCCTAATAATGATAAAAACCATAATAATACTTCATAATTATGCACTGCCTTTTGCCAGAACTTGGATTTAATTACAGTGACTGTGATGGAACTGGCAACATCTCGCTCCCTGTTGGGGTGCAATACCCAAGGGTCTGGAAATACAAAGTAAAGTGGCAACTGCAGCCTTCTCCTGCAAGGCCTCTCCTGGCAATTCACCCAGAATGCTCTGGGTGTGGAGCTTGTCATCAGAAACCAAGAGTAATTTTAAGCTGCCCATGTGAACTTGACACTGTCAGTGGTGTTTATGAAGCAACTACTGCCGCATATGGCACACAGCATCATGGAATACAAGGCCTGGAAGGGACCAAAACAGGTTGTCTCTTTCATAACCCTGCCCCTGACATAAAGCACTACTGCCACTACACTCTAGTAGTGAGTTCACTGACTTTTCCATCAAGATTTCGGCTGGAGATGCTTTTGTGGTGGTCTGATTCAGGTATTAAGGGATTCACCAATTCATTTACCACTCATTTGTGAGCACCTGTTCTGAGCCAAGGCACTGTGGAGACACAAAGATGTATAAGGTATGATCCCTGCCCTCAAAGTAGCTTGTCTTCCAGTTGGGGGATTTGTATTCAGACAACCATAATATAGAGGGAAGCCCTCGCAGATTAAACGAAATGAAATTAGGACTCTAAGTGAAAGGATCAGGGCTATCTTCTCTCTGAGTACAAGAAGAAAAGATGAGAAGGAGTAGGGGGTAGGGGTGGGAGGGACTAAGGTGAGGAGTTGGGCAACAACTTGGGAGGTTCTTACAGGTTTCCCTGTTTGTTTTTGTCATCTAGCACGTACCCCCTAAATTATCTTGTTTATTTACTAATTTACTCATACACTGTTTGTCTCACCCTATTCAGGAACCCTGTCATTTTTGTTTACCACTATATCCTGACCATCTCAAACAATGCCTGCCACAAGGTAAAGTACTCAGTAAATACTGGCCTAATGAATAAATGACCCAGATGTTGAAACGGAGAGGAAAGGGCATTTAGAAATGCAGTCAACACGACAAGGTTAGAAAAAGTAGGGAAGTGTTACAGCAGTGAGGTAGTAGCATGGAGGACTTCTCACAGATTTCTGATTTGGGTGGGTGAGTAGATGGTAATGTTATCAAAGAAGATAAGGAACAGAGGGGAAGGAGAAGGTTTTGTGGACTTCCGAGGGTATTTGAGTTCTCATCTGGACATGTCACAGTGAGGTTCAAGTGAAGATGTTTGAAAACACTTGCAAATGCACATCTGGACCTTATTAAATGTACACTCAAGCATCCAAATGGTTAGATCACTGAGTGTGCAGTAGGATGACTATCTACCTACTGAGGAAAGGACTGAGCATCAGATCCTGGGACTCTAAATGCCAAGAGAGAACAGATTTAGGAAGATTAACTGAAGAGAAAGACAATCTGAAGGTTTATAGCCTCAAGGAAACTGAGGTGAAGGGTGCACTGGGGAGAAAAAACTTCAAGAAGGGTGTGGTCCATAGAACCTACTACAATAGAGGTCAAATAAGAACTAAAAAGTGACCCTTGAACTTGGTTATATGGATGACACTGGTAGCCTCAAGCGTACTTTCAGTGGACTAGGAGTATAATTTAACCTGTGAATTGAAAAGGATGAGAGCTAGAGAGGCAAGTTTTATGTTTTGTCGTTTTCGTTTTCTTAAACTTTGAAGGCCTTGTAACCTGATCACGGGTATGTCAAACACGGAAGTAGTTAAGTTTGTGAATGACAAGGTTTCTAAAGGCCAGATAGAAAGAGTTCTGCCAGTGTCACAGTGTCTCAACTAAGCTTCTACCCTTCAGCCATTTCTAGGGCGAGGGCCCTTCCACATAAAGTGCAGGCAAAAAGTGGGAAACAAACACCCCTCAATCCGATCTGTGAGTCATGTTTGTGACAGCTGGGAGTGGGATGGAAATACTTGAATTAAATGAAGTGCCAGTTTCCCGTGGATGTTGGAATTTACTAACTGGGCGGCTCCATATTGGAGGGTGCTTGGAAGACTCATTCACATTTTCCAACACGGCACTCACGCCCTCCATTCATCATTTTTCCTTTTCCCTAACAGAGTTGAAGCCAGGTACAAAACTTCCTCCCTTCTCCCACCTCAAATAGACCTTCCACTCCGAAGCCCACCAAAGGCTCTTCTCAGCCACGTGATCCTCCTCAGCCTCCGTGACTCGCATCCGCAGACCCCTCCTCTCGGGCCGCCCGCTTTACCCCGCCCCTTATGCCCACGTGACCTCCTCTCTCCCACCTGACTGGCTCCTCCTTTCCCCCCGGTCCAGACACGGCCGCCGTCGCAGCTGCCCGACTCCAAAATGGCAGCCGCGCTTAGCGCGCATCCGAGCTACCGGACCTCCCTGACTCCTGGGCCACCCATTTCTCGCTCCCTGCCTTCTTCCTTCGGCCTTCACTCACACGCCTCCGGATTGGCCACCAGGAATCCCGCCCCTCCAGAGCCTCGCCTGCTATTGGTCACGGTAGGCTGCCCTTCAGAGAGGCGTGCCCCCGCCGCCCCCCGCCCCGGGAGGTATTTTCCATTCCGGTGGGGGTTGGGGGAGGGGGAGGGGAAAGGGTGAAGTGGGGAGGCGGCCGGGAAAGGGGGTGGGGGCCTGACCGGGGCATCCGGCGGAGCTGGGGTCCTCAGGCTCCGCACAGAGGAAGCGAGACTGCGCTTGCTAGGGTAGTCGGAGGGGACGGGACGGGACCGGCGGGCGGTGGACTTGCCCTCTCGGTGACTGCGCTGTCCGGGCCCGTCCTGCCTGGCTGCAGGTGCCCCTGGATGAGGCCGCCCCGAGCGCCCCGACCGGTGAGTGTCCCTGCGGCCCGCGCCCTGCCCGGCCGGCGCCCGCTCCCCAGTCCCTGCGCCGCAGTTAGCGGCCGACTCTCCTTTCCCCGGTACCCGTGCCTGGCGCAGTCTGCCTCCGGCCGGCGCCTCCACACCCCGGGCGGAGGCAGCGCCGGCCCTCTGGCCGGGAAGAGGACGTCGGGCGGGGGAAGGCGAGTCCGGGCCTCAAGCCGGGTGCAGACCGCGCCGCGCGTAGTGGGACCTTGCGCTTAGTAGGCTCTCGAGGCATTTCTGTAGGATTGTTTCTACGGTTGGAGGAACGCGGGCATCTGAGGGGAAGGGGGTCGTCCGGTCCAGTAGGAGGGCGCTCGTGATCAGAGTCGGGAGGTGGCCGCGGAGACTAGGGGCAGTTGCGAGCGCTCTAGGTAAGGGGACACCGGCCAGGTCAGTTGGGGCTCCTCGGCTCCGGTCTGGGGGTCCTCAAGGTCGAAGAGAAGAGGTCCACTGGGAGATGGAGAGGGAACTGGACAGCTTGGATGGGGGAAGTGACTGGAGCACCTCCGAGGGTTTAACCCGAAGTGGAAAGGGATGCGCAGGCGGGGAAGACCCTTTTGCGACAACTTGGGCTGCTGAGATTCTCTGGTGCGGGATTTGGGCATTCAAGTAGCTGAAACGAAGTGACTTTATGGAGAGGGAGTTGCATTTTAAAAAGGACTCTGATAAACAGTTTAAGTAGGTTCTGAACTTTGAAAGGCTGGGGAATTGGAGTCAAAAGGTGAATTTTGGCATTTTTCTACTGGCATTTTGGCATTCCAACAAAAAGTGGCTTGCTGCTGGACCTTGTCAGTTATCTTTTATTTTAAAATGTATGTATGTTTGATGGTATTGTACCAGTTGCTAGTTTTGCTAGAAGTTCTCATAACTGCACCTTGAAACTCTTGCAGCAGTCTCTCCAGTTACTGAAAATCCTTTCTTCAGGTCTCTCCACCTATGGAAGTGGCTTACTTCTTCCCAGTTTAACATTTAGAGCGGACTGTACTATTAAGGTTCGATCCTGGCTTTTATTCTACAGGATTCATAAGTAATTCGCATGCTTTCTTTCCCTTTCTTTAAATTGTTTCATTACAAGGTCATGCAAAATTGAACTACACATTCTGGAGCAGTTTTAAGATACTTTAAATTTTAAGTGTTGAACTGGGAAAATGTTGGTAAGCTAGTAGCTCTAGAAAGTAATGCTAAAATCAGGTTGAGTTTTATAACAGTTGGGAGTCTTACTGTCAGATGCATAGCTTAATTTTAATAATCTTGTATTTGCATAACACTCTTGAGAATAGGTTAGGAACACAGAAGATGCATACCTGGGTTATGCAGTGGCAGTCCACAGAAGCCAACTCTGGCACCCCATGGAGGTTCTTCATGTCACTGAGAAGAGGAAGCTGTGAATTGCACAGCTAGATCTTTCGTCTTTTTTAATAATCTGCCTAATCATATGTGTGTTATTTTACCATTTCTCACAGTTTACAAAACGGAAGGTTTTTTTTTTTTAATGGAGTAGTTGAATGTATGAGAAAATTTTGTAGCTTCTAGCTTGCCTTTTAATGTAATTCATCAGTCAGGGAAAAATTTTCTGCAAAAAGGTGTTAATATTTTCAGTTGGCGCCTTTGTGGTTCTTGAATAACTAATGGATAATTACATTTTTTTCTCCCTATTGTCCTTGAATTTTACTATTCGTCCTTAGGGAGAATGTACTGGCACACAAAACAGTAGCCTAAAATATTGAAACCTAACACCTTTTAACATATAATAGCTTCCACCTTGAGACTCTTCTATGGCAAACCAGTGGTTGGGAAAGCTTTCCCCCTATCATCTTTGTTTAGAATGGGCTGTTCTTTCCTTTTGTTGAACTAAGGAAAAAATCATGTTTAATGCCTGCAAATGGTAATAACTAAACAGAATGAAAATGGGGAGCTTGGAGAAAAGATGTATGTGTATGAGTCACATTTCTTTTAGAGCTGGAAGAGTAGACCATGGAGGTGCTTATTTTGCAAATCAGGAAAACAAGGCCCAGAGCAGTGGAAGAGACTAAATTGCTAGTTAGTGACAGAGCCAGGATTGGCGGGCAGGTCTCTGGACTCTAGTGCAGGGTTTTTCTACTTTATCACCTTCACATTGTTGATTCCTGAAGCATTCTAGTGCCAACTATAAGTGATTTTTGGATTATTTGTAATAATAAATAAATTGCTTCTAAGGATGGGGGAAGCTTGAGTTGACTACTTTTATACATGAAATGATATAAATTGAATGAGCTTTTATTGAAAAGTTTAAAACAATGTGCTGCATTGTAACTGGAAGTACTGATATTTCCTTCATTGCAAAAAGACAGACTGTCATTTAGATTAAAATATTAGATGAATTCTTAGAGTAGGCTAGTGTTCTAGCATTTTTATGCTAAAAATTAATTGCTTCAAAGATTCTTAGAAATCTAAAAGCTCTTATATTTTCAAAGTAAATTACATGAAAATTCTTATTTTCAGTAAGTAGGGGGGGTTATGTTAAAATGGATTTTAGTACCTTTAAATAGAGCGGCAGTAGAATTACATAATTATGGAAACAAATTTCTATCATAGTTGTAATAGAGAAGGACTTGATTTGTATCTCACCACTTAATAATATTATGATCCCCAGCAAGTGATTTAACCACTTTGTACCTAGGTTTCCTCATTGGTGAAGTGAAGGTAATGTAAGTACCTACCTCATAGGGTAGTGGTGAGCATTAAAAGTGCTTCCTTAGCACAAAGTAAACATGCAACAAATACTAGACATTAGTCTTTATGGTTCATTAGGCACTTGTATGCCCATTTGTTTCTTTGCTGTTAAGGGAGTCACTTTGAGGTTACAAAAAATTTCTAGATAATACATGATCAAAAAGTCATCTGTCTTAAGGGGCACTTAGTGCAAATGATGCCCTCATGTAAGTTTGTTTTTTTCTCCTTTCTGGCTCACCTTGGAACTTTAATTAGGTATGCATATCAAATTAGAGTGAATGTGGTTTGTTTGTTTTTTCCTAAATGTTGCAGGGTCATTTCCTAAATGACCCTTGTTGCAATTTCATTATTCTAGAACCAAAATATTAATGATTGATTTGCAGGTATTCTAGTGAAAAATACAGGGAGTTCTAGGTGCCTTTTGGGTAAACTTAGGTGAGGAAAGCAGGGTCTGTTATTAATTGCAACCCCTTTCTGCCATTGGAGCTATGAGAAAATCAATGTTTTGATAACTTCATTCATTAAACTCTTAGGTTTTAGTGATACAATTTGTGTAACTCCAATTTTGTAACATTTTGTTCTTTTTAATTTGCTGAAACCTAGGTCTAATTAGTGTCAGGAGTATGTGTTTTAGCAAATGTTGGTGATGGTGGACTTCTTCTGGGTATTCTTTGGTTGCGCCTTATCAGGTTCTTCTATTGCTTTTATAACAGCTTGTCTTCGTTTGCAGTCCTGTTTACTGTGATTCTCATGCATCTTTGTGGTCTTTCCTTCTCATATGTTTACCTCTTGCCACACATGTAACTTCTTACTATCGGCAATACATGATCATGCTTAGCTTTTTTATGCCTCCTTTAAAACATTAATTTCAATTATTTTTAAGTATATGTCACACAATATTTTTAAATTGCCCTTATTTTTAGAGTTTTACTGAATTGAGTCCGTTTGACAGGTTAGAGATTAAAATGGGGAACAAGTTATAGCTCAAAAGCATTTTTATTATGCCAGTAATAGATTCTTATTATTTTTAGATCTCAGGCAGGCATTCTGTTTAGTCTGAAGTAATGCTAGCAGGGAGGTCTAAGGGAGTTACATGGAACCATCAGAAGTTTCCAGGGTCATATTTTTCTTTCATTGATACAGAGTTTTAATGTTTGAGAGTGACCAACTCCTAATCATCTTTTGATGAACTACTATAATAAAGATTATGAGATGGTTACAACTTATTGGACATTTTTGTACTTGTGACATTTTGTACTTGTGCTGTTAGGAATTTTGTAGAACTCAGACATGCAGAACCTATCTTCAGGTCTATTACATAATCTAATTATGTGAATAAAATAGTTAAGGATGGTTTCCAAAGACATCAAAAATAACTATAATAAAATATAACCAAACATTACTCAATTTTTCATTAAGTTGGAGTTTTCTTTATATACTTAAAAACAATGATGGCATTGTGAATTGCCTGTTAGTCATATTTAAAATTCATGGATACATGAACTGAACAGATATGGACCATGCGGACTGTTTTCTTAGCTCTAGTGTAGATGTTTGAGAATGACAGGGAAAGTATGAGTCATTTGCTTTGTCCAACTTAATAAATTCTTCATCTGGGTTAGCCAACTATACTACTTTTTAAAGGGAAAAAGGGCTTTTGAGTCTGGTTAGAGCAGAAGTAATCTTGAAGGGTAACTGGCTGGCCTGTTGATTCATCTTACTGTTGGGTAAATTTACATTTGAGTACTTTAACTGAGAATTAGTTACTTGCCTTACTCTGTATGTGGGTGACAAGTTGTAAGGAATTACATTATTACCGAATACAGTATAGTGAGAATGAAGTTCCCTAGGTTCTGTAATGGTCCATGAGCATTTTACTCAGATGATGTTTTGACACCAAAATTAAATTAAAAACTTTTTTTTTACTTTGATGAGATGTCATACAGTAATCTTTTATCAAAGCTAATAAGAGGAAACAGTGAAGAAAATAATTTTGAAAAAATTATTTTGGAAATGGGCTTATCTGCTCTGGGATTGTCTTCAGACTTTCTTATTTTATTTGAAACCACTATAATAGGAATAATATCCAGTCTTTCTATTCTGACCAAGGTTTTTCAGTTAGAGGTAGTGATCAAGTATTGATATGCTGTATTTCAAGCAACTGAAAATGATAGTTGCTTATTTAAATAACATATATACTTCAAAGAGGATATGAAAGAGTGATGGAATGGGAATGATTAGGGAACTGAACTTCAAGACTGTGTAAATGGTGGATAGTCAGAGGAAGGAAAATTAAGATAAGAATTGGAAGTTGGAAAGAGAAAAATGTTGAGGAAAACCAGGATTTTGTACTTTAGCCCTAGCCTCGAAGCTAGGTTCTACAGATTATCATGTCTTTGTGTCAGGAAAATTGCTGAAGTATATTCTATAATTAAAGGTTAAATTTACTAAACATTAAATATAATCTTCTGGGAGAAGTCCAAGTAAGTACTCTGTTAAGGGTTAAAATATGCATGTAGCCAAAGGGGAGGTGATATATCTAATTATTTATTTAGTGTTTGACTTCAGTTATTAACGTGAGACAACAGTCCAGCTGCATTAATTACCCTTCAGGTGATCAGTGCTGGGACCAGTTTTATTTAACATTTTTATAAGTGATTTAAAAGACAGACTGGCAGTGAAAGTTGCCAGATTTGCAGCTGACTCTGTGCGCTGTTCCAGATAGTTAAAAGTCAAGCCAACAAGGGAGAAGCTACAGGAACACCCTTTGATGAGTTTTTGTATGGCAGAGAAAAAGATAATGCATTTAGGAAGAGATATTCCAAATTATATTTATAGGACCTGAGTTGTAACCCAGGAAGGGGATCCAGAAGTCATGGAGATAACTTCCTTGAAGGCATTTACTGTAGTTGCTACTGGCCCACAAAATCCAAGAACATGCTGCAGGTTCTTGGGTGTGGGTCTGAAAACAAATGATGTACATAAAAGTAATTATAAAAGGGGTTACCGTTTCTTAACTCTTTGTTATGTTCCAGGCGAAGTGATTCAGAAAGGTAGGTGACATTATCCAGTTTATCAAAGAGGAAATTTTACTCAGGAGGTTAAGTGACTTCCAGGTTAGCCATTTGGGAGTTGGGACTAAGGCCCTGGTGTTCTGTTAGTCCTAAATATTGCTCAGTACACTAGAAGGTATCTCTTAAAACTAATAGTAGTTTAATTTGGACTTTATGAAACGCTCTTTTATTGTTACACTGTGACAGCTTTGGATGTCATTACCACATGAGATTTTATCTAGATATTTTGAGAGGATTTGGAGACATTCCTTAAATTCCTAATTTTTAAAGAAAGCTCCAGGGAATGTTTTGGTGTACAGTTTTACCCTCAAGATTGTTAAATCAGTGCTGGCCACCCATAAGATGTTTCTCCTGTTGACTTTATAAAATGCTGGATCATTAATGGGCATTAAGAAACATAACTTTAGTTAATAAGAAAAATATTACTGGATAGAAGTGACACCAGAGTAGGAGTCCAGAGACCAGGATTCTTCTAGTGGTTATGAAAAACCTAAGATAGTATTGATACAGGCATAACATTCTTGCTCTGGGAGTAGAGGAAGGCTTGAGCTATGTCTTGAGAGACGAACAGGTGAAGAGAGATTGTGAAATCTTTGGCAGAGGGAATAGCAGTATGTTAGATTAGTAAGTGAATGGTTTTGAACTGCAGTTTCCTAGAATTTAAGTTAAAATAGAAGAAAGTTTCTTACTTTATTTGTAAGGACAGCATCTGCTGTTTATAAACCGTTTTACACACACACACACACACACACTCACTTTATTTACATTTGTTGATTTCGGAGTCCCCAAAAAACGTGTTTGGGAGAACTAAGTGAGTAGGTATATGTGAAAATGCTTTATAAGTTTCTAAGTGCTCTACTAAAGAGGGTGATAGAGAACTGATGTTCTTGTGAGGGTGGACGAAGAGGATGCTGTGAAAACAGCAGAAGGAGAAAAGTACAGGAGGAAAAACAGCAGAAGTGGGGAAAGGAAGTTTACTGATGAAAAAAGGGAAAAAGATCGATGTCAAGAAACTAAATTATAGATCTCTTTGTGCCTGTCAGTCAAAAAGAGGGTAATAAGTCTAGAACTGAAGACTTTTAACATTAAATTTACTGTAAGGAAAAAGCTCAGCAGGTAGATAAGACATTTTTTTCACTTTTCCATTTAGTCTACACTGATCGTGTTAATAAGGTTATGAAAATAACCTAATGAGAGTTGGTTGTATTGTCTGATTGTTTCTTCACCCATTACTTTTGTACAGATTTAGCTAATGCCTTTAAATAGTATAAGGGTGGTCATAAAAATAAAATAAGCTGGATGAGTTACTGTTTTTTTAGATTATTAACAATGAAAGGCCATAGTGTGTTTAAGGAGAAGGGTATAGTTTGATCTGTCAAAATGAATGCAAAAGAAAAATAGGACATCAGACTAGAACCAAGGTAGAATGGGAACAAATTGTGATAATCTCATATGCATACTAGGAGTATGGATTTTTATTTTGTTTCATAGGTGGGGAAGTGACACAAATAATTTGGTGTTTTAGAAAACTGATTATAGCCGTAATAAAGAGAATGGTCTAGAGGAACAGAGATTGGAGACATTAATTCACCAAGTAATACACATAGCAAGGTAAGTGAATGAGGCATTCTCTCTGGCCAGCAGTAGGTAGATCCTGTCAAGGATGCCACTTAAGGACCTGCCCTAGTTTAGGAAGGAGATGATGATGGTCTGAATTAAGAAATTTGTAGTGGGGATAGAAATAAGAGCACTACTTTCAGAGATATTTAGGACTTTAAGTCCTCCAGAGTTGGTTAGTGTTTAGAGGTGATAGAAGTGAGAATGAATCTAAGGTCCCTGACTTGGCAGTAGGACACTATGTGCATGTTTAAGAGAGGGTAAGTACTGTATTTGTTTCAGGTAAAGAGTTTTTAGATAAGTGTAACTTTTTTAGGTAAGTAATAACATGACCATGATATTAGTTGGAAATGTAGATCTAGCTCAGGAGTATGATCAGGTTTATAGATATTATTTGGAAGGCAAGAAGTTTATAAAGCAAATAATGACCATACCTTCTAAATAATTATGTAGAACAAAAAGTAACTGCCAATACTGGCACTTGGTTCAACAAGAATGTAGACATTTTTAAATATTTACCCTTTACCCTCCTGTAGTCAAATCCCCACCACCTAGCCTTGCAGAAAATATATATAGAAATATTTGCTACCAGAAAGCCAGAAATACTTTAGTATCTTTAAACAGTGTATCCAGTACAACACAGGGAATTTGTTGGCAAATGCACTTCGGTATTCCTCACCTAAAGACTTATTTTTGGAATCTTGTTTGCTTCTTTGGGCTTGTAAGATAGTCTGAACTGATACTGAAGCCTGAAGTTTTTTTTCACCTTTAAAGTCTGTTCCAGAGCAGCCCTAATCAACAATCTATTTGCCTTTCTTTTTCTCTTACCCTCCAGCCCTATAGGGCTTAGGGCTCTGGCAAACAGAAAGCATTCCAAGAGGGAAAAGTAAAAATGGCACAAAAGAAAGAACCTTGAAGAGGACTGTAATCTTTTCAGTTCTCTTCCAAAGGGTCTGCTCTCTAAGCCAGAGGATGGAGTTGGTGAGTCATTAAGATGAGATGTCCAAATTCAGTAAAATAAATACATCTATTAGGAGCAAGATCTTCAAGTGCTGAGGGAATTTGGAAAGAATCTGAGGTGGTTTAGCACTTAGTGGAAAGGATGAGTTTGGGGTTCAGTTTTAAAGGAGGTAGAAAGGCAAGGCTATGCAGTGAGAGGAAAAATAGCACTATTCAGCAGTGGGGAAAACAGCACCAAGGAAATAGACCAAGGAAGAAAAAGCAAAGGAACTGGTGAACAGGATTCCTTATTTAAAAGGTACAATTTGAGTTGGGATTAATGAGAAATTAGGAAGCTTAGATGATTGAAGACTAAAATTTGGAATTGGAACTCCTTGAAACAATTTAGTAGAATATTGAACATGAACAGAAAAGTAGTGTAACATTATTTGAACAAGCACTTATGGAAGATGACAGCTCTTCTATAGTTTATAATGTTTATGGCACTAATTTATAAACTACCTAAATTCCTTACATTTCCTCTTTTTATTTTATTATTATATATGTGCTTCTATAATCATGGTTCTCAAACTTTCCTGGGCCTAAAAATTATAGAAAGCTCTTGTTTAAAATATAGATTCATCTATGTTACATGTAACAGTAGTTAATTACTTTTATTTGCTGTCTAGTAGTCCATTGTACGGATATCCTGAATGTTATTCATCTGTTACTGTGGAAAGGGTTGGGTTGTTTCCAGTTTTCAACTGTTATGACTAAAGCTACTATGAACATTCTTGTACATGTATTCTTAACTCGTGGGTAAATACCTAGAAGTGGAACTGCTGGGTTATAGGATAGATATACGTTTAACATAATGAGAAACTGACAGAAAAATTTCCAACCTGGGTTTACCATTGTACACTCCTACCAGCAGTATTCCCTCTTCCTTAAGGTACAAAATTGATGTTCTTCCTCGCATGTTTGATAGAGTTCACCAAAGAAGCCATCTGACTCTAGAGGTTTCTGTGTGGAAACATTCTTAATTACGGATTCAAAAGAATGGGTATAAGACTGTTCAGATTTTCTGTTTCTTTTTATGCCAGTTTTGGTAATTTGTGTCACTTGAGGAATTTGTCCATTTCATCTAACCTATTGAATTTATTAGCTTGAAATAAATTATATACTTATGAAACAGTATTTACTTTTAATGTGGGTAGGATTAGTACTGATGTTCCCTTTCATTCCTGATTTTAAGTACATTTTCTCCTTTCCCCCTTGATTAGTTTAGTTAGCAGCTATCAATTTTATCAATCCTTTTAAATAATCAACTTTTGGGTTTGTTGATTTTCTCTGGTTTATCTGCTTTCCATTTCCTGATATGAGCTATCTCTCATTAATTCCTCCTTCCTCCTTACTTTGAGTTTAATTTGCTCTACCTTCTCTGGCTTTTAAGATGAAAGCTTAGACCGTTGATTTAAAATTTTACTTTAAAAATATTATCAGGATGCAGCTAGAGGGTATTATTCTCAGTGAAATAAGTCAGGCAGAGAAAGACAAATACCAAATGATTTCCCTCATTTGTGGAGTATAACAATGAAGCAAAACTGAAGGAACAAAATACCAGCAGACTCAGACTCCAAGAAGGGACTAGCAGTTACCAAAGGGGAGGGGAGCAGAGGGAGGGAGAAGGGAATTGAAGGGTATAATGATTGGTGCACATGGTGTGTGTGGGGTCACCGGGAAGACAGTGTAGCTCAGAGAAGGCAAATAGGGGACTCTGTGGCATCTTACTACACTGATAGACAGTGACTGCAATGGGGTATGGGGGGGACTCAATAATAAGGGTGAATGTAATAACCACATTGTTTTTCTTGTGAAACCTTCATAAGGAGTGTATATCAATGAGACCTTAATAAAAAAATTATCAACATTAAAAGCCATTGTCATTATCATTCCATGCAAAATATTTTCTAAATTTTTTTTGTTGTTAGAGAACATATTTAATGCCATTGTGGTCAGAGAACATACTCTTAATTTCAATTCATTCAAGCTTTTTGATTGTTTTATGGCCTAACATACGGTGTATCTTGGTGAATGTTCAATGTGTATTTGAGAAGAATGTGATTATCCTGTTGCTAGGTGAAGTATTCTGTAAATGTCAGTTAAGTTTGGTTGATCTTTGTATATCTTCTTCTATTTTTACTAATTTTCTGTCTACTTGTTTTATCAGTTACTAAGAGAGGAGAGTTGAAATTTTCACCACAATTTTGGATTTGTCTGTTTCTCCTTTCAGTTCTGTCAAATTTTGTTTCATGTTTCAAGCACTGTGACAGCACTTTTAGGTGCATGCACATTTAGGATTGTTAAATCTTGTTGGTGAATTGAGGTCCTCTATCATCATAAAATGTCCCTTTTTAACACTGGTGATTTTCCTTGTTTGGAAGTCTTTATGTCTGATACTACAATGACTTTTGATTAATATTTGCATGGTATATCTTTTTCTATTCTTTTGTTTTTAATCTATCATTACATTTAAAGTGAGTTTCTTGTAGACAGCATGTAGTTAGGTCTTGCTTTTATCCAATCTGACAATATATCTTTTAATTTGGTGGGTTTAGATTATGAGTTGGCAAACTATGGTTGGCAGACCAAACTCGACCTGCCGCCTACTTATGTAAATAAAGTTTTATTGGGGCACAATCATGTCCATTCATTTACATATTGTTTATGGTTGCTTTTGTGCCATGGTGACAAGGTTAGGTAATGGAGACAGAAATCATATGGTCCTCAAAACCTAAATTATTTTTTGGCTCTTTATAAAAAATATGACAACCTCTGGTTTAGACCATTAACAATTAATATAGTTATTGATATGGTTGGATTAAAATATACCATCTTACTTTTGTTTATTATTTGTTCTTTTTTCCTTGGTTTTTCTATCTGCATTTCTGTTATCTTGGTTTTGGTGGGTTATTTTTTATTATTCCATTTTATTTCTTACATGGTTTATAACGTATTTCTCTGAAAAAATTTTTTTCACTGGTGGCCCTTACAATTTAATTAACAGCCTGCCCTCAAATAATATTATAGTACTTCATGTGTACTGCAAGAATCTTACATAACAGCATAGTCCCAACTCCTCCCTCCCATCTTTTGTACTTTTTATGTCATTCATTTTGATCTTCTGCATGCTGTAACCCCATTGCTATTCTTTTTGCTTTTGTTAGGCACTACCTCTGAAAGTAAATAAAAATGAGAAAGACATCTTTAATATTCACTTTCACCATTTTTTTTTTTTTTTAATAATTATTTTTTATTGAAGGGTAGTTGACACACAGTATTACATTACATGAGTTTCAAGTGTACAACACAGTGGTAGAACATTTATATACATAATTCTAGGTTCCAGCTATCACCCTACCAGGCTGTTACAATATCTTGACTATATTCCTTATGCTATACATTACATCCCGGTTACTAATTTATTTTACCATTGGAAGTCTGTCCTTTTTTTTTTTTTTTTTTGTGAGAGCATCTCTCATATTTATTGATCAAATGGTTGTTAACGACAATAAAATTCTGTATAGGGGAGTAAATGCTCAATGCACAATCATTATTCCACCCCAAGCCTAATTTTTGTCAGTCTCCAATCTTCTGAGGCATAACAAACAAGTTTTTACATGTAGAACAAATTCTTACATAATGAATAAGTTACATAGTGAACAGTACAAGGGCAGTCATCACAGAAACTTTCGGTTTTGCTCATGCATTATGAACTCTAAACAGTCAGTTCAAATATGAATACTCATTTGGTTTTTATACTTGATTTATATGTGGATACCACATTTCTCTCTTTATTATTATTATTTTTAATAAAATGCTGAAGTGGTAGGTAGATACAAGATAAAGGTAGAAAACATAGTTTAGTGTTGTAAGAGAGCACTTTCACCATTTCTTTAGATTTCATTTCTTTGTGTAGATCCAAATTTATGACTGGCATCATAATTACTTTTGCTTGAAAAACTTCCTTTTACAGTTCTTACAGAGTAACATTCTCTCTCTCTGCCTTTATTTTTAAAAGTTATTATTAGTGGATATAGAATTCTAGGTTTACAGGGTTTTCCCCTCTTTCAGTGTATTAAAGATGTTATCTACTATCTTCTTATTTGCATAGCTTCTGACAAGAACTCTATGGTGATTCTTGTGTTTGTTTCCATTTATCTAATATGCTTTCTCCCTTTGGCTGCTTTTAAGGTTTTCTATTACAAGTTTTCAGCAACTTTATTATTAAACCTCTTAGTGTGGTTTTGTTTGTATTTATCTTTGGGGTTTTTTGAACTTCTTAGATCTGGGGTGTATTATTTTCATCATATTGGTACAATTTTTAGCTAGCTATCTTCACACTTTTAAATTGTCTAGTATTTCTTTTCTCCTCCGACTCCAATTCTACATATGTTTCTTTGACCACTTAATATTAACTCACAAGCCACCAAAGCTTTGTCCATTTTTCTTTCAATCTCTTTTTCTTTTTCTTCAGTTTGAAAAGTTCCCGTTACCCTGTCTTCAAGTACACTGACTTTTTAAAAGTCTCCTTTAGCTAATATGCTGTTATTCCCATCCAGTTAATTTTTTGTCAGATATTCTTTCTTTCAGTTCTAGACTTACCATTGGTGTTTTTGTTTATTTTAAATTTTCACTTCTCTATTGGGATTTTTTTTCTTTATTATGTTCATATTTTTCTTTAAGCCTTTGAACTCTTTTCTAATAGCTGTTTTAAAGTCTGTTAAAATTCTCTCATCTCTGCCATTTCTGGATCCTGATTATAGGTTACCATTTCTTTGTTTTTTTTTTCTTAGGTTTGGTAATGTTATTATGGAGTTAGGATGTCGAGTGTCTTAATTTTTTTCTTCTTTCTTGAGTAAGTTTTGTTCTGGCAGGCAGTTAGTTTATTTGTGGATCAGCTTAATCTTTCGAGTTTTGTTTTCACGGTCTTTTGGTTTGGAGACAATTCTAGAATAGCTTCCCATTTAGGGCTAGTTTGGGCTACTGAGGCATGCTCCTTCTGCTGTTTCCCTTGATTGCACCATATATTCATTAAGGTTTATTCACCCTAGCTGAGTGGAATTTAAATGAGCCTGACTCTCTGCGAACTCTGGGAATTGTTTGGTGTAGAGCTCCCCAGTATTTGTTACTTTCTCTGTCTGGCCTCATAGATTTACATACCACATATATGTAGATTGGTATTTAGCCAGAAACTGAAGGAGTCTTCTTTTGCAGATTTTTGGAACATTTCTGTTCAGTTTTCTTCTTTGTTGCAAATTCTAGCTGTCTTAGTCTCCACAAATTCTAAACTCTGACACATCAACTCCATGAGACTATTGGCTCTGTTTGGGTTCCCCTTCCTTATATTGTAGTTCCAGACAGAAAGCTTTGGGCTCACCTCATTTTTCCCCCTTCTTTCAGGAATCATGTTTCCATGCTGTCTGCTATCTAATGTTTGAAAACAATTGTTTCATATTTTGTCTAATTTTCTACTTGTTTATGCCATGAGGAAAATTCAGGACTTTGTTACTCATGTTGTCTTTGTTTTTTGGAGGATATTTATGCTGGTTATAAAATTTTAAGTTGACAGCTTTTTTTTTTTTCAATTGTAGTACTATGGAGTCATTTCAGTATCTTCTAACTTAAATTGTTTCTAATGAGTAGTGGTCATTCCTATTATTGTTCACTTGATGTAATTGACCTTGTTTCCCTCTGGCTGCTTGAAAGATTTTCTCTTTATCTTTGGTTTTCAGCAATTTTGTTCATTCTAGGACTAGCCCTAATACAGAGGCATGGCCTTTCTGGGATCTCTGTTAAATGCATGTGATGTTCATTGAGGTCTCTCCATTCTAGCTGATGGGAACTTGAACATCTCCTAGACTTTTGCAAGCTCAGGTAGTTGTTCAGTTCACACTCTATATTTGTTCTTTCTAGCTTTTATCCTTTCACTGGCTTTATGGAGTCTTGCCCTGTGCATATGCAGTTTAGTCTCCAGCCAAAGAATTAGGAGATCTCTTTATAGATTTCTGAAACTTTTTCTCTCTACACTTCTTTTTTGCACTATTCCCCTTAAATTACAGTGACTTCAGTGGTTTCGAGCTTAGAGCTCTTGTTTCCTATGTCAATGAGATGTCTATGCTCTTTTTGGGTTTCCCTTGTGGCACAAGCAGAAAGCAAGGCATTCATGAGTCTGTTTCCCTTCTCTTAGGAATCACACCCCTGCACTTTCTGTTGTCCAACATTTGAAAACAATATTTCATATACATTGCCCAGTTTTATGGTCATTTATAGCAGGAAGTCTAGTCTAGTGTCACTTACTCTATCACATCTGGAAATGAAAGTTTGTAGAATTTTAGTTTTCCTTGAAAAACACCCTTTATAATTTTTGATTTATCATTTATTGGGTTCATTAAAAAAAGTACTAGTTCACCTTGTAGTTTTAAAGCCATCCAAAAAAAATATAAAGAAGAAAGTTTTTTTAAAAGGAATGAAATAACTCACTATCCCCATATCCAAAGTTTGCCTTAATTATCTTCATTATTTCAGACATCATTTATTGCAAATGTACACATAGAAGAATAATTCTATTTTTTAAATGAATTTATGCACTTTATACTATTTTAATTAGAAGTGCTTTAATTAAAAGATAAATGTGTTAAATAATATTAACACTGGAAAAATTGTTTAGCCACCGGTATTTATTTACTACAAGATATTATTTGCTAAAAGGTTTTCCTCTAAGCTTAGGAAATAAGGTTATGGAAAAAGTGGTTAGAATCATTGTGCTTCAGGAGGTCTCATATAAAAAACAATCAAGTGTTGGAAATACCTGCTGTTGGTAGGAGCATAAAGTACGCAACTGTGTAAGTATTCATCTTTGTCAGCTCAGACTCTGTAATAAAGTACCATAAATTTGTGGTATTATAAACAACAGGTTGCAAAGAAACAACAAAATTTACTTCTTACAGTTCTGGAGGCTGGAAGTACAAAATCAGGATGCCAGCATGGCTGGATTCTGGTGAGGGCCCTCTTCAGGGTTGCAGACTGTAGACCTCTTGTGTCCTCACATGACAGAAAAAGAGCTAGGTAGCACTCTGGTCTCTTATAAGGGCACTAATCCTATTCATGAAGGCTCCACCTCATAATATAATTACCTCCCAAAGACCCCACTTCCAAACACCATCTCTTTGGGGATTAGATTTCAACATATGAATTTTGGGGGACATAAACATTCAGTCCATTACAGTGGCAATTTGGCAATATTCAGAATCCTTAAAAATGTTCATTCCCTTTGCCCTACAATTCCATACTGAGAAGTTTATTACAAGGAAATAAGAGATGTGTACAAATGTATATGTTACTTAGTTATTACAATGCTATTTATAATGCTAAAAAATTAGAATCTTAAATGACTAAATTATTCTATAGCCAAATAACCAAATACTACAAAATGATTATAAATCGTGTTCTTCAAATTTTTTATTAGTATACTGATTGTAGTAAAAATAATTAGCAGGTGATAAAAATCATGAACTTTAGGATATTTAAGGATATAAGGTACAGAAAATGTTTGTAATATAGCAAATGAAAAAAGTAAGATACTTTTGAGTGTCTTATAAAGGAAATATTTATTAAAAGGATAGAATATAAAATAAAATAAGCTAACTGAGTAGTTAGATTATGGGTTATTTTTCAGTCATTTCATATACTATTTATTATTTTTCATATTTTCTACAGTAAGCATGTTCTTAATCGTCCACAAAACAGTTTACTTTAATTTTTTAAATTCTGATAAAATTAATGATTGGGAGGATGAAGGAAGATTGATTCAAATGATATTTAGTTTTTCTCATCTTGAGCATGCCTCTTTTCCATTTTTGCAGATTCTTTAGCTTGAGCTTTACCAGTATAAATTTAGTGAACGAGACATTTATTTTTACACAGTATGTGTAATATATATCCTAAAATTTTCCAGACTAAGGAAATCTCCATGTTTCATAGTTTACAATTGTGGGTTTCTATCAAGCACTTCTTTGTACACTTGAAGAGATTGAACATTGCTTTTTTTCCTTTTTTTCCCCCAGAGCTGTTTTTTAAAGAAGTTTTTGTCTTCCTTACTTGGACACTTACTGCCCACCTCCTTGCAGATGTGGATTTCCTTATGTTAAAGAATGGAAGCCATAGTCTAGTTTTCTCAATAAAATAATTTATTTGCTGTTCCCGGCATCTTAGGCATACGGATTTGGTGCTCTTCAGGAACTCACTCTAGTGACTCAGCTTCACATTTTATGCTATATATAGAATATGTTAGAAATCCAGAAGAGCAAGTTAATATTCAAAAGAGGAGACAAAGGAATGTTGTGGTTAATGAACAAAGAAATAGACACATCCTCCAGGGAGGTGCCATTCATACCAGACATTAGAGAGTGACCTTAACTTGAATAGCCTGATGTCTCTTCCTCAGTAATTGTAGATCCAGAAAGTCACCTTGGTCAGGGAACTGTTTTCATGCTAAGCAGATTTACTGAAGACTCGCATGGAAAACAAAGTTAATTTATTAATTTACATTAAGATATAATATTAAGCCATGATAGTTTGATGGCCCACATCTTTATTGTGGGGCTTCATCTACCAAATGGATGTAAACAATTTGGGTCTGCTTTTCAGAGTATGTTTTCCTGAAGGTGCAAAATAGTGGTACATCTTCTTCGATTGCCTTATTTTTAGGTTTTGGGAAGGGCTGTGTAACTGTGGGCAAAATTTCTTAACCTCCTGAGCCTCAGTTTTCTCATCAATAAAATTGTAATAATTAGCTACTTTGGAGTATTGTTGCAAAAACTACATAAGGTAATCCATGTAAAGTGACTAACAAAACACCTAGCACGTAGTTGCCATTCAGTAATTTCTTAACTATTAAGGTGATTTGTTTTCTTCTACTTGTGCACTTGAGGTGTGGAAGTTAAGAACAGCACTCTAGATCCTTTCCTGCTCCCTGCATACATTCCTGGGAACACAGCTGCACTTGTTGTAGAGGTACTAACATTACTTGATTTACAAGAATATTATTGTTCTGAGTCATAAAATTTAACTCAATCTAGTGCAGAGCTGTTACGAGTCTTTGAATAGGTTATGTTTTTACTGTGAGATCTAGTCTAATTTTTTTAGACTAAGGTAAGAATTGTTATTTTAAGCAATCCAATAGTGTTTGCTTTTCCAATTTGGCATTTCTAAAACCGTTTGATAGTTCTTGTAAAACAAAGTCTATATGACAGACTTAATAAGCTGTTTTTACTCTTAGCTGATAGCTTAGTAAGCTTTGTTTTCTATGGTTAATATTTCTAATATATTTGTAGATTAAGATGTTGTGAAGGACCTGGTCCAATTCCCTTTCTTTCAGATGAACTTACTGAGACCCAGAGAATCAGACTGAAACCAAGCCAGACAGCTGATGCATCATAGGGGGTCCCTGGGACTGTGAGGTGCCAATGCAGCTGGGCCCAGGACAGTGAGGCCCTTGATATGAGAGCCTGTGCTCTGGAGGAAGCAAGGAGAGCAGCCAGTTCCTTCTCTGGAGGGGGTGGGGGTCACATCCTTTTTTCAAATAGTTGTGAGAGGACAGTATTGAATTCAACCAGTGGGCTTGCCTTAGTCCTAAATTGTCTAGAAGGAGCCCCTGCCTGCCCCTTCTTTCTTGCTTAACTAAATCCAAATCAGAGGTGAATGAACAAATAATCCTTTTTGTATCAGATACCATGTCTGCTAACTAGGCACAGTGGAACAGACTTACCAGAGAGTATTTTTAATGGCAGAACTGAGTGGGTTTCTAGACTCCAGCATATTCTTCCTTTCACTGTATCCCAGTGCCTTCCTACATGAGATGAATTTGTTTGCTCTTCTGAGAAGTTGACTTATATGGAGACTTGTGTTAAAGAATGTTGTGACATCTATTTAGGTGTCGTTCTCTAATTGTTCTACAGTAGGACTTGCTTATTTATACTTATGGTGTCTGATTTTCTCAGTGTCTTTATTGTCTCAGGTAAGTCCTTGAGGACCTATATGATCTCTTTTGTATTACCCTTAGGGCTTGGAATATTTCAGGCATTCAGTAATTAACTTGAACAATAGTTAAAATGTATTTGTTGTCAATTGTTTAATTGTACCACACTTTATACTTTAATATACTCAGCTTTAGAAAGAGCCGATTTGCTACTTAAAGTTCATATCCTCAGAAGATTTAAGATTGAAAAGAGTTATAAAAGTGCTATTGTCATGTGAAAGGAATCAAGTGCTCCCACAGATAACTTACATTTAATGCTTTAAGAACTAGGGAAAGTTAGATATGGTGAGGTTGGTCGCTTATTTAAATAAATGACTGACTTTTGTCATCTAGTTGCATTTCTGTTTTTTAAGGTCAGAATCTAAGACCTACTAACTTTTATGGCAGTCATCCAAAAATACAGATAGTTATGGAGAGTAGCTTTTTAAAATTATAACCATCTGTTTGTTTTGTTGGACTGATTTGCTATGGATATATTTCTTTGGAGAATAAAAATATTTTGTGGCTTCTTAGGATGGTTTATAGAGTGATGGAATTATGGTCAGTCTTAGTACTTGATCCAAGGGGCATTCTTCCCCCAACCCCAAGCTTTATTAAGGTATAATTGACAAATAAAAATTGCATATATTTAAGGTGTACAGCGTGAGGACTTGATATACCTATACATTGTGAAATGATTACTACAATCAAGTTAAGTTACATATCCATCACCACACATAGTTACACCACCCCCCGTTTTTGGTGAGAACATTCAAGATCTACTGTTTTAGTAAATCTTAAGTATACATTACAATAATATTAACTGTAGTCACCATGACATACATTATATTCCCAGAAATTATTCATTATGTAACTGAAAGTTTGTGCTCTTTGTCCAATATTTTCCCATTTCCCCCACCCACCGGCCCCCAGCAACCACCATTTTACTCTCTGCTTCGCTGAGTAGATTCCATATGTAAGGGAGATCATTAGTACTTGTCTTTTTGTGTCTGGCTTATTTCACTTAGCATAATGTTCTCCAAGTTCATCCATGTTGTGGCATGATGTCCTATTTGTTGCTGAGTAATATCCCACTACATATACATGTGTGTGTACACACACACACGTACACTTATTATTATATATATGTATATATACTTACACATGTATATATTTGTATATATAAATATACATATATAGTCTCATTTTCTTTGTTCATCTAGTCAGCATTCTTAAAAGTACTTGTTTTCTGTGTCAAGCGGAGTCACAGAAAATCTGTAACTGCTATTAGAAAAAACCGTAAATGGATAAACTGTAAATCTGTAACTGCTATTAGAAAAAATAAGGCACGTAACATACTGATAATGGACAATATTTCTATTCCAAGGACCAAATGACTATCTAGTATGAATGTGGAATCATCATTTAGACTTCTTTTGATTTATATATGACATGTATTGTATTTGACGTATGCTATATTTATTTTGTCTCAAATTACCTTTTTTACATGGCAATATTAAATATTTATGTTTAGTTACTATTAGGTATTAATAGCCTCTGTGTTTAAGTGAAGAACATAGCTGTTTCTGAATCTAAAATTTTTACCTATACAATATCTTTGTAGATAATTTTAAAAGTTAAGTCTCTTGACAGCTGTCTCTTTATGCTCCCATTTCACTGATGCATGCATACTCAAAACATTTACTTTTGAGCTTTAATTTGTAAAGAATTAGAAAGTTCTAAGGTAACATATATTATGTATTTTTAAAAGCTTAAAAACTTTATTAACATACAGTAAAATTGACATTTTGAAGGGAGTTAAGTAAATTTTACCTTGCATATAGATCCATGTAACCATACCACAACCAGGATACAAAACAGTCCCGTCAGTCCAAAAACTCATGCTATTCCTTTTATCACACCCATAATTCTGTCTTAACCTCAATGATCACTGATAACATATAAGTAGGATCATGTAATATATGTGATTCTTTTTTATAAAAGAATGTAAGTTCCCTTTTAAGACTGGCTTCTTCCACAATACCATACTGTCTTAATTACTGTAGCTTTAGAGTAAGTTTTAAAATCAGTATTATTCTTTCGGTTTTATTCTTCTTCAAAATTGTTTGGCTATTTTAGTTTTTGGTTTGATTTTTAGTATGAGACTCATGTTGTGTTCAGCTCTAGACTGAGCCCAGGAATTCATAATCAACTTTATGGAATCACTTCTTTGATTTTCTCTCACTCTACAATTTCCCCTATACTTTCTGCTTCCCTGGGGGGCTCCCCTTTTCAGTTCCTCCAGAAAGCTTTGTTTACTCTGCTCACTTCCTGTGATTGCACCCACCTCCAGGGACAAGTGATAGGAACACAGAGAGGAAAAAAAAAGTTGGTGATGTGACTTGCCTCACCCACTTGAAACCACTCCTACTGGAACTGGAGAGAAAGCTCTCCCTCCCTCAGACCCTTACTACCCTTACTTACACTGCCCCCAGCTGTACTGCCAGGAGATTCCTTTTCCTGCTCAAGCCAGAATTAGAGGGCTTCTCCTGGAACACTGTCTACATTGATGCCCACTTGCAGGTTTTGCCCAGTCTAGGCAGCAAAACAGAAGTGGGTAAAAGGTAAACCCACCCACACTTGGTTCCATGGTACTTTGAATTCTGGTCTTCTTCCCCAATCTACCTGCTACCATTTACTTGTTAAGAGTCTTCAAATAACTGCTCCATACATTTTGTTTAGATTTTATAGCTGTGTTCAGTAGGAGAGACAGGGTGGAGTGTTCTCACTCCATGTTTGCCAGCACTGAAACCCTGTCATGTATACTTTTAAGTATGGCATTCATTTAGTAAACCAACATATGTATTTATCATTTGAGCCCGCATCATGTGCTGGACCCTTTAAATTTATTATTTGCTTAATTCTCTGACAGCTGTCTCCCTTTTAGACATGAGGAAATTGAAGGGTAAAACTGTTAAAACTTTTGTTCAGAGAACATAGATATTAAGTAACCAGCTGGGATTTGAACACGGGTATTTCTGACCCTAACGTGGTGTCCCAGGACTTGCGTCATCAGAATCACTTGAGAACTGTTAGAAATGCAAAATCTCTAGCCCCATCTCAGACCTGCCTTCAGAATTCTGGGAGTGGGGCCCAGTAATTTCTTCTGATAAGCCTCTGTTACCCTGATGCAGGCTAAATTTGAGTACCACTTCCCTCTGTGGCAGGACTTTGCAAGCACTTGATATGTTTTGGTTTCTCAGCAAAACTGTAACATAGGAAGCTGAAGTAACTTTTCACCATCTTTTGAAATATACAATAGTATGCTGAGTAAGAACTAATATATTTTTTTAACTGATCACTAATAGATTTAAAATCATACTTTCCTATATTACTTAAGATAACAGTAGTTAAATATAAGTACTATGAATTAAAAAATTTTAAGTGTTTGTGTATATGTGTGTTTGTGTGTGTGTAAAGAAATCAACTTAGATGTGGTTTTTAGCTAATAAGTCACTTAAGTCTCTGGCAAATACTATGTTATATAATGTTCTGTATTTTAAATTTCACAATATTAGTGCTGTTTACATTAGATTTCAGGATAACTTTTAATACTGGTTTAGATTGTTTGAATTAGAAATGGCCCATATTTGGAGGATAGCTCCATTTTGTGTAATTTTACTTTTTTTCACAAAAGATTAAATGTATAACTAAATTTTATCTGCATACCCTTACAAGAGATTTTATGTGTATTTACCAGTCAGGAAAAAAAAAAATCTGTTAGACCACATCTCCAGAATCTGTTTTTTAGTCCATGTGATTGGTAGATTTATGTAGGTTAGTTATGGAACAATGTCTCTTGTTATAGAGAAACACTGTTCAAATTCCATCTTTCCTCTTACTGATAAGGGTGGCTGGAGATTGGGGCAGAGCAGATATTAATTCTCCATTTTAGAAATAAAGTTATAATTATCATTGCTTATATTATATTTTAATTCTTTTACTCTCTGGTGCCTGCAATAAATAGCAGGATACACACTAACTGCTGAGTATTAACTAACTATCAGTATGAAGGTGAAAAGGGCTCTGCCTTCAAGGAGTTTGCCTATTGAAATAAACATAAAAATAGTTGTTATGCAAAAAAAAATGATTGCTTTGATAAAGATATCACAGAGTACGGCAGGTCTGGTGTGTTGGAGCCAGGCTGGACTGGAGAACCCAAGCGTTAGCATTTGAAGTCATCTGCGGTGGTATGTACAACACAGAAATTGGTAAATGCTACGTACATACAGTCAGTTCTACTATAATGGGACATTTACAGTCCCAAAATGACCAAGCCTAGGGAAAAATGGGATTGGGGCATAGCACTGTTCTCAGTAACACATTAAAAAAAAAACAGGAAACTTTAAAAAATGGTAGCACAGTTCTACATGTTAAAAGGGGTGAGAAAAACATAAATATTATAGTAAATAGTGTGCTTTACCTTGAAAAAGACCTGAAGCTTGTTTGTGGAAGTGGGCATGGGAAAGTTGCCTCTTGTAATTTGAAATGTTGGCAGGTAGGTATCTGAAATCTGAGGGAATGTTAACACCAGATGTGGATGGGTGTGGCCCCTGACACAGGCGATGAACTGAGGTAGCTGGGAGGGGTCTGAAGTACAGGTGTGTACTCTAGGAGCAGGGCTCTGTGCGGCTGGGTACAGCTTTCCACATTCATCTAGCACACAGGCAAGTGGGATTCATGTGCTCATGTTGTTCCCTAATGTAACAAGCACATTGAAACAAATTCATGTTTTCAAAACAAATGTTAAAGCAGAACTGACTGTATCAGGGCTTTTTCCTCTTCTGAGATCTAGCTTGTCAACACACCACTGGAGAAGGAGCTCTTCAGTTGCCCTGGAGGAGTCTTGGAGGACTTGACAAGAGAAGATGCCAGTACAACTGAGACTTAACGAATGGGTGTAGTGTTTTGCCAGATATTGTATAAATAGTGGGATTGCCTTCCAGACAAGGGGAACAGCAGCCTCTGAAAAACCATGCAGACATAAGGCTGGTGTGTTCAGGAAACTTTATCTACAGTTCAGTGTTAAAACAAGGTTAGAGGTGCTGCTCACCTCTGGAGCATGCCTGCACTCCCTCCTTGAGGGTGTAACTTTGCTTTATTAAACTACCCTTTGCTTGTGAAAAAAAAAAAAGAAACAAGTTTAGAACTTAGAAGGAAGGAAGGAAAAGGAACAGTTATTAAAACTTAGTAGTTAAGCAAGTAGATTCTCAGCGGCCCTATATGCCACTTGAAAGAATTTAAATTTTATCCCTCAGGATATAGAGAACACTGAAAATTTTTGAACAGTTACATTTTCTAACTGATTTATAGAGGACTCAGCTGCAGTCTGGGAATCTAATGAGGTAAGGAGGAATAGTATGGATCTTTCATTGGCTTGACCCCTTTAAGAATATTTTAAAAGCTGTAGATGCTAACTAGCAACCATGTCCTTTCTGCAGTCCT
The DNA here is from genome assembly GCF_030020395.1 of Manis pentadactyla. Classification (NCBI taxonomy): domain Eukaryota; kingdom Metazoa; phylum Chordata; class Mammalia; order Pholidota; family Manidae; genus Manis; species Manis pentadactyla. Next base: position 197,873,727 of record NC_080020.1, on the reverse strand, counting down.
AGAAGTCACTATTATTATAATCCTGTATCTTGATTTAAAAGGCTAAGACCATGAGAGTTAGTCTTCTATGGTGATGAGTCAAATAAATTTATAACCAGCTTTCACAATAGCTAGTTTTACTGTTAGCTTTACTTATATAGTGTTTGAAAATGGTGTGATGAATCATCACTGGAGAAGTTTTATTATCATAATATGTATCCATTGAAAAATAATTACATGGGTTAAAGTTCTCTTGCCCACTGGATTCCTATTTTTTCCCCATTTTATAATACAGAATAACCATTGTAAGGGATGAATAAATAGATGAAATTGAAGGATTAACAAAATAATATAGCTACATTCTTTCAAGCAAAAGTTAGATATAAAAATGATTTAAATAACAAGGTCTAAAGTAAGAAAGATGTTTATGCCACCCTTTAAAAATTTAAATCTTTTTTATCAGTGCTCCTTAGCAAGTGTTTTGATGTCTGTTACCAGTGTAGGATATGTTACCACTGTAGGATACTGAAAAAACTCATAATCTGGTTCAAGATACCAAAGATGCTCTCTAAAACTAATTGATAACAGGAATATCAGTATAGTACATAAAAAACCATTTCCTACAGTTTTCTAGCTAATAAACTTCAGTATCCATCACAGTATTTTTTAGGGTATGATCAGTATGTAATGTTTGTTAAAAGGCTAAAATGTACTTAAGTTTATGGAGAGCTGGGACACAAAAATAATGGAAACACTGTGAAACTTTTAGAATGTTCTGCTCTTTAAAACCTTAGAATATAATCAGTAGACTATGGATTCACAGAGGCCATATATCCTCTCAATAATTTGTCTCTGAAACTTCAGTTGCTGTTTTTTTTTTTTGATGGGGCATTGGTGGTTGTATTTTAAATTATACCAAAAATTTACAAAAATAATACATGATGGTTGCAGAAAAATAAAAATTACTACTTTCTTGAATAAAAATTAAAACTCTTAATAACCTTAAAGAGCATTAACTTTTTTTCTCTGTCATATTTTTAACTTTTTTGATAGGGAAATGTATTTGATCATCAAATACCAAGCTCCTACTGTAGACACTAGGTGCTGTTCAGCTACTACTAAGTAATCTATGACAGCCACTTGTGAAAGGAAACCACGGCTATAGGCATGTAATAAAAATAAAATGTATTATAATCATATGGTCATAATTATAGTATAATTCATTGGCCTCAGTTCATTTAAAAAGGCAGGTACTCTAATCATGACCTTGTCCAGATGTTGCCAAATTATGTGTGTGCTCCTTTTCTCTAATGTCTGTATTCCTCTCCCTTAACTCTTTCAGGACCCTTAATATTTGTATGAGGTAGTTCATCTAGTCCACAGCATTTGCAGAAATACTAGTGTGCCTTTCTGTTATAGAAATCAGATTTGCTTTTCTCCCTAACCCCTGTCCTCCCCATACCTTTATTCATACTGCTTTGATTGTTTTATGACTGACCATTTGGCTCTTCTAGAATATAAAGAGAATCCTCCATGAAGTCATAGTCATTTAATATGACCAAGTAAAGAAATAAAGCACCTTTTTTAGCATGGCATGTAAAACTTTTTAGGTCTATTTTCCCCAGCTTTTAGATTGCTTTTTCTTTAATTCATTCCACCTGCCCCATACTTCAACCATCTGAATCACTCCTCATCTTTTGAAGAGACCCTTTCTGGAGCCTGTGCGTTTGCATTATCTCTGCCTGCACCTTTCTCCACTTCGCATTCTTCAAAACATAGCTCCAAGTCACCTTTTCTGTGAAGCCTTCCCCGACCCTACATTAGTTAGTATTAGATACAGTGGCAAGTAGCAGAACTTCCAAAATAACAATGGCCTAAAAACAAGAGAGGATTTCTCTCTCTCCAATAAAAGTTCAGAATTTGCAGTGTGGGCTGAAATGACAGCTCTTTCTGAAGCCATTAGGGAAGTAGTTTCTAGCTCATGACTTCAGAACCTCTGATTTGACCCTTGTCCCTATGGTACAAAATTGAGGTATCTTTGTTTTAAGCAGCATGATGTAGGAAGGAACAAAAAAGCGACTAAGGGCATATGCAAGCTATTGCTTAAAAGTTCCCTCAAGCTCTCACACTACCTATCTGCCTGTGTCCCATTGGCCCAAAGGAAGGCTGAGCAGTACAGTCTCTATTCTTGGTGGCTCTGGACCAGCTAATTATTATGAAGAAAGGGAGAACAGGTATGGGGTATGCCTAGCAGTGTGCCACCCTTTCCCAGCTTGAGATAGTTGCCTTGTGCTTTGTGTTTCTGAAAGTACTCTAATTAATCAGCATTTAGGTTGTATTGTAATTTGTTTACCTTCTCCACTGGATTACGGACTTCTCAGACATTGAGTATGTTTTTCTTTTTTTTAATCCCAGCACCTTAATAAAGTTTAGCACATAGTCCATATTCATAAGGTGTTGAATGAATACTTCAAGACATTGGGGAAGATTGCAACAAAATTATCAGAAACTTAAGCAGTCGATGATACTTAAATACCCATGTGAACAAGGGTAATTGCTTATGTAGACATTCATTTCTTAGACTTAAGTTTTTCTTCCTGTATTCTCCATTACATGGAGAAAAGTGAACACTACTAGTAATGGAGCACATGGCTTCTGCTTTTCATTTTGCCTCAAAATTGACCATACAGATAGAACATGAAGGTGTTTATTTTTCTCTGTTATACTGGTTTTTTGTACTAAAATATTCATAAAAGTTACTATTTTAACCATTTTTTGATGTGCAGTTCTGTGGCATTAAGTACATTTACATTGTTGTGCAACCATCACCACCATCTATCATCAGAAGATTTTTCTTACCCAGTGAAACTCTGTACTCATTAAACACTAACTCTCCATCTCCCTCCTCCTGACAACCACCCTGACAACCACCATTCTACTTTCTGTCCCTGTGCATTTGACTGCTCTAGGAACCTCTTATAAAAGGAATCAGGCAATATTCATGCTTTTGTGTATGGCTTATTTCACTTAGCATGTCTTCAGAGTTCATCCTTGTTGTAGCATGTGCCAGAATTTCCCTTCTTAAGGCCGAATGTGTTCTATTGGATATGTGCATCACATTGTATTATCCTGTCATCTATCAGCAGGTGCTTGGGTTGCTGTTATACTGGTTTTTGCAAGATTTTCATTTTCAACTAGTATTATCAACACAAATAGTATCTTACCCTATTTTAATTTCACCACCACTACCCCCAAACACAAACCACATAATTACATATCTTTTTAAGAGGAAATTTAAGAAGATAAAAACAATCACCTATATTAGGAACTTATTTTTATAGGAAGTATTCCACCCCTTCTCCCAATTATAGTTTCTAAAGTATAAACTAAGAAAATTAATGTATGGAAAACATTACCCTGCTGTCAAATCTGGAAAATAATACAAGAGTGGGATCAGAAGGAAATATAGTGGCCTTTTCACAAGAAAAGTTTAGATTTTGTTTTAATTAAGAATCTCTTGATTAAATGTAATGACAGAGGAATTTACAACCTGTGAATCCTATCCTTTTGAAAAACAGAGATTTTACCATGAGTGGACAACAAAGAAACTCTTACAAGATATAGCTTGGTAGTTTCGCTTTTATGAAATTTCTCTAAGGTTGAAGGGAACAGAGTTATGATGGGTGGAGTAAGGATATTTCCATTCCTATCACTTGACCTCCTTTGTTATTAGGTGTAAGTTAGTTTAGTAACAGTAATTATTACTGGATGTTTGACTGCCAGTTATGTCTGATGCTTAGAAAATTCTACTTTGGGGCCTCTATCCCACTGGGTATATAGTTCACATAAGCAATCATATTCTTTTACTAAAATTCTCTGATCAAGCTTTCAAATAATTATGTTAATAGAATACATGTCCAGTGGTTTAAATAAAATTGCATAGACACATTCCCATTGCAGTGTCAGTTTGGCAAAACAATCATACTTTACTAGCCAACTCACAGACCAGCTATTGATTTATTCATTTAAGCCAAGACCAAAACACCAGAATAGAATAGAGCACCTTGGTTCTGATACCTTTTGGTCTTTTCCTAAAATGTCTGGATGTAAATTTACATCCATCCCCTAAGTGTTTTGAGTTACAAGTAGTAGTGTGACTTCCTTGTCTTTTGAATCTTAGAGTCATAGAGATAAAGTTGACATGCCTGAAACAATCTGAAAAGAAAAGAACAAATTGTGGTGTTAGCAGTAAACTCTCCTAGAGAAATTAGAACTTGATGTAGACATTAAAAATAGAATTGAATGGCAAAGGACAAAGTAGTGGAGGTGTTTGAGAGGAAGGAGATTTAAGGATAAATTGGAGCCTAATTGTAGCTGGCAGTGAGTGAAAGTCAGGCACAAGATGCTATGTGTGACTCTTGAATGTTCCTGAAAGGAAATGAGTCTCATTCTGAGTCTAGGAAGAGAGGAGAGACTGAGGTGTTATAGAAGTCTAGGAATGTGGCAGTAGAAATCTGGACTAGTTTATTGGCAGTGAAAGTGCAGGAAAGTAAATTTGAGAGCCATTCTGGAAAGAGAAACTGTTGTAATATTTAATATAATGGTGTTAAATGGAATAAGAGTAAAATTTTTCTAAGAAATTTTGTAGAAATTGTACTGATATCCCAATTTAGGAAGAAATCTTAAGTTAATTTTAGAGACAGTGAATTTGAGTGCAGTGGGAAATAACCAAATTGAGGCAGACTTTTAGGTTGTTAGTGGACTGAAAAGTTGGTGGAATGTGTGCTTCCCATATGTGTATAGCTGTACTTGAAGAGGAAAGATGTGGTCCTAGAAAATACCTGATTATAACTGTGAAGGCAAGAACATATGTTCTTATAGCTTTATATATATGTAAAAAGTCTTAAAATCAAATAATTTTTTCCCATTAGCTTCATTTCAACTGAAGGGAGTTAAATAGATGAAATTCATAAATTACATCCAGGAAACAGTTCTTCTCCCATATCTTTAAGTAAGAAAGCAGGATCCAGTTTGTCCTACATAGCTAGTAAAATGCAGAACAGGGGTAAGAACTTAAGATTCTTTCATAAGGAACAACTTCTCAGAATAAATAGATATTATGGCAAAATAATGTCATACTAAGGAAAATTATGTTTTTAAATGTTATAGCTTAAGTTATTGAATTAACTATTCAGTGTGTGGTTTGATTTCACAGCATTCAACGTAATCTACTAGTACGTAATAGATCGTTTCATGTTTTTCTTTAGTGGAACATTTAGTTGGATTTGCTGTACTGAATGTTTATGGCTTTCTCTTTCAGAATGGCTCTTTGTATATATAGCAAAACATATAACCATATGGAGTCATATAGAAAAAAACTTGGCGAAGGCATATTTCTCTTATAATTAGATTAGAAATTGTCTTAAAGTATGTTACAGTGATGATAAATATAATGTACTTTAGTATGGAGATGGACTGTTATTTCGGTTTCACTAAAGATTCTTTTATATTCTTTTATATATGATCATTCTTTTATATTTTTCTTGGGCACATGGGCACCAGTATCTTAGGAGTAGAAAGCTGGATCGTAGAAAATTCCTATCTTCCAGTTGACTGGATAAAACCAAACTGTTTTCTAAAGTGGTTATACCAGTTTATACACACCCCAACAGCATACTAGTATTCCTGTTCTACATTCTCACCATCACTTGGTATTATCAAATATTTTGGACAGGTGAAAGGTGTCTCTTAGGGTTTTATTAAGGGTGATGAGCCCCCTTTCATATTTGGATTTCTTCTTGTGAAGTGCCTATTCTCCCATTTTTCCATTTGGTTCTCTGTATTTTCTTACTGATTTTTAGGAGTTCTTATATTTTCCAGAGTCTTTTAGTCTCTGATCAATTTCATGTTGAGAATTTTGTCTCCTGCTTTGTGTTTTTGATGTGTGGAGAAGTTCTTAATGTAATATAATTTTCCATTCTTTTCCCTTACAGTACATCCTTTTTTTCTCTCTAGAAATTTGCAGATCTTTTCTTAGATTTGTCCTAGGAACTTGAAGATCATTGATGTTTTTGCAAGTTGCATACATTTTTTACATTGCATTTTCTGTTTGTTGCTGTATATAGGGCCACAGTAGATATTTTATATACTGATTTATATCTACCAGCCTTTCCAATTTCTTACTAATTCTAATCATTTTTTATAGCTCATTTTAGATTTTTGAATAATATGTAATAAAATACAGTTATTTCATCTGGGACTAATGATAACTGCTTGTTCCTTCCAAATCTATAAAGTTAATCAATGTCTTTTATTTCTTAACTTGCCTTATTCTGCTGACTAGGACCTCTATCACAATATGGAATAGAAGGATCATAATAGGCATTCTTCCCTTACTCTAATCTCATGTTCCAAGTACAAGGTTAGCTGTCATTTTTTGAAAATGCTCTTTTGATATTAGGTAAAGTTTATTTTTCAGTCTTTGCCAAAAATTTTCACCACAAATTGATACTGAATTTTGTGCAATGCTTTTTCTACATCTAATGAGATTATCATGTATTTTTTGTTCTGTAACTATCAGTGTGATGTTATATTAATTGATACTCTAATGTTAATCTGGCCTTGCATTCCTACACTATATAACTTAATCATTTTTATATATTGTTGGATTCAGCTTATAGTAGTTTGGTTTAAAAACTTGTATGTATCTTCATTACTGAGTTAGGCCTATATTCGTTCTTCTCGATGTCCGTGTTAGGCTTTGATATCAGATTATATTAGCTTAATAAAATAAGGTGGGGAATATTTCTCTGATCTCTAAAGGAGCTTATGTGAGATAGGAATTGTTTTTTTTTTCTTAAATAATGATAGAATTCACTAATGAAGCCATCTAGACCTAGGATTCTCTATCTGGAAAGAATTTGACTCCTGTTACTTTTATTTTCTGTGGACTCTTGTTTTTATTCATGATGTCTTCTATGTGCTTATATTTGTGTCTACTGCTTATTGTCCTTAACATTACTTGTGGGTATTCTTAGAGGCCTAGAATGAAAGCATCTTCCTTCAGAGAGGGTTTGTTTCCTTCCACTAAGATGTATGAAGGTATCACTCACCCAAGAATATTTTAAAAGAATTTCACAGTTTGAAGTTCCCTGTACTAGGATACCACTCAAACCCATACTGCACACTCCTGCCCAGGCTGGCCACACTTCTTAGGGGCCTATGTCCTCGATGTCCTAACCATTCTTTTTTTCTCTCAGTTTTCTCCAGGCAAAAACAACCTTCCCTTCAGTCGCCTGGGGTGGGATTACAGTTTAGGATTTGTCTTATTTTACCTTTACCTAAGGTTATTGCTCTTTGGGATCCCAGTTTGATTTGGGGAAGAGTTCCCTTGGATTCTCCACTTTTTGAGGACTCTGGGCATTGACATGTGTTCCCCTCATCCTGTGAGGCCACTGAAATCAAAGACCTAATTGGCTGAGCTCTATTTGCAAGTGCCCTCAGGGCCAGTGTCTTCACAGAACTTCTGTTACCTCTCTGGGTTCCCCAGTTGCCCCTAAATTTGGTTTGGCAGTTTCCTATCATCTTGTCAGCTTTTTTATCCCAAAGTTTTTGGGTTTTTTTTTAAATCTAAGGATTTTTAATTGTTTTCAGCAAGAAGTTTGGTCTGAAAAATCCTAGTCTGTCATTACCACGAAAGGTAGTGTCCTCTTGATTTTTTTTCCTACTTAGTCTTCTAGTTCCCAATTTTCCCTTCAGTCTCATGTTAATGACTCAGTTTCACAAACATTCATATATTGAGCATCTAATATGTACCAAGCATGGCACAAAACAAAGTGCCTGCTTTCTTGAAACTAACATTGTAGTGGATTCTGGGTTTTGGGGAATGTTGCAGCACACTACAGGACAGCATTTTCCAAACTTACCATAGCACATTAGTGTCCTATGAAATCTTAATATAGTTGCCATTGTCAAGTAAGTTTGGGAAATAAAGCCCAGGAGGATATTGTCTCTCAGAAAGTTCAGGCATTAACTTACTTGAACTGAAAACTGTATTTGTCGAATACCTCTTAATATCTAATAGCATACTAGAATTTTGGAGAACATGATTTATGAAATGCTGGAGTAGGATTAAAGTATTAAACATCTCTGCATTACTACATGTTGTCAAAGGGTCATTTCAGCTCCTGCTATTCCTGCAGTCATGTCTGAGGGGAACAGTTATTGAGGGAGTAAACCAGAGCGGCTGTTCTCTATGGCATAAATGACCTCCCCTTGGCCATGGGTGGTCGGACCAGCATGGGCACTCAAATCAAAACAACGGGTCACACAGACCAGCCACTGGCCACTGAAGTGCACTAGCACAGGAAGTTTTGTCCAGATGAGGATTGGCTGAGCCATGCAGGCTCTCACAGAGCTCATTGGCATGTTAAACACATATAACTCTGGCTTTTATTTTTTTTTCTGGGTGTACAAAAGATAGATAAGTAAGGGGGGCACGGTGGTCACTGTAAGTATATACATGACGTTGGGGCTTGCAAAACTCACCAAAAGAAAGAGGTTTGGCAGTTAAACAGTGGAAGGAAGCAGAATTTGAAGTCAGGAGAAAGAGATAGGAGGGACCTGTCATGGGCCAAGAATTAGCCAAAGGTATATCAGAGTGGCAGCGATGAGGTAAAAAAAGAATATAGAAGCAGAGAGACCAGCTGGTGGCTGGAGGCAAATCAGATACCAAAAGCTGGTACCAGGGAGTTGCTGAGTTGCAATGATGGCCAGAGCACTAGAATTAGGATCCACCAATTCCTGCTGCCCAGTCTTCTAGGGCAGCCTTGGCCCAGGCTCTCAGTTCCAGTATCCCTGAAGTCTACACCCACCTGTGTTACTGATTTTGTTCTTGGATTTCTGTGAGAATTCTCATTGAAATTACTTAAAACCAGTACTTCTCCCCCACCGCATATATTTATGTTTGCACTGCAAATAGAAGAGACTGATACATAAGAAGTGAATTCATAGCACACTACTACTTTTTTGATTATCTGATACCAGACATTTTTGTAACAATGGAATACCCACCATTCCTACTACTGTTTCTTCCCTTCTTTTTATTACATTTCGGAAGCTCATCTTCTAAGTTTAACTGTACTAGAAGTGTCAATGTTATATTTCTGTTGGTTATCCTATAAATAGTATCTCCATATACAAAAGAATGCATATTGCTTATTACTGGTAATCTTTTGGAAAGGATATTTCCTACTTCCCAGTCTAATATTACTACTAGTGTTTGAGAAAAATCAGGCTGGCTTTAGTGAGGATCTCAGTACTTGTTATTACTTTTTCCATTGAATGTGTTCATCTATCCCTCTAACCCCCATTTCTTTGTGTCTTTTTCCTTCCTCATTGTTCCCCCACCTTTCCTTTAAAAGTCTTAAAAATACCTCATCATTTATCTCTTCTGCATGTTATACAGAGTTTTGAGTTTATATTATGAAATTAGATTGGTTTTTTTCAAGACCTACTTCCTTTTAAGTAGCATTTTTTTCCAAGTATGAAATGAATACATTTGAATGCAAAATTAATGTAATTAATTTTGGAATAAAAAGAAAAAATGAAATTACAATAATTGAAAACCACCCAAGATAACCACAGTGGTAATTCCTATTAATAATCTTTATTAAAAATCTATGTATTTGTATGTGTTGAGGTCAGTTTATAATGCTGTTCTATAACCATATTCATTTAATATCTTGAATATTTCCGGATTATTAAATATTCTAAAAACATGATTTTTAAGGTCTTTTGCATTATTCTAGTATCTGAAAATACCACAATTTATTCAACCAGTCCTCTATTAACTGAACAATATAGTTTTTTGCTAATGAAACTAATGCTGTAAGGAATTTCTCTTATATGTAAATTTTTGTGTCCCTTTCTATTTTCTTGGGATAAATTTCTAATTATGAAATCTTGAGCCAAAATGCACACCTTTTTATTTTATTTATTTTTTTTAATTTAAAAATGTTTCAGCTTTATTGAGGTATAATTGACATACAAAACTGTAAGGTATTTAAAGTAGAAATCATGGTGATTTGATGCACATTTACATTATGAAAGGATACTCCCCATTTAATTAACACATCCATCACCTGACATTTTTTTTTTTGGTGAGAACATTTAAATTCTACTCTCAGCAAATTCCTATTACACAATACAGTGTTAATCAACTATAGTCACCATATTTTACATTAGATCTTTAGACCTTATTCATCTTTTTTTACTGAAGTATAGTTGGTATACAATGTTATATTGGTTTCAAGTATAGAACATAGTGAATCAACAGTTAGCTACATTATTAAATGCTCACCCCAGTAAGTGTATCTTCAACATAATAAGGTTATTACAGTATTGTTAACTATTAGTCTCTATGCTGTACTTTCATCCCTGTGACTAATTTGTATTATAATTGAAATTTTGTGCCTCTTTTAAAAGGTACACACCTTTTTAAAGCTTTAACATGTAATATAAAATTTCCTACTTGAATTGCCATGTGGATTTATGTTCTGACATTAATATGTGAAAATGCTAGTTTCCCAATACTGTGATAATGGTAATATCTAATGGTTAAAGAAAAAAAAATCTTCGCCAAGTTGATAGGTGAAAAACCTTTTATCACATTTTAATTTGGATGTCTTTGATAAATTCCAAGAATGATCTTTTCATTTCTTTATTAACCAAGTGTGTATCTAATTTTGTGATTTTTCTGTACATGTCTTTTGCTTTTTTTATTGAGTGTTATATCTTTTTCCTATAAATATATTAATATTTTGTCATATGTTAAAAATGTTTTTCCCAGCTTATCATTTGCCCTTTAATTTTGTTTATGGCATTTTTTTTGACATGGGAAAGTTTGAAATTTTATGTCATTAAGTATTTTGATTTCCTTTTGATTTCTCCAACATTTTACTTAGTGTTTCCCATCTCTTCTGTGAGGGGTCATATGGTTTCTTATATTTACTACTTTTTTAATGGTGTATTTATATGTTTTTACAATTCATTGAAATTTTCACCCATTCCTCTTACAGGAACATTTGAGATTACTAAATTTTAGACCCAGAAGTATGGAGGTTTCAAGTTTCAGAAAATTCAACTGTTAACTTTATTTCTGTACCCTTCATTTTTAGTCTACTTCCAAAAAGAAGGGAAAGAAGATGGTTAGCAATAAACCTACACTTAGACATTTAGTATAATGATAATTGATCTAAATGTATACAGGGGAATTGAAGAGGGATTGCTAAGTATCAGAAATTTATAAACTAAGACCCTCCATTTCGGTTTCTTTTCAGGTAATAGAAAAAAGGAGAAACACAATGAGTTATATGTTTCTCATTGTCTGCTTAAAGGACACATACCAGTTTTTTAAGAGGGAAGTCTTGGCAGTAAAGTTGAGGAATTTTTTTTTTGTTCTTTATATGAGAGGTGATGCCTTTGATACCATTTTTATAGAACATGGAATAATACAAGACCATTTATTTTATAAATCCTTAATAAAAGTTGAGGGTATATATGAACTTGTAGTTCTGGTAAAGTATATCTGTAGGAAGTCAAAATAATACAAACCACATATTTGAAGTAATTTGATAAGGGATAGATCATAGAAAATCTTTGGATGGTTAGATATTCCTTAAACTAGTTCTTTCAATATAATAATTGACATTTGTTTTAAATCAGATTTGATTGCTGTATATTTATGATTTCCAGTTAGAAATAGCAATTGCAGAGTGATTATATCCAAGTGCTTAACTGGAAAGTTTAATATTTTATTGTGAAAATTGGAATCTAGTGTTATTTGACAAAGTGGAAAAATACCTCATGTAAGTGGGTTTGTTTACAGGATTACCTGATAGCAATAACAGACTATTTGCCTGCTATACTTCAAACAACTATAATGTGAACTGTTTAAGTAAATAGTAAATATTATTTCATTTCAGATCTGACTAAATGTCTAAAAATTTTTTGAGTCTTCATGAAGCAAGTGCTTCCTTCATTATCAAAGAATAGTGAAAATTTGCTTTACTCAGTTCATTTTTGAAACTTTTTAAACTTTGCTCTATCTGCAGAAAAAAAAATCTTCATTTTAAAGCTGTGTTTATGGGAAGTTACCATACCTTAAACTACATAGGAAGGTTTTTTTTTTAGGGGGAGACAGGAAGGAGAAAGTTTGTGTTAACAGAACAGTATTGCTTTTTTAAGGTATTTTTGCAACTGGCATTAAACGTATAGGGCTTCAGTTGAACATGAAATTAGCACCTAACTAAAACATGGCTAGATACAGAGTATGAGACTGTTTAGATATCTCAGTACATTGGACATTAGGATTATACTTTAGTTTAATTGGAAAATAGTATGATTAGGAATCAGGGTTGTAATTGCTGTGCTATGCTAGACGTTAAAGAACTTGAGTCTATTTCTGGAATGCTATGCTTATTTTTTAAATTCTAACTTAAAAAAAAAATCACAGATCTTTGAGGTTAGTTAATTCAGTTGCTTGTAGTGGAAGGACTTCGTGGGCTGGCTAGAGACAGAGGTTGCTTATCCTCTTTAACATCTCCCATGAAAGACTCCTCACAAATCTCTCTTGGTTGTTTATTTACACTTTTAACTATTTGAAATATTAATTTTCTTCTAAGAGCTTCTTTGTTTTTGTCAGAAATCTTTCAGAAAGATTGACCAGTCAGAATTCTCTGTTCTAAACCAACTTCTTTTAGAAATAAATATAGAAAAATCTCCCTTTTTAGCGTTCTCCTTTTTATATGCATAAAAACAACCATTTGGTCACTTTCATTCTCCATGTGGTATAATTTCAGCCATGTTACCCTTATATTCCTAAATTACAATACTGAAAACTATCATTTTGTTGCTTCTTTTGTGCAGGTTCTTAAAGTGTGAAGGAAGTATCCAGACATAGACTCTCCTGACTTTTTCTTAGGAGCTTGAAATCCTGGGATCAATATTATGGAAGATGTTCAGAGGGGAATGAGTGGAGAAAGGTAGACTATTCAGGTAGCTGTTAAAACCGATAGATGTGAATAATGCTGATGACTGAACCTGGGAAAGGGGCAGTGGAGATAGCGAGAAAGAGTGGATCTGGCAGAACCATGGTTTGGACTGTAGACCACATTCTTACACGTCAGCACTCTGTAGGGGAAGTATAAAGGCAGTGGTAACTCTATGATATCTAGCATATTATTTACCCTGCCATTTGAATCTCATCCTTCTGGATCATATAGAAGTTAGGACTTTTGCTAAAGAAATTATTTTAAAGAAATATCCTATCAGTCTGTTTCCTTACCCTTTAAGGTTATACTCCTTGTTGCATCTCTTTAATTTCAGTTTCCTTATGTTTGTTGTTAGTATACAGACATGTGATTTGGTATTTGTGTTGATCTTGTATCCTTTGATCCTGCGGAACTTAATAGTTCTAAGGTTTTCTTTTTTTTGAAGATTCCTTAGGGTTTTCTATGTGGACAATTATGTCATCTGAAAATGGACAGTTTTATTTCTTCCTTTCCAATTAGTATGCATTTATTTATTTATTATTCTTGCCTAAGGTGTCACTTTTCTTTTGACACTAACCTCTTGCTCTGGCTGTCAGTAATTAGAAATAATTGTTAGATTGACTTCTGCCTAGAATACTTGCCTAGGTTGGTGCTTAGCTTATATAAAGGTTTTTAAACAGTAATTAAAAATCTTTAAGAGTTATGGGCTATTAACTTTTTGTGTGTGTATGTGTGCATTTGTATGTGTGGTCTTTCTAAGTATCTTTTTTTATTAAGATATCATTGATATACACTCTTATGAAGGTTTCACAAGAAAAACAATGTAGTTATTGCATTCACCCTTATTATCGAGCCCCCCCCCCATACCCCATTGCAGTCACTGTCCATCAGCGTAGTAAGATGCCACAGAGTCCCTATTTGTCTTCTCTGAGCTACACTGTCTTCCCTGTGACCCCACATACACCATGTGTACCAATCATGATACCCCACAAACCCCTTCTCCCTCTTTCCCCACCCCTCCCCTTTGGTAACTGCTAGTCCCTTCTCAGAGTCTGTGAGTCTGCTGCTATTTTGTTCCTTCAGTTTTACTTCGTTGTTATACTCTACAAATGAGGGAAATCATTTGGTATTTGTCTTTCTCTGCCTGACTTATTTCACTGAGCATAAAAGCCTCTAGCTCCATCCATGTTGTTGCAAATGGTAGGATTTGTTTCTTTCTTATGGCTGAATAGTATTCCATTGTGTATATGTACCACATCTTCTTTATCCATTCATCTACTGATGAACACTCAGGTTGCTTCCATATCTTGGCTATTGTAAATAGCGCAGCGATAAACATAGGGGTGCATATGTATTTTTGAATCTGAGAAGTTTTCTTTGGGTGAATTCCTAGGAGTGGAATTCCCGGGTCAAATGGTATTTCTAGTTTTAGATTTTTGAGGAACCTCCCTGTTGCTTTCCACAATGGTTGAACTAATTTACATTCCCACCAGCAGTGTAGGAGGGTTCCCCTTTCTCCACATCCTTGCCAGCATTTGTTGTTCCTAGTCTGGACTATTGATTTTTTATTTCTTCTTGGGTCAGTTTTAGAAATTTGTATTTTTCTAGAAATGTAGCCATTTCTAAACTTTTAAATTTATTGGCTTAAGGTTGTTCCTAATGGTCTTTTCACTTTTTGAATCTTTGTTTTATAGTCTGATCCTTTTTTAGTCTTACAGTGTGTATCCATGTAGTTCATACCCCAGGCTATTACACTTTCCAGGGTTTTCGGTCTTCTCTTGCCCTGGGCAGTGCACTGACACATCGTAGTTCTAACTGCTCCCTGCCCCCCACCCCCCTTTTCTCATCTATAGTTTCTAAGCTGCTATGCACCTGGCAACCAGAGAGTAAAGTTTGCTTAAACTGTGGGTCAGTTTAGAATAAATATGTGTAGAGCAGGGCTTTAATTATTCTCGTTTGAGAACTTGAACTTTATAATGTCTTCCACATGTAGTATCAATGAATGTTAAAATGAGTATATTTTTTATCATCTTTTCAGTTTACTTGTTTCTCAGCTTTTGATAGGTGAAGTTTTATTTCAGTTCTGGTAAAGTTAAAAGTTTTTTGATTGTCCTATTAAAAAAAAAATAAAACTGGATGTCACATGGAAATACAGAACACAAAACTGCAGGATATTACTTAGAGTTCCTAGTCTCTAATTTTGGTCAAAGTGCTTCTCTTTAACATTAGTTTTCTTAAATGGTTCAAAGGTATGATTATTACCTTTACTTCTATCAGTACTCACTACCAAATATCTTTCTTAAGAATAGACTAATTTTGAGATCTTTAAATTTTTTCTACTGGTGGAGAATCTTGACCAAAAGAAGGGACATTGTCCTAATTATGTTTTTCTCCCTTTCTTTGTTTGTTTCTTGGATTCATTATGAGCTGTCAGATTATTTGAAGACCCATAGTTTTCTTCAGGCCTAAAATTTGACATAGAAGAGAGTGGTATCCTTTAGTTTATAAAAGGATGATTTATCTAGGTAGTTTTAGATAAAAAGTAAAAGGAAAATTTTATAACTAAGTCCCTTTCTTGGAATCTTTAGAGTCTTTTTATGTCTTGTGATACTAAACTACCGGAGTTATAAAATGGTTACCCTTCTTAGAAAAGGAAATGATCCAGATTACAATTGCTCACTTACCATTTGGTAACTAAATATTCTTTGTAAATTATTAACAGGATCACAGTGAGCTCATTGTTAAGCGTTCCCCAAAGCAGATTCTTTTCTGGATTAAGGCTGACCAGTGTAGTAGCTAGATCCACGAAATTCCTCAACTGAAGACTTGTTTCGCCTTATTAGGTTGTGTGTGTTTGTTTGTAGCTGCCTTCTGGTGTTAAGGGAGATTGTGGGAGGTTTTGAGGCCCTGTGCTGAGAGACGTGGCCTAGAGAAGCAGTACCAACAGTACTATCACAGGGTTGCCTGTGTTTAGTAAAATGGCTTGATTTTCCAACTTAAAGTTGCCTCCCTTGAGGTGGGAGATAAAGGCAATACTAACTCACCAATAATTCTCTCTCCAGACATAAAACAGTTTTACTTTTTGTTACGATAACATACATGTACCTCCTCCTGCCTTGGATTGGTTGTACAACCAAAGCTACCATTTTTCAGTCCCTCTTGTATCCTCAGCTGTACTTATGTCATGTTGTCCTCTTAAAACCCTTGTAAAAGAGGGATAATTGTTCCTATTTTTAGATGGAAAGGCTGAGACTTAGATTGCCCACAGCTAGTGAGTGCTTGAATTTGATTTTAGGGCTCTCTGAAGCTGGCACATGTATTTCTGGTGTTCGACTACAGTGCACCAGTAATGTTGGCCGATAAGCAATTCAGTGAATGGTATGCTTGTTAGCATATTACATAAGATACTTTCTCCATAGAAATTGAAGCATAACTTATTAGGATTTTATGCTTGTCTGGTGTGCAGCATCTATATGGTAAAATTTAAATTGTGGCAGTGTTAGACTAAAAGGAGTTTTGAAGGGAAAAATAATGAATGAGAACTATGTTCCTGGAACTTGCCCAGTACTGTACAGATTAGCTATGCTTAGTTTAGATTATAGATGAGCTATAGCCTCAACTGCTAAGGAACATTGAAATCCCCATAGTGTTCCCTAGGAAATAATATAGAAGCTTAAATGATAAATATAACTTGCAGTCTGGCAGACATTGTGCATAGGAAGATACTGAAATTTGTGGCATGAACCAGAATTGAATGGCAGAAATATTTTTTGAAAGAAAGAAAAGCCAAAGCTTCATGCTAGATAGTGCTGGTAACACGTTT
This sequence comes from Manis pentadactyla, assembly GCF_030020395.1. NCBI lineage: Eukaryota > Metazoa > Chordata > Mammalia > Pholidota > Manidae > Manis > Manis pentadactyla. The sequence goes on along the minus strand of NC_080020.1, from coordinate 197,856,873 downwards.
AAAGCCACTATCTTTTGATATCTCCTATGAGCCAAAAACTTTATAGTCTGGTTTCTAATCCTCATATCCAACCAAATGAGGTATGTATTATTATTCTCATTTTACCAAGAGGGAAATTTAGATTCAGAAATGTGAAGGAATACATTCACGTTCACAACATTCTTAAGTGGTAAAGCTGGAATTCAGCCCCCACCTCCACCCCCAGCCCTGACCAACGGGCCTATCTCATACCTATGCCCTTTTTGTTTTGCTGCTTTAAGCAAAGTGCAGGCAATGTCTCCACAAGTGATTTGGAATTAAGAATGGATTTTGACTGCTGGGAGCATCCTCTAACATGGCCCTGGAAGTTAGAATTACTTGAGTAAAATTTAAGAAACTGAGATGCAAATTTTAGATACTTGTTTTTTATTAGAAAAAGAAAGAAACCTTAAGTTGTCTTTTTGGGGAGAGTATTAATGCAGAGTCAGTATAACACTGTGACTGTTGATTTTATGTCCTCTTTTTTCTTTTTCTTTTTTAAATGGATGAATGTATTTTCCTTAATATTCAGAAAGAAATACAAGAACTTCTTAAGCTTCATCCCTTGAAATTAGGCATGTGATTCCAAACACATTCTTAACAGACCATATGGTTAGAAGTAGTGTCTAGAAAAGAAGTACAACTTAGTTATATAGATTGGTTATAATAATATCAGAGCATTCCTGAGTGGTATACAAACCTGCATAAAGGATTATGACATTCTTAGTAGCTTGGCATAGGATACAGACAACAAAACATTCATAGTAGACCTGTGAATATACCTTTCACTCTGTATTCTTCTGGTCAGAATGTTCTTTCACACACTAGTTTAAAGGAAACAAGCCAGTAATTGTCTTTTGGGTGTGTATGTGCTAGCTAATTCCATTCCTCTTTTTTGCTCTATAATAGTTGAGAAGAAAATTAAAATGGGGTATTCCTTGAAGTTTTTAAGAACTAGTTAATGACACTACTTGGACTTAAGAGTTGTTAATATGCAGTTCCAAACCTCTTCCAAAAAGAGGTGGAAAACCTGAATAGATTAATAATAATGGAAGAAAGTGAAGTCCAGGTTAATCCCTCAGTTGTATCAGTTTCTACATCTATAAATTGAGATAATTTACTCATGGGGTTGCCGAGAGAAGTAAAATACTTATATCAGTGCCTGGCATGTATTAGCTCTCAGCAATGTAAAACATCTTCACAGCCATCCTCATCACTATTTTCTTTCAGCTTTCCAGAGGTTTGTCTGTTTTATTGCTTACTCCAGAGACTCTTGGATTTGTCGATTAAAAAAATACAGCTGCCAGAGGTTTGTCTCTTTTTACCAGTCTGATCCCATCTCTGACATGGCTAACTAAAAATGTAAGAAAAATATACTTTTCAAGAAATGAGAAAGGGGTATAGCCACAGACATGAAGGGGTTTTTTTAATTACAAAAGATTATGTATAGCTTTTTGCATAAAAGAGAACATATGGAGATGTTCTCCAAAATAGTGACAGTGGTTATCTTTGGGTGGTGAGAGATAAGGGTTGGATTTTTTTTTTTTTGGTATGTTTATGTAGTGCTTTAATTTTCTATATCTATGTGCTTCATTTTTACAAGAAATAGTGTCTAATTTTTTCATTTTTGTGTTCTAGGCACCATCCGTGTGTCTTTATCATCGCACACTTAAGATTATCTCTTAGGGTATTGTTTCCCCTACTTGTTACATAGGATGAACATTAGTTCTAGTAAATATAATATCAAAGGTCTTACAGTGTACTGTATCAGAGGTTGGGAAATCTGGCCAAATCTGGACTGCCACTTGTTTTTGGACAGCCCATGAGTGGAGGATGGATTTTACATTTTTTAATGTTTTGTTTTTTTTTTAATGAGAAGAAAATGTTTTGTGACAAGTGGAAATATGAAATTTGAATTTCACTGACCATAAATAGTTTTATTGATATACAGTCATGTTTATTCACTTACATACTATCTGTGGCTGTGGTCATTCTCTCATGGCCAAGTTCAGTAGTTACCACGGAGAATGTGTGGTCTGCAAATCCTAAAATATTTGCTTATGATAATGGCCCTTTTCAGAAAAAGTTTGCTGACCCTGAACTACATTAGAGAAGCCAGTTTAGTGTTTATTCTGGTTTTTGGGTTTTGTTGTTGTTCTTTAACTTTGCCTAGTTTAGGTTAACCATCTCGCTAGAATATGTAATTGCTAAGTTAAAGAGTAAGAGCATTTTGATAAATATTGCCAAATTGCCATCCAGAAAATAAATCCCCCAAATTCCAATATGCTTTCTCAATAGTCTGTAAGTTTCAGACTCCTCTTTTACCTAAGAGTTATGAGAGCTTTTTATTTTCATAATGGTTTTTTGTTGTTTAATATTTGATTAATAAATTCCCATTATGGTCAAATGTGAACTGTATAATTAAAAAATTTTTATTATGGAATGTATCATCTACAGGAAAGAGTGTAGTATAAAATGTAAGTGTAGTCTTAAGACTGATTAATAAGTAAAAACTGTGTAACCATTACCCAAATGAAGGTATAGAATATTACCATCGTTTTAGAAGCCTCCTGAGTTCCTCTCCCTAATTCTCTATCCTTCCTTGCAGTACGTAACCATTTCCTTGCTTTTTATATTTTTATTATATATATGTATACCTAAACAATATATTCTGGGGTTTAAAAGGTAAATTGATTCCTAATGTATGTATCATCTGTATCATTGCTGTCTCTAAGCATTATGTTTTTGAGATTCATATGTATATAATGTAAGTACCTGTAGTTTATCTTCCCAGCTGCATAACAATCCATTATATGATTACTGAACTGATAAGTCTTCCCTTGGATGTCACAATGACAGTCTCAATGTCAGTGTTTTCTAACTTGAATTTATTAGCTCTTTCCAAACCCTCACTTGCCAAAACTGCTCTATCTATTGTGTTTCCTATGTCTGAAATGGCATCTGTCCACCCATTTCCCCAAGCCAGAAACTTGACAGTAGTTCACATCTCTCCCTCGTTTTCCATTTCCAGTCACTAATTCTGGAGGTTTGACTTCAAAACATATCAGATCCATCTCTACTATCACTGCCCTAGTCAAGCACTTACTTAGATCCCTGTAGTAGTCTTCAGTTCAGTATCAACATCCTTTCTTTTTTGCTTATGGATTAAAAGATTTACATCTTCAACTTAATCTTGGCACTCTTCCCCTCACTGGCTTGTCAGTTAACTTAAGCCATTATTCATGCCATGCTCATTCCTGCTTCAGGATCTTGGAAAATGCTGTTTCCTCTGCCTATAGAACAGTGTCCTGATTCATTCTTACTTATCCTTCAGGACACAATTTTGAAATACCACCTCTTCAGAGAGTAGTCTTCCATGTTCACCATTCCTTAAACTAGGTCATGTCTCCCTGTATCATTAGGGCTTTATGCTGTTCCCTCCCAGCAGTACTATAAATCATAACTAAATGATTATTCAGAGGGTACTGGAAAAAAAGATGGCAGTGTGAGAAGTGAGGCAGAAACCTCCTCCCAAAATCATGTAAAACATGAAAATACAGCAAATACAACTAATCCTGAAAAAGTGACCTGAAGACTGCAGAACAGACTCCCTACATCTGGGGAAGAAGAGAAGACTTCACAGAAAAGGGTTAAGTGGCAAAGCCATGATCCAGCAGGACTCAAGCCCTCCCCCAACCCCAGCCCACAGGTCGGAGGAAGAGGAATGGAGCAGGGAGGGAGTAGAAGCCCAAGACCGCTGAACACCCAGCCCTACTCTGGGAACACGAACTCACATTACATGGTGCTCTGGAGATTAGTGGGGTTGGAAAGCAAAGATGGGCCAAATACTCAAGAGAGACTGAGATTCCAGCTACTTGTGAAAAACAGGTACACACAAGCAGCTCCCCTGGGACAAAAGAAAGACAGGCAGTTTGAAGGACTTCCCAGCAGCTAGAGGGGCACTAAAGGGGCAAAGATAACACAGAGCTCTCTGCTCAGGAGAAAGAGCAGATGGACAAAACCTTCCCAGCATGCTCAGCCCAGCAGATTAGAAACTCTCAAGAGCTTCAACACTTCATGCCTCCAGCTGGCAACACAGCCCCGAAGCTCCCCACTGCAATATGCAGCCTGCCATTCCTTCCTCCCGGCAGGTGCCAGTACCTCTCACCTGCTGCCCTGCCATTGCACCAGGCCAGCCAGCGGGTGGCCCTGCCCATAGCAGCTACAGTGGCATAGCACAGAGGCTCCCCCATGCACACATGGCCCACTTGACCTGACAGTGGAGGCAAGCATTACAGATGGGAAGGCAGGATACCCTCCTACGCAAGCTCTTTCCTCCCAGCAGGCACCAGTTCCACTCACTTCCGACCTCCACCATTGTTGCAGATGCATGGCAGCTCCAGAGAGTATTTTCCCTGCTCACACAATCAGCTGATGGCCCACACAGCTCACTTTACAAATGAAACAGGTACCACACCCATTGCTTGCCAGCAGCTGGGGCTCCTGCACAGGGAATTGAGCTGTTGGGCAGTAGAGAGTACCACCTACACAAAGTTATTATTCCATAGGAAACACTAAAAAATGAAGCAGCAAAGGAATTTGGTCCTAACAAAATTACAAGAAGAAACACCAGAAAGAGGTCTTAGAGAAACTGAAATCACCGATCTTCTTGATAAAGATTTCAAAATAAAAGTCATAAACATGCTCATGGAGCTACAGAAAAATATTTAAGTACCCAGGGAGGACTTCAACAAAGAGAAAATTTGAAAAATACAGTATTTGAAATGAGACATACAATGGATGGATTTATAAGTAGATTAGATGAGGTAAAGGAGATGGTAAATGAAATATAAATTAGAGAACAGGAAAACAAAGAAGCTGAGACACTGATAAAAGGATCTCTAGGAATGAAAGAATAATAAGAAAACTGTGCAACCAGTCCAAATGGAACAATATTTGATTACAGGGATACCAGAAGAAGAAGAAAGAGGTATAGAAAATCTCTGAGGAAATAATTGCTGAAAACTTCCCCAACCTGGGGAAGGAAAAAGTCTCTCAGGTCATGGAAGTGCAGAGGTCTCCCAACACACGGAACCCTAGGAAGACAATACCAAGACCTAATAATTAAAATGGCAAAGACAAAGGACAAGAAGAGAGTATTGAAAGCAGCCAGAGAGAAAAAAAAAAGATCACTTATAAAGGAAACCCCATCAGGCCATCAGCAGACTTCTCAGCAGAAACCTTACAGGTCAGAAGAGAGTGGCATGACAGACTTAATGCAGTGAAACAGAAGGGTTTCCAACCGAGAATACTCTATCCACCAAGATTATTTAAATTCTAAGCAGGGATTAAACAGTTTCCAGATAAGCAAAAGTTGAGGAAATTCATCACCAACAAACCATCTCTACAGTGTATACTAAAGGGACTTCCTAGATAGAAGTGCTCCTAAGGCTAAATAGCTGTCACCAGAGAAAATAAATACACAGTAAAGGAAATAGACCAATTAATTACTAAGCAAATACAAAATTAAATAAACTTAGTCAAGAGATACACAAAGATACACAAAGGACACACAAAGAGTACAGAATATGACACCTAATATATAAAGAGTGGAGGAGGAAGAAGGGGGAAAAAAAAGAACCTTTAGATTGTGTTTGTAATAGCATAATAAGCGAGTTAAGACAGACTGTTAGATAGTAAAGAAAGTGCCCTTGAAACGTTGGTAACCACAGATTTAAAGCATACAATGGCAATAAGTATAAATCTATCAATAATCACCCTCAATGTAAATGGACTGAATGCACCAATCAAAATACATAGAGTTACAAAATAGATTTTTTTTTAAAAACTCATCTGTATGCTGCCTACAAGATACTTCAAACCGAAAGACATATGCAGACTAAAAGTGAAAGGATGGAAAAAGATATTTCATGAAATTATAGGGAGAAAAAAGCAGGAGTAGAAGTACTTGTATCAAACAAAACTGATTTTAAAACGAAGAAAGTAACAGGAGACAAAGAAGGACATTACATAATGATAAAGGGGTCAGTCCAACAAGAGGATACAACCAATATAAATATCTATGCACCCAACATAGGAGCATCTAAATATGTGAAACAAATACTAACAGAATTAAAGGGGGAAATGAATGCAGTTCATTCATTTTAGGAGACTTCAACACCCTACTCACTCCAAGGGACAGATCAACCAGGCAGAAAATACAGAGACAGAGGCACTGAACAATGTCTTAGGACAGATGGACCTAACAGACATCTACAGAACACTCCACCCAAAGCAGAAGGACACATTCTTCTCAAATGTACATGGAATGTTTCCCAGACTAGATACCATACTAGGCCATAAAAAGAACCTCAGCAAATTCAGAAAGATTGAAATTGTGCCAACCAACTTCTCAGATCACAAAGGTATGAAACTAGAAATAAATTAGGCAAAGAAAACAAAACCCCACAAACACATGGAAACTTAGTAACATGCTCCTAAATAATCAGTGGATCGCTGACCAAATTAAAATAGAGATAAGCAACATGTGGAGACAAATGAAGACAGCAACTCAACAGTCCAAAACCTGTGGAATACAGTGAAGACAGTTCTAAGAGGAAAGTATATAGCAATACTGGATTACCTCAAGAAAGAAGAACAAACCCAAATGAACAGTCTAAACTCACAGTTAATGAAACTAGAAAAAGAAGAAGAGAAGAGGCCAAAGTCAGTAGAAGGAGGGACATAATAAAGATCAAAGGAGAAATAAATAAAATTGAGAAGAATAAAACAATAGAAACAATTAAACCAGGAGCTGGTTCTTTGAGACAGTAAACAATAGATAAACCCCTATCCAGACTTATCAAGAAAGAAAGACAGTGTACACACAAACAGAATCAGAAATGAAAAAGGAAAAATCACTATGGATACCACAGAAATACAAAGAATTATTAGAGAATACTATGAAAAATTACATGCCAACAAATTGGATAACCTAGAAGAAATGGACAACTTTCTAGAAAAATACAACCTTGCAAGACCCAGGAAGAAACAAATAATCTGAACAGACCAATTACCAGTAATGAAATCGAATTCATAATCAAAAAACTACCTGAGAACAAAATGCCTGTCCCAGATGGCTTCACAGCTAAATTTTATCAAACATTTAGAGAAGAGCTAATACCCATCCTCCTTAAAATTTTCCAGAAAGTCTGTGAGGCCAGCATCGCTCTTAATACCAAAACCAGACAAAGACACCACAAAAAAGGAAATTACAGACCAAAATCACTGATGAACATAGATTCAAAAATCTTTAACAAAATATTATAAAAACCAAACTCAAAAATACATCAAAAAGATCATCCATCATGATCAAATAGGATTTATTCCAGGGATGTGAGGATGGTACAATATCAAAAAATCAATCAACATACACCACATCAACAAAAAAGACAAAATCACATAATCATCTCCATAGATGCTGAAAAAGCATTTGACAAACTTCAACATCCGTTCATGATAAAAACTCTCAACAAAATGGGTATAGAGGGCAAGTACCACAACATAATAAAGGCCATATATGACAAACACACAGCCAACCTCAAAAACAAAGCTTTTCCTCTAAGATCAGGAACAAGACAAGGATGCCCACTCTCACCACTCTTATTCTACCATAGTCCTGGAGGTCCTAACCATGGCAATCAGACAACACAAAGAAATAAAAGGCATCCACATTGGTAAGGAAGAAGTCAAACTGTCATTCTTTGCAGATGACATGATATTATACATAGAAAACCCTAAAGACTCCACCAAAAAGCTATTAGAACTAACAATTGAATTCAGCAAAGTTGCAGGATACAAAATTAATACACAGAAATCTGTTGCATTCTTATATACTAAAAATTAACTAGCAGAAAGAGAAATCAGGACAACAACTCCATTTATAATTGCATCAAAAAGAATAAAATACCTAGGAATAAACCTAACCAAGAAGGTGAAAGACCTTTACTCTGAAAACTACAAGACATTCATGAGAGAAATTAAAGAAGACACCAATAAATGGAAATAAATGGCATGGTCATGGATAGGAAGAATTAATGTTATCAAAATGGCCATCCTGCCTAAAGCAATCTACAAATTCAGTGCAATCCCTATCAAAATACCAACAGCATTCTTCAACAAACTAGTACAAATGGTTCTAAAATTCATGTGGAACCACAAAAGGCCCCAAATAGCCAAAACAATCCTGAGAAGGAAGAACAAAGCTGTGGAGATAACATTCCCTTATTTCAAGCTCTACTGCAAAGCCACAGTAATCAAAACAATTTGGTACTGGCACAAAAACCGACCTATAGATCAATGGAACAGATTAGAGAGCCCAGATGTAAGCCCACACATATATGACCAATTAATATACAATAAAGGCAACATAAATATACAGTGGGGAAACAACAGCCTCTTCAACAATTCGTGTTGGCAAAACTGGAGAGCTACATGTAAGAGAATGAAACTGGGTTATTGTCTAACACCATATGTAAAAGTAAACTCTAAATGGATCAAAGACCTAAATGTAAGTCATGAAACTCTTGGAAGAAAACATAGGCAAAAGTCTCTTAAATTCAAACATGAGCAACTTTTTCATGAACACATCTCGGGCAAGGGAAACAAAAGCAAAAATGAACAAACAGGGCTACATCAAACTAAAAAGTTTTTGTACAGCAAAGGACACCATCAGTAGAACAAAAGGCATCCTACAATATGGGAGAATATATTTGTAAATGACTTATTAAAAAGGGTTAACATCCAAATATATAAAGAACTCACATACCTAAACACCCGAAAAACAAATAGCCCGATAAAAAATGTGTGGATTGTCTGAACAAAGAAGATATTCAATGCCAACAGGCACATGAAGAGATGCTCCACATCACTGATCATCAGGGAAATGCAAATTAAAACTACAATGAGTTATCACCTCACACCAGTTAGGATGGCCAGCATCCAAAAGACAAGAAACAACAAATGATGGCAAGGATGCCGAGAAAGTGGAACCCTTCTACACTGTTGGCAGGAATGTAAGTTAGTTCAGCCATTGTGGAAAGCAATGTGGAAGTTCCTCAGAAAGCTAAAAATACAAATACCATTTGACCCAGGAATTCCACTCCTAGAAATTTACCCAAAGAAAACAAGATCCCTGATTCAAAAAGACATATGCACCCCTATATTTATTGCTGCACTATTTACAATAGCCAAGATATGGAAGCAATCTAAGTGTCCACCAATAGATGAATGGAAAAGGAGATGTGGTACATATACACAATGGAATATTATTCAGCCATAGAAGAAAACAAATCTTATCATTTGCAACAACATGGATGGAGCTGAGGGTATTATGCTCAGTGAAATAAGCTAGGCAGAGAAAGACAAGTAGCAAATGACTTCACTCCTTTGTGGAATATAAAAACAAAAAAAAACCTGAAGGAACAGAATAGCAGACCCACAGACTCCAAGAAGGGACTAGTGGTAACCAAACAGGTTGGGTTGGGAAGGGTGGGTTGTTGGTGGGGAGGGAGAAGGGGATTAAGGGGCACTATAATTCACAACCACAATATAGGTAGATCACAGGGAAAGCAGTACAACACAGAGAAGAAACGTGCTGATTCTAAAGCATCTTATTATGCTGATAGACAGTGACCGCAATGCAGGGGTGGGGACTTGATGTGATGGGTGAATGTTGAAACCACTATATTGTTCATGTGAAACCTTCATAAGATTGTATATCAATAATACATTTTTTAAATGATTATTGAGGAAGACCTCTTATCTGATTGAATCAGGATTAGTAGTCTACAAAGTCTGAGAAAGCAAGAAATCATAAAAAGGGACACATAACTTAAATAGTTTACTCTGCAAATAAGACTTGTGTTCATTTTTCAGTGTTGATCAAGGGACCGGTGCCTTTTCTTTGACAGCAGGCCCACTCGTTGCAGTTCCATATTGTTTGTATCAGATATAATGTATCATCTAAGATTTTCAGTTTGTGTTTTTTAAGTAGAACAAGAATTTAGACCCTTTTGTTGTATTCTGAGTTTAGAATCCTTGTAGATCTTTACAATATTTTTTCTTCTTCTTATTATTTTTTTACTATTTCTGGCCTATACTTCATGTAGTAGTGTATCTCACTTTTTATTGAGTATTTCAAAGTCATTCAACTCAGTTTTCCCTACTTCCCAACATTTCATTAGGCTACTTAACATTTAATTAAATCACATGACTACAATAATAAGTATAAAAAGCGTAAACAGATTTAGAAGTTAACCTAACTATTTCAGTAAAAGTAAAACTCAGTTGGTGGTTAGAGCAGAAGTATCTGGGTGTACTAGATCATTGCGGTCCATATTTTTTGAGTGCACATATGCACAATCTACTGTGTTAATAGATTATGTATATTATAATAGTGTAACTCTGAGTTTGAATTAAATGCCTATTTCTCACCCATAAAACAATAATTTTATATGGTTGAACATAATTATTAAATAGCAGTATTAAAGATAGAAGGCATCCAATTTAATAAGCCATGTCACAATAAAGTATATAGGTAACAATTTTTTTTTTTTGTAGATAATTATTTTTTATTGAAGGGTAGTTGACACACAGTATTACATTAGTTTCAGGTGTACAACACAGTGATTCAACATTTATATACATGATAATTCTAGGTACCAGCTATCACCATACCAAGTTGTTACAATATTTTTTTTATATTCCTTTTGCTATACATTACATCCCGGTTACTTATTTATTTTACAATTGGAAGTGTGTACTTTTTTTGTGTGTGTGTGTGAGGGCATCTCTCATATTTATTGATCAAATGGTTGTTAACAACAATAAAATTCTGTATAGGGGAGTCAATGCTCAATGCACAATCATTAATCCACCCCAAGCCTAATTTTCGTCAGTCTCCAATCTTCTGAGGCATAACAAACAAGTTCTTACATGGAGAACAAATTCTTACATAGTGAATAAGTTACATGGTGAACAGTACAAGGGCAGTCATCACAGAAACTTTCGGTTTTGCTCATGTATTATGAACTATAAACAGTTCAAATATGAATACTCATTTGATTTTTATACTTGATTTATATGTGGATACCACATTTCTCTCTTTATTATTATTATTTTTAATAAAATGCTGAAGTGGTAGGTAGATACAAGATAAAGGTAGAAAACATAGTTTAGTGTTGTAAGAGAGCAAATGTAGATGATCAGGTGTGTGCCTGTAGACTATGTGTTAATCCAAGCTAGACCAGGGCAATAAAACATCCACGTATGCAGAAGATTTCTCTCAGAACAGGGGGGGTGAGGTTCTAAGCCTCACCTCTGTTGATCCCCAACTTCTCACCTGATGGCCCCCCTGCGACTGTGCCTGTCTTAGGTTGTTCCTCCCTTGAGGAATCTTACCCGTCTCTGGCTAACCAGTCATCTTCTGGAGCCATACAGGGAAATGTAAAGTTGGTAAGTGAGAGAGAAGCCTTACTGTTTGAAAAGGTTAGCTTTTTACTTCTTTGCATATTTATGCCCTGTGGCTTCTATGCCCAGCATTTGTCTTGAGGTATCTTTACCACTTGGAAGAATTATGATACTCGGTAAATTTGATATGAGGCACGAATTCTATTTAAGGGTTGTAATTAGGAAGGAAAAAAAAAGCTATAGAAGTAGCAGGCGGAAGAAAACATGGGAAGATTGATTATTTCTTTGACATATCTTCTTGTAGAGTAACTTCAGCATGTATAGGTTTTAAACTAATTAAATTGCGCACACACATTAACATAATAGGAGTATAGTTACATAACCAAAGCATATATAGGTAACAATTTTTAAATAAATAATTTTTTAAAAAGACCTAAGTGTTTCTCAGATACTTTAAGGGATGTCATAACAGTCATGCATCCCTGGATTTCTCAGTCAGTCTTAATATTAAAAATTGTATCATCTTTTTCTAAAAGTTACTGTAATACCACCAAAGTATCAATCAAAACTTGAATCTCCTAAACTGCTTCTTGTACCTGAATTTGGCGCAGACATATTTTAGTCATGTGTCCCATGACATGTCCATGTGTCCCAATTTTTGTTACTGTTACTGAAGAACTTACTGGAAAGGTATTATCATGAGTAAATAGTCTAGATAGACTAAACAATAGAGTAGGAATTTGAGCAGGGCCAAATCTTCCTCTTTACCCACAATAGCATGTCATGTACTTTTAAAACTTGTTGAATTTATTTCTAATGAAGTGTGGATTAAGTCCCATTGAAATGAACTCCTGGGAACTATTTCAGTTATTTTGTTTTGTGGAAGTTTTGTAATAGATACTACTTGGCATGAAGAGGGCCATTGACTATAGTCTTTACTTTTTTTATATATGTACATTTTTGTAGTAATAGAATTTGACCTCTAATTTTCCATAATTATGATTTATAACTTATCATGTTAAATACCATTTTTCAACAAAAGCTACTTAATGTACAACAGCATTATAAAACCAGCTTTAAATTATGACCGTCCTTGGGGGAAGGAAAGACTTTTTAGAAATTTGTTTCAGATGGTTTTAAGGATGTAGATGTAGAAATGTGAAAGATTTTAGTGGTTGATGACCTTTCATTCTAGAATCTATACATTTGAAATTTAATACTTTTTTAGCCCTATATGACTTTATAAAAAGCACAAAGTAATAGAGTTGTAATTTAGATGTTAAAGGTTTCAGCTAAATACATTTTCATTGTTTTTTAACAACAAAGCCAATAAAAGAACCTCAAAACTGACATTGTAAATATTAAAATAGTTGAAATGCCTTCCTAATTTTTACATGGACTCTTCTGTGAATCCTATCAGTATTTTTTTTCTTTCCAGTATTACAGCCACCCACATAGCCTTCTCCACGTCAAGAAATCCACTTCTATCCCCAAGGGGTGTGGAAGCATTTTAGTTTTTCTTTGAACTAGAGTATTTTGTTACAATGCAATCTAGTAACAGTCTGCAGATTAGGAATAGAGAAATTACTAAATTTCATGCTCTATCTGTGAAAAGGAACCAAAGGATCAGTGTTGGAACTGTGTTCTGTGACCTGGCAAGTACATGTTTTCTGCATGTCCCAATTGTATATACAACTTAAAAAAGAACTGTATAAGGAGATAAGTGGTTTTAAGTGTGGTTGCTTTCTAAAACGGACATTTTCAGGTATAATTTGCTTGTCAAAGAAATATCTTTAGATAGTACAAAACTTATAAACATGAAAAAGAGAGACTTCTGGACTTCTTGAATTTGCTCTTCTAGTGTCTACAGTGGAATGGTTTATAACCTTACATACTCTTTAGCAGGGTCAGTAAACTTTTTCAGTAAGGGGCCAGAAAAAATATTTTAGGTTTTGCAGGCTACATGTCAGAAGTTGGTTGTGGGGTTTTTGTTTTTGTTTTTTATCCCTTTAAAAACGATTCTTAGCTAGGGTCCATAAGCATCAGGCCACAGGCCAGTTTTTGTCTGTGGGCTATAATTTGCTAACCCCTACTATCTACTAGAAGCATAATCTGAACCATATATGTAATTGTAAATTTTTTAGTAGCCACATTTAAAAAGTAAAAAGCAGAAGAAATTAATTTTCATAATATATTTAACCAATTTTATCCAAACAATTATCATTCCAATATGTGGCTCTAGCTGCATTTCAGGGGCTCAGTTACCACCTGTACTGAACAGCACAGCTCTAGACCAGAACTACTCAAAGAATGGGCCATGAACTGGTGCCATTCTATAGTCTTTTTACCAGTCTGTGACAAGTTAGCTATAGGAATTAAAAGTAAGCATTTAAGATATTTTATAGTAACTTGACGGTTATTTTATGTCTGTTCAATATAATAATAAAATTGGCACTTATATTTCATGTCTTTTTTTTTTACCTTCCATTTTTCCAGTAATTTACTTTTTTTATATCTCACAAAAGAATTAGTCTGTGAAGTTAAAAATAAATTGTCTCTTTATTACAGATAGGAGAGAGACCAAAGATTCAGTAGGCCTCTTATATACATGCGCAGAAGTAAAAGGAAGAGGAATGGTGATGAGACTGCAGTAGTAGTTTATTTAACACTATTGAATCCCCCAACCACTGTGGATCAGTGTCCTTTTATTTGTCTCTTTCAGAGCTACCATAGAAGCCCATGATTAAGGTACCATAGGCAAATGGTTTTCTTATTCTACTCTAGAATCACCTAGAAAGCTTATAAAAAATAGTAGTGTCCAGGTTCAACTCCGGACCAATTAAATTTAAATCTCTTGGGAGCGGACCTATGCATCATGAAGTTTAAAAAGCACTCCAGGTAATTATATTATACAGCCAGTGTTATTGTTGGATTCCAGATCCAGGCAAATTTGCTCTTTCTTTATCTGGAAAAAATAACTAATCTGGGTGGGGGACGTTCTGTGTAGCACCATTCACTCACTTTAACAGTGAAAAGAAGACTTCCTAGTTAAATATGTCAGAATGCACATTGGCATTTATCTTTACTCCCTCATGGGACCCCACTAAAATTAAAGAAATGAAAGGTAGAAGGCATAAACCCACAAGTAGAAAGCAAATGAGAGAAGACAGAAGTGAGCCTGATTGGTCCACAAGTTTTTGGTAGAAACAGGCAGCTAGAAATTAACAGAACTGAGAAGGCTGATCTAAGTGCCTGCAAAAAAGATGTAAAAAAGAAACAAACCAGTTTATACTGCTGGCTCAGAAATGAGAGCAACCAATTAGCCTCAGAAGATAAGAGTGAAGTATGGAGCTAAAAATAGGAATGGTTGACAGTCTGTATGTGCCTGACTCCCATGTGTGTCCTCCTTCCCCCTGAACAGCCAGGAGACTGTTGTTGTTCCTTTACCCTGGATGAAACTAGAGGTTAGTATTTGCAGAAATTTAATCTGAGAGGTTCAGTCATAGCTGAAGTTGGGATATCTTTTGAAAATAAGGACATCTTTTGAAAAATAGGGACTAAATAAAAATCTGAATATTGAGGTTAAAACCTCACCATTCCCCTTGCCCTGTTCTCAGAACATGGCAATCAAGTGTATATGCCTCAGACAGGAGATTGGAGCACTTCAATCTGGGATAAGCAACCAGGAGGTAGAGCTTATAGATACTGACTTCTGGAGATTGCTATTGAAAAACCAGTTCATTGCCTCATCCATCACCTTGTCATAAAGCCAAACAGTTGACAAGTACCCCCATGCAGACAGAACTTCTGATCAGCATGTTAATACTGATAGACAACCAGAGCTCGTCAGACAACTGAACTGGAAAGCCTCTGATATAAAAACCAGAGACCTACGGATTTAAGGAGAATAAAGAAACAGATAAAAATATTTAAAATGTTAAAAGAGAAAAAAGGAAGAAATCATTTTAAAAAGTTGTATCCTCAGAGAAGTTAGATATTATATGCTAGAAGCTAGAAGAGGATGCTATTAAAAAGAACATTAAGAGAACAGGAAAACAGTCTTGGGAATTAAGAATGTGGTAGGAAAAATTGTAACTGCAATACTTGTTTGGAAAGTGATGCCAAAGAAAGATACCAGATAGTAGAAAATGGAAGGAAATGCAATATTGAAAAGAAAATACATGGTAATCGAAAGATGAATCTAAGAGGTCTAATGTCTAATGAAAGGACTTTGGGGTGTGGAGGGCAGCAATGGAAAGGACTTTGAAAGGGCCCAGTACAATGAATGTAAAAAACAGCCTGCACTAAGAGTAAAGAGAAGCAGCTACAACTTTCATGAAATAAAAACAGGTCACATAACAGAAGACTGGGAATTGGTGGATAAAACAGCCACATTAGAAGCCACTAGAACAGTGGAGTAGTGCCTTCAAAATTGAGGGTAAATTATTTCCAATCTAGACTCTTATCAACCAATAGCAATATGAACATGTTATCTACAAATGATGAGGAAAATACTATCTGAAATAGCTAAAGAATTTAAAGTAATTTTCCTTGATTCCCTGGGAGTGGGAATCAAGGATGGAAAGGGTGTAGCAGGCAGTGCTACTTTTTTGTTATAAGCCTTGTACTAGTATTTGACCTTTGAAACTATAAATGTATAGATTAGGTAAAAATAAAAAGCAACTTAAAAACAGAGTAATTAGAAGGTAACTAGACTAGAAGGGGCTAGCACATTGGAAGGTACATCTACAAAGGTACACACCAAGAATGCGGCAGGAATTAGTCTTCCATGTAATAGGACTATGAGCAAATAACAGAAATCTTAATATGAAAAAAGATTAAGTTACAAGGCATATTAAGTACAAATAGCGTAAGCTTCAAAAAGGGCTTAGAAAAAAGATTTTTGCAAGGGGGGGAGGCAAAATGTTCTGGTCGAGTTTAATAATAATACTTAGTGGTTCCATCTATAGATTTTATTAGATGCAAAGTGTGTACCTAACAGTATGCTTTTAATAAAGAATAATCTGTACAATGGAATAGTATTCAGCCATAAGAAGAAAACAAATCCTACCATTTGCAACAACATGGATGGAGCTAGAGGCTATTATGCTCAGTGAAATAAGCCAGGCAGAGAAAGACAAGTACCAAATGATCACTCATCTGTGGAGTATAACAACGAAGAAAAACTGAAGGAACAAAACAGCAGCAGACTCACAGACTCCAAGAAGGGACTAGCAGTTACCAAAGGGGAGGGGTGGGGAAGGGCAGGTGGGGAAGGAGGGAGAAGGGGATTGAAGGGTATTTATTATGATTGGCACACATGATGTGTGTGTAGGGTCACAGGGAAGACAGTGTAGCACAGAGAAGACAAGTAGTGACTCTGGCATCTTACTACACTGATGGACAGTGACTTCAATGAGGTATGGTGGGGACTTGATAATATGGGTGAATGTAGTAACCACAATGTTTTTCGTGTGAAACCTTTGTAAGAGTGTATATCAATGGTATCTTAATAAAAAAAAAGAATCTGAAGGTACGTTTTGTGATTTCATTGACATAAATTCTCTATGTTGGCATTATCATTAGTCCAAGAGTTTTGTTAGTCCAAGAACCCTTTCTGTAAAAAACTAAGGGAAGATACATAATGCATTTTAAGAAAAATATTCAAGATTTAATCCTTATTGGTGTCTTACCATAGTCAAGTTCTTGAAAATCCAAGTATTTATGATGAAGAGGATTAGTCAAAGTTATGGAAGGATCAGCTCTAATGACTCTCCCCACTGTAAAAAAAAATAAGTTTTCCAATACTGTGAAGAATAGTATGTAATGAGATAATAAACATGAACAAAAAGTTCTGGGAGAAAAAGTGCCATACATATGAAATGGCAAAAATAGAAAAACAGACCTTTTAAAAAAATGTTTCTGCTGTCACATTGGTACAAAACCAGTTGAATTTAAGTTCAGGTTTTTCTGTACCTTCTAATTGTTGACTTTTGGGTTATTGAGTGAGACCACCTGTCATTATTGTGGTCTAAAATAATTTGTGAAGTGCCATAAACTGCTTTAGATTTACTTTTAAGGAGTAAGAATAAAGAGGACAAATTGCATATTTTTTTGCTAAACTGCAGTATCACAGCTTTTTCCCATTACTCTTTTATTTCCAAGCCCTTCCAGGACTAAGAATTTGAAAGTTTAAGACACCTTCTATTTAATATTACATTCCAAATATATATTACCTAAATATATAATACCTAAATATTATATTCTCTTTCTTTTCTCATATTTTTCTTTCTACGCAAACTGCCTTTTCAAAGCCTTGAATAAAATTTGATGCATTGTGTGCGGGGAAGGAAAGATACTGAATTTTTACGAATGAGTGACCGTAAGCTTTAGATGGCTGCATGTGTTGAACTGCAGTTGGTAAGTGAGATTGGGAAGATTACTACCTAGAAGTTTTTAAAATAATTTTAATGTGTTACACAAATGTGGTCCAGATCATAACTTTTGAGAAGTTGGAGTGTTTCAACAATACAATACATATTTTCCCTTTGTAATACTTGAGACAGTACCTAAGTAATTCAAAGTAAGGTGACAAAGAAATCAATGTCATAATGAAATTAGGTTGATGCTTGGAAAAAGGAAAC
Organism: Manis pentadactyla; assembly: GCF_030020395.1. Taxonomy (NCBI): domain Eukaryota; kingdom Metazoa; phylum Chordata; class Mammalia; order Pholidota; family Manidae; genus Manis; species Manis pentadactyla. Next base: position 197,838,742 of record NC_080020.1, on the reverse strand, counting down.
CAGTTTAATTGAGAGTGTTTGTTTCCTTTCACATGAAAGGAAGTGGGAGGTGAAGACTGGCTTGAATCATGGCCCAGTGCCGCAGAGGGCCTGGTGACGTTCCGGGCTGCGGTAGGGTTTGCCTCCACACTTCAGCAGGGTACTGTCAGGAGAACTCTTGGCCCTTATCACTGAAACCTCCAAGGAGAAGGTGGGTGGGTAGTATTCTATTTTCACACACCACTTTGATTGACTTATTTTTCTCCTTTTCCTATTTTGTCTTTAGATCTTATAATCAATGGATAAAGTGGGAAAAATGTGGAATAACTTCAAGTACAGGTGTCAGAATCTCTTCAGTCATGAGGGAGGAAGCCATAGTGAAAATGTGGACATGAACTCCAACAGATGTTTGTCTGGCAAAGAGAAAAACATTGGTATAGGAGACTCAGCTCCTCAGCAACAAAGCAGTCCCTTAAGAGACAGTGTTGCCTTACAACTGGGATTTAGCCCCTCAAAGAATTCTTCAAGGAGAAACCAAAACTGTGCCACTGAAATTCCTCAGATTGTTGAAATAAGCATAGAAAAGGATAATGATTCATGTGTCATCCCAGGAACAAGAGTTGTGAGAAGAGATTCCTATTCTCGACATGCTCCATGGGGTGGGAAGAAAAAACATTCCTGTTCCACAAAGACCCAGAGTTCATTGGATAGTGAGAAAAAGTTTGGGAGAACGCGATGTGGACTTCAAAGGCGAGAGAGGCGATATGGCGTTAGCTCTGTACATGATATGGACAGTGTTTCCAGCAGAACTGTAGGAAGTCGCTCTCTGAGACAAAGGTTGCAGGATACTGTGGGCTTCTGTTTTCCCATGAGAACTTACAACAAGCAGTCAAAACCCCTCTTTTCTAATAAAAGAAAAATACACCTTTCAGAATTAATGCTTGAGAAATGCCCTTTTCCTGCTGGTTCAGATTTAGCCCAAAAATGGCATTTAATTAAACAGCATACAGCCCCTGTGAGCCCACATTCAACATTTTTTGATACATTTGATCCATCCTTGGTTTCCACA